>NC_039359.1:185774812-188174812 GCF_003573695.1 Papaver somniferum | reverse complement strand
CGTCGCCCCAAGGATTGGGTCTAGCTCATCATGATGGAAACACACTCAGAATTCGATTTCATTGCTCAAAAATGGTTTACAAATTATGAAAAGGGAAAAATAATTCAAAACCGGGTTTGTAACAATTATATTTGTTACAAACCAAAGAACGATACAGAGGATGTGTCACTGTTATTGTAGCTTTAAGACTGTCACTGAACAGTCGCAAATACTATAGCAAAATAAGACTGCTTCCTGAGGTCTTATGTTCTTCGTGTTCTTCAATGGCAGCAGCAGCAGCAGGTTTCTCTGGTGATCGTATTTCTCCTATGTGATGTTCCAAATCCTTCCCAAACTCTCTGTCTCACTTCGTACTAATCCTAAGACACTTATATAGCCTTCCAGCACCGAAATATCTCGTCATAACTTCATCAAATTCTCCATTACTCGGCTTGAAGAAAAAAAAATTCTTCGGATATTTTCTTCCCTGAATTAACTCTTCACGCGCTGAAATGATGCAGAAACACTCCAAACATGATCTTACACGCAGTATAATTGATTCAACACGCTTCATACACATATAATCTTTCCCAAAGCAACAAGAAATCCCGAGAATATTTCACGGGAATAAACACACCCCTGTTTCCTCAAAACCCTGTGATTCAGCCCAATATATTCGAATCAGATGGACCTACCAGTCCTGTATAAGTGTAACAGGATCATTCCAATTGACTGCAGCGATTTAATCTCTCTAAAATTACTCCAAATGCAAAACAGCAAAACTCGGGTTTTCAAAAAAAATATTTCCCGCCAAAATTGTTATTCACGAGTAAGAAGAAAGTGTGCCCCTATCCAATGTCTTGGGTGCCAAATAACCAGTGGGTGCTGATGACAAATTTGGGCTACACGTAGTCGTGGGTGTCCCTTATCAAAATTGGGGGTTCTTATAGCAAATGTCCTCCGGGTGCCCCGAGCAACGTTTCGAGCCGAATTTTCCAAAAATGTTTATTTCCCTACAAACACATAAAACACCATAATAAGTACGAAATCGAGTACCAACAATACGGAAAATTGAGGACAACATAGACACAAAAATGTGTCTATCATCTGCCCGGTTGCTTAAGTCCACGAACCTAGTATGCGAACTTAAGAAGGTTATATATCTGAAGATGATTTCTGAACTTCAACTTATAAAGACTAAGGAATGAAATTTGCAAACCGTGGCTATAAAGTTCATGAACCAATTCGAGTGAATCAAATCATCTTTGCTTCAATTGTGTCTTGTGTAGTACATAAGATTTCCTTGCAATTGAACAACTCTCTAACTAGTTCATTTGAGTCATTTGAACTAGTTATGGTGAAGAAGAATATGGTTGGTATGAAATGCTCATATGGCTAACCTTTTGGTTAACTATTGTTGAACCAACAATGTACACGTTTGGGTACGGTTAATAAACCTAGAAGCGTGCATTTCATTTGTGTATAACAAGCTAAGTTTTCGATCTAACGGTTGAGAAATATTAGCTTGAATCTAAATCAGGTTATCATCTAACGGTGGATATTGTTTGCTTTGTGACCAAGGCGAATCCCTGATTTGAAAGACTATATAAGGGGACATCTAGCAACTCTGCAAAACTAATCCCCACACCTAATGTGTGATACTAGTTTGCGTGCTAGAGTCGTTTATCCTTTAACCTTTGGTTTTCTTCTTCTAAAACTAGGTTAACGACTTAAAGACTTCATTGGGATTGTGAAGCCGGACCGATACTACTTTTATCGAAGTTGTGCGATCTGATCTTGTATCTTCTGTCGTACGAGTACAATCATATTGATTGTCTTGAGATAAATATCTCCGATACGCAAGATATAAAAAGTAGTCACAAACATCTTCGTCTCATTGTTTGTAATTCCGCAACATCTTGTTTCGCTACCATACGATTAAGATTGTTGTGAGGTAATTGATTTATCTAGGCTGTTCTTCGGGAATATAAGACAGGATTATCAATTGGTTCTTGTTCACCTTAATTATTATCAAAAGAAGGAACAAAAACGTTAGGGTTTTTCAGTGGGAGACAGATTGATCCTTTGATAGACTTGTCTGTGTGAGACAGATTTGTTTATTTTTAAAGCCTGCGATTTTGGGTCGTAGCAACTCTTAATTGTGGGTGAGATCAGCTAAGGGAATCATGATATGTGTTGGTAAGATTTTCACTTCGACCATGTTTATCTTTACCTAGTGACGTAATTCATGATATGTTTCAATCACTTTGAAAATTGCTTTGAGAGAAATGGTGTAACAACTATATAACGTCCTCTAATAAAGTTTCAATGGTTGGAATGAGAGTTTAGATTACATAACCAATGATGGACATAAGTATTGTTGTGGAAACACATATGTGCATAAGTCCTATCCCTTGAACCAAAGTTTGCGAACTTTGTTGATCAAGAGAAACTGGAAGAATGGCTTGTTGACAAGTCCGCGAACTGCCGAACTTCTCATCCCTAGAAATTCTGGTAGAGTTGACAAACTTGTTGCCTGAGTACCAGTCCGTGAACCGGCAGAAAGTCTTTGCCGAGATTTTCTCCTGGAGTTTGTAAACTCTGCCCGGTTTCTTAAGTCCGCGAACCTAGTGTGAATGAAATCATCTTTGCTTCAACTGTGTCTTATGCAGTACATAAGATTTCCTTGCAATTGAGCAACTCTCTAACTTGTTCATTTGAGTCATTTGAACTAGTTATGGTGAAGAAGAATATGGTTGGTATGAAATGTTCATATGACTAACTTTTTGGTTAACTATTGTTGAACCAACAATGTACACGTTTGGGTACAGTTAACAAACCTAGAAGCGTGCATTTCATTTGTGTATTACAAGATAAGTTTTCAATCTAACGGTTGAGAAATATTAGCTTGAATCTAAATCAGGTTTTCATATAACGGTGGATATTGTTTGCTTTGTGACCAAGGCGAAACCCTGATTTGAAAGACTATATAAGGGGACATCTAGCAACTCTGCAAAACTAATCCCCAAACCTCACGTGTGATACTAGTTTGCATGCTAGAGTCGTTTCTTCTTTAACCTTTGGTTTTCTTTTTCTAAAACCAGGTTAACGACTTAAATACTTCATTGGGATTGTGAAGCAAGAACGATACTACTTTTATCAATGTTGTTTGATCTGATCTTGCATCTTCTATAGTACGAGTACAATCAGATTGATTGGCTTGAGATTAATATCTCCGATAGGCAATATATAAAAAGTAGTCACAAACATCTTCGTCTCATTGTTGGTGATTCGTAAACATCTTGTTTCGCTACCATACGATTAAGATTGTTGTGAGGTGATTGATTTATCTAGGCTGTTCTTCGGGAATATAAGACCGGATTATCAATTGGTTCATGTTCACCTTGATTATTATCAAAAGACGGAAGAAAAACTTTAGGGTTTTTCTGTGGGAGACAGATTGATCCTTTGATAGACTTGTCTGTGTGAGACAGATTTTTTTATTGTTAAAGCCTGCGATTTTGGGTCGTAGCAACTCTTAATTGTGGGTGAGATAATCTAAGGGAATCAAGTGCGCAGTATCCTGCTGGGATCAGAGGCGTAGGGAGTACAACTGTACCTTGGATCAGTGGGAGACTATCGTGTAATCTGCTGACAAGAAGCATGCGCTTCGATCAAAAAGATCTATTCATGCCGTTAAGTTAAAAAAAAAAATCGAGAAAAAAGGTTATTATTCTATGTAGTCAACCACTGGTTCCCTTGTATATGCCAGTTTGTTGATCTAGATTTAGCTTATCGGCCGCTGGTTCCCTTGTATATGCCAGTGCGTTGATATTAGTCAGACCGGTATCTCATTCATTTAGGTTAGGCTCATCTTGGCAGAGGCCTTCAGACAGATATGGGAAACACCTTTCACTTTTCAACCATCTACATTTTTCTTTTTCCATCTTCTTGATCTTTTCATGTGATTAGTTTGACTCCGAGTATGATGTCCATAGTGAAACTATCTTAGTAGAGCTCTGTCACTTATATGAATTTTAGTATGCTTGAGTGAAAACTCGTGTACAACAATTGGAATTTCGCATCAGGGTTCTTCCTCCCATAAGCAATAAGTATGCTCACCAATGAGGTTCTTTAGTGCCTTCCAAGGTTCTGCGTAGATAGCTAGGGTCAGGAGTAAAGGTTTTGTGGGTAAACCTCTGGTAAACCTTCCCGAGATTAACTCGGTCACTATTTTATTTTTTAGTTTTGATTTGCTCGGGACTAGCAAATAATAAGTTTGGGGGTATTTGATAGACGCATTTATGTGTCTATTTTGTTCTCAATGTTCTGTATTGTTAGACTCGATTAAGTACTTATTATGTTATTTTGTGTTCTTGTAGGAAATTTTAGAGAAATAAGCCCTTGCGGCGAAATGGGCTCAAAAAAGCAGTGTTTTACACCCCGGAGAAATGTACCGTAGGCACCCCAGAAATGCACCGGAAGCGTCCCAGAAATGTCCCTGAGGAACCCAGAAAAATTACTATTTCAACCCCAATTGATATTCGCACCCCAACACTCTGGATAAGGGGCACCTTCTTCAACAATTTGAATTTGTGTTTTTGGCGGGAAATGAAGTTTTCAACTGGCAGAATTTTGATTGTCAAAATGAATGGGTTAGAGTGTGATTCAATCACTGAAAATTGGCAGAAAGATGTGATTTGGCATAAGGAACAAAGTTTGGGTGGTGGTTTCGATCAAATTTGGATGGAATACGTGTTTTGATTCTCGAGTTCAAAACAGGGCAAGCATGCACTGGAGGATGATAATCACGCGTCATGGAGAGTTATGGACGTATTCTGATGATGTGGAATGGCTCGAGCATCACTTTGGGTCGTGAATAATCGATTTGGAGCGTGGAGGGAGGAAGTTTACGCAAGAAATTCCAAGTTTGGTAAGAAAATATTCGGAAAATATTGTTATTCACTGCCCGCATAATGAAGAATTATATTAGAGTTATTGGCGAGATTTGGAGTTGTTGTTGGGTATAAATAGGCTCTTTGGGTCTACTAGAGAGGGTGTCGAGAGTCTGGGGGGATGAGGAGAGCCAGAGAAGAAGAAATTCGAGTTTTCCCCAACTCGGTTTCTGTTGCTGCTGCTGCTGATGAATATGAAGAACACGAAAAACGGACCTGCATCAGCATTCGTTTTTCAACAGTGAAATAGACTCACAGACGTGGGTCGTAGGTGTGGGTCTTAGAGCTACAGTAACAATAGCACTTCTACTCTGTCGTTCATTTTGGACGCTTTCTTTGGGTCGCACATTTACTGTTTTATTATGTCATCTCCATTTTCATCCTTGTAAACACCCTTTGAGCAATAAATGAATACTTTGAGCATGTTTTATTCATGATGAGCTAAACCCAACACTGGGACGACGGAGGAGGTCGAATTTCATCCATGTGGTAATTTCATTAATTCTTTTATTTACTTTTTGCACTAATTTTAATTGAATTAAGATTTAAATTAATTACTTGTGATTTCATTTGATGGAGTATGCTTAGTCCTAGGGATTTTTGATATGACATGCTTAAGAAATACAAGTAATATTTTATAAAATCTATCTTGGCAATAAACTAGAGTTAATATTTGTTTGTTTTTGAACTATAATTGCTAGAATTAATTTCTGAACCATTTGAAGAAAAAAAAAACGGCCGAATCTTTAGTCCCAGTACTCTTGCCCATATTGTTAATATTTTTTGTATATATTTATTAAATCTAAAAATTCCATTTCTTTCACAAGTCTGAAACGAATCATATTTACTACAACCCCACGAAAAATCTTTAATCATTTTGACAGCAGGTGTGTCGTTACTTTACTGCAGTTCTCTGGTATCGTTCTTCTCTTGACGCTTATAGAGGGTCGTAGTTTCACTGTTTTATATTTTCACTCTTTTAATCATATTTTGAGCATCAAGTATGTATTTTGAGAACATGATTATTATTAGTAGCTAAACCCCAATACTGGGATGATGGAGGAAGCTGTTTTTCAGCCATGTGGTTATTTAAATAATTCTTAATTCACTTTTTGCACCGATTTTAATTGATTTATGAATTCAATTAATTACTTGTGATTTTGTTTGATGGAACATGCTTAGTCCTAGGGATGCTTGATGTGCCATGCTTATAATATACAAGTAATATTTTGTGGAATCTAATTTGGCAAAGATAGAGTTAATATTTGTTTTATTTTGAGCTATAATCGCCTAGGATTATTTTCTGAGCCACTTGAATATGAAACACATTGGAATCCTGAGTCCTGGTTCCTCTTGATCTTGTGACATATTTTCTGTATATATCTTTATTTTTAAATCTTTACAAGTCCGAGCAACGAACTCTTATTTGCCGCATTAAAAATACTACAACACCCGGCTGAACCCTTAATGTTGATATGGCATGACAATTTGTGTTCACTCGCATCAGAGTAGCATGAATTTCCAAGTATCAAGGATAAGGTATTTTCATAAGGTATTCAACCAGAAAGCATGCTGCTCTTTGGCAATGAACTTAAAAGAACTTTGTATCAACACATAGAGTTCAATCAATTATCCTGACTAATTTGCAAAAGTTAGGGTTTTGCGCTTTACACAATATATCAGACCTTGCTTGTCGAAATTAAGCCTAGGAAAACTAGGTAACTAATCCGCCATGGATTAGCAGGAGCAAAATCTTGCCCAGAATCAGAAAACAAGGAGCCGCAGGATATGAGCAGCATCAAAGGAAGGCTTGGCCATGCCTTGGGCCAATCATCGCCATTGGTAACGCCCTATCCTAAACCGGACCCATCTCCCTCGACCAATCAGGTTGCTCTAAAGCCGCCATGCTCACACCAGAAGTGTAGCCACGCCCATGCTTAGCCGGCCCCTCTCCTTTCTACCGACCAATCAAGTCACTTTAAAATGCGCCACGAGCAGTAGAGGTGTGGCCGCGCCTTATGATTGGCCGACCCCTTTTCTTGACCAATCAAGTCGCTCTAAACTTTCCACCATACATTAAAGGCCAAACGCACCTTGCTGCACCACCATACTAAGTGGCAAGCCAAACATGCCATGCCACAAAAACATATTAATCGGCATGCCAACATGCCACTCTTCCGCAGTAACACGCCAACATGCCACTCTGCCGCAGTAACATGCCAATGTGCCACAAATGATGCCATTACGTGCTAATCCACTTTCTGTTCGTGGCCAGTGCCATAAAGGACTCCAATTAGGATTTCATGCTCGAAACAAGACTTTTGCTTCAGTATCGTTAGCCGAAACCCTAATTTTTTTGTCATAGTCCACAATTTCCACGATCCACTTTAGCCTTGGTCATGCCGCCAAGCCCTAACTTTGGCCACGGCGCCAAATACTAGCTTTGGTCATGCCTCCAAGTCCTAACTTTGGCCACGGCGCCAAATCCTAGCCTTGGCCATGCCGCCAATCCCTAACTTTGGCCACGACGCCAAATCCTATCCTTGGCCATGCCGCCAAGCCCTAACTTTGGCCACGGTGCCAAATCCTTGCCTTGGTCACGCCTCCAGGCCCTAACTTTGGCGACGACGCCAAATCCTAGCCTTGGCCATGCCGCGACGCCACAGACGCGGCTATGCCATCATGCCGTAGGCGCATGAAACTACGCCGAGGCTATGCCATAATGCCACTAACAGGTGCCAACATAATGTGGCCATAATCAACGGCCACTCTCTCTCCTGAATTAAAATCTCATCCATCCAAGTTTTCCACCGAACCGGCAGATTTGTGGCAACTTTTAGGCGACCCGCCGCCTAAATCTAGTGGTCAAGGCTACGTCAGGCGCCACTTGCACCACCGTTCCACTGACATGCACGGGCCATGCCAGCCATGCTGCAATCCCGCTGGCATGCACTAAAGGTACCATTGCGCCATTACCAGGCGCCAACAGAAGGTAGCCTTAATCAACGGCTACCCTTCCTCATGAGATGCAATCTCAGCCAACCAAGTTTGACACCAAATTGCTAGACTTGTGGAAACTTTTAGGCGACCCGCCGCCTAAATCTAGTGTCCATGGCTACGACAGGCGCCACTAGCACCACCGTGCCACTGACATGCACTAGCCATGCCAGGCATGCACCAAAGGTGCCATTGCTCCATTACCAGGCGCCAACAGAAGGTAGCCATAATCAACGGATACCCTTCATCATGAGATGCAGTCTCGGCCATCAATGTTCGCCACCGAGCCGGCAGGCTTGTGGCAAGTTTCAGGAGACCAGCCAAGACAAGCCTAATAGCATCGCATGCTATTTTCCTGCGACAAGCCTCTTGATTTTAACTTGCCACACGTAGCAGAGTGCTACATGTTTTCCACGAAAACATTCGAGACATCAAACATGTGACAAACTAGGGGATACTCATCAGGGTATTGGTCTAGCGGTTTACAGCGTGCGGCGTGCAATACGCCCGTTACAAGAAAGTGTCATGAAGAAGGGAGGTTACTAGTGGAAAGAAGTAATGGTGTAAACGTTTCCTTCATCATGGAAGCATAAATTGTGACGTTACACGTTACTCCACTCTTCCAATACTCAATCGTTTCCACTTCCTACGAGACCAGTGCACGTTTTACTATGACTTGCATAAATAGGTTTCACCTATTTCCACCAAACAACAATTTTTGGTCAGGAGAGCAACACAGTATCCAGAAATCACCCGATATCTTTTCATTCATATAGCCAGTTCTACTTTCTGATACAAGTCGTAAAAAACCACACCTTCAGAATCAACTATTCTGGTCTCAATACTTTCATCGCTTCCCTCCCTAAGACCAACCCTTCTCCTTCACATTGTGACCGAAGCAAGCCTGGAACGGCCATTTCTTGGTTTAGGCCAGGGTTGTACATATTGATCTCTCGAATCAAAAGTACTCCCGTGCAGTACATTGTTTAGGGTCTAGACTCATTTCTCATCCACACATAAGAATTTAGCAAAACCAGCAGAAACCGTTTTCACCCTCAAACACCTTTTGTTCAAGAATCTTCGGTTGATCTTCCCCTTCAAACGTAGAACGCAATGATGACTGTCGTGATGTCTGTTTCTCAACTACGTCTTTTATCCTAATCCGAGACTTAACTAATTGTAGATTAGAAATCAAGATATAATTTTGATAACTAAATCTGGAAACAAGCTTGAGATAGAAACACTTGTGAGTTCGACCGAGCAACGCTCTAACAATATCCCCCTTTGTCAATTTTAGTGACAAAACTATGAACGATTTGGATAAAAATAAATCTTTCAAGAAACTCCTTGAATCCATCATGCTTGATTTCCTTGGTTTCTTCAACTCCTTGAATTCTTCGTTACTTCAAGATGCAATGATTCTGAACATGTTCAATTCAGCCTTGTTGTTGTTGAAGATCTTCACCCATGGCGATAACAACTTATTCTCAATCGTCATTATACAGAAACTTAGTATTATTATCTTCTCCAAATCTCAATTTATCACAACTTTGAAGTAATACTACGATGATATGTTTCACCCTCTTAATCAATACTTACATCTTTTGCATAATAGGTGAAACCTATATGTTATTGATTCACTCCCCCTTAAATAATGATCCGTATACCATATGTATGTAGTGTGAAACTACTAATTAATTCTCCCCCTTTTTAAAAAATTGGAAAAGGTACGAAAATCATGTGATCGTAATGAATTCAACCAAAAGATATTTCAAGATTTAAGGAACTAAGAGATACTACATAATAACATAGTTAATATGTAACTCCTCATATCAACTTTATCTAGATGATATCACATACTAAGAATATATTATACATAATAAAATACCTAGCGCTCATCTAGGAGATTAAATATACAAGCATCCCATGAAAATTTTACAGCCACACACCCCACAAAGATATAACAATGAAGCACCAGTTCATTTAAGAAATCTCCCCCATTTGATGTCATTCCCAAGAGAACATCATGAGTGACCTAAAGTTTGTACAAAATAAAGGTTTTTATCGGACATTAACAAATCACTTGGATTTGTATCCTGAACATCGACTTAAATTAATCTCAACATCAGTTACGAACAAAGAGATAATCTTAATCGGTATGACTCAACATAAGAAAATCTTATGGAGTGTATCATGTAGTAATAACACAAAAATGTGATAACAAGTAGATCGATACTGCAAGAAAATTCTTAAAGAGTTTATTCTACTTTTAGTTTATAAAAAAACATAGTAGATTTAACTTCTGAGCATATATGAAATATCAGCTCGATTCGCGAAAACATAAAGGCATGAAAAAGCGGGGGTACAACAACCACACCCAATATTTCTCTTAGCAATCTGTATGGACAAACTCCAGTATACTTTATAGAGAATCAACTAGACAATTAGACTCAATCTAGATAAAAAGTATATCAAAGAGTTTATATCTCAATCTCTCGATTTGATATATACTCAAGCAAATAGAAATCTGCGAGTTTTTATCAAATACTAGAGAGATAACTTGGATGGTACCAAAGACCAATATCCAAGTGTCAATCAATTTAAATCAACAACCAAAAGTTAGGATATTCTAATTAATTGAACCTAACAGACAACCTGTGATATTTCAATTATAAAGATAAATAATATAATACGGAAATAGAAATAACATAAACACAAAAATTTTGTTAACGAGGAAACCGCAAATGCAGAAAAACCCCGGGACCTGGTCCAGATTGAACACACACTGTATTAAGTCGCTACAGACACTAGACTACTACAAACTAACTTCGGTTTGGACTGTAGTTGAACCCCAATCAATCTAACACTGATACAAGGTACAGTTATGCTCCTACGTCTATGATTCCAGCAGGATGCTACGAACTTTATTCTCTTAGCTGATCTCACCCACAACTAAGAGTTTCTACGACACAAAGTCGAAGACTTTAATAAAAAAATCTGTATCACACAAAAAAGTCTATGATGATAGATAAATCCGCCTCCCACGAATATACCTATGAGTTTTGTTCCATCTTTTGATAAATGAAGGTGAACAGGAACCAATTGATAACCCGGAATTCTATTCCCGAAGAACAGCCTAGTATTATCAATCACCTTACAATAATCTTAATCGACGCGGCGAAAGAAGATATTGTGGAATCACAAACGATGAGACGAAGATGTTTGTGACTACTTTTATATCTTGCCTATCGGAGATATCGATCTCAAGCCAATCTTTGCGATTGTACTCCTATGATAGAATATGCAAGATCAGATCACACAACTACGAGAAAGTAGTATCGATCTGGATTCACAATCCCAATGAAGTCTTTAAGTCGTTAACTTTGCTTAGAAGAAGAAACCAAAGGTTAAAGGAGAATCGACTCTAGCTTACACAACTAGTATCATACGTAAGGTGTTGGGATTAGGTTTTCCAGTTGCTAGAGTTCTCCCTTATATAGTCTTTCAAATCAGGGTTTGCAATCAATGTTAGCTTGGTAACAAAGCATTCAATATTCACCGTTAGATGAAAACCTGATTAGATTCAAGATAATATATTTCAACCATTAAATCGAAAACCTATCTTGTTACACACAAATGAAATGCACGTTTATAGGTTTGTGTAACCGTACCCAAACATGTACATTTGTTGGTTCAACAATAGTTAACCAAATGGTTAACCATATGAGCATCTTCATATCAACCATATTCTTCTTCACCATAACTAGTTCAAGTGACTCAAATGAACTAGTTAGAGAGTTGTTCAATTGCAAGGAAATCTTATGTAACTACACAAGACACAATCGAAGCAAAAACGATTTGATTCACTCGAATTGGTTTGTGAACTTTATAGCCACGGTTTGCAATTAGCATTCCTTCGTTTATATAAACATGAGTTGACAAACAATCATCTTTAGATATAACCTAACTCAAGTTCGCGGACTTAAGTTCCTGGAAGGAGTTCTCAAACTCCAGCTGATTTTCTCGGGTCGAGAACTTCCGCCAGTTCGCGGACTCTTGTTTCGGTTCTCTTGATTAATAAAATTCGCAAACTTCGGTTCAAGGAATAAGGAGTTATACATATATGTGTTTCTACAACAACTCTTATATCCATCATTGATTATATAATCTAAACTCTCATTTCAATCATTGAAACATTCTCAGATGACGTTATATAGTTGTTATTCACAAACCATTTTTCGTCAGAGCAATTTTCAACGTGATTGAAACATAACATGACTTTCGTCACTAGGTAAAGATGAACTTGGCCAAAGCGAAAGCTTACCAACACATATTTCGAGAAATAGATAGGCGAGTTAAACTCGGATCGAAATACCAAATGTGTATAATCAAAGTCTATATAGCAAAACGACTTTTTTCTCAAGATAGGAGATAGAGTAGATAGAATTTTGAGTGATATGATAAGTTCAAGTCTCCACATACATTTTTGCCGATGAAGTTCCACCAGTTCCTTGAGTAGTTCTTCGTCTTGTGTGATGATCCGTCATGGAGTCCTTGAGCTCAACTACACTTTCTATCCTAGTCCGAGACTTAGCTATAGTAGACTAGAAATCAAGACTTATAGTTTTGATCACTAACATTGACAAACATGCTTGAGATAGCAATGCATGCGAGTTCGACCGAGCAATGCTCTAACAATCTCCTCCGTTGTCAATTTTAGTGACAAAACTATCAATATATATGGAATACAAAAAAGATAAAGAAACTTATGTAGCTCCTATTCCAGATGTCTAATCTTCAACATTACTCTAAATCTTCGTCACTTCCAAGTACTCCAATGATCCCAAAGGTTGTAAGTTCAGCATCATCATTGTTGAAAATCCGTAGCTATAACAATGAGAAAAGATAATTCTCGATCATTATTATACAATGTCATAATATCATTATACAGCATCAAATTTCAATTGTATCACAACTTTGACAACAATACTATGGTGATACGTATCACTCGCCCTTAGTCAATACTCCATCTCACATGGAAACCACTCCCCCTTAACTAATGATCCGAAAACCATATGTAATTGGCAAAGGTACAAGAACGGGATCCTAATGAAATTTCCTAAAGAGATATTTCATGACCAAAAGAAAGCATATATCATCTTGTTTAGATGCAATGATAAAGCCGAAGCTAGATGCATTCATCAAGGAGTTTAAAGATACAAGATAACCCCTATAATATTCCACAGCCGCACTCCCCACAAAGATTTGGCAATTAAGCACAAGTTAAATTAAGAACTCTCCCCCATATAATGTAATTCCCGAAAGAACAACAAGAGCGGCCTCAATTTCGAAAGAAAATAAGGATTTCTTTGGAAATAACAAATCACATACGAATATGAATTTGAATCTAAAAATACACAATTAAATTAACCAAAAGAGAACCTATGATTAATAATCGGAAATGCTCAACATAAGTGTACTTATGGAGACTCAAAAAATATTCAATTAGATTAATCACAAGAGAACCCATAATAAATCTAATCGGAATACACAACCAAATTAACCACAAAAAGTAATCAATTTAATTGGTCATGCTCGACATAAGAGAATCTATGGAGCAATAACTAAGTTAATCATAAATAATCAACTCAGTCAATGGTGCTCAACATGAGATAACTTACGGAGCCTCATAGTAATACATAAAATATGGATCAGGGAAGATCAATATTGCGGAATACACAAGGATTCATTCTATTTTTCATCACTATTCGCATAACGACATTTAATAGACATAATCCTTGTAAACAAAAGATTTTAACCTATCCTCCATCAATAATTGACCATAATAGGCTTAACTTTTGTATTTGTCAAAAGCCATTTATTCTTTTATCAATTTATGCATATCGACTTACGAAAGACTTTACTTTTGAAAAGGTTATATGTACTTCTTATGAACTCAACACATTTAGCAATTTAATTGAAAGAAAAGATCATTCAAAGCTAAGGTGCTATTAAAGTTATTACAAGATAAAAATATTAACGTAAGTTCAACATAAGAAGTTTAAACAGATAACAAAAGATAAATGGCAGCAAGAGGTAAACTGTAGAAGGCAAGAGCAGAGAACAGTTCAATTCATGTCCCTGGCTATTTCATAAAACTTCTCAGCCAGTTCAGGATACGCTGTTTGAGCATAATCCAGCTTCTCTTTCAAGACTTCATTTTCATGCCGGAGACGAAAGAGTTCAGAATTGGAAGTTGCTGGAGCTCTGGACATTTTTTCAATGTTGTTCATGGTCCAAATTTTTGGTCCTCCAAGATTTGTTCCAACAGCAACAATGCCAAATTGACTGCAGATCCTTGAGATAAGACAAGGAAACCCAGGAGTTTTCCTTGCAACCTGTCTGACACTTATCATCTGACGAACAATGAGACCACAAAAATCAATATTCCTTTCTTCGACACATAATAAACCAATTATGTAAGTGGCTTGGTCCATATCTGTCTGTCAAGAGTGATGGGCATCAGGTTAGCTATTAGTAATTTTCCAGCAGCTCTGAGGAACAGTGCAACATCATGAGCATCAATTTTTCCTTCACTCCAGGAAACATCCCTTGCAATAAGGAAATTTGAGAGCACATTTGGAGAGGGTCTCAAGTGCTCAGGAGGAGGTAAGAGAAAGTCACCAACATTAGTCGGGTTCAGAAGATAAGCAATAACTTGACGATCCACAACAAAAACTTTTCCTTCAACAATAGTCTTGAAGGTGCAGTTTGCATAGTCGGGTTCATGTAGGTTTGCGTAAAATTGGGCTGTCAATTCCATATAGGCAGTACTCATGGGACGGTGGATAATTCCCCAATCATGATTCTCAAAGAACTCAGGAAGACCATCTACTCTAAGTTCTACAGGGTTATAGATTTTTTCAACAATAGGCTTCTTAGTACTATACTCCACATAGTAATCTCGAGCCTTAGTGTTCACGAACCTAATTCTCATGCTTGGGTCATAAAAGGAGTCATCACGATTTTGGGTACCCGAACTTTCACCAAGATTAGCTCTCTTTCTAGAAAAATTTTTTGGTAAGGTATGAGAATGAGAAGTTTGAGAAACTTACTTGGTTCACGGACTGATAATAATGGTGAAGTACCGGAACTGCAAAAGGTAGAAACACGAACACAAACCCCTGTCGTGGATTTTTGTTGCGATTCAAAAGAACCCAAGAACGCTCAAAAATATTGAGCAAGAGTTGAATGGAATCGAGAGAAAACCAAACTGTTTTTTATTTTTTTTATTTTTTTCGTACACGAACAGAAGAAGAAGACGAGGACGTGGTGAACGAAGAGAATCCCTTCTCTTTTTAAGTGTCAAACGGTGGAACCTGAACCGATTGAGCACGTTCTGGAATAAGGTTCCAAAACGGTAAGGTTAGGATAATAGTGTGGGAGTCGCACGTGGGTTGTCAAGGGCTTGTTTGTTTGTGTGAACAACAAGGAACATCCTATTTGAGTAAGATCCACAAATATGATTATGAACATCCACATGTGAACGATTATGCTACAAAGGAGCACATTTCACCATGACACCGAGAGAGAGTTTCTTTTCATCAACTCTTATACCTTATTGTGTTGAGAAACACCCAGGAAATAGTTTTTATAAGTTTTTCAAAGAACTTCAAGAGAGACCAAATATGAATGGTTTCCTGATTTCTCGTTTTCCAAATTATAAGCAATAGTTGCTTCAGATAGTTTTTATTACTGCACAGAGAAACTCTTTTGATAAAAAGAAACGTCCTAGCTTCTTCATGAGGAAAGACAGTACTACTATCTTGATATGAATTATCAGAGGTTGAGAAATGAATCAATTCATTCTTTGAGGTGACGTAGTCAGATAACTGAGAACTAATTCCTCTTGTAATTCGTTTAGTTTGTTAGAAATAATTTGATTACACAGAGCAGGAGTATTGCATTCACTGATTAGCAAACCAATATCAATCTCAACATGATTATTTATTAAAACTTTATTTAGTCTCTTGTTCCTTCTGAAGAAAAAAATCAACATCAGCAGATAAATTCTCAAGCTTTTTTTCAACCTCTGAAAACACTTCAGGGAATTTTAAACCTGGTGCTGGTTTAGATAAAATTTCATCTACAGATTTTATTAAATCAGTCATGGAAGAGAATTATGGAATACCTGGATCTGGTGGTGCATTTATAGAGATTTTAGTGTCCATAAAGTCAGATCGCTACAAACACAAACTTGTAAGGTCTTTAAACGTGTTTGCCTGCTCTGATACCAATTGAAAAAGCGGGGATACAACAACCACACCCAATATTTCTCTTAGAAATTTGTATGGACAAACTCCAATAGACTTTCTAGAGAATCAACTAGACAGACAGACTCAATCTAGATAAAAAAGTATATCAAAGAGTTTATATCTCAGTCTCTCGATTTGATATATACTAAAGCAAATAGAAATTTGTGAATTTTTATCAAATACTAGAGAGATAACTTGGATGGTACCAAAGACCAATATCCAAGTGTCAATCAATTTAAATCAACAACCAAAAGGTTGGATATTCTGATTGATTGAACCTAACGCACAACCTGTGATATTTCAATTATAAATATAAACAATATAATGTGGAAATAGAAATAACACAGACACCAGTATTTTGTTAACGAGGAAACTGCAAATGCAGAAAAACCCCGGGACCTAGTCCAGATTGAACACACACTGTATTAAGCCGCTACAGACACTAGCCTACTACAAACTAACTTCGGTCTGGACTGTAGTTGAACCCCAATCAATCTCACACTGATCCAAGGTACATTTATGCTCCTACGTCTCTGATCCCAACAGGATGTTATGCAGTTGATTCCCTTCGCTGATCTCACCCACGACTAAGAGTTGCTACGACCCAAAGTCGAAGACTTTAATAAACAAATTTGTATCACACAGAAAAGTCTATTATGATAGATAAATCCGTCTCCCACGAATATACCTACGAGTTTTGTTTTGTCTTTTGATAAATCAAGGTGAACAGGAACCAACTGATAACCCGGACTTATATTTCCGAAGAACATCCTAGTATTATCAATCACCTCACAATAAGCCTAGCGATTTCCATTTCGATTCACAAAACAAGTTTATGAATGTACTTCCTTTAAATGAATGTAAACATTGTTTCCTAGGACGAAATCTTCACCCATACCCATACACATAATCACAATAGCATTCATACGATTATGTCGATGTCTTATATACGAAGTTCAAAAGATAAGCTTTATACTTCATATTGTAATTCCTTAATACTATGTCTATCTACTAGAGTATAATAATTCACGGCTTTGCATTTATGTTTTCAATATAGCATGACTTGAAAGATACGTAAGGAATGAACCAGTTCAAGTCACAATATTACTAACCTCAAGAGGAAGGATGATGTCGTCGATGTAGCTCTTTACTTCTTCACATTCTTCAAGTCTTCGGGTAATACTTGTATGTCTCATATCCTAGTAACTTTCTAGTTTAAGCTATACGAAGTTGACTCTAGTACATAATCAAGCGACTCTTTAATTGAGTTTTGATTCACTAAAATATGACAACCAAACTTGACATACCAACGCTTGGTGGGTTCAATAGAGCTATGCTCTAATAAAAATCTTTTTATCGATTTTGACAGAGTTGTTGCCAAAATTTGAATGAGTGTCAAGAATGACAGATTCAGAATTTTTTCCAGCACATGCCTTTTCCTTATTCAAGAAAAGTCGTTCAAGAGACTTAAAAACATTTTCAAAATCCATAAACAAATCTTTGTCGATTGATACATCTAGATAGTATTCCTCAAAAAGATTAATAAGAAATCTAGTGAGGTTCCATATCCTTGAGCTTTTATTCACCTGTTTCCTGCAATGAACCATTTTAAAAGGAATCTTTAATTATTTTTTTTTAGATTTTTTTTCATCATCTAGGATTTCTAATGTCGTAGGCGATGTGAGATTATCTTGAGAGACCCGCAGTCTTGATAAGAATAAAATCAGAATAATCTTTGAAGATTTCTGGTATGCACCACAGATTCCCAAAACAATTTTTCCAAAGTGATTTCCCATAGGGACAGTCTGTAGAAACAATCAAACACAAATTTATTAGGTTTATCGTGTTTGCCTACTATGATACCAATTGAAAAAATGGGGGTCTAATAACCTCACCCAATATTTTGTTTAGGAAATCTGTATATACAAACTCCAATATAATTCCAAGAGAATCAACTAGACAGTCAAACTCAATCAATGGAAATATATCCAAGAGTTGTATCCCTGTTTCACAATGTAATCATCAAATCAAACAGATAGAAATCCGCGAGCCTGATTATTATATGAAACAACTTGAACGGTACCAAAGACCAATGTTCAAGTGTCAATCAATTTATATCAAAAACCAAAGGTTGGATTATCTAATTGATTGAACTACGCACAACCTGTGATATTTCAATTATATAAACAAATATAATGTGGAAAAGAAATAACACAGACACCAAAAAATTTGTTAACGAGGAAACCGCAAATGCAGAAAAACCACAAGACCTAGTCCAAATTTGAACACCACATTGTATTTGCACTCCTTACGTCTCTAATCGCAGCAGGATACTACACACTTGATTCGCTTAGCTGATCTCACCCACAACTAAGAGTTGCTATGACCCAAAGTCGAAGACTTGATAAACGAATCTGTCTCACACAGAAAAGTCTATTGAATAGATAAATCTGTCACCTACAGAAATACCTATGAGTTTTGCTCTGTCTTTTGATAAATCAAGGTGAACAGGAACCAATTAATACACCAGACTTATATTCCCGAAGCACATCCTAGTAATATCAATCACCTCACAATAATCTTAATCATATGGTAGCGAAACAAGATATTGTGGAATCACAAACGATGAGACGCAGATATTTGTGACTACTTTTTATCTTGCCTATCAGAGATCAAATCTCGCTCAAATCTTAGAGAAGATAGTACTCAATACGATAGACAACATCAGAACACGCAAATACAAAGAAATAGTTGGGTTTGGCTTCATAATCCCAATGAAGTCTTTAATTCGTTAACCTACAGGGTTTTGGAAAAAACCTAAGGTTAAAGGAGAATCGACTCTAGTCGCAACTAGTATCACACAGGAGGTGCGGGGATTAGGTTTCCCAATTTTTAGAGCTCTCTGTTATATAGTCTTTAAATCAGGTATTGCAATCAATGTTACCTTGGTAACAAAGGATCCAATATTCACCGTTAGATGAAAACCTGATTAGACTCAAGCTAATATCTTTCAACCGTTAGATCGAACTTAGATTGTTACACACAAATGAAAAGTGACTTCATTTAGATATGAGTAACCGTACCTAACCGTGTACACCTTGTTGGCTCAACAACAGTTAACCGAAGTTATCCATATGAACAGTTTCATATCTACCTTGTTCATCTTAACCATAACTAGTTAAAATGATTCAAATGAAACTAGTTCTAGAGTTGTTCAATTGTTTATATTCTCGTACAAGTATACAAGAAACGATTGAAGCAAAATAGATTTTGATTCACTTGAATCAATTCATGAACATTATAGCCACAGTTTGCAAAAGATTTCATTCCTTAATACATAAATGTATTAGTTCATGAACAAACCGATTTTAGAATACAACCTACTCAAATATGCAAACGGGTACGCATACCTAAGTGGCGGACTAAGTTTGGGATTGCCAGTAGGCAAACGGGTACGCATACATTCCACACTCAGTTAAATTTTCCGGACATGAAATTTATGCCAGTACGCATACGGGTATGCACACTAAGTTCCCGGACTTTCATTAAACCATCCAGTACGCATACGGGCATGCATACTATGGTTCTCGGACTTGGAATAACTTGCAACAGTTAGCATACAAGTATGCACACTGTGTTATATCCAATCACGGTAAATAGTTCTAAACTCCCATTTCAATCATTGAAATATTCTTATAGGATGATAATAGTTGTCTCACGTAAACTATTAGATTCGAAGAAATTTTCAAGTGATCGAATGATCAATGCGAAACATCCTGAGTCTACATCAAATGACTGTCTCACACAAATCATGTAAGATGTTACCAGGCGGTTTTCACTTGATCATCTTTTGACTTTCCTCAAGAGACTTGGCTAAAGCGAAAGCTTACCAACACATATTTAGGGAAATATGTAAGCGAGTTAAACTCAGCTCGAAATATCAAATGTGTATAATCGAAGTCTATATAGCTATACGACTTTTGTCTCAAATAGGAGATAAAATAGATAGACTTTTGAGTGATAGATGAGTTCAAGTCTCCACATACCTTTTGTTGATGAAGTTCCACAAGCTCCCCTTAGTAGTTCTTCGTCTTCAATCGATGAACGCCGTGAAGTATAATGTTCAACTACAATTTGTATCCTAATCCGAGACTTAGTTATAAGTAGAGTAGACATCAAGACTTATAGTTTTGGAACTAAACTTGAAAAACAAGCTTGAGATAACAACGCGTGCGAGTTCGACCGAGCAGTGCTCTAACAATTAGTTGGACAACAGTTGGAATATTTACAAAACCTAAAATAAGCAATTTATCACATATCTTTTGTATTTTGGAATTGGTAATTCCTTGATGTCCAAAGTAACTAGGTCATTATAAATTCTGAAGTTTGTATTTTGCAAACTCGTCTCGTAACATGCAGAACTTCGCATTTAGTGTGAGGAAGCCCACTAGCAGTATTCTCGTAATACTCACTGGAGAGGAGTGTATCCTAATTAGGTGAAATCACTTACGTGCGCTTTGTTGAAAGACTTGTTTGGGATCAAAAAGCTTCTAGTAGTACCATTGGTGGGACACTAGATAGTATTGATATTTATTTTTCGATTATTAATTTATTGATTAACGGTATGTTGAACCTTCATAGATCTAGTTTTTTTATTCTTTGATCAATTTGTTCTGATATAAGGTCACTCGAACTAGTTCAAGGATCAGCGATTTTAGATCTAATCTTTTTAGATCTGAAAATGGGACTTGTGATCATCCATTGGTAACAGATTCTATGCGTGATCGATTATAAGTGAAATCAAGTTGTTTGTGCATGTACTTTGAAGACTGAAGATTTGAAGACTAGAAGATTTTATTATTGATTTTCCTGATTTTTGTGATACTTCGTGAACACTTGATTTGCTGGGATCTGACAAGTTCATTTATCTTGATAAACCTTTTATAGCGTGTTGTATAGATTGACAACCTATCTTTTGGTATTTCTCTTTGAGATGTACTTTGATAGTCTGTGAACTAAGATTGATTATTTTGGTAATCTTGATATGATTTGATCTAACCGATAAAATGAGTTTATATTATTTAAACGAAATATAATTTATAACTTAACAACGTCCATGATTAATTTCTTGAGATTGATAAAGCGGTCACTGAAACAAATTAGTCCCTTACTGTTTCAGAATACGAATCATATGTGTTGGGTGATAAAAGTATTCACATCATGTAGAGCGACTTAAGATAGTGGACTCTATCTTAAGCATCACGTGCGTAAACCAGATTGGTTGTAGGCGCATGGATACTGAAAGAACTGGGTAACTTGGAGTTAGTTTACTTGGTCTCTACTATAAGAAGTAGGTTGTAGTCTTTGTATAGCGGTTTAATTATGAGAGTATTCAAAACAGGACTCGGTCCCGAGGTTTTCTTGAATTTGCGGTTTCCTCGTTATAAATATTTTTTGTGTGCTTTTACTTTACATTCCGTGTTATTTGTTTTTGTAGTTATAATAAAGTAAACGTACTTATACATTAATCAAACACTTAATTTGATTTCATAGTTTGGATCGGTTTCGAACTAATTCTATATACCAAGTGTACATCTTGTGGTTGTTATATTCTTGACAGTTCATGTCTTTATTAGATCACACGAGGTGTGTCTTTGAATAAGTGGATATCGAAAAGATTGTGGCGTACCTGGTACTCTCGTCATTTCAATATCAAAAATCAATATCCAAGATCAATCTAGTCGTATCCGAGTTAAGTGGATCTGAATTCTACAAGTATAAAACTTGCAATGAAACTTTCAAGTTATGAATTCAACTAGAACAAATCTTGTTTTTGATCTTAAATTACAAGGACTTAAAATATCTAGATTGATTATGCACTACTTGTGTTATTCTTATTGTAAATATAAACAATATAATGCGAAAAAGGAAACACACAAGACACCAAAAAATTTGTTAATGAGAAAAATTGCACCTGCAGAAAACCCCAAAACCTCATCCAAATTTTAACACCACACTGGATTAAACTGCTATAGGAAGTAGCCTACTATCAGACTTCGAACTAGAATGTAATTGAGATCGAATTAACCCCCCAAGAAATTCATCTTAGTCGTGTTCCATACGTCCCTTGATCCTCGCAAGTTTCTACACACTTGATTCTCTTAGATGACATCCATTACATCCTAAGAGTTTCTTCAACCTTAGTGAAGACTTTTGATACCGATGTGCCTCTAACAGACAAGCCTATTTGATTTTTCTTTTGATATGTTTTAATATAGGTTTGGAAATCTGTTTGCAGTAAACAAAGTCCAGTAAATATCATGAATCTGGAATACTTACACTCAGTTTGCTGAGAAGCCTGGATTACTAACCACCTCTCAAGAATAATCCAAACAAGTCAAAGAAGCGTTCGGATATCTATCTTGAAGAATCACAAAATATGAGACAAAGAGAACTTTGTGCTTTCTATCTATCTCTTTCCTTATCCAAGATTACAAAAAACTTCAAGATCAATAAGAACAAGATTCAGATTCAAGAATTATCAGGTAATAGTCTGACCGGGCTTCATGAATACCTATGTGAAGTCTTCAAAGTCGTAACATAATTATCTTTCTCAGAGGAAACCTAAGTTTTAGAGGACGACTCTAGCTTAGAAACTAGGACACAAGAGTGTCTGAAATTGAGAAATCCAGTTGCAAGAGTCTCTCTGTTTATAGATAACAAGGATCTAGGTAGCTTTGGATTCAAGCTAAGATTCCTTGAGAAGCAAACACTTTCTCAGTTTAGATGAAATTCTTATTAGGAATTTATGTAAGCATGTGAGAAGTTGTCCTTGAAATTACACATATGAATATGCACTATGTTCTGGAACCGTGCACAATGATGGCTTTGAAATTACACTATGTGCTT
Organism: Papaver somniferum; assembly: GCF_003573695.1. NCBI lineage: Eukaryota > Viridiplantae > Streptophyta > Magnoliopsida > Ranunculales > Papaveraceae > Papaver > Papaver somniferum. The sequence goes on along the minus strand of NC_039359.1, from coordinate 188,151,657 downwards.
TAAACTTACAAGCACATAGTGGTGTGCAATAACACTCAAGACTAATCAATGATCCACAAACATAAATTGATTTTGTGAATAAATTTATTTTAGAAGTATTTATGAGAGTTGTAAGAAAATGAACTTAGTCATATAGAATAGTTCATGTACTTTTGCTAATACTAGAACCGTACAGGTTTTCAAGCCTCTGACAGTTAGCCAAGTCAAAGCACAAGGGTTTGTGAACCTTGGCAGTTCGCGAAAGTCAGGCCATAAGGGTTTGCAAACCTTGGAAATTCGAGAAATTCAGATGATAAGGGTTTTGTTAGAGCATAGCTCGGTTGAAATCACCAAGCATTAGTATGTCAAGTTTGGTTGTCATATTTTAGTGTGTCAAAACTCATATAAAGTTGCTTGATTATATACTAGACTCAACTTCGTTTAGGTTAGACTAGAAAGTCTAGCAATGTTGAGACATACTGTTAGAGCACTGCTCGGTCGAACTCGCATGCGTCGGTATCTCAAGCATGTTTGTCAATATTAGTGATCAAAACTATAAGTCTTGATTTCTAGTCTATTATTAGCTAAGTCTCAGACTAGGATAGAAAGTGTAGTTGAGCTCAAGACTCCATGGCGATTATCATACAAAGACAAAAAACTACTCAAGGAACTGGTGGAACTTCATCGACTAAAAGGTATGTGAAGAGTTGAACTTATCTATCACTCAAAAGTTTATCTACTCTATCTCCTATCTTGAGACAAAAGTCGTTTTGCTGTATAGACTTTGATTATACACATTTGCTATTTCGAGCTGAGTTTATCTCGCTTATCTATTTTTCGAAATATGTGTTGGTAAGCTTTAGCTTTGGCCAAGTTCGTCTTTACTAGTGACGAAAGTCATGTTAAGTTTCAATCACTTGAAAGTGGCTTTGACAAAAAATGGTTTGTGAACAACAACTATATAACGTCCTCTAAGAATGTTTCAATGATTGACATGAGAGTTTAGATTATATAACCATTGTTGGATATAAGCATTCGGTGATAAATCATACATGTATAAGTGCTTATTTCTTGAACAAAGTATGCGTACTTTGTTGATCGGGAAAACCGGAACAGAGTCCGCATACTGTCGGAGGTTCTCTTTCCGAGAAAATCTGCTGGAGTTTGTGAACTATTTACAAACTTATTCCGGGTATTTAAGTCTGCGTACTTAAGTTGGTTATTTTCTAAAAATGATTATTCGTGAACTTAAACTTATATAAACTAAGGGATGCAAGTTTGCAAACCGTGGATATAAAGTTCATGAATCGATTCGAGTGAATCAAATAGTTTTTGTTTCAATTGTGTCTATTATAAAGATCTAAGCAATTGAACAACTCTCTAACTAGTTCATTTGAGTCATTTGAACTAGTTGTGGTAAAGAAGAATATGGTTGATATGAAAGTGCTTATATGGCTAACCATTTGGTTAACTACTGTTGAACCAACTAGATGTACATGTTTGGGTACGGTTACACAAACGTGCATTTCATTTGTGTGTAACAAGTTAAGTTTTGATCTAACGGTTGAAAGATATTATCTTGAATCTAATCAGGTTTTCATCTAACAGTGAATATTGAATGCTTTGTTACTAAGCTAACATTGATTGCAAACCCTGATTTGAAAGACTATATAAGGGAAAACTCTAGCAACTGGGGAACCTAATACCCACACCTCCTGTGCAGAGTCGATTTTCCTTTAACCTTAGGTTTCTATCGAGACCCTGTAGGTTAACGACTTGAAGACTTCATTGGGATAGTAAAGCCAGACCGATACTACTTTCTCGTAGTTGTGTGATCTGATCTTGTTTTTTCTATCGTACTAAGTACAATCACAAGGATTGACTTGATATTGATTTCTTCGATAGGAAAGATATAAAAGTAGTCACAAACATCTTCGTATCATCGTTTGTAATTCCACAATATCTAGTTTCGCCATCATACTATTTAGATTATTGTGAGGTGATTGTTCTTCGGGAATATGAGTCTGGTTTATCATTTGGTTCCTGTTCACCTTGATTTATCAAAAGACGGAACAAAAACTCGTAGGTATTTCTGTGGGAGACAGATTTATCTATTACCATAGGCTTTTCTGTGTGATACAGATTTGTTTATTAAAGTCTCCGACTTTGGGTCGTAGCAACTCTTAGTTGTGGGTGAGATCATCTAAGGGAATCAAGTGCGTAGTATCATGCTGGGATCAGAGACGTAGGAGCGGAACTGTACCTTGGGTCAGTGTGAGATTGATTGGGGTTCAATTACAGTCCAGACTGAAGTTAGTTTGTAGTAGGCTAGTTTCTGTAGCGGCTTAATACAGTGTATGTTCAATATGGACTACCGGGGTTTTTCTGCATTTGCGGTTTCCTCGTTAACAAAACTTATGGTGTCTGTGTTATTTCTTTTCCGCATTATATTTTGTTATATAATTGAAATATCACAGGTTGTGCATTTGAATCAATCAATTGGGAAATCCAACCTTTGGTTATTGATTGCAATTGATTGATACTTGAACATTGGTCTTTGGTACTGTTCAAATGATTTCTCTTGTATTCAATTAGACTCGCATATTTCTATTTGATTGAGTAAGTTTTGAATCAAGAAAGAGAGATATAACTCTTTGATATACTTTATTAAGATTGAGTCTGACTGTCTAGTTGATTCACTTAAAAGTATATTGGATTTAGTCCATACAGATTGCTAATCGAAATATTGGGCGTGGTTGTTAGACCCCCGCTTTTTCACATACAAGTATTACTCCGAATACCTGAAGAAAGGGAAGAAGTAGCAAACTACAACGACGACATCATCCTTCCACTTGAGGTTAGTAATATTGACTTGAAATGTTTCATTCCTAACGTATCTTTCAATTCGTGCTATATGGAAAATATAATTGCGAAGCTGTATATACTTTACATATTGTTCAATACTCTAGTGATGTGACATGGTCATATTTGTATAATCATAGTATTAGGAAATTAGACTACAAAGTATAACACTTATCTTTTGAACTTCATAGATATGACATCGACATAATCTTGTGCATATTGTTATGATTATGTGAATGGGTTATAGTGAATATTTCACCCTAGGAAACAATGTTTTACATTCGTTTAAAGGAAGTACATTCATGAACTTGTTTTATGAATCGAAAGAGAAATCATTAGGCTTATTGGTTTGGCTATTCATTGCAAATCTTTGTATGACCAATATGTGTGAGATGGTAGAACCTATCGTAACTATTTTATGTATCTTAGTATAACTAATCATAATGCCTGGCTTATGATTTGGTATGACTGATTTTTATTAATTGGTGTAACCGATCCTAAGTAATCACCATGAAATGGTATGATGGGTCGGTAAACCAACTTTGTTTATCCGCAAGTGCATGGTGTCGAAAATGTAGACGACAACAAATGTGGTTCGTTCCCACGAGGACTGTTTATAAAATTACTTCTAACTAATACAATCAACTTCCTAATCAATATCAATTCAAGAGGAGATTTTCTGAAATGTATATTAAGAAACAAGCAAATGAATTGGATGCAAATAAAATTTTTAAAGTGACAAGCAAGATGAGAAAAGGTTAAGGATCCGGGAATCCTTCGTAGGCTAGGTTTACTTGTGATTTATCACGAGAGTATCTATTTTACTCATGTAAAGCGGCAACACGCCTGGCTACTTCGACATGGAAGATATATCATTCTTATTATTGATAATTGACTAAGGATTGTTTGATCTCGACCTAAAATTAGACACCCTAAACACTACGTATACATGGCATAGAATATTCATTAATCTATAATCAATCAGGTCTTAATGGGGTTGTCTATAGCTTACCTATGTAGTATACTTGGCATAAAACATGAAAAGATCTATAAAAACAATCACCCAAAATGAGATACTCAAACATAAAATAAATTTTTTGATTTAAAGGAATTCTTATTTAAAAACACAAATAATCTAGCCTACAAGTTCATCCTTTCATCCTAAGGATGGTTTAGCAAGTAATGGCTTTCTCAAAAGCCATCGAAACTGATAAAAAAAATAATAAACTCATAGTATCGAAAAACGAGTAGAAATGCTCAAACCCTATTGCTTCCCTGAATCCCGCCTTTGCATCTCAAACTGGTACTTAGATATGTGCTGCGAAGAAACCCAATATGGACCAAGGAAACAGGTACTCGGGCCCAATGTGACACCAACTTCAGTCTCCAAATTAAGGCCAGTATTGAGTCCACTGTTTGATTTCACTACGAAATTTTCTCAAGAACCAGACCTACGTCTTCCATTCTCTGTCCCTTGAACACCTTCCAAACTAACTACAGCACCCTTCTTGTCCTGTAACCAACTGAGCATCAGCTCCACTGATAGCTACAGCTCCATGTAATGATAGACACAAATCAACCAGCATACAACCACTTCGATACCTGCTACCCCCAATTCAATCACCACCAGCAACCAGCATCAAATTCAGCTCAAGTATGACCCATACCTTCACTGATTTGAACCCCAGTACAGTCAACACACTCATCATTACTTCCTTTTTCCATCTCGTCTTGGAAAAACCAAAACCTCCAAATCTGTTGGTTCACTTCTCAGTTGACCTGCTCGAAACCAAATTCAATCCATGTCAAACCCCTAACTTTATCGTTGCTGTCTCAGTTTAATTTCAAACCCTGCAATTCTTCCAGCCATCAAGGCAATCAACATCATAAATCTTCACTAGCAATCACCAGTTATTACTGCCTTTCACGGACCATCTAATCTTCAGCTCGAACCGAACTCCAAACAACCACGAATCGATGGCAGTAATTCACTTTCCAGTTAGTGAGCAATAGCCAACGAACTGCCAAGCCCCAAATATGTATACAGCCACCATCTCTTCGCTCTTATAGACATCAAATCCACCACCAACTCGAGCTCAAATCAACACCCATTTGACCACTGAACATCATCAGCAACTGCCCATCTCTCATAACTGAGCCCTATACAGCCACCACGGTCAATTGATGATTGGTTCATGATAACAGCTGCAACTGGATTCAAAATTCTTCTTCTTATCAATTCAAAGAACATCAGATCAGCACCATAATCACTATCTTCATTAATAGAAACCCTTCGAACAACAACTGCTTGGATGGCGGCGATTATTCATTTAAGATGATGCTCCCAGATCCCCTTTCTCTGTTAAGAACTCCACCAGCTTGATTGAGAAATGAGTATGTCTTCTTGTTTTGGTACGGTTAAGGTGTGGTGGAAATGGTGCCACGTCGTCCATTTATCTATATACTCAACAGTACCAGGTCCCTTTGTTTCTTTACCCCACTAGTGGGATTTCAGCGCTCTGGCCATGAGATTTAGACTAGGCAGTCCATGAACTCGCTCCTTTGGTGCCTTGAACTACAACATTGGTTCTTGTAGTCTTTGGTGCCTTGAACTACAACATTGGTTCTTGTAGTCGCAAATACCATTTAACTCTTCCTTTAGCAATTTATTTTTCGAGTGAAAGGATTTCACTTGTAATTCCTGTAAATGACTTAAAACAAAATTATTAGCTAGCTAATGAGTCCAAGCTAGTGTAAATGTGGATATAAAAATGTCGCATTTTCGTGCTTATCAAACTCCCCCACACTTACATTTTGCTAGTCTCGAGAAAAACAAAATAATATATCCGTTCCACAACTGGATATGGAGAGACGTCTGCTAAATAGCTAGACAGAACCACTAAACAGTGGTTGGGAAGTGTCTGCTAAATAGATAGACGAAACCACTAAACAATGGTTTAGAAATGTCTGCTACACAGCGAGACAGATAATCAAAAAGACCCGCTCAACAGCTGGTCATGTTACACCAAAAGAAAATTTTAAGACCCGCTCAACAGCTGGTCATATTATGTATTTTTTTAGACCCGCTAAACAGCTGGTCATGCAATTCAAATTTAGACCCGCTCAACAGCTGGTCATAATGTTGTTATTTATTTTTTATTTTTTTTAACCCAAGAAAATTCATAAAGAAATTGAATGCCTATCACAAATCTATATATACTTAACCACTCCACCACACTTAAACATTACATTTTCCTCAATGTAATTGAGTCATCCAACGTAGAGTTAAGGTGGGAAATTCCAAAATGTGATATGCAAGAGGCAAACAAAAATATAAGATGGAGTAAAAGGAACAAAACTGATGAGTTGACTCCCACAAAGCGAATGCTATTTGTTCCCTGCTTGTGCGCAACAAGTAATCTCAAACAGAGTGAAGATAATACACAACAGCAACCTGTCAAACATATATGTAAAGTCTGAAAAGTTTGGGGTCCACCCAACATATCAGGTTAGCTGCAAATGAGAACCTGCGAAGACTATAATTAGCCAAAAATATGTGAAAACCCATTCCCTGCTCTAAACAGTCTGCAGTAATCAAGTCATACTTCATCGAAATAAGTAAATTTTTCACAAAGGTACAGATTGTTCAGTAGTGTTTATCCAGAGTGCAGATTCTACATCTAGTTCGAGATCAACTGAAATATTTTCATTGGAAAAACTATCTACACTAGACATCGGAAGAAGCTTGGCACTAACATTTATAGTAGGCATCGGTTTAAGCATGGATGATTGTATGGGCTGTCGTAGGCTCAACAAATTAATAAAGATATTTCCCACTAATTAACTGGTAATAGCGGTAGTAAGAGATCGTTTCCACAGAGAGCTGTGTAATTGATAGGTTATTTGAAATAGCAAGATAAAGTAAATAAAAAATGGGGTTTTGGTTGTAAGATAAATATAAAGAAAATAAAAAGAAAAGGATGATCAAGGAATCCTTCGCCGTTACCAAGATTTAACAGGATTAGAATACTTATCTATCGCTCGTAAGAACCATTCAAACCGTAGAATAACAGCTAGAGCAGTGTTATCTCAAAAGCTCCTTGTGTAACTTGATACCGAAGCACTCGCATATCAAGTTCTATCCAACTGAACCACCAAGTAGTAGCACACTCAAGGTGTAACCCAATCGGAAGCCTTAAGTTATGTGAATTTAGGTTAATCCTAGTAAATCCTAGCAATTAGACTCTTAGCGCAAGGTCCACTTACTACTGTTGTATTCACACAAGATTTCTCCACAGAATCCCTCTGTAAGGTCTCGCGATTTCTACTTGTGTAAGGGTTATTCAACAATTACATGGATATCTTAACCCATTACTAGCAATAGAATGATCAATAGATTAATCTAGCGTGCACTCCAAACAATCTAATAAATCAATCATAAACCCTAGATATAGTGAAAAAAACGATGATGATTCAAAACTCTCAATAGATTTGTATTATTAATAAAGCTTCACGCTGAGAACATTGAATTCATCCTTAATCAACAAAGGATTTAGCTACTCATACTACAAAGAAGATGAATAATGGTGGTTTCCCCCTAAAGGGGTAAACCCTAGGTTTTGATGTAGGACTTGTGATATGAGATTCAATTATATCCTTATTTTACATAACTTAATACCTTTTTATAGGTTTACATTGCTTGGTCTCCAAGTATTTAGTTCGGTTAAGAAACCCGACTCAAAATAACTACCCCAAACGTGCCATTAGGCCTTCCAAGGTGTTAATACACGTTTTACACTTGCTAAGTTCGCAAACCAAGTCCGCAAACTTCAAATTCCAGCAGATATTTTCGGAATTAAAGTATGAAACCCGTCCGCGAACTTTACTGTCTTCGGTATTCAATAAAAGTTTGTTTTGGCCACAACTTCTTCATCCGAACTTGGAATGACCTCATTCTTTTTGCATTATTTTTATATTTAAATTATCTTCAAGATGATGATGAGAAATCCTTAATTTGAATGAGCTAAGATCCGTCTTTGGCCCTTCTCTTGATTTTGAGCGTTTTGCTCCTTTTTGTCGCACTTCTTCCACTTCTCTTGGACTTGGGCACTTGGATACTTGGAATACTTCTCTTCCTGGATCTTTTCAGCACTTTGTAGCTCCTTTTTTGGTGATTCACCTAATTGAGACAAATAAGAGAAAACCAAAGTAATAATACGAAAATATGCGAGAATAATATCTAAAACAAGTATGGAATGGACATTAAAATCATATGAATTATGCACTTATCAATGATATAAGCATGGATCTAGTAGTTAAAGTTCATAAAAATCAACAACCCCTAAATTTGGTTTTAGGTTAGCTGAAATAACTTTTGTTGATAAGTTACCTTTGTTAACCGGATGACGCAATGCGTTGACAATGTCAACTAGCATGGGGGGTCGTTGGAACCTGCAAAACGGGCTAAACAAGCCGAGATTGGTTCAAAATCAGCAGTCCAAGTTAACTGACATGTATCTATTGGTTCCACATTCATATATGCATCTAGATAAGTATTAGATGCATCATGGAAGAAAGACTTAATGCAACAACAATATCATGCATAACCAGATCATTAGAATCAGCAAAAGTGGGCATACTGCGGCAACAGAATCATGAATAACCATATTGTTATCATCTTCAACTAAGTGACCTGTATAAATCTCACAATTCAAATGATTAGAAGATTTCTTATTATAAACATCTACTGCCTCTGAGTCGTTAAATTCAACAATAACATCCTCTACATATGCAGGTTCTTCTACATCATAATTATCTGAATTTTGAGAATCTTCGGTATCCTCACTTCCACTCAAAACTTCTACAAGTTGATCATCATCGGTTTCTTCCTCAGAAGAATAATCAATATACTCTGAAGTACAATTATATTTGGATTGAGAGTGGTTTGGGAACCAACTTTGTTTCACCTCCAACTGTCTAGTCATTTGACCTACTTGATATTCAATGTTTTCTAAAGATTTTTGAGTGGTCTGTTGAAGTTGAGATGTTTCTCGACTAATTTTTAATGCATACATACTTAAGATATCTTCCAAGCTCAAATTTCTATAGTTTAAAACCTCATTGTGCTGGAAATTCAAAGATTGTTCACATACCTCATGAAAATAATTATCCCCATGCTATTGGGTTTGGTACATATGTGAATAAATGGAACACGAGTTACTATAAACCTGATTATTATTTTCATATGACATTTGGTTTTCTAGCATCTCTAACCGTCTTTCCAGACTAGTTATATTTTGGTTGAAACTCTCAGCATGTGACAAATCATCCTGATGGTAACTTTGATACTCATGTGAATAATCATCAGTTTCGAAGTAATGCTGATAAGGATTTCCATACCTGAGACGATTTTGTTCCCGAATCTCCTGATATTGTGGTCCATACCTGTATTCTCCGAGAGGCCTGGACTCATCCTCTCGATAAAACGTCATCGCCCCAACAAGAGTACCTGAAAATAAAATTCTAAAAGAAAAATATGAAAAGGAACTAAAAAGAAAATAAAAGCAAAAACACACTATGTACAAAAACTATGACTAGAAAATTGAAGATATCAATAAGAGTGTTTCGCAACCACTCCCCGGCAGCGGCGCCAAAAACTTGATGGGTCGGTAAACCGACTTTGTTTTTCCGCAAGTGCACGGTGTCGAAAATGTAGACAACAAAAAATATAGTTCGTTTCCACGAGGACTGTTTCTAAAATTACTTCTAACTAATACAATCAACTTCCTAATAATTATCAATTCAAGAGGAGATTTTCTGAAATGTATACTAAGAAACAACCAAATAAATTGGATGTAAATAAAATTATTAAAGTGACAAGAAAGATGAGAAAAGGTTAAGGATCCGGGAATCCTTCGTAGGCTAGGTTTACTTGTGATTTATCACAAGAGTCTCTATTTTACTCATGTAAAATGGCAACGCGTGGCTACTTCGACATGGAAGATATGTCGTTCAAATTTATTGATAATCGACTAAGGATTGTTTGATCTCGACCTAAGAGTAGACACCCTAAACACTATGTATACATGGCATAAAAAGTTAAAGAATATTCATTAATATATAATCAACCATGTCTCAATGGGGTTGTCTATAGCTTACATATGTAGTATACTTGGCATAAAATATGAAAAGATCTATGAAAACAATCACCCAATATGAGATACTCAAACATAAAATAAAATTTTTGATTTAAAGAAACTCTTATTTAAAAACATAAAATAATCTAGCCTACAAGTTCATCCTTTCACCCTAACAATGGTTTAGCAAGTCATGGCTTTCTCAAAAGCCATCGAAACTGATAAAGAAAATAATAAACTCATAGTATCGAAAAAAGAGTAGAAATGCTCAAACCCTATTGCTTCCCTGAATCCCTCCTTTGCATCTCAAACTGGTACTTATATATGTGCTGCAAAGAAACCCAATCTGGACCAAGGAAATAGGTACCCGGGCCCAATGTGACACCAACTTCAGTCTCTAAATTCAGGCCAGCATTGAGTCCACTGTTTGATTCCAATGCAACATTTTCTCAAGCACCAGACCTTCGTCTTACATTCTCTGTCCCTTGAACACCTTCCAAAACAACTGGGCTCCATGTAATGATAGACACAAATCAGCCAACATACATAACCACTTCGCTACCTGCTACCCCCAATTCAATCACTACCAGCAATCAGCATCAAATTTATCTCAAATATGACCCATACCTTCACTGGTTTGAACCCCAGTACAGTCAACACACTCATCATTACTTCCTTTTTCCATCTCGTGTTCGAAAAACAAAAACCCCCAAATCTGTTGGTTCACTTCTCAGTTGACCTGCTCGAAACCAAATTCAGTCCATGTCAAACCCCTAACTTCATCGCTGCTGTTTCAGTTTAATTTCATACCCTGCAATTCTTCCAGCCATCAAGGCAATCAACATCATAAATCTTCACTAGCAATCACCTTATTACTTCCTTTCACTGACCATCTAATCTTCAACTCGAACCGAGCTCCAAACAACCACGAATCGATGGCAGTAATTCACTTTCCAGTTGGTGTGCAATAGCCAACGAACTGCGAAACCCAAATATGTAAATCTAGATATACATCCACCATCTCTTCGCTCTTATAGACATCAAAACCACCACCAACTCGAGCTCAAATCAACACCCATTTGACCACCGAACATCATCTCTTATAGGCAGTCCATGAACTCGCTCCTTTGGTACCTTGAACTACAACATTGGTTCTTGTTGTCACAAATACCATTTAACTCTTCGTTTAGCAATTTATTTTTCGAGCGAAGGATTTCACTTGTAATTCCTGTAAATGACTTAAAACAAAATTATTAGCTAGCTAACGCACCCAAGATAGTGTAAATGTGGATATAAAAGTGTCGCACTTTCGTGCTTATCATGGTATGATCGATATTTGTAATTGGTGTGACCGATTCTAGTAATTGGTGTAACCGATCCTAGTAATTGGTGTGAACGATCAGAAAGTGTTGTTTAATCGATCCTTGTAATTTGTAACCGGTCTTGGTAGTTGGTGTAACTGATCCTGGTAACTGGTTTGACCGATCACAAGCAATACCATGGAAATATGGTAACTGGTTCTGGTAACTAATATAACCGGTCCTGGTAACTTGTGTGGCCGATCACAAGTATTTCCATATTGAGGTGTTTGTATGGTAAAAGTTACTTCTACCCCAAACACGAATTTGATGATGATTTTGCTGAGAATCGAAACGCTGCTTCAAACTCCAATTGAATCGAAACGCTGCTTCAAACTTCAAACGATGCTAAACTCAGTTTAGGGATTTTTCACAGGAGTTTTAGTGGGAGAGATTGCATACCTTCTTTGGGTTGTAAAACGTCCATTTATATGTTTAGAAATTTCCGTTTTAAATGCAGGCATGAATTGCAATTACTAGCCCTGCATGCCTCCTGCAGTAATTAGCCCTTGCATGCCTCCTGCATTAACTGGCATTGAATGGCCCTGCATGCTTCCAGAATCTTTCTCTTGGGTTATGGAATTGGCTAAACCAAAAGGTGCAAAGGGTTGGCCCAAGTTAAGTGCACATGCCTAGCCTAAAAGAGAGAAGTGTGCATAAGCCCACAGTGGGGAGAAAATATCCGCAAGGCAAACAACATGGGGCTGAATCATCCAGGGCTACGAGATTAAATTTTGTCGCGCATCACCGGATCGGGATTACTGAATTAAGTTGCGCCCGCTACACCGAATCAGGGCTACGGTATTAAGTAGCACCAAGCCACACCGGATCAGAACCACAGTATTAAGATGCATCGTGATACACGAAATAAGTGATGTCTGCCGCCGCCGATGGCCGCCACCGCCTGCTGCCGCCGATGACCACCGACGCCGCCGCCAGGACAAGCCTCCGGGCATGGTCGTCGGCGACCTGCTGCAGCATCGATGCCGTTGAAGATGAAGATTCTGCTGATGACGTCATGCTGACGTTGTCGGGTGACGCAATGCTGATGCAATTGACGGCGTCAACAAACGGCAATAGAGTTAACGTAATATGATTAACATTAACGGAATCTTCTGACGGCAACGGAATATTCTAACAGAATCGTCATCTGCTAACGTCATCGCCTAGTCAGCTGTTGACCGTGCTTTGCTGATGACGTGTCAGTCTCTGGTTGATCAATCGACGATGACGTGGCACATCATGGCTCGTCCACCTTGCTGACGTGGTGCCTTGATGACGTGGCACAACCTGATTCATCCGCCTTGCTGACGTGGCACATCCTGATTCGTTCATCTTGCTGACGTGGTGCCTTGCTGACATGGCACATCCTGATTCGTTCATCTTCCTGACGTGGCACATCATGGTTCGTCCATCTTGCTGACGTGGTGAGCTGATGTGGAAATGGTGATTTGGGCTCTCCACTTTGCTTGACAAGGACCCATGTGAATGGCTTCTATGTATGGTGCATTTGTGAGGCCTAGTTAGCCACATTTGGGTTATAAGAGAAGCATATTTGGTCCAATGAACTATACTTAACTTATTATGAGGAACTTTTTAGGCCTAAGTTAGCCCATTTTTGGTGTAAAAATAATAAGGGTACAAACATCGCCACCTCTTAATTCGTAACTTGTTACGGGTTAAGAAGTTCGGGCTCCCCTCTGAATTTGCATTTTTCTGGAGTGTTACATAACTCGCCCCCAAGCGTGTTGTTTGGAGTATTATGCATCTCGCCCCCAGGGATGTAATGATTGCGTTGGAGTGTTATATATCTCGCTCCTAAATAGTTGAGGTGACATATAACTCTCCCCCAGTATGTTTTGTGTCATGCTGCTCATGCTCGCGCAAGGGTGCACTTCCTTGCTGCATTTCGCTCGCGCATGGAATGAGAAATTGAGTTTTTCTTCTATCTCGAGTTCGCGCAGGGGGCCAATCCTGCTATTCAAGATGCGCGCAGAGTAGAGATGTGTACATTTCCATATGCCTGGACAGGTGAAAATGTTTGCCACATTTGTTGTTGTCCCATACGATGGGGATAAAATTGGGATAGGGTAAAAATACTCGAGGTGTCAGAGACGTTGCTGACAGTAGACTTGAACTGTACTGTTTTTCCATTTAGGACTGACTGCGGATTTGATCATCCGCAACAGCTTATAATTAAACACGAACAATTTTGATAAAGTGTGGAATATCAAAATAATGTTGAATTAAATTTCTGAATGGAAATAACAAGATAAATACCTACTTCTTCGACAACAGCTGCCTCGTTAAAACCTTTGTGTGGAAAACCCAGTGGGATAAAACCATCATAAAGGAAAAAAAAGTGCAGCACAGTAGGATTTGAAACTACTCCTAATGATAAACTTCTTCAAGTAGAACGAATTCCATGGCTTCCAGGGTTTTGAATCCTTAGTTCCATCGAGGTTCCTTAAGTAGTAGGAGCCACGAGATGCTGGCGTATTCACTATGTAATGACCTCCCAGTTTGCTCCGAGCTTTCCAAAGTTTGGTTCCATTATGGCTGCACGGGTTTTCTTCAAGACATATTCCCCTGGTTTGAATGACCGTTCTCTGACTTTACGATTATATCTCATCTTGATTTCCTGCTGGTATCGGACCAAATGCTGTAAAGTTGTTTCTCTTTGTTCTTCCAACAACTCTTTATCCAAATCCAGTATGCTGTCATTTTTGCTAGATTTGATAGCATGAGTTTTGGTAGTTTTGAGATGTACCTCGGTGGGTATGACTGCCTCTGTCCCATAAGCCAGTGAAAATCCAGTGGTCTTTTTGGGGTTTTTCGATAGGACCATAAGACTCCAGGGAATTCTTCTGTCCATTTTCCCTTTGCTTTCTCCAGCTTTTTCTTCAGATTATCCATAATGACACGATTGGTTGCTTCTTCCTGCCCGTTGCTTTGAGCATAATAAGGAGATGATAAATTGTGGCGAATATTCAGGTTCTTGCAAAAGTCTTTGATCACCCCAGAATCGAACTGTTTCCCATTGTCTGATATAATCGCGTCTGGGATTCCGAATCTGCAGACGATATTCTCCCATATGAACCTTTTCACATCATGTCTGGTAACGTGTACCAGTGCCACTGCTTCAACCCATTTGGTGAAATAATCAATAGCGGCTAGTACAAATCTAACGCCTCCAGGAGCTTTGGGAAGTGGTCCGACGATGTCTAGCCCCCACATAGAGAATGGCCAGGGACTAAAAACTGGATGCAATTCGTTGGCGGGACTTTTAGGAATCGGAGCGTGCTCTTGTCATGGCACACATTTCTCCACGTATTCTTTAGCATCTTTCTGAATATATGGCCAGAAATACCCCTGGGTAAGTATCCTATGCGCGAGACTGCGCCCTCCAGAATGGCTGCCACATATTCCTTCATGAGCCTCTGCCAATATTTGCTGCCCTTCTTCTGCTGATATGTATTGCAAAAGTGGATCCACAACTACAGGTTTGTGGTACAGCTGTCCCTCGATCATTGAATATCTCCAAGCGTTCTATTCCACTTTCGAAGCGATATGCTCATCTTCTGGGAGTTCACTGGTTGTCAAATACCGAACATAAGGGAGACACCAGTCTGAAGTGTTTTCAACAGGATTGTCAACATCTATCACTGGACTGTCAACATCCATATTGCTGTCAACGTTCTCGGTATCTCCCTGTGTTGATGTAATTATCCTCTCGCCCCCACTAGCATGTTCGAGAGACAGAACAAAGTGGCTGTCGGAGATGTTAGGTAACTCTTGGAAATCTACTACAACGAAACGGGTGGTATCAGTTTCGACTGCGGAAGAAAGGTATGCTAAAGCATCTGCGTGCCTGTTTTCCAACCGCGGTCGCTGCCCAATAGAGAATTTTTCGAACTCATGTGCCAACTCTCTCATATAATCCAAATATAGGGCAATCCTCTCTTATTTGGCTCTGTAGGTTCTCAGAAACTGGTTAACTACTAGCATGGAATCAGTTACCAGTTTCACGTTCTTCGCATTTAACTGTTTGACAGCCTTTAAACCGATAATTGCAGCTTCATATTCAGCTTCATTGTTTGATGCTTGAAAACCCAACCTGGTTGCTTTCTCGATCCTCGAACCTTCGGGAGTAAGGATGACACATCCAACTCCAGCTCCACCGAAATTTGATGACCCATCAGTAAATATAGTTCATAATGGTTCAGATGTATCGACCTCCATTGAAAACTCGCCCCTAGTATGATTGTTGGCTGACTCTATGGGTTTGAACATCTCTTCTTCTTCTTCAGTAACTGTTTGTATGTCGTCCACAGGAAAATCTGCTAGCAGCGCAGCCAGGGCGTGTCCCTTCTCTGCAGTTCTGGTCTCATATTTGATTTCATACGCCCCCAGGAAATTTGACCATATGGCTAGTCGGCTGGAATCATCAGCACGTTCAAGTATTCTCTTAAGCGGGTAATCGGAGTAGACTACGATCTGTCTCCCTTGAAAATAAGGTTTGAGGCAACGAGATGCATGCAACAGTGCAAGTGAAATCTTCTAAATTTTATTGTACCGTGTTTCCACCCCCGTCAAAGATTTACTGACGAAGTAAACAGTTTTTTCATGTGGATCCGTAACAAACAGCACTGCACTTACAGCGTTCTTCGTTGCATCCAGATAAACTCCGATAGGTTGTCCAACTTTTGGACTCACCAAAACTGGGGGGTTGAAAAATACTGTTTGATTTCATTGAAAGCTTTCTCGCACTCATCCGTCCAGCCAAAGTTCATTGCTTTCTTCAAAACATCAAAGAATGGTTTGAATCGATCCGACGAGCGTGAAATGAAACGATTTAAGGCTGCTAATCGTCTTGCTAGCTTCTGGACCTCCTTCTCCGTTCTTGGGGATAACATCTCTCTGACGGATCTAATTTGCTCAGGATTCGCCTCGATTCCTATGTGCGTCATCAAGTATCCAAGGAACTTTCCTGAGGATAGCCCGAACGAACATTTTGCTGGATTGAGCTTCATTCGATATTGCCTCGGTATATCAAACGTCTTCTGCAGATCAAGAAAATGTGACTCCTATGGCTCAGATTTCACCACCATATCGTCGATATACACTTCCATCGACTTCCCGATCAGATCCTTGAACATATGGTATACCAAATGCTGGTAGGTTGCTCCTGCGTTCTTTAGCCCGAACGACATTAAAGTATAGCAATAAACTCCTCTGTCAGTCACAAACGCAGTATGTTCTTGATCTTCCTCGAACAAAGGTATTTGGTTATACTCTGAAAAATCGTCCATAAATGAAAGTCTTCCATACCCTGAGGTTGCATCCACCAAATCTCTTATCCGTGGCAGCGGGTATGGATCACTCGGACATTCTTTATTTAAATCAGTAAAATTGATATAGACACGAATTTTACCATTCTTCTTTGGAACGGGTACGACATTTGACAACCATCGAGGATACTTCACTGGTCGAATAAAGCCTGCTTCCAATAGTTTTTCGATTTCCGCAGTAACTCCATCTTTTTTGCTTTTGGCCATATTCCTGATTTTCTGACGAACCGGATGGAACTTCTCATCGATATTCAGCCTGTGGCAGGCTACATCTATCCCAAGCATCTCAGCAAAACTCCATGCGAAAAAGTCCGCGTTTTCCCTTAGCGATGTAATCAAACCATCACGTTCATGTGTAAGCAGGTCTTCCCCTATGAACGTTGTTTTGTGCTCCTCATCTCCAATCCGGACCTCGATCAGTTTCTCAACTGTTGGGGGTTCCGCTGCCTCCTCTCCCATATATGATTCTGGAGGGAGAGGATTCTGTAATTGATATTTCTGCTCGACTCGCATGTTTTGGTTCCCGCTAATTTTTGACTTCTTGTACTCGTTCATAGCACTCTCATGAAACTTGTGGGCGGCCATCTGGTCATTCCTAACATTTACGACTCCTTTAGGGGCAAGAAAATTCAAATATTGATGATACGAGGATGTTACTGCACCGATCTCATGCATCCAGTCTCGTCCTACAATCGCGTTGTAGGGAGCTCTACAGTCAAGCAATAGGAAATTTCCTAGAACAGACTTGTCAGCCACTGTTATAGGAATATTCACTTTTCCAATCGCCTTTGTAACTTCGCTGTTGAAACCAATAATTGGATTTTCTTCCTCCTCGATCAAGTCGTGTGAAAGATTCATAGAGGAATAAGCTCCTAAAAACAGCACGCTTATTGAGCTTCCTGTATCCACTAGAATCCGGTGTACACAAAACATGCCAATCCAAGCAGTTATAACGATAGCATCATTATGTGGAGCATACACACCTATCATGTCTGCTTCAGAGAATTCTATCTTTGTGCACCCAAGCTCCCGAATTTCTGCTCCATTTCCACTGACAAAATCGATATGATTTGTCAAGTACCATTCTTTTAACTGCCTGAGCTTCCTCCTTGTTTCATCTTTCGATGCCCGCCTGGTCATTGAATGGATCCTAGCGTGACTGACATTTATCACATGTGCGTTAATCACGTGTGTTGTGAAAAAAATTCCATGACTTTTTACAAAATCCCTTTTCACGTACTCTTGCAGCTTTCTAGCGTCGATCATTCGCTGGACCTCGATCTGTAGAGCGCGGCAATTCTCGGTCTTGTGACCATGGTCTTTATGGAACTTGCAGTATTTGCTCCTATCACGTTTATCACGTGTCTCTGCTGGCAAAGGACGAGGAGGGATCAAATCCTTGCTGATTTTCTCATACAGCTCTGCAAGTTGTATGTTCAATGGTCTCAGCTTCATATCATGATATTTCTGGAATCCAGTTTTCATTCGTTTACCTTGGTTCATCTCTCGCTCTTCACCTCGATCATTGTGTTGGCCGCTCGAACGGTTCTTCGACTTTTCTTTCCTACCATCATTTGGATGATTGTATGATATGTTAACATGTCTCGTCTCTCGAGATTTGGAATCATCCTCCAATCGATCATACAGTCCTTCCAGAGTCTTTGGTGATCTCTTGACCAAGGAACCGTACACACGTCTTTGATCGTACTGGTATGCCTGCTTGTAATCTTCGATGAAGATTTGATCATTGGCACCATCTACGTATGCTAACTCTTGCTTGAAGCATCGAGTAAACTGCCTGATGCTTTCCTCCTTCCGAATTCCTAGAAGGAACAAATCGTGGCATCCCTTCTGATTGTGTCTATTGTACTTGTAGTGGGAGCATAATTCTTCAACCAATTCATGGTAAGTACCAATCGACTGTGCATGGAGTTTATTGAAGCACTTTATTGCTCCTCCATCCAGTGACCGTGGAAACATTTTTCACATCAACTCATCACCGTGCTTCCACAGAATCATGGCAGTTTCATAGTGTAAAACTTGCTGATCTGGATCATCTGTTTTCTCATCGAATTCTGACAGCTTTGGAATTATAAAATTCATTGGCGTCCGGAATTCTCTGATATTCAACTTGAAAGGGGCTCCTGCAGAGCAAACGCTGGTATAGCCGATGCAACTGGTCTATATTTTCTTCTCTGGACTGCTTTTTCGACATTACTTTCTCGATCATCTTGCAAAGGAGAGATTCTGTTATTGCGCTCACGTCGCCATCTGAGGAACTGTCTTCCTGCTCATAATCTCGGTCTTCTAGAATATGAGCTTTAGATCTCATTCTTTTCCTCTCGGGTCCAGTAGGCTCTCTTCTAGCTCTGCCTTGCTCCGAACGACCATAGTAATCGTGCGAAAATTCTCTCTCATCGTGCCAATCTCGAACCTCATCTTCGTCATTCCTGAGACGTTTTGAATGGTTGGTATTCTTGCCGCACTCTGCTGAGTTGCGGCTGGTCGGGTGCCTGCTCGCCGAGGTTGTACACGACTTCCTTTAGGTAAGTCTCCAGTGACCAACAGTTTTTTTTGTGGTCGATCAAGATCGATCAACTCTTTGTTTTGGTCTACATATTGTGGGCTAATTCGATTTCCAAGCCGCTGCCATACAGAACGACCCCCTTGCTTGTTCATATTTCCATTCCTAGGTCGAGACTGGTTCTCCCGTTCCAATCTCAGGAGAGCGTTCTCCTTCTCAAACTCGTTCAGCTAATTGCGCAACAGTTCTTCCTCTATAATAGGAGTCGCGGTGCGCATATCTCGCGGGTCTTGTTGATCGCCATACCTCCTAGACGGGCTACTAAACGCATTCCCTCTGTTTCCTCGAACTTGTGGGTTCCCCCCATCAACATCCATTCCTTCGTCACCGATCACTCGTTGTTTTTTCCTTCTCCGATTCAGATCTGGAGTTCTGTCACGGAAACGATCTCGATATCGTCCATGATCCATGGATCTGTTATGAGCATGATCTCGACCCTGCCTGTTTCCAGTGGGTACTGCTTGGGCTGACTGAACCTCAATTTCGTGCCTTTCGGCTTCATCTCTCCTGTGTTGTTGGGAATCGCTGTCAGAATCATCTCTTTGTGCAGTCTGTCTGATTACTTCCATAACTCGATTTGGTAAAACAAGATTATCTTTTCTCAAAAACCTTGGTCGGCGACAATGTTTGTATGGTAAAAATTACTTCTACCCCAAACACGAATTTGATGATGATTTTGCTGAGAATCGAAACGCTGCTTCAAACTCCAATTGGATTGAGTAATGGGGGAGGGGGGAGGGGGGTACCTGCAAAAAAACCTCCGATGCTAAAGTCAGTTTAGGGATTTTTCACAGGAGTTTTAGTGGGAGAGATTGCATACCTTCTTTGGGTTGTAAAATGTCCATTTATATGTTTAGAAATTTCCGTTTTAAATGCAGGCATGAATTGCAATTACTAGACTTGCATGCCTCCTGCAGGAACTGGCCCTTGCATGCCTCCTGCATTAACTGGCCCCGCATGCTTCTAGAATCTTCCTCTTGGGTTATGGAATTGGCTAAACCAAAAGGTGCAAAGGGTTGGCCCAAGTTAAGTGCACATGCCTAGCCTAAAAGAGAGAAGTGTGTATAAGCCCACAGTGGGGTGAAAATATCCGCAAGGAAAACAGTATGGGGCTGAATCATCTAGGGCTACAATATTAAATTGTGTCGCGCAACACTGGATCGGGATTACTGAATTAAGTTGCGCCCGCTACACCGAATCAGGACTACGGTATTAAGTAGCACCGAGCCACACCGGATCAGGACCAAATTATTAAGCTGCGTCGTGATACACGGAAGAAGTGATGTCTGCCGCCGATGGACGCCGTTGTCGCCACCAGGAAAAGCCACCGGGCAAGGCCGCCGACAACTTGCTGCTGCATCGGTGCCGTTGAAGATGAAGATTCTGCTGATAATGTCATGCTGACGTTGTCGGGTGACGCAATGCTGATGCAATTAACGGCGTCAACAAACGACATTAAATTTAACGGTATATGCTTAACATTAACGGAATCTTCTGACGGCAACAGAATATTCTAACAGAATCGACATCTGCTAACGTCATCGCCTAGTCAGCTGTTGACCGTGCTTTGCTGATGACGTGTTAGTCTCTGGTTGGTCAATCAACGCTAACGTGGCACATCATGGGCTCGTCCACCTTGGTGACGTGGCGCCTTACTGACGTGGCACAACCCGATTCGTCCATCTTGCTGATGTGGCACATCATGATTCGTTCATCTTGCTGACGTGGCACATCCTGGTTCGTCCATCTTGCTGACGTGACGTTGCCGACGTGGCACATCGCTGATGTGGCGAGCTGATGTGGGGTCTCCACTTTGCTTGACAAGGACCCATGTGAATGGGCTTCTATGTATGGTGCATTTGTGAGGCCTAGTTAGCCACATTTGGGTTATAAGAGAAGCATATTTGGCCTAATGAACTATACTTAGCTTATTATGAGGAATTTTTTAGGCCTAAGTTAGCCCAATTTTGGTGTAGAATAATAAGGGTACAAACATGAGGTATAACCGATCCTAGTGATTGGTAGAACCGATTGAACCATGTATGTGATTTGATATTTGATCAATCACATAGTTATCTTGGAATACATGTCAACCAATACTAAACTTGTTTGAAAGTGTGGTATAACCGATTCCAAGAATGTAAATCCATGTAAATATGAATAAGGATTTACAATAAATAGATGTCAACATACTTTGAAAACGTACAGTAACTTTTATCTATTTATTGTCCAAAGATATTACTTAGTACTCAAATAGATCATGTGCCGAAATAAATTGAGAATCTTTTAATTAAGGTTTTTGGTTTTATATGCTTTAATTACCAGCAATTAAATGCATATCTCTAGAGAATAAAAATTAGTAATGTGCATTTACTAATTGGAGATTTTCTATTGAGAGATTTCGGAAATTTGGGACAAGCATTTATTAGGAAAACCCAATATTTTGGTTCATTTCATATCTTGAGAATGTTTTCGGTTTTGGAAATTCCTTGGTGTCGAAACATCCTTGTCTATAAATACCTAAGTTTCCATTTCTAGCAAACTATCCTAAGATCCAGCAAAACTTCATTTCTTGTTTTTTCTGGTGAGCCGTCTATTCGGAGAGGAAAGTATCCTAATTAGGTGAAATCTCTTACGACCGCTCGTTTAAAGACTTCTGTGAGATTAAGAAGCTCTACGAGTATTGTTGATGGGAAACTAGATAATTGCAGTGTTATTAGTTTTCGATTGATTTGATTGACTAACGGTTGTTAAAACTTTGATTGCACCTAGTTTGTTTATTCTTGAGAAATCTTCTCTTCTGATATAAGATTCACTCAAACTAGATCGAAGTATCGACGAGATCTTTAAAACTGTTGATAGATCTAAAGATATCTTGTGATAATCCATTGTTAACAGACTCTGTACTGTGTGTGAATGATCACAAGAGATTCAAATGGTGTTGTGCAGGTTATTTTGAAGATTAAGAAGATTTGAAGACGAAGAAGATTTCTTATTAGTTCTCATATCTTTGTGTGTGCACAAACTTTGATCGGTTGGGATCCAACTAGAATCATATCTATTCGATTGATTAGTTGCGCGAGATCGATATCACTTTATAGTTTCTCGTTGAGACCTATTCTGATTGACTGTGAATCTAAACTTAACTGCTTTTCTAGTTATTGGATAGATTGATCTAACCAGGCATAGGAGTTTATTAGATTAAACGGAAGAGCTTTTGCGTATGACTTGAGATATCTTTATCTTGAAAGAATCAATAGAGTTGTTACCAAACAGATTTGTAGTTCCTTTACTGACTGGAATACGTTACAAAGGAACTGTACCAGTGCGTGACCTTCGAAGTCGGAAGCACGGGGATACTGAGGAAACTAAGTGAACTAGCTAGGCGTAGTTGCTTGGTATCAACTTTACGAAGTTGGTGTAGATTTTGTATAGTGGATTAATTCTGAGAGTATTCAATTCTGGACTAGGTCCCGAGGTTTTTCTGCATTTTTAGTTTCCTCGTTAACAAAATCTTGTTGTGTATTTTACTCTGATTTCCGCACTATAATTGTTTATGATAATAAAGTAAAATACACAAACGTTAACTCCGATATACTTGATAGTGATCCTATAGAGTTTGGTTAAGTCTGAAACTATTATCAAGTATCACACTTTGGTTGTCGTATTGTCTCGATATCGTATCCATAGACAATCACACAAAATGTGGATACCGACTTGTTGAATTGTCTCGACTCTGTCCATAGACGATCACTTTCGGTAAGAGGACTTATAGGTTGAAACAAAAATATCGTGGTGTATTTGGATATCCTCATCTTTTCAGTTTTTCAAACAGGATTTGCGAACCTACCTCCATTTTAGAACTCGGATGGAAAGGGTTCGAAAACCTATAAAATTCACGGAATTCGGACCGACTTAGGTAAAACTATATAACTATATCTATAATATAAAGGAAAATGATTTGTTTGGTGTTAGTGGCAGAAATTTTGGTTCAACAATGAAAAGACGAGAATGGCCCTCCATGTTTTTCCTTCCCATTAAAATTCCCGTAAATATTAACAAATCCAGTGGAAAATGCAATCTCTGTTGGTGTTTTCACTTGGGGAAAACAAATCTCCTTCAATCGTAAAAGCACAAATCTCCTTCGATCACGACAACCTTCCTTCGATTCTCCAGCAACACCATCACTGAAACATGCCATCACCACCACCGCAACCAGAAACACCATCGCCACCACTTTCTTACTCTTTTCTTCTTCTTCTTCTCCAATTGAAATTCTTGTTTTCTTTTTAATTCTGTGCCAGTAATCGCCTCATCTCTCTCCATTCCTTTCTTCACCTCTGAAATCAAAATCCATGTTCATCCTCATCAATTTCCCCAAGTTCCATACCTTAAACTTCGAATAATCTGTACTTGATTTCGAATTTAGGGTTCAGAGTTTTAATTTGATTAAATCACTTCAGAAACTGTAACCCTAAATTGGAATTGGGTGAATAGATTATATCACTTCAGAAGTATCTCCACAAATACTTCCAGATTGGTTTGGTTACTAAACTCTTCTTCTTCACTTGAGGTAATTGTTTGATTAACTGTTTGTATTTTTGTAAATTCCTAATCAATGGAACCACCACCACCACCAACATCGTTCTCCGCCTTCTACACCCTAAATTAACTGTTTGTATTTTTTTTTTATCATCAAACTCTAAATTAGAAATTGGGTGTGGATTGAATTTGTTGAAATGATAGGATTGAATTGGTTGAAATCATATGATTTAATTGGTTGAAATGATAGGATTGGATTGATTGAATTGGTTGGATTTAATTGATGGTAGGCTTTCATTGATTTAAGTTTGTGAACATCCCCTGTTTGTGTAAATGTCCAAGTGAATACCATTGTTCAACTGCATAACATCTTCTAAAACCATTCTGATACGAGTTTGAAAAGGAATGTGTTTCGAAATCCAGTTTTTTTTTTTGTTTTGTTTTTTTCATTTTCTTGATATATTTTTGATTTTTTTTGTTAATTGGAACTCGATGTTGGATTACGGGTGTTTGAATTATAGGAGGGTGGAAGGAGTTCAAGTCATGATCTATGGGGTTCTCAGTCGGCCAAATTTTTGTATGCCACCAACGTCACCCGCACCAGCAGCACTTCCACCGCCACCAAAAAAATACCCCGTCAAATATACAATTCGCGGTGCCATTATGGCTGTGCCATCATTGGTATTATTACATTTCACTTCTCTTTCGGTTATATATCTGTAATTTTGAGGATATTAGTTATCTGTTGTATATATAAACAAAATAGGATGCAGGTTTCATAGGAAGTTCAATTGTTTCCAAATACCGCAAGGGCAGTCTTTTTTGATACTTACTAGGATGTACATCTCAATTGCTCATAGTTTTAGTTAGAATTCATTAAATGGTATTGATAGTAATTATCAAAGGTCACTGTATGTCACCATTAGATAGGCGCTTCGCACTTAGAACACAAGTTGTTTGAGTCAAAATATGGGTTCACCGTTCATATCACCATGTCAGGCAGCAATTCTGCATCTTCCCCTGCACTTATTATAGAAATCGTACCGGTTGGTGCCACGAATGACTTGCTTGATGAGAGTCCTGCAAATAAGGCTGGCAAAGCTCAAAAGATGGACATGGATATCCAGTTTTCCTTTTTAAGGGAAGCATTGGTATAAGTCTTGCTTTTTTGTGCATGGTTCGTGTGTGCAAGAGAAACCCTCAAACATCTTTATGTTCAAGAACAGACCAAAATCCGGGCTTTGCCCTACATTTTGTGGTCTGTAATGTATTATATCATCACAGGTTTTGTATAGAATGGTCCATAATGTCGTACTATTATGGTATTTGTGAAACATCTGTTATCCAAATTGATCTAGGGTTCCACACGAAGATAAGCAAATTCCGTGCAAACCAAATCCCTACTATGGATACAATTTCCATGTTCAAGAACAAACCAAATTCCGTGCCATTATGACTTCATGAGTATGTTTTCTTGATATTTCTTCATGCTATCTTCAGTGTACTTGAATCCGCCCTATTAGGAATTTTAAAGCCCCACGGGAATAGTTGAGCTGGTAACATATTTGTTATACGATCAAGCCCTGACAAGTACCAGTGTGTTTATTGATTTTTGTTGCCAGTAATTTGAGGTCAGGATTACCCGTTTCGTTAAGCCTAATGTACTTGATTTTACTTTATATACAGGTTTTGATGCAAGGGAAAGGAAAAGGCAATTTCGAAGTGTTTCAGCAACTCCAGAAACAAGGCAGATTATTTCATGTGTCCATGCCTCGGAAATGTAGCAAAAATGTTCAGGGAACCGCTGGTGGTCTTCTATTCCTCCGGAGATGGAACAATTTACAGTTTGCTACAAGTGCTGCTTTCTTAATGTTAGTCTATGCTGACAATTTTCTACTGCTGGGAAAAAATTGTTCAGTGGCCTCGCTACTCATCATTCCACGCTTTGTTGCACTAAAGGTCATATTGCCCTGTAATCTTCTGGTAAGGGGATCTGCCAGTTTTGATAAAGGCATGTCATCTTCTCTACTAATAATCTGTGAAATAGTGTGCGCCGCTTACGTTACTTCCATGTACACATATATGTGTTCTTATAAAAATAATAGCAATTTTGGTTTTGATGTCCATGTAACATCTTTTGGATAGATAATACAATTTCTTTGGGTTATTGTGTTCTGAAGTTTTAGTAACTGCTTCTAAGATGAGAAGAAACAATTAGGTGCATTGTTAATGAAAACTACTAGCACCAGCACCTTTCTATCCCCGTGCCATTGTGGCACGGACAATCCACTAATGTACCTGAATTTAAAATGTCTCGTGATAATAGACACGGAATTGTGAAGATCTTCATCTGATAATTCGTAGTCATTGACATGATGTTTCTCAGAAACGCTGACACTTACTGTTAGAGCACTGCTCGGTCGAAGTCGCATGCGTTGCTATTTCAAGCAATGTTTGTCAATGTTAGTGATCAAAACTATAAGTCTTGATTTATATAGCCTATTTATAGATGTCTCAGACTAGGATATAGATAGTGTAGTTGAGCTTAGATTTCACAGAGTTCATCATTTGAAGACGAATAACTACTAAGGGGAGCTTGTGGAACTTCTTCGACAAAAGGTATGTGGAGACTTGAACTCATCTATCACTTGGAAAGTCTATTTCTACTATCTCCTATATTGAAACATAAGTCGTGTTAACATATAGTTTTCTCTATACACATTTGAGATTTCGAGCCGATTATATCTCGCTTACATATTTGTGTTGGTAAGCTTTCGCTTCGACCAAGTTCATCTTATATCATGAGAAAATTGCCGAGTAACATCTTACATGGTTTGTGTGATACAATCATTTGATGTAGGCTTGGAATGTTTCGATAATGATTATTTTAATATCTTGAAAATTGGTTTGATGTTAATAGTGTGTGAAAACAGCTATTGTCATTATAGAAGAATGTTTCAGTGATTGACATAAAGAGTTGAGAATGTAACCATGTTTGGATATAAGCATATATAGTGTGTTCAAACATTAGTGTATAAATCCATAAGCCGGGAGCCAAGTGTATGCATATGTGTGTATACGAAATTGGTGAAGGAGACATATTAAGTTTGCATACCCGTACGCATATTGGCGGAAGTTTTCGAACCGAAAATTTCGGCTGAGTTTGGTTCTGACAAACTCTTAACTAGTCACCTTAAGTATGCATACCCGTACGCATACTGGCGGAAGTTTTCGAACCGAAATTTTTTGTTGAGTTTGGAAACTAAACAAACTCAAATCTGGTTGCTTAAGTCCGCATACCCGTACGCATACTTAAGCTGGTTACTTTGTCAAATAGGTCAGTTCATGGACTTAAACATTTAAATCATAAGGAATGCAATCTTTGCGAACCGTGGCTATAATTTTCATGATTGATTCAAGTGAATCAAACCGATTTGGTTTCAATTGTGTTTTCTATAGCAATTGAACAACTCTCTAACTAGTTTCATTTGAGTCATTTGAACTAGTTATAGTTGAGATGAATAAGGTTGATATGAGAGTAATCATATGGCTAACCTTAGTTAACTATTTGTGAACCAACATGGTGTACACGTTTAGGTATGGTTACGTAAAGCTAAATGAGGGTACATTTCATTTGTGTGTAACAAGCTAAGTTCGATACAACGGTTGAAAGATATTAGCTTGGTTGAATCAGGTTTTTCATCTAAAGGTGAATATTGAATGCTTTGTTACCAAGGTAACTTGGATTGCAAACCCTGATTTGAAAACTATATAAAGGAGAACTCTAGCAAGTGGGAAACCTAATCCCCACACCTCATGTGTATTACTAGTTGCATAACTAGAGTCGATTCTCCTTTAACCTTAGGTTTCTTCTCGAGACCCTGTAGGTTAACGACTTGAAGACTTCATTGGGATTGTCAAGCCAGACCCAACTATTATCTTTGTAGTTGCGTGATCTGATCTTGTTGTTTATATCGTGTTGAGTACAATTGAGATAATTGTCTCGAGATTTTATATCTCCGATATGAAAGATAGAAAAGTAATCACAAACACTTCATCTCATCATTTGTGATTCCATAATAACTTGTTTCGTTAGTCGATAAGTTTATTGTGAGGTGATTGATAATTCTAGGCTGT
This sequence comes from Papaver somniferum, assembly GCF_003573695.1. Lineage (NCBI taxonomy): Eukaryota > Viridiplantae > Streptophyta > Magnoliopsida > Ranunculales > Papaveraceae > Papaver > Papaver somniferum. Next base: position 188,123,708 of record NC_039359.1, on the reverse strand, counting down.
TTTTCGGGAATATAAGTCTGAGTTATCAATTGGTTCCTGTTCACCTTGATTTATCAAAACACGGAACAAAAACTGTTGGGTATTTCTGTGGGAGAAAGATTTATTCAATCATATAGACTTTTTTGTGTTAGACAGATTTGTCTATCAAGTCTTTGACTTTGGGTCGTAGAAAATCTTGGTTGTGGGTGAGATCAATTAAGGTAATCAAGTGCGTAGTATCCTGCTGGGATCAGAGACGTAAAGAGTGCAACTGTACATTGAATCAGTGTGAGACTGATTAGGGTTCAACTACAGTCTAGTCCGAAGTTAATTGGTAGCATGCTAGTGTCTGTAGCGGCTTAGTACAGTGTGGTGTTCAATCTGGACTAGGTCCTAGGGTTTTTCTGCATTTATGGTTTCCTCGTTAACAAAATTCTGGTGTATATGTTATTTCTTTTCCGCATTATATTTTGTTATATAATTTAAATATCACAGGTTGTGCGTTAAGATCAATCAATTAGAATATCCAACCTTGGGTTGCTGATTTACATTGATTGACACTTGAACATTGGTCTTTGGTACCGTTCAAGTTACTCCTCTTATTCAATCGGGCTCGCAGATTTCTATTTGTTAATTGCGGATTGAATTAAGAGTTAGAGATATTAAACTCTTTGATATACTTTACTCTAGATTGAGTCTGACTGTCTAGTTGATTCTCTAGAAAGTATATTGGAGTAAGTCCTCTCAGATTGCCAAACGAATTGTTGGGTATGGTTGTTAGACCCCCGCATTTTTAATTGGTATTAGAGCAGGAAAACACATTAAAGACCTCATAAGTCTGTGTTTGTAGCGATCTGATATGGACGATATTGTTTCTGAAAACGCTTCACCGAAAATGGATAAACTCAACATCGAGTGTGTTCAACCATCGAAAAGGTTGAGAATCCTGATTTAAAAAAACTCATCAAGTTCTTGTGTCTCGAAAAATTTCGATGGATAAAGGAAATTGATGGATCTCTTTGCGAAAAGTATATCAAAAAACTTAATTCTCAAGATTGCTCTGAAGAGTTTGTTGATCTCTAGAAAAAGTTAGATAAACAAATCCAGATCAATTCTGATCTTGCTGCAGAAATTTCAAAGCTTAAGGATTTGAAGTCTGTAAAGTCTTTTTCAAAAGTTTTAAATGACAACTCTAATTCTTCCTTCAAAAATTGTCGTTTGTCAGGTGATAAGAAAGGTCTAGGCTTTGTGAAATCTGACAGTGCCCATAACTCTTCGAACAAGGTTGATGATGTTGGTACATGTTTGTTTTGTGGTTATCACAATCACTTTCAACATGTATGTTTCTCCTTCAAGAAAAGACTAAAAGTTGCTAGTGATTTTCATAAAAAAGCTATTCAACTTGTGTCATCTCTTAAAAGACATTCAATACTAACAAGAAAGCCCAAAATGGTTAGTAGTACTAGTATAGAAGCTTTTGCTCTGAAGTCAACATCACCCTTTCAATGGTTCCTTGATAGTGGATGTAGCAGGCACATGACTGGAGATCTCTCATGGTTTATCAACTCAAGCGATTTTGATGGTGGACTTGTAACTTTTGGAGATGGAAGCTGCTGTTACATAAGCAAGAAAGGGACAATCAAATTACCTGGAATTCCTGAAATTCATGATGTCGTATACGTTAAAGGTATGACTGCTAATCTTCTTTCTATAAGTCAAATCTGTGACATGGGCCATAAGGTTGTCTTCAATGATAAAGGATGTGACATTGTCGATAAATCCGGTAAAGTGATTTTTCAAGGATCACGTGGCAAAAATAATTGTTATCTTCTAGATACTCAGTTCAGTAATTGTTGCAATTTGACTAAGGTAGAATCTACACACCTTTGGCATGAACGTTTTGGTCACATCAATTATTGTCTTCTAACTAAGATCATTAACAAAGAACTTGTTGGAGGCGTTCCCAAAATAAATGCTAAGGTTGAAGGTGTATGTGGTGCCTGTCAAAAAGGTAAACAAAAAAAAGTTCCACACAAATCATCCCGAAATATTCTCACCAAAGCTCCACTTGATTTAATTCATATGGATCTTTTTGTCCCAATTCGACAATCTACAGTGGCTGGGAAGAAGTATGCTTTGGTTATGGTAGATGATTACACTAGATTCACCTGGGTAGCATTTTTGGCTCACAAGAATGAAACTCTCAGTGAGTTCAAGATTATTTTTAATAGAAAATCCAGAATGAGCAAGGTCGCAAACTAAATAAAATTAGAAACGATCGCGGCACAGAATTTAAAGACACCAAGGTATTTGAATACTGTGAATCTCTGGGAATTATTCAGCAATACTCACCACCTATCACTCCGCAAGCAAATGGAGTTGCAGAAAGGAAGAATAGAAATATTCAGGAAATGGCCAGGGTAATGCTCCATAACAAAAACTTACCATTAAGGTTTTGGGTGAGGCTGTTTTTACGGCTTTCTATTTGATCAATTGTGTGTACTTACGGTCAAAGACCTTAAACACTCCCTATGAGTTGTGGCACGGTAGGAAGCCCAACTTACATTATCTCAGAGTTTTCAGCAGTAAGTGCTACATTCTAAAGGATCGAGAACAGAAAGGGAAGTTTGATTCAAAAAGCAATGAGGGTATTTTTCTCGGCTATGCATCTGACAGTAGTGGTTTCCGAATCTTTAATCTCAGAACCCAAGTCATGATGGAATCAGCTAATGTTATCATTGATGATCTAAGTAACTTTCATCATGATGACTCTCCTAATGAATTTCCTCCAACCGAGACAATTGAGAATGTCAAAGAAACGTCAGAATCAGAAGAAGTTGTTCCAACGGTTGCTGATCCGGATGTCTCTAGTGATGAGGAGAAAAGCTCTAGCCAGGCCGTTCCTCTTGAACAAGAGCGTGTCTCTACACGACACCTTTGGGTTCAAAGGAATCATGATACTAACAATATTATTGGTGGTAAGGACTCTACTACTAAGACGAGAGGTCAACTTCAAAATATTTGCAATTTTGGTTGTTATCTATCGCAAGTGGAACCTAGGAATATTGATGAAGCTCTTAGTGATCCCTTTTGGGTGAACGCAATGCATGAAGAGTTAAATCAATTTCAAAAACAAGATGTATGGAAACTCGTATCTTGTCCCCCCAATATAAATATTGTTGGTACCAAGTGGATATTTAAGAACAAGTCTGATGAATTTGACACCATTGTCAGAAACAAAGATAAACTTGTCGCTCAGGGTTACTCAGGATTGAAGGATTCGACTTTGACGAAACCTTTGCTCCTGTGGCACGCCTTGAGTCCATTCGTTTGTTATTAGCTCATGCTTGTTTCCTTAAGGTTAAGCTGTTTCATATGGATGTTAAATCCGCCTTCCTAAATGGAATCTTAACGGAATAAGCCTATGTCGCTCAACCTAAAGTCTTTGAAAACCCTGATTTCCATGATCATGTCCTTAAACTCAATAAGGCATCATACGGGTTAAAACAAGCACCTCGTGCCTGGTTTAAAAACTAACTACTTCTCTTCTTAGGAAAGGTTTTTCAAGAGGTGGAGCTGATAAAACTTTGTTTACCAAATGGAGTGGAAAAGATGTTGTTATTGCTCAAGTTTATGTAGATGATATCATCTATGGATCAACATCGGAGAAACTTGCAAAATATTTTCAAGTTTCTCTTGGTAAGGAGTTTGAGATGAGCAATGTTGGTGAATTAAAATTCTTTTTAGGTTTACAAATTCAACAACACGAGGATGGAATTTACTTATCACAAGAAAAATATGCAAAAAATCTTGTTTCCAGATTTGGTCTTGATAAGTCAACTCCAAAACTCACTCCTATGCCTACCACCGGTAAACTACATAGAGATGAGGAAGGTGTAAATGTAGATCAAAAACTTTATCGATCTATTATTGGAAGTCTTTTGTATCTCACGGCCACGAGACCTAACATTTATTTTAGTGTTGGTTGTTGTGCTAGGTTTCAGGCAAATCCAAAGGAGTCGCATCTTGCCGCCATGAAGAGGATCATACGTTACATCAGTCACACTGTCGGGTATGGTCTTTCGTACACTTTTGATACTAACACTGATCTTACTGCCTATTCAGATGTCGATTGATCAGGGTGTGTGGAAGACAGAAAGAGTACATCAGGGGGATTCTACTATGTAGGGATGAATCTTGTAGCTTGGCATAGCAAGAAACAAAATTCACAATCTCTTTCAACATGTGAAGCATAATACATTGTTGCTGAGTCATGTTGTACTCAACTTCTATGGATGAAACAAACGCTTGCTGATTATGGAATTGATTCTGGAATAATGATGATTTTTTGTGATAACTCAAGTGCGATTCGCATCACTGAGAATCCTGTTGAGCACTCAAGAACTAAGCACATAGACATCAGGTACCATTTTATTCGAGATCTTTATGAAGATGGTATTATCACTATGGAATTTGTGCCATCCGAACAACAATTGCCTGATATTCTCACCAAACCATTAGACACTTCCACGTTTCAGCACTTGCGGCAGTTCATTTGTGTTCTTCTAGTTCATTAGCTTCTCATAACTCTTGCCCCTGCTTTTATCTCGATCTTTTAGGCAATCGAGTTTGGAATTCGTGAATAGTGTTAAGTCTTGTTTGCATTTGTTTCTAGTAGATGTGTTTCTGTCAAGTATCCTAGTGTTTGTTAGAAATCCTTCTTTTCTTGTGAAAGCAAGGTCTCCTTTGTTGTTCTTTCGGGAATGACATTTTATGTGGGAGAGTTCATTTTGAACTTGTGCTTAATTGCCAAATCTCTGTGGGGAGTGCGGCTGTGGAATATTAGGGGTTATCTTGTATATTTATAAACTCCTTGATGAATGCATTTAGCTTCGGCTTTATGATGGCATCTAAAGTTGATATGGTATTCTCTTTTGGTCATTTAGTATCTCTGTGAAAATTTCATGAGGATCTCACTAGTTTTCGTACCTTTGCCAATTTATATTGGCAAAAAGGGGGAGAATTAATGTGTAGTATGATACTACAAATACATATGGTTTACGGATCATTATGTAAGGGGGAGTGGTTTTCATGTTGAGATGAAGTATTGACTAAGGGGGAGTGATACATATCACCAAAGTATTGTTGTCAAAGTTGTGATACAATTGGACTTTGATGTTGTTTAATAATACTATGACACTGTATAACAATGATTGAGAGCATTTTGTTTTCTCATTGTTATCGCTACGGATCTTCAACAACTGTCATGCTGAACTTACAACCTTTAGGATCATGGAGTACTTGGAAGTGACGAAGATTTCGAGTCACGTTGAAGATTCCAAGGAGATCAAGCATTTGGATGAGAAGCTACAATTTCTATCTATGTTGTAATCCATATGTATTGATAGTTTTGTCGCTAAAATTGATAAAGAAGAAGATTGTAAGAGCACTGCTCGGTCGAACTCGCATGCGTTTCTATCTCAAGCATGTTTTTCAATGTTAGTGATCAAAACTATAAGTCTTGATTTATAGCCTATTTATAGATGTCTCAGACTAGGACATAGATAGTATAGTTGAGATTAGATTAGATTTCACAGAGTTCATCATTTGAAGACGAAGAACTACTAAGGGGAGCTTGTGGAACTTCTTCGAAAAAAGGTATGTGGAGACTTGAACTCATGAATCACTTGGAAAGTTTATTTCTACTATCTCCTATATTGAGACATAAGTCGTGTTAAGATCAAGGTAGTCAATATCGGTTGTACATGCCGATATTACAGGTTTTTACCGGATATCGGAAAATACTTATACGATACTGAAATTATCGGCGATACAAAGATGGAATGATATTATCGTTGTACAGGCCGGTACGGACCGATATATGGGTCTTACTTATACACCGATAATATCGGTTTCAAGGAATAAATTTTCTGTCAACATGCATCTAGTCTTTACAAAAAAGTACAACGCCAATTGAAGAAGTTAAAAAAGTCTTAATATATTTATGATAAAATATCAACAACTACATGTTAGGATATAAGAAGGAAACCATTTTTCGATTGCAAGGCAGTGGAATGTAAAAGATAAAAGTAAAGGATAATAAGAAAGATTTACCGGCATAATAGGACAACAATCACAATGCTAGCTAATGAACAACCTTGTATTTTGAAAATTTGAGATATATGCATGATTCTTATTATTTTTTTTACTATGGTCTTACAAATATTTGAAATTCTAGTTTTAATGTTGTATCACCGATAAAAACCGATATTATCTTTTGTATAGGTGTATCGGACCCGACTGATACGAGACCGATACGCGATATTAACTACCTTGGTTAAGATATAGTTTTCTTTATACACATTTGAGATTTCGAGCTGAGTATATCTCGCTTACATATTTCTCTAAATATGTGTTGGTAAGTTTTCGCTTCGACCAAGTTCATCTTACATCATGAGAAAATTGTTGAGTAACATCTTACATGGTTTCTGTGATACAATCATTTGTTGTAGGCTTGAAATGTTTCGATAATGATTATTTCAATATCTTGAAAATTGCTTTGATGCTAATAGTGTGTGAAAACGGCTATTGTCATTATGTAAGAATGTTTCAATGATTTAAATAAAGAGTTGAGAATGTAACCATGTTTGGATATAAGCATATATAGTGTGTTCGCACATTAGTGTATAAATCCATAAATCGGGAGCCAAGTGTATGCATATGTGTGTATCGAAATTGGCGAAGGAGACAGGTTAAGTATGCGTACCCGTACGCATACTGGCGGAAGTTTTCGAACCGAAAATTTCTGCTGAGTTTGGTTTTGACAAACTCTTAACTAGTAACCTTAAGTATGCGTACCCGTACACCTACTGGTGGAAGTTTTCGAACCGAAAATTTCTGCTGAGTTTGGAAACTAAACAAACTCAAATCCGCTTGCTTAAGTACGCATACCCGTATGCATACTTAAGCTGGTTACTTTGTCAAATCGGTCAGTGCATGGACTTAAACATTTAAATCATAAGGAATGCAATCTTTGCAAACCGTGGATATAATGTTCATGATTTATTTAAGTAAATCAAACCGATTTGGTTTCAATTGTGTTTTCTATATCAATTGAACAACTCTTTAACTAGTTTAATTTGAGTCATTTGAACTAGTTATGGTTGAGATGAATAAGGTTGATATGAGAGTAATCATATGTCTAACCTTGTTTAGCTATTTGTGAACCAACATGGTGTACACGTTTAGGTATGGTTACATAAACCTAAATAAGGTCTCATTGCATTTGTGTGTAACAAGCTAAGTTCGATACAACGGTTGAAAGATATTAGCTTGGTTGAATCAGCTTTTTCATCTAACGGTGAATATTGAATGCTTTGTTACCAAGGTAACTTGGATTGCAAACCCTGATTTGAAAACTATATAAAGGAGAACTCTAGAAACTGGGAGACCTAATCCCCACACCTCATGTGTGTTACTAGTTGCATAACTATAGTCGACTCTCCTATAACCTTTGGTTTCTTATCGAGATCATGTAGGTTAAGGACTTGAAGACTTCATTGGGATTGTGAATCCAGACCCGACTATTATCTTTGTAGTTGCGTGATCTGATCTTGCTGTTTCTATTGTTCTAAGTACAATTGAAATAATTGGCTCAATATTTTATATCTTTGACAGGCAAGATAGAAAAGTAATCACAAATAATTCGTCTCATCGTTTGTGATTTCAAAATAACTTGTTTCGCTAGTCAATTAAGTTTATTGTGAGGTGATTGATAATTCTAGGATGTTCTTCGGGGATATAAGTTCGGATTATCAATTGGTTCATGTTAACCTTGATTTATTAAAAGATGGAACAAAACCTCTTGGGTATTTCCGTGGGAGACAAATTTATTCAATCGTATAGACTTTTCTGTGTGAGACAGTTTTGTTTATCAAGTCTTCGACTTTAGGTCGTAGCAACTCTTGATTGTGGGTGAGATCAACTAAGGGAATCAATTGCGTAGTATCCTGCTGGGATCAAAGACTTAAGGAGCACAACTGTACCTTGAATTAGTGTGAGATTGATCAGGGTTCAACTACAGTCCAGTCCGAAGTTAATTGGTAGTAGGCTAGTGTCTGTAGCGGCTTAATACAGTTTGGTGTTCAATCTGGACTAGGTCCCGGGTTTTTTTTCTGCATTTGCGGTTTCCTCTTTAAAAAAATTCCGGTGTCTGTGTTATTTCTTTTCCGCATTATATTTTGTTATATAATTGAAATATCACTGGTTGATCTTTAAAATCAATCAATTAGAATATCCAACCTTGGGTTGTTGATTTACATTGATTGACACTTGAACATTGGTCTTTAGTACTGAAAAAAATAGGGGTCTAACAACCACACCCAATATTTCTCTTAGCAATCTGTATGGACTAACACCAATATACTTTTAAGAGAATCAACTACTCAGTCAGACTCAATCTTAATAAAAGTATATCAATGAGTTATATCTCACTTTCTCGATTCAATACTTACTCAAGCAAATAGAAATCTGGGAGTCTAATTGAATACAAGAGAAATCACTTGAACGGTACCAAAGACCAATGTTCAAGGATCAATCAATTCCAATCAACAAGCAAAGGTTGGATTTATCAATTGATCGATTCAACGCACAACCTGTGATATTTCAACCTGTGATATTTCAATTAATGAGGAAACCGCAAATGCAGAAAAACCCCGTAACCTAGTCCAGATTAAACACACACTGTATTAATCCGCTACAGACACTAGCCTACTACAAACTAACTTCGGTCTGGACTGTAGTTGAACCCCAATCAATATCATACTGATCCAAGGTACAGTTGTTCTCCTTACGTCTCTGATCCCAGCAGGATACTACGCACTTGATTCTCTTAGATGATCTCACCCACAACTAAGAGTTTCTACGACCCAAAGTCGAAGACTTTAATAAACAAATATGTATCACACAGAAAAGTCTATGGTAATAGATAAATCTGTCTCCCACAGAAATACCTACGAGTTTTTGTTCCGTCTTTTGATAAATCAAGGTGAACAGGAACCAATTGATAACCCGGACTTATATTCCCGAAGAACAACCTAGAATTATCAATCACCTCACAATAATCTTAACCGACTAGCGAAAGAAGATATTTCCGAATCACAAACGATGAGACGAAGGTGTTTGTGGCTTCTTTTATATCTTGTATATCGTAGAAATCAATCTCAATCCAATCTTACGATTGTACTCAAACACGATAGAAACAACAAGATCATATCACGCAACTAGAAAGAAAATAGTTGGGTCTGACTTCACAATCCCAATGAAGTCTTCAAGTCGTTAACCTATAGGGTCTCGAGAAGAAACCTAAGGTTAAAGGTGAATCGACTTTAGCTAATACAACTAGTATCACACAGAAGGTGTGGGGATTAGGTTTCCCAGTTGCTAATATCTTTCAACCGTTAGATCGAACTTAGCTTGTTACACACAAATGAAATACACGTTTATTTAGGTTTGTGTAACCGTACCCAAACATGTACACTTAGTTGGTTCAACAGTAGTTAACCAAATAGTTAGCATATGAGCACTTTCACATCAACCATATTCTTCTTTACCACAACTAGTTCAAATGACTCAAACGAACTAGTTAGAGAGTTGTTCAATTGCTTAGATATTATAGAAGTATACAAGACACAATTGCAGAAAAAACGATTTGATTCACTCGAATCAATTCATGAACTTTGTAGCCACGGTTTGCAAGTATGCAATAACCGTTTTTAGAGTATAACCAACTTAAGTACGCATACTGGTACGCGGACTTAAGTACCCGGAATAAGTGTGTTTTCAGTTCATAAATTCCAGCAAAAATTCACGAGACGTGAACTTCTGACAGTGCGCGTACTGGTACGCTGACTTTAGTTCCAGTTTTCCAGAGCAGCAAAGTACGCATACTTTGGTTCAAGGAATAAGGACTTACACATGTATGTGTTACCACATAATGTTTATATCCTTCCAAGGTTATATATTCTAAATTCTCATTTCAATCATTGAAACATTCTTAGAGGACGTTATATAGTTGTTGTTCACAAGATCTTTTTCATCAAAGTGATTTTCAAATAATTGAAACTAATATGACTTTCGTCGCTAGTAAAGATGAACTTGGTCAAAGTGAAAGCTTACCAACACATATTTCGAGAAATAGATAAGCGAGATAAACTCGGCTCGAAATAGAAAATGTGTATAATCAAAGTTTATACAACAATACGACTTTTGTCTCAAGATAGGAGATAGAGTAGATAGACTTTTGAGTGATATATAAGTTCAAGTCTCCACATAACTTTTAGTCGATGAAGTTCCATCACTTCCTTGAGTAGTTCTTCGTCTTTGTATGATGATCGCCATGGAGTCTTGAGCTCAACTACACATTCTATCCTAGTCCGAGACTTAGCTATAAGTAGACTAGAAATCAAGACTTATAGTTTTGATCACTAACATTGACAAACATGCTTGAGATAGGAACACATGCGAGTTCGACTGAGCAGTACTCTAACAGGTAGCGTTCAAGTTACTTATCTTATTCAATCGGGATCGCATATTTCTATTTGATGATTGCGGATTGAATTAAGAGCTAGAGATATTAAACTGTTTGATATACTTTACTCTAGATTGAGTCTGACTATCTAGTTAATTCTCTAGAAAGTATATAGGAGTAAGTCCTCTCAGATTTCCAAACGAATTATTGGATGTCATTGTTAGACCCCCGCATTTTCACTTATTTTGATCAAGTACCTCGGTGTTCATTAAGGCTTTGAAGGCAATGTCTTTACCGAAATTAATGTGATGTTCATTATCAAAGATTTTTAACTTTCCGACGAGGCTGCTTCTAGAAAGAGTTGAAAGATCATTTCCTTCAATGATGGCATGTTTCTTAGACTCATATCGGGTTGGCAAAGATCTCATAATTTTCATCATAATATCCTTTTCAGAAACCATCCTGCCTAACGCATGAGAAGCATTCACTATTTCGTATAACTTTTACTTAAATTCCTCAAACGAATCTTCGTCATCCATACAAAGGTTTTTTCAGTCAGAAGTTATATTTTGAATCCTTGCTTCCTTTTCTGAGGTATTTCATTCAAATGCGGTCTCTATGATATCCCAAGCATCCTTCAACGCGTATACACATGATTTTGAAGATCTTGGCTTATGACATGGATATATAATAGCATTCATTTCGTCAGAATTATGCTTTGCAGCACTGATTTCAACTCTGTTATATTCAGCTATATCCTTAGCAACAGTTCCCCTGTCTTTTAGAACTGTTAGAGGAGTATAACCCTTTATAACTTGTACCCATTGTTGAATTACAGTTGGTTTGGGTTCATGAAAGGTTGTACACACACCTACATCAGTCACTTATCCATCACATGTAGAGTGAATGCACGCGTGATGTGGCTGCCACTTGAATTGATTAGGCATCCAAAACTGATGCAAAAACGCGAACACAAATTCAATTTGGTCCTTCTCGCTATACTTTCTTGGAGACTAATAGAGAACCCAGATAAACTTTGGTGTATAATTTTCAAATGTAAGTACTTTCCTAAATCTGACCCTTTAAGGTAAACTCTCTTTGTTGTTTTTATTTTTTTTTCCACCAAAAGTCCCTTTGTAAAGCACTAAATCTGTCTAAGGTTTTATTAGGAGAGAGAAGTACATCATTTGATACATCGGCATAGTACTGGTGACAAAACTAATAAGAGTGGTTTTATCAGCTTGAGATAGTAATTTGGCTTTCCAAACTTGGATTCTACTTTAAACATAATCAAGCATGTTTTGGTAATTAGATCTTTTAATCATATTGAAAAACAAAGGTGTACCCATATAAGTATCAGTTTTGGTTATTTTATTGACTCTGAGAATTCTAGCTAATAATTTATAGTTTTTGCTTTGGATTTTTTTACTAAAGTAAGTTCTCGATTTCTGATAGCTTTTAATTTGGCCTGAAGAATCACTAAACAACTTTCAAATATTAAGTAAATTTTGGTCATGAAAAATACTATCCGAGGTAAAAAAAAAGTAATCCGCGAAAAAAGATCGAGACAGATGGGGAGTCTCTAGTGACTTTTACTCCTGTAATGCTTCATAAACTTTCAGCATGCAATAAAAGTCTAGATATCAATTCCATGCAAACAATAAAAATAGTAGGTGACAGAGGGTCCCCTTGTCTGATACCCTTTGATGGAGAAAAAATTCTCCATGGATACCATTAATTAGAACAACATACGAAACAAAGGAAATGCAAGCATAAATGAGATCACGGTTTCTTATGAAAAACCTAAGAATTTCAAAATATTGATTATGAAATTACATTCTAATTTATCAAAGGCTTTAGATAAGTCTAGATTTAAAAGCACATGATCATTATTCCTTTTACTAGTTTTCATCATAAGCAAAATTTTATGTACGACTATCGTAAAATCCGTAATTTGTCTTTTAGAAATAAAATCTAATTGGTTTTATGAGATAAGTTTATCAAGGCATAGTTTAATTCTATTTTCTATGATTTTGGATACTATTTTGTATACTTAAACTGATGAGACGAAAATTGTTTGGTTTGGGGCGGAATTGTATGGTGTTTTAGGTGTTTATTTTTGGTATTAAGCAAATGTAAGTATGGTTTATTTTTCGATTGAATTTTTCTTTTTTTGAAGATATCTTGAACCCAATTGAAGATATCCTCGTGAAGACTATCCCAATGGTGTTGATAAAATCCTGGGAGGAATCCATCAGGACCCAGAGCCCTCCGAGAGTTCATCATAAATAAAGCTTCTTTAATCTATTTTTTATCAGAGATATTACAGAGATTGTTGTTTTCACCTGTATTGTTGTTTAAGAATGTTGTTAAAGATAGGATTAATATTGTTATCATTAGTTTGAAATATATCTCTGAAATATTTAGTGATTAAAGAAGCTAAGTTTTGCTGGCCCTCAATCCATAGACCAGTATTGTCCGTAAAGGCATGAGTACTATTTATTCTTTTCAATTCAGAAGTATTATGGTAAAAGAATCTAGTATTATGGTTATTTTCTTTTATCCATTTTTCCTTTACATATTGCCTACATTTTTTTTATAGAGTACCATGAACTTAATTAATCATCTTGAAGGTTTTTTAACATATTATTAATTTGTATACTATAAGATTTTTAATTTCACTTTCATTTTCATTAAGAATGTTAGATATGTTTCTGAAAATATTAGCAAACTTCGGATGATTCCAAAGCCCGAGATCATTTTCTAAATTGTGAAGAATGCTACTTGTATTAGTCTTCCTACCTCTACTGTTTTCAAAATAATTTTCTATTTTATTATCGTATGTTCTGTGTTCTCTCTAGCATATCATATATCTACAAGTTTTATTCCTTTTTCTTTATAAGGTATTAGTAAAGACGCACGCGCGACGCGTGTGCCGTTTCGTTTCAAGACTTGCAAAATAACAGTAAAATTCAATAAACCATCTCCAAATATTTATGTCTTGTTTCAAGACCTGAAAAGTATGTCGCAGTAAAATCCAAAAAAATGAATTTTCGAATACTTGATTATTGAAAAGATATTTAAATATTGACACATTGTTTAATTATGGTTGATTTGGGTTATGAAAGGTTGTACACACATACACCCATCACATCTGGAGTGAAATCGCACGTGCGATGCACCTTCCACTTGAACCGGTGATTGGGCAGCCAAACTTGATGAAAAATACAGGCACTACCTTCCGGTTGAAAAGCTGTAAGCACATGGGATGTGTGCAATCTTGACTTTGTATAAGATGGTAACGAGATTAAGCATCCAACTAGGGAAAAACACTGCTCTAGATCCATCTGGTATAGTCAAACAAATATCTTAACAAACACCCATACACAATGTGATCCAGGGAAGGGATTGGTTACATGCAATGCGGGCGGTTCCTTCAACCTATCACCATAAGCTGAAAATCATAACGAACTCTGGAGAATACGTGATCCGAGGGAATCAAGCAGTATCAAAAGAATTAGCAGTTCTCTCTCTGGATCAGCAGGAAGATCCATATGGTGGACAGAGAAGATAGCAACTAAATCTGCCAGGTAGAAGAGCGAAGCTAAAAAAGGCAACTAGAAGACCTAAGCTACTTGACGACCAAACCAAATCGAGCTCTATCTGAAAATACATATATTAAAATAGAAATACCAGGAGTTCCGGAATGTATGTTCAAAGCTGAGGTCATGGAGCTTCTGAAATAAATAAATCTTAGCACAACTGAGGAACCAAAAACAACTTTCATTGGAAAAGACTTACCATAGGATGAAAAATAAAGCATGATTGAGCTACTAAAAGAGAACATTGACATCAGGCATAAATCATAATGTCGCATGTCATTCTCTGAATATCAATCCAAACTTTGATCCGACTAAGCAAAAAAAAAGAAAATAGCAGATAAGATATACAATACAGTAAATTCAGATAATGAAAGGATGCTAGAGGAAAGCATACTAAGGGAATGCAGATACCCGGTCTAGATCTCGAACATCGTAGCAATCATGAAAAATAATCAGAAAGTTCGAGTCCGCATCAATTTCACCAACCTAAATAAAGCCTGCACAAAGGATGGATTCCCGCTTTCTGACATGGATCGACTGGTGGAGTCAATCCAATTAAAATTTAGGTGACTACATTTAGGAATCACATAATCCGAAAATATATTAAGAAAACCTAAGTCAAATTTGTTAAACTACCTTTCTTCAACTTCCATAGTTCAATAAAATTAAACACCACCATAAGTTTCATCACCAAAGACTTGATCTCACCTGTAATTTCATCCTAATACACTCGATCATCTAATACCATATCTAATCATCCTATTAAAACATCAATTTTATATTTTAAATATTTTTTGAGTTTTTCTTACGAAACCCTTTAGTTCTAAACCTATCAACAACTCGATTTACATCTTCCTTCCAAACAAACTCAAGATTCAAACTGAAAACCCTAAGTTCTGTTTTTCTCTGATTAATTTCTTTAATCTCTAATTATTTTCCTCTCTGATTCAAAACAACCATATCTCCATCCTCGTTGCTACATCTTCATCAAATGATTTTGTCAACAAATCGTCACACATGGCACACAAACTTTCAGCAGAAAAGAAAACAGAAGAGAAAACGAAATTGTCATCAAAGTTGAAGATCGATGGAGTTCCCATGAATCACCTGGACGGAACCAATGAGAAATGATAAAGACATCCATCCAAATGATAAAGACACCCATCCAAATTGTCTTAATACAATTAAATGCAAAATAGTCTTGCCCTTCGTACTATTTGAATAATTTCTTCTTCATCCGGTAACCGAATGACACGTTTGAGTAGTCCATCTCGCATAACTTTTCAATACCTATCAAGTGGTACTAGTTTCGTGTCTGAATTATTGTTGATTAAATTCTATTGTTTACTTTAAATGAATCAAGCCATTAACAGTTAAATCGTCTCTTGACCGGTCTAATAGAGTTGACGTGCTTGCGGGTCCTTACTCTTTACACATAATCTGTTCTGCAAGGCTAAAAATTTGTATCTTTTTTGAAAACACTGGGGGTACCAAAATACACCACCAAAATTTTCTTACGCAATTAGTATGGACAAATTTAAATACAATTCCGAGAGTTCAACTTAATGAATCTCAATATAAGAATAAAATTTGGAGTTATATCGCTTTCTATCATAATCTGAAAGTTTACAGAGACTAGTTCGTGAACTAGATTTACGTGTGAGAGTACTTGGGAGATTACAAAGATCAATTTCCAAGTAATCAATCAAGTCGTATCCAACAAACAAGGATGGATGTATCTACTTGATTGAATTTATGTACAACCTGTGATATTTCAATTATAAAGATAAACAATATAATGCTGAAAATAAATAACACAGACACCAGAAATTTTGTTAACGAGGAAACCACAAATGCAGAAAACCCCTGGTACCTAGTCCAGATTGAACACCAAACTGTATTAAGCCGCTACAGATACTAGCCTACTACCAATTAACTTTGTACTTGAATGTAGTTGATACCGAATTAAACCCTCACAATAATCCAGTTACAGTCGCGTTCCTTTCGCCTCTTGAATCCCAACAGGACTCTGCACAAATGATTCCTTTAGTTGATGCCTTTACAACCTAATAGTTGCTTCAACTCAATTGAAGACCTTAAACCAATCTGTCTCCCACGAATAAGCCTATATGTGTGATTTCCTTTTCGATTGTAGATCAAGGTGAGACTGGAAATCGATAGCGATAGACAAAGTCTGACTAACCTTAAAATCCAGACTTGTGCTTCCCGAATAGCATCCTAGATTATTATTCACCCCACAAGTATTAAACTTGTGGAATCAACAAAGTTGAAAACGAAGAGAACTTTGATGAATTCTATCTATCTTGATTGATGGAGCAAGCTCAACAATTGATCAAGATCAGGATACTCGATCTATCAAGATAAACAATAGCTGGACCCGGCTTCACGAATCCCTATGAAGTCTTTGTAGTGCTAAATCCAAAAAGGGTTTTAAGAAGAGGACGACTCTAGTTTACAACTAGGAACACCAAAAAAGTAGTATCGGGATTCAAAGATCCTAGCTTCTTGAGGTTCCCCTTTTATAGACTATCAAAGCATAGGTTGCTTTAGCTTTAAGCTAAGATAGCTTTGGAACCAAACAGACAATATCCACCATTAGATGAATCTTTGAATATGATTAACATAACAAGATATACAGTCTGGTTAGGATGAACCGTAACTGAACCGTGTACAAAGACCATGTTAATTAATGGTTAATCAAGACTAGCAAACTGAACTATAAGCTTTAGCATTTTCATATAACACTTAAGACTTAACTCGAATCACACTTATGTGATCAAATATTTGTATAGTGTTTTTAGAGATTATTCAATTGCTAATTATCTCGGAGAAATAATTTTATGTGCATATGAATTTAATCGACATGGTAAGTATGCATACTAGGTACATATACTTAACCTGTTCGTGAACAGTTATATCATGGTACGTGTACCGGTGTGTATACCTTAAGACATAACCGAGTTCTGGAGTTCACAGAACTTTTCTGGTATGCGTTCTGGTATGGATACCATTAAAATATAATTGAGTTCCGGAGTTCACAAAATCTTTATGGTATGCGTACCGGTATGGATACAAAATTGGTTTCGGGACCAACTGTTTTTTTCTAGTATGCATATGGGTATGCGTACTGATCCGGGTTCACGAGTTGACAGACTTATCAAGGTGTACATACTGTTATGCGTACCAAAAAGTTGTTGTCGACATATAGATACTCTAATACGTGTATTGAGTACATGTATTACGGCTTCAGACCTTAACAATTTTCACAGTTTGTAAGACTGGTACTATACTGTCTTATATCCGAATTTACAGTAGTTCTATATTTCTCTTTAAATCAGTTCGAAACATTCCCAAATAACATCAATGACACATATCAATGTTCAAGGCTATTTTCGAATTATAATCTTGAATCACGATTTAGATTACGAACAATAAATTTTCCTTAGCCGAAATTCATCAAGTATGAACAAATTTTCATTAAGCTTAGTCATATATTTCGAGTACTAATTATAAGATAAACTTGACTCGAAATTCTTGATATGCTTATGATAGTCTAATTAGTTATGTGACAATGTATCATAGATAAAAAGATATATATAACTTGAGATATAGGTGGTTCAGTCTTCACTTACCTTTTGTTAATGGTGGTTTTCAGCTTAGGGTTAGAATTATAAAACCTTACATCTGATGTGACGTCACTCTGTAAGGAAACGGAGCCATGAGTGTCAACCTCTTCACTGGCATATTTATTGAGCAACTCAATACTTTCTTATGAAATTTACCCAGAATGATGCATGTAGCAACAATCCCAAGTATTCTGTAAATTTTGGCACATTGCCTACATTCAATTAATATAAGTTTATTTGAATGCTTCTTGTGCTATGTTCCCCCGCTGAACCCTTAATGTTGATATGGAATGACAATTTGTGTTCACTCGTAGCAGAGTAGCACGCATTTCCAAGTATCAAGGATAAGGTCTTTGCATAAGGTATTCAATCTGAAAGAATGATGCTCTCTGGCAATGAACTTAAAAGAACTATGTGTCAACACATAAAGTTCAATCAATTATCCTGACTAATTTGCAAAAGTAGGGTTTTGCGCCTTGCCCAATATATCAGATCTTGCTTTTCGAAATTAAGCCTAGGCAAACTAGGTAATTAATCCGTCATGGATTAGCATGAGCAAAATCTTGCCCAGAATCAGAAAACAATGAGCCACAGGATAGGACCAGCAGCAAAGGGAGGCGTGGCGATTCCTTAGGCCAATCAGCACCATTGGCCACGCCCCATCCTAAACCGGCCCCATCTCCCTCGACCAATCAGGTTGCTCTAAAGCCGTCACGCTCACACCAAAAGTGTAGCCACGCCCATGCTTGGCCGGTCCCTCTCCTTTCTACCGACCAATCAGGTCACTTTAAATGCGCCACGAGCACTAGAGGTGTTGTCGCGTCTTATGTTTGGATGACCCCTTTTCTTGACCAATCAAGTCGCTCTAAACTTGCCACCATACATTAAAGGCCAAACGCACCTTGCTGCGCCACCATACTAACTGGCAATCCAAACACGCCCTGCCCCAAAAACACATTAATCGGCATGCCAACATGCCACTTTTCCGCAGTAACATGCCAGCATGCCACTTTGCCGCAGTAACATACCAATGTGCCACAAATAACGTCATTACGTGCTAATCCACTTTCCGTTCGTGGCCAATGCCATAATGGACTCCAATTAGGATTTCATGATCGAAACAAGACTTTTGTCAGTAGAGTTGGCCGAAACCCTAATTTTTGGTCATAATACACAATATGCCACGAGGCACTTTAGCATTGGCCATGCCGCTAAACCCTAACTTTGTCCACGACGCCAAATCCTAGCCTTGGCCATGCCGCCAAGCCTTAACTTTGGCCACGACGCCAAATCCTAGCCTTGGCCATGCTCCCAAGCCCAAACTTTGGCCACGACGCCAAGTTCTAGCTTTGGCCATGCCGCCAAGCCCTAACTTTGTCCACGACGCCAAATCCTAGCCCTGGCCATGACGCCAAGCCCTAACTTTGACCACGACACCAAATCCTAGCCTTGGCCATGCCACAATGCCACAGACGCGGCTATACCACCATGCCGTAGGCGCATGCCACTACGCCGCGGATATGCCATTATGCCACTAACAGGTTTCAACATAATCTGGTCATAATCAACGACCACTCTCTCTCATGAATTATAATCTCAGCCATCCAAGTTTTTCACCGAACCGACAGACTTGTGGCAACTTTTAGGCGACCCCCCGCCAAAATTTAGTGGTCAAGGCTACGCCAGGCGCCACTTGCCCCACCGTGCCACTGACATGCATGGGCCATGCCAGCCATGTTGCAATGCCGCTGGCATGCACCAAAGGTGCCATTGCGACATTACCAGGCGCCAACAGAAGGTAGCCATAACCAACGACTACCCTTCCTCGTGAGATGCTATCTCAGCCATCCAAGTTTGCCACCAAATTGCCAGACTTGTGGCAACTTTAGGCAACCCGCCGCCTAAATATAGTGGCCATGGCTACGCCAGGCGAAACTAGAACCACCGTTCCACGTACATGCACGATCCATGCCAGCCATGTTGCAATGCCGCTGGCATGCACCAAAGGTGCTATTGCGCCATTACCAGGCGCCAACAGAAGGTAGCCATAATCAACGGCTACTCTTCATCATGAGATGCAATCTCATCCATCAAAGTTCGCCACCGATTCGGCAGGCTTATGGCAAGTTTTAGGCGACCAGCCAAGACAAGCCCAATAACATAGCATGCTATTTTACTGCGGCAAGCCTCTTGATTTTAACTTGCCACACGTAGCAAAGTTCTACATGTTTTCCACGAAAACATTCAAGACATCAAACATGTCACAAACTGGGGGATACTCATCAGGGTATTGGTCTGGTGGTTTACAGCGTGCGGCATGCAATACGCCCCTTACAAGAAAGTGTCATGAAGAAGGGCGGTTAGTAGTGGCAAGAAGTAATGGTGTAAACGTTTCCTTGGAAGCATAAATTCTGACGTTACACGTTACTCCATTCTTCCACTACTCAATTGTTTCCACTTCCTACGAGACCAGGGTAGTACGACTTGCATAAATAAGTTTTGTTAGAGCATTGTTTGGTCGAACTCGCATGCGGCTATCTCAAGCATGTTTGTCAATGTTAATGATCAAAAATATAAGTATGGATTCTAGTCTATTATAGCTAAGTCTCGGACTAGGATAGAAAGTGTAGTTGAGCTCAAGGACTTCATGGAGAATCATCATACAAGTAGAAGAACTACTTAAGGAACCGGGGGAACTTCTCGACAAAAAGGTATGTGAATACTTGAACTTATCTATCACTCAAAAGTCTATCTAATATATCTCTTACTCTTTGAGACAAGAATTCGTATGCTATATATATATAGACTTGGATTATACACATTTGGTATTTCGAACCGAGTATACCTCGCCTATCTATATCTCGAAATATGTGTTGGTAAGCTTTTCATTTTGATCAAGTTTATCTTTACCTAGTGACGAAAGTCATGATATGTTTCAATGATCTTGAAAATTGATTTGACGAGAAATGGTGTAACAACTACATAACGTCCTCTAAGAGTGTTTCAATGATTGAAATGAGAGTTTCGATTACATAACCAATGGTGGACATAAGCATTGTTGTGGAAACACATTTATGTATAAGTCCTATTCCTTGAACCAAAGTTTGCGAACTTTGTTGATCAAGAGAACTGGAAGAATAGCGTGAGCCAAGTTCGCGAACTGCCGAAGTTATCAAACCCGAGAATTTATGCTGGAGTTGACAAAATACTTGCGCGAAACTAAGTCTGCGAACCCAATCCGCGATCCGACAAAGTTCTCATTCCCGAGAATTTCTACTGGAGCTTGTAAAATCTGCCCGGTAACTTAAGTACGCGAACCTAGTCTGCAAACTTGAGAAGGTTATATATCTGATGATGATTTCCGAACTTAAAATTAAAATGACTAAGGAATGCAGTTTGCAAACCGTGGCTATAAAATTTCATGAACCGATTCAAGTGAATCAAATCATCTTTACTTCAATTGTGTCTTGTGTAGTACACGAGATTTCCTTGCAATTGAACAACTCTCTAACTAGTTCATCTTGAAGATACTTGAACTAGTTATGGTGAAGAAGAACATGGTTGATATGAAATGCTCATATGGTTAACCTTTTGGTTAACTATTATTGAACCAACAAGTGCATACGTTTGGGAACGGTTAACAAACCTAGTAACGTGTGATAGACACAATTTTGTGTATGATATAATCTCAATTGTATATATTTTTAGTACTCGATTTTGTATTTATTATGGATTTTTTTGTCTTTGTAGGTGTTTTTGGAGAAATAAACATGTGTGGAAAAATTGGCTCGAAAAGTGTTTTTTTGCGTTCATGGGAGGACATTTGCTATTCGGACCCTCACTTTGGATAAGGGGTGACCTAATTACTAAGGGGAATCCTATTTCCAAGCATCTGCTAATCGCACCCCTACTCTGGATAAGGGGCAACCATCTTCAACATTCAAAAATCAGGTTTTGGCAGGAAAAAAGTTTAGTTAAAAAACAGTTTTAACAATCGTGATTTGGAGGAGTTTGAGGTCGATTAAACCTCTGATTTTCTTAGGATAGACTCCTTATGGGTCTAGGAATATGATATGGGTGTTTAAATCGATTAGATTGGGCTCAAACGACGGATTTTTCTCACAACAAGAAAATATGGAAAGTCACGTTTGTGACCTGTTTTAGGGAATTTTAGAGTGATTAAAACGCTGTAAACCTTCCCAAAGATTTGTATCTATCTAAGGAAGAGTTTAGAATAAAAGGAAAGCTCAGAAACGCGTAGAAACCCTAAAACAAGAAATTATCGCAACTTGGCTGTGAAGACAAGGAAAGAGATTTTGGAAGATTTGGGAGAGATTTAATCGGTATTTTTGATATAGATAGATGTCTTGGGTCATATAGAAGAGGTGTCGAGAGTTTGGGAACCTAAGGAGAGCCAGAGAAGAAGAAATCAGAGCTTTACCAAACTCTGTTCATTCAAAAATTGATGTAGTTTGTAAACTCTGCCCGGTAACTTAAGTCCGCGAACCTAGTCTGCGAAATTGAGAAGGTTATATATCTGAAGATGATTTCTGACCTTAAACTTAAAAAGACTAAGGAAATCAGTTTTCAAATCGTGGATATAAAAGTTCATGAACCGATTCAAGTGAATCAAATCATCTTTGCTTCAATTGTGTCTTGTGTAGTACATGAGATTTCCTTGCAATTGAACAACTCTCTAACTAGTTCATCTTGAAGACATTTGAACTATTTATGGTGAAGAAGATCATGGTTGATATGAAATGCTCATATGGATAACCTTTTGGTTAACTATTGTTGAACCAACAAGTGCATACGTTTGGGTACGGTTAACAGACCTAGAAACGTGTATTGTCAAGTGTGTCTAACAAGCTAAGTTTTCGGTCTAACGATTGAGAAGTATTAGCTTGAATCTAAATCAGGTTTTCATCTAACGGTGGATATTGTTTGCTTTGTTACCAAGGTAACTTAATTGCAAACCCTGATTTGAAATACTATATAAAGGAGACATCTGGTATTGTGAAAAACAAATCCCCACACCTTACGCGTGATACTCGTTTGCGTGCTAGAGTCGTTTCTCCTTTAACCTTTGGTTTTCTTCTTCTAAAACCAGGTTAACGACTTAAAGACTTCATTGGAATTGTGAAGCCAGACCGATACTACTTTTATCGTAGTTGTATGATCCGATCTTGCATCTTCTATCGTACGAGTACAATCAGATTGATTGGCTTGAGATTGATATCTCCGGTAGGAAAGATATAAAAAGTAGTCACAAACATCTTCGTCACATTGTTTGTGATTCCGCAACATCTTTTTTCGCTACCATACGATTAAGATTGTTGTGAGGTGATTGATAACTCTAGGCTGTTCTTCGGGAATATAAGACCGGATTATCAATTGGTTCATGTTCACCTTGATTATTATCAAAAGACGGAACAAAACATTTAGGGTTTATCTGTGGGAGACAGACTGATCCTTTGATAGACTTTTCTTGTGTGAGACAGATTTATTAATTGCCAAAGCCTGCGATTTTGGGTCGTATCAACTCTTAGTTGTGGGTGAGATCATCTAAGAGAATCAAGTACACAGTATCCTGCTAGGATCAGAGGCGTAGGGAGTATAACTGTACCTTGGGTCGGTGGAAGACTGATTGGGGTTCAACTACAGTCCAGTCCTAAGTTAGCTTGGAGTAGGCTAGTTTCTATAGCGTCTTAATACAGTGTGTGTTCAATCTGGACTAGGTCCCGGGTTTTTTTTTGCATTTGCGGTTTTCTCGTTAACAAAATTTCTGGTGTCTGTGTTATTTCTATTTCCGCATTATATTTTTTATCCTTATAATTGAAATAATACAGGTTGTGTGTTAGATCATCAATTAGAGTCATCCAACCTTTGGTTGTTGATTGTCATTGATTGATCCTTGAATATTGGTCTTTGGTACAATCCAAGTTATTCCTTGTGTTTGATTAAAGACTTGCTTATTTCTATTAGCTTGAGTAAATCAAAACAAGAGAGAGATATTAACTCCTTGAGATACTTTTACCGAGATTGAGTTTGACTGTCTAGTTGATTCTCTAGAAAGTATTTTGGAGTTAGTCCATACAGATTACTAAGAGAAATATTGGGTGGTGCGATTAGACCCCCGCTTTTTCAATTGGTATCAGAGCAGGCAAACACGTTTAAGACCTTACAAGTATGTTTGTAGGGATCTGACTCTATGGACAAGAGTACTATCTCTGATAAACGCTTTACCAGAAATAAAAGTTCTATCTCACCTAACTCTATTAAAGAGAAGTGTTCTACAATCTTGAATATAGATGAACCTTCTGTACTGAAGAAACAGACTAACACTGACATGTGTACTTCCGATTACCCTTCAAATGTGAGCCTCTCCATTAATGAACGGGATTCAGCTGAAGAGAGTAAATTTATTCTAAATCTTGTTAGAATCCAAGCTGATAGATTCAATCGGTTGAAGCACCATGTCAATGTTCTACCTGCTGTAATAAGAGATTGCAAACCCAAAGGTAATACTGAAGCTCATTCTTCGTGTACGTCTCTTGAAGCTAGCCTTAGAAGAGATGCCTTGGAAATTGAACATCGCTTGAGTAAGCCCTCTATTCAAGGATGCTCAAAGCAATCTAATATTCCAAGTACTTCTGACACAACTAAAGATGGTTCATGCTCAGAAGTAAAAACGGAAGCCCCTTCTAGTAAAACGGATGTGCCTGAAGTCACCATCACTCAAGGATATTGCACATCAAATGGAGGGAAGAAATCTTCTAACGATGATATTAAGACTGTACTATCTAATCATTCTGATGATCAGAAAGTATGTCTTGTCTGTGAGACAAAGAGTTCTGTGAAACGAAAGGGAACCTCTAGGTTGAAGAAAAACTCCTTGGTTCAACTTCAACACACCTTAGATTTAATTCTTAAAGGTGTAGCTGACATTCGTATGACTAAACCAATTGGTTTTTGTACCTACCCTGTGTATGTTACCAGGAAAGTCAGTTCAATGAGTTCCTTGAACACTCAAGAACAAAACAGACTTCTTAATAAACATCGTCTAAAGGAAGATCGTGTCGTGGTCTCTGGAATAACGCTGCTCCTGTTGAGAAAGGAAGTTCAGAAGAAAGAAGAAAAATTGATGAAATGAGAGATAATCTTAAAAAGATAATTGAAGGGAATAATAATTCGTCAACAGGTTGTCCTCCTCCTTAAACCAAAATTCTTCTGGTAAGAACTCAAACTATGTCTCGTATTTTGATGACAATAAGTTTTATGATAATTTCTCACATAAAAATGAGTCCCTATCTAGATTCAGGAAGAAAAAGAGACTTGACCATAAACACAAATCTCTTGATGAGCTTGTGGCTCATACTTGTGTTAATTAATCACAAGAGTTGAAGAGCTTACTCATAAAAACCCTGTTGAGTAAGATGTGTTAATATTCAGGTATACTTTTGGCATTTTCGTCTGTTAAGTTGAGCTATTTTCTTATCGTCCATAGCTAAGCTTTTTGATTGCATACTCACTGTTCTTAAAGTGTTGTTTGTAAAGTGTCATTAGGAAGTCTTCTTCTGAATCTTGTTTCTTTCTTCAACTATGCTCAAAATTGCCTTCCTGAATTATGGAATTTTTTGAGTCTTTTGTTGCAAAAGTCCCTTTTGGGATTTATTTTTTTGGGGGGTCATATTGTACTCGAGCGAATATCCGTTTTCTGGGACGAGTCAACTGTTTAAGAAAATCCTAGAATCCCTTCACTAAGAGACCCTTAAATATCAAACTATTGAGTTACGAAAGTCACGTACGCATACTCTAGGTTGACTTCTGGGTTGTCAAGAATGTCTTCTTCTTCATCTTTCTATGGTGGTTTTGCAAGAGGATTCCTTGAAAAAGGTTGTGTTGTTGAGTCCAAGAAGAAAAGAACCCTTGTAGATGAATATCATCCTAATGCTTCATGTTATTTTGCCTATGTTCATGAGGATGCTGAAAAGGATGATATGATTTCTGCTGAAGTTGTTCATGACTTTCTTAAGTACTTTGGGGAAGCAATACAAGAGCTCATTATGACTCTGAAAAATCTTGATGCATTGAAAATTGAGTTGGAAAAGGTTATTGTTGACCTTAGTCTCATAAAGTCTTACATAAATGATCTTCTCAAAGAGAATCACCTCTCCGATGTTGCAATGAATGTTGTTGATCACAAGCTCAATGACCCTTTGTCTCATGAGGATTCTGAACCGTCCATATGATCTTAGTTCGTGTTCGGAATAGGACTGGAGTCTGTTTCTTTTAGCTTGTTTTATTTGTTGCCTAGTATGTCTTCTTTTTGGTTTAGTTGGAAGAATAACTAGTGCTTTGAATAGCAATGATTGTGACTACACATAGCTATTATTTTTCATCTTCTTGTTCTTTTTTTTAGGTTTATTGGTTTAAATTCTAAAAATATTTGGAGGATGATGCTTTGCAGTATTTAATCTTTATGATTTGTTATATTGCAATTTTTATGGGATTGGTGTTTACGTCCATGAACTATGTTTGTTCCATACTTTGTCAAAAGTAAAGTCGTTCGTGGTCGGTATTTACGTACTGGTAAAAGAATGAATGGACTTTTGACAAATACAAAAGTTAAGCCTATATTGTCAATTATTTGATGGAAGATAGTTTAATATCTTTTGTTTTCAAGGATTATGTCTATTAATATCGTTATGCAAATAGATATGGGAAGATAGAATGAATCCTTGTGTATTCCGCACTATTGATCATCCCTGATCCATATTTTATGTAATACTGTGAGGCTCCGTAATGTATCTTATATTGATCACTATACAACCAAGATGATTTTTTAGCTTAGTTGGTGTTCCGTGAGGTATGTCATGTCGAGCATATTGAACTAAATTAATCATCTTGTTTGGTTATTTAGTTATGTCTCCATAAGTTCTCTTATGTTGAGCACAATCAATTGAATTGATCACTTTTTGTGTTTAATTTGATTGCGTATTCCGATTAAATTAATCATGGGTTTACTTGTGATTAATTTGATTGAGATTTTGGATATAGGAAATCATTCTTATGGTTTTTGGTTTCCAATAAAAATCCTTATTTTCTTTTGAAATTAAGGTTACTCTTGTTGTTCTTTCGGGAATGACATCAAATGGGGGAGAGTTCTTTTGAACTTATGCTTAATGGTCATATCTTGAGGGGTGTGTGGCTGAATTTTAGAGGGGTTATCTTGTATCTTTAAACTCCTTGATGAATGCATTTAGCTTCGGCTTTATGATTTCATCTAAATTAGTTGGTATGTATTTTTTTTTGTCATGAAATGTCTCTCTCGGAAATTTCATTATGATCCCGTTCTTGTACCTTTGCCAATTTTATTGACAAAAAGGTGGAGAATATGTAGTTCACACTACAAATACATATGGTTTTCAGATCATTGTGTAAGGGGGAGTGGTTTCCATGTGAGATGGAGTATTGACTAAGGGGGAGTGATACATATCACCACAGTATTGTTGTTGAAGTTGTGATACAATTGAAATTTGACGTTGTGTAATAATACTATGACACTTTATAACAATAATCGAGAACTATGTTTTCTCATTGTTATAGCTACGGATCTTCAACAACGGTGATGCTAAACTTACAACCTTTGGGATCATTAGAGTACTTGGAAGTGACGAAGATTTCGAGGAATGTTGAAAATTAGACATGTGGAATAGGAGCTACTAAAGTTTCTTTATCTTTTTTTTATTCCATATGTATTGATAGTTTTCTTACTAAAATTGACAAAGAGGGAGATTGTTAGAGCATTGATCGGTCGAACTCGCATGCGTTGCTATCTCTAGCATGTTTGTCAATGTTAGTGATCAAAACTATAAGTCTTGATTTCTAGTCTATTATAGCTAAGTCTCGGACTAGGATAGAAAGTGTAGTTGATCTCAAGGACTTCATGGCGATTCATTATACAAGTAGAAGACTGCTCAAGGAACCGCTGGAAATTCTCGACAAAAAGGTATGTGAAAACTTGAACTTTTCTATCACTCAAAAGTCTATCTACTCTATCTCCTACTCTTTGAGACAATAAGTCGTATGCTATATATATAGACTTGGATTATATACATTTGGTATTTCGAGCCGAGTATACCTCGCTTATCTATATCCCGAAATATGTGTTAGTAATCTTTTATCTTCGATCAAGTTTATCATTACCTAGTGACGAGAGTTTAGATTACATAACCAATGGTGGACATAAGCATTGTTGTGGAAACACATTTATTTATAAGTCATATTCCTTGAACCAAAGTTTGCGAAATTTGTTGATCAAGAGAACCGGAAGAATGGCGTGAGCCAAGTCCGTGAACTGCCAAAGTTCTCAAACCCGAGAATTTCTGCTGGAGTTGACAAACTACTTGCGTGAAGCTAAGTCCGCGAACTCAGTCCGCGAACCAGCGAAGTTCTCATTCCTGAGAATTTCTGTTGGAGTTTGTAAACTCTGCCCTGTAACTTAAGTCCGCGAACCTAGTCTGCGAAATTGAGAAGGTTATATATCTGAAGATGATTTCTGACCTTAAACTTAAAAAGACTAAGGAAATCAGTTTTCAAATCGTGGCTATAAAAGTTCATGAACCAATTCAAGTGAATCAAATCATCTTTGCTTCAATTGTGTCTTGTGTAGTACATGAGATTTCCTTGTAATTGAACAACTCTCTAACTAGTTCATGTTGATGACATTTGAACTATTTATGGTGAAGAAGATCATGGTTGATATGAAATGCTCATATGGATAACCTTTTGGTTAACTATTGTTGAACCAACAAGTGCATACGTTTGGGTACGGTTAACAGACCTAGAAACGTGCATTGTCAAGTGTGTAACAAGCTAAGTTTTCGATCTAACGATTGAGAAGTATTAGCTTGAATCTAAATCAGGTTTCCATCTAGCGGTGGATATTGATTGATTTGTTACCAAGGTAACTTAATTGCAAACCCTGATTTGAAATACTATATAAAGGAGACATCTGGTATTTAAAAAACTAATCCCCACACCTTACGTGTGATACTCGTTTGCGTGATAGAGTCGTTTCTCCTTTAACCTTTGGTTTTCTTCTTCTAAAACCAGGTTAATGACTTAAATACTTCATTGGGATTGTGAAGCCAGACCGATACTACTTTTATCGTAGTTGTGTAATCTGATCTTGCATCTTCTATCGTACGAGTACAATGAGATTAATTGGCTTGATATTGATATCTCCGATAGGCAAGATATAAAAAGTAGTCACAAACATCTTCGTCTCATTTTTTTGTGATTCCGCAACATCTTGTTTCGCTACCATACGATTAAGATTATTGTGAGGTGATTGATAACTCTAGGCTGTTCTTCGGGAATATAAAACCGGATTATCAATTGGTTTCTGTTCACCTTGATTATTATCAAAAGACGGAACAAAACCTTTAGGGTTTATCTGTGGGAGACAGATTGATCCTTCGATAGACTTGTCTGTGTGAGACAAATTTTTTTATTTTCAAAGCCTGCGATTTTGGTTCATATCAACTCTTAGTTGTGGGTGAGATCATCTAAGGGAATCAAGTGCACAGTATCCTGCTGGGATCAGAGGCGTAGGGAGTATAACTGTACCTTGGATCGGTGGGAGACTGATTAGGGTTCAACTACAGTCCAGTACGAAGTTAGCTTGGAGTAGGCTAGTGTCTGTAGCGGCTTAATACAGTGTGTGTTCAATCTGGACTAGGTACCGGGGGTTTTCTGCATTTTTGGTTTCCTCGTTAACAAAATTTCTGGTGTCTGTGTTATTTCTGTTTCCGCATTATATTGTTTTATATTTATAATTGAAATAATACTGGTTGTGCGTTAGATCATCAATTAGAATAATCCAACCTTTGGTTGTTGATTGTCATTAATTGATCCTTGGATATTGGTCTTTGGTACCATCCAAGTTATTCCTTGTGTTTGATTAAAGACTCGATGATTTCTATTAGCTTGAGTAAATCAAAACAAAATAGAGATATTAACTCCTTGAGATACTTTTACCTAGATTGAGTCTGACTGTCTAGTTGATTCACTAGAAAGTATTTCGGAGTTAGTCCATACAGATTGCTAAGCGAAATATTGGGCAACAACCCCCGCTTTTTCAGGTTTCACCTATTTCCACCAAACAACAAGTTTTGGTCAGGAGAGCAACACAGTATCCAGAAATCACCTGATAGCTTTTCATTCAGCTAGCCAATATACTTTCTGATACACGTCGTAAACAACCACATCTTCAGAATCAACTATTCTGGTCTCAACACTTTCTTCGCTTCCCTCCCTAAGACCAACCCTTCTCCTTCACTTTGTGACCGAAGCAAGCCTGGAACGGCCATTTCTTGGTTTGGGCCAGTGTTGTACAGATTGATCTCTCGAATGAAAAGTACTCCCGTGCAGTACATTGTTTAGGGTCTAGACTTGTTTCTCATCCACACACACGAATTTACCAAAACCAGCAGAAACCGCTTTCACCCACAAACAATTGCCGACCACAGTGGGAGATTAATCTCTCGGTTGCAATATCAATTTCCAATTTCATTTTTTCTTAATCCCGATCTCAAGACGATGTAACTCAGCAACAAACCCTGAAAACACTAACGAGAGATCATACTGTGACTCACCCGGCAAGTCTCCTCCTCAAGTGTACGTACCAAACCGATCCATGGCGCCGCTTTTGATAGTTTCTGATACAAAGCGACCTGGAGATAGTATGCTCAGACAATGAAGGATGATTGGGGACTTCTCACAGCCAGAACGGGGTCACCATAAAGCTCGGATTTGTGTTATGAAAATCCAATTTTGTTAAAACTCTAAAAGCGAGTAAGTTTTGTCAGACAACGTTCACACGATATATTGTATGAGTTTCCACATTTACAATGGAAGTCGATGACCATGTTATCCCAAATTTCACATTATCCCATATTTTCCCTTCAATACAACATTCATGGTTTCGCGGTTTTTCTGGAATAATTGTGCTACTCTCGGCGATCAGGGTGCCACTATCTTAAAAGTAATAATTCATTCCAAAAAATAATTCGAAAACCCTCACAGAAAGCAATCATGTATTAAATCCAAAAACCAGAAAATCAAACCAGGAACTAGGCGTTTCTTTGCCTTCCAAAAAAAAAAACTAAGAAGAGGAAGTTCAAAAGACAGAAGATATTCAAGGAAAATCATTCAACAATGGTTCGTTCTTCTTGGAGAAAGCATCCTTCGTGCTTTGAAGAGACGCCTGTTTCAGCTTCAACTCCTGAGACAACCTTTCGATTTCTGCTTCCTTTTGGTTGATCACATCCGCAGAGGGACCTTCGATCGCTTCAGCTTGCAACTTTTGGATCTTGGAAAAACTTTCACATAACCAAGAGACGTTGAACTCAAAGTCTACGCACATATCCCGGTGAAACTTCCAGCTCGAGACTACATCTCCAGAAACAGTATGGCCAGTCAATTGCACATGTCATGAATCAAAGATAAAGCTTCTTCCACGCGCTTGACCAGCGCAAATAGGCTAGTGATCTTTTTGGATATGGAAATATGTCCATACCTCTTCCATATCTTGGTATACAACGCCTCATACTTAACTGGTACACTGAAACCTCCAATCAACACGTGATTTTCGTAAGGAGTCAAGAATGGAGGGACGAAAGCGGCGCCTGCAGCTGAACCCGCAACCAACAAGGGTTCTTTGGTAACAATCGTACCAGCAGCTACAAAAGCATTATTTGCCGCTTGAAGCATAGCAACCTCTCCAGGACGCTCAACCACCATATCTCCAGATTACCAGCGGGTATGGCTTTCATGATTGGAGATGAAGCTATATCTTCACTGTGACGATTCTTTCTCCCAGGGGTTATCTCCAAGAATGTTTCCTTCTGCAATGTTATCGATTGAGCATTTATTCCAAATAAATAGCCCAAAAAAAACACGTGGAAAACTCACCGGCTCGTCTGAAGGCTCACTGGAAGAAGACTCATCGCTACATTCAAAGGTGCTCTTCTCATCACCACCGGATCTCGAACTTTCTTCCTCCTCGGATTCTTCTTTAAGAGATTCAGTCTTGTCGCCTCCTTCCTCAAGAGGCGCCGTGTTTTGGCTATGGGCAAGTCCGGAAAAGATATTCGAGTTGTCAAGACCCTGAATCAAAAAGAAAAAAAAAGGAGTCAGTGACGAAATGGAAAATTTGTGTAATTCAGCCAAGTCAGTGAGAGGATCATACACACCAGCATGTTGAAAGAACTGAAAGTCACAAGAGCCGTCGAATCCGATTGGAAGCCACCTGCACGACTTTTCGACCTTCGCTCCTTTCTCTGAGGACTGTCTGCATCCGAGATAGAGGATTTTTGCTTGCCCGAAGGAAGCTGTTTCAACAATTTATGCTTGGATAGAACCGCAGAGGAAGGTTTTACACGTGGATTTGTCACAACATCCTGCACGAACTGATGGATAGCGAGAAACTCATCTTGCCAGAAGATATTATACTTAGGAGTCGTCACAGGTTTTCATTCTGAGAGCAAGAAGGGAAGGCTTTTATCCTGTGCAAAGACGCTGTAATCAAGAATGGCGGGTAGCAATTCATCTGGAGCTATCGGTGGGCGACGGAAAGGGAATCCTTAATCAAAGCCCATATGTCGAGAAGATTTGTCAATATTATAAGAGACTACTCCACAAGACCCTCTGAAAAAAGATGGCACATACCCAGGTATGCAGCTTCGCAAGAACACAGTTTCCCCAATGCTCATATTCTTGTCAGCAGAATGCAATATCACGCTCGGTGCGAAAGCAAAAGCGTCTGGTTGAACTATGGAGGCATGGGCCGGGGCCCAAGGACGAAAGTTAACTGCATGCGCGTTATTAAGAAAATCAATGAGATTTGAGCCAGTTCTTGGACGTCTCTCCAACCAACGGAGTATCCTAGAGCCGCCATATGTATCAGGAAATGAGGTTTTCGGGTTAGGGGCATAATGTTTGAAATGCTCCCACAACCATGCCTGGAGAAAGGCGACATGGATATACGAGTCTACTTTCATGTACCCATTATAGACGTACATGTCCACTACCAAGCAATCCATATGGGTGTACAAAGAGCCAAGAAACAAACTTCCAATGGGAAGAGCAACGCCTTTCGCTAGTTTTATAGAAAATTTGATGAGCTTCTGCCTTATCTCCTTCTTGCCAAATCCATCATCAAAAGTATCTCTGGATAGCCACAGAACTAAAAATGAGCAATGTGGAGTGTATCATCCAGCACTTGATCCTACTCCGGTTCATCAGGGAACCACTCAGACACCCGCCAATTATAGAAGCACTTTTCCTCATAATTCTTTCTAACATATCATGTGGCTTTCGTGACCAAAGAGGGGTGTATTTCTTCTTCTTCCTCAGACAAAACAACGTCAAGTTTCCCAATTATCGGAAGACTCAACAGAACGTCTATACTTTCCAAAGAAATAGTCATCTCACCCCATCTACATATAGCCGTTTGAGTTTCCGGACACCATATGGAGATGAAAGTAATCAAGCCTGTAGCGTCTTTTCTGATTTGAAGTGTTGCAGAAGCCATGACACCATTCACGATTTGCGCCCCAGTCAGATTAGCTCTTACATGGTCTCGGCTCATCATGAACTTCATCCATTTTTCATAAGAGCGCAATGGACTATGACAGATTTTGAAGTCTATGGGAGAAGCCATATACTCTTTATTCTGAAGACAAAACCTCATTATACGCCCTGGATAGACTGATTGGACTTCTCCATCATTCTATAAATCAGTCAGAATAGTTCCCACGAATTTTGGATGGGTCCGTGTAATCGTAGAAAACTTCGTAAAAAACTCATCATCCGTGTTCGGCTTGGAGTTGTTAGCACTTCTCGATGCGGCGACATAACTGCTTTCAGGTGACATCTTAACAAAAATTCCTTACGCTGTCTCCACTTTCGAGGTAACTACAACAAAGCAAAACAAAAGTCACTACTTTGAAGAAAAACATGCATGGAGATTTTGTCAGGGTCTTGGTACAATAATCAAAGGCCAACAACAAATTTTCTACAGGAAAATTTTCCTTTGGCCACATGTCATGGCACTCACGGCTAAAAGGAATGGGGATTGATGCCTACTCAACGGGATACGTGTGATATCGTGGGAGATACGCTCTTGGCCGAAACTAGAAAATGCCGCGAGGAACATGTAAAGCCGCCAGAAGTATGCCCTCGGCCAAGTTACGCTTGGCCACGAGAATTGTGCTCGTGGACAAAAGGAAACCCTACATCTAGGTTTTGATAAAGAAAAGATCAAACGAAGTCGTCCGCCCATGCATTCTTACTGAACACAATAATTGGTTTCGTTTTTGTGGCTAACACTACTACAATACTACTAGAAAAGAGGAATCATTCATATTGAAGTATTTATACAAGTTCATGGAGTTCGTACCTATGGCTAGGGTTTACACCAACATGGAGGAGCAAACAAAGGAAGAAACGTTGGAATACATATCTGAAATATGCTTCCTTCCTCTTGATGTCGTTTTCCTTCCAATTGACTGGCTCACGATCGACGCACCTTACTGCCAATCTGAAGACGCACGAGCAAAACCAACGATATAATTTTCTTTTAAGCAACTCCTTTTATATGCAAAGTACTTTTGGAGTTTGATTAGGAGGAGATTTCCTTTTTGGGCCATGCGCTGAAGAAGGAAACTGGGCCCGCGGAGGCAACGCTCCATGGCGCCAATAGTCCGCAACTAAGACAGTGCCAACAACCCCGCGTCCAAGCCAGTTTCCACCTCTGTCGTTCCGCATCCAAGCTAGCAACACCACGTCCGTGCCAAAGTCTACGTACCAAGCAAGACAGCGCCAACACTCAATGGATCCATCCTCACTCGCTCCACAGCCAAAGCGGCGCCATCTTAGCCGTTCAAATCAGCACCATCTTCACCAGCCAAGGAAGCGCCATCTTAGCCGTTCAAAGCAGCGCCATCCACCGCTCTACGTATCAGGAGCCAGCCGTTCCATCTCTGCTTCTCCGTGATCTAGCCATCCAAGTACCGTCCACCGCTTTACGGATCTAGCCAGCAGCACCATTCCATGGATGTAGCCAAGCAAGCACCGCCATCCATCGTTCAAAACCAACAACGCCATCTACCTTTCCTAGCCATCCAGCACCCGTTCCGCGGACCAAGTTGTAGTGCCATCTCTGCCGATCAGTAGCCAAAGTTGCAGCGCAGATGCCAACACCCCATGACCAAGAAATTACGCAAATCCTCCAATGCAAAGATCACAGATTCTTCATATCTCCTGCCAAAGGTAAGCCAAACTTTCCTGACAATCTCTTCATGACTTGCCGTTTCGATATTATCCTTGGCTGTCACCATCTTATGCTTACCCCGCAGTGATGCCACTGTTACAAGCTAAGTAGGGGACTTAATGTTGATGGTGGTTTTTAGCTTAGGGTTAGAATTGTAAAACCTTACATCTGATGTGACGTCATTCTGTAAAGAAACGGAGCCATGAGTGTCAACCTCTTCACTGGCACATTTATTGAGCAACTCAATACTTTCTTATGAAATTTACCCAGAATGGTGCATGTAGCAACAATCCCAAGTATTCTGTAAATTTTGGCACCTTACCTACATTCAATTAATATAAGTTTCTTTGAATGCTTCTTGTGCTATGTTCCCCGGATGAACCCTTAATGTTGATCTGGCATGACAATTTGTGTTCACTCGCAGCAGAGTAGCATGAATTTCCAAGTATCAAGGATAAGGTCTTTGCATTAGGTATTCAATCATAAAGCATGCTTCTCTCTGGCAATGAACCTAAAAGAACTCTGTGTCAACACATAGAGTTCAATCAATTATCCTGAATAATTTGCAAAAGTTAGGGTTTTGCGCCTTGCGCAGTATATCAGACCTTGCTTGTCGAAATTAAGCCTAGGAAAACTAGGTAACTAATCCGCCATGGATTAGCGGGAGCAAAATCTTGCCCAGAATCAGAAAACTAGGAGCCGCGGGATAGGAGCAGCAACAAAGGGAGGCGTGGCGATGCCTTAGTCCAATCAGCGCCATTGGCCACGCCCTATCCTAAACCGGCCCCATCTCCCTCGACCAATCAGGTTGCTCTAAATCCGCCACGCCCATGCTTGGCCGGACCCTCTCCTTTATACCGACCAATCAGGTCACTTTAAAATGCGCCACGAGCACTAGAGGTGTGGTCGCGCCTTATGTTTTGCCGGCCCCTTTTCTTGACCAATCAAGTCGTTCTAAACTTGCCACCATAAATTAAAGTCCAACCGCGTGCCACGCCACCATACTAACTGGCAATCCAAACACGCCCTGCCATAAAAACATATTAATCGGCATGCCAACATGCCACTCTGCCGCAGTAACATGCCAATGTGCCACAAATGACGCCATTACATTCTAATCCACTTTCTGTTGGTGGCCAATGCCATAATGGACTCCAATTAGGATTTCATGATCGAAACAAGACTTTTGCTTCAGTAGCGTTATCCGAAACCCTAATTTTTGGTCATATTCCATAATATGTCACGAGCCACTTTAGCCTTGGCCATGCCGCCATGCCCTAACTTTGGCCACGACGCTAAATCCTAGCCTTGGCCATGCTGCAATGCCACAGACGCGGCTATGCCACCATGCCGTATTCGCATGCCACTACGTCGCGGTTATGCCATTATGCCACGAACAGGTGCCAACAGAATGTGTCCATAATCAACGACCACTCTCTCTACTTAATTATAATCTCAGCCATCCAAGTTTGCCACCGAACCGACAGACTTGTGGCAAAATTTTAGGCTATCCGCCGCCTAAATCTAGTGGCCATGGATATGCCAGGCGCCACTTGCACCATCGTGCCACTGAAATGCACGGGCCATGCCAGCCATGCTGCAATGCCGCTGGCATGCACCAAAGGTGCCATTGCGCCATTACCAGGCGCCAACAGAAGGTATCCATAATCAACGACTATCCTTCCTCATGAGATGCGATCTCATCCATCCAAGTTTGCCACCAAATTGCCATACTTGTGGCAACTTTTAGGCGACCCGCCGCCTAAATCTAGTGTACATGGATACGCCAGGCGCCACTAGCACCACCGTTCCACAGACATGCACGAGCCATGCCAAGCATGCACCAAAGGTTCCATTGTGCCATTACCAGGCGCCAACAGAAGGTATCCATAATCAACGTCTACCCTTCATCATGTGATGCAATCTCATCCATCAAAGTTCTTCACCGAGCCAGCAGGCTTGTGGCAAGTTTCAGGCGACCAGCCAAGACAAGCCTAATAGCACCGCATGTTATTTTCATGCAACAAGCCTCTTGATTTTAACTTGCCACACGTAGCAAAGTGCTACATGTTTTCCATAAAAACATTCGAGACATCAAACATGTCACAAACTGGGGATATTCATCAGGGTATTGGTATGGCGGTTTACAGCATGCGGCGTGCAATACGCCCGTTACAAGAAAGTGTCATGAAGAAGGGCGGTTAGTAGTGGAAAGAAGTAATGGTTTAAACGTTTCCTTCATCATGGAAGCATAAATTCTGACGTTACGCGTTACTCCACTCTTCCACTACTCAATCGTTTCCACTTCCTACAAGACCAGGGTACGTTTTACCACGACTTGTATAAATAGGTTTCACGTATTTCCACCAAACAACAAGTTTTGGTCAGGAGAGCAATACAGTATCCAGAAATCACCTGATATCTTTTCATTCAGCTAGCCAGTTCTACTTTCCGATACAAGTCGTAAACAACCACACCTTCAGAATCAACTATTCTGGTCTCAACACTTTCTTCGCTTCCCTCCCTAAGACCAACCCTTCTCCTTCACTTTGTGACCGAAGCAAGCCTGGAACGACCATTTATTGGTTTAGGCCAGGGTTGTACAGATTGATCTCTCGAATTAAAAGTACTCCCGTGCAGTACATTGTTTAGAGTCTAGACTCGTTTCTCATCCACACACACACATTTACCAAAACCAGCAGAAACCATTTTCATCCTCAAACACCTTTTTTTCAAGAATCTTCGGTTGATCTTCCCCTTCAAACGGTAGAAGGCAATGATGTCTGCCGTGATGTCCGTTTCTCAACTACGTCTTTTATCCTAATCCGAGACTTAACTAATTGTAGACTAGAAATCAAGATATAATTTTTACAACTAAATTTGAAAAAAAGCTTGAGATAGCAACACTTGTGAGTTCGACCGAGCAATGCTCTAACAGTATCCCCCTTTGTCAATTTTAGTGACAAAACTATGAACGATATGGATAAAAATAAAGCTTTTAAAAAACTCCTCGAATCCATCATTCTTGATTTCCTTGGTTTCTTCAACTCCTTGCAACCTGTCAGACACTTATCATATGACGAATTATGAGACCACAAAAATAAATATTCCTTCATCCGACAATATAATAAACCAATTCTGTAAGAGTCTTGGTCCATATCTGTCTCTCAAGAGTGTTGGCCATCAGGTTAGCTACTAGTAATTTTCCAGCAGCTCTGAGGAACAGTGTGGCATCATGAGCATCAATTTTTCCTTCACTCCAGGAAACATCCCTTGCAAGAAGGAAATTTGAGAGCACATTTGGATAGGGTCTCAAGTGCTCAGGAGGAGGTAGCATAAAGTCACCAACATGAGTCAGGTTCAGAAGATAAGCAATAACTTGACGATCCCCAACAAAAACTTTTCCTTCAACAATAGTCTTGAAGGTGCAGTATTACATAGTCGGGTTCATGTAGGTTTGCGTAAAATTGGGCTGTCAGTTCCATATAAGCAGTACTCATGGGACGGTGGATAATTCCACAATCATGATTCTCAAAGAACTCAACCATCTACTCTAAGTTCTACAGGGTTATAGATTTTTTCAAAAATAGGCTTCTTAATACTATACTCCACATAGTAATCTCGAGCCTTGGTATTCACAAACCTAATTCTCAATCTTAGGTCACAAAAAGAGTCATCACGATTTTGGGTACCCGAACTTTCACCACGATTAGCTCTCTTTCTAGAAAACATTTTTGGTAAGGTATGAGAATGAAAAGTTTGAGAAACTTACTTGGTTCGCAGACTGATAACAATGATGAAGTACCGGAACTGCAAAAGGTAGAAACACAAACACAAACCCCTGTCATAGATTTTTGTTGCGATTCAAAAGAACCCAAGAACGCTCAAAAATATTGAGCAAGAGTTGAAGGGAATCGAGAGAAAACCAAAATATTTTTTTTTCCTTTTTCGTACATGAACATAATAAGAAGACGAGGACATGGTGAACGAAGAGAATCCCTTCTATTTTTAAGTGTCAAACGGTGGAACCTGAACCGATTGAGTAGTTCTGGAACAAGGTTCCAAAATGGCCAGGTTAGGATAGTAGTGTGGGAGTCACACGTGGGCTGTCAAGGGCTTGTTTGTTTGTGTGAACAACAAGGAGCATCCTATTTGAGTAAAATCCACAAATATGACTATGAACAGTCACGTATGAACGATTATGCTACAAAGGAGAATATTTCACCATGACACCAAGAGAGAGTTTCTTTCCAACAACTCTTACACTTATCGTGTTGAGAAACACCCAGGAAATAGTTTTTATAATTTTTTCAAAGAACTTCAAGAGAGCCCAAATATGAACGGTTTCCTGATTTCTCATTTTCCAAATTATAAGCAACAGTTCCTTCAGATAGTTTTTATTACTGGACAGGGAAACTCTTTTGATAAAACATGTTGGCAAGTGATTCAATCTGATGTAGTAGCTGCAGTTCAGTTTTTATGGAAAAGAATATTCATACCAAGAGGATTGAATTCTAATTTCCTAGTACTTCTGCCAAAAGTTGAAGGTGCCAGATCTCCCCATCAATTTAAACCAATAGGTCTTAGTAATGTCAGCTTCAAAATTTTCACAAAAATTATCACTTCTAGAATGTCAAGGCTTATGAATAAACTCATCTCACCTCAGCAAGCAGCATATATTAAGGGGAGGAATATACAAGACCAAATTGTTCTTGCTTCTGAAATGGTTAATGAAATGAAGAAGAAAAGAAGAGGTGGAAATATTGGACTAAAATTGGACATATCTCAGGCTTATGATTCAGTGAGTTGGAAATTCTTGTTTCAAGTGTTAATCAAATATGGTTTTTCAAATTCATGGTGCAAGTGGCTCTGCACTATATTTGAGTCTGCAAAAATATCAGTGATGATAAATGGTAGACCAAATGGCTTTTTTTCTGTGGGTAGAGGGTTAAAACAAGGAGACCCTCTATCTCCTATATTTTTTGTACTAATGGAAGATGTCCTGAGTAGAAATATATCCAAATTGGTGAAAGAAGGCAAAATCTGTCCAATGGTAATAAGAAATGGGATCCATCCAACCCATATGTTCTTTGTTGATGATGTGTTTATTTTTTGTAATGGACCAAAGAAGAACATTATGAATTTAATGAAGCTTCTAGAAGAGTACCAGAAAAGCTCAAGCCAAGTAATTAACAAAAGAAAAAGCAAGCTCTTTGTAGATGGCACAACTACTGCAAGGATAATGCAAATTAAATAAATGGTACAAATGGAAGTAAGTACTCTACCTAATAAATATTTTGGAGTAATTTGGCTGGAGATAATACAGAAGAAATTAGTTGCTTGGAAAGGAAAATTGCTATCATTTAATGATAGATTGGTTCTCACAAAATCAGTGCTATGCAGTATTCCAATTTATATTATATCAGTTTATATGTGGCCAAAATCAGTGATAAAAATATGTGAGAGAGTAATAAGGAACTTCCTATGGTCTGGGGATGGGGAAACTAGAAAATATTAAACTCTTTCATGGAAAAAAGTTTGTTCTCCTTATAGTGAAGGTGGTCTGGGATTACAAAGATTGGAAGTGTTAAATAAAAGCTTACTGATGAAGATTCTTTGGAGAATAATAAATTCAAATGCAGAATGGGCTCTTTTCATTAAAGAAAAATTTCAGGATAAGTACCATCAATGGAAGAATAACTGGCAATGCTCAACTATATGGCTTGGTTTAAAATGGGCATGGAATCACTTAAAGGAGAATATTAGATGGTGTATTGGTGATGGACAAATGATATCCATTTGGTTTGATTCATGGATTGGAAATTCTCCCTTAATAGAAGAAGTTGGTTACACTGCATATGTTAAATCTAATATCAACATGAAAGTGTCAGAACTGATTACAGAAGGCAAATGGTGCATACCTGAGCAGATCAGACAGATTATTTCCACCTACACTCTTCCAGAAATTGGGATTGGAGCACATAAGTTAATATAAAAAAGAGAGATAAAGGGTAACTTCACATTATCTTTTGCAATAAACTCAGTGAGAAATAAATAACGGTTTTTCAATTGCCACAAATATGTATGGAACTCATATTTACATCCAACCATAGCAAGCAACATCTGGAAAATAGTTCAGGGATTTTATGTTGATGATTCAGTATTGATTGAAAGAGGATATTACTTGGCTTCAAGATGTTGTATTTGTGAAGAAGAAGAAAACAATATGCATCGTTTATTATGGGAATGCAAATTCATTAAAGAAATCTGGAAGTGGATATGCTCAGTGTTTCAACTGAAGGTACCAAATTCTCTTGATGCAGTGTGGAGCAATGCAAAAGGAAAAAGTTCTTTTTTCGGAGAGTGCTGGATTATTGATGCTTGTGCAACTCTAAAAGAGTTGTGGTTTCAAAAAAAAAATATGATCTTTGAACAAGTAAAACCTAATCTTCAAAGCTTTAAAAGCAGAATCAAGAAAACAGTGTATGAAGGAGGTTTCAGAATAAAAAGCAACATGTGGAATAATGACAATGATAACCAGGTAATTCTATTCTTTAATATGGAAGAAAGGAAAACTAAATTCCGATGCATTAAACCTTGCTTCTGGATTCCTCCAAATGTTGGTTGTGTTATGCTTTGTTGTGACGGAGCATCCATTGGGAATCCAGGAGTAGCTGGTTTTGGGGTTGTGGTAAGAGATCACTTGAGCCAAGTCTTAGGAGTTATTACAGGGAGAATTGGCATTGCTACTAACTACATAGCAAAAGTGTATGCAATCATTGGAGCTTTTGAATTAGCTGTCGAATGGAAGTTACAAAATATCATTCTTAACTCAGATTCCAAAACAGTTATATCAGAGTTTGCAGAAGACAAAATGCCATGGTTTGTTAGAATGAGATGGCCAAAGGCAGTAAGTAAAATTCAGTCAATATCATTATGTCATAGCTTAAGAGAAGTTAATTTTGCAGCAGATACTGCTGCAAAAAAAGGCACTAAATTGGCAGCAGGTCAGAAGAAAATATTCTATGGAAGACCAAGTTTCTTAGCTAGAATAGAATTACCAAATGTTGAACACTACAGGTTCTGCTAGATTTTCTTTTTTAAGCCTATGTAGTTGGCTCTTTCTTTCTACTGAATTCTACTTGATTTTCTTGTTGATGCCTATGTAGTTGGCTCTTTCTTTCCACTGAACTTTATCATGTAATCTTTTCCAATTTTTTACCAATTAATATAATGTGATTCAGAAAAAAAGAAGTATGCATACTGTGTTATATCCAATCACGGTTAATAGTTCTAAACTCACATTTCAATCATTGAAACATTCTTAGAAGACGATAATAGTTGTCTCACACAGACTATTAGATTCGAAGCAATTTTCAAGTGAT
Organism: Papaver somniferum; assembly: GCF_003573695.1. NCBI lineage: Eukaryota > Viridiplantae > Streptophyta > Magnoliopsida > Ranunculales > Papaveraceae > Papaver > Papaver somniferum. The sequence continues at coordinate 188,081,226 of NC_039359.1, read as the reverse complement.
CGAATGATCAATACGAAACATCCCGAGTCTACATCAAATGACTGTCTCACACAAATCATGTAAGATATTACCAGGCGATTTTCACATGATCATCTTTTGACTTTCCTCAAGAGACTTGGCTAAAGCGAAAGCTTACCAACACATATTTCGAGAAATATGTAAGCGAGTTAAACTCAACTCGAAATATCAAATGTGTATAATCGAAGTCTATATAGCTATACGACTTTTGTCTCAAATAGGATATAAAATAGATAGACTTTTGAGTGATAGACGAGTTCAAATCTCCATATACCTTTTGTCGATGAAGTTCCACAAGCTCCCCTTAGTAGTTCTTTGTCTTCAATCGATGAACACCGTGAAGTCTAATGTTCAACTACACTTTCTATCCTAATCCGAGACTTAGTTATAAGTAGACTAGAAATCAAGACTTATAGTTTTGGAACTAAACTTGACAAACTAGCGTGAGATAACAAAGCGTGCGAGTTCGACCAAGCAGTGCTCTAAAAATTAGTTGGACAACAGTTGGAATATTTACAAAACCAAAAATAAGCAATTTATCGCATATCTTTTGTATTTCGGATTTGGTAATTCCTTGATGTCCATAGTAACTAGGTCATTATAAATACTGAAGTTTGTATTTTGCAAACTCGTCTCGTAACATGCAGAACTTCGCATTTAGTGTGAGGAAGCCCACTAGAAGTATTCTCGTAATACTCACTGGAATTAGGTGAAATCTCTTACGTGCGCTTCGTTTAAAGACTTGTTTGGGATCAAAAAGCTTTTAGTAGTACCATTGGTGGGAAACTAGATAGTATTGTTATTTATTTTTTGATTATTAATTTTATTGGTTAACGGTATGTTGAACCTTCATAGATCTAGTTTGTTTATTATGTGATCATTTTCTTCTGATATAAGGTCACTCGAACTAGTTCAAGGATCAGCGATTTTAGATCTAGTCTTTTTAGATCTGAAGATGGGACTTGGGATCATCCATTGGTAACAGATTCTATGCCTGATCGATTATAAGTGAAATCAAGTTATTTGTGCAGGTACTTTGAAGACTGGAGATTTGAAGACTAGGAGATTTTATAATTGATTTTCTGTGATACTTCGTGAACACTTGATTTGTTGGGATCTGACAAGTTCATTTATCTTGATAAACTTTTTATAGCTTGTTGTATAGATTGACAACCTATCTTTTGGTATTTCTCTTTGAAATGTACTTTGATAGTTTATGAACTAACATTGATTATTTTGGTAATCTTGATATGAGTTGATCTAACCGATGAAATGAGTTTATATTATTTAAACGAAAGAGAATTTATAACTTAACAACGTCTATGATTAATTTCTTGAGATTGATAAAGCGGTCACTGAAACAAATTAGTCCCTTACTGTTTCGGAATACGATTCATATGTGTTGGGTGATAAAAGTATTCACATCATGTAGAGAGACTTAAGATAGTGGACTATATCTTAAGCATCACGTGCGTATACCAGATTGGTTGTAGGCGCATGGATACTGAAAGAACTGAGTAACTTGGAGTTAGTTTACTTGGTCTCTACTATAAGAAGTTGGTTGTAGTCTTTGTATAGAGTCTTAATTATGAGAGTATTCAAAACAGGACTAGGTCCCAAGGTTTTCTTGAATTTGCGGTTTCCTCGTTATAAATATTTTGTGTGTGCTTTTACTTTACATTCCGTATTATTTATTTTTGTAGTTATAATAAAGTAAACGCACTTATACGTTAATCAAACACTTAATTTAATTCTATAGTTTGGATCAGTTTCGAACTAATACTATATACCAAGTGTACATCTTGTGGTTGTTATTTTCTTGACAGTTCATGTCTTTATTAGATCACACGAGGTGTGTCTTTGAATAAGTGGATATCGAAAAGATTGTGGCCTACCTGGTACTCTCGTCATTTCAATCTCAAAAATCAATATCCAAGATCAATCTAGTCGTATCCGAGTTAAGTGGATCTGAATTCTACAAGTATAAAACTTGCAATCGATCTTTCAAGATATGAATTCAACTAGAAAAAATCTTGTTTTTGATCTCAAATAACAAGGACTTAAACTACGTAGATTGATTATGTACTACTTGTGTTATTCTTATTATAAAGATAAACAATATAATGCGGAAAAGGAAACACACAAGACACCAAAAATTTTGTTAATGAGAAAAATTGCACCTACATAAAACCTTAGAACCTCATCCAAATTTTAACACCACACTGTATTAAACCGCTACAAGAAGTAGCCTACTATCAGACTTCGAACTAGAATGTAATTGAGATCGAATTAACCCTCCAAGAAATTCATCTTAGTCGTGTTCCATACGTCCCTTGAGCCTCGCAAGGTTCTATGCACTTGATTCCCTTAGATGACATCCATTACATCCTAAGAGTTTCTTCAACCTTAGTGAATACTTTTGATACCGATGTGCCTCTAACTGACAAGCCTATTTGATTTCTATTTTGATATGTTTTAATGTAGGTTTGGAAATCTGTTTGCAGTAGACAAAGTCCAGTACATATCATAAATCTGGAATACTTACACCCAGTTTGCTAAGAAGCCTGGATTACTAACCACCTCTCAAGAATAATCCAAACAAGTCAAATAAGTGTTCGGATATCTATCTTGAAGAACCACAAAATATGAGATAAAGAGAACTTTATGATTTTTATCTATCTCTTTCCTTATCCAAGATTACAAAAAACTTAAAAATCAATATGAACAAGATTCAGATTCAAGAATTATCAGGTAATAGTCTGACCGGGCTTCATGAATACCTATGCGAAGTCTTCAAAGTCGTAACATAATTATCTTTCTCAGAGGAAAACTAAGTTTTAGAGGGCGACTATAGATTAGAAACTAGGACACAAGATTTTCTGGAATTGAGAAATCCAGTTGAAAGAGTCTCTCTATTTATAAATTTTCAAGGATTTAGGTAGCTTTGGATTCAAGCTACGATTCCTTGAGAAGCAAACGCTTTCTCAGTTTAGATGAAATTCTTATTAGGAATTTATGTAAGCATGTGTGAAGTCGTACTTGAAATTAAACATATTAATATGCACTATGGTATGGAACCTTGCACAATGATGGCTTTGAAATTACACTATGTGCTTTAAACTTACAAGCACATAATAGTGTTCAATAACACTCAAGATTAATCAATGATCCACAAATATAAATTGATTTTGTGAATAAATTTATTTTAGAAGTATTTATGAGAGTTGTAAAAAAATGAACATAGTCATATAGAATAGTTCGTGTATTTTTTCTAATACTAGAACCGTACAGGTTTGCAAGCCTCTGACAGTTCGCTAAGTAAAATCACAAGGGTGTGAGAACCTTGGAAGTTCGTGAAAGTCAGGCCACAAGGGTTTGCAAACCTTGGAAATTCGAGAAATTCAGCTAATAAGGGTTTTGTTAGATCATAGCTCAGTTGAACTCACCAAGCGTTGGTATGTCAAGTTTGGTTGTCATATTTTAGTGTGTCAAAACTCATCTAAAGTTTCTTGATTATATACTAGAGTCAACTTCGTTTAGGTTAGACTAGAAAGTCTAGGAATGTTGAAACATACTGTTAGAGCACTTCTCGATCAAACTCGCATGTGTTGCTATCTCAAGCATGTTTGTCAATGTTAGTGCTCAAAACTATAAGTCTTGATTTCTAGTTTACTATTAGCTAAATCTCGGATTAGGAGAGAAAGTGTAGTTGAGCTCAAGACTCCATGGCGATCATCATACAAAGACGAAGAACTACTCAAGGAATTTGTGGAACTTCATCGACTAAAAGGTATGTGAAGAGTTGAACTTATCTATCACTCAAAAGTCTATCTACTCTATCTACTATCTTGAGACAAAAGTCGTTTTGTTGTATAGACTTTGATTATACACATTTGCTATTTCGAGCCGAGTTTATCTCGCTTATCTATTTCTCGAAATATATGTTGGTAAGCTTTCTCTTTGGCCAAGTTCATATTTACTAGTGACGAAAGTCATGTTAAGTTTCAATCACTTGAAAATTTCTTTGACGAAAAATGGTTTGTGAACAACAACTATTTAACGTCCTCTAAGAATGTTTCAATGATTGAAATGAGAGTTTAGATTATATAACCATTATTGGATATAAGAATTCTGTGATAACTCATACATGTATAAGTCCTTATTCCTTGAACCAAAGTATGCGTACTTTGTTGATCGGGAAAACCGGAACAGAGTCCGCGTACTGTCGGAGGTTTTCTTTCCGAGAAAATCTGCTAGAGTTTGTGAACTATTTACAAACTTATTCCGGGTACTTAAGTCCGCGTACTTAAGTTGGTTATTTTCTAAAAATGATTATTCGTGAACTTAAACTTATATAAACTAAGGAATGCAAGTTTGCAAACCGTGGCTATAAAGTTCATGAATCGATTCGAGTGAATCAAATCGTTTTTGTTTCAATTGTGTCTATTATAAAGATCTAAGCAATTGAAAAACTCTCTAACTAGTTCATTTGAGTCATTTGAACTAGTTGTGGTAAAGAAGAATATGGTTGATATGAAAGTGCTCATATGGCTAACCATTTGGTTAACTACTGTTGAACCAACTAGATGTACATGTTTGGGTACGGTTACACAAACGTGCATTTCATTTGTGTGTAACAAGCTAAGTTTCGATCTAATGGTTGAAAGATATTAGCTTGAATCTAGTCAGGTTTTCATCTAACGGTGAATATTGAATGCTTTGTTATTAAGCTAACATTGATTGCAAACCCTGATTTGAAAGACTATATAAGGGAGAACTTTAGCAACTGGAAAACCTAATCCCCACACCTCCTGTGTGATACTAGTTGTATTAGCTAGAGTCGATTCTCCTTTAACATTAGGTTTCTATCGAGACCCTGTAGGTTAACGACTTGAAGACTTCACTGGGATTGTGAAGCCAGACCGATACTACTTTCTCGTAGTTGTGTGATCTGATCTTGCTGTTTCTATCGTACTAAGTACAACCGTAAGGATTGACTTGAGATTGATTTCTCCGATAGGCAAGATATAAAAGTAGTCACAAATATCTTCGTCTCATCGTTTGTGATTCCACAATATCTAGTTTCGCCATCATACGATTTAAATTATTGTGAGGTGATTGATAATACCAAGTTGTTCTCCGGGAATATAAATCTGGTTTATCAATTGGTTCCTGTTCACCTTGATTTATCAAAAGACGGAACAAAAACTCGTAGGTATTTCTGTGGGAGATAGATTTATCTATTACCATATACTTTTCTGTGTGATACAGATTTGTTTATTTAAGTCTTCGACTTTAGGTCGTAGCAACTCTTAGTTGTGGGTGAGATTAGCTAAGGGAATCAAGTGTGTAGTATCCAGCTGGGATCAGATACGTAGGAGCGCAACTGTACCTTGGACCAGTGTGAGATTGATTGGGTTCAACTACAGTCCAGACCGAAGTTAGTTTGTAGTAGGCTAGTGTCTGTAGCGGCTTAATACAATGTGTGTTCAATCTAGACTAGGTCCCGGGGTTTTTCTGCATTTGCGGTTTCCTCGTTAACAAAACTTATGGTGTCTATGTTATTTCTTTTCCACATTATATTTTGTTATATAATTGAAATATCACAGGTTGTGCGTTTCAATCAATCAATTGGGAAATCCAACCTTTGGTTGTTGATTGAAATTGATTGATACTTGAACATTGGTCTTTGGTACTGTTCAAGTGATTTCTCTTGTATTCAATTAGATTCGCAGGTTTCTATTTGCTTGAGTAAGTTTTGAATCAAGAAAGAGAGATATAACTCTTTGATATATTTTTATTAAGATTGAGTCTGACTGTCTAGTTGATTCTCTTAAAAGTATATTGGATTTAGTCCATACAGATTGCTAATTGAAATATTGGGGGTGGTTGTTAGACCCCCGCTTTTTCACATACAAGTATTACTCCGAATACCTGAATAAAGGGAAGAAGTAGTGAACTACAACGACGACATCGTCCTTCCACTTGAGGTTAGTAATATTGACTTGAACTGTTTCATTCCTAACGTATCTTTCAATTCGTGCTATATGGAAAATATAATTGCGAAGCTGTATATACTTTACATATTGTTTAATACTCTAGTGATGTGACATGGTCATATTTGTATAATCATAGTATTAGGGAATTAGACTACAAAGTATAACACTTATCTTTTGAACTTCGTAGAATGACATCGATATAATCTTGTACATACTGTTATGATTATGTGAATGGGTTATGGTGAAGATTTCACCCTAGGAAACAATGTTTTACATTCGTCTAAAGGAAGTACATTCATGAACTTGTTTTGTGAATCGAAAGGGAAATCATTAGGCTTATTGGTTTGGCTGTTCATTGCAAATCTTTGGATGACCAATATGTGTGAGATGGTAGAACCGATCGTAACTATTTTATGTATCTTGGTATAACTAATCACAATGCCTGACTTATGATTTGGTATGACTGATTTTTATTAATTGGTGTAACCGATCCTAAGTAATCACCATGAGATGGTATGATGGGTCGGTAAACCGACTTTGTTTATCCGCAAGTGCATGTTGTCGAAAACGTAGACAACGGCAAATGTGGTTCGTTTCACGAGGAGTGTTTCTAAAATTACTTCTAACTAATACAATCAACTTCCTAATCAATATCAATTCAAGAAGAGATTTTCTGAAGTATATACTAAGAAACAAGCAAATAAATTGGATGCAAATAAAATTATTAAAGTGACAAGCAATATGAGAAAAGGTTAAGTTTCCGTGAATCCTTCGTAGGCTAGGTTTACTTGTGATTTATCACGAGAGTCTCTATTTTACCCATGTAAAGCGGCAACGCCTGGCTACTTCGACATGGAAGATATGTCGTTCAGATTTATTGATAACCGACTAAGGATTATTTGATCTCTACCTAAAAGTAGACACCTTAAACACTATGTATACATGACATACAAAGTTAAAGAATATTCATTAATCTATAATCAATTAAGTTTTCGATGGGGTTGTCTATAGCTTACCTATGTAGTATACTTGGCATAAAACATGAAAAGATCTATAAAAACAATCCCCCAATATGAGATACACAAACATAAAATAAATTTTTTGATTTAAAGGAACTCTTATTTAAAAACACAAATAATCTAGCCTACAAGTTCATCCTTTCACCATAGGATGGTTTAGCAAGTAATGGCTTTCTCAAAAGTCATAGAAACTGATAAAGAAAATAATAAACTCATAGTATCGAAAAACGAGTAGAAATGCTCAAACCCTATTGCTTCCCTGAATCCTGCCTTTGCATCTCAAAATGGTACTTATATATGTGCTGTGAAGAAACCCAATCTGGAGCAAGTACACAGGTACCCGGGCCCAATGTGACACCAACTTCAGTCTCCAAATTAAGGTCAGTATTGAGTCCACTGTTTGATTTCACTGCGACATTTTCTCAAGCACCAGACCTACGTCTTCCATTCTCTTTCCCTTGAACACCTTCCAAACCAACTACAACACCCTTCTTGTTCTGTAACCAACTGAGCATCAGCTCCACTGATAGCTACAGCTCCATGTAATGATATACACAAATCAACCAGCATACAACCACTTCGCTACCTGCTACCCCCAATTCAATCACCACCAGCAACCGACATCAAATTCAGCTCAAATATGACCCATACCTTCACGGGTTTGAACCCCAGTACAGTCAACACACTCATCATTACTTCCTTTTTCCATCTCGTCTTCGAAAAACCAAAACCCCCAAATCTGTTGGTTCACTTCTCAGTTGACCTGCTCGAAACCAAATTCAGTCCATGTCAAACCCCTAACTTTATCGTTGCTGTCTTAGTTTAATTTCATAACCTGCAATTCTTCCAGCCATCAAGGAAATCAACATCATAAATCTTCACTAGCAATCACCGGTTATTACTTCCTTTCACTGAACATCTAATCTTCAGCTCGAACCGACCTCCAAACAACCACGAATCGATGGCAGTAATTCACTTTCCAGTTAGTGTGCAATAGCCAACGAACTGCCAAGCCCCAAATATGTATACAGCCACAATCTCTTCGCTCTTATAGATATCAAATCCACCACCAACTCGAGCTCAAATCAACACCCATTTGACCATTGAACATCATCATCAACTGCCTCTCTCTCATAACTGAGCCCTATACAGCCACCACTAGTTTGAGAGAACAAAACTCGTCCTCCATTCGATCTCTAACAGCTGCAACTGGATTCAAAATTCTTCTTCTTATCAATTCAAAGAACATCAGATCAGCACCATAATCACTATCTTCATTAATAGAAACCCTTAGAACAGCAGCTGCTTGGATGGCGGCGATTATTCATTTAAGATGATGCTCTCAGATCCCCTTTCTCTGTTAAGAACTCCACCAGCTTGATTGAGAAATGAGAATGTCTTCTTCTTGTTTTGGTACGGTTAAGGTGTGGTGGAAATGGTGCCACGTCGTCCATTTATCTATATTCTCCACAGTACCAGGTCGGCAGGTCAGGTCCCTTTGTTTCTTTACCCCAGTAGTGGGCTTTCAGTGCTCCGGCCATGAGATTTAGACTAGGCAGTCCACGAACTCGCTCCTTTGATGCCTTGAACTACAACATTGGTTCTTGTAGTCGCAAATACCATTCAACTCTTCATTAGCAATTTATTTTCCGAGCGAACGGATTTCACTTGTAATTACTGTAAATGACTTAAAACAAAATTATTAGCTAGCTAACGAGTCCAAACTAGTGTAAATATGGGTATAAAAGTGTCGCACTTTCGTGCTTATCAAACTCCCCCACACTTACATTTTGCTAGTCCCGATAAAAACAAAATAATATATCCGCTCCACAGCTGGATATGGAGAGACGTCTGCTAAACAGCTAGACGGAACCACTAAACAGTGGTTAAGAAGTGTCTGCTAAACAGCTAGACGAAACCACTAAACAGTGGTTTAGAAATGTCTGCTACACAGCGAGACAAATAATCAAAAAGACCTGCTCAACAGCTGGTCATGTTACACCAAAAGAAAATTTTTAAGACCCGCTCAACAGCTGGTCATATTATGCATTTTTTTTTTATTTTTTTTAGACCCGCTAAACAACTGGTCATGCAATTCAAATTTAGACCCGCTCAACAGCTGGTCATAATGTTGTTATTTTTTTTTTATTTTTTAACCCAAGAAAATTCATAATGAAATTGAATGCCTACCACAAATCTATATATACTTAACCACTCCCCGACACTTAAACATTACATTGTCCTCAATGTAATTGAGTCATCCAACGTAGAGTTAAGGTGGGAAATTCCAAAACGCGATATGCAAAAGGCAAACAAAAATATAAGATAGAGTAAAAGGAACAAAACTGATGGGTTGAATCCCACGAAGAGAATGCTATTTGTTCCCTGCTTGCGCGCAGCAAGTAATCTCAAATAGAGTGAAGATAATACACAACAGCAACCTTCTAAACATAGATGTAAAGTCTGAAAATTTGGGGGTCCACCCAACATATCAGGTTAGCTGCAAATGAGAACCTGCAAAGACTACAATTAACCAAAAATATGTGAAAACCCATTCCCTTCTCTAAACAGTCCGCAGTAATCAAGTCATACTTCATCAAAATAAGTAAAATTTTCACACAAAAAGGTACAGATTGTTCAGTAGTGTTTATCCAGAGTGCAGACTCTACATCTAGTTCGAGATCAACTGAAATATTTTCATTGGACAAACTATCTTCACTAGACATCGGAAGAAGCTTGGCACTAACATTTACAGTAGGCATCGGTCTAAGCATGGATGATCTAAGCATGGATCTAGTAGTTCAATTTCATCAAAAGCAACAACCCCTAAATCTGGTTTTAGGTTAGCTGAAATAACCTTTGTTGCTGAGTTACCTTTGTTAACCGGGGGATGTAATGCGTTGACAATGTCAACTAGCATGGGGTCGTCGGAACCTGCAAAATGGGCTAAACAAGCCGAGATTGGTTCAAAATCAGCAGTCCAAGTTAACTGACATGTATCAATTGGTTCCACATTCATATATGCTTCTAGAGAAGTATTAGATGCATCAATGGAAGAAAGACTTAATGCAACAACAATATCATGCATAACCAGATCATTAGAATCAACAAAAGTTGGCATACTGCGACAACAGAATCATGAATAACCATATTGTTATCATCTTCAACTAAGTGACCTGTATAAATCTCACAATTCAAATGATTAGAAGATTTCTCATTATAAACATCTACTACCTCTGAGTCGTTAAATTCAACAATAGCATCCTCTACATATGCAGGTTCTTCTACATCATAATTATCTGAATTTTGAGAATCTTCGGTATCCTCACTTCCACTCAAAACTTCTACAAGTTGATCATCATCGGTTTCTTCCTTAGAAGAATAATCAATATACTCTGAAGTACAATTATATTTGGATTGAGACTGGTTTGGGAACCAACTTAGTTCCTCCTCCAACTGTCTAGTCATTTGACCTACTTGATATTCAATGTTTTCTAAAGATTTTTGAGTGGTCTGTTGAAGTTGAGATGTTTCTCGATAAATTTTTAATGCATACATCCTTAAGCTATCTTCCAAGCTTAAATTTCTATAGTCTAAAACCTCATTGTGCTGCCAATTCAAAGATTGTTCACATACCTCATGCAAATAATTATCCCCATGGTATTGGGTTTGGTACATATGTGAATAAATGGAACACGAGTTACTATAAACCTGATTATTATTTTCATATGACCTATGGTTTTCTAGCATCTCTAACCGTCTTTCCAGAATAGTATATTTTGGTTGAAAATCTCAACATGTGATAAATCATCCTGATGGTAACTTTGATACTCATATGAATAATCATCAGTTTCGAGGTAATGCTGATAAGGATTTCCATACGTGAGACGATTTTGTTCCCGAATCTCCTGATATTATGGTCCATACTGTATTCTCCGAGAGGCCTGGACTCATCCTCTCGATAAAACGTCATCGCCGCAACAAGAGTACCTGAAAAGAAAATTCTAAAAGAAAGTTTGAAAAGGAACTAAAAAGGAACTAAAAAGGAACTAAAAAGAAAATAAAAGCAAAAATACACTATGTACAGAAACTATGACTAGAAAATTGAAGATATCAATAAGAGTGTTTCGCAACCACTCCCCGGTAGCGGCGTCAAAAACTTGATGGGTCGGTAAACCGACTTTGTTTATCCACAAGTGCACGATGTCGAAAATGTAGACAACAACAAATGTGGTTCTTTCCCATGAGAAGTGTTTCTAAAATTACTTATAACTAATACAATCAACTTCCTATTCAATATCAATTCAAGAGGAGATTTTCTGAAATGTATACTAAGAAACAACCAAATAAATTGGATGCAAATAAAATTATTAAAGTGACAAGCAATATGAGAAAAGGTTAAGGATCCGGGAATCCTTCGTAGGTTTACTTGTGATTTATCACAAGAGTCTCTATTTTACTCATGTAAAGCGGAAACGCCAAGCTACTTCGACATGGAAGATATGTCATTCAGATTTATTGATGATCGACAAAGGATTGTTTGATCTCGACCTAAAAGTAGACACCCTCAATAGTATGTATACATGGCATACAAAGTTAAAGAATATTCATTAATATATAATCAACCAGGTCTCAATGGGGTTGTCTATAGCTTACCTATGTAGTATACTTGGCATAAAACATGAAAAGATCAATAAAAACAATCATCCAATATGAGATACTCAAACATAAAATAAAGTTTTTGATTTAAAGAAAATCTTATTTAAAAACACAAATAATCTAGCCTACAAGTTCATCCTTTCACCCTAACAATGGTTTAGCAAGTCATGGATTTCTCAAAAACCATCGAAACTGATAACCAAAATAATAAACTCATAGTATCGAAAGGCGAGTAGAAATGCTCAAACCCTATTGCTTCCATGGATCCCTCCTTTGCATCTCAAACTGGTACTTATATATGTGCTGCGAAGAAACCCAATCTGGACCAAGGAAATAGGTACCCGGGCCCAATGTGACACCAACTTCAATCTCCAAATTCATGCCAGTATTGAGTCCACTGTTTTATTTCACTGCGACATTTTCTCAAGCACCATAGCTACGTCTTCCATTCTCTGTCCCTTGAACACCTTCCAAACCAACTACAACACCCTTCTTGTCATGTAACCAACTGAGCATCAGCTCCACTGATAGCTACAGCTCCATGTAATGATATACACAAATCAACCAGCATACAACCACTTCGCTACCTGCTACCCCCAATTCAATCACCACCAGCAACCGACATCAAATTCAGCTCAAATATGACCCATACCTTCACGGGTTTGAACCCCAGTACAGTCAACACACTCATCATTACTTCCTTTTTCCATCTCGTCTTCGAAAAACCAAAACCTCCAAATCTGTTGGTTCATTTCTCAGTTGACCTGCTCGAAACCAAATTCAGTCCATGTCAAACCGCTAACTTCATCGCTGCTGTCTCAGTTTAATTTCATACCCTGCAATTCTTCCAGCCATCAAGGCAATCAACATCATAAATATTCACTAGAAATCACCGGTTGTTACTGCCTTTCACTGACCATCTAATCTTCAACTCGAACCGAGCTCCAAACAACCACGAATCGATGGCATTAATTAAATTTCCAGTTAGTGTGCAATAGCCAACGAACTGCGAAGCCCCAAATATGTAAATCTAGATATACATCCAACATCTCTTCGCTCTTATAGACATCAAACCACCACCAACTCGAGCTCAAATCAACTCTCATTTGACCACCGAACATCACCAGCAACTTCCCATCTCTTATAGGCAGTCCATGAACTCGCTCCTTTGGTACCTTGAACTACAACATTGGTTCTTGTAGTCACAAATACCATTTAACTCTTCGTTTAGCAATTTATTTTCCGAGCGAAGGATTTCACTTGTAATTCCTGTAAATGACTTAAATCAAAATTATTAGCTAGCTAACGCGCCCAAGATAGTGTAAATGTGGGTATAAAAGTGTCGCACTTTCGTGCTTATCATGGTATGATCGATATTTGTAATTGGTGTGACCGATCCTAGTAATTGGTGTAACCGATCCTAGTAATTGGTGTGAACGATCAGAAAGTGTTGTTTAATCGATCCTTGTAATTTGTAATCGGTCTTGGTAGTTGGTGTAACTGATCCTGGTAACTGGTGTGACCGATCACAAGCAATACCATTGGAATATGGTAACTGGTCTTGGTAACTAATGTAACCGGTCCAGGTAACTTGTGTGACCGATCACAAGTATTTCCATATTGAGGTATAACCGATCCTAGTGATTGGTAGAACTGATTGAACCCATGTATGTGATTTGATATTTGATCAATCACATAGTTATTTGAGAATACATGTCAACCAATTCTAAACTTGTTTGAAAGTGTGGTATAACCGATTCCAAGAATGCAAATCCATGTAAATATGAATAAGGATTTACAGTAAATAGATGTCAACATACTTTGAAAACGTACAGTAACTTTTATCATTTATTGTTCAAAGATATTCCTTAGTACTCAAAGAGATCATGTGACGAAATAAATTGAAAATCTTTTAATTAAAGTTTTTGGTTTTATATGCTTTAATTATCAGCAATTAAATGCATATCTCTAGAGAATAAAAATTAGTAATGTGCATTTACTAATTGGAGATTTTCTATTGGGAGATTTTGGAAATTTGGGACAAGCATTTATTAGAATTAGGAAAACCGAATCTTTCCATTCATTGAATATCTTGAGAATATTTCCGATTTTGGAAATTTCTTGGTGTAGAAACATCCTTGGTCTATAAATACCTAAGTTTCCATTTCTAGCAAAATATCCTAAGATCCAGCCAAACTTCATTTCTTGTTGTTTCTGGTGGAGCCGTCTATTCGGAGAGGAAAGTATCCTAATTAGGTGAAATCTCTTACGACCGCTCATTTAAAGACTTCCGTGGGATCAAGAAGCTCTACGAGTATTGTTGGTGGGAAACTAGATAATTGCAGTGTTATTAGTTTTCAATTGATTTAATTGACTAACGGTTGTTAAAACTTTGATTGCACCTAGTTTATTTATTCTTGAGAATCTTCTCTTATGATATAAGATTCACTCAAACTGGATTGAAGTATCGACGGGATCTTTAGAACTTTTGTTAGATCTTAAGACATCTTGTGATAATCCATTGTTGACGGACTCTGTTCTGTGTGTGATTGATCACAAGAGATTCAAATGGTGTTGTGCAAGTTATTTTGAAGATTAAAGAAGATTTGAAGACGAAGAAGATTTCTTATTAGTTCTCATATCTTTGTGTGTGCACAAACCTTGATCAGCTGGATCCAACTAGAATCGGATCTATTCGATTGATTAGTTGCGTGAGATCGGCATCACTTTATAGTTTCTCGTTGAGACCTATTCTGATTGACTGCGAATCTATACTTAACTGCTTTTGTAGTTATTAGATAGATTGATCTAACCGGGTATATGAGTTTATTATATTAAATGAAAGAGCCTTTGCGTATGACTTGAGATATCTTTATCTTGAAAGAATCAATAGAGTTGTTACCAAACAGATTTGTTGTTCCTAGACTGATTGGAATACAATCCAAAGGAAATGTACCAGTGAGTGACCTTAGAAGTCGGAAGCACAGGGATACTGAAGAAACTAAGTGAACTAGGCGTAGTTGCTTGGTCTCAACTATACGAAGTTGGTGTAGATTTTGTATAGTGGATTAGTTATGAGAGTATTCAATTTTGGACTAGGTCCCGAGGTTTTTCTGCATTTGTAGTTTCCTCGTTAACAAAATATTGTTGTGTATTTTACTCTGATTTCCGCACTATAATTGTTTATTATAATAAAGTAAAATACACAAACGTTAACTCCGATATACTTGATAGTGATCCTATAGAGTTTGGTTTAGTCTGAACCTATTATCAAGTATCACACTTTGGTTGTCGTATTGTCTCGATCTTGTATGCATAGAAAATCACACAAAGTGTGAATACCGATTTGTTGAATTGTCTCGACTCTGTCCATAGAAGACCACTTCCGGAAAGAGGACTTATAGGCTGAAACGAAAATATTGTGGTGTATTTGGGTACCCTCATCTTTTTAGTTTTTCAAACCGGGTTTGCGAACCTACCTCTATTCTAGAACTCGAATAGAAAGGGTTCAAAAACCTATAAAGTTCACGGAATTCAGACTGACTTAGGTAAACCATATAAGTATATATACCTGAATTTAAAATGTCTTGTGATAATAGACACGGAATTGTGAAGATCTTCATCTGATAATTCGTAGTCATCGACATGATGTTTCTCAGAAACATTGGCACTTACTGTTAGAGCACTGCTCGGTCGAACTCGCATGCGTTGCTATTTCAAGCATGTTTGTCAATGTTAGTGATCAAAACTATAAGTCTTGATTTCTAGCCTATTTATAGATGTCTCAGACTATGACATAGATAGTGTAGTTGAGCTTAGATTTCACATAGTTCATCATTTGAAGACGAAGAACTACTAAGGGGAGCTTGTGGAACTTCTTTGACAAAAGGTATGTGGAGACTTGAACTCATCTATCACTTGGAAAGTCTATTTCTACTATCTCCTATGTTGAGACCTAAGTCGTGTTAAGATATAGTTTTCTCAATACACATTTGAAATTTCGAGTTGAGTATATCTCGCTTACATATTTCTCGAAATATGTGTTGGTAAGCTTTCGCTTCGACCAAGTTCATCTTATATCATGAGAAAATTGTCGAGTAACATCTTATATGGTTTGTATGATACAATCATTTGATGTAGGCTTGGAATGTTTTGATAATGATTATTTCAATATCTTGAAAATTACTTTGATGCTAATAGTGTATGAAAACGGCTATTGTCATTATATAAGAATGTTTTAATGATTGAAATAAAGAGTTGAGAATGTAACCATGTTTGGATATAAGCATATATAGTATGTTCGCACATTAGTGTATAAATCCATAAACGGGGAGCCAAGTGTATGCATATGTGTGTATACGAAATTGGTGAAGGAGACAGGTTAAGTATGCGTACCTGTATGTATACTGGTGGTAGTTATCGAACCGAAAATTTCTACTGAGTTTGGTTTTGACAAACTCTTAATTAGTCACCTTAAGTATGCGTACCCGTACGCATACTGGCGGAAGTTTTCGAACCGAAAATTTCTGCTGAGTTTGGAAACTAAACAAACTCAAATCCGGTTGCTTAAGTACGCATACCCGTACTCATACTTAAGCTGGTAACTTTGTCAAATCGGTCAGTGCATGGACTTAAACATTTAAATCATAAGGGATGCAATCTTTGCAAACCGTGGCTATAATGTTCATGATTTATTCAAGTAAATCAAACTGATTTGGTTTCAATTGTGTTTTCTATAGCAATTGAACAACTCTTTAACTAGTTTCATTTGAGTCATTTGTGAACCAACATGGTGTACACGTTTAGGTACGTTACATAAACCTAAATGAGGGTACATTTCATTTGTGTGGAACAAGCTAAGTTCGATCTAACGGTTGAAAGATATTAGCTTGGTTGAATCAGGTTTTTCATCTAAAGGTGAATATTGAATGCTTTGTTACCAAGGTAACTTGGATTGTAAACTCTGATTTGAAAACTATATAAAGGAGAACTCTAGCAAGTGGGAAACCTAATCCCCACACCTCATGCGTGTTACTAGTTACATAACTAGAGTTGATTCTCCTTTAACCTTAGGTTTCTTCTCGAGACCCTGTAGGTTAACGACTTGAAGACTTCATTCGGATTGTGAAGCCAGACCCAACTATTATCTTTGTAGTTGCATGATCTGATCTTGCTGTTTCTATCGTGTTGAGTACAATTGAAATATTTGGCTCGAGATTTTATAACTCCGATAGGAAAGATAGAAAAGTAATCACAAACACTTTGTCTCATCATTTGTGATTCCATAATAACTTGTTTCGTTAGTCGATTAAGTTTATTTTGAGGTGATTGATAATTCTAGGATGTTCTTCGGGAATATAAGTCTGGGTTATCAATTGGTTCCTGTTCACCTTGATTTATCAAAACACGGAACAAAAACTCTTGGGTATTTCTGTGGGAAACAAATTTATTCAATCATATAGACTTTTTTGTGTGAGACAGATTTGTCTATCAAGTCTTTGACTTTGGGTCGTAGCAACTCTTGGTTGTGGGTGATATCAATTAAGGTAATCAAGTGCGTAGTATCCTGCTGGGATCAGAGACGTAAGGAGTGCAACTGTACCTTGAATCAGTGTGAGACTGATTAGGGTTTAACTACAGTCCAGTACGAAGTTAATTGGTAGCATGCTAGTGTCTGTAGCGGCTTAATACAGTATGGTGTTCAATATGGACTAGGTCCCGAGGTTTTTCTGCATTTTTGGTTTCCTCGTTAACAAAATTCTGTTGTCTGTGTTATTTATTTTCCGCATTATATTTTGTTATATAATTTAAATATCACAGGTTGTGCGTTAAGATCAATCAATTAGAATATCCAAACTTGGGTTGTTGATTTACATTGATTGATACTTGAACATTGGTCTTTGGTATTCAAGTTACTCCTCTTATTAAATCGGGCTCGCAGATTTCTATTTGCTGATTGCTGATTGAATTAAGAGTTAGAGATATTAAACTCTTTGATATACTTTGTTCTAGATTGAGTCTGACTGTCTAGTTGATTCTATAGAAAGTATATTGGAGTAAGTCCTCTCACATTGCCAAATGAATTGTTGGGTATGGTTGTTAGACCCCCGCATTTTCAATTGGTATCAGAGCAGGAAAACACATTAAAGACCTCGTAAGTCTGTGTCTGTAACGATCTGATATGGACGATATTGGATCTGAAAACGCTTCACTGGAAATGGATAAACTCAACATCGAGTGTGGTCTAGAAACCATCGAAAAGGTTGAGAATCATGATTTAAAAAAACTCATCAAGTTCTTGTGTCTCGAAAAATTTCAATGGATAAAGGAAATTGATGGATCTCTTTGCGAAAAGTATATCAAAAAACCTAATTCTCAAGATTGCTCTGAAGAGGTTGTTGAGCTCTAGAAAAAGTTAGATAAACAAATCCAGATCAATTCTGATCTTGCTGCAGAAATTACAAAGCTTAAGGATTTGAAGTCTGTAAAGTCTTTTTCAAAGGTTTTAAATGAAAACTCTAATTCTTCCTTGAAGAATTGTCGTTTGTCAGGTGATAAGCAAGGTCTAGGCTTTGTGAAAGCTGACAGTGGTCAGAACTCTTCGAACAAGGTAGATGATGTTGGTACATGTTTATTTTTGTGGTTCTCACAATCACTTTCAACATGTGTGTTTCTCCTTCAAGAGAAGACTAAAAGTTGCTAGTGATTTTCATAAAAAATCTATTCAACTTGTGTCATCTATTAAAACACATTCAATACTGTTAGAGCATTGCTCGGTAGAACTCGCATGCGTTGCTATCTTGGACTAGTATAGAAAGTGTAGTTGAGATCAAGGACTTCATGGCGATTCATCTAACAAGAAGAAGAACTACTCAAGGAACCGGTGGAACTTCTCGACAAAAAGGTATGTGAAGACTTGAACTTATCTGTCACTCAAAAGTCTATCTACTCTATCTCCTACTTCTTGAGACAAAAAGTCGTATGCTATATATAGACTTAGATTATAAGTATTTGGTATTTCGAGCCGAGTATACCTCTCCTATCTATATCTTGAAATATGTGTTGGTAAGCGTTTTGCTTCGACCATGTTTATCTTTACCTAGTGACGTAAGTCATGATATGTTTCAATCACTTAGAAAACTGCTTTGACGAGAAATGGTGTAACAACTATATAACATCCTCTAAGATTGTTTCAATGGTTGGAATGTGAGTTTAGATTACATAACCAATGATGGACATAAGTATTGTTGTGGAAACACATATGTGCATAAGTCTTATCCCTTGAACCAAAGTTTGCGAACTTTGTTGATCAAGAGAAACCGGAAGAATGGCTTGTTTCCAAGTCCGCGAACTGCCGAACTTCTCATCCCGAGAAATCCTGCTGGAGTTGACAAACTAGCTGCGTCCGCGAACCCTGTCCGCGAACCGGCGGAAAGTCTTTGCCGAGATTTTCTGCTGGATTTTGTAAACTCTGCCCGGTTGCTTAAGTCCGCGAACCTAGTGTGCGAACTTAAGAAGGTTATATATCTGAAGATGATTTCTGAACTTAAACTTATAAGGACTAAGGAATGCAATTTCCAAACCGTGGATATAAAGTTCATGAACTGATTCGAGTGAATCAAATCATCTTCGCTTCAATTGTGTCTTATGTAGTACATAAGATCTCCTTGCAATTGAACAATTCTCTAACTAGTTCATTTGAAGTCATTTGAACTAGTTATGGTGAAGAAGAACATGGTTGATATGAAATGCTCATATGGATAGCCTTTTGGTAAACTATTGTTGAACCAACAATGTACACGTTTGGGTACGGTTAACAAACCTAGAAGCATGCATTTCATTTGTGTATAACAAGCTAAGTTTTCGATCTAACGGTTGAGAAATATTAGCTTGAATCTAAATCAGGTTTTCATCTAACGGTGGATATTGTTTGCTTTGTGACCAAGGTGAAACCCTGATTTGAAAGACTATATAAGGGGACATCTAGCAACTCTGCAAAACTAATCCCCACACCTCATGTGTGATACTAGTTTGTGTGCTAGAGTCGTTTCTCCTTTAAACTTTTGTTTTCTTCTTCTAAAACCAGGTTAACGACTTAAAGACTTCATTGGGATTGTGAAGCCAGACCGATACTAATTTTATCGTAGTTGTGTGATATGATCTTCCATCTTTTATCGTACGAGTACAATCAGATTGATTGGCTTGAGATTAATATCTCCGATAGTCAAGATATAAAAAGTAGTCACAAACATCTTCGTCTCATTGTTTGTGATTCTGAAACATCTTGTTTCGCTACCATATGATTAATATTGTTGTGAAGTGATTGATTTATCTAGGATGTTCTTCGGGAATATAAGACCGTATTATCAATTGGTTCCTGTTCACTTTGATTATTATCAAAAGAAGGAACAAAAACTTTAGGGTTTTTCTGTGAGAGACAGATTGATCCTTTGATATACTTGTCTGTGTGAGACAAATTTGTTTATTTTTAAAGCCTGCGATTTTGGATCGTAGAAACTCTTAGTTGTGGGTGAGATCAGCTAAGGGAATCAAGTGCGCGGTATCCTGATGGGATCATAGGCGTAGGGAGTACAACTGTACCTTGGATCAGTGGGAGACTGATTGGGGTTCAACTACAGTCCAGTCCGAAGTTAGCTTGGACTAGGCTAGTGTCTGTAGAGGCTTAATACAATGTGTGTTCAATCTGGACTAGGTCCCGGGATTTTTCTGCATTTGCGGTTTCCTCGTTAACAAAATTTCTGGTGTCTGTGTTATTTCAGTTTCCGCATTATATTGTTTTATCTTTATAATTGAAATAATACAGGTTTTGCATTAGATCATCACTTAGAGTAATCCAACCTTTGGTTGTTGATTTTCATTGATTGATCCTTGGATATTGGTTCTTGGTACCATCCAAGTTATTCCTTGTGTTTGATTAAAGACTAGTTGATTTCTATTATCTCAAGTAAAATAAAAATAAGAGAGAGATATTAACTCCTTGAGATACTTTTACCTAGATTGAGTCTGACTGTCTAGTTGATTCTCTAGAAAGTATTTCGGAGTTAGTTCATACAGATTGCTAAGCGAAATATTGAGTGGTGTTGTTATACCCCCGCTTTTTCAATTGGTATCAAAGCAGGCAAACACGTTCAAGACCTTACAAGTCTGTGTTTGTAGAGATATGACTCTATGGACAAGAGTACTGTCTCTGATAAACGCGTTACCAGAAATAAAAGTTTTATCTCGTCTAACTCTATTAAAGAGAAAGGTTCCTCAATCTCGAATATAGATGAATCTTCTGTACTGACGAGATAGACAAACACTGATATGTGTGATCCCCATTACCCTTCAAAAGAGAGCTTCTCTATTAATGAATGGGATTCAGCTGAAGAGAGTGAATTGATTCTAAATCTTGTTAGAATCCAAGATGATATATTCAAGCGGTTGAAGCACCATGTCAATGTTCTACTTGGTGTAATAATAGATTGCAAACCCAAAGGTAATTCTGAAGCTCATTCTTCATGTAAGTCTCTTGAAGCTAGCCTCAGAAGAGATGCCTTGGAAATTGACCATCGCTTGAGTAAGCTCTCTATTCAAGGATGCTCAAAGCAATCTAATATGCCAAGTACTTCTGACACAACTAAAGATGATTCATGCTCAGAAGTAAAAACGGAAGCCCCTTCTAGTAAAACGGATGTGCCTGAAGTCACCAACACTCAAGGATGTTGCACATCAAATGGAGGGAAGAAATATTCTAACGATGATATTAAGACTGTACTATCTAATCATTCTGATGATCAGAAAGTATGTATTGTCTGTGAGACAAAGAGTTCTGTTAAACGAAAGGGAACCTCTAGGTTGAAGAAAAACTCCTTGGTTCAACTTCAACACACCTTAGATTTAATTCTTAAAGGTGTAACTGACATTCGTATGACTAAACCAATTGGTTTTCGTACCTACCCTGTGTATGTTACCAGGAAAGTCAGTTCAATGAGTTCCTCGAACACACAAGTACAAAATAAACGTCTTAATAAACATCGTCTAAAGGAAAATTGTGTCGTGGTCTCTGGAAATAACGTTGCTCCTGTTGAGAAAGGAAGTTCAGAAGAAAGAAGAAAAATTGATGAAATGAGAGATAATCTGAAAAAAGATAATTGAAGGGTATAAAGAATTCGTCAACAGGTTGTCCTCCTCCTCAAACCAAAATTGTTTTGGTAAGAACTCAAACTATGTATCGTATTTTGATGAGAATAAGTTTTATGATAATTTCTCACATAAAAAGGAGTCCCTCTCTAGATTCAGGAGGAAAAAGAGACTTGACCATAAACACAAATCTCTGGATGAGCTTGTGGCTCATACTTGTGCTAATTAATCACAAGGGTTGAAGAGCTTACTCATAAAAACCCTGTTGAGTAAGATGTGTTAATATTCAGGTATACTTTTGGCACTTGCATCTGTTAAGTTGAGTATATTCTTATCGTCCATAACTAAGCTTTTTGATTATAGACTCACTGTGCTTAAAGTATTGTCTGCGTCTAAAGTGTCATTTTATTTAGGAAGTCTTCGTCTGAATCTTGTTTCTTGCTTCAACTATGCTCAAAATTGTCTTCATGTGTTATGGAATTTTTTGAGTCTTTTGTTGCAAAAGTCCCTTTTGGGATTTTTTTTTGGGGGTCAGGTTGTACTCGAACGGATATCCGTGTTCTGGGACGAGTCAACTGTTTAAGAAAACCCTTGAATCCCTTCCATAAGAGACCCTTAAATATCAACCTATTGAGTTACAAAAGTCACGTACGCATACTCTAGGTTCGCTTATGGGTTGTCAAGAATGTCTTCTTCTTCATCTTGCTATGGTGGTTTTGCAACAGGATTCCTTGACAAGGGTTGTGTTGTTGAGTCCAAGAAGAAAAGAACCCTTGTATATGAAGATCATCCTAATGCTTCATGTTATTTTACCTTTGTTCATGAGGATGCTGAAAAAGGATGATATGATTTCTGCTGAAGTTGTTCATGACTTTCTTAAGTACTTTGGGGAAGCAAAACAAGAGCTCATTGTGACTCTGAAAAATCTTGATGCATTGAAAACTGAGTTGGAAAAGGTTACTGTTGACCTTGGTATCATAAAGTCTTACATCAATGATCTTCGCAAAGAGAATCACCTCTCCGATGTTGCAATGAATGCTGTTGATCACAAGCTCAAAGACCCTTTGTATCATGAGGATTCTGAACCGTCCATATGATCTTAGTTCGTGTTCGGAATAGGACTGGAGTCTGTTTTTCGTTAGATTGTTTTTATTTGTTGCCTAGTATGTCTTCTTTTTGATTTAGTTGGAAGAATAACTAGTGCTTGGAATAGCAATGATTATGACTACACATATCTATTATTTTTCATCTTCTTGTTTCTTTAGGTTTATTGGTTTAAATTCTAAAAATATTTGGAGGATGATGGTTTGCAGTATTTATTCTTTATGATTTGTTATATTGCAATTTGTTATGGGATATTGGTGTTTAAATCCGTGAACTATGTTGTCACATATTTTGTCAAAAGCAAAGTCGTTCATGATCGGTATTCATGTATTGATTTAAGGATGTATAGAATTTTGACATATACAAAAGTTAAGCCTATATTGTCAATTCTTTGATGGAAGATAGGTTAAAATCTTTTGTGTTCAAGGATTATGTCTATTAAATATCGTTATACAAATAGTGATGCAAGATAGAATGAATCCTTGTGTATTCCACAATATTGATCTTCACTGATCCATATTTTATGTAATACTGTGAGGATCCGTAATGTGTCTTATGTTGAGCACGATACAACCAAGTTGATTAATTTTTGATTAGCTTTGTTGGTTGTTCCGTAAGGTACTTTATGTTGAGCATTCTTGAACTAAATTAATCATCTTGTTTGGTTATTTAGTTATTGCTCCATAAGTCTTTTTATGTCGAGCAAAACAAACGACAATTAAATTGATTACTTTTGTAATTAGTTTGGTTGTGTATTCCAATTATATTAATTATGGGTTCTCTTGTAATTAATCTAGTTGAGTATTTTCATACTCCGTAAGATTCCTCTTATGTTGAGTATATGAACGACTATCATATTCATTTTCTAATGGTTATGTTAGTCGTATGCTCCGTAAGTTCTCTTATGTCGAGCTTAATCAATTAAGTTGATCACTTTTGTGTTTAATTTGATTGTGTATTCCGATTAAATTAATCATGGGTTTACTTGTGATTAATTTGATTGAGTTTTTGGATATAGAAAATCATTTTCATGGTTTTTGGTGTCCAATAAAAATCCTTCTTTTCTTTTGAAATTAAGGTCGCTCTTGTTGTTCCCTTTGGAATGACATCAAATGGGGGAGAGTTTTTTTGAACTTGTGCTTAATGGTCATATCTTGAGGGGTGTGCAGTTGTGGAATTTTAAAGGAGTTATCATGTATCTTTAAACTCCTTGATGAATGCTATTAACTTCGGCTACATGATTGCATCTAAATTAGATGGTACGTATTTTTTTTTCTTTTAGTCATGAATTGTCTCTTACGGAAATTTCATTATGATCCCGTTCTTGTACCTTTGCCAATTTTATTGACAAAAAGGGGGAGAATTAATATGTAGTTCACACTACAAATACATATGGTTTTCGGATCATTGTGTAAGGGGGAGTGGTTTCCATGTGAGATGGAGTATTGACTAAGGGAGAGTGATACATATCACCATACTATTATTATTGAAGTTGTGATACAATTCGACTTTGACACTGTGTAATAATACTATGACACTGTATAACAATGATCGAGATCGATTCTTTCTCATTGTTATAGCTACGGATCTTCAACAACGGTGATGCTAAACTTACAACCTTTGGGATCATTGAAGTACTTGGAAGTGACGAAGATTTCGAGGAATGTTGAAGATTAGACATGTGGAATAGGAGCTATTAAAGTTTCTTTATCTTTTTTGTATTCCATATGTATTGATAGTTTTGTCACTAAAATTGACAAAGGGGGAGATTGTTAGAGCATTGCTCGGTCGAACTCACATGCGTTGCTATCTCAAGCATGTTTGTCAATGTTAGTGATCAAAACTATAAGGCTTGATTTCTAGTCTATTATAGCTAAGTCTCGGACTAGGATAGAAAGTATAGTTGAGATCAAGGACTTCATGGCGATTCATATAACAAGAAGAAGAACTACTCAAGGAACCGGTAGAACTTCTCGACAAAAAGGTATTTGAAGACTTGAACTTATCTGTCACTCAAAAGTCTATCTACTCTATCTCCTACTTCTTGAGACAAAAAGTCGTATGCTATGTATAGACTTAGATTATACACATTTGGTATTTCGAGCCGAGTATACCTCGCCTATCTATATCTTGAAATATGTGTTGGTAAGCGTTTTGCTTCGACCATGTTTATCTTTACCTAGTGACGTAAGTCATGATATGTTTCAATCACTTTGAAAATTGCTTTGACGAGAAATTGTGCAACTATATAACATCCTCTAAGAATGTTTCAATGGTTGGAATGAGAGTTTAGATTACATAACTAATGATGGACATAAGTATTGTTGTGGAAACACATATGTGCATAAGTCCTATCCCTTGAACCAAAGTTTGCGAACTTTGTTGATCAAGAGAAACCGGAAGAATGGCTTGTTGCCAATTCCGCGAACTTGCGAACTTCTCATCCCGAGAAATTCTGCTGGAGTTGAAAAACTAGCTGCATCCGCGAACCCAGTCCGCGAACCCTGTCCGCGCACCGGCGGAAAGTCTTTGCCGAGATTTTCTGCTGGAGTTTGTAAACTCTGCCCGGTTGCTTAAGTCCGCGAACCTAGTGTGCGAACTTAAGAAGGTTATATATCTGAAGATGATTTATGAACTTAAACTTATAAAGACTAAGGAATGCAATTTCCAAACCGTGGATATAAATTTCATGAACTGATTCGAGTGAATCAAATCATCTTTGCTTCAATTGTGTCTTATGTAGTACATAAGATTTCCTTGCAATTGAAAAACTCTCTAACTAGTTCATTTGAAGTCATTTGAACTAGTTATGGTGAAGAAGAACATGGTTGATATGAAATGCTCATATGGATAGCCTTTTCGTAAACTATTGTTGAACCAACAATGTACACATTTGGGTACGGTTAACAAACCTAGAAGCGTGCATTTCATTTGTGTATAACAAGCTAAGTTTTCGATCTAACGGTTGAGAAATATTAGCTTGAATCTAAATCAGGTTTTCATCTAACGGTGGATATTGTTTGCTTTGTGACCAAGGCGAAACCCTAATTTGAAAAACTATATAAGGGGATATCTAGCAACGCTGCAAAACTAATCCCCACACCTCATTTGTGATACTAGTTTGCGTGCTAGAGTCGTTTCTCCTTTAACCTTTGGTTTTCTTCTTCTGAAACCAGGTTAACGACTTAAATACTTCATTGGGATTGTGAAGCTAGACCGATACTACTTTTATCGTAGTTGTGTGATCTGATCTTACATCTTCTATCGTACGAGTACAATCAGATTGATTGGCTTGAGATTAATATCTCCGATAGGAAAGATATAAAAATAAGTCACAAACATCTTCGTCTCATTGTTTGTGATTCCGCAACATCTTGTTTCGCTACCATACGATTAAGATTGTTGTGAGGTGATTGATTTATCTAGGCTGTTCTTCTGGAATATAAGACCGGATTATCAATTGGTTCATGTTCACCTTGATTATTATCAAAAGACGAAACAAAAACTTTAGGGTTTTTCTGTGGAAGACAGATTGATCCTTTGATAGACTTGTCTGTATGAGACAGACTTGTTTATTGTTAAAGCCTGCGACTTTGGGTCGTAGCAACTCTTAGTAGTGGGTGAGATCAACTAAGGAAATCAAGTGCGCAGTATCCTGTTGGGGTCAAAGCCGTAGGGAGTACAACTGTACCTTGGATCAGTGGGAGACTGATTGGGGTTCAACTACAGTCCAGTACGAAGTTAGCTTGGAGTAGGCTAGTGTCTGTAGCGTCTTAATACAGTGTGTGTTCAATCTGGACTAGGTCCCGGGGTTTTTCTTCATTTGCGGTTTCCTCGTTAACAAAATTTCTGGTGTCTGTGTTATTTTATCTTCATAATTGAAATAATAGAGGTTGTGCGTTAGATCATCAGTTAGAGTAATCCATCCTTTGGTTGTTGATTGTCATTGATTGATCCTTGGATATTGGTTCTTGGTACAATCCAAGTTATTCCTTGTGTTTGATTAAAGACTCGTTGATTTCTATTAGCTCGAGTAAAATCAAAACAAGAGAGAGATATTAACTCCTTGAGATACTTTTACCTAGATTGAGTCTGACTGTTTAGTTGATTCTCTAGAAAGTATTTCGGAGTTAGTCCATACAGATTGCTAAGCGAAATATTGGGTGTTGTTGTTAGACCCCCGCTTTTTCAAATACTAACAAGAAAGCCCAAAGTGGTTAGTAGTGCTAGCATGAGAGCTTTTGCTCTGAAGTTAATATCACTCTTTCAATGGTTCCTTGATAGTGGATGCAGCAGGCACATGACTTGAGATCTCTCATGGTTTATCAACTCAAGCGATTTTGATGGTGGACCTGTAAATTTTGGAGATGGAATCTGCCGTTACATAAGCAAGAAAGGGACGATCAAACTACCTGGGATTCTTGAAATTCATGATGTCGTATACGTTAAAGGTGTGACTGCTAATCTTCTTTCTATAAGTCAAATCTGTGACATGGGCCAGGTTGTCTTCAATGATAAAGGATGTGACATTGTCGACAAATCTGGTAAAGTGATTTTTCAAGGATCACGTGGAAAAAATAATTGTTATCTTCTAGATACTCAGTTTAGTAATTGTTGCAATTTGACTAAGGTAGAATCTACATACCCTTGGCATGAACGTTTTGGTCACATCAATTATCGTCTTCTAACTAAGATCATTAACAAAGAACTTGTTGGAGGCGTTCCCAAAATCAATTCTAAGGTTGAAGGTGTATGTGGTGCATGTCAAAAGGGTAAAAAAAAAAGTTCCACACAAATCATCCTGAAATATTCTCACCAAAGATCCACTTTATTTAATTCATATGGATCTTTTTATCCCAATTCAACAATCTACAGCGGCTGGGAAGAAGTATGCTTTGGTTATGGTAGATGATTAAACTAGATTCACCTGGGTGGTATTTTTGGCTCACAAGAATAAAACACTCAATGAGTTCAAGATTATTGTTAATAGAATCCAGAATGATCAAGGTCGCAAACTAAATAAAATTAGAAACGATCGCGGCACAAAATTCAAAGACACCAAGGTATTTGAATACTGTGACTCTCTGGGAATTATCCAATAATACTCACTACTTACCACTCCGCAAGCAAATGGAGTTGCAGAAAGAAAAAATAGAAATATTCAGGAAATGGCCAAGGTAATGCTCCATAACAAAAACTTACCATAAAGGTTTTGGGTGAGGCTGTTTATACGGCTTTCTATTTGATCAATCGTGTTTACTTACGGTCAAAGACCTTAGACACTCCCAGTGAGTTGTGGTACGGTAGGAAACCCAACTTCCACTATCTCAGAGTGTTCGCAGTAAGTGCTACATTCTAAAGGATCGAGAACAGAAAGGGAAGTTTGATTCAAAAAACAATGAGGGTATTTTTCTCGGCTATGCATCTGACAGTCGTGGTTTCCGAGTCTCTAATATCAGAACCCAAGTCATGATGGAATCAGATAATGTTATCATTGATGATCTAAGTAACTTTCATCATGATGACTCTCCTACTGAATTGCCTCCAACCGAGACAATTGAGAATGTCAAAGAAACGTCAGAATCAGAAGAAGTTGTTCCAACGATTGTTGATCCTGATGTCTCTAGTGATGAGGAAAAAAGCTTTAGCCAGGATGTTCCTCTTGAACAAGATCATGTCTCTACATGACACCTTTGGGTTCAAAGGAATCATGATACTAACAATATTATTGGTGGTAAGGACTCTACTACTAATACGAGAGTTCAACTTCAAAATATTTGCAATTTTGGTTGTTATCTATCGCAAGTGGAACCTAGGAATATTTATGAAGCTCTTAGTGATCCCTTTTGGGTAAACGCAATGAACGAAGAGTTAAATCAATTTCAAAAACAAGATGTATGGAAACTCGTACCTTGTCCCCCCAATATAAATATTGGTGGTACCAAGTGGATATTTAAGAACAAGTCTGATGAATTTGGCACCATTGTCAGAAACAAATCTAGACTTGTCGTTCAGGGTTATTCACGGATTCAAGGAATCGACTTTGACGAAACCTTTGCTCCTGTGGCACGCCTTGAGTCCATTCGTTTGTTATTAGATCATGCTTGTTTCCTTAAGGTTAAGCTGTTTCAGATGGACATTAAATCCGCCTTCCTAAATGGAAACTTAAAGGAATAAGTCTATGTCGCTCAACCTAAAGGCTTCGAAAACCCTGATTTCCCTGATCGTGTCCTTAAACTCAATAAGGCATTATACGGGTTAAAACAAGCACCTCGTGCCTGGTTTGAAAAAGTAACTACTTCTCTTCTTGGGAAAGGTTTTTCAAGAGGTGAAGCTCATAAAACTTTGTTTACCAAATGAAGTGGAAAATATGTTGTTATTGCTCAAGTTTATGTAAGTGATATCATCTATGGATCAACATCGGAGAAACTTGCAAAAGATTTTCAAGTTTCTCTTGGTAAGGAGTTTGAGATGAACACTGTTGGTGAATTAAAATTCTTTTTGGGTTTACAAATTCAACAACACAAGGATGGGATTTACTTATCTCAAGAAAAATATGCAAAAAATCTTGTTTCCAGATTTGGTCTTGATAAGTTAACTCCAAAACTCACTTTTATGCCTACCACCGGTAAACTACATAGAGATGAGAAAGGTGTAAATGTGGATAAAAAACTTTATCGATCTATTATTGGGAGTCTTTTGTATCTCACGGCCACGAGACCTGACATTTCTTTTAGTGTTGGTTGTTGTGCTAGGTTTCAGGAAAATCCAAAGGAGTCACACCTTGCCGCCACGAAGAAGATCATACGTTACATCAGTCACACTGCCGGGTATGGTCTTTCATACACTTTTGATACTAACACTGATCTTACTGGATATTCAGATGTCGATTGGGCAGGGTGTGTGGAAGGCAGAAAGAGTACATCAGGGGGATTCTACTATGTAGGGATGAATCTTGTAGCTTGGGATAGCAAGAAACAAAATTCACAATCTCTTTAAACATGTGAAGCAGAATACATTGTTGCTAGGTCATGTTGTACTCAACTTTTATGGATGAAACAAACGCTTGCTGATTATGGAATTGATTCGGGAATAATGAAGATCTTTTGTGATAACTCAAGTGCGATTCGCATCACTGAGAATCCTGTTGAGAACTCAAGAACTAAGCACATAGACATCATGTACTATTTCATTCGAGATCTTTGTGAAGATGGTATTATCACTATGGAATTTGTGCCTTCTGAACAACAATTGGCTGATATTCTCACCAAACCATTAGACACTGCCACGTTTCAGCACTTGCGGCAGTTAATTGGTGTTGTTCTAGTTCATTATATCCTCATAACTCTTGCCCCTGCTTTTATCTTGATCTTTTGGGAAATTGAATTTGGAATTCCAGAATAGTGTTAAGTCTTGTTTGTATTTGTTTCTAGTAGATGTGTTTCTGTCAAGTATCCTAGTGTTTGTTATAAATCCTTTTGTTCTTGTGAAAGCAAGGTCTCCTTTGTTGTTTTTTCGGGAATGACATTTTATGGGGGAGAGTTCATTTTGAACTTGTGCTTAATTGCCAAATCTTTGTGGGGAGTGCGGATGTGGAATATTAGGGGTTATCTTGTATCTTTATAAAGTCCTTGATGAATGAATTTATCTTCGGATTTATGATGGCATCTAAATAAGTTGATACTCTTTTGGTCATGAAGTATCTCTGTGAAAATTTCATGAGGATCTCACTAGTTTTCGTACCTTTGCCAATTTATATTGACAAAAAGGGGGAGAATTAATGTGTAGTATGATACTAAAAATACATATGGTTTACGGATCGTTATGTAAGCGGGAGTGGTTTTCATGTTGATATGAAGTATTAACTAAGGGCATATCACCACAACATTGTTGTCAAAGTTGTGATACAATTGGACTTTGATGCTGTGTAATAATACTATGACACTGTATAACAATGATTGAGAGCATTTTGTTTTCTCATTGTTATCGTTACGGATCTTCAATAACTGTGATGCTTAACTTACAACCTTTAGGATCATGGAGTACTTGGAAGTGACGAAGATTTCGAGTCGCGTTGAAGATGCCAAGGAGATCAAGCATTTGGATGAGAAGATACAATTTATATCTATTTTGTAATCCATATGTATTAATAGGTTGTTAGAGCACTGCTCGGTCGAACTCGCATGTGTTGCTATCTCAAGCATGTTTGTCAATGTTAGTGATTGAAACTATAAGTCTTGATTTCTAGCCTATTTATAGATGTCTCAGACTAGGATATAAATAGTGTAGTTGAGCTTATATTTCACAGAGTTCATCATTTGAAGACGAAGAACTACTAAGGGGAGCTTGTGGAACTTCTTCGGAAAAAGGAATGTAGAGACTTGAACTCATCTATAACTTGGAAAGTCTATTTCTACTATCTCCTATATTGAGACCTAAGTCGTGTTAAAATATAGTTTTCTCTATACACATTTGAGATTTCTATATGAGTATATCTCGCTTACATATTTCTCGAAATATGTGTTGGTAAGCTTTCGATTCAACCAAGTTCATCTTACATCATGAGAAAATTGTCGAGTAACATCTTACATGGTTTGTGTGATACAAACATTTGATGTAGGCTTGGAATGTTTCGATAATGATTATTTCAATATCTTGAAAATTGTTTTGATGTTAATAGTGTGTGAAAACGGCTATTGTCATTATATAAGAATGTTTCAATGATTGAAATAAAGAGTTGAGAATGTAGCCATGTTTGGATAAAAGCATATATAGTATGTTCGCACATTAATGTATAAATCCATAAACGGAGAGCCAAGTGTATGCATATGTGTGTATATGAAATTGGTGAAGGAGACAGGTTAAGTATGCGTACCCGTACGTATACTGGCAAAAGTTTTCGAACCGAAAATTTCTCTTGAGTTTGGTTTTGACAAACTCTTAATTAGTCACCTTAATTATGCGTACCCGTACGCATACTGGCGGAAGTTTTCGAACCGAAAATTTCCGCTGAGTTTGGAAACTAAACAAACTCAAATCCGATTGCTTAAGTATGCATACCCGTACTCATTTTTCAAATCAGTCAGTGCATGGACTTAGACATTTAAATCATAAGGAATGCAATCTTTTAAAACCATGGCTATAATGTTCATGATTTATTCTAGTAAATCAAACCGATTTGAGTTCAATTGTGTTTTCTATAGCAATTGAACAACTCTTTAACTAGTTTCATTTGAGTCATTTGTGAACCAACATGGTGTACACGTCTATGTACGGTTACATAAACCTAAATGAGGGTACATTTCATTTGTGTGTAACAAGCTAAGTTTGATCTAACGGTTGAAAGATATTAGCTTGGTTGAATCAGGTTTTTCATCAAACCCTGATTTGAAAACTATATAAAGGAGAACTCTAGTAACTGGGAAACCTAATCCCCACACCTCATGTGTGTTACTAGTTGCATAACTAGAGTCGATTCTCCTTTAACCTTAGATTTCTTCTCTATACCCTGTAGGTTAACGACTCGAAGACTTCATTGGGATTGTGAAGCCAGACCCAACTATTATCTTTATAGTTGCGCGATATGATCTTGTTGTTTCTATCGTGTTGAGTACAATTGAAATAATTGGCTCGAGATTTTATATCTCCAATTGTCAAGATAGAAAAGTAATCACAAACACTTAGTCTCATCGTTTGTGATTCCACAATAACTTGTTTCGCTAGTCGATTAAGTTTATTGTGAGGTGATTGATAATTCAAGGATGTTCTTCGGGAATATAAGTCCGGGTTATCAATTGGTTCATGTTCACCTTGATTTATCAAAAGACGGAACAAAAACTCTTGGATATTTCTATGGGAGACAGATTTATTCAATCCTATAGACTTTTCTGTGTGAGACAGTTTTTTTTAGCAAGTCTTCGACTTTGGGTCGTAGCAACTCTTGGTTGTGGGTGAGATCAACTAAGGGAATCAAGTGTATAGTATCCTACTGGGATTAGAGTCGTAAGGAGCGCAACTGTACCTTGAATCAGTGTGAGATTAGGGTTCAACTACAGTCCAGTCCGAAGTTAATTGGTAGTAGGCTAGTGCCTCTAATGGATTAATACAGTGTGGTGTTCAATCTGGACTAGGTCCCGGGGGTTTTCTGCATTTGTGGTTTCCTCGTTAACAAAATTCTGGTGTCTGTGTTATTTCTTTTCCACATTATATTTTTTTATGTAATTGAAATATCACAGGTTGAGCGTTAAGATCAATCATTTAGAGTATCCAACCTTAGGTTGTTGATTTGCATTGATTGACACTTGAACATTGGTCTTTGGTACTGAAAAAGCGGGTGTCTAACAACCACACCCAATATTCCGCTTATCAATCTGTATGAACTAACTCCAATATACTTTTAAGAGAATCAACTAGTCAGTCAGACTCAATCTTAATAAAAGTATATCAAAGAGTTATATCTCACCTTCTCGATTCAATACTTACTCAAGCAAATAGAAATCTGCGAGTCTAATTGAATACAAGAGAAATCACTTGAACGGTACCAAAGACCAATGTTCAAGGATCAATCAATTTCAATCAACAACCAAAGGTTGGATTTCCCAATTGATCGATTCAACTCACAACCTGTGATATTTCAATTATATAAAAAAATATAATGCGTAAAAGAAATAACACAAACACCAGAAGTTTTATTAATGAGGAAACCGCAAATGCAGAAAAACCCCGGAACCTAGTTCAGATTGAACACACACTGTATTAAGCCGCTACAGATACTAGCCTACTACAAACTAACTTCGGTCTGAACTGTAGTTGAACCCCAATCAATCTCACACTGATCTAAGGAACAACAACGCTCCTTACGTCTCTGATTCCAGCAGGATACTACGCATTTGATTCTCTTATCTGATCTCACCCACAACTAAGAGTTGTTATGACCCAAAGTCGAATACTTTAATAAACAAATTTGTATCACACAGAAAAGTCTACTGTAATAGATAAATCTGTCTCCCACGGTAATACCTACGAGTTTTTGTTCTGTCTTTTGATAAATCAAGGTGAACAGGAGCCAATTGATAACCCGGACTTATATTCCCGAAGAACAGCCTAGAATTATCAATCACCTCACAATAATCTTAATCGATAGCGAAAGAAGATATTGCCGAATCACAAACGATGAGATGAAAGTGTTTGTGACTTCTTTTATATCTTGCCTATCGGAGAAATCAATCTCAAGCCAACCTTACGATTGTACTCAAACACGATAGAAACAACAAGATCAGATCACGCAACTACAAAGGAAATAGTTGGGTCTGGATTCACAATCTCAATGAAGTCTTCAAGTCGTTAACCTACAGGGTCTTGAGAAGAAACCTAAGGTTAAAGGAGAATCGACTCTAGCTAATACAAATAGTATCACACAGAAGGTGTGAGGATTAGGTTTCCTAGTTGCTAGAGTTCTTCTATATATAGACTTTCAAACCAGGGTTTGCAATCAATGTTATCTTGGTAGCAAAACATTCAATATTCACTGTTAGATGAAAACCTGATTAGATTCAAGCTAATATCTTTCAACCGTTAGATCGAACTTAGCTTGTTACACACAAATGAAATGCACGTTTATTTCGGTTTCTGTAACCGTACCCAAACATGTACACTTAGTTGGTTCAACAGTAGTTAACCAAATGGTTAGCATATGAGCACTTTAATATCAACCATATTCTTCTTTACCGCAACTAGTTCAGATGACTCAAACGAACTAGTTAGAGAGTTGTTCAATTGCTTAGATCTTATAGAAGTATACAAGACACAATCGAAGCAAAAACGATTAGATTCACTCGAATCAATTCATGAACTTTATATCCACGGTTTGCAAGTATGCATTCCTTAGTTTATATAAGTTTAAGTTCAGAATAACCGTTTTTAGAAAATAACCAACTTAAGTACGCATACTGGTACGCGGACTTAAGTACCCGAGATAAGTTTGTTTTAGTTCACAAACTCCAGCAGAAATTCACGGGACGTTGATGCGTGACGTAACCACAACAAATTAATCAAGATATTTCGCACTAATTAACTGGTAATATAGTGGTAGTAAGGATCGTTCCCACAGAGAGCTGTGTAATTGATATGTTATTTGATTCAGCAAAATAATAAAAGACAAGGGGGTTGTTTTAAAGTGAAATAAAAAAGAATAACAAATAAAAGAAATATGATTAAGGAATCCTTCGCCGTTACCAAGCGATAACTGGATTAGTATACTTATCTATCTTCGTTAGAACCATTCATCACCAACCGTAGAATAGCAACTAGCTTAGTGCTATCCCCAAAACTCCTTATACCACATATACGGAAGCTCTCCAATATCAGATTTTATCCAACCGAACCACCAAGTAGTAGCTCACTCAAGGTGTAATCCGACCGAACGCTTAGGCTTTATGAATTAGGTTGATCCCAGTAGTTAAACTCTTAGATCAAGGTCCACTTGCTGGTGTTACCTTCACTCGCAATTGCTCCACAAAATCCCTCTGCAAGGTCTCGCGATTTCTACTTGTATATGAATTATTCGACGATTACTTATCTCCTAACTCATTACTAGCAATAGAACAATTAGTAGATCAATCTAGCATGCACTCCAAATCAACCCAATAATCACTCATAAACATTAGATATGGTAAAGACAAACGATAAGATGATTAAAACTCCGAACAAACTTGTATAATAATAGAGCTTCACGCTAGAACATTGAATTTGTCCTTAATCGATAGAAATTAATTACACATGAGTTTACTAAAACCCACAAAAATATTAGAAGAAAGAAAAAAAAATAGCATGGTTTTCCCTACAAAGGTAAACCCTAAAATATTTATTAAGAACCTCTCTCCTCTCTCTTTATTTTTCTCCGAGGAACTGTGTACCCTCTTTTTCTTCACAGAACTAAACCTTATATAGGCTTCCGACAAACCCAAGTTACCGACAATTACTAACCTGATAAGGAAGCCAAGTCGGTTAATGAGAGTTTTATGCTTTAGAAATTAAGTGCTTCTGATTCCTTGTTCCCCGGGCCATCTTAGTAGAGTGAATACGGTGCCTGATTGGCTGGATGAGTCGTGGGGCCAGCATTTGATGATGTGTCTCCTCTTAACACTGCATGTGCATCCAATTCGATGTGTGAAGTTGTACCAAACTCTTGTTTTCAACATTTACGCGTGAGAATAATTCTCCACTCGATCTGTTCCGATAACTCTCAAACCCCATCGACAACAAACTTTATCTTCTTCGACTGAATTCTTGATCAAGTAACTCACCCCATTCTTGATCAAGTAACTCACCCCATTCTTCCTTTCCTTGTCGGTGTAGAAAACATCGACTAGTACTGCCAAACACCCCTTGTACACATCCACCTGACCCATGGCTAGCCGGCAGCAAACCAAGGTTACATGGTTAAGAAAATACGGCATACTAACAACCTTCCTAGCCGTGAAAAATCCAGTACGTATGTCTCTGTAAACAGCATCATCTCTTGCCTTGAAAACTATGCAGCGTCATCACTGTCTCCGTTAGCTGCAACCAAGCTCCAATTATCCATCAATCATGGCTCAGCAGCAATGGCGCTTGTCCCATCGTCACTTCTCTGATCTACCTTCCGTTCCTGCCTGTCGCGTTCTTCTTATTCACAGCAAAACTCGAGCATCAACATCTCTCCTCGATCTCAGTCATCAATGGCAGCAGCCATCAATCATGATCATAAATCACAACTCTCTCCATCCACAATGGCAGCAACGTTCACTGCCATGCTCTGTTTCCTTCAAATTCTTGCCGCCATCTTCCCATAAGGCCATCGCTGGCATCAAACTCCATCATCGACCAAACCACAACAGCACCTCAGCTTCATCTTCTCCGTCGTGCTGGCATTAAGCAACCCGAACTCCGCAACCACCAAACTCCCTGAACTACTACACGAACCAAAGCCAGCTACTCTCATCATTTCCTCGGTCCCGTAAATCCATAACCTTCGGCGTCACTAAACAGCCGGAGCTTCCCTGTATTTGTCGTGATTGTTAAAGAAGATGATGGTGCCCTGAGAGATAAGCCTGGCTCCTTTAGTACCTTTTGAATTTAAGTTCCCCCCAAGTAAATGACCCGACTGCAATTAGCATTTCCTTTGAAACTTGATTGCCCCTTAACAGAACGTCTACCCCTTAACGTATAGTGGGGTGTCAATAGCACTTGCCATCAAAATGGCCATTTTGCCCTTTAAATCTTCCAAGTTCTTCTTTTGCCCATAACTTCTTCATACGAGCTTTGAATGACTCCGTTCTTTCGCCATTACCTTCGTCTTCTCGTCATATATAAAATGATGACTAGAAATCCTCCATTTGCACGAGTTCTACTGGGTCTTTGGCCCTTTTTCACTTGTGACTTCACTTTTGTAGCTATTTCCACTTCTTTTTGGATGATTCACCTAATGAAAGACAAATACAAGAAAACAAGCGTAATACAGAATAATTCACCAGAAAGATAGCACTTACTAGCATGGAATTGACACCAAATATATGTGAAATATGCACTTATCAAATTCCCCCACACTTTCCTTTTGCTAGTCCTCGAGCAAACTAAACTAAACTACAACAACTCCATCTCGTCGAGGATACGGTTGCACTTAGCATGTGCAACATGCCTTTAAACCCCTGGGTGTCCTTAGTGGACGAGTTATAGTATCGTGAGGGCTTACAAGAGATATACCCACAAAACCTGCTCCAACTTCAAAGCGTTCCAGCATCCCAAGCATCCAAAGAGCTATGAGGACATAGAGTTTCTGCATGCTAGTAATAAGAAGTTGGAAATACCAAAGAACATATTCTCATTCTTAAATGTTGAGTGAGAAATAACCACACCGTAACGAGAGAACGCGTGTTTGAGAGCGATCAATAAGCATTTCGCTTCGACTTCTGATCGAATTTTAGATAGTGGTAAATAGAGTTGTCGTTCACACAGACTTTGTTGAGATTGATTCTAGGCTTAAATATGAAAATACTAAAAATAAGAAAATATATACAAAATATGTCACAGGATGAAGAATTTACTAGGACTCAGGATCTCATTGTTTTTCATATTCAAGTGGTTCAGAAATTAATTCTAGGAAATTATAGCTCAAAATAAAAGAAATATTAACTCTATTCTTTGCCAAAGTAGATTTCATAAAACATTAGTTGTAAGTTGTGAGCATGACGCATCAAAAGTAATTAAAACTAAGCATGCGACATCAGACAAAATAACAAATAATTAATATAAATCATAAAACAATTAAATTCTATGCAAATAGTTATAAAAGAATTAATTTAATTACCACATGGGTGAAACAACTTCCTCCGCCGTCCCAGTGATGGGGTCTAGCTCCTCATAATAAAAACACACTCAAAAAGATAATTCATAGCTCAAATGGTGTTTTTAATGAAGAAATAAGATATAACAGAGATTCGCAACGCTGTACGAGCGTCACAGAACACATTGTTACGAATAAAACCTAAAGAACTGTTGCTCACGAAGATAACTATTACAATTCTGAATAAAGCCGTTACAAATGTTCTGCTGCTGCTGTCACTGTACAGAAGCGACTGCTTTATTGCGTCTTTTCTTCGTGTTCTTCACAACGACACTCTCTGTGCGTCGTCTGCAACTTCTTCTTTCTGCTGCTGTTGCTGCAACTCCTCCTGCAGCGTGATTCTTCGACCTCAGACTACCCCTCACTCTCCCCTCCTTATTCTATGACATCCCAACCCTATTTATAATCACCACAGGGCCAAGAAATCTTGGTAATAACTCGATATAATCTCCAAAGCTAATTACGGGAAATATTTCCCGTTTTCTCTTCTCGCACGAATATCCTCAGTTGTCACATGCAGAATCTTTCCAAATCGTTTCTCCCTCAATTCTGAAGTAGTTAGACACGTTGTGTACACACAAGAATAGATCAAAATATCTAGAGAATATTTTGTTGCCATGTTTTCAATAAAACCACGTAAACCTCCATGTTTTGTTGCGAATCTTCTCCTTTTATGTTTTAAAGACTATTACCAACCTTGTTTGACTTAAACAGGTGTAACCCAATCCATAGCAACGAAAAATCCCGAGAAAATCTCTCTAAAAATTCAATCCAAAGATACGCAGGTGAAGGTGGACTTTCCCGCCAAAACTGTTCTTCCAAACCGTGAAGATGGGTGGCACCCTAACCAGAGTGGGGGTGCCAATAGAAAATGAGTGATGTGGATGAATTTGGGCTACACATAGCCATGGGTGCTCCTTAGCCAAATCTGGGGTCCATATAGCAAATGTCCTCCAGGGTGCCCCGAGCAACTTTTAGAGCCGAATTTTCCAAAAATGTTTATTTCCCAAAAATACCTACAAATACAAAAACACCATAATAAGTACGAAATCGAGTACCAACAATACAGAAAATTGAGGACAATATAGACACATAAATGCGTATATCAAATACCCCCAAACTTATTATTTGCCAGTCCTCGAGCAAAAATAATCTAGAAAATAAAATGACTACACTTAGCACGTGCAGCAAGCCGTTAAACCGCTAGGGCCCTAGCGGCGGAGTGTTGTCTCCGGAGGGTTTACCAGAGGTGTACCCACAAAACCTTTAATCGAGACCCTAACTATCTACGCAGAACCTTGGAAGGCACTAAAGAATCTTGTTGGTTAGCATACAAACATTGACTATAGGAGGAAGTACCCTGATGCGAAATTCCAATTGTTGTACACGAGTTTGCACTCAGCATAATATAATACATATATAAGTGACATAGCTCTACTCAGATAGTTTCTAGACATCATAACCGGAGTCAACCAATGACATGGAAAGATTAAGAAGATGGATAAAGAGAAAAATAGATGGTTTAAAATGAACGGTGTTTCCCACATCTTTCTGAAGTCCTCTGCCAAGATGAACCTATCCTAATGGACTGAGATACTGGTCTGACTAATATCAACACAACTGGAAAATACAAGGGAACCAGTGGTCGATAAACCTAACTCTAGGTCAACAAAACTAGCATATACAAGGGCACCAGTGGTCGACTTTATTGAATTTATTCTGGTTGGCCTGATGGTCTGATCTCAATTTTTTTTTATTTTTTTTTGGCATCTCAATCACCCTATTTCATCCTAGCAATGGTAACAACTTGAATCGTGTGCCCCACCAAATCACTAAAAATAAATAAAAACGGAAGGATTAGGATTCAACGAGATATGACGAAACTACCATGTTTTTTTTTAGTTCTAACACCTGAGCTCTGTGATTTTATGAATAGACTCTTTAGTTGTTTCCATCTAATCAGATTGGTTCCTCAACTCCTATAACCAAGATGTTCTCATCCACTTAGATTGGTTAGTGCCAAATAAACATAAATTTCTAGGTTTTGGAGTTTATTTATTGCAACTAAAAAGTTTCTCCCATACCCCCAAACTTAAATCTAACATTGTCCTCAATGTTCTAAAGATAAAATTAAAAGAATGAACAAGGAGAAACTGTTACCACCCGAAGCAAAAGAGTTAAGGAAAGATATTACCGTGTTGCATGAGATTGGGTTATCTCCCAAGAAGTTCTAAGTTTAAAGTCTTCAGCCAGACATCGGAAGGAATTAATCACCTCATAGAATCATAAAGTAATGGACGGAATAACTGCGGATCACCAAAACCAAATAGAGCTATCACAAGTAAAAGGAATCTGCAACATGCCAAGAAAATTAACAAACAAAGCACGACCTTCTCTAGTTTCCTGTTTAAGACAACTACATATAGCTGTGATTCAGGTTCAGGTTCTATAACAGGGCCTAGATAAAATATTTCCATGGGTTGCATTTCCTCATAAGGTAGACCCGAATGTTCAGGTTCTAGAGTCTGGAAAAACTCAAATAAAAACTTAGAAGCACATAATAATAACCTGAATAACTGGGGATCCTCTAAGTCAACCAGATTAGACTCACACATCTGACCATAATGAGAGTGGTGGTGTTCTTTAAATAAATGTGTCGACCCTAATCTCCTAAAGTAATTAGGTTTAGTCTTAAAACTCAATAACTAACACATTTCAAATTCAAACGTTCCCACAATTGGAATAAAAGTTTTTGGTGGGAAAACAAAATCAATCTGGGTATCATAGCCTGGGTAAACCACATCAACCATAGGATGGGTTTCTAACAACTGAACTTCTTCTTGGACATTATTAGGTTCGGGTAAACGTGTATGAAGATAATCTTGTAAAATGGTTGAGGCACATATGTCAAGTCCCAAATGAGAGACCTTTCTAAGAGTTAAAGCACATGGAGAATGATGTATCACCCCCAAACTTAGAGTTTTTAGTGTCTCTAGAAAGACTAGTCACAACTTCCCTAATTTCTAGGTCATCAGATTCCTGGAAATGGTCAATTGATTCTTCTAAGTCAGGTTCATTCTCACTCATCTCTACGAGTTCATTTTCTTCTAAGAGTATAGTTTCTAAATTTCTAGACTCGAAAACAATATTCTCAGGATAAACTAGTTCCTCTAAACCATCATTGGCTTCGTAATCAAAAAGAAGTACAACTTCGTCTAAAACGGTATTATCTCTAGTCAAATCCCCGTCCTTTTGAATAGGTAGATAATAATTAAAATTATCGGGATTTGAACCAGAAATATCATTATCATTATCAAGCTCAATAGGAGTAAAAATTCCTGATCACCATGCCTAAATACTTCAGATTCTTCATCAACATTGTCCATCATACTCATCATTATCATAACATGGAAATGGCTGAACCTCATCTACACAAGGAGTGTCACCAATTCTAACCTCGATATCTTGATTATGAAAATAACTATCCTCATTTTCAAGAGTATTATTGGATACACTATACTGGAAATTCAAGTCATTTAGAGCAATACTTTCGTTCGTCTCTAACTCAAGTCTACGTGTCGACTCAACTATCCTCTCAAGGGTCTCTTCTAAAAATATCTCTAAGTGTTGGATCTAAGTTTTCACTTAACCTATTGAGGATATCTTCCAAAGAAGATTCAGTCGTTGTTGCAGTTCTTTCGTCCATAACTACATTGTTCACCTCATCTAATTGTATGTCGATTCAGCTAACTTACGTGATGACTCAGCTAAATTCCTGGGAGACTCTTCTAGAGAAGGAATAGGAACTGAAGGATCATAAAAAGGACTACTTTTCAATAGTTTGATTGT
Organism: Papaver somniferum; assembly: GCF_003573695.1. Lineage (NCBI taxonomy): Eukaryota > Viridiplantae > Streptophyta > Magnoliopsida > Ranunculales > Papaveraceae > Papaver > Papaver somniferum. The sequence goes on along the minus strand of NC_039359.1, from coordinate 188,039,053 downwards.
ATCCTCTAAAGACGAATAACTAGTATTATAATCTTCTTGACCGTATGACCGATGCGCGTGCGGATAGTAATTGGGCTCACCATGGTATGACCCAAAACCTTGAAAAGGTTGGCGTGCCCAACCACTATTCACACTATGATCATAAAAAGAGTAATGTCCATGTTGTTCAGTTGGATAATCATTGTATTGGCTATACCAGTTCGACATCCTAACGTCAAGGGAATTCTAAACAAGCACAAACAAGGCTGACTCGACCACAACAAGCCTATTTTATCTAGCAAAAAAAAGCATGATGGCTCCACTTAGATTGTTTAGACTAGCTTCTACTCTTTCGAAAAGGAATTTGTTACAATCTGAGCAAACCTCTCTGGAATCAATCCGAGTTAAAGTAAGTTGAATAGAGACGAGGAAAGCTCAGTGGAGCTTTGATACCCAAGGCCTCACCGGCGTTACAAGGTGGCGTATTCAACTCACAGTAACCATCATGAACTTCAAAGTATGCTCAAAAAAGTAACCAATATTTTTCGAACGACTTTCCTAATAAGGTCGTTACCCTATCGGTCTCTTTCTAGTCCAAAATTTTAAGGCTTAGGTTCGCGTACGTTACGTGTTCCTAAGGCGGGCAAGAAGGAAACGGTGATGAAATATGAGTCCTTATCTTGATTTGGCCAGACCTTACCCTTTACTAGAAAATTAAATCCGATTTCAGGTCCTCAACTATATGCATACGAAAAATCCCAGTAAACCCACTGACAGGGGATTCGTAGGTGTTTAGAATTCTTACCGTTCCAGACGGGGGATGGACCGTTGAAGTCGACTCGGCCACGGACTCCAATGTCAGTGTACGAACCCGAGGGGCCGAGGCGATATCGTAATCGCCGTCCTTCCCTGTGCAGTTTATATTTAAATAACCCTTTCTTGGGTTTTAAAATAAAGTCTAATGTTAAAAGTCCAAATTTTTAAGGCTTAGGTTCGCGTAGGTTACGTGTTCCTAAGGCGGGCAAGAAGGAAACGGTGATGAAATCCGAGTCCTTATCTTGATTTGGCCAGGCCTTGCCCTTTACTAGAAAATTAAATCCGATTTCAGGTCCTCAACATATATGCATACGAAATCATCCAGTAAACACGCTGACAGGGGATTCACAGGTATTTAGAATTCTTACCTCCCGTTCCAGATGGGGGATGAACCGTTGAAGTCGACTCGGGCCACCGACTCCAATGTCAGTGTACGAACCCGAGGGGACGAGGCGATATCGTAATCGCCGTCCTTCCCTATGCAGTTTATATTTAAACTAACCCTTCCTTAGGGTTTTAATAATAAAGTCCAATGTTCAATGTCCAAAAGAAAAGAAAAACAAATATCCAAAAATAAAAACCTCAATTACAGTTTCTGAAAAAAATAAAAGTAAAATTATTTACAAAATCTTCTTCTTCGCTCCTTTTGGATTTCTCTTTTCTTTCCTTTTTGGGGTTTTCCTTTTTTTCAGCACTTTTATTTTTCCTTTAGCTTAGCTCCAAATCTGAAAGCAAACAAAATACCAAAACGCGTAAAAAAGAACAAAATAAAACCTAAAAACAAATTAATAAACAAATCCGCATCGCCGGCGCCAAAAATTGATCGAATTTTAGATAGTGGTAAATAGATTGTCGTTCACTCGAACTTTGTTGAGATTGATTCTAGGCTTAAATATGAAAATACTAAAAATAAGAAAATATATACAAAATGTGTCACAGGATGAAGAATTTACTAGGACTCAGGATTTCATTGTTTTTCATATTCAAGTGGTTCAGAAATTAATCATAGGCAATTATAGCTCAAAATAAAAAAAAATATTAACTATATTCTTTGCCAAATTAGATTTCATAAAACATTAGTTGTAAGTTGTGAGCATGACGCATCAAAAGTAATTAAAACTAAGCATGCGACATCAGACAATAATATATAATAAATATAAAACAATTAAATTCTATGCAAATAGTTATAAAAGAATTAATTTAATTACCACATGGGTGAAAAACAACTTTCTTCGCCGTCCCAGTGATGGGGTCTAGCTCCTTATAAAACACACACTCAAAAAGATAACTCATAGCTCAAATGGTGTTTTTAATGAAGAAATAAGATAAAACAGAGATTCGCAACGCTGTACGAGCGTCATAGAACACACTGTTACGAATAAAACCTAAAGAACTGTTGCTCACGAAGATAACTGTTACAATTATGAATAAAACGTTACAAATGTTCTTCTACTGCCACTGTACAGAAATGGCTGCTTTATTGCGTCTGTTCTTCGTGTTATTCACAACGACACTCTCTGTGCGTCGTTTGCAACTTCTTCTTCCTGCTGCTGCTGCAACTCCTCCTGCAGCGTGATTCTTTGACCTCAGACTACCCCTCACTCTCCCCTCCTATTCTTTGACATCCCAACCCTGTTTAAATAACACCACAGGGCCAAGAAATCTTGGTAATAATTCGATATAATCTCCAAAGCTAATTACGGGAAATATTTCCTGTTTTCTCTTCTCGCACGAATATCCTCAGCTACCATATGCAAAATCTTTCCAAATCATTTCTCTCTCAATTCTGAAGTAGTTAGACACGCTGTTTACACACGAGAATAACTCAAAATATCTCGAGAATATTTGGTTGCCCTGTTTTCAATAAAACCACGTAAACCTTCCTGTTTTGTTGTGAATCTTCTCCTTTTATGTTTTAAAGACTAGTACCAACCATGTTTGACTTAAACAGGTGTATCCCAATCCATAGAAACGAAAAATCCCGAGAAAATCCCTCCAAAAATTCAATCCAAAGATACGCAGGTGAAGGTGGACTTTCCCGCCAAAACTGTTCTTCCAAACCGTGAAGATGGGTGGCCCCCTAACCAGAGTGGGGGTGCCGACAGAAAATGGCTGATGTGGATGAATTTGGACACATAGCCATGGGTGCTCCTTAGCCAAATCTGGGATCCGTATAGCAAATGTCCTCCGGGGTGCCCCGAGCAACCTTTCGAGCCGAATTTTCCAAAAATGTTTATTTCCCAAAAATACCTACAAATACAAAAACACCATAATAAGTAAAATCGAGTACCAACAATACAGAAAATTGAGGACAATATAGACACATAAATGCTCTATCAAATACCCCCAAACTTATTATTTGCTAGTCCTCGAGCAAAAATAATCTAGAAAATAAAATGACACTTAGCACGTGCAACAAGCCGTTAAACCGCTAGGTGGCCCTAGCGGCGGAGTGTTGTCTCCGGAGGGTTACCAAAGGTGTACCCACAAAACCTTTACTCCAGACCCTACCTATCTACGCAGAACCTTGGAAGGCACTAAAGAATCTCCTTGGTTGGCATACAAACATTGACTATAGGAGGAAGTACCCTGATGCGAAATTCCAATTGTTGTACACGAGTTTGCACTCAGCATACTATAATTCATATATAAGTGACAGAGCTCTACTCAGATAGTTTCTATACATCATAACCGGAGTCAACCAATGACATGGAAATATAAAAGATGGATAAAGAGAAAAATAGATGGTTTAAAGTGAACGGTGTTTACCATATCTGTATGAAGGCCTATTCCAAGATGAACCTATCCTAATGGACTGAGATACCGGTCTGACTAATATCAACATAACTGGAAAATACAAGGGAACCAGTGGTCGATAAACCTAACTCTAGGTCAACACAACTGGCATATACGAGGGCACCAGTGGTCGACTTTATTGAATTTATTCTGGTTGGTATGATGGTCTGGTCTCAATCTTTTTTTTTTTTGTATCTCAATCACTCTATTTCACTAGCAATGGTAACAACTTGAATCGTGTGCCCCACCAAATGACTAAAAAAATAAAAACATAAGGATTAGGATTCAACGAATATGGCGAAACTACCATGTTTTTTTTTAATTCTAACACCTGAGCTCTGTGTTTTATGAATAGACTCTTTAGTTGTTTCCATCTAATCAGATTGGTTCCTCAACTCCTATAACCAAGATGTTCCCATCCACTTAGATTGGTTAGTGCCAAATAAACATAAATTTCTAGGTTTTGGAGTTTATTTATTGCAACTAAAAAGTTTCTCCCATACCCCCAAACTTAAATCTAACATTGTCCTCAATGTTCTAAAGATAAAATTAAAAGAATGAACAAGGAGAAACTGTTACCACCCGAAGCAAAAGAGTTAAGGAAAGATATTACCGTGTTGCATGAGATTGGGTTATCTCCCAAGAAGTTCTAAGTTTAAAGTCTTCAGCCAGACATCGGAAGGAATTAATCACCTCATAGAATCATAAAGTAATGGACGGAATAACTGCGGATCACCAAAACCAAATAGAGCTATCACAAGTAAAAGGAATCTGCAACATGCCAAGAAAATTAACAAACAAAGCACGACCTTCTCTAGTTTCCTGTTTAAGACAACTACATATAGCTGTGATTCAGGTTCAGGTTCTATAACAGGGCCTAGATAAAATATTTCCATGGGTTGCATTTCCTCATAAGGTAGACCCGAATGTTCAGGTTCTAGAGTCTGGAAAAACTCAAATAAAAACTTAGAAGCACATAATAATAACCTGAATAACTGGGGATCCTCTAAGTCAACCAGATTAGACTCACACATCTGACCATAATGAGAGTGGTGGTGTTCTTTAAATAAATGTGTCGACCCTAATCTCCTAAAGTAATTAGGTTTAGTCTTAAAACTCAATAACTAACACATTTCAAATTCAAACGTTCCCACAATTGGAATAAAAGTTTTTGGTGGGAAAACAAAATCAATCTGGGTATCATAGCCTGGGTAAACCACATCAACCATAGGATGGGTTTCTAACAACTGAACTTCTTCTTGGACATTATTAGGTTCGGGAAAACGTGTATGAAGATAATCTTGTAAAATGGTTGAGGCACATATGTCAAGTCCCAAATGAGAGACCTTTCTAAGAGTTAAAGCACATGGAGAATGATGTATCACCCCCAAACTTAGAGTTTTAGTGTCTCTAGAAAGACTAGTCACAACTTCCCTAATTTCTAGGTCATCAGATTCCTGGAAATGGTCAATTGATTCTTCTAAGTCAGGTTCATTCTCACTCATCTCTACGAGTTCATTTTCTTCTAAGAGTATGTTTCTAAATTTCTAGACTCGAAAACAATATTCTCAGGATAAACTAGTTCCTCTAAACCATCATTGGCTTCGTAATCAAAAAGAAGTACAACTTCGTCTAAAACGGTATTATCTCTAGTCAAATCCCCGTCCTTTTGAATAGGTAGATAATAATTAAAATTATCGGGATTTGAACCAGAAATATCATTATCATTATCAAGCTCAATAGGAGTAAAAAATTCCTGATCACCATGCCTAAATACTTCAGATTCTTCATCAACATTATGCACATCATACTCATCATTATCATAACATGGAAATGGCTGAACCTCATCTACACAAGGAGTGTCACCAATTCTAACCTCGATATCTTGATTATGAAAATAACTATCCTCATTTTCAAGAGTATTATTGGATACACTATACTGGAAATTCAAGTCATTTAGAGCAATACTTTCGTTCGTCTCTAACTCAAGTCTACGTGTCGACTCAACTATCCTCTCAAGGGTCTCTTCTAAAAAAATATCTCTAAGTGTTGGATCTAAGTTTTCACTTAACCTATTGAGGATATCTTCCAAAGAAGATTCAGTCGTTGTTGCAGTTCTTTCGTCCATAACTACATTGTTCACCTCATCTAATTTGTATGTCGATTCAGCTAACTTACTTGATGACTCAGCTAAATTCCTGGGAGACTCTTCTAGAGAAGGAATAGGAACTGAAGGATCATAAAAAGGACTACTTTTCAATAGTTTGATTGTATCCTCTAAAGACGAATAACTAGTATTATAATCTTCTTGACCGTATGACCGATGCGCGTGCGGATAGTAATTGGGCTCACCATGGTATGACCCAAAACCTTGAAAAGGTTGGCGTGCCCAACCACTATTCACACTATGATCATAAAAAGAGTAATGTCCATGTTGTTCAGTTGGATAATCATTGTATTGGCTATACCAGTTCGACATCCTAACGTCAAGGGAATTCTAAACAAGCACAAACAAGGCTGACTCGACCACAACAAGCCTATTTTATCTAGCAAAAAAAAGCATGATGGCTCCACTTAGATTGTTTAGACTAGCTTCTACTCTTTCGAAAAGGAATTTGTTACAATCTGAGCAAACCTCTCTGGAATCAATCCGAGTTAAAGTAAGTTGAATAGAGACGAGGAAAGCTCAGTGGAGCTTTGATACCCAAGGCCTCACCGGCGTTACAAGGTGGCGTATTCAACTCACAGTAACCATCATGAACTTCAAAGTATGCTCAAAAAAGTAACCAATATTTTTCGAACGACTTTCCTAATAAGGTCGTTACCCTATCGGTCTCTTTCTAGTCCAAAATTTTAAGGCTTAGGTTCGCGTACGTTACGTGTTCCTAAGGCGGGCAAGAAGGAAACGGTGATGAAATATGAGTCCTTATCTTGATTTGGCCAGACCTTACCCTTTACTAGAAAATTAAATCCGATTTCAGGTCCTCAACATATATGCATACGAAATCATCCAGTAAACCCACTGACAGGGGATTCGTAGGTGTTTAGAATTCTTACCTCCCGTTCCAGACGGGGGATGGACCGTTGAAGTCGACTCGGGCCACGGACTCCAATGTCAGTGTACGAACCCGAGGGGCCGAGGCGATATCGTAATCGCCGTCCTTCCCTGTGCAGTTTATATTTAAAATAACCCTTTCTTAGGGTTTTAAAAATAAAGTCTAATGTTAAAAGTCCAAATTTTTAAGGCTTAGGTTCGCGTAGGTTACGTGTTCCTAAGGCGGGCAAGAAGGAAACGGTGATGAAATCCGAGTCCTTATCTTGATTTGGCCAGGCCTTGCCCTTTACTAGAAAATTAAATCCGATTTCAGGTCCTCAACATATATGCATACGAAATCATCCAGTAAACACGCTGACAGGGGATTCACAGGTATTTAGAATTCTTACCTCCCGTTCCAGATGGGGGATGAACCGTTGAAGTCGACTCGGGCCACCGACTCCAATGTCAGTGTACGAACCCGAGGGGACGAGGCGATATCGTAATCGCCGTCCTTCCCTATGCAGTTTATATTTAAACTAACCCTTCCTTAGGGTTTTAATAATAAAGTCCAATGTTCAATGTCCAAAAGAAAAGAAAAACAAATATCCAAAAATAAAAACCTCAATTACAGTTTCTGAAAAAAATAAAAGTAAAATTATTTACAAAATCTTCTTCTTCGCTCCTTTTGGATTTCTCTTTTCTTTCCTTTTTGGGGTTTTCCTTTTTTTCAGCACTTTTTATTTTTCCTTTAGCTTAGCTCCAAATCTGAAAGCAAACAAAAATACCAAAACGCGTAAAAAAGAACAAATAAAATAAAACCTAAAAACAAATTAATAAACAAATCCGCATCGCCGGCGCCAAAAATTGATCGAATTTTAGATAGTGGTAAATAGATTTGTCGTTCACTCGAACTTTGTTGAGATTGATTCTAGGCTTAAATATGAAAATACTAAAAATAAGAAAATATATACAAAATGTGTCACAGGATGAAGAATTTACTAGGACTCAGGATTTCATTGTTTTTCATATTCAAGTGGTTCAGAAATTAATCATAGGCAATTATAGCTCAAAATAAAAAAAAATATTAACTATATTCTTTGCCAAATTAGATTTCATAAAACATTAGTTGTAAGTTGTGAGCATGACGCATCAAAAGTAATTAAAACTAAGCATGCGACATCAGACAAATAATTAATAGAAATCATAAAACAATTAAATTCTATGCAAATAGTTATAAAAGAATTAATTTAATTACCACATGGGTGAAAAACAACTTTCTTCGCCGTCCCAGTGATGGGGTCTAGCTCCTTATAATAAAAACACACTCAAAAAGATAACTCATAGCTCAAATGGTGTTTTTAATGAAGAAATAAGATAAAACAGAGATTCGCAACGCTGTACGAGCGTCATAGAACACACTGTTACGAATAAAACCTAAAGAACTGTTGCTCACGAAGATAACTGTTACAATTATGAATAAATACGTTACAAATGTTCTTCTACTGCCACTGTACAGAAATGGCTGCTTTATTGCGTCTGTTCTTCGTGTTATTCACAACGACACTCTCTGTGCGTCGTTTGCAACTTCTTCTTCCTGCTGCTGCTGCAACTCCTCCTGCAGCGTGATTCTTTGACCTCAGACTACCCCTCACTCTCCCCTCCTTATTCTTTGACATCCCAACCCTGTTTATAATCACCACAGGGCCAAGAAATCTTGGTAATAATTCGATATAATCTCCAAAGCTAATTACGGGAAATATTTCCTGTTTTCTCTTCTCGCACGAATATCCTCAGCTACCATATGCAAAATCTTTCCAAATCATTTCTCTCTCAATTCTGAAGTAGTTAGACACGCTGTTTACACACGAGAATAACTCAAAATATCTCGAGAATATTTGGTTGCCCTGTTTTCAATAAAACCACGTAAACCTCCCTGTTTTGTTGTGAATCTTCTCCTTTTATGTTTTAAAGACTAGTACCAACCATGTTTGACTTAAACAGGTGTATCCCAATCCATAGAAACGAAAAATCCCGAGAAAATCCCTCCAAAAATTCAATCCAAAGATACGCAGGTGAAGGTGGACTTTCCCGCCAAAACTGTTCTTCCAAACTGTGAAGATGGGTGGCCCCCTAACCAGAGTGGGGGTGCCGACAGAAAATGGCTGATGTGGATGAATTTGGACACATAGCCATGGGTGCTCCTTAGCCAAATCTGGGATCCGTATAGCAAATGTCCTCCGGGGTGCCCCGAGCAACCTTTCGAGCCGAATTTTCCAAAAATGTTTATTTCCCAAAAATACCTACAAATACAAAAACACCATAATAAGTACAAAATCGAGTACCAACAATACAGAAAATTGAGGACAATATAGACACATAAATGCTCTATCAAATACCCCCAAACTTATTATTTGCTAGTCCTCGAGCAAAAATAATCTAGAAAATAAAATGACTACACTTAGCACGTGCAACAAGCCGTTAAACCGCTAGGTGGCCCTAGCGGCGGAGTGTTGTCTCCGGAGGGTTACCAAAGGTGTACCCACAAAACCTTTACTCCAGACCCTACCTATCTACGCAGAACCTTGGAAGGCACTAAAGAATCTCCTTGGTTGGCATACAAACATTGACTATAGGAGGAAGTACCCTGATGCGAAATTCCAATTGTTGTACACGAGTTTGCACTCAGCATACTATAATTCATATATAAGTGACAGAGCTCTACTCAGATAGTTTCTATACATCATAACCGGAGTCAACCAATGACATGGAAATATTAAAAAGATGGATAAAGAGAAAAATAGATGGTTTAAAGTGAACGGTGTTTACCATATCTGTATGAAGGCCTATTCCAAGATGAACCTATCCTAATGGACTGAGATACCGGTCTGACTAATATCAACATAACTGGAAAATACAAGGGAACCAGTGGTCGATAAACCTAACTCTAGGTCAACACAACTGGCATATACGAGGGCACCAGTGGTCGACTTTATTGAATTTATTCTGGTTGGTATGATGGTCTGGTCTCAATCTTTTTTTTTTTTGTATCTCAATCACTCTATTTCACTAGCAATGGTAACAACTTGAATCGTGTGCCCCACCAAATGACTAAAAAAATAAAAACATAAGGATTAGGATTCAACGAAATATGGCGAAACTACCATGTTTTTTTTTAATTCTAACACCTGAGCTCTGTGCTTTTATGAATAGACTCTTTATATGTTTCCATCTAATCAGATTGGTTCCTCAACTCCTATAACCAAGATGTTCCCATCCACTTAGATTGGTTAGTGCCAACCTTAATAAACATAAATTTCTAGGTTTTGGAGTTTATTTATTGCAACTAAAAAGTTTCTCCCATACCCCCAAACTTAAATCTAACATTGTCCTCAATGTTCTAAAGATAAAATTAAAAGCATGAACAAGGATAAACTGTTACCACTCGAAGCAAAAGAGTTAAGGAAAGATATTACTGTGTTGCATGAGATTGGGTTACCTCCCAAGAAGTGCTAAGTTTAAAGTCTTCAGCCAGACATCAGAAGAAATTAATCACCTCATAGAATCAGAAAGTAATAGCCGGAATAACTGCGGATCACCAAAACCAAATAGAGCTATCACAAGTAAAAGGAATCTGCAACATGCCAAGAAAATTAACAAATAAAGCACGACCTTGTCTAGTTTCCTGTTTAAGACAACCATATCTAGCTGTGGTTCAGGTTCAGGTTCAGGTTCTATAACAGGGTCTAGATAAAATATTTCCATGGGTTTCATTTCCTCATAAGTTAGATCCGAATGTTCAGGTTCTAGAGTCTGGAAAAACTCAAATAAAAACTTAGAAGCACATAATAATAACCTGAATAACTGGGGATCCTCTAAGTCAATCAGATTTGACTCACACATCTGACCACAATGAGAGTGGTGGTGTTTCTTAGACAAATGTGTCGACCCTAATCTTCTAAAGTAATTAGGTTTAGTCTCAAAACTCAATAACTGACACATTTCAAACTCAAACGTTCCTACAATTGGAATAAAATTGTTTGGTGGGAAAACAAAATCAATGTGGGTATCATAGCCTGGGTAAACCACATCAACCAGAGGATGGGTTTCTAACAACTGAACTTCTTCTTTGATATTATTAGGTTCGGGAAAATGCGTATGAAGATAATCTTGTAAAATGGTTGAGGCACATATGTCAAGTCCCAAGTGAGGGACCTTTCTAAGAGTTAAAGTACATGGAGAATGATGATCACCCCCAAGCTTAGAGTTTTCAGTGTCTCTAGAAAGACTAGTCACAACTTCCCTAATTTCTAGGTCATCAGATTCCTGGAAATGGTCAATTGATTCTTCTAAGTCAGGTTCATCCTCACTCATCTCTACGAGTTCATTTTCTTCTAAGAGTAGAGTTTCTAAATTTCTAAACTCGAAAACAATATTCTCAGGATAAACTAGTTCCTCTAAACCATCATTGGCTTCGTAATCAAAAAGAAGTACAACTTCGTCTAAAACGGTATTATCTCTAGTCAAATCCCCGTCCTTTTGAATAGGTAGATAATAATTAAAATTATCGGGATTTGAACCAGAAATATCATTATCATTATCAAGCTCAATAGGAGTAACAAATTCCTGATCACCATGCCTAAATACTTCAGATTCTTCATCAACATTATCCACATCATACTCATCATTATCATAACATGGAAATGGCTGAACCTCATCTACACAAGGAGTGTCACCAATTCTAACCTCGATATCTTGATTATGCAAATAACTATCCTCATTTTCAAGAGTATTATTGGATACACTATACTGGAAATTCAAGTCATTTAGAGCAATACTTTCGTTCGTCTCTAACTCAAGTCTACGTGTCGACTCAACTATCCTCTCAAGGGTCTCTTCTAAAAAAATCTCTCTAAGTGTTGGATATAAGTTTTCACTTAACCTATTGAGGATATCTTCCAAATAAGATTCAGTCGTTTCTGCAGTTCTTTCGTCCATAACTACATTGTTCACCTCATCTAATTTGTATGTCGATTCAGCTAACTTACGTGATGACTCAGCTAAATTCCTGGGAGACTCTTCTAGAGAAGGAATAGGAACTGAAGGATCATAAAAAGGACTACTTTTCAATAGTTTGATTGTATCCTCTAAAGACGAATAACTAGTATTATAATCTTCTTGACCGTATGACCGATGCGCGTGTGGATAGTAATTGGGCTCACCATGGTATGACCCAAAACCTTGAAAAGGTTGGCGTGCCCAACCACTATTCACACTATGATCATAAAAAGAGTAATGTCCATGTTGTTCAGTTGGATAATCATTGTATTGGCTATACCAGTTCGACATCCTAACGTCAAGGGAATTCTAAACAAGCACAAACAAGGCTGACTCGACCACAACAAGCCTATTTTATCTAGCAAAAAAAAAGCATGATGGCTCCACTTAGATTGTTTAGACTAGCTTATATTCTTTCGAAAAGGAATTTGTTACAATCTGAGCAAACCTCTCTGGAATCAATCCGAGTTAAAGTAAGTTGAATAGAGACGAGGAAAGCTCAGTGGAGCTTTGATACCCAAGGCCTCACCGGCGTTACAAGGTGGCGTATTCAACTCACAGTAACCATCATGAACTTCAAAGTATGCTAAAAAAAGTAACCAATATTTTTCGAACGACTTTCCTAATAAGGTCGTTACCCTATCGGTCTCTTTCTAGTCCAAATTTTTAAGGCTTAGGTTCGCGTACGTTACGTGTTCCTAAGGCGGGCAAGAAGGAAACGACGATGAAATCTGAGTCCTTATCTTGATTTGTCCAGACCTTTCCCTTTACTAGGAAATTAAATCCGATTTCAGGTCCTCAACATATATGCATACGAAATCATCCAGTAAACCCACTGACAGGGGATTCACAGGTGTTTAGAATTCTTACCTCCCGTTCCAGACGGGGGATGGACCGTTGAAGTCGACTCGGGACACGGACTCCAATGTCAGTGTACGAACCCGAGGGGCCGAGGCGATATCGTAATCGCCGTCCTTCCCTGTGCAGTTTATATTTAAAATAACCCTTTCTTAGGGTTTTAAAAATAAAGTCTAATGTTCAAAGTCCAAAAGAAAAGAAAAAAAATGTCCAAAAATAAAATATTACAAAAATAAAACCTCAATTACAGTTTCTGAAAAAAATAAAGATAAAATTATTTACAAAATCTTCTTCTTCACTCCTTTTGGATTTCTCTTTTCTTTCCTTTTTTGGCTTTTCCTTTTTTCAGCACTTTCTCTTTTTCCTTTAGCTTAGCTCCAAATCTGAAAGCAAACAAAACTACCAAAACGCGTAAAAAAGAACAAATAAAATAAAACCTAAAAACAAATCCGCGTCAGCGGCGCCAAAAATTGATCGAATTTTAGATAGTGGTAAATAGAGTTGTCGTTCACTCGGACTTTGTTGAGATTGATTCTAGGCTTAAATATGAAAATACTAAAAATAAGAAAATATATACAAAATATGTCACATGATGAAGAATTCACTGGGATTCAGAATTTCATTGTTTTTCATATTCAAGTGGTTCAGAAATTAATCCTAGGCAATTATAGCTCAAAATAAAAGAAATACTAACTTTATTCTTTGCCAAAGTAGATTTCATAAAACATTAGTTGTAAGTTGTGAACATGACGCATCAAAAGTAATTAAAACTAAGCATGAGACATCAAACAAATAATTAATAGAAATCATAAAACAATTAAATTCTATGCAAATAGTTATAAAAGAATTAATTTAATTACCACATGGGTGAAAAACAACTTCATCCGTCGTCCCAGTGATGGGGTCTAGCTTCTCATAATAAAAACACACTCAAAAAGATCACTCATAGCTCAAATGGTGTTTTTAATGAAGAAATAAGATAAAACAGAGATTCGCAACGCTGTACGAGCGTCAAAGAACACACTGTTACGAATAAAACCTAAAGAACTGTTGCTCACGAAGATAATTGTTACAATTCTGAATAAAGCCGTTACAAATGTTCTGATGCTGTCACTGTACCGAAACGACTGCTTTATTGCGTCTGTTCTTCGTGTTCTTCACAACGATACTCTCTGTGCGTCGTCTGCAACTTCTTCTTCCTGCTGCTGTTGCAACTCCTCCTGCAGCATGATTCTTCGACCTCAGACTACCCCTCACTCTCCCCCCCTTATTCTTTGACATCCCAGCCCTATTTATAATCACCACAGGGCCAAGAAATTTTGGTAATAACTCGATATAATCTCCAAGGTAATTACAGGAAATATTTCTTGTTTTCTCTTCTCGCACGAATATCCTCAGCTGTCACATGCAGAATCTTTCCAAATCGTTTCTCCCTCAATTCTGAAGTAGTTAGACATGCTGTGTACACACGAGAATAGCTCAAAATATCTCGAGAGTATTTTGCTGCCCTGTTTTCAATAAAACCACGTAAACCTCCCTGTTTTGTTGTGAATCTTCTCCTCTTATGTTTTAAAGACTATTACCAACCCTGTTTGACTTAAACAGGTGTATCCCAATCCATAGCAACGAAAAATCCCGAGAAAATCTCTCCGAAAATTCAATCCAAAGATACGCAGATGAAGGTGTACTTTCCCGCCAAAACTGTTCTTCCAAACCGTGAAGATGGGTTTCCCCCTAACCAGAGTGGGGGTGCCGATAGAAAATGGGTGTTGTGGATGAATTTGGGCTACACATAGCCATGGGTGCTCCTTAGCCAACTATGGGTCCGTATAGCAAATGTCCTCCGGGGAGCCCCGAGCAACTTTTCGAGCCGAATTTTCCAAAAATGTTTAGTTCCCAAAAATACCTACAAATACAAAAAACACCATAATAAGTACGAAATCGAGTACCAACAATACAGAAAATTGAGGACAATATAGACACATAAATGCGTCTATCAACTTCTGCCTCACTTAAAAGGATTTTATGATAATTTCACTCAAAAAGACGGCTTTTTATGGGTCTCACATGTGTGCAGGTAAGAATGAAGAAAGAAATCCAACACACGTTGAATTGTGGGAAGAAAACCTTCCGAATTATTTCTAGAGACTCCACAAGATCGTGGGAAATAAATGACTTTTTCTGATGATATCTAAGAAAGGAAATCAACCGTTATTATTAAAAATAGAGGATGAGAGTACTTACCACCTTCACATCTGATTGCAATGATGATAACACCACTCTCACATCATCCAATAGAAACATAGTCTTCAGCTCGTCTTCTTCATCTTCTTGGTCTTCGTCTTCGGTCTTCAACTGTTGATGATAAACTCTTGAACTTCATAAAACTTCGACAATTTTAACTATTTTCCACAATTTCCTTGTTGCTTGAAACTTCCTTATAGATTTTTCTTCCTTACGGCCTTGTTAAACAAATAACAACCTAAATGCAAATCTTTTTATATTTTTCTTTTCTTTTCTTTTCTTTTTTTTTTCATTTTTTTTATAAGATTGCAACTAAAACAATAATCATGAAGTAAAATTAACATGGACATGAAAGAAGTACTTTACCACTTTGATCTTCACAACTTGTATTGTCTCGTATCATAAACTTTAATAACTCTCATCTTTTGATTTTCTTCACTCTTGTAAATAATTCTTCATACTTTGATATAGAATTCCGCTCCTTATGTGTAAGTCTTTAACATGTATATAAAAATCTACTCATTGTATGTTGCTTTACTTGAATATGAAATTTGCTCTTCTTTATATATATTGTTGCTTGTAAACCTCAAACGTCTTCAACTTTCCTTGTAGATTTTGATGTCGCTCCCTTGTTAATGATGACGGTGTTTCTATGGACCTGTTGTTGGAGAGAGAGAGAATGGTGCTAAATGCAAATAAAACTACAAGAAGGTGGTTTTCATCTATAGACGTCACCCTCATGATTGAAAAAATTAGCACTCAAGATATCAAAGATAGTGCTTCTATTGGTGGGAGGTTGGGTAGCTCACCATTCTACCCGGAATTAACGTACGGTGACACACACTCAAAAGAAAGCTCTTTAGTCAGCTACAAAGAAATTTGGTCTGGTGCCTCTGTTGATTTGAAAATAGGTTGTCTCCACTAATGATTGATCAGCAACCCTAATAATGCATTTCTCCCTGCTCCTAATTTGCATCACCGGCATGATTATTCGATACGTGTCATCCCCGCAGCGGCGCCAAAATTTGATGTGTGTCGTAAGTGCAACAAATTATTCGATATATTTCCCACTAATTAACTAGTAATATAGCGGTAGTAAGGATCGTTCCCACAGAGAGCTGTGCAATTGATATGTTATTTAGTTCAGCAAAATAATAAAGACAAGGGGGTTTGTTGAATAATTAAAATAATAATAGACAATAAGATGAAAAGATGATTAGGAATCATTCGTCGTTACCAAACGTTGACTTGCATAGTATACTCATTTACCTTTCGTAAGAATCATATATCATCAACCGTAGAATAGCAGCTTGCTCAGTGATATCCCCCAAACTTCTTTTACCACGGATACGAAAGCTCTCCGATATCAGATTCTATCCAACTGAACCACCAAGTAGTATCTCACTCAAGGTGTGATCCAATGAACGCTTTAGGCTTTGTGAATCAGGTTGATCCCAGTAGTTAAACTCTTAGCTCAAGGTTCACTTGCTGAAGTTGTCTTCACTCGCAATTGCTCCACAGAATCCCTCTGCAAGGTCTCGCGATTTCAACTTGTGTAGAGAGTTGTTTGACTATTATACTTATCACCCAACTTCTACTAGCATTAGAATGATCAAAATATTAATCCAATTGTACACTTGGACAATCTAGTAATCAATCATAAAACCTAGATATAGAAAAGACAATCAATAATATGATAAAAACTTTGAATAAACTTGTATAATAACTAAGCTTCAAGCCCGGAACATAAAATTCATCCTAAACAATAAAAGTTTAGCTTCTCATGTTTATAATGTTCCCCGGTTTCCCCCTAAAGGGGTAAACCCTAAAATATTAATGAAGAACAAAAGTGTATTATGAGATGTAGAGATATTTGTGATATGAGATGTCTTCTTTTATAGGTTTGCAAGAGTCGAAGTGACCGTGCTCCAAATCCCGTGTAAAGTTGGTTGCCAAAACCTAGCCTATATTCCAAAATAAGCTCACGCCCAAGTCTTGGTCGCGAGAAATACTGCAAACACCACTGATGGGCTCACTTGAATGTCGAACAAGTCCAGCCCATTATCATCGTTCAACTTCCATTGGCCTGTCATTTTCTGGGAACTGACAGGCATAGTTTTAAGCTACCCAAATTCCCCTCGTTCATTCCTCGGACACAGTACTATCCGTGAGTTTTATTTTCCCCTGAGTTTTGGTTTTCCTCCCGTCAAAATCACGGACACTCACCAGCCGTGAGTTTTATATTTCCCTGGATTTTGTAAACTTGGCCGATACTTCCACGGATACTCATGCCTCGGAGAAAATAATTTTCCCCTGAGTTTTACATTCTCGACCATTCCTTTCACGGATACCAGGCCCTCCGAGAGTTTCCTTTTCTTCTGGATTTTGTAATCTCGGCCTCAGCTTCCTTCTTTTACTCTCGAAGCAACCCAGCTCGAGTTATCCAGCTCCATCAACCACCATTGCTGATTCTCAACGGTCGCCATTAACAGCATCACATCACTGTCAAACCCGAGCATCCTTTCTTCCATCAGCAGCCATCAATCTTCATTACTCTGTAACATCGCTGCCATCATCACAGCAACCTTCATCTCGAACTCTTATATTCGCAACAAACTCGAACGTCAGTCTCATATATATATATATATATATATATATATATATTCCTTCTTCGTCTACAGCATCACTGCCATTATCCGCTGCCATCACTCGATGCCATCATTGGTACACTCTTCCAAGACCCAACTCGAACAACCAACAACCATCAATTACAGCTCAGCAGCAACAGCATAAACTCTCCCTGACTGCTCCGTATCGATCACCATCACTGTGCAACCTTGAGTTCATCTCTATTTCAGTGCCTTCAACCACTCACTGCCTTTAACCACAGACCATAGGTTATTTCTTTATTCTCCGAACTCATCAGCCAACAGTTCACTCCATCCCTTCCTGTGGATACTCAACAGCACATCCATGGCAGCAATCCTCACAGCAGACTCTGTCCATTCTTCTCTCGAGCTTTGACACTGGCAGCAACCCAAGTCTACTGCCATCAATTGATTGTTGATCTACATCTCTCTTCTTCATCGTCTCTTCATCGACAGCAAAGCAGCATTACCATCACCACGAGCTCTGAACTATCAGGTTCAGCCAACTCCATTGTCCGACAACCCACGTACTGTCAAGAATCGCATCCACTCATCCTCTGTTTTTAAGCTCCATTACGATCAAAGCCCATGTCTTATAGCATCTCCCATTCAACTGTCAGTCATAGAAGACTGACAGTTTAATTAATATTCCGTGGATGCCCTGAGTAGAAACTCGGGTGCCTCTAACAGTTCTGTAGGTTCTCTAGTTTTTGATAACTTCGGCTTGCTTCAAATGCTTCCCGATTCTTCATACGACGTCGAATTGACTCCATTCTTTCGCCATTGACTTCGTCTTTTCGTCCTCTTCGAGATGATATTAAGTACACCTAGATATGAACGAGTTCTACTTGGTATTTGTCCCTTCTCCACTTGTAGCTAACTTCTTTTATTGCACAATTACGTGCAAATTCACTTCTTTTGGACGATTCACTTAGCAAAACATAAATAAGAGAAAACAAGAGTAATATACAATAATTCGCAAGAATATATAACAATTACTAGCATGGATTCGACACTAAATATATGCAAAATATGCACTTAACAAATTCCCCCACACTTGGCTTTTGCTAGTCCTCGAGCAAACTATCTAAATACAACAACTCCATGTCGTTGAGGATACGGTTGCACTTAGCACGTACAATGGGCCTTTAAACCCCTAGGTGTCCCTAGTGGACGAGTTATAATCTCGTGAGGGATTACCAGAGATATACCCACAAAACCTGCTCCAACTTCAAAGCGTTCCAGCTTCCCAAGCATCCAAAGAGCTATGAGGACATAGAGTTTCTGCATGCTAGTAGTAAGAAGTTAGAAATACCAAAGAACATATTCTCATTCTTAAATGTTGAGTGAGAAATAACTATACCATAATGAGAGAACGCGTATTTAATAGCGATCAATAAGCATTATTTAACACTCTAACAAGCAAGAAATCCGAACGTAGTTCCGTAACACTTCCAAGTTCAGTTATGTTGGTCAGAAATCTCTATGTAAACATACCTAGAAGTATGCTAGTGACTCTAAAATCTCTACAAGTTGGATGTTTTATTCAAATATATACAAAGAAATTGAAAATTTGACTCAAAAAGGCTAAGAACTCTATATGCAAAAGACTCCCCCACACTTAAACTTCACATTGTCCTCAATGTGTAAAACCGAAAATTCTGAATTCTGACGTAGCAGCAGATAAAACGCAAAACCTGTACAAATTGGTAAGGAATTTGGAAAAACTCCATTTCACAAAAGTTGTTCATATACGTGTTTTCTACAAATAGTCAAAAGTCCATAGTATTTTGATAAATGGTATGACAGTTATGGTCTCTGGACTGAACTACGTGCAGTCTGAATTTTTCTGACGAAAAAGTTACTCGTCATAATTATCCCCTGAAATAGATTCTGGAATCTATGAAATTAAACATGGGAATGAAAATATAATATGAAAACAATAAAAAGAAAAAATAAAAGGTTTTAAGATACAAAACCTATGGGTTGCCTCCCATTTAGCGCTTGGTTTAAAGTCGTCAGCCCGACTTTCTTGTTATCGTCCGTATACCAACAATATGAAAATCTGGTAGTCTGCCCAAAAAAGAATCTGCAATTATAATAACAACTTCACACAATGATTAGCATAACATGTTAATAATGAAATTGTTATAGCTTGAAAGCTTCCCCCACACTTAGTCCTTTCTTCACTCGAAAGTGGATAGAGAACATAAAATAAGGGAACTTTTATAGGTTCCTCTTGTTGAACCAGCATTTTGCTAGAATCAAACACATCAAGTGGTGGATAATTAGAAGTAAAATAATACTTAAGAATTTTAGAATCACAAATACTCAATCCTAAATAATGTGGATCAAAAGATTTAGAAATATGCAAAGGATTAGACAAACCTTCCACAATCTCTTGTATTACAGGATCCTCATCATTCTTAAAGAATTGCAATGAATTATTTACCTCATTTGTATCGTGTTCCTCTTTCAAACTATTTAGACATTCTTCGTCAGTTTTTGCGTCAATCAAAATCTCAGCATCATTATAATCTTTAGCTAGCTCAATTGGGTCTTCCACAACTTCAATAAAATTGGTTTCATTCTCAATCTCTAACTCTTCAACACTTTCGTCATCAGAATCAGAATCATCTCCTATAAAGTCTAGTTCATTGGTGCAAATCCTAAAATCATTGTTTGAGTACATTACACCATTTATAACAACGGTTATGTCATATCCATTCTTCTCCTTTTGAATAGGCGAGTAATCATTATAATGATCCAGAGTTGGAATAACATTACCATTATTGCAAGGACTTTCCAAAGGTTTCTCATCTTCAAGATACTCATGAATCTTATATCCATTAGTGATCGTAGAAACGTCAGAATTGGTTTGACTTTGAGGCCAAAATTCTTCCTTAGTTATTCCCTTATTGATTTGATCCATTTCTATTCTTAGGTTGTCAATAACATCTTGAAGTTTTTGAAGTGTATCTTCAGTCTTTTTGTTGTGTTGATCCAGCTGTTGGTTTTCCCGATCCAAACTATTCATAAATTGGTGCATTAGATCTTCGAGAGTAGAAGAACTATCTTTAGAAGCATAACTTTCCATAGTATGGTCGCTTTCATCCATCATTTGAATGTGCTGGTCCAACTTTTGATTTTCCCGATCCATATTATCCATAAATCGGTGCATTAGATCTGTAAGACTAGAATAATCGTGATTAGAAGCAAAACTATCCCCCCATCCTTGTGGTTTTTCACTTACACACCAGTCATAAGGTTGTTGATATGCATGAGAATAACCATAAGGTTCCGTAGGATACTTATCATAGCCAAAAGATTGGTTTTGATTATACCTATGGAATGGTTGGTAGCTGTCATGATATTGAGATTGAAAAAAAATAATTGATTACCACTATAATATGACGATTGGTCTTGTGATCCGTACATGATATGTCCGTAAGGAAACATGACGACTCACAAGAACAAAAGAAAAAATCTAAAAAAAAAAAGCTCAAATAACAAATCAATTAACAACCGTTCCCCGACAGCGGCGCCAAAATTTGATGCGTGTTGTAACCACAACAAATTAATCAAGATATTTCCCACTAATTAACTGGTAATATAGCGGTAGTAAGGATCATTCCCACAGAGAGCTGTGTAATTGATATGTTATTTGATTTAGCAAAATAATAAAAGACAAGGGGGATTTTTGAAAGTGAAATAAAAAATAATAACAAATAAAAGAAAGATGATTAAGGAATCCTTCGCCATTACCAAGCGATAACTGGATTAGTATACTTATCTATATTCGTTAGAACCATTCATCACCAACCGTAGAATAGTAGCTAGCTCAGTGTTATCCCCAAAACTCCTTATACCACAGATACAGAAGCTCTCCAATATCAGATTATATCCAACCGAACCACCAAGTAGTAGCTCACTCAAGGTGTAATCCGACCGAACGCTTAGGCTTTATGAATTAGGTTGATCCCAGTAGTTAAACTCTTAGCTCAAGGTACACTTGCTGGTGTTATCTTCACTCGCAATTGCTTCACAGAATCCCTCTGCAAGGTCTCGTGATTTCTACTTGTATATGAATTATTAGACGATTACTTATGTCCTAACTCATTACTAGCAATAGAAAAATTAGTAGATCAATCTAGCATGCACTCCAAATCAACCCAATAATCACTCAAAAACATTAGATATGGTAAAGACAAACGATAAGATGATTAAAACTCCGAACAAACTTGTATAGTAGTAGAGCTTCATGCTAGAACATTGAATTCATCCTTAATCGATAGAAATTAGTTACACATGGATTTACTAAAACCCACAAAAATATAAGAAGAAAGAAGAAGAAAATAGCTTAGTTTCCCCCGGAAGGGTAAACCCTAAAATACGGATTAAGAACCTCAATCCTCTCTCTTTATTTTTCTCCGGAACTGTTCAGCAGCAATGACGCTTGTACCATCGTCACTTCTCCGACCTACCTTCCATTATTGCATGTCGCGTTCTTCTCATTCACAGCAAAACTCGAGCATCAACATCTCTCCTCGATCTCAGTCATCAATGGCAGCAGCCATCAATCATGATCATAAATCACAACTCTCTCCATCCAAAATGGCAGCAACGTTCGCTTTCATGCTCTGTTTCCTTCAAACTCTTGCTTCCATCTTCCCATAAGTCCATCGCTGGCATCAAACTCCATCATCGACCAAAACACAACAGCACCTCAGCTTCATCTTCTCCGTCGTGCTGGCATTAAGCAACCCGAACTCCGCAACCACCAAACTCCCTGAACTACTACACGAACCAAAGACAGCTACTCTCATCATTTCCTCGGTCCCTTGAATCCATAACCTTCGGCGTCACTAAACAGTCGGAGCTTCCCTGTATTTGTCGTGATTGTTAAAGAAGATGATGGTGCCCTGAGAGATAAGCCTGGCTCCTTTAGTACCTTTTGAATTTAAGTTCCCCCCAAGTAAATGACCCGACTGCAATTAGCATTTCCTTTGAAACTTGATTGCCCCTTAACAGAACGGCTACCCCTTAACGTATAGTGGGGTGTCAATAGCACTTGCCATCAAAATGACCATTTTGCCCTTTAAATCTTCCAAGTTCTTCTTTTGCCCATAACTTCTTCATACGAGCTTTGAATGACTCCGTTCTTTCGCCATTACCTTCGTCTTCTCGTCATATATAAAATGATGACTAGAAATCCTCCATTTGCACGAGTTCTACTGGGTCTTTGGCCCTTTTTCACTTGTGACTTCACTTTTGTAGCTATTTCCACTTCTTTTTGGATGATTCACCTAATGAAAGACAAATACAAGAAAACAAGCGTAATACCGAATAATTCACCAGAAAGATAGCAATTACTAGCATGGAATTGACATCAAAAATGTGAAATATGCACTTATCAGACGTGAACTTCCGAGAGTGCGCGTACTGGTACGTGGGACTTTAGTTCCGGTTTTCCTGAGCAGCAAAGTACGCATACTTTGGTTCAAGGAATAAGGACTTACAAACGTATGTGTTACCACACAATGTTTATATCCTTCCAAGGTTATATATTCTAAACTCTCATTTCAATCATTGAAACATTCTTAGAGGACGTTATATAGTTGTTGTTCACAAGCTATTTTTCGTCAAAGCGATTTTCAAATAATTGAAACTAATATGACTTTCGTCACTAGTAAAGATGAAAATAGACAAAGTGAAAGCTTACAAACACATATTTCGAGAAATAGAGAAGCGAGATAAACTCGGCTCGAAATAGCAAATGTGTATAATCAAAGTCTATACAGCAATACGACTTTTATCTCAAGATAGGAGATAGAGTAGATATAATTTTGAGTGATAGATAAGTTCAAGTCTCCACATACCTTTTAGTCAATGAATTTCCACCAGTTCCTTGAGTAGTTCTTCGTCTTTGTATGATGATCGCCATGGAGTCTTGAGCTCAACTACACTCTCTATCCTAGTCCGAGACTTATCTATAAGTAGACTAGAAATCAAGACTTATAGTTTTGATCACTAATATTGACAAACATGCTTGAGATAGCAACGCACGCGAGTTCGACCGAGCAGTGCTCTAACAGGTAGCGTTCAAGTTACCCCTCTTATTCAATCGGGCTCGCATATTTCTATTTGGTGATTTCGGATTGAATTAAGAGTTAGAGATATTAAACTCTTAGATATACTTTACTCTAGATTGAGTTTGACTGTCTAGTTGATTCTCTAGAAAGTATATTGGAGTAAGTCCTCTCAGATTTCCAAACGAATTATTGGATGTGGTTGTTAGACCCCCACATTTTCACTTATATTTTGATCAAGTACCTCGGTGTTCATTAAGGCTTTGAAGGCAATGTGTTTACTGGAATTACTGTGATGTTCATTATCAAAGATTTTTAACTTTCCAACGAGGCTGCTTCTAGAAAGAGTTGAAAGATCATTTCCTTCAATGATGGCATGTTTCTTACACTCATATCGGGCTGGCAAAGATCTCAGAATTTTCATCATAATATCCTTTTCAGAAACCATCCTACCTAACGCATGAGAGGCTTTCACTATTTCGGGTAACTTTTACTTAAATTCCTCAAAGGAATTTTCGTTAGCCATACGAAGGTTTTTTCAGTCATAAGTTAGATTTTGAAGCCTTGCTTCCTTTTCTGAGGTATTTCATTCACATGCGGTCTCTATGATATCCCAAGCATCTTTCAACGTGTAGACACATGATTTTGAAGATCTTGGCTTATGACATGGATATATAATAGCATTCACTTCGTCAGAATTATGCTTTGCAGCACTGATTTCAACTCTACTATATTCAGCTATATCCTTATTAACAGTTTTCCTGTCTTTTATAACTGTTAGAGGAGTATAATCCTTTACAACCTGTACCCATTATTGGCACATTTTTAATTACAGTTGGTTTGGGTTCATGAAAGGTTGTACACACACCTACATCAATCACTTATCCATCACATGTAGAGTGAATGCACGCGTGATGTAGCTGCCACTTGAATCGGTGATTAGGCAGCCAAAACTGATGCAAAAAACGCAAACACAAATTCAATATGGTCATTCTCGCTAGACTTGCTTGGAGACTAATAGAGAACCCATATAAACTTTGGTGTATGGTTTTCAAATGTAAGTACTTTCCTAAATCTGACCCTTTAAGGTAAACTCTCTTTGTTGTTTTTATTTTCTTGCCACCAAAAGTCCCTTTGTAAAGCACTAAGTCTATCTAAGGTTTTATTAGGAGAGAGAAGCACATCATTTGATACATCGACATTGTACTGGTGACAAAACTAATAAGAGTGGTTTTATCAGCTTGAGATAGTAATTTGGCTTTCCGACCTTGGATTCTACTTTAAACATAATCAAGCATGTTTTGGTAATTAGATCTTTTAATCATATTGAAAAACAAAGGTGTGCCCATATAAGTATCAGTTTTGGTTATTTTATTGACTTTGAGAATTCTAGCTAATAACTTATAGTATTTGCTTTGGATTTTTTTACTAAAGTAAGTTTTCGATTTCTGATAGTTTATAATTTGTCCTGAAGAATCACTAAACAACTTTAAAATATCAAGTAAATTTTGGGCATGAAAAATACTATCCGAGGTAAAAAAAAAAAAAAAAGATCGACACGGATAAGGAGTCTCTAGTGACTTTTACTCATGTAATGCTTCATAAACTTTCAACATGCAATAAAAGTCTAGATATCAATTCCATGCAAACAATAAAAATAGTAGGTGACATAGGGTACCCTTGTCTGATACCCTTTGATGGAGAAAAAATTCTCCATGGATACCATTAACTAGAACAACATACGAAACAAAGGAAATGCAAGCATAAATGAGATCACAGTTTCTTATGAAAAACCTAAGGATTTCAAAACATTGATTGTGAAATTACATTCTAATTTATCAAAGGCTTTAGATAAGTCTAGATTTAAAACCACATGATCATTATTCCTTTTACTAGTTTTCATCATAAGAAAATTTTTATGTACGACTATCATAAAATCCGTAATTTATCTTTTAGAAATAAAAGCCAATTGGTTTTGTGAGATAAGTTTATCAAAGCGTGGTTTAATTCTATTTGCTATGATTTTGGTTTGGGACGGAATTGTATGGTGTTTTAGGTGTTTATTTTTGGTATTAAGGAAATGCAAGTATGGTTTATTTTTCGGTTGAAACAATTTTTTTTGAAGATATCTTGAACCCAATTGAAGATCTCCTCATGAAGACTATCCCAATGATGTTGATAAAATCTTGGGAGGAATCCATTAGGACCCAGAGCCCTCCGAGAGCTCATCATAAATAAAGCTTCTTTTATCTCTTTTTTATCAGAGATATTACAGAGATTGTTGTTTTCACCTGTATTGTTGTTTAAGAATGTTGTTAAAGATAGGATCAATTTTGTTATCATTAGTTTGAAATATATCTCTGAAATATTTAGTGATTAAAGAAGCTAAGTTTTGCTGGACCTCAATCCGTAGACTAGTATTATCCCTAGGCATGAATATTATTTATTTTTTTCCATTCAGAAGTATTATGGTAAAAGAATCTAGTATTATGGTTATTTTCTTTTATCCATTTTTCCTTTCCATATTGCATATAAAGATATATATTTTTATAGAGTACCATGAACTTAATCATCTTGAAGGTTTTTTAACATATTATTAATTTGTATACTATAAGGTTTTTAATTTTAACTTTCAATTTCATTAAGAATGTTAGATATGTTTCTGAAAATATTACCAAACTTCGGCTGATTCCAAAGCCCGAGATTGTTTTCTAAATTGTGAAGAATGCTACTTGTATTAGTATTCCTACCTTTATTGTTTTCAAAATAATTTTCTATTTTATTATTGTATGTTTTGTGTTCTCTCTAGCATATCATATATCTATAGGTTTTATTCCTTTTTCTTTATCAGGTATTAGTAAAGACGTACGCACGACGCCTCTGTCGCTTCGTTTCAAGACCTGCAAAAGAACAGTAAAATTCAATAAACCATCTCCAAATATTTATGTCTTGTTTCAAGACCTGAAAAATTTGTCGCAGTAAAATCCAAAAAAATGAATTTTCGAATACTTGATTATTGAAAAGATATTTAAATATTGACACATTGTTCAATTATGGTTGCTTTGGGTTCATGAAAGGTTGTACACACCTACATCCATCACATCTGGAGTGAAATCGCACGTGCGATGCACCTTCCACTTGTACCGGTGATTGGGAAGCCAAACTTGATCAAAAATACAGGCTTTACCTTCCGGTTGAAAAGCTGCAAGCACATGGGATGTGTGAAATCTTGACTTTGTTTAAGATGGTAACGATATTAAGCATCCAACTGGGGCAAAAAACTGCTCTAGATCCATCTGGTATAGTCAAACAAATATCTTAACAAAGACCAATACACAATGTGATCCAGGGAAGGGATTGGTTACACGCAATGCAGGCGGTTCCTTCAACCTATCACCATAAGCTGAAAATCATAACGAACTCTGGAGAGTACGTGATCCGAGGGAATCAAGCAGTATCAAAAGAATTAGCAGTTCTCTCTATGGATCATCAGGAAGATCCATATGGTGGACAGAGAGGATAACAACTAAATCTTCCAGGTAGAAGAGCGAAGCTAAAAAAGGCAACTAGAAGACCTAAGCTACTTGACGGCCAAACCAAATCGAGCTCTACCTGAAAATCCAGATATGAAAATAGAAATACCAGGAGTTCTGGAATGTATGTTCAAAGCTGAGGTCATGGAGCTTCTGAAATAAATAAATCTTAGCACAACTGAGGAACCAAAAAAAACTTTCATTGGAAAAGACTTACCATAGGATGAAAAACAAAGAATGATCGAGCTACTAAAAGAGAACATTGACATCAGGCATAAATCATAATATCGCATGTCATTCTATGAATATCAATCCAAACTTTGATCTGGTTAAGCAGACAAAAAAGAAAATAGCAGATAAGATATACAATTCAGTAAATTCAGATAATGAAAGGATGCTAGAGGCAGGTATACTAAAGGAATGCAGATACCCGGTCTAGATCTCGAACATCTCAAACATGAAAAAGAATCAGAAAGTTCGAGTCTGCATCGATTTCACCAACCTAAATAAAGCCTGCTCAAAGGATGAATTCCCGCTTTCTAACATGGATCGACTGGTGGAGTCAATCCAAGTCAAATTTAGTGACTACATTTAGGAATAACATAATCCTTGTAGATGGGGAAAAATGGTTCGCTGGTTTTTCAGGAAAGTGAAGAGAAAAGCGTGTTGTCGAGACTCCTCAACCGAGCAAACTATTCAACCTTACACGAATGCACTTCAAAGGGAGTGCTTGGATTCGAGAGATCAATCTGTAGGACTCCGGCCTAAACTAAGTCAACGGACGTTCCAGAGTCAATTCGGTCGCAAAGAGGGAGATAGGTTGATCTATAGGAGAGAAACTGAGAATTGTGTGGGATCAATGATGATCAAGAATTGTGGATGTGTTTAAGGTTTCTGCAATTTTTGGTGAACTGATGAGTTCGAATAAGTTCTGATAGATTGATGAATTCTTGAGAGTAGTTACTCAGGAAATTCGACAATTGTTGATAGCTAGTGATCATTCGTTGTCCTCAATCATGGATTTAGAGACTTATTTATATTGTCAGAGTCGTGAAAACTTTGATTCCTATAAGTGTGACGATTTCTTGAGTGAAAGAATGGGAAAGTGGGAGATCGTGGTGAAACCAGTTCTAGATTGTGCGGAGACTTGGTTAATCATTCACCCACTACTTTGCTAACTCCTTCAACCATTGACACGACTTACTCACATTTCTCGTTGTGGATGAATCCACGTGATGTATACCGTCAGACCAAAACCCTAATTGATATCTCCCAATTAGACGTGATTGATGCCTCACGAATCGTGGAGTCTGCATGACAGACGTGTATTAATTAGTCAGTTTTTGATTTATTTAG
This sequence comes from Papaver somniferum, assembly GCF_003573695.1. Classification (NCBI taxonomy): domain Eukaryota; kingdom Viridiplantae; phylum Streptophyta; class Magnoliopsida; order Ranunculales; family Papaveraceae; genus Papaver; species Papaver somniferum. The sequence goes on along the minus strand of NC_039359.1, from coordinate 188,010,642 downwards.
ACAGTGAGTCTAGGTTTTGTTGAATCGAGCATGAGTGATGAATGCTCAGCGATCCATGGATCGAACGTGTAGTTCTCTGAAATGATGTCAATATTGTAAATTCAGTGATTAATTACGGATCAATATTTGAGCGAGAGCAAGTATTGCTCCATTCGGAGAATTGCTGAATATTGAGGATTTGACGAGCAACTGAGCAAGTACTGCTCAATTTGAAAAATTAATGATTATTGATAATTTGACGTGCAACTGAGAAAGTATTTCTCAATTCGAAAAATTACTGATAAATTACTAAATATTGATAGGTGGATCAACATTTGATCAACTGAGCAATTATTGCTCAATTCGACGAATTATTTATTGGTGACGTGACCCAATAAAATACTAAAATATTGGTAGATTACCAAATGAATAATTCATATGTTGGTTGCTGAATCAACATAAATTCACTAGTGTTTGAATCTTGCTCAGATTGATGATTTGTGGAACATTTATTCGAAACCCTAACTTCAGATCAATTATCTGTTAATTGATGAATCGCTGAAAATAGGTCATGAGTGATAGAGGGACCGACCACATGTGATGATGGGCGTCCATGTGGTCCCCAGTGCTCGAGTGAGCATGCACCAGGGTCCTCAGTTTGAGGGTCGGTGAAAGAATGATGATTAACTGTCAGTTTCATCATTTATTGAAATATTGCTGGATTCAGCATTAAGTGATAAACCCCGAGTATGAAAAATGAGGGACCGACCAAGAGAGCATGATACCGGCTCTTGGTGGTCACGGGACCAGCTTTTGGTCGTTTGAGCAATCTCCATGTTAGTTGTAGAGAATTTGGGCCCAATATGAGCAATTGATCAAATTAGGTCAGAATTATGAAAACGTGTGGGACCATCTTTGTGCAAGCCCTAGGGATGACCCTGGTCGGCCAAGAAGTCATGCACGTGTTACCATGGTGTCCGTGTTTCCATACTGAGAGTTTCAGTATTTTCTGATGTGCGTTCGAGCAACATTGTGAATTTTCAGAAGAGTTTCATCTTGACTGAAATTCTTGATTTTTGCTGGAATGAGCATTTATGCTCAATTGATCAATATTTTGTACATATTAAAATAAGGAAATTTTAACATTTAATATTGCCGCGAGAGGCTAGCTGGTCGTGTGACCATGTTGGTTTTTGGTTTTTCATGATTTGAGCAATATTTGAGAAAATATGAAGGAATCATGAATTTTGCTCAAATTGAGGAGTTTCATGAGATGAGGAAAATAATAATTATAAAAGACTAGGGATTGTAAGGTGTGGGACCGGCCACGTCTAGGGCATGGCCAGCCGGCTATGTTTCCCGGTCCCACAACACTTTCCCTAATTTTATATTATTATTTTTCATGAAATCGTGATATTATGGAGAATCCATGAGTTTTGTTGAAACGGAGGAGTTTCATGAAATTGGGATATAATAATTATAAAAGGCCAGGGATTGTAAGGTGTGGGACCGGCCACGACTTGGCATGGCCGGCCGGCTAGGTTGCCCGGTCCCACACACCTTCTCTTATTTTATGTTATTAATATTTTTCATGAATCCGTGAAAATATGGAGAAACCGTGAGTTTTGCTCAAACAAGGAAAGTTGCTGGGATGGAGAAGTTTTCATGAGTTCATGAAAATAACAAAATAAAGAAAAATAATGGGAGAGGCATGGGGCCGCCCACGGCTAGGGCACGGCCGGCCAGCCGGTGGGCCCGCCCAGGGCGCCTATTATTATTTTATTATTATTTGTTGTTTTCTCCTGTTTTGCGTAGGATTCCTCATTTTTCCATATTTTTGAATGCTCGTTTGTGCATCTGGGTGCTCAATCGTGCATCATTATCGAGTACACTTGCACCATTTTATGGGGCTTACTCAGTGATGGTCCAGATGCCCGGTTGTTGAGTATTTATTATTAGTTTATGAAATTCAGTAGAGAATAATTCATGAAACTGAACAATAAAATGAGTAGTTGTTTTATTATCAATTCATAGGATCAGTCGTGGACTCGACCATGAACTCGGAATAATAAAATTACCTATTATTATTCCATGAGATCAGTCGTGGATTCGGTTATGAAATCAGAGCAAAAGATAATTGTTTATTGCATTCCATGGGATCAGGCCGTGGATTCGACCATGGAATACGAGCAAAAATAGATCATTCTGGGAATTCAGTGGTGAATGTCACGGCAGAATTAATCTATTGCAGAAGGATATTAGCCAGTTAAAGCGTCATACACATTCTGAAAGGTGCATAGTCAGAGAGCAGCAAGTGTTGCCGGAATCTGAAGGCATTAAACCGCCTGGGTCTATACACGGTCTCTTCACATAGTCAGGAAACAGTGAGTGTCACCGACGTCCTGAAGGCGTTAATGCTCTCAATCTACGGAGAACCGCCCAATCGTTCTTCTATGTGAAGGGGGTCTCTCTCATGTAGTCAGGGAACAGTGAGTGTCAACGACGTCCTGAAGGCGTTAAGCTCTCAATCTACGGAGAAACGCCCAATTAGGTTATTCTACATAGAGGGCACGACGAAATGCCAGGAATCGAACGCTCAGCTGGTGAAGGCTTTTCGAAAACATATTCATCATGGTCTCGTAAAATATGAATCATCACATGCTTGAAAGCCGTGTCAGAAGCATGCAGTATCATGATTTTACGGTTTTGTCCTTTGTTGAAAATCCACCATCTATATTAAGTCCCCTGCTTAGTGGGGGACAATCATGTTTCGCAGTAATCATTGAATGGTGATTTTCAGTCGACGAGATCAGTAGTTGAACTCAGTTGTACAAAAGTATTCTCAGAATCCCCGATTTTTTTGAATGATGTCATGTACGAGCAAATGTTTAGGTGAGGACCCTGATAGTATGATAGAGTGTCATCCCGTGAGCATGGAGAGATGAGCTACTGCTGATTTGGACGCCCGGAGGCTCAGTTCCAGTTGATTTAGCGTTTGCGGGCCCGATCCCAAAAAATAAATCATTGTTTTAGGAACAGACGTTCATTCGTTTTTTAGTTTAAGAAACAAACAAAATAGACCTGAGTCTAATGATAAAAATTTTGTCTATGCGCTTTCACGGAAGCCAAAATTTTATTTTTTAAATATGTGAGATCTCCAAAATGGAATAACCTCTTGTTTCAAAGGCGGATGCTCGCGAGAGGGAGCAAAAATATATACATGTATTTTCAAAGTTACGTGAGTTTCACGTGTGAAATGTATATTTTTGCAAAATCAATGTTTTGATTTTGAACAACAGTTAAAAATAGACAATTATCCACGGTGAAATAATGTCTGTATGTGAGTTTTCACAATGGACGTTTGTCCAATTTTTGAAAAAACAGTGAATGTTCACACAGTGGAAATTTATGTGAAATTAAATTTTTGATTTTCAGCAATTGCTAGAAGTAAACAATTTTTGATAAAATACTGTTTGTATGGATTTTGTGATTTGATAGTGTATGCACAGAACCAATGAGTGTTCACTCAGTGGGAGTAGCTCACATGGTGAAAATAATGTGAATTGTTCATATGATGGAAGTTTCGTGAATTGTTCACAGTTTTATAAAAATCATGTTATGGTTTTGAATAACGAATTTTGTTCGTCTTTGCAGGATTGAAGGAGCGAACAAATTCTCGAGATTGTAATCACTAAAGTTAGTGAAATTTTAAATAGGTAAGAGTTGGATGGTTACCATTTTTGTAGACGCTGTTGTGAGCATCTTTGTTAGAGCATTGCTAGGTCGAACTCGCATGCGTTGCTATCTAAAGCATGTTTGTCAATGTTAGTAATCAAAACTATAAGTCTTGATTTCTAGTCTATTATAGCTAAGTCTCGGACTAGGATAGAAAGTGTAGTTGAGCTCAAGGACTTCATGGAGATTCATCATACAAGTAGAAGAACTACTCAAGAAACTGGTGGAACTTCTCGACAAAAAGGTATGTGAAGACTTGAACTTATCTATCACTCAAAAGTCTATCCACTTTATCTCCTACTCTTTGAGACAAGAAGTCGTATGTTATATATATAGACTTTGATTATACACATCTGGTATTTCGATCCGAGTATACCTCGCCTATCTATATCTCGAAATATGAGTTGGTAAGCTTTTCTCTTTAACCAAGTTTATCTTTACCATGTAACAAAATTCATGATATGTTTCAATCGTCTTAAAAATTTCTTTGGAGAGAAATGATGTAAAAACTATATAACATCCTCTAAGAAGGTTTCAATGATTGAAATGAGAGTTTAGACTACATAACCAATGGTGGACATAAGCATTGTTGTGGAAACACATTTATGTATAAGTCCTATTCCTTGAACCAAAGTTTGCGAACTTTGTTGATCAAGACAACCGGAAGAACGACGTGAGCCAAGTCCGTGAACTGCCGAAGTTCTCAAACCCGAGAATTTCTGCTGTAGTTGACAAACTATTTGAGTGAAACTAAGTCTGCGAACTCAGTCCGCGAACCGGCGAAGTTCTCATACTCGAGAATTTCTGCTGGAGTTTGTAAACTCTACCCGGTAACTTAAGTCCGCGAACCTAGTCTGCGAACTTGAGAAGGTTATATATATCTGAAGATGATTTCTGAACTTAAACTTAAAAACACTAAGGAATGCAGTTTTCAAACCGTGGATATGAAAGTTCATGAACCGATTCAAGTGAATCAAATCATCTTTGCTTCAATCGTGTCTTGTGTAGTACATGAGATTTCCTTGCAATTAAAAAACTCTCTAACTAGTTCATTTGAAATCATTTGAGCTAGTTATGGTGAAGAAAAACATGGTTGATATGGAATGCTCATATGGATAACCTTTTGTTTAACTATTGTTGAACCAACAAGTTCATACGTTTGGGTACGGTTAACAAACCTAGAAGCGTGCATTGTCAAGTGTGTGTAACAAGCTAAGTTTTCGATCTAATGGTTGAGAAATATTAGCTTGAATCTAAATCGGGTTTTCATCTAACGGTGGATATTGATTGCTTTGTTACCAAGGTAAATTAATTGCAAACCCTGATTTGAAAGAATATATAAGGGGAACTCTAGTATCTGTGCAAAACTAATCCCCACACCTCACGTGTGATACTAGTTTGCGTACTAGAGTCGGTTCTCCTTTAAACTTTGGTTTTCTTTTTCTAAAACCAGGTTAACGACTTAAAGACTTCATTGGGATTGTGAAGCCAGGCCGATACTACTTTTATCATAGTTATTTGATTTGATCTTGCATTTTCTATCATACGAGTACAATCAGATTGATTGGCTTGAGATTGATATCTCCGATAGGCAAGATATAAAAAGTAATCACAAACATCTTCGTCTCATTGTTTGTGATTCCGCAACATCTTGTTTCGCTACCATACGATTAAGATTGTTGTGAGGTGATTGATAAATTTAGGCTGTTCTTCGGGAATATAAGACCAGATTATCAATTGGTTCCTGTCACCTTGATTATTATCAAAAGACGGAACAAAACCTTTTAGGGTTTATCTGTGGGAGACAGATTGATCCTTTATAGACTTGTCTATGTGAGACAGATTTGTTTATTGTTAAGTCTTTGACTTTGGGTCGTAGCAACTCTTAGTTCTGGGTGAGATCAGCTAAGGGAATCAAGTGCGCAGTATCCTGCTGGGATCAGAGGCGTAGGGAGTACAACTGTACCTTGGATCAGTGGGAGACTGATTGGGGTTCAACTACAGTCCAGTCCGAAGTTAGCTTGGAGTAGGCTAGTGCATGTAGCGACTTAATACAATATGTGCTGAATCTGGACTAGGTCCCGGGGTTTTTCTGCGTTTATGGTTTCCTCGTTAACAAAATTTTTGGTGTCTGTGTTATTTCTGTTTCCGCATTATATTGTTTTATATTTATAATTGAAATAATACAGGTTGTGCGTTAGATCATCAATTAGAGTAATCTAACCTTTGGTTGTTGATTATCATTAATTGATCCTTGGATATTGGTCTTTGGTACCATCCAAGTTATTCCTTGTGTTTGATTAAGGACTCGCTGATTTCTGTTAGCTCGAGTAAATCAAAACAAGAGAGAGATATTAACTCCTCGATATACTTTAATCTAGATTGAGTCTGACTATTTAGTTGATTCTCTAGAAAAGTATATTGGAGTTAGTTCATACAGATTCCTAAGCAAAATATTGGGTGGTGTTATTAAACCCCCCGCTTTTTCAATTGGTATCAGAGCAGGCAAACACGTTCAAGACCTTACCAGTCTGTGTTTGTAGCGATCTGACTCTATGGACAGATGTGTTATCTCTATTAACGTACCACCAGTCTTCGATAGCTCTAATTACATATGGTGGAAAATTTCTATGCGAGCTTTTCCTCAAGCAAGTGATTTTCAATCATGGGTATATGTTGTTAATGTCTATGATGCTCCCGTTGTGGAAGTTGGATATGTAAACGTTCCCAAGAATATTGGTGAATACAGACCTGCCGAGATACTTGCTGCAAAGCAAAATTCCGACGGTTTGAATACCATCATACATGCCATTACCCCAAATCTTCAGCACCATGTGTCAAATTGCACTAGGTCTAAAGATGCTTGGGATATCTTAGAAACCGTATTTGAAAGTAACTCCAGTGAAAAGGAAGCTAGGCTTCAAAACCTTAATTCCGATTGGGAGAACCTTCGTATGGCAGATGAAGATACATTTGATGAGTTTAATCACCGAGTGTCTGAAATTTTTAATGCATCTTTTGCATTAGGTAAGACTATTCCTGAAAAGGACATTGTGATAAAAATTCTCAGATCGCTGCCATCTAGATACGAGTCTAAGAAGCATGCCATCATTGAGGGAAATAACCTTGATAATCTTTTCATAAATACATTTTTTGGAAATCTAAAGATCTTTGATCATGAGCATACATCCAAAATCGGAAAGGATGTTGCCTTTAAAGCACAGAAGAACACTAAATTACTTGATAAAACTAAAAGTTTTTATGTCTCTGAGGATGATCAGTCTGAGGGTGATTTTTCGGATGAAGATCTTGAAAAATCAGTCTCCTTGATCACGAGACAATTTAGGGATCTTCTATTGAAGAGAAGTAACGGTTTTCAAGAGACAAACCTAGGTCATCAGATAAACCTCACAATCGCGTTCCTCCTAAAAACAGGGATGCTGACGAGGCTGATGACGAGGATATGCCACAATGTTTTAAGTTTAAAGGTTTTGGTCATTTTGCAAACGAGTGCCCAAATCATATAAAATACACTGGGAACAAAGGTCTTGTTGTAACACTTGATGAGATATCTGAGATCTATGATTCTGATGAGATAGGAAATCAAGTGTTGGTCTTCTATGTGAAAATATTGATTTTGATAATTGTAGCAATACATATATCAACCTTGATGGTTTCGGTGAAGAAGAGAATCCAATCAAGCTGGAAGAATCAATTGACCCATCCTTTGGAAACTCTGTCTGTAATGTTTCAGGATCTATGTGTCTAGCTGCTTACACACCACAGATGCCTGAATACTATCCAAGATTGACGTGCTCGTTTTGTTCTCAGAAGGGTCTTGAACTATCAAGATGTTACAAGTAAAAACATCAAGTGAGGCACGCCAACAAACTTCAATGAAGAGCAAATCGATTGGCAAGGAAGCTTAAACTTGCTCAGAAGGCTGCTGAGGTATGTAGGATTTTATCTTCGTCTAAAAAGTTGGTTTCCAAAGACAAAATAAGACCATTAGAGAAGCAGGTATGGTCAAATCCTTTGACAGACAAAAGTCAGAGGATTCCTCTCAAGAAGAAAATGATGGACAAATTGTTGTTCACCACAGCACAAACTAATTGTGTTGTTTGGTAAATCTTGTCTCATGTGCCTGATCAAAAGAGATAAGATTGTGTACCATTCATGCTTTAGGAAAAGTTTTTTTTCTTAGGTTTGTTTTTCTTGTCTATCAAATAAAATAAAGGGTTATTATCGACAATTCTACTCTTTATAGGGTTTAGAGTTGGACGTCCACGAACCTGTTTAAAGGTTGCGAACCCTACATTCCTTTTTCCTCTATGATATTCTTTATATCTTAAGACTGCTTGATGAGATTGTGAATTCCACTCACAAAAAACCAGTTGTTTATAACTGTTCTCTAAGCATCATGTCTTTGGATGGAAAATATGTCAACATGATTGTTAATCCATCAATCAAGTAAAAAGAGAAATCTCCAGTAACTCCGTCCTTAAAAAGAAAGAGGAGGAATACAAGAAAGCCAAGGGTTGTCCCTTCTAACTCTCAGAAGTTTTCCCATGTTCTTGATGAGTTGAAGGAAGTAAGAAAGGAGATTCGTGAAATAAAGGCTTGCGTTTAAGATCTTTGGAAATTCAGAAAGCCTTGGTTCGGCATCATCAGCCAAGACGGTTTGTTGATATTAACTCCTATCTCCACGAACCTTATGCTCCAATGGCTGTTGACGACAATGAATTCGGGAATGATAAAGTATTTCTCTAATACATTGTTTCCTAGCATGTCTTCTTTTTGATTTAGTTGGAATAATAACTAGTGCTTTGAGTAGCAATGATTGTGACTACACGTAGCTATTATTTTTCATCTTCTTGTTCTTTTTTAGGTTTATTGGTTTAAATTCTAAAAATTATTTGGAAGATGATGTTTTTGCAGTATTAATCTTTATGATTTGTTATATTGCAATTTGTTATGGGATATTGGGGTTTACGACCGTGAACTATGTTTGTCCCATACTTTGTCAAAAGTAAAGTCGTTCGTGATCGGTATTCACGTATTGATAAAAGAATGAATGGACTTTTGACAAATACAAAAGTTAAGCCTATATTGTAAAATATTTGATGGAAGATAGGTTAAAATCTTTTGTTTTCAAGGATTATGTCTATTAAATATCGTTATGCAAATAGTGATGGAAAATAGAATGAATCCTTGTGTATTCCGCAGTATTAATCATCCCTGATCCATATTTTATGTATTACTGTGAGGCTCTATAATATATCTTATGTTGAGCACTATACGACCAAGTTGATTTTTTAGCTTAGTTATTGTTCCGTGAGATATGTCACGTCGAGCATATTGAACTAAATTAATCATCTTGTTTGATTATTTAGTTATTGCTCCGTAAGTTTTCTTATGTCGAGCAAAACAAATGAAATTAAATTGATTACTTTTGTGATTAGTTTGGTTGTGTATTCCAATTAGATTAATTATGGGTTCTCTTGTAATTAATCTAGTTGAGTATTTTTGTGTCTCCATAAGTTCTCTTATGTTGAGCATAATCAATTGAATTGATCATTTTTTGTGGATAATTTGATTGCGTATTACGATTAAATTAATCATGGGTTTACTTGTAATTAATTTGATTGAGTTTTTGGATATAGGAAATCATTCTCATGATTTTTTTTGTGTCCAATAAAAATCCTTCTTTTCTTTCGAAATTAAGGTCGTTCGTGTTGTTCTTTCGGGAATGACATCAAATGGGAGAAGAGTTCTTTTGAACTTGTGCTTAATGGTCATATCTTGAGGGGTGTGCGGCTGTGGAATTTTAGAGGGGTTATCTTGTATCTTTAAAACTCCTTGATGAATGCATTTAGCTTCGGCTTTATGATTGCATCTAAATTAGTTGATATGTATTTTTTCTTTTTGTCATGAAATGTCTCTCTCGGAAATTCATTATGATCCCATTCTTGTACCTTTGCCAATTTTATTGACAAAAGGGGGGAGAATTAATATGTAGTTCACACTACAAATACATATGGTTTTCGGATCATTGTGTAAGGGGGAGTGATACATATCATCATAGTATTATTGTTGAAGTTATGATACAATTGAACTTTGACGCTGTGTAATAATACTATGTTATAGCTACGGATCTTCAACAACGGTGATGCTAAAATTACAACCTTTGGGATCATTGGAGTACTTGTAAGTGACGAAGATTTCGAGGAATGTTGAAGATTAGACATGTGGAATAGGAGCTACTAAAGTTTCTTTATCTTTTTTGTATTCCATATGTATTGATAGTTTTGTCACTAAAATTGACAAAGGGGGAGATTGTTAGAGCATTGTTCGGTCGAACTCGCATGCGTTGATATCTCAAGCATGTTTGTCAATGATAGTGATCAAAACTATAAGTATTGATTTTTAGTCTATTATAGTTAAGTCTCGGACTAGGATAGAAAGTGTAGTTGAACTCAAGGACTTCATGGAGATTCATCATACAAGTAGAAGAACTACTCAAGGAACCGGTGGAACTTCTCGACAAAAAGGTATGTGAAGACTTGAACTTATCTATAACTCAAAAGTATATCTACTCTATATCCTACTCTTTGAGACAAGAAGTCGTATGCTATATATATATACTTTAACTATACATATTTATTATTTCGAGACGAGTATACCTCGCCTATCTATATCTCGAAATATGAGTTGGTAAGATTTTCGCTTTAACCAAGTTTATCTTTACATGTGACGAAAGTCATGATATGTTTCAATCATCTTGAAAATTGCTTTGATGAGAAATGGATAGACACATTTTTGTGTTTAATTTGTCCTCAATGTCCGTATTGTTGGAACTCTATTTTTGTACTAATATTGTGTTTTTATGTATTTTTAGGAAATAAACATTTTTGGAAAATTCGGCTCGAAAAGTTGATTTTGGCACCCGGAGGACAAGTGTTATTCAGACTCTCGCTTTTGGATAAGGGGTAACCTAATTACTAAGGGGCACCCCCAGGTCACCCCCAAGGCAGTTGTTATTCGCACCCCTACTCTGGATAGGGGGCTACCAGTTTCTTCCCCATTTGAAACGATTTTGGCGGGAATATTGCATGCAGACTCTGCAGATTTTGGAGTTGAATTCTCGGGCTGTTTTAACGAGATTCAATCGCTGTAAACGATTTGGCTGGGCCTGAATACACTAGACCGGATTAGTATGGTCAATTTGATCGAGAAAAATGGGCCAGCAAAGTCGTGGGATGAAGATAAAGCTAAACAGGAAAGAGAAGATAATATCGATTCTGTTTGATTCTAACTTGGAATTTACGTGGCCAATTAGTTAGAGAATATCTTGTCTTTGATTGTTGCTCTATATTAGGAAGTTTTACAACCAACAGACGCGTGAAGAGTGAAATTTGGAAGAAATATATCTGAGAATATGTTCTTCATCAATGCCGAGTAATGGAGGATTATATGAAGTTATGGAGAGATATTTCGGTGTTGTTGGGTTATAAATAGTTGCTGAGGTATCCTAGCGAAGGTTGTCGAGAGTTTGGGGAAGCTTTGGAGGCTACAGAGTGAAGAAAAATCGAGTTGCAGAGCCACCATTTCTGCTGCTGCAACTCAAGAACACGAAGAACATTAGACAATCAGAGACAGTCGTTCATACTACAGAAACAACAACTGTCACTTGAGGGTCGTAGCATTCTGTATACTACAACACTTTTCATTTATCGTTCTTTGTAACGGTGTTTGCAACAATTATAAACGTTGCAAACACCCGATTTTCATTATTATCTCCATTTCATCATTTGTACACCTCTTTTGAGCAATGAAAAATTCCTTTGAGCGTGTTTCCAATATGCGGAGTTAGAACCCATCACTGGAACGATGGAGGAGGACGATCTTCATACATGGGTAATTTTGTTAATTCTTTTTAAGACTTTTGCATTAAAAATTAATTGAAATATGATTTAATTAAATTGGTTGTTATTTGATTAGATGGGTCATGCTTAGCTTAGGTGATTTGATGTTCCATGCTTAACATTTACAATCAATGTTTTGAGAATCTACTTTGGCAAAATAAGAGTCCATATAATTTATGTTTTGATCGATTATTGTTGAGAATAAATCATTGAGCCCTATGTTATGAAAATTGGCCGAATCATTAGTCCCAGTACCTCTCACCATTGTTAATATTTTTATTGTATATATTTTTTTTTATTAAGTCTAACAAAAATCATCCTTCGCAAGTCCGAGAGTTTGAACCTCATTACTACAACCCCACGAAAAATATTTAATCATTTTGGCGCCGCCGACGCGGAATTATGTTTAGGTAGAATTTTTTTTTTTCTTAGATTTTTTTTTCTTTGTTCTTTTTTACGTTCTTTGGGTATTTGTCTATGTGATACAGGTTTTGAGGCTTGGATCGAAAAGAAAAATAAGAAGAAGAAGTTGTCAAAGATTTTTGGCGATTTCATAAAGACTAGGAGAAAATCTTAAAGCAAAAAGAACGGAAAGAAGACGAAGGACTTTTTTTTATTATTATTTTTTTAGATTTTTTTTTATTATTAATTTTTTTTTAGAAACTGTAATTAAAGTTTTTATTTTTGTAATCTTTTATTTTTGGACATTTTTTTTTCCGGACATTGAACATTGGACATTATTTTTAAAACCCTACGGAAGGGTTATAAACTAAAAAAATAAATAAATACAAATTGTTTGCAGGGAAGGACGACGATTACTATATCGTCTCTGCCCCTCGGGTTCGCACACTGACACCGGAGTCAGTGGCCCGAGTCGACTACAGCGGTTCTTCGCTCGTCTGGTACGGGAGGTAAACTTCTAAACACCCGAGAATCTCCTGCAAGCGGGTTTACTGTTTGCCTTAAGGTGAATATATGTTGAGGACTTGAATACGGCTGTTTTAAATTCCTAGTAAAGGGCAAGGCCTGGCCAATACAAGATAAGGGTTCGGATTTCATCACCGTTCTCTTCTTGCCCGCCTTAGGAAAACGAAACCAAACGCGATCCTAAGCCTAAGATTTTGACTAGAACGAGACCTATAGGGTAACGAGCTTAATAGGAAACTCGTTCGAAAAATATTGGTTGCTCTTTAAGCACACTTCAAAGTTCATGATGGTTTCTGTGAGTTGAATGCGTGACTGCGCCGCCTTCTAATGCAGTGAGGCCTTGGGTATCAAAGCTATACTAAGCTTCCCTCGCCTCGATTCAACTTACTTTGACTCGGATTGATTCCAGAGGGGTTTGCTCAAATTGCAACGAATTCTCTTTCGAAAGATAGAAGCTGGTCTAGAAACAATCTAAGTGGAGCCATCATGCTTTTTGTTTGCTAGAATTTATAGGTTTGATTTGGTCGAGTCAGCCTTGTTTGTGATTGTGTAGAATTCCTTTGTAGTTTGTGTTTCCTCGGTGATGAATCCTTTTCAGGAGACGCCACCTGAGATGACGTTACGAGAATATATGTCTAGAAATTCTCGTTATCAAGAGACGTCTTCGGAAATGACTCTTGGTGAATATATGCGTGGGCAGGGATATATGGATACTCCAACTTTTATTGAGGAATCACCTCTAACGATCTATGAGAAATATTATAAACATAGACCATGTAGTTGCGAACAAAGCTTGAGAATTCGTGAATATCAAAAATTATATTGTGATGATGATGAGGAGGATGGTGATGATGATTATAATGATATTTCTAGTTCAAATACAAATAATTTTAATAATTATTTACCTATTCAAAAGGACGAGGATTTGACTAGAAATACCCCCGTTTTAGACAATGATTACGAAACCGATGATGGTTTAGAGGAACCAGTTTATCTTGAGAGTACTATTTTCGAGTCAAACGATTTAGAAACAATAGTCTTAGATGAACTCGTAGAGATTAGCGGGGATGAACCTGACTTAGAAAAATCAATCGCCCACTTTCAGGAATCTGATGACCTAGAAATTAGGGAGATTATGACCAGTTTACCTAGAGATGCCGAAAACTCTAAGTTTGGGGGTGATTATCATTCTCCATGTTCTTTAACTCTTACAAAAATCCCTCACGTGGGACTTGACATCAATGCCTCAACCATCTTACAAGACTATCTTCGTACTCGTTTTCCCGAACTTAATAATATTCAACACGAGTCTCAAATGTTAGAAACCCATCCTCTGGTTGATGAGGTTAGCCCAGGCAACAATACCAAGATTGACTTTGTTTTCCCACCAAAAACTTTTCTACCAATTGTGGGAACATATAAATTTCAGATGTGTCAATTATTAAGTTTTGAGACTAAACCTAATTACTTTAGGAGATTAGGGTCGACACGTCTGTTTAAGGAAGAACACCACTCTCTTTGTGGTCAGCTGTGTAAGTCAAATCTGACTGACTTTAAGGATCCCCAGTTATTCAGGTTGTTATTTTTTGTAATTGAGTTTTTTCAGACTTTTAAACCTGAACTGTTGGATCTTAGCTATGAGGAAGTGCATCCAATGAAAATATTCTATCAAGATCCTTTCATAGAACCTGAACCTGAACCACAATGGGACATAGGTATCTTAATCAGGAAACTAGATAAGGGTATGCAGTACATGTTCATTTTCTTGGCTTGTTGCAGATTCCTTTTACTTGTGATAGATCTTTTTGGTTTCGATAACCCACAATTATTTCGGCTATTGCTATATGATTCGAGGTGATTAAACCTTTCTTAGTCTGGCGGAAGACTATAAACTTAGCACTTCTTGGGAGGTAACCCAATCTCATGCAACCCGGTAATATCCTTCCTTAACTCTTTTTCTTCAAATAGTAACCGTTTCTCCTAGTTCATGCTTTTAATTTCATCTTTAGAACATTGAGGACAATGTTAGATTTAAGTTTGGGGGTATGGGAGAAACTTTTTAGTTGCAATAAATAAGCTCCAGAGACTAGAAATTTATGCTTATTAAGGATTGCACTAACTAATCTAAGTGGATGGAAGCATCTTGGTTGTAGGAGTTGAGGAACCAATCTGATTAGATGGAAACATCTATAGAGTCTATTCATAAAAGCACAGAGCTCAGGTGTTAGAAATAACATGATAGTTGCACCATATGTCGTTGAGTCCTTTTCATTTTTTTTTTTATTTTATTCATTTTAAACTATGTTTCTCTAAGTGATTAGGTGGGGCACACGATTCAAGTTGTTACCACTGCTAGGGTGAATTAGAGTGTCTGAGTTACTAAAAAAAAAAAAATACCGGACCAATTAGACCAATCGGAATAAGTATTAACACTTGGATAGCAATATGCGTGTGTTCTCCATGTTTCCGTCGCCTAAGCAAGCGTGGAATACAGGACCCGTGGGAACTATCGTGTACTCTGCTGACAAGAAGCATGCGCTTGGATCAAAAAGATTTATTCATGCCGTTAAGTTAAAAAAAAATGGTTATTGTTCTGTGTAGTCAACTTCTGGTTCCCTTGTATTTGCCAGTTTGTTGATCTAGATTTAGGTTATTGACCACGGGTTCCCTTGTATTTGCCAGTTGTGTTGATATTAGTCAGACCGGTATCTCAGTCCATTAGGATAGGTTCATTCTGGCAGTGGCCTTCAGACAGATATGTGAAACATCAATCTTTTGGTTAACATCAAAACCATCTACATTTTTCTATTTCCATCTCCTCTTTCTATCCATATGATTAGTTTGACTCCGAATATGATGTCCATAGTGCAACTATCTGAGTAGAGCTCTGTCACTTTATATGAATTTTAGTATGCTTGAGTGCAAACTCGTGTACAACAATTGGAATTTCGCATCAGGGTACTTCCTCCTATAGTCAATGATTGTATGCCAACCAAGGAGATTCTTTAGTGCCTTCCAAGATTCTGCGTAGATAGCTAGGGTCTGGAGTAATGGTTTTGTGGGCACACATCTGGTAAACCCTCCCGATATTAACTCGGTTTTATTTATTTTTTATTAGTTTTTCTCGAGGACTAGCAAATAATAAGTTTGGGGGTATTTCATAGACACATTTTTGTGTCTAATTTGTCCTCAATGTCCGTATTGTTGGAACTCTATTTTTGTAATAATATTGTGTTTTTATGTATTTTTAGGAAATAAACATTTTTGGAAAATTCGGCTCGAAAAGTTGATTTTGGCACCCGGAGGACAAGTGTTATTCGGACTCTCGCTTTTGGATAAGGGGTAACCTAATTACTAAGGGGCACCCCCAGGTCACCCCCAAGGCAGCTTCTATTCACACCCCTACTCTGGATATGGGCTACCAGTTTCTTCCCCATTTGAAACGATTTTGGCGGGAATATTGCATGCAGACGCTGCAGATTTTGGAGTTGAATTCTCGGGCTGTTTTAACGAGATTCAATCGCTGTAAATGATTGGCTGGGCCTGAATACACTAGACCGGATTAGTATGGTTAATTTGATCGAGCAAAATGGGCCAGCAAAGCCGTGGGATGAAGATAAAGCTAAACAGGGAAGAGAAGATAATATCGATTTTGTTTGATTCTAACTTGGAATTTACGTGGCCAATTAGTTAGAGAATATCTTGTCTTTGATTGTTGCTCTATCTTAGGAAGTTTTACAACCAATAAACGCGTGAAGAGCGAAATTTGGAAGAAATATATCCGAGAATATTTTCTTCATCAATGCCGAGTAATGGAGGATTATATGAAGTTATGGCGAGATATTTCGGTGATGTTGGGTTATAAATAGTTGCTGAGGTATCCTAGCGAAGGTTGTCGAGAGTTTGGGGAAGCTTTAGAGGCTACAGAGTGAAGAAAAATCGAGTTGCAGAGCCACCATTTCTGCTGCTGCAACTCAAGAACACGAAGAACATTAGACAATCAGAGACAGTCGTTCATACTACAGAAACAACAACTGTCACTTGAGGGTCGTAGAATTCTGTATACTACAACACTTTTCATTTATCGTTCTTTGTAATGGTGTTTGCAACAATTATAAACGTTGCAAACACCTGATTTTCATTATTATCTCCATTTCATCATTTGTACACCTCTTTTGAGCAATGAAAAATTCCTTTGAGAGTGTTTCCAATATGCGGAGTTAGAACCCATCACTGGGACGATGGAGGAGGCTGAGCTTCGTACATGGGTAATTTTGTTAATTCTTTTTAAGACTTTTGCATTAAAAATTAATTTAAATATGATTTAATTAAATTGGTTGTTATTTGATTAGATGGGTCATGCTTAGCTTAGGTGATTTGATGTTCCATGCTTAACATTTACAATCAATGTTTTGAGAATCTACTTTGGCAAAATAAGAGTCCATATAATTTATGTTTTGAGCGATTATTGTTGAGAATAAATCATTGAGCCCTATGTTATGAAAATTGGCCGAATCATTAGTCCCAGTACCTGTCACCATTGTTAATATTTTTATTGTATATATATATTTTTTTTATTAAGTCTAAAAAAAATCATCCTTCACAAGTCCGAGAGTTTGAACCTCATTACTACAACCCCACGAAAAATCTTTAATCATTGTAACAACTATATAACGTCCTCTAAGAATGTTTCAATGATTGAAATGAGAGTTTAGATTACATAACGAATGGTGGACATAAGCATTGTTGGGGAAAAACATTTATGTATAAGTCCTATTCCTTGAACCAAAGTTTGTGAACTTTGTTGATCAAGAGAACCGGAAGAATGGCGTGAGTCAAGTCAGCGAACTCAGTCCGCGAACTGCCGAAGTTTTCAAACCCGGGAATTTCTGCTGGAGTTGACAAACTATTTGCGTGAAACTAAGTCTGCGAACTCATTCCACAAACCCAGTCCGCGAACTGGCGAAGTTCTCATACCCGATAATTTCTGCTAGAGTTTGTAAACTCTGCCCGGTAACTTAAGTCCGCGAACCTAGTCTGTGAACTTGAGAAGGTTATATATATGAAGATGATTTCTGAACTTAAACTTAAAAAGACTAAGGAATGCATTTTCCAAACCGTGGCTATAAAAGTTCATGAACCGATTCAAGTGAATCAAATCATCTTTGCTTCAATTGTGTCTTATGTGGTAGATGAGATTTCCTTGCAATTGAACAACTCTATAACTAGTTCATTTGAAATAATTTGAACTAGTTATGGTTAAGAAGAACATGGTTGATATGGACCCATATGGCTAACCTTTGGTTAACTATTGTTGAACCAACAAGTGCATACGTTTGGGTACGGTTAACAAACCTAGAAGCGTGCATTGTCAGGTGTGTGTAACAAGCTATTTTTTCGATCTAACGGTTGAGAAATATTATCTTGAATCTAAATCAGGTTTTCATCTAACGGTGGATATTGATTGCTTTATTACCAAGGTAACTTAATTGCAAACCCTGATTTGAAATAATATATAAGGGGAACTCTAGTATCTGTGCAAAACTAATCACCACACCTCACATGTGATACTAGTTTGCATAATAGAGTCGGTTCTCCTTTAACCTTTGGTTTTCTTCTTTTAAAACCAGGTTAACAACTTAAAGACTTTATTGGGATTGTGAAGCCAGACCGATACTACTTTTATCGTAGTTGTGTGATCTGATCTTGCATCTTCTATCGTACGAGTACAATCAGATTGATTGGCTTGAGATTGATATCTCTGACAGGCAAGATATAAAAAGTAATCACAAACATCTTCGTCTCATTGTTTGTGATTCCGCAACATCTTATTTCGCTACCATACGATTAAGATTGTTGTGAGGTGATTGATAACTCTAGGCTGTTCTTCAGGAATATAAGATTGGATTATCAATTGGTTCCTGTTCACCTTGATTATTATCAAAAGACGGAACAAAATTTTTTAGGGTTCATTTGTGGGAGACAAATTGATCCTTTGATAGACTTGTCTGTGTGAGACAGATTTTTTTATTGTTAAGTCTTCGATTTTGGGTCATAGCAACTCTTAGTTGTGGGTGAGATCTGCTAAGGGGATCAAGTGCACAGTATCCTGCTGGGATCATAGGCGTAGGGAGTACAACTATACCTTGGATCAGTGGGAGAATGATTGAGGTTCAACTACAGTCCAGTCCGAAGTTAGCTTGGAGTAGGCTAGTGTCTGTAGCGACTTAATACAGTGTGTGTTCAATTTGGACTAGGTCCCGGGGTTTTTCTGCATTTGCGGTTTCCTCGTTAACAAACATTTTGGTGTCTGTGTTATTTCAATTTCCGCATTATATTTTTATCTTTATAATTGAAATAATACAGGTTGTGCGTTAGATCATCAATTAGAGTAATCCAACCTTTGGTTGTTGATTGTCATTGATTGATCCTTGGATATTGGTCTTTGGTACCATCCAAGTTATTCCTTGTGTTTGATTAAGGACTCGCTGATTTCTGTTAGCTCGAGTAAATCAAAGCAACAGAGAGATATTAACTCCTCGATATACTTTAATCTAGAATGAGTCTGACTATCTAGTTGATTCTCTAGCAAAGTATATTGGAGTTAGTCCATACAGATTGCTAAGCGAAATATTGGGTGGTGTTGTTAGACCCCCGCTTTTTCAATCTTTATTCCATGACTCATTGTTTTGTCGAATCCTTCGCTTTGTATGAACGACGTGGTGAAGTAGCCACTTTGCAAGAATGACGGACTCCCATGATGATACTCCCATGGATGGTGTTTCCAGAGATGAGATCTCTACGGATACAACTTTAATAAATGGTGCTTTTGGGACCTCTGAGTGATGGTGAGAGACCCTTCATACTGGGTTGTACTTCTGGTTATTTCATTAGCTTTACCACATGATGATCGTATAGTGAGATCCCGGATCAATGTAGACTCCATGGAAATGGAAGAAAGTCTACGGGAGCGGAGAACCCAGAAGTAAGGACTACAGGATGTTAGCAAATGACGTGCAGTCCCAAGCCGTTTCTTTGGTGAGTTGTTAGCGCTCCTTGTGTCATGAATTTTCCCTGCCATTGCAATTAGGATCATGAGACCAAGGTTTGTTATTTCTTTTCAGACTTTTTCTTCATCGATTGACGGCCTTCAACTTGTTCCCGAGCAAACAATCCAACACTATGAAGAAGTCGATGTAAGCATCTCTTTCGTGCAGGCGATCGTGGCATATCCTTGAATGAAATAATAATAATTATTGTTGATGAATCCAGGAAGAAATCATTATAGATAAGAAGCATGTTGATGAAGCGCACTCTTCTTTGGGCCATGGGACTATGGAGAATTCCCGAAATCCCGAACCGAATGGAGATAACGGCGTTGTCAATGGAGATTCCGGCATTGTCGACCCTTCAAATGATTTATAGACTCTCTTAGTAAGTATATCTCCAGAAAATTTCAGACTTCAGCCTTTTAATAGAAATGTTGTAGAATCTTCGTCCGAAGTCGGATTTTTGCGGTCTGTGGTGGCTCGGAAACCTACAATAATACTGCAAGTGCACAGCGTCTAACTAGTTGACAATGGCAAGTACAGGTCGTTCCCACGAGGAGTGTGAAATACTCTACCAACTAATACCAAAAATTAATTAATCAACAAGATAATGTTTTAAGGATTTTTATAAATTCGGAACAAAATAAAATGATAAATAATTTAAAAATAAACAAAATGAGTGTGGGTTATTAGAGTTTTCGGTTTCAACCAATTAATTATGCAAATTCTACTATTCGTTAAAAATAAATTCCATGCATTTTCAAATATTGTTTCTCCGCTATAGTTTTCTTCGCTTCATGGATAGCGATTCTAAAGCATTACCTATCAATCCTAAAGTATATCACGTCAAAGAATTTAACCCAAGTATGCCATATCAATTGAAAATCATAAATAATCAAGAAATCACATGGACAATAAAATACCAAGCGATATGAAGAAAAACTACTAGTCATTCAAATCATTATTGAGCATATAAATATAGAGTTTACATAATTTATTGGTTTCTACCTAAACCCTAACATAACACTAGATAAAAATGACTTTCTCAAAAGCCATAAACATATTAAAATTAAACTCTAGCTAATGAAAAATGAAGAATCGAAAACAAAACTTCAAAACCCTTCCTTTGTTGCGGCCCTGTGGCTGGGTGCCCCCCATTTTCATTTTGAAACAACATATAAATATAGCCCACAGATGAATTCACGTCGTCGCCACATCACCTTCCAATAGAAGTCTGCCACATGTCATAAAGTACAATCCACCCAATAATATTGTGCCGCGTGTCATAATATGACGAAACATTGTAAAGTATCAGCGAATCTCCACTTTCCATAGTATATGAAACCGCCAAGGAAATGAATTAATTTCATTTAAAAAGCATGATATTTTCTTGCATGTGCTGGGCCCACCTTAACTGTATTTGCACAAATGACGTCATTTGGTCTCAAACATTCCTTCAGATTCTTTATATATATATAGCAAAAAAACTTATATATGTTAATCTTTCCTTTTTATTCATTTGCACTTCATTTGCCCGTGGTCATGGAGGTGATATTCTTCCATTATTATGCTAACAATAATAAAGTCACTCTTGACCAAACTTAGGTGGCATTAGTATGCTGACGTCGACTCGCTTCACCGTGCATTAATTGAAGAGCAAATTAAAACTTGTCTGCCCATTGTGACCTCGGCTGTGAAATAATTCTATGCTGCTGATATATATGGAGATACCAGGCCAACATAATAAGTGCTGCTGATATATAGAGATACCAGGCCAGTATAATAAGTGTTGCTGATATGTAGAGATACCAGGCCAACATAATAAGTGTTGGTGATATATACAAATACCAGGCCAACATATTTGGTCATTGTGGTTGCTGATACATGGAAATACCAGGCCAACCACGTTTCATCATTGTGAT
Organism: Papaver somniferum; assembly: GCF_003573695.1. Lineage (NCBI taxonomy): Eukaryota > Viridiplantae > Streptophyta > Magnoliopsida > Ranunculales > Papaveraceae > Papaver > Papaver somniferum. The sequence goes on along the minus strand of NC_039359.1, from coordinate 187,989,105 downwards.
TGCTGATATATGGAAATACCAGGCCAACCACATTTCATCATTTTGGTTGCTGATATATGGAAATACCAGGCCAACCACATTTTGCAATTTTCGTCGCAAACACCATTAAGTCTCATATTTTGCTGTTTAGTCGTCGGATGATCGAATTCACTTGTACTTTCTACAAAAGCACTAAAATAGTATTAGCAACTAAAATATTGTATCCTAGCTAATATAAATGTGGGTATAAAATATAGTGTTTACATGCTTATCAGTCTGCATATGTATCTTCGTGCCCAGAAAATTTCCAAGCTTTATTAAAGAAGCTTTTTGAGTTTTGAGCATGTTTAGGGCCTGAAAAAGTCGAAACAGTAAACTTCCAGGAGACTTTCAGAACTTTTTCAGATTGTATGTTGTCCAATTTTTTGGCCACATATCCTTGTTCGTTTCTTCAATTGCTTTGAATTTTGGATATGTTGTAGAGGACATCCATACGAAGAGAATGGTATATGACCCATACCTAGATTGCTCACCAATTGCTCCCAGATCGTCGGTTTGTACAGGACAGTGTAAAATTTTCTCAGATGAGCTTGCTGTAAAACACTCATGTTGTATTTTTAGACCATTCACATGTGTCTTGAACGGTTGGTGAAGGATTTTAATGTCATTGATTCATTTGAGATCGGGAACCATTGATTGATACATGAGTGTGGTGCTTGCAGTGTCATCTTGTTTTTGTTAGTCGCAGAAACATCACTTCTGAAACCCTAGTCACGGGACCATAACTGAGGTTGCTCTCGAGAGGGGGTGATGTAATGACCATGGTTTCATGTCTCGGTGGTAGCATTATTTTTATGATGAATGATCAGCACATGGGATTCTAGTGCCACGGGTCTTGTACTGTGAAACTAATCGCCATGATCAGTGGACCGTCAGTCCCCAATATTTTGTCAAATCTCTCCTTTTCATTTTCCTTTCTTCTGGAAAGACCTAGATAGATGACCCAGGTAGAGAAATTGATGTAAAGACCTAGATGGTCAAAGTTGGAGATACCTTGATGAAGGACTTAGTGGGAAGGCGTGTTGGACACCGATCGACTGTGGAAGTTATGAATCCCGTCTAAGAATTTATGCTTGCATGTTGTATGCTCTGGAAGCTGTAGGAACCTCATACGATGTCGGAATTCGATGCTTGACCCCAAATTTTGAAGCTAAGAGACTGAGTTATCACATGAGAAAAGAATCACTCAATTTGGAGTTGAAGAGGTCAGCCAATGAAGGGTGCACATTTGTAACTTGTAATCCCGTACAAAATTTTCAGATTCCGTAGACCTGGCGGTAAAGGCCATATCTTTCAGCTCGTATGTCCTATTTTTGTAGAAGAGACATAGATGAACATCTTTTGTTGAGGAAGTATTATCCCATTCCCCACCCATTGGTACATTTTTGTAAACTCATGGCCTGAAGTGCGTTGTATTTGTAGAAGTGATGAAAACATCTTGTAGAATACTTTGGTTTATGCCCGTCTGTCGTGTAAGATTTGGGAAGACTTTCATGTTACCATGTTTTCAGGTATAAATATCTTGATATGAATCATTAGAGATTGAAAAAGTATGATCCATAGAGTAACGCTTCAGAGAACGGATAGTTGATGAAGCCGGATATTGCGTCTGAGGCTGATGAGACCACAATTGAATTTTCTCCAGAAATTCTTGTTGATGCTGAGACCATAAACGGAGTTCCTACACACGTCCTTTTTGATGCCGATACTATGGTTGGAGTTTCTCCAGAGACCGAAAATGATAGTCTTTGCTCTTCCATCCTGTGAGCCTTTACATGCACGAACTGAATTGAGCATTCCTTAGATGAAGGTGTACTAGGATTTCAACCCAAATTCTACTGAATATGACTTCACTGTGAAGTGGTTTCTTCAGTGAATCAATGTTGTTGTGGCTGACAACAGCAGCAGTTTCCATTCTGGACGTGATTGGTGAAGGTAGGAAATTCCCAGTATTGCAGGTGCTTGTGATGTAGAGAGGTTCCGTTTGATGACCATGGAATCACATCAGGTTGCGATGACTTGTTATGTGGATAACATTTATTGAAATGTATTGAATTGATATTTCCAATAAGATAAAGTCCCCAGTGCATCCCCATTCACTTAGCAGAGTTGAAGGAGTTTGTAGCGTCCATTGATGAATGATGTTGCATCTGCTTCAGAAATCTTATCATGGGATAGTGAAGAATTATCGATTGTAATTCAGATACACTTTGATCGTGTCGTTGTTGAACCAGTGTGTCATCGTCGAGATGTTGTGCTGAAGATAGAGGCGTTATTATCGAAGGTGTACTCTTTTATTGGGAGTACAATTTGAAGTCTTCTTATGTGCTTGAGGGCTGAAGCGTCGAATTTCTTATGCTTGATCGTCTCGGCTCCGTGTATCTTCTATCGATTCAGCATTCCGCTGCGAGGGATTCAACACTTGTGCAGACATCAGAGATTTCTGATTTTGTGGCACTCGTGGACATTCCTGCAAGTCTATGGATAAATTCCCAAAGTATTCTTTGCCATGCTTAAGTCATCTCTCAGTGGTGAATGTCACGTTGAGATGCTCGATTCGAAGCAGTGTCAGGTTCAACCACTTGGTAAAATATTACTGGAGTGAGATTACCCACTCATAACGTCTTGTAATAGCAGAGATGCTAGCTGAATTGAGTCCCCATGCTAGAATAACGTGTGAGGAAATGAAAGACATAGACATGGAAGGAATGAGACTTTCCTGAATGCGAAACCTCTTGATGAATTTCTATGTAGTTTTTGCAGGTTATTGTTTCAACCTTGTCAGAGTTCGAATTTTTCCAAGTGCTCTGATGATGGAATGTCCGCCAAATCTTCTGGATCGGAACTTTCTTTGTTGGAGAGATGTGCAACAAAATATGCTTTGTTTGTAGTCATGTTTTAAGCATGGGTCCATGCTATCGCGTCATATCTTGGATCTTCCTTATTATGTAAAACTTGGCATCGGTTCAGGTTGAACTTATTTTCACCTTGAGAGTGACGTAGCCATAAGCATCTATGAGCGTTCCTTCATGGTCTCTGATTGATATGGGAGCATGAGTAGCTTCTTGTCAAGTGATGCCTGACTCTGAGAGATTTCAGTGGAATAGTTTGACAGAAGAGACAACATCGATCAACGTTCTCTCAAATTCATTTTCTTGGAGATTGACTGTGGTAATCAGTCGCCAGTCGTATATCTCTTTGTCTGTGGCTGGAGGCTCAAGAAGTATTTCCGGAATTGACTTGCTGACACGATATGATTCAGAGCCGCGAACATGTCTTTCCTTTGAGCCTTTGACAGATAAATCAATTCGCAGAAATGCTCGATCAATGACTGAACTGCTTCTTTGACGGGTTGTTCAGAGAGTGTAAAGGTTCTAACTGGGTAGTATTCTTGTGTAATCCTTCAGTCCCCAGTTGAAGCTATTATGAATCAACCTTCTCTTTGAAAATATTGCAATCACATGTTGGATGATTTATGAACTTATGAAGGCAGAAGTACCTGGGAATATTCACTTCTTCTTCAGTTGGCTGTCTCCTGATGAATGTCAATTGGGTTGCACCATCTTGAATCCAGACTTCTAGTAACTCGATCACTTGTTCAATAAGAAGAGGGAAGTTTGAATCTATATGATCATTTCCTCGTTTGTTGATGCAGGGTTGAGGTTTGTGCATTTCAGGATTGGTTATCCTTTCTTTGCGCTTCCGAAGGATCCTGAGAGATTGGAGAAGTATGCTTTTGCTGTGGTGCTTCGGCTTTCCTTTTTCTTCCTTCAAAAAAAATTTTCATGCAAGGTTGGAGGTTATATTTTCTGTTGAAGATACGCTGAGTATCAAGAGGTTCTCAGTCTAGGTCTTTTTCTTTCCAGTAAAGCATGCGCGGTAATTGCTGATCACTTGCCTGCTTCATGAATTTCTGAAAAAGTCTAGAATCATAGATTCTCCAGAAAGGCTCTGTGGACTGGGATCATTCCGTTGTGTTCATGCTCTCTTAGTGCCTCCATGAATCGAGATATGTGTTCTCGAGCATTCCCTGTTTCGTTGTACAACGTTAGGGAAATGTAGCCCTTCGAGAGAGGAATTCTTTGCATAGCAGCAGGATATGGAGGTTGATGACGGTGAATAGATGATGGTTTGTATTTTCCTAGATCCGCCATGAAGCATTTCATGTCCTCACGAGTGATGAAGCCTGCGGGTTTCTTTGTTGGTGGATTATTTGCAGCCTTGTGGACTTCATTATCATCTACTACATGGATCGGAGTGACTTCAAGATCAGCAGGCGAAGTTGTTTCTTTGGATTTTCCTTTCTCCCGAGTTTTCTATGTCATCTTGTTAGTGAGAGTTTTGAGATAATTGCACAGCTCTTTCTGTGTTGCAGCCGTGTCAATCTGATTTTTGGCAAGAGTCTCTTGCACCTTCATGAGATCAGCTACGGTAGGCGGATTATCCCTGACTTCCTCGGGTCGTCGGCTGAAGAGAGGATGATTTTCGTTGTTGGTGTGAGGAGGAGTAGTATCACCACCATCATTGTTGGAAGCGGAGATGGTTTCTGGAATATCCTCATTGTTATCGTTGTTGCTAGTGCTATCATCGTTTTCATTTGTAACCAACCCAGACCTAAGACCAGCCATTTTGTGAAAATGTAAGATTGCAACCGAGAGATTAATCTCCCACTGTGGTCGCCAATCTGTAGATGGGGAAAACGGTTCGCTGGTTTTTCAGGAAAGTGAAGAGATGAGCGTGTTGTCGAGACTCCTCAACCGAGCAAACTTTTCAACCTCACATAGATGCACTGCAAAGGGAGTGCTTAGATTCGATAGATCAATCTGTAGGACTCCAGAATAAACCAAGTCAATGGAAGTTCCAGAGTCAATTCGATCGCAAGGAGGGAGATGGGCTGATCTCTAGGAGGGAAACTGCGAATTGTGTGGGATCAATCATGATCAAGGATTGTGGATGTGTTGAAGGTCTCTGCAATTTTTGGTGAACTGATGAGTTCGAATAAGTTCTGTTAGATTGATGAATTCTTGAGAGTAGTTACTCAAGAAATTCGACAATTGCTGATATCTAGTGATCATTCGTTGTCTTCAATCATGGATTTGGAGACTTATTTATATTGTCAGGGTCGTGAACACCTTGATCCTTGTAAGTGTGACGATTTCTTGAGTGAAAGAGTGGGAAAGTTGGAGATCATGGTGAAACCAGTTCCAGATTGTGCGGAGACTTGGTTGATCATTCAACCACTACTTTGCTAACTCCTTCAACCGTTGACACGACTTACTCACATTTCTCGTTGTGGATGAATCCACGTGTTGTAGGACACCAGACCAAAACCCTTATTGATATCCCCCAATTTGACGTGATTGATGTCTCACGAATCGTGGAGTGTGTATGACATACGTGTATTATTTACTCAGTTATTGACTGTTTATACAGTGAGTCTAGGTTTTGTTGAATCGAGCATGAATGATGAATACTCAGCGATCCATGGATCGAACATGTAGTTCTCTGAAATGATGTCAATATTGTAGATTCAGTGATGAATTACTGACCAGTATTTGAGCGGGAGAAAGTATTGCTCAATTCGGTGAATTACTGAAATATTGAGGATTTGACGAGCAACTGGGCAAGTACTGCTCAATTCGAAAAATTAATGATTATTGATAATTTAACGTGCAACTGAGCAAGTATTGCTCAATTCGAAAAATTACTGATAAATTACTAAATATTGATAGCTGGATCAACATTTGAGCAACTGAGCAAGTATTGCTCAATTCGACGAATTATTTATTGGTGACGTGACCCAATAAAATACTAAAATATTGATAGATTCCAAATGATTAATTCAGATGTCGGTTGCTGAATCAACATAAATTCATTAGTTTTTGAATCTTACTCAGAATGATGATTCGTGGAACATTTATTTGAAACCCTAACTTCAGATCAATTATCTGTTAATTGATGAAACGCTGAAAATAGGTCATGAGTGATAGAGGGACCGACCACATGGGATGATGGGCGTCCATGTGGTGCCCAGTTCTCGAGTGAGCATGCATCATGGTCCTCAGTTGGAGGGTCGGTGAAAGAATGATGATTAAATGTCGGTTTCATCATTTATTGAAATATTGCTGGATTCAGCATTAGGTGATAAAACCTGAGTATGAAAAATAAAGGACCGACCAAGAGAGCATGAGACCGGCTCTTGGTGGTCATGGGACCAGCTGTTGGTCGTTTGAGCAATCCCCGGGTTAGTTGTAGAGAATTTGGGCGCAATATGAGCAATTGAGCAAATTAGGTCAGAATTATCAAAACGTGTGGGACTGGCTTTGTGCAAGCCTTGGGGATGAACCTGGTCGGCCAAGAAGGCATGCACGTGTTACCATGGTGTTCGTGTTTCCATACTGAGAGTTTCAGTATTTTCTGATGTGCGTTCGAGCAACATTGTGAATTTTCAGAAGAGTTTCATCTTGACTGAAATTCTTGATTTTTGCTGGAATGAGCATGTATGCTCAATTGATCAATATTTTGTAAATATTAAAATAAGGACATTTTAACATTTAGTGTTGCCGTGAGAGGCTAGCCGGTCGTGTGACCATGTTGGCTTTTGGTTTTTCATGATTTGAGCAATATTTGAGAAAATATGAAGGAATCATGAATTTTGCTCAAATTGAGGAGTTTCATGAGATGAGGAAAATAATAATTATGAAAGACTAGGGATTCTAAGGTGTGGGACTGGCCAGGGCTAGGGCATGGCCGGCCGGCTATGTTGCTCGGTCCCACAACACTTTTCCTAATTTTATATTATTATTTTTCATGAAATCGTGATATTATGGAGAATCCATGAGTTTTGTTGAAACGGAGGAGTTTCATGAAATTGGGAAATAATAATTATAAAAGTCCAGGGATTGTAAGGTGTGGGACCGGCCATGGCTTGGGCATGGCCGACCGGCTAGGTTTCCCGGTCCCGCACACCTTCCCTTATTTTATGTTATTAACATTTTTCATGAATCCGTAAAAATATGGAGAAACCGTGAGTTTTGCTCAAACAAGGAAAGTTGTTGGGATGGAGGAGTTTTCATGAGTTCATGAAAATTAAGAAAATAAAGAAAAATCATGGGAGAAGCATGGGACCGGCCACGGCTAGGGCACGACTGGCCAGCCGGTGGGCCCGGCCCATGGTGCCTCTTATTATTTTATTATTATTTGTTGTTTTCTCCTGTTTTGCGTAGGATTCCTCATTTGTCCATATTTTTAAATGATCATTTGTGCATCTGAGTGCTCAGTCGTGCATCATTGTCGAGTACACTTGAACCATTTTATGGGGCTTACTCAGTGATGGTCCAGATGCCCGGTTGTTGAGTATTTATTATTAGTTTATGAAATTCAGTGGAGAATAATTCATGAAACTGAACAAAAAAATGAGTAGTTGTTTTATTATCAATTCATAGGATCGGTCGTGGACTCGACCATGAACTCAGAATAATAAAATTACCTATTACCATTATGTGAGATCAGTCGTGGATTCGATCATGAAATCGGAGCAAAAGATAATTGTTTATTTCCATTCCATGGGATCAGGCCGTGGATTCAACCATGGAATAGGAGCAAAAATAGATCATTTTGGGAATTCAGTGGTGAATGTCACGGCAGAATTAATCTATTGCAGAAGGATATTAGCCAGTTAAAGCGTCATACACATTCTGAAAGGTGCACAGTCAGCGAGAAGCAAGTTTTGCCAGAATCTGAAGGCGTTAATGCTCTCAATCTATGGAGAACCGCCTGGGTCTATACACGGTCTCTTCACATAGTCAGGGAACAGTGAATGTCACCAACGTCCTGAAGGCGTTAATGCTCTCAATCTACATAGAACCTCCCAATCATTCTTCTATGTGAAGGGGGGTCTCTCTCATGTAGTCAGGGAACAGTGAGTGTCACTGACGTCTTGAAGGCGTTAAGCTCTCAATCTACGGAGAACCGTCCAATTATGTTATTCTACATAGAGGGAACGACGAAATGCCAGGAATCGAACGCTCAGCTGGTGGAGGCTTTTCGAAAACATATTCATCATGGTCTCGTAAAATATGAATCATCACATGCCTGAAAGCCGTGTCAGAAGCATGCAGTATCATGATTTTACGATTTTGTCCTTTATTGAAAATCCACCATCTACAATCCTAAAATATATTAAAAAAACCTAAGTCAATTCATTAAACTACCTTTCTTCAACTTCCAGAGTTCAATAAAATTAAACACCACCATAAGTTTCATCACCAAAGACTTGATCTCACCTGTAATTTCATCCTAATACACCCGATCATCTAATACCATATCTAATCATCCTATTAAAACATCAATTTTATGTTTTAAATATTTTTTGAGTTTCTCTTACGAGACCCTTTAGTTCTAAACCTATCAACAACTCGATTTACATCTTCATTCCAAACAAACTCAAGATTCAAACTGAAAACCCTAAGTTCTGTTTTTCTCTGATTCATTTCTTTAATCTCTAATTATTTTTCCTCTCTGATTCAAAACAATCGTATCTCCATCCTCGTTGCTACATCTTCAACAAATGATTTTATCAACAAATCCTCACACATGGCACACAAATTTTCAGCAGAAAAGAAAACAGAAGAGAAAATGCAATTGTCATCAAAGTTGAAGATCGATGGAGTTCCCATGAATCACCTAGACGGAACCAATGAGAAATGATAAATACACCCATCCAAATGATAAAGACACCCATCCAAATTGTCTTAATACCATTAAATGCAAAATAGTCTTGCCCTTCGTACTATTTGAATAATTTCTTCTTCGTCCGGTAAGCGAATGACACGTTCGAGTAGTCCATCTCGCATAACTTTTCGAGACCTATCAAGTGGTACTAGTTTCGTGTCTGAATTATTTTTGATTAAATTCTATTGCTTACTTTAAATGAATCAAGCCATTAACAGCTAAATCGTCTCTTGACCGGTCTAATAGAGTTGACGTGCTTCCAGGTCTTTACTCTTTACACATAATCTGTTCTGCAAGGCTAAAAATTTGTATGTTTTTTGAAAACACTAGGGGTACCAAAATACACCACCAAATTTTTCTTAGGCAATTAGTATGGAAAAACTTAAATACAATTCCGAGAGTTCAACTTAATGAATCTCAATATAGGAATAATATCTAGAGTTATATCTCTTTCTCTCATAATCTGAAAGTTTACAGAGACTAGTCCGTGAAACAGATTTACGTGTGAGAGTACTTGGGAGATTCCAAAGATCAATTTCCAAGTAATCAATCAAGTCGTATCCAAAAAACAAGGATGGATGTATCTACTTGATTGAATTTACGTACAACCTGTGATATTTCAATTATAAATATAAACAATATAATGCTGAAAATAAATAACACAGAAACCAGAAAATTTGTTAACGAGGAAACCGCAAATGCGGAAAATCCCCGGGACCTAGTCCAGATTGAAATACTAGCCTACTACCAATTAACTTTGTACTGGAATGTAGTTGAGACCGAATTAAACCCTCACACTAATTCGGTTACAGTCGCGTTCCTTTATCCTCTTGAATCCCAACAGGACTCTACGCAAATGATTCCTTTATTTGATGCCTTTACATCCTAAGAGTTACTTCAACTCAATTGAAGACTTTAAACCAACCTGCCTCCTACGAATAAGCCTATATGTGTGATTTCCTTTTTGATTGTAGATCAAGGTGAGACTAGAAATCGATAGCAATAGACAAATCCTAGCTAACCTTAAAATCCAGACTTGTGCTTCCCGAATAGCATCCTAGATTATTATTCAACCCACAAGTATTAAACTTGTGGAATCAACAAAGTTGAAGACGAAGAGAACTTTGATGAATTCCATCTATCTTGATTGATGGAGCAAGCTCAATAATCGATCAAGATCGGGATACTCGATCTATCAAGATAAACAATAGCTGGACCCGGCTTCATGATAGACACATTTTTATGTCCGATTTGTCTCGATTCTATATGTTGTTTGGGCTCATTTTTGTGCTTATTATGGTGTTTTATTTATTTGAGGTATTTTTGGCCAATAAACATTTTTGGAAAAAATTGGCTCGAAAAGTTGTCGGAAAGCACCCGGAAGACATTTGCTATTCGGACTCTCACTTTGGATAAGGGGTAACCTAATTACTAAGGAGCATCCCATTTCCAGGCAGTTGCTAATCGCACCCCTACTCTGGATAAGGGGCAACCATCTTCAACATTCAAAAATCAGGTTTTTGGCGGGAAAAAAGTGCAGTTAAAGAGCAGTTTTGGCAATCATGATTTGAAGGAGTTTGAGGTCGATTAAACCTCTGATTTTCATAGGATAGACTCCTTATGGGTCTAGGAATCTGATATGGGTGTTTAAATCGATTAGAATGGGCTCAATCGACGGATTTTTCTCACAACAAGAAAATATAGAAAGTCACATGTGTGACCTGTTTTAGGGAATTTTAGAGAGATTAAAGCGTTGTAAACCTTCCCAAAGATTTGTATCTATCTAAGGAACAGTTTAGAATAAAAAGGAAAGCTCATAAACGCGTAGAAATCCTAAAACAAGAAATTGTCGCAACTTGGCCGTGAAGAGAAGGAAAGAGATTTTGGAAGATTTGGGAGAGATTTAATCGGTATTTTTGATATAAATAGATGTCTTGGGTCATATAGAAGAGGTGTCGAGAGTTTGGGAACTTAAGGAGAGCCAGAGAAGAAGAAATCAGAGCTTTACGAAACTCTGTTTCTGCTGCTGCTGCTGCTGAAGAAGAAGAACGCGAAGAACATTGACGCTCGGTAGACAGTCGCAGAAAAGTGACGTTGTTTAACAGCTGAAGAACATTAAGCTGTTCAGGGCAGTCTTATTCTAGGAGCTTAAAATCAGCGACAAAGCAACAGTTTTTCTGTAACAGTTCCATTGTAACAGCTGTTTCCAACACCAATACACTGTTGCAAACAGTCTGTGTTATTAGTTTTCACTCTTTTAATCATCTTTTGAGCAACAAACACATATTTTGAGATCATGATTAATATGAGGAGCTAAACCCCATTGCTGAGGCCATAGAGGAAGCTATTTTTTCAACAAAAAGTGGTATATTCTATTTTATCTTTTTATTTTCAATAATTATATGATTATTTGCCTTGAACTATTATTGAATATGATTTTTATTTGAGTGATTGTGATCTATTTTGATGGGGTATATGATGCTTCATACTTGGTATTTACAATTATTACTTTTGAAAATCTACTTGTTGCAATATTTTAGAATCAAATTAAACAAGAAAATTGCACAAATATAAGTATTGATTTAATCACTTTGTATTTGGAAAATAGTGAAATCTTAGCCTCAGTATTTATTTTAGTATTGATATCATCTTTGATTGAGTTTTCTATAATTTTTAGTGAGTTTTCTATTTTAATATTAGAATTTAAGTCTAATTAATATCCTTCACGAGTCTGAGAATCGAACCACTTTTACCACTATCTACAAATCACATCAATTTTTGGCGCCGCCGACGCGGACTTGTTTTTAGGGTTTTAGATTTATTCTATTTTATTTTTTTTATTTTTTTGTCCTTTTTTATGTTTTTGGGTATTTATATTGTGTCTACAGGTTCTGGATCATAAAGAAAATTGAGCCAAGGAGTTTGGTGATTTCATTAAGACATGGAGCTAAAGATTAAAGCAAAAAGAACAGAAAAGAAGACAATTTTATTTTAGACAATTTTAGTTTAGGGTTTGTTTATTTTATTTAAAAAAAAATTGTATTAGGGTTTATTATTTTTGTAATTTTTCTTTATTTTTTTGGACTTTTGGACTTTTGGACTTTGGGACATTATTTATTTTTTTATTACCCCACGGAAGGGTACTTCAAATATAAATTGTTTGCAGAGAAGGAGGACAATTACGATATTGTCTCTGCGCCTTGGGTTCATATACTAGACATCGGAGTCAGTGGCCCGAGTCGACTACAACCGATTCATCCCCCGTCTGGAACGGGAGGTAAGATTCTAAACACTCGCGAATCCCCTGTCAGCGAGTTACTGGACTCCTTTGTATGCATATATGTTGAGGACTGAATACGTACATTTATTTTTCTACTAAAGGGCAAGGCCTGGCCATACAAGATAAGGGTTCGGATTTCATCACCGTTCTCTTCTTGCCCGATTTAGGAATACGTAACCTATGCGAACCTAAGCCTAAAATTTTTACTAGAACGAGACCCATAGGGTAACGAGCTTAACAGAAAAGTCATTCGAAAAATATTGGTTACTCTTTTAAGCATACTTCGAAGTTCTTGACGGTTTTTGTAAGTTGAATGCGTGATTGCGTCGCGTTGTAATACCGGTGAGGCCTTGGGTATCAAATCTCCACCGAGCTTCCCTCGCCTCTATTCAACTTACGTTAACTCGGATTGATTCTAGAGGGGTTTTCTTAAATTGTAACGAATTCCCGTTCGAAGGATTAGAAGCTGGTCTAGAAACAATCTAAGTGGAGCCATCATGCTTTTTGTTTGCTAGAAATCAATAGGTTTGATTTGGTTGAGTTGGCATTGATCTGTGTTTTCTTACCCTTCCAATTTAGAAAATTCTATTGTATTCCTGAACGTAAAAGAGACGCACTAGGTAGATTTGTTAAAGAGAAACCTGGTAGTTCGAAGCGTCTCGATGACCTTAATCTAGAAAGTCCGGCTTTTGAAGAGTTTGTTTTTGAATGTTCTTTGACTGAGGAGAGAATCCCTGTTGCTCCGATAGCGCCAGAAATGGCAACTTTGAAAGCTTTGTTGAATCCAACTAGGACTACCCGTCCTTCGTGTATTAAGTTAGCTGAAACGGAGGCACCCTATGAACTGAAACCTGGGACCTTACAGATGCTCCCAATCTTTTTAAGGAAAGAAAATGAAAACCCTTATTACCATGTTAGGGATTTTGAGGAAATTTGTAGTACTCTAAGAATTAGAGGCTTAGATGATGATGCTTTGAAACTTATGTTATTCCCATTTTCCTTGAAAGATAAGGCCAAGTCGTGGTTGTATAGTTTGGACTCCGAGTCAATTGAGACATATGAACAACTTACGTCTTCCTTTTTTATTAAGTTTTTCCCTAGGCACAAAACATCGTCTATTAGGACGCAAATATGCACATTTTCATAACAAGAGGGAGAATCTCTATATAGGTATTTGGAAAGGTTTAATGATTTATTATCCCAGTGTCCTCATCATGGTTTAGAAAAGGTTAGGCTAGTTCAGATCCTTTATGAGGGTTTAGATTATTCCACAACGACCATGGTTGAGTCTCTATGCACTGGTGGATTTGAAAACCAAACTGTTGATGCCGCGATGGAATTTTTTAAAAAAATCGCCGAAAAACCCGACAATGGGAAAATAGTAGGGCACCCAAGAAAACAATTCTTTTAAGTAGAGGAAACGTTAATAGGGTAGAAGGAGGCTATGAATAAGATTCCAAAATTGCTGCTATAGCAAAAAGGTTAGAAGCCTTAGAAGTGGGCCAGACTAGTGGTAGAGTGGAGCCTTTTTGGGAAGGCCAGAATATTGAAGAGCAGGCCAATGCTCTTTATAATAACACTAGATTTGATAACCGTCAAAAGATTGACCCATATTCAGAAACCTATAATCCTGGTTGGAGAAACCATCCGAACCTTTCGTGGTCTAAGGGCCAAAGTCAAGGTCAGTTTAGTAATTCTAATGCTCCCCCAGGTTTTGGTTATACTAAGAATCCCTCAGGACTAGATCAGTTTCAGAATCAGTCAGATAAGAAAAAGCTAAGTTTAGAGGAATCTCTCGCCTTGTTAACTCAACAAACTGCAAAATTCCAGTTATCCGTAGGACAGAGTCTACAGGCTAGTAACAGGATAGGACAAGAAAATAGTCAGGCTATTTCCGAGTTAAAAACCCAGGTTGGTCTGATAAGTGATTCTTTGAGAGAAAAAGGTAAGTTTCCTAGTCAAACACAACCCAACCCTAGAGGAGTTCATGAATTAGGTGCAAAACCATCGAATCAATTGAATGCTGTTAGAACCCTTAGAAGTGGTAGAGTTGTAGACAATAAGGTAACCATGCCCGATAGTGAACATACTGTAGTTCACCCCTCAGGATCTCACCTCTCAGGACCAGTAGCTGAAGAGACTGATAAAGTTTCTGATGATGTGAATTTGGTTCCTGAAAGGTCTGATTTTAGGCCTAGAGCCCCATTTCCTCAGCTATTAGTACCAACAAAGAAGGAATCGAACTTTAATGACATAGTGGAGTTTTTTAAGCAAGTTACCATACACCTTCCCTTATTAGATGCAATTAGGAAAATTCCTGCTTATGCCAAGTTCCTTAAGGATATGTGTACGCGAAAGCGAAAACTTAGCGTCCATAAGAAAGCCTTTTTAGCTAGTCATGTAAGTTCAATCATTCAGAACACCACAACTCCAAAGTACAAAGACCCAGGTTCTCCTACCATTGCTTGCACAATAGGTAACTTCCGGGTATAAAAAGCTTTAGTTGACTTAGGATCCAGTGTGAACTTACTGCCATTCCATGTATACTTACAGCTAGGACTTGGTGAAATGAAACCTACTCAGATGACACTGCAGTTAGCTGATAGGTCTGTTAAAATCCCTCGAGGTTTATCGAGTATGTTCTTATTGAGGTCGACAAGTTTATTTATCCAGTGGATTTTGTGGTCCTAGATACCCAACCTGTCCCTGACCCAAAGAACCAGATACCTGTGATTTTAGGTCGCCCATTTTTAGCTACGTCTAATGCGATCATTAACTGTCGAAATGGTGTGATGAGTTTATCTTTTGGAAATATGACTATGGAGATGAACATTTTTAATGTCAGTAAGCAACCTCATGAGCTAGATGACACATGTGTTGAGGAGGTGAACATGATAGAAGCCTTAGTTCAGGAGTCATTACCAAACATCTTGTCTGAAGACCCATTAGAAAGTTGTCTATCCCATTTTGGTTTAGATTTTGACGACGATAGCACTATTGAAAAGGTGAATGCTCTATTAGATTCTACCCCTGTGTTAGACACTGATAGATGGAAAGCTAGGTTCGAACCGTTACCAGTTTCTGAGACCACCCTAATTCCTTCTTTAGAAGAGCCCCCAAAGTTGGACCTTAAACCACTACCCGATACTCTAAAGTATGTGTTTTTAGGCCTATCTGAGACTTTACCTGTAATTGTATCTTCCAATTTGGATAGTGATCAGGAAAGTAGGCTAGTAAATGTACTTCAAGAAAATAAGGAAGCTTTAGGGTGGACTATAGCAGACATTAAGGGTATAAGTCCTACTGTGTGTATGCATCAGATTCATTTAGATGAAGACTCCAAACCTTCTAGGGAGATGCAACGTCGAATGAACCCTAACATGAAAGAGGTAGTTCGAAAATAGGTTCTTAAGTTGTTAGATGCGGGTATTATTTACCCAATTTCAGACAGTAAGTGGGTCAGTCCTGTTCAGGTTGTCCCCAAGAAATCAGGTATCACTGTAGTCCAGAATGATAATAATGAATTAATCCCAACCCGAGTGACCACGGGATGGCGTGTGTGTATTTACTATAGGAAATTGAACAAGGTCACGAGGAAGGATCACTTTCCCCTTCCTTTTATCGACCAAATGCTAGAGCGATTAGCTGGACATAGTCACTATTGCTTCTTATATGGCTACTCCGGTTATAATCAAATCGTTATTTCCCCAGAAGACCAAGAGAAAACCACTTTTACCTGTCCCTTTGGTACCTTTGCGTATAGACGCATGCCTTTTGGGCTATGTAATGCCCCTGCAACTTTTCAGCGTTGTATGATGAGCATATTTTCTGATATGGTAGAACGGTTCTTAGAGGTCTTTATGGATGATTTTTCAGTGTTTGGTTCATCTTTTGATGAGTTCTTGCATCATTTGACATTAGTGTTGACTAGGTGTAAGGAAAAAAATTTAGTGCTTAATTGGGAAAAATGTCATTTCATGGTTAAATCAGGAATTGTATTAGGGCACATCATCTCTTCAAAGGGTATAGAGGTAGACAAAGCCATAGTTGACCTTATTAAGACTTTACAGGTCCCAAAAATCGTAAAAGATATTAGGTCATTCCTAGGGCATGCAGGTTTTTACCGTCGATTCATTAAGGATTTTAGCTTGATTTCTAGACCTCTTTGAAATTTGCTTGCAAAAGATGTTAAGTTTGTCTTTGATGATGCTTGTTTAGAGGATTTTGAGAAGCTTAAAACTTTACTCACTACTGCCCCGAGTCCAGGCACCTAACTGGAACCTACCCTTTGAGATTATGTGCGATTCTTCAGATTATGCTGTAGGCGTCGTTTTAGGACAACGAGAAAACAAATTACTTCATGTGATTTATTATGCTAGCAAAACTCTGAATGATGCCCAAATGAACTACACAACTACCGAGAAGGAACTTTTAGCCATCGTGTTTGCCTTGGATAAGTTTAAGTCCTACCTATTAGGTTCTAAGATCATAATCTATACATATCCTGCTGCTTTGAAATACCTTTTATCTAAGAAGGATACCAAACCTAGATTGATTAGATGGATCCTATTGTTACAGGAATTTTCCCCAGACATTAGAGACAGAAAGGGTGCAGAAAATGTAATAGAAGATCACTTGTCTAGGCTAGTTGTTAGTTGTCCTAGTGATTCCCTTCATATAAGGGATAGCTTTCCTGATGAACAATTGTTCTCTGTTTCCCAATCACCTTGTTACTGGTCGAACCCCTCAACATTGGGGTAAGAAAGATCGTTCTAGGTTTTTAGCCGAGGTTAAGCATTTATTTTGGGACGATCCTTATCTGTTTAAGTATTGTCCGGGCCAGATTATTTGGAGATGTGTATTTGAGAGTGACCAGTCTAGTATTATCTCCTTTTTCCATGAACATGCATGTGGGGGTCATTTTAGTGCTAAGAAGACTGCTGCTAAGATTTTGCAGTGTGGATTTTATTGGCCTTCGTTGTTTAAATATTCCCATAGTCATTGTGTTTCTTATGAGCGTTGCCAGAAGTTAGGAACCATTTCCCGTAGAAATATGATGCCTTTGAACCCTATTTTAGTGATTGAGGTCTTTGATGTGTGGGGCGTGTTCTTTGATTAGAAACATTGAGGACAATGTTAGATTTAAGTTTGGGGGTGGGGTAGAACTTTTTGTTACCTTTTCGTTGCAATAATTAAACTCCAAAGCCTAGAAATTTATCCCTATTAAGGATGGCACTAACCAATCTAAGTGGATGGAAGCATTTTGGTTGTATGAGTTGAGGAACCAATCTGACTAGATGGAAACATCTAAAGAGTCTATTCATAAAAGCACAGAGCTCAGGTGTTAGAAATAACATGATAGTTTCAACATATCTCGTTGAGTCCTTTTCACTTTTGTTTTTATTTTGTTTTGTTTTTAAACTATGTTTCTCTAAGTGATTAGGTGGGGCTCATGATTCAAGTTGTACCAATGCTAGAGTGAATTAGAGTGATTGAGATACATAAAAAAAGAGAAAAAAAAAAGAGAAAAAAAAAAAGAAAAAGAAAAAGAAAAAGAGACCAGACCATCAGACCAACTGGAATAAATTCAATAAATTCGACCACTGGAACCCTTGTATATGCCAGTTGTGTTGACCTAGAGTTAGGATTATCAATCACTGGTTCTCTTGTATATGCCAGTGTATTGATATTAGTCAGACTAGTATCCCAGTCCATTAGGATAGGTTCATTTTGGCGGAGGCCTTCAGACATATATGAGAAACACCGTTCACCTAGTAAACATCAAAACCATCTATGTTTTTCTATATCCATCTTCTTGATCTATCCATGTGATTAGTTTTGACTCCGGATATTGATGTCCATAATGCGACTATCTGAGTAGAGCTCTGTCACTTCATATGAATTTTAGTATGCTTGAGTGCAAACTCGTGTACAACAATCGTAATTTCGCATCAGGATACTTCCTCCTGTAGTCAATAAGTATGCCAACCAAGGAGATTCTTTAGTGCCTTCCAAGGTTCTGTGTAGATATCTAGGGTCTGGAGTAAAAAGGTTTTGTGGGTATACCTCTGGTAAGCCCTCCGGAGACAACACTCCGCCACTAGGGACACCTAGGGGTTTAAAGGCTTATTGCATACGCTAAATACAATCGACGATGCCTGCGACATTGAGTTAGGATTTTATTTCTATTTTATTTTTGCTCGAGGACTAGCAAATAATAGGTTTGGGGGTATTTGATAGACACATTTTTGTGTCCGATTTGTCTCGATTCTATATGTTGTTAGGGCTCATTTTTGTACTTATTATGGTGTTTATTTATTTGGAGGTATTTTTGGCCAATAAACATTTTTGGAAAAAATTGGCTCGAAAAATTGTCGGAAAGCACCCGGAGGACATTTGATATTCGGACTCTCACTTTGGATAAGGGGTAACCTAATTATTGAGGGGCATCCCATTTCCAGGCAGTTGCTAATCGCACCCCTACTCTGGATAAGGGGCAACCATCTTCAACATTCAAAAATCAGGTTTTTGGCGGGGGAAAAGTGCAGTTAAAGAGCAGTTTTGGCAATCGTGATTTGAAGGAGTTTGAGGTCGATTAAACCTCTGATTTTCATAGGATAGACTCCTTATGGGTCTAGGAATCTGATATGGGTGTTTAAATCAATTAGAATGGGCTCAATCGACGGATTTTTCTCACAACAAGAAAATATGGAAAGTCACGTGTGTGACCTGTTTTAGGGAATTTTAGAGAGATTAAAGCGCTGTAAACCTTCCCAAAGATTTGTATCTATCTAAGAAAGAGTTTAGAATAAAAAGGAAAGCTCATAAACGCGTAGAAATCCTAAAACAAGAAATTGTCGCAACTTGGCCGTGAAGAGAAGGAAAGATATTTTGGAAGATTTGGGAGAGATTTAATCGGTATTTTTGATATAAATAGATGTATTGGGTCATATAGAAGAGGTGTCGAGAGTTTGGGAACCTAAGGAGAGCCAGAGAAGAAGAAATCAGAGCTTTACGAAACTCTGTTTCTACTGCTGCTGCTGCTGAGGAAGAAGAACGCGAAGAACATTGATGCTCGGTAGACAGTCGCAGAAAAGTGTTGTTGTTTAACAACTGAAGAACATTAAGCTGTTCAGGGCAGTCTTATTCTAGGGTCTTAAAATCAGCGACAAAGCAACCGTTTTTCTGTAACAGTTCCATTGTAACAGCTGTTTGCAACACCAATACACTGTTGCAAACAGTCTGTGTTATTACTTTTCACTATTTTAATCATCTTTTGAGCAACAAACACATACTTTGAGATCATGATTAATATGAGGAGCTAAACCCCATTGCTGGGGCGATAGAGGAAGCTATTTTTCCAACAAAAAGTGGCGTATTCTATTTTATCTTTTTATTTGCAATAATTATATGATTATTTGCCTTGAACTATTATTGAATATGATTTTTATTTGAGTGGTTGTGATCTATTTTGATGGAGTATGCTTAGTTTTAAGACTTTTGATGCTTCATACTTGGTATTTACAATTATTACTTTTGAAAATCTACTTGTTGCAATATTTTAGAATCAAATTAAACAAGAAAATTGCACAAATATAAGTATTGATTTAATCACTTTGAATTTGGAAAATAGTGGAATCTTAGCCTCAGTGTTTCTTTTAGTATTGATATCATCTTCGATTGAGTTTGCTATAATTTTTAGTGAGTTTTCTATTTTAGTATTAGAATTTAAGTCTAATTAATATCCTTCACAAGTCTGAGAATCGAACCACTTTTACCACTATCTACAAATCACATCACTTCACGAATTCCTATGAATTCTTTGTAGTCGCTAAATCCAAAAAGGGTTTTAGGAATAGGATTGTTTATGGGTGAAAACTGTTTCTGATGGTTTTGGTAAATTTGGGTGTGTGTGGATGAGAAACGAACCTAAACCCTAAATAAATGCACTGCACGGGAGTACTTTAGATTCGAGAGATCAATCTGTACAATTCTGGCCTAAACCAAGAAATGGTCGTTCCAGACTTGCTTCGATCGCAAAGTGTAGGATATGGGGTTGATCTTAGGGAGGGAAGCGAAGAAGGTGTTGATATTATGAATGTGTTGGCTGTTTATGACTTGTATCAGAATGATGAACTGGCTTGCACAATGAAATCTATCAGTTCTAGGTGTTTTCTGGATATTGATGACAACACTTGGTTTTTCTGTGTTGTTTGGAAATAGGTGAAAGACCTATTTATACAAGTCATTTGAGCGCAATCCTCATCTCTTAGGAAGTGGAGGAAGTTTATTGATGGAGCAGTGGGGTCGTGTAGGTGATTGTCACACGATCACGCCTTTTCCCACTTCTCTCATCATCGTTAACCTTCCATGCCTCCTGACACGTTCTCGTAATGGGCGCTTGCACGCCGCACGCTGTAAACCGTCATACCAATACCCCAGTAAGTATCCCCCAGTTTGTGACGTGTTTGATATCTTGAATAAGTGAGTTGTGGGACCCTCCGCGGAGAATAGCATGGTGCTATTAGGTGAGACAACTAAGTTGATTACGAGGCCAATATAGAATATTGTATATATTCGATGCATGTGAAGCATCATAATTTAAGCATCTCAAACTAATCGATGTGTATGAAGCATCATTGTTTTAGAGCCTGATTGCATAAGTCGCGGATTGGCGTCTTAAAGGAGGCATGATCAACCACCTTTGGGTGATCATATGAGGGTCCCACAAGCGAGCCATCACTCGGCCGACCACTCCATGCGGAAGGGAGATGGCCAGTAATCACGACGCTACTTTGTAAGTTTCTTGCAAATTAATCTACACCATTCAAAAAGGCTGGAAAAGTTGGATGGACGAGGTCGATTTGCGGCAGTTGTTTAATGATGTTGACGTAATTTTCAAGGTTTGGGGGACGACCGGCCCCTTTTGAGTGAGTGATTCGAGGCGCTGCATTTGTGTTTGAGCAAGTCGGTCGGTCACATGTGAAGGTGGGCCGACAACGATCATGTTGACGTCTTCAGGGCCATTCAAAATTAGATCTAAGCCACTCAATTTGGTTGGCGAAGATGAGTGGTCGAGGTTGATTCGCGACAGTGATGTGTTGCCGCAAAGTAATTTTAGGTTTTTGAAAACAGCGTGCTCACGCTACTTTGGGATTGCGATTTGGTGCGCTTTAGCCTTGCTATGAGCAAGTCGATCAACCACGTGTGGAATTGGTTCGATGTTGGACACGTTTCATCTCCTTGATCGTTTGAAACACGATCTAAGTCGTCCAACTAGGCTATAGAAGTTGGACGGACCCGATCGATTAGCGACAGTTGTATAACGCTGCTTATTCAATTTAGGGTTTTATAGGTTGCGCGATCACCCTCTTTGGGTCCGGCGTTTTAATGTGCTTTGGTCCCGTTGGGGGCAAGTCGACCGACAAAAGGAGAGCTTGGGTCGATGGTGAACATATCGACATCTCTTTGATTGCTCGGAATGCGATCCAGGCCGACTAAGTTGGACGGACGTCATGCATTTTGAGACCGTTTTTTCCGGTCTCAATTCGTTTGAGTTATTTTATGCGTGAATGACATGTTTGGGCCAGAGTTTGAAGCGCTCGTGAATGAGCAACATGGGGGTCGATTAATTAGAGGACTTGTGGGTCGTCGGTGGTTGCTACGGTGATTACCTAGTCCTGCTAGGAGTAAGCTATGCTTGTTAAATCGTGCGGCCAAGTTGTGTGGCCGTGATTTTTTCTGAGACTGACATTAACAGTCTATATTTTCTTTAAGAATAAATGTGTGTTTAATCACGCCAACTTTAATTAAAAGTGTGTGAACACATCAATCTCTTTGTCAAAGAGATGTAACTCGTATGAGTATTTTTGTGCAGATCCCAATACTGACACTTCGGGAGATTCATGCTACTCTGCTGAGGGTGAGCATTGATCGTCATGTTATGTCAGTATTGAGAGTTCTACTAGGAACATAGCACAGAAAAATATCAGGCGAGTCATGCATTAGTTAATAATGCTAGCATAAAATAGAATTCACAAAATACTTGGGATTACTACTGTGCGCACCATTCTGAATGAATTTCATATATACTGAGTTGTTCAATACATGTGTAAATAAAGAGGTTTGAGCACTCGTTACTTTCAAATGGTCTTTATTCCTTTGCAGGATAACAACGCTAAATATAGGGTTTTAAAATTTGACCCTAAACTAAAAACCACCATCAACAAGGACGACTCTAGTTTACAACTAGGACTCACCAAAAAAGTAGTTTCGGGATTCAAAGATCCTAGTTGCTTGAGTTTCCCCTTTTATAGACTTTCAAAGAATAGGTTGCTTTATCTTTAAGCTAAGATAGCTTTGGAACCACACAGACAATATCCACCGTTAGATGAATCTTTCAATCTGATTAACATAACAAGATATACAGTCTGGTTAGGATGAACCGTAACTGAACCGTGTACAAAGACCACGTTAGTTAATGGTTAATCGAGACTAGCAAACTGAACTATAAGCTTGAGCATTTTCATATAACACTTAAGACTTAACTCGAATCACACTTATGTAATCAAGTATGTGTATAGTGTTTTTAGAGATTATTCAAATGTTAATTATCTCGGAGAAATAATTTTATGTGCATATGAATTTAATTATATGGTATGTATGCGTACTAGGTACATATACTTAGCATGTTCGTGAAAAATTATATCATGGTACGTGTACCGGTGTGTATACCTTAAGACATAACCGAGTTCTGGAGTTCACAGAACTTTTTCGGTATGCGTACTGGTATGGATACCATTAAAACATAACTGAGTTCTGGAGTTCAAAAAACTTTTATGGTATGCATACCGGTATGGATACAAAATAGGTTCCGGGACCAACAGTTCTTTTATAGTATGCATACGGGTATGCGTACTCATCCAGGTTCACGAGTTCACAAACTTTTCAAGGTGTACATACTGTTATGCGTACCAAAAAGCTGTTGTCGATATATAGATACTCTAATACGTGTACTGAGTACATGTATTACTGGTATGTATACTGTCTTATATCTGAATTTACAGCAGTTCTATATTTCTATTTAAATCAGTTCGAAACATTCCCAAATAACATCAATGACACATATCAATGTTCCAGGATATTTTCGAATTATAGTCTTGAATCACGATTTATATTACGAACAATAAATTGTCCTTAGCCGAAATTCATCAAGTATGAACAATTTTTTATTAAGCTTAGTCATATATTTCGAGTACTAATTACAAGATAAACTTAACTCGAAATTCTTGATATGCTTATGATAGTATAATTAGTTATGCGACAACGTATCACATATAGAAAGATGAATATAACTTGAGATATAGGTGGTTCAGTATTCACTTACCTTTTGTTCAAGAATCTTCGGTTTATCTCCCCCTTCAAACGGTAGAACGCAATGATGACTGTCGTGATGTCCGTTTCTCAACTACGTCTTTTATCCTAATCTGAGACTTAACTAATTGTAGACTAGAAATCAAGATATAATTTTGACAACTAAATTTGAAAACAAACTTGAGATAGCAACACTTGTGAGTTCGACCGAGCAATGCTCTAACAATATCCCCCTTTGTCAATTTTAGTGACAAAACTATGAACAATATGGATAAAAATAAAGCTTTTAAAAAACTCCTCGAATCCATCATGCTTGATTTCCTTGGTTTCTTCAACTCCTTGAATTCTTCATTACTTCAAGATGCGATAATTCTGAACATGTTCAATTAAGCCTTGTTGTTGTTGAAGGTCTGTATCTATAGCGATAACAACTTATTCTCAATCGTCGTTATACAGAAACTTAGTATTATTATCTTCTCCAAAGCTCAATTGTATCACAACTTTGAAGTAATACTACGGTGATATGTTTCATCCCCTTAATCAGTACTTACATCTTTTGCATAATAGGTGAAACCTATCGATTATTGATTCACTCCCCCTTACATAATGATCCGTAAACCATATGTATGTAGTGTGAAACTACTAATTAATTCTCCCCCTTTATTAAAAATTGGAAAAGGTACGAAAATCATGGGATCGTAATGAATTCAACCAAAATATATTTCAAGACTTAAGGAACTTAGAGATAATACATAATAACATAGATATTATGTAACTCCTCATATCAACTTTATTTAGATGATATCACATATTAATAATATATTATACATAATAAAATACTTAGCGCTCATCTAGGAGATTAAAGATACAAGCATCCCATGTAAATTTTACAGCCACACACCCCACAAAGATATAACAATGAAGCACCAGTTCATTTAAGAACTCCCCCCCATTTGATGCCATTCCCAAGAGAACAACATGAGTGACCTTAAGTTTGTGAAAAAGAAAGGTTTTTATCGGACATTAACAAATCACTTGGATTTGTATCCTGAAAATCGACTTAAATTAATCTCAACATCAGTTACGAACAAAGAGATAATCTTAATCGGTATGACTCAACATAAGAAAATCTTATGGCGTGTATCATGTAGTAATAACACAAAAATGCGATAACAAGTAGATCGACACTGCGATAAAATTCTTAGAGATTTTGTTCTACTTTTTGTTTATAAAAAGCATAATAGATTTAACTTCTGAGCATATATGAAATATCAGCTCGATTCATGAAAATGTAAAGGCATGAAAAAGCGGGGGTACAACAACCACACCCAATATTTCGCTTAGAAATTTGTATGGACAAACTCCAATATACTCTCTATAGAATCAACTAGACAGTCAGACTCAATCTAGATAAAAAGTATATCAAAGAGTTTATATCTCAATCTCTCGATTTTATATATACTCAAGCAAATAGAAATATGAGGGTTTTTATCAAATACTAGAGAGATAACTTGGATGGTACCAAAGACCAATATCCAAGTGTCAATCAATTTAAATCAACAACCAAAAGGTCGGATATTCTAATTGATTGAACCTAACACACAACCTGTGATATTTCAATTATAAATATAAACAATATAATGCGAAAATAAAAATAACACAGACACCAGAATTTTGTAAACGAGGAAACCGAAAATGCAGAAAACCCCCGGGACCTAGTCCAGATTGAACACACACTGTATTAATCCGCTACAGACACTAGCCTACTACAAACTAACTTCGGTCTGGACTATAATTGAACACCGATCAATCTCACACTGATCCAAGGTACAATTATGCTCCTACGTATCTGATCCCAGCAGGATGCTACGCACTTGATTCCCTTAGATGATCTCACCCACAACTAAGAGTTACTACGACCCAAAGTCGAAGATTTTAATAAACAAATCTGTATCACACAGAAAAGTCTATGGTGATAGATAAATTCGTCTCCCAAGAATATACCTACGAGTTTTGTTCCGTTTTTTAATAAATCAAGGTGAACAGGAACCAATTGATAACCCGAACTTATATTTCTGAAGAACAGCCTAGTATTATCAATTACCTCACAATAATCTTAATCGACGCGACGAAAGAAGATATTGTGGAATCACAAACGATGAGACGAAGATGTTTGTGACTACTTTTATATCTTGCCTATCGGAGATATCAATCTCAAGCCAATGTTTGTGATTGTACTCGTACGATAGAATATGCAAGATCATATCACACAACTACGAAAAAGTAGTATTGGTCTGGCTTCACAATCCCAATGAAGTATTTAAGTCGTTAACCTGGTTTAGAATAAGAAACCAAAGGTTCAAGAAGAATCGACTCTAGCTTACACAACTAGTATCACACGTAAAGTGTCGGGATTAAGTTTCCCAGTTGCTAGAGTTCTCCATTATATAGTCTTTCAAATCAGGGTTTGTAATCAATGTTATCTTGGTAACAAAGAATTCAGTATTCAACATTAGATGAAAACCTGATTAGATTCAAGCTAACATCTTTCAACCGTTATATCGAAAACCTAGCTTGTTACACACAAATGAAATGCACGTTTCTAGGTTTGTGTAACCGTACCCAAACATGTACTTTTGTTGGTTCAACAATAGTTAACCAAATGGTTAGCCATATGAGCATCTTCATATCAACCATATTCTTCTTCATCATAACTAGTTCAAGTGACTCAAATGAACTAGTTAGAGAGTTGTTCAATTGCAAGGAAATATTATGTAACTACACAAGACACAATCGAAGCAAAAACGATTTGATTCACTCGAATCGGTTTATGAACTTTATAGCCACGGTTTGCAATTACCATTCCTTAGTTTATATAAACATGAGTTCACAAACAATCGCCTTTAGATATAACCTAACTCAAGTTTGCGGACTTAAGTTCCCGGAAGGAGTTCTCAAACTCCAGCAGATTTTCTCGGGTCGATAACTTCCGCCAGTTCGCGGACTAAGTTCGCGGACTTAGTTCACGATTCTTGTTCCGGTTCTCTTGATCAACAAAGTTCGCAAACTTCGGTTCAAGGAATAAGAACTTATACATATATGTGTTTCCACAACAATGCTTATATCCATCATTGGTTATATAATCTAAACTCTCATTTTAATCACTGAAACATTCTCAGAGGATGTTATATAGTTTTTATTCACAAACCATTTTTCGTATGAGAAATTTTCAAAGTGATTGAAACATAACATGACTTTTGTCACTAGGTAAAGATGAACTTGGCCAAAGCGAAAGCTTACTAACACATATTTCGAGAAATATATAGGCGAGTTAAACTCGGCTTGAAATACCAAATGTGTATAATCAAAGTCTATATAGCAAAACGACTTTTGTCTCAAGATAGGAGATAGAGTAGATATACTTTTGAATGATAGTATAAGTTCAAGTATCCACATACCTTTTTTTCGATGAAGTTCCACCAGTTCCTTGAGTAGTTTTTCGTCTTGTATGATGATCCTCCATGGAGTTCTTGAGCTCAACTACACTTTCTATCCTAGTCCGAGACTTATCTATAGTAGACTAGAAATCAAGACTTATAATTTTGATCACTAACATTGACAAACATGTTTGAGATAGCAACGCATGCGAGTTCGACCGAGCAATGCTCTAACAGTCTCCCCCTTTGTCAATTTTAGTGACAAAACTATCAATATATATGGAATACAAAAAAGATAAAGAAACTTATGTAGCTCCTATTCCACATGTCTAATCTTTAACATTACTCGAAATATTCGTCACTTCCAAGTACTCTAATGATCCCAAAGGTTGTACGTTCAGCATCATCGTTGTTGAAAATCAGTAGCTATAACAATGAGAAAACATAGTTCTCGATCATTGTTATACAGTGTCATAGTATCATTATACAGCATCAAAGTTCAATTGTATCACAACTTTGACAACAATACTATGGTGATATGTATCCCTCCCACTTAGTTAATACTCCATCTCACATGGAAACCACTCCCCCTTACATAATGATCCGAAAACCATATGTGTTTGTAGTATGAACTACATATTAATTCTCCCCCTTTTGTCAATAAAATTGGCAAAGGTACAAGAACGGGATCCTAATGAGATTTCTGAAAGAGATATTTCATGACCAAAAGAAAGCATATATCATCTTGTTTAGATGAAATCATAAAGCCGAAGCTAGATGCATTCATCAAGGAGTTTAAAGATACAAGATAACCCTTATAATATTCCACAGTCGCACCCCCCAAAAAGATTTTGCAACTAAGCACAAGTTCAATTAAGAACTCTCCCCCATATAATGTCATTCCTGAAAGAACAACAAGAGAGACCTTAATTTCGAAAGAATTTGAATCCAAAAATACACAATTAAATTAACCAAAAGAGAACCTATGATTAATTTAATCGGAAATTCCCAACATAAGTGAACTTATGGAGACTCAAAAAATACTCAATTAGATTATCACAAGAGAACCCATAATCAATTTAATTGGTCATGCTCGACATAAGAGAATCTATGGAGCAATAACTAAGTTAATCATAAATAATCAACTCAGTCAATAGTGCTCAACATGAGATAACTTACGAAGCCTCACAGTAATACATAAAATATGGATCAGGAAAGATCAATACTGCGGAATACATAAGGATTCATTTTATTTTCCATCACTATTCGCATAACGATATTCAATAGACATAATCCTTGTAAACAAAAGATTTTAACCTATTCTCCATCAATAATTGACATAATATGCTTAACTTTTGTATTTGTCAAAACCAAATTAACCACAAAAAGTAATCAATTTAATTGGTCATGCTCGACATAAGAGAATCTATGGAGCAATAACTAAGTTAATCATAAATAATCAACTCAGTCAATAGTGGTCAACATGAGATAACTTACGAAGCCTCACAGTAATACATAAAATATGGATCAGGGAAGATCAATACTGCGGAATACACAAGGATTCATTCTATTTTCCATCACTATTCGCATAACGATATTCAATAGACATAATCCTTGTAAACAAAATATTTTAACCTATCCTCCATAAATAATTGACATAATAGGCTTAACTTTTGTATTTGTCAAAAGTCCATTTATTCTTTTATCAATATATGCATATCGACTTACGAAAGACTTTACTTTTGACAAGGTTATCTGTACTTCTTATGAACTCAACATATTTAGAAATTTTGATTGAAAGAAAAGATCATTCAAAGCTAAGGTGTTATTAAAGTTATTACAACATAAAAATATTAACTTAAGTTCAACATAAGAAGTTTAAACAGATAACAGAAGATAGATGACAGCAAGAGGTAAACCGTAGAAGGCAAGAGCATAGAACAGTTCAATTCATGTCCCTGGCTATTTCATAAAACTTCTCAGCCAGTTTAGGATACGCTGTTTGAGCATAATTCAGCTGCTCTTTCAAGACTTCATTTTCATGCCGGAGAAGAATGAGTTCAGAATTGGAAGTTGTTGGAGCTCTGAACATTTTTGCAATGTTGTTCATGGTCAAGACTTTTGGTCCTCCAAGATTTGTTCCAACAGCAACAATGCCGAATTGACTGCAGATCCTTGAGATAAGACAAGGAAACCCAGGAGTTTTCCTTGCAACCTGTCTAAATCTTATCATCTGACGGACAATGAGACCACATAAATCAATATTCCTTTATTCGACAACATAATAAACCAATTATATAAGAGTCTTGGTCCATATCTGTCTGTCAAGAGTGCTGGGCATCAGGTTAGCTACTAGTAATTTTCCAGCAGCTCTGAGGAACAATGAAGCATCATGAGCATCAATTTTTCCTTCACTCCAGGAAACATCCCTTGCAAGAACGAAATTGGAGAGAACATTTGGAAAGGGTCTCAAGTGCTCAGGAGGAGGTAACATAAAGTAACCAACATGAGTCAGGTTCAGAAGATAAGCAATAACTTGACGATCCACAACAAAAACTTTTCCTTCAACAATAGTCTTGAAGGTGCAGTTTGCATAGTCGGGTTCATGTAGGTTTGCGTAAAATTGGGTTGTCAATTCCATATAGGCAGTACCCATGGGACGGTGGATAATTCTCCAATCATGATTCTCAAAGAACCCAGGAAGACCATCTACTTTAAGTTCTACAGGGTTATAGATTTTTTTCAACAATAGGCTTCTTAATACTATACTCCACATAGTAATCTCGAGCCTCGGTATTCACGAACCTAATTCTCAAGCTTGGGTCACAAAAGGAGTCATCACGATTTTGGGTACCTGAACTTTTACACGATTAGATATCTTTCTAGAAAACATTTTTGGTAAGGTATGAGAATGAGAAGTTTGAGAAACTTACTTGGTTCGCGGACTGATAACAATGGTGAAGTACCGAAACTGCAAAAGGTAGAAATACGAACACAAACCCCTGTCATAGATTTTTGTTGCGATTCAAAAGAACCCAAGAACGCTCAAAAAGATTGAGCAAGAGTTAAAGGGAATCGAGAGAAAACCAAACTGTTTTTTTTTTTTGTACACGAACAGAAGAAGAAGATGAGGACGTGGTGAACGAAGACAATCCCTTCTCTTTTTAAGTGTCAAACGGTGGAACCTGAACCGATTGAGCACGTTCTGGAACAAGGTTCCAAAACGGTCAGGTTAGGATAGTTGTGTGGGAGTCGCACGTGGGTTGTCAAGGGCTTGTTTGTTTGTGTGAACAACAAGGAGCATCCTTTATGAACAACCACATGTGAACGATTATGCTACAAAGGAGCACATTTCACCATGACACCAAGAGAGAGTTTCTTTCCAAAAACTCTTACACCTTATCGTGTTGAGAAACACCCGTAAAATAGTTTTTATAAGTTTTTCAAAGAACTTCAAGAGAGACCAAATATGAATAGTTTCCTGATTTCTCGATTTCCAAATTATAAGCAGCAGTTCCTTCAGATAGTTTTTATTACTGCATAGGGAAACTCTTTTGATAAAAAGAGACGTCCTAGCTTTTTCATGAGGAAAGACATTACTACTATCTTGATATGAATTATCAGATGTTGAGAAATGAATCAATTCATTCTTTGAGGTGACATAGTCAGATAACTGAGATTTAAACTCCTCTTGTAATTCATTTAGTTTGTTAGAACTAATTGGATTACAAAAATAAGGATTATTGCATTCACTGATTAGCAAACTGATATCAATCTCAACATGATTATTTATCAAAACTTGATTTAGTATTTCAAAAGACTCTTGTTCCTTTTGAAGAAAAAAATCAACATCAGAAGATAAATTCTCAAGCTTCTTTTCAACCTCTGAAAACACTTCAGGGAATTTTAAACCTGATGCTGGTTTAGATAGAATTTCTTCTACAGAGTTTATTAAATCAGTCATGGAAGAGAATTCTGGAATCCCTGGATCTGGTGGTGCATTTATAGAGATTTTAGTGTCCATAAAGTCAGATGGCTACATAAACAGACTTGTAAGGTCTTTAAACGTGTTTGCCTGCTCTGATACCAATTGAAAAAGCGGGGTACAACAACCAAACCCAATATTTCGCTTAGGAATCTGTATGGACAAACTCCAATATACTTTCTAGAGAATCAACTAGACATTCAGACTCAATCTAGATAAAAATTATATCAAAGAGTTTATATCCCAATCTCTCGATTTGATATATAATCAAGCGAATAGAAATCTGCGAGTTTTTATCAAATATTAGAGAGATAACTTGGATGGTACCAAAGACCAATATCAAAGTGTCAATCAATTTAAATCAACAACCAAAAGGTCGGATATTCTAATTAATTGAACCTAACGCACAACCTGCTATATTTCCATTATAAATATAAACAATATAATGTAGAAATAGAAATAACACAGACACCAGAATTTTGTTAACGAGGAAACCGCAAATGCAGGAAAACCCGGGACCTAGTCCAGATTGAACACACATTGTATTAAGCCGCTACAAATACTAGCCTACTACAAACTAACTTCAGTCTGGACTGTAGTTGAACTCCAATTAATCTCACAATGATCCAAGGTACAATTATGCTCCTACGTCTCTGATCCCAGCAGGATGCTATGAACTTGATTCCCTTAGTTGATCTCACCCACAACTAAGATTTGCTACGACCCAAAGTCGAAGACTTTAATAAACAAATCTGTATCACACAGAAAATTCTATGATGATAGATAAATCCGTCTCCCACGAATATACCTACGAGTTTTGTTCCGTCTTTTGATAAATCAAGGTGAACAGGAACCAATTGATAACCCGGACTTATATTCCCGAAGAACAACCTAGTATTATCAATCACCTCACAATAATCTTAATCGACGCAGCGAAAGAAGTTACTGTGGAATCACAAACGATGAGACGAAGATGTTTGTGACTACTTTTATATCTTGCCTATCGGAGATATCATATTCGACTCTAGTTTACACAACTAGTATCACACGTAAGGTGTGGGGATTAGGTTTCCCAGTTGCTAGAGTTCTCCCTTATATAGTCTTTCAAATCAGGGTTTACAATCAATGTTAGCTTGGTAACAAAGCATTCAATATTCACCGTTAGATGAAAACCTGATTAGATTCAAGCTAATATCTTTCAACCGTTAAATCGAAAAACTAGCTTGTTATACACAAATGAAACGCACGTTTCTAGGTTTGTGTAATTGTACCCAAACATGTACATTTATTGGTTCAACAATAGTTAACCAAATGGTTAGCCATATGAGCATCCTCATATCAACCATATTCTTCTTCACCATAACTAGTTCAAGTGACTCAAATGAACTAGTTAGAGAGTTGTTCAATTGCAAGGAAATCTTATGTAACTACATAAGACACAATCGAAGCAAAAAATATTTGATTCACTCGAATCTTTTTATGAACTTTATAGCCACCGTTTGCAATTAACATTCCTTAGTTTATATAAACATGAATTCACAAACAATCGTCTTTAGATATAACCTAACCCAAGTTCGCAGACTCGGTTCGCGGACTTAAGTTCCCGGAAGGAGTTCTCAAACTCCAGCAGATTTTCTCGGGTCGAGAACTTACGCCAGTTCGCGGACTGGGTTCGCGGACTTAGTTCACGGCTCTTGTTACGGTTCTCTTGATCAACAAAGTTCTCAAACTTCGGTTCAAGGAATAAGGACTTATACATATATGTGTTTCCACAACAATGCTTATATCCATCATTGGTTATATAATCTAAAATCTCATTATAATCATTGAAATATTCTTAGAGGAAGTTATATAGTTGTTATTCACAAACCATTTTTCGTCAGAGCAATTTTCAAAGTGATTGAAACATAACATGACTTTCGTCACTAGGTAAAGATGAACTTGGCCAAAGACAAATCTTACCAACACATATTTCGAGAAATAGGTAGGCGAGTTAAACTCGGGTCGAAATACCAAATGTGTATAATCAAAGTCTATATAGAAAAACGACTTTTGTCTCAAGATAGGAGATAGAGTAGACAGACTTTTGAGTGATAGGATAAGTTCAAGTCTCCACATACCTTTTTGTCGATGAAGTTTCACCAGTTCCTTGAGTAATTCTTCGTCTTGTATCATGATCCTCCATGGATTTCTTGAGCTCAACTGCACTTTCTATCCTAGTCCGAGACTTAGGTATAGTAGACTAGTTATCAAGACTTATAGTTTTGATCACTAACATTGACAAACATGCTTGAGATAGCAATGCATGCGATTTCGACCGAGCAATGCTCTAACAAGGCACATATATTTCATAAGACTTTTGCAATAGTTAAACCAATAAGGATTACATCCTGCAAGTTTATCTTCCAAAAACTCTAGAGTTTAAATAAATAAATCTAAAAACATGCAAGATGAAAATCGTTGGAAATAGCTTGTGTAATCACAATTTATGCTATACCAAACCCTAGTTATCCTTCTCAAAAGTAAGAATAAATTCTCACAAGAAGTTTTCTAGAATAAATTCCCAGATTTTTCTCATAGTTTCTGTATTCATCAAGTTCCTCTTCAATAAGGTCCAATCTGGATTCAACAGGTTCTATTTTCTCCTCAAGCGTCTTTGTAGAGGATTGTAGTTCATAACTTAGGGCTTGAACTTGTTCTAGAACAAGGTTCAATTTCAGAGATAACTCATCAAATTGAGCACCTGGAAGATTGTCACAATGTGTGGTTTTACACTTGTCTTGACATAAATCACTTTCTGATGATTCAAACCGGATTTTCCTTGTGAGAAACTGCCCAGTCCAGACTTTATCCTCCTTACTTGAAAAACCTGATGAAGACATAGTTATCGTATCCTAAATTGATTATTCTGAAGGAAAGAGCTTTTGTGAAACCGGTTACCGAAACCTAGAGATCATATATATTAGAAAAACCGGTAATTCCTGGTTTAGCATTTACCCTAGGCGTGATGTATTTCATACATGATGTGTTAAAATTGCATGATCATCTGACATACAAGTATTTGTTATAAACTTCCCTTTACTTATATCAATAAATAAATTCGGTTCACAAGAAGTATCTGACAAGTTATGTCATGGATTTTTTTTAGGAAAAAAAAGGCACAACCTTTATACAATTAAATATTATACACACATAAGATACAATGAATTTAACACCCATCTCCTTTTAGAGTTTTGTTCTCATCTAAGGGAGAGATGGGAACCAACTGGAGAGTTATTTCCTATGATAATTCCTTCCACATTTTGGAGGATTCAGTGGTTTTTTAGGAACATATTTTCTTAACTTAGGTCTTCTATTCACAGAATCAAGAGTTTGAGAGACAAGAGGTGAGGATGTTACATTTGATTTCCACAAAAAAAAAATTAATTGTTGATTGATCTTCGCAATTTTCAAATCACTCTGTTCAACTCTTTTGAGAGTTCTGTCTCTTCCCATTTTGTGCTTTCTTCTGATTCTGACACAATGTAGTTGTAGAAGAGTTAGATTTGAATCAATTTTATCCTTCATATGGTCTTGATTTTTGGAAAAGGAACACTGAGATACACTTGATGTCTCTTTGTTATCAGTCTGAGATTGTTTGAAAGGGTTTTCAGAACTTTATAACATCGAGAGTTCAAAAACCGTCTATTTTGGAATATCTTTCTGTGTTGATTGTTCTTTTAAGAATTTCTCGGAATAGACCAGTTCTTCTTTTTAAGAACTTGAGGATCTTCCAAGAACACGTCCATTTTCGTTTTTGTTTCAACTTATCCAGTTCACATTCCAGATTCTCAATCCTTTTAGTCCACATGTCATTTTTCAGTGAAATTCAGCCTTCATTGAACGAATTTCTTCACTCAAGAGGTTAATTTTTTCTTCAGAGGAAGGAATTTTTCTCAATGTAGAATGGCAAGAATCGTTTGAGTCGTGAACCGGTTCATTATCAACACTCGCGAGGAAAACTGCATTGGCTGATTCATCCTCGGGACAATATTCTAAGTTTGCCATCCAAGCTTTAGTTTTTTTCACAATAATCCTTGTTGGGACACAAGGACATATGATGACCATGAACAAGACATTTGGAACAAACTCAAGAATCTTTGTCTATTTGACCCTTTTTACCCTTATTCTTAATTGATGGTTCTTTATGTAATATTCGTTCCAATTTCAAGGGAATATTTGTAATTAGTTCAAATAATATTTCCGTGAAGGGATATTTTTATCATTTTGCAACTTACGAGAAGAAAAGAAAGAAAATTTACGTTTATGCTTAGGTCGTACTTTAATAATTTCTTTTAAAGAAGATTGAATTGAACATCTTTATGTGCATGTGCTAATTAAATATTTTTTGTTATTGTCTTGGGAAAAATATATATATAATTTAATTTGATTGCTAGCTAATTGGAGAAGGATTTTAAATATGAATATCCGTCTTTAGGCATGAAATGTGATAACACAGTAACAAACACGATGTAGAAGAGTGACCTTTTAATTACCTAATAATAATTCTTCACATGAGAGATGTGAAAAATAATATAGTTGACTAGTTTTGGTAAAATCTCAAATTGTTAACCAAGTGGACACTTGGTTTGTAATTGGTTTAGTATTAAGATTCAAGTGGGATGTTTGGACTTGTAATGGCAATATCTGTTG
This sequence comes from Papaver somniferum, assembly GCF_003573695.1. NCBI lineage: Eukaryota > Viridiplantae > Streptophyta > Magnoliopsida > Ranunculales > Papaveraceae > Papaver > Papaver somniferum. Next base: position 187,953,566 of record NC_039359.1, on the reverse strand, counting down.
TATGGGGTGTAGATAAAATATAGGAATTGAACTTTGTTTGAATTGCACGTATGTCACGTTGCCGGAACTGGAAACACATATCATTCTTGGTACACATGTCTTCTTATCATAGGCTGTTATTTTTGATCAACTAAAATAATTAAAACTGTTCGTCTGCTTTAGTATTTTACTCCGTATTTGTGGGATTGGTATTGACCGAGTGGTCATCAGAATTAGCTTATCATGGAATTCAATCTCATTGCCAAGTGTCACGAGTGTATTGGTGATAGATATTAGGGTTTTAATATATATCTAATAGCAAACTCTATGGGTATTACGTACTAATTTCAGTATAATCTAATAAATTTCATGCTTCAAAAAAATATATATATATCTAAACTTTTCTTTAACTCGAGGGAGGTGTGGGATATTCGTCGGCAGTGGGAAGAAAATTATTATCTCCCAAGATGTTCATGAAAGATTTATTTGGGGAGAAAAGAAGAACCGGTTAAATAAATAAATATATGATGATCTAGTTTTCGTAGTCTCGGTGTTTTTCCGTTAAACTTATCAGAGTGTTACCATAACACGAGAAATCACGAGTTAGGATTGTAGAAGGAGAAATTTTACAGGAGTTTTCATTCCTATTACTCATCACTTTTGGATATTGCGGATTTTAGGTAGGCGCAACACAATCAAAAACCTTTATATATTTAAGTTTTTTTTAATTAAATTCATATTTGCAAGTTTTTATTAACATATGGATGATAAATGATGTTGCGAGCATGATTATGAATGTCGGATTGCGGTCCATAGATTGTGAGTCTTAAAATCATTTCTGATGGGATACGATATATCCTTGGGAACGGATTAAGGGAATCCGACGTGGGGCTCCCTGGGGCGAGCGGTTGATTGTTTTGATGGGATACGAAATATCCTTGGGAACGAATTTTATTCCCTAAACCCACGTGGGGCTCCCTGGGGCGAGCGGACTTTTGTGTTTAACAAGCTCCCTGGGGCGAGCATATTTTTGTGTTTAACAGGATCCCTGGGGCGAGCGGATTTTTGTATCTAACGGGCTCCCTGGGGCGAGCGAGTTTTTGTGTTCATTTTAATCATGCTTCTGTATCGATAGCATGCTCCCGGAGGGAGATCATTTGTACAATCTTACCGGGTACGGGTGGTGTTTGTGGGTGAAAACGGTTTCTGCTGATTTTGGTAAATTCATGTGTGTGAATGAGAAACGAGTCTAAACCCTAAACAATGTACTCCACGGGAGTAATTTTGATTCGAGAGATCAATCTGTACAAATCTGGCCTAAACCAATAAATGGTTGTTCCAGACTTGCTTCGGTCACAAAGTGAATGAGAGGGTTGATCTTAGGGAGGGAGGCGAAAAAAGTGTTGAGACCAGAATCGTCGTTCTGGAAGTGTGTGTGTTTCGTGACTTATATCGGAAAATTGGACTGCCTAGATGAATGAAAAATCTATCAGGTGATTTCTGAATGTGGTATTGTTCTCCTGACCAAAAACTTGTCGTTCAACGGTAATAGGTGAGACCTATTTATACAAGTCGCAATAAAACGTACCATGGTCTCATAGGAAGTGGAAACGATTGAGTGGTGGAAGAGTAACGTGTAACGTCGGGATTTATGTTTCTCATAGGTGTCTAAAACACCTTATATTTATCTATTGTTTATGCTTTCTTTGCTAAGTTTTCTTGTAAATTATGTTTAATTTTGAGTTTTAGGTACTTTGGAGAAAAAGGAGAAGAAACTTTGCTTAAAAGGGCTAAAGTGTCATTTTATGTGCAACTGCTGTTGGAGGCGATGGCTACTCGAGAAATTATTAAAGGCACCCAAAAATTCTACTATGTATAGCCCAAACTTACTCTTTGTAGCCCACAAATCTCTATTCGTACCCCAAAAATTGTTATTTGTACCCCAAATTGCTAAGGGGACACCACTGCTGGTTAGGGGCCAGTCATCTTCAACCTTTTTGAATTTCTGAAATTGGCGGGAAACTAGTTCTTCAGACAGGCAGAATTAGGGTTGGTGATTTGGAGGAGTTCTACTGAGATTCAATGGCTGAAATTTTGTGGGTCTTCTCCCTTGAGCTTAACAGAGATGGTAATGGTATTTAAATTGTCTAGAATTGGCTGAATTATCGGGATATATTGTTGCAGTCACCGGAGAAATTAGGGTTTGATTGTTAGTCATTTTCTGAAGAGATTCAATCACTGAATTTGAGTTATTTGGACTAAGTTCGGAGAAACAGACCTGGTATGGGTCTTTTCTGTGATCAAAATTGGCTAGATCGACGACGTAAAATAGGATTATTGCCGGCGATATTTCTTGGCTATGATTTGGACGAGATGTTGTTGGATTTTCTCATGGTCTCGGGTTGTTTTGGGCCTGTTAAGATGAAACAGGATTGGTAAGGTGTGTAAATTCGAAAAGAGGAAGATATATTCACGATCGTGAGAAAACAGGGCAGTTGAGAATATGAAGATTCAGTCTTTGACGTGTGAAGATAAACTCGGATATTTTTGGAAAGTAAGTGAACACATCAGGGAAGATATCTTCTCTGTTTAGGTTATACTCGAACAGGATTGTGTATTACACGTGTTTGGAGACCCAAAGTTACCAGCATACGCGTGAAGGAGATAAACAAGGTAAACTATTCCCTGATTGGATTGCTGAGAAGGCGTGAAAGATAAAAGAACGGAAATAAAATATTCACGTATATGCAGGAGTAAATGGAGAATTTTTGGAGTTAATGCGGAGATTTTGTGGTGCTTTCAAGTATATAAAGGATGTGCTGAAGCTGTAGAAGGGGGACAGAGAGTCTGGGGAAGAAAGTGAGGCTTAGAATCGAGAACAGAAAAGTTACAAATATTCTTCCTGCTGCTCAACCAAGAAAACGAAGAACAACGCCTGGCAGAAGCAGTCGCAGAAGCTTATCGTTTTAGAACCACATAAGTGATGTACGTTTATCATTTAGTTGTATTAGGTCTTTTGCTGCTGAACTATTGCAACTGTGTAGTGGCTGAACATCTTTAGCGACTGGAGATCATTGTAATCTATTTAAATTACTTTTTAGATACAATGAAAAATCAATATTTCTCCTATTTTCGATCCATGAGTAGCTAAGTTTCTTTTCTAGGGTTGGACGAAGCTATTGTCTAGATGAGCTTATTTAAATAATTATTTTCTTTGTCATATTTACTCCCCTTTTGTGCTAATAATTCCTTAAAAATTCTCTCTTCTTACATGCCACATTTAAATTGTTTTGAATACTTTTACACTATTAATTTTTTATAGGCGAAGAAGAATTTGGCCTAAGATTAATGACAAAATCATAAAAAATAGATCTTGTAACCTTTTTATCCTCCAAGGCATGAGATTGAGTTCAAAACTGCCTTGAGTAATTTGGAGTATTATGTAGAAGTCTTAATTAGTGAATTTGCAACATCAAAATAGTGGATTCCCAACCCTAGTTCTCCATCTCCTTGTTAAACCCAAAAATCAATTTTAATTAGTTGTCTTAGTATTTTCTTTGAGTAATCAAAAACCCATCCTTTGAAAAGTCCGAGTATCGAATCCTATACTTATCACTTGTAAAATTATATCAGTTTCCATAATGAGGGAGGTGGATTCGCTCACGCCATTACTCTTTGCCATTATTAACCGCCCCGCTTTATGACACTTTTTTGTAACGGGCGTATTGCACGCCGCATGTTGTAAACCACCAGACCAATACCCTGATGAGTATCCCCCAGCTTGTGACATGCCTGATGTCTCGAGTGTTTTTTGTGGAAAACATGTAGCACCTTGCTACGTTTGGCGAGACAAAATGAAAAGACTTGCCGCAGGAAAATAGTATGTGATGCTATTAGGCTCATCTTGACTGATCATATGAAACTTGCCATTAGTCTGCTAGTTTGGTGGTGATCTTGGATGGCTGAGATTGTATCTCATGAGGAAGGGTAACCGTTGATTATGGCTACCTGATGATGGCATAGTGGCGCTTTGAGAGCCCGCTAGTGGCATTGCGTCATGGATGGCATGTCTCATGCATGCCAGTGGCACGGTTGTGCAAGTGGTGCTGGCGTAGCCATGGCCATTAGTCTTAAGCGGCTGGTCGCCTGAAAGTTGGCACAAGTCTGTCTGCTCGGTGGCGAACTTGGATGACTGAGATTGCATCTCATGAGGAAGGATAGTCGTTGATTATGGCTATCTTATATCGGCGCCTAACAACTTTTTCTAAATTAGGGTTTAGCATGCCGAAACCCTAACTAGCATATATGGCATGTTGTTTGGCATGTGCGCCTGGCATGCGCGTTTGGCAAGTTAGGCATGTCGATTGGCATGTGCATTTGGCGAGTTTGGCATGATACTTGGCATATTTGGCATGTCGATTGGCATGTGCGTCTGGCATGCGCGTTTGGCGAGTTTGGCATGCTTTTTGGCATGTTTGGCATGCCGATTGGCATGTGCGTCTGGCATGCGCGTTTGGCGAGTTTGGCATGCTGCTTGGCATGTTTGGCATGTCGATTGGCATGTGCGTCTGGCATGCGCGTTTTGGCGAGTTTGGCATGTTGCTTGGCATGTTTGGCATGTGCGTCTGACACGCGCGTTTGGCAGGTTTGGCATACTGCTCGGCATGTTTGGCATGCCGATTGGCATGTGCGCCTGGCATGCGCGTTTGGCGAGTTTGGAATGCTGCTTGGCATGTTTGGCATTCCGATTGGCATGTGCGTCTGGCATGCGCGTTTGGCATGCTGCTTGGCATGCCGATTGGCATGTGCGTCTGGCACGCGTGTTTGGCGCGGGTTTTGGGAAGTCAGCTGGATTTGAGGCCATCTTGCGTGGTTTCCTCCTTTTCAACGCTGTGGAGACTTTGAAGCAACCTGATTGGTTAATATAAGAGGGGGGTCGGCCAAGCATGGGCGTGGATACCCTTTTAGTGCGCGTGGCGGTTTTAGAGAGACCTGATTGGTCGATGAGAAGTGGGGCCGACAAGTTAGGGTGTGGCGACACTTCCAGTGCGATGTGGAGAATTTAATTGCCTAGTTTGGCTAAGCATAGTTTCTCGACCAATGAGGTCTAGTGTATTGCACGGGCGCGAAACCCTGATTTTGAAAATTAGTCGGGTGTATGAGTTTTTTGTGAGTTATCACAATAATTGGTTGAATTTTGTATGCTTCCACAAAATTCCTTATCTACATAATGCAGTGTGCTTTCCGTATGAGCATTTCGTGCGATGGCCTTAACTTTGGTACTTGGAGGTTCATGCTACTCCGCTGTGAGTGAACATAACCGTCACGCCATACCGATATTAAGGGTTCTGCCGGGGAACATAGCACAGGAAAGTACTCAGTGAGTCTTGTATCGGCGAGATGCCGAAGTTTACAGAGTGTTTGGGATGGTTGCTACATTCGCAAGTCTGGATAATATTTCATGTAAATTATTGAATGGGTCAATAAATATGCCGATGGAGAGATTAGCACTCACGACACCGTTTCCTTGCAGAGTGACGTCACATCAGATGCATGGTTTTACGATTTTAACCCTAAGCTAAAAAGCACCATCAACAGGTGGCTATATTGGTTTGACCACGTTTTATTCAGGGAATTGTTTGATGAACTACGGTCGTGCTTAATCCCTTTGGGTACGTAGGCAGCCGCATGTCGGTTCAACACTTATTATCATAACAAAATCGTTGTTGTTTTATAAATTTGATTTGAATAAATATAAATATTAATGATTTTTGATGCTTAAAGTTGTTATGTATGCCTAAAATTATATTTTGAGATGCAACTAATCTTAGTTTCAAAGCTGTACAATAATGTATGATGTTGAGTTTATCAATTTAAATTAATAATAGGTTTTTGTATGATTATTTTTGTAATAAATTTGAAATATCTTAAGAACCATGTAGTTAAAAGTACAGAATTTTGGGAGTTGCATTACGTATTTTTAAAATAATCATGTATAACGGTGTTAAATTCAGAAATTATTTGATAGTTGGAAATGTCTCGTAAATACTCCATTTTGAAACTATGATCCGCTAATTTTCACATTTATCTTCTGAGAAAATAAAAATCTATCTTTTATCTTTCTAAAATGACAAGCCTCGTACAATTTTGAGTTGTGTATGATTTTATATAATTTTTATAATACAGAATGTCACAGTATTGATTTTCTGCAGTGCTGGTCAACTACGTGTTTGACCGTGGTCTTAGGTTATGTTTGACCGTGGTCTTAGGTTACTCAACTTCATTTAAAATCTTGGAAAATTTACACATAGTATTATTTACAGTATGGGTGTCATCCATATAATTATCATAAATTTTGGAACTCATATAAAGCCTTTGAAATTCTAGATGTCAACCTTGCTCTGTTTTCAGTTTTATAATTTGGTGTTGAAATCTTTTTTTTATTAGTTGAACTCCAAGGCTGGAGCGATGTTAATATTTTTATTTGAGAACCACAATGTGATTTTTTTTCGGTGGATTTAAAATTTTCGGTTGAATCATCGGTTAGATTTTTCTAAATAATTTTTTAAGTATTCCGCTATGACAGAAATGGTAACATGAACATAAGCCCAAATAAATTATTTAATGAGCTTGGGCTTAGTAGCCGGGATTCGTCTATGGTATCGAAGTAGCACTTCGGATTTTCGGGCATGAGATCTGGGCAGGATCCGGGCCCGAAAATCGGGGTGTTACACTTTATGATTTTTCCTTTTTCTATATCTAAGAGTTTTATTCATCTGTTGTATAAACAGCGGCAAAGTACAATTTAGGATATTCTCATCTTTTTCATCAATTTGTTCAGGACTTAGAGATTTGTCATTAGCATTTCGTCTCGAAATACAATGGCCCTCTCTTTTACTGAGTTGTAGATCAAAGATTTTTAACTGTCCAACTAGGGTGTTTCATGAAAGTTTTTCAAGATTATTTCCTTCCATGATGGCATGTTTCATAGACTTTTATCTTGCTGGTAAAGATCAAAGAATTTTCATCACAATGTCCTTTCGGGGAATGGTCTTCCCTAATGCGAAACTAGCATTAACAATTCCACACACTTTTTGATTAAACTCATCAAACGATTCTGCATCATACATATGAATATTTTACCAGTAAGAATTTAGGTTCTGAAGCCTAACTTCTTTCTCTGAGGTATCTCCTCCGAATACGGTTTCTAAGATATCCCAAACATCTTTAGACCTAATGCATGAAGTCATATGGTACTGAAGATCTGGGCTTATGGCGTGGATAATAGTGTTTAACCCGTCATAATTATGATTTACAACACTTATCTCGGTATCACTATATTTTCTGAATGGCTTCGCAATAGTGGTTCCGTCTCTAACAACTGTCAGCGCATTGTATCCAATAACTACAAGTTTCCATGTCTCAAAGTCACGGTTTTGTAAAAAGGAACGCATAACAATTTTCCACCATAAGTAACTTGATCCATAAAATTTTGGTGGTACTATAAGGACCCTCAAGCTCGTCAATGCTATTTGACCGGTCTAGAGATGATCAAGAGACAGTTTAGCCGCTAATGAATCGATTAGTTAATATATATTTTAATTAATTGGGATTAATATAACAATAATTTAGTTACCAAACTAGTACCGTTGGATAGATCTCAAAAAGTTATGTGAAGTGGACTACTTGAACGCGTCATTCGGATACCGGATGAAGAAGATATCATCAAATTAGTATGAAGGGAAAAATAGTCTTTTTCGTTAGACCGACCTGAGCTACCCATATCCTAATACGTTGGGTGTATTAGTATTTTCTGTCGGCCTTATCCCCAGCTGAATCGATCGAGGAATTCAGCTTTCTATTTTCTTTTTCTTCATTTTTCTTCTTCTCTGTTTTTTTCTTTTGTTGGCGATTTGAGACTTTTGCTGAGAGAATCGGTTGATAAGAATGAGTAGATTAAGTATAATAGGTTACGGGTGTTGGTGATGATTTGAGGGTGGTATTGAGAAATTGTTGAATATATTTAGGATTTCAGAGAATTGTAATTAAGATTTATAGATTTGATTACTGCTTGAAGACTTAGAAGATGAAGCGTAGAACTGTTGATAGATGAAGATTTAGAGGGTTGAGGTTTAATTGAAATTTTAAAGTTGTTTTGGAGGTAATATGAGAATTATGGTTTCATGTTCTACCCCAAAATAAAATTAGGTTTTATGGTTTTGGATTTGAATTCAAGATGGAAAGATTGAGAAGATGAAATTGAGAGCTGAAGCAAGTATAATTGGTGGTGGTACTGAATTTGGCGTTGAATCAAACTCAGATATTTGTGAAAGAGGTAAATAGATTTCTTTTGAATTAAAGATTAAATTTTGTGAATTTGATTAATTAATTAATTAGGCAATTAGTGATGGGTTTAGCCTGAATTAGATGTATGAGGTTGAAGAATAACTTAAAATTGATAGTTAGGGTTTTGATTCTGTATTAGTGAGGATTTTGGGAATTTCCTGTGATGAAATGAATGAATTAGAGTTACAGATGGTAGTAATTTGAGAATGTGTAGATGATGGTTAGGTAGTGTTGAAGGGAGATGAAATCGTTTAACTGGTGATGTTGTATTGAGATACAGTTGAAGTTAACTTAACTGGTAGATGGATCAATTTGGTTATACAGTATTACTTGAGTTGAAATATTGGATGAACTGGACAAGAATGATTATACAAGAATTGTATGTATGGTCTGGATAAAGACATGGTGTGGTTGTAATTGCAAGTGGTGATTGAGAAAAGAATTTGTTTGGAGCTGGAGTGGTATCTAAGGATGGTGGTGTTGTATGTATGGTTGAATTTGCAGGTGGAGATGTAATATGGTGATGAAAGAGGAATGGTGAACTGAGTATGAACTACAGAGTGGTCTTGAAGTATAGTTGTAGTTAACTGAAATGGCTGGGATGTGAATCTACATGTGTGATTGATGTTATTGATGAAGTGAAAGGGTTAGTTGTGATTGTAGGAAACTTTGGATTGAATGGGAAAGAAGATTATGGTATTTTGTTAAGTGTTGATATTGATAACATGGGTTGGCAGTGAGTAGAATGGATTGAATTCTGAATATGGAATTAGGCAGAACTCTAGGAATTTATGTAATGGTTGTGACCTGCTAGTTTGTTGTATTGAGTTGAATCTCTAGACGAAAGCTTGTAACTGCTATTGCAGGTAGGCTTAAATTGCAGTTGTATTAAATTATAGAATTATGTTACAATGAAATTGATTGATATTGAACTAGGGTTAGAGTTTCAGCTGTATGAGAACCTTTGGCCTGTCTGACTGAACTTACTCAGTCTGATTCAGTTTTGTTATTTTCTGACTCAGTTGTTTGACTGAGTTAACCTTTGATCTGGACCAGAATTGAATTTATCCTGAACGAGTTGTTGTTTGACTTGCTGACCTGACCAGTTAGACTGTTGGCTTGACCTGGACCTTTGACTACCATTGACTGTTACTTGACTTAGTTGGACCAGGCCTTGGATTAATATGCTGGTTTGGTGGACTTGGGCTTAGGACTAGTGCTCTTATTGTGTTGGATTGGAGCTCTTATGGTCTGATTTAGCTTTTGGTTCTTTCTACAGAGTTGCAAATCTTCTTAAGACTTTTTTAATGGACTATAGAACAAATCCAATTGAATTAGTAAACCTTTAGATGTGCTAGAGGTAGAGAATGAAAGATGTAAAACCATAAATGAGTTTAGATAGACTTGTATGATTCTTGTGTGAGCCTTTTGGCTAAATTCTTAGAGTGTTTGTGTGATTAACAGTTAGCCTTTATTAACAATGATCGTTTAAAGGATGAACCAGTAGATCGCGGATCTCGAGGTAGGCATGGCTTGTCATCAAATCAGGTGGGAACTCTGTAACCTTCTTGTAATCATTAAGCTTCCTTTTATCTGCAAGCATGATGGGACTTTACTATCTGTGTACATGATTGCGTGTATTTTGATGTATTATTCTTGTATCTTTGAGTATGATGTATATGTTGTATCTATATATACAATGTTTGCTATGATGTGTTTGTGTGTGATATGCATTGTGAGATTTCCTTGTGAGGAGTTTCTGTGTTTCCCCATATCTCTTAGCTAAGTTAAGTAAAACGATAATTCATCCGTCGACAGTATTATTATAGTAGGGCGGTAAGTCATCCATTTTAATATTATATATCTATTTCATTAGTAGGGCGGTAATTCATCCGTTTTAATATTATTGTTTATTAATATAGTAGGGCGGTAACTCATCCTTTGAATATCATCTTAGTAGGGCGGTAATTCATCTGTTATGATATTATATATACTATTTAATTTGAGAGAAATCACTCGTGTGCATATTATACTTGTTTGTCTAACTTTCTGATCTTGATGGTAATATTATGAATCATGGTTTGTATGGGCACTCTGTGTGGACGATGTTATTATTATTGATTAGGGTTTCTCTCACGTATTCTTCTCCAATGAGTTTGGCGAGGTTATAGTGCCACTTGCTTCATGATGCATAAATTGTTGAATGATTAGTTTCTTCTTGTTTTCTTTCAACTTATATTCTTTTAGAACTGTGAAGCATGTTAGTGATTACATGAGAGTTATATGTTTTCATTGAGCAACCCATTTGGGATGATGCGTTCACTCATTCCCACTTCAGTTTCAGTTTTCAGAAGAGATGGCGCGCATGAAGACATTCGTTTCCGTAGCTCAAAACTTTAGAAAAATAAGAACGTCTATGTATCTTATATATATATATATATATATATATGTATTCTTTGTCTCTTTTTAAAAAAACACATTAAGCATATTGATAAAACTTGAGAGTTTTTATCTACAATGTATCAGAGTGCTCGGGAATTAGTTTTGTTTTACATTCGTGTAATTATGTTCCTTAAGTTCGATGACCTAGATTTTGTTACTTCAGGTTTAGTCTATAATCTTTTTATCTAAGCAGGTTTAGTATTTGGGGCGTCACATGTACGTTCATCGAGATCGCACTCTTGTCCATATAGTCAGATCGCTTCAAACACAAACTTATTAGGTCTTAACGTGATTGCCTGCTCTGATACCAATTGAAAACACTAAGAGTACTAAAATACACCACCAACTTTTTCTTAGGCAATATTTATGGAAAAACTTAAATACAATTCTGAGAGTTCAACCTAATGAATCTCAATCAAGGAATAATATATAGAGTTATATCTCTTTCTCTCACAATCAGAAAGTTTACGGAGGCTAGTATGTGAACCTTATTTACGTGTGAAAGTACTTGGGCGATTCCAAAGGTCAATTTCCAAGTAATCAATCAAGTCGTATCTAACAAACAAGGATGGATGTATCTACTTGATTGAATTTACGTACAACCTGTGATATTTCAATTATAAAGACAAATAATATAATGCGGAAAAAAAATAACACAGACACCAGAAGTTTTGTTAACGAGGAAATCGCAATTGCAGAAAAACCTCGGGACCTAGTCCAAATTGAACACCAAACTGTATTAATCCACTAAAGACACTAGCCTACTATCACTTAACTTCGGACTAGAATGTAGTTGAGATCGAATTAAACCCTCACAATAATTAAGTTACAGTCGCTTTCCTTACGCCTCTTGAATCCTAGTAGGTCTCCGCGCAAATGATTCCCTTAGTTGACGTCCTTTACAACCTAAGAGTTGCTTCAACTTAGTTGAAGGCTTTAAACCAATCTGCCTCTCACAGATAAGCATATATGTGTAATTTCCTTTTTGATTGTAGATCAAGGTGATACTGGAACGATAGAAATAAACAGAGTCTAACTCACCTCAAAATCCGGACTTATGCTTCCCGAAAAGCAGCCTAGATTATTATTCACCTCACAGGTATAAAACTTGTGGAACCAACAAAGTATGAGGCAAAGAGAACTTTGATGATTTCTATCTATCTTGATTGATGGATCAAGCTCAACAATCGATTAAGATCATGATACTCGAGCTATCAAGATAAAAAATAACTGGACCTGACTTCACGAAACCATATGAAATCTTTGTAGTCGCTAAATCCAAAAAGGGTTTTAGGAAGAGGCCGACTCTAGTTTACAACTAGGACACACCAAAAAAGTAGTTGGGATTCATAGATCCTAGTTACTTGAAGTTCCCCTTTTATAAACTTTCAAAGCATAGGTTGCTTTAGGTTTAAGATAATATAGCTTTGGAACCAAGCAAACAATATCCACCGTCAGATGAATCTTTGAATCGATTAACATAACAAGATATACACTCTGGTTAGGATGAAACGTAATCGAACCGTGTACAAAGACCAGGTTCATGAATGGTTAGTCGAGACTAGACAACTGAACGATAAGCTTGAGAATTTTCATATAACACGTAAGACTTAACTCGAGTCACACTTATGTGATCAAATATGTCTATAATGTTTTTAGAGATTATTCAAATGCTAATTATCTTGGAGAATAATTTTATGTGCATATGAATTTAATCGACATGGTAAGTAGGCGTACTAGGTACATATACTTAACCTGTTCTTGAACAATTATATCATGGTACGTGTACCAGTGTACATACCTTAAGACATAACCGAGTTCCGAAGTTCACAAAACTTTTTCAGTATGCGTACTGGTATGGATACCATAAAAATATAACCGAGTTCCGGAGTTCAAATAACTTTTATGGTATGCGTACCTGTATGGATACCAAATCGGTTTCGGGACCAACAGTTCTTTTCTAGTATACATACGGGTATGCGTACTGATCCGGGTTCACGAGTTCAAAGACTTTTCAAGGTGTACCTACTGGTATGTGAACCAAAAAGATGTTGTCGACATATAGCTACCCCGATACGTGTACTGAGTACATGTATTACAGCTTCATACCTTAGCAGTTTTCCCAGTTTGTAAGACTGGTATGTATACTGTCTTATATCCGAATTTACAGTAGTTTTATATTTTTCTCTAAATCAATGTGAAACATTGTCAAATAACATGAATGATACATATCACTGTTTCAGGTTATTTTCGAATGATAATCTTGAATCACGATATAGATTACGAACAATAAATTTTCCTTAACCGAAATTCATCAAGTATGAACAAATGTTCATTAAGCTTAGTCATATATTTCGAGGACTAATTACAAGATAAACTTGACTCGAAATTCTTGATATGCTTAAGATAGTCTAATTAGTTATGCGAAACGTCTCATAAATAGAAAAATGAATATAACTTGAGATATAGGTGGTTCAGTCTTCACTTACCTTTTGTTGAACAAGTTCTCCAAAAGCTTCGGTTGATCTTCGCCTTCAAACGGTAGGACGCAATGATGATTGTTGTTATGTCCGTTTCTCATCTACATCTTCTATCCTAATCCGAGACTTAACTAATTATAGACTAGAAATCAAGATATAGTTTTGACAACTAAATTTGACAACAAGCTTGAGATAGCAACACTTGTAAGTTCGACCGAGCAATGCTCTAACATTTTTACCTAATTTAGCTTTATTTGAGCAAAATTAAGTACACTGGAGATAATTTAGAGGGATACCTGATCATTTTCGTTCATTGGTTTTTCATTTTATCGGGTTTATTTCTTCAATTGGTCGAGATTCACCTTCACTTTGGGTTAAAACCTCTCTGCCATCTACGAAATCGGATATCCCGGATCTCCATCAAGAGGTACGTAAAATTTGTTTTCTCTATCATATAAAGATTCACCCACCTCGAATTTGTCACTGGACTTACTTATTTTGGTTGAGTGAATCAAAAGAAATCTCCAAAATTTTCTTTTTTTCCTCTCGTTTTTTTCTTCCCACCAAAACTAACACTTAATTTGATTTAGTTTACTCACTAAGTATAAAGAAAAAATCATTAATCTAATTATTTTCTAATTAAATTATTAACACTCACTAAATCTAATCATCTGCTGATTGGATTATTAACACTAATTTAATAAGGGATGTTTAGTCATTATGAATAAAAGGCCACGCATGTGGGGTGCTAACAAAATACCCAGTTCATTTTACATCTTTATCTTTTCCTTTACCCTTTTCTCGGGTTCTTTTTCTTTGTCTTCTCTCCATCTTTTCTTAGCTATCATCCTTTTAGAAACTGGAATCCATATGTTTTGAAGCCAGAAACATCCTGTTGGAGATCATTTGTGGCTGTTATGTGCCACAAAAGTAGAAAGCCAATTGGACGCCACAAACTTAATTTTTGTATTTTTCCTACATTCTCTATGCTATTTTATGTGGATAATGCTACATAAGTGGAGTAAATCTTTCAATAGACTAGGTTATAGAAATCGAAAGTGGTGTACTAGTTCGGATTTGTGTCATTATCATAATCAGCCGTCACTTTGTTTACACTCGAGTACTTCTCCCTTAATTAAGGACTACTTTAATACTCCAACAGCAATCCACACAGGCTTAAGGTGTGATTAAACTAGAGGTAATATGTCAATGGTGGATTTTAGTGAGGGGCTAATCTTAATCACCACAAGTCGTTAGCCATTGGTTTTAACTCCAACAACAATCCACTGATGTCCCGCACCGTTTTGCGGGTAGCTATTCCATTCAAGCGGTTTCTTTACCGTTAGATCATGCTAAAACCCAAATCTAACAGCCTTGAACCTTTTAAGAAAAATAATGAGTGCTTTCCTGAATGTGGTGGGTCTTTTTCTGAATATGAATCCAACCGTCGATTTAATAATCTAACGGTAAAGAAACCTGCTTAAACGGAATAGCTATCCGCACATCGATACGGGATAGCATTTATCTTAGCCGATTAGGTGTTATTAATTGAAATTTGTCTGTTTATAGCTTCAATCAATTTTTAGGCTTCCGATAATTGATCAAGTATTAGTATTAGTTTGACATTTGTCTCAATAACATCTCCATTAAATATTATTAGTTGATATTTGTCTTTTTATCTCTTTGATCTTAAGCTTCTTAAGTATTATTAGTTTGGAATCTGTTTCATTATCTCTTAGTCTCCCAAAGTAAACGTAAACGAGAAGATGTTTAATAAACTATCAATCAAGTCTTGAACATAAAGCAATCAAGTCTTATCCTCACCATTATTTAAAGATTTTGGTAATTAAACTTTAGAACCAAGATAAAAATCTCGAACAGTGGGCGCTAAAAATCTTACATGGAGATATTATTTATGAAAATTTATACATTTTGCAGAAATATTACTATTTGGCTTGTAAACCATCTCTAGTAGTCTAAGGTTTTAGCTTTATGATTTATAGGTTGTTATAACTAATTAAAAAACAAAATGAATTTGTTTCTATTTTCAATTGGCTTATTTTAATTTTAAACAATAATTAAAATAAAAAAAGTTAATCAAATTGATGATATGGAGGTCACTCCGAAGGTCTAGATAAGACCTTTGTATTTATTTTGCCATCCCTCCTACTTTGTAGGATTTACTATTGGAGATAAATTTATTTCAAATGGAGATCTAAAATCCTATGTATCATGATTCATGAAAAAATAAAACTTTCACCTTCTATTGGAGATTTTCTAATTAACTATGACCGATGATGTTACTATCTTTTATAAGATCTCTGATTTTACATGTTCGAGAAACTTTTTTTTTTAATCGATAGAGATACGGTAAGTTTTGCTACATGGATTGGTACGGTACTATCATTTCAGTTTAGAATTACTCTTATAAAGCATGTTTTAAGTAGTATACCTGTTTTTAACATGGAAATATATAAATGGCTAAAAAATATTATTCTGGCATGTGAAAAGATAACTAGAAATTTTCAATTGACTGGTGACCCTGAAGCAAAGAAATATGTCACAATGAAACGGGAGGAAGTATGTACACCAGTAGAAGAAGGTGGACTGGGAATTAGAAGCCATGAAGCTGTAAATAAATTAATGTTAATGAAACGGTTATAGAAAATTGTAAATAAAGATGCAGAGTGGGCAACACTCTTCAGAGCTAAATATATGAATTCTCAAGGAACGTGAATAACACACAATAAGCAGTCATCCATCTGGCCTGGTTTAAAATGGATTAGAAAGGAATTGGAGGAGGATATAAGATGGGTAATTCAAAATGGTTCTCAAATCTCTGTATGGTTTGACCAATGTATAGGTGAAGGGGCATTGATTGAGCATATTGATTCTCAAAACTCTTATGTTAGAAGCAACTTAAACTTGAAAGTAACCGGTGGTGTCATCCAACTGTAGTGCTTCAGTTTGTTTATAATAACCAATTACCAATAATACATCATGGAGAAGATAGCAGAATCTGGTGTGAAAATCAGATTGATATGTTTAAGTTTCCGATGCTTACAATAAAGTCATATTCAAACAACAAGTTCATTCATCTTATAAAAAGAAGTAATTTGTGGAAAATCATCAAAAATATTTGTGCTACAGATGAAAACATGAACAAGAGGGGATTCAACTTGGTTTCAAGATGTCATTTGTGTAAGCAGGATCAAGAAAGTCTTGAACACCTACCGTGGCACTGCAATTTTGATCACATTTTAGGGAGTTGTCTAGGTGGAGTTTTGTCATTATTGAACCCCTTATCATTTGCAAATGTTTTTACTATTGGAAAAGATAAAAGCCCCATTGTGAAACAACTTTGGAGAATGACAACATCTACATTAATGGTGGAGATTTGGTTTTCAAGGAACAAATTTACTTTTGATGGGATTGTACCTTCAGTGGAGAAAGTAAAGCATAGAGTCCTGCAGCTTACTCAAGAATGCTGTTTAAGAATGAAAGGTAAAATATGGAATGATCAATACAATTTAATCCTCTGAAAGTTCTTTGGGATGGATTACAGACCAGCTAAACAACTTAAGGTAGTGGAATGTTTCTTTAAACTACTAGATGCAGGTTGTGTGCTCATTTGTTGTGATGTGGCTTCTCAGGGTAATCGAGGGATCTCTGGATATGATTTTATTTGCAGAACAGATACTGGTAAAGTTGTATGTACTGAATCTGGAGGAATTGGTCTTGCCACCAACTTCATTGCAGAAGTGATTGCAGTATTTAAAGCATTGGAATGAGCTGTGGACCATGGTTGGTTAAGAATCTTAGTACAGTCTGATTCGAATGCCGCCATTAGTACTTTCCATTCGAGTCTTCTTCCCTGGATTGTCCTAGCTATATGGTATAGACTGAAAAATATTATTCAAGTTCTGCAATCCCGGCATGGGCATAGAGAGATTAAATTCAGTGCTGATACTTTAGCTAAGAAAGATTGTCTACTTGTTAATGGTCAGATCCATAGAGTTACTTTTCTTTCTAGACTGGAGTGGCCACATGCTAACTATTTTAGATTACATTGGATAAATGTATGTAGCGGTTGCTACCTTGTAATGACTTAATGTAATTTGTCCGGTAATTTGGTAATAAAATTCGTATAATTTGGCAAAAAAAAAAACAACCAATAATATCATCATTCAATAGCTTTACAACTGTACTGTAATGATATCAAACATTTCGAAAAATAATATGAAAACCGGTGAAATTCTAAATAGAAAGTGAAAATTTGAAATGAGATTGGAACTGTGAGGCGTACACGGAAGGGATGAAACTCTTATGGATAATCTATCTTACAGAAACAAATGTGTTTTTGCCAATCTGACGACTCTAAATTTACCTTTTTAAGTAATCCACGGCTTCTATCGCTTTAAAATTGTAAAAAAGTGGAGGAGATAAATCCCGGACGAGAATGCACCCATATTTTACTCCCTAATCCAATGTTTGTGAGTAATTCAAGCAAAAATTTGAACGAGTGAAAGCTTAATTTATGGAACCATTTAATCATCTATTGTCCGTTACGAATCGAAATCACCATTTAAAGGTTATTACCACATTATGCCTCATTGATACCAATCGCTTCTGAAACGCTCAATCACATATTCAAGTATATAAACTTCTACAAGTGCAGTCTTTCATTCCCACCGGCAAGTACAACATCTCCACGAGTTGGTATCTCGGGTTTCACCATTAAAAACTCCTGCATTTTTTGGTATCTTTGGTTTCACCATTTTATAAGTTGTTGTCTGACATAAGTGTCCACCAGTTAATTTGTTAACCCTCAACGTGTTTTTCACTATTTATATTGAATTCTAATATTTAGGTTATTGCTAAAAGGTCTCTAATGAGAGGATGTCTAATCTGATTTTTGGATTTTACTATAAGAATAGCTTCTGCCCTCTCACAAAACATGTGATCTACATCCTTGGTATGAATAACGGAGCTGATTGTACGTTTTTTATTTTCTTTGTTCACCATAGTCTCTCAAGATTACTCGATAACTACTCTGCAAGTTCGACAATGTACGTTTTTAATTTGTTAATTTTTCTTAAAATTTTATTTGATTCAGTTGTTCCCTATTGGCTTTTCTTAAATTTTGGTGTGCATATTTTTGTGGGTATAGGCCATATTCGAGATTAGCATCCATCTCAGAAAATTGAACTACTCATTTTGATTGTTGTGTTTGTCAAGTCTAAATGGCATGTGATTGTTGGTTCTTTCTCATTAATTTTGATTACATTTATTGTGGCTGATATTTTATTGTCAATCAAACAATAACAATAAAATTACAACTACAGATTCTGAGAAGAAAAACTACAGATTTGTATGTACAACCAAAATTGAAATAGACATTCCTGACAATGTTTTACTTTCTCAGATTTTGCTCAGCTTGGACGATCTAGCTTATGTAGTTAAAGTAATTTCTGATCTCAATTTTTGAATGTCTCTGTTAGTTTAATACTGAAGATTGTTGTGTTATTTATTTGCATAAAAACTTTCATAGTGGGAAAAATTGCTAGACTAAAATTTTGGATAACACTGGAATGTATGTCCATCTTTCTCTGAAGGTAAGCATAAGATTTATTTATCAAGTAATTACTTAGTCATATAGTTGTTTTTGGTCTTGATCTTTTGTGCTCCACTCATACTTTTGTGAGATTGAAAAGTTACTTGAGGGTGCAAATATTTCTTATGGTTAGCACTGATCATATACAAAATGCCCATCTCTCCTCTCGAGGAAAATTTATTTTTTCAGTAAGATTTATGAACTAATGACCCTTGTGATAATTAATTGATGACATATGCTTATTAGGGATGTGATCATAATATTATGTAGATTATAAATAAAGTAGAGTGGTATATAACGTCATAAATAGATTAACCTACGACGATTGAAATGCTCTGGATAGTAATAACAACGTAGCCCTTATAAGTCATTGGTGTGAACAGTTCTTGGCTCTAAAGTTTTTGCTTCCACTATCGAGTCAAAAGTTCTGGAAATTTACGGCCATTCTGCAGAAGTGTATAGTTCAGTTGGTAAATAGCTTAAAGAAATTTAAGATGCAGCCAATGCGCTCACAAGATTTTTAGATTGTGTCTTCTCGGTATACTTTTTATGTACTTCTTTTATCTACATCCATTGTGATAAATAAAAAATTTAATCTGCATTCCTTATCTATCATTGCGACCTCAAGACTGACCCTTCATAATTCTGAAATGGCATTGTTCTTCCTTTCTATTTTTGATTTTGACATGTTTAATTTCTTTTAAAACGGAGTTTCATGGTTAAAAACGTTCTTAATGAATACGAATATGAATCTGTTGGATACTTTATAATTTATTATTCTTCAATTTTTTACCATCTCAAAGTGAATTACTAGGAAATTGGCAAGGTTGACTAAGTTTTAATGATGATGGTTTGAGTAATATTGTTTGGAGCTGGAAATGCACTTGCATGGTCCGTGATGATTATAGAAAATATCTGACCTTAATTGTAAAGTTGTGAGTTATATCTCTTATACTGTTACGTGTATGTCCAAATGCCTAAACTCAGTCACATAAATGGTATAAATACAAACATCATAGTTTCAATTTTCCTCTAAAAATTGTTTGTTGTGGTTTATATCTTATGAGATTTGCTATATGCAAGCTCATTATTTAATCTACGAATTGAACATGTATTATTTGTTTATCGATATATTTGGATTCATCATCTCTTATGAGTTTTGTTGTGTTTCGTAGTTGGCATCCAATATCGATGGTAGTTGGATAACAAGGCAACAAATGGTTTTTGTAAAGGCTATGCTTTTCAGCTAACTGGGATATCTTCCTGCATCTTACTTATCTTGGCTCAAGGTCAAGTATCAATATAGGAAAACCTTACACTGGATACAGTGTTCCCTGGTATTACCTTGATTAAGTAGTGTAAATTTTCTCTTTAGAATCGTCCAAGCAAGAGTTATTATCCGGGATGAAGCCGCACCAAATTTTCATAGAAGAAGTGGATAGACCTGATACAACGAAGAAAAGGACAACTTTATGTGAAGGGACTGCTATCCTATTGGGCGACGACTTTAGACAGATGTTGCCAATTGTTTAGGAAAGATACCGGGAGCAAATTGTAGGAGCATCGACAAGGCTCGGCTAGAATCAATTAAACCCCCATTATACTAGGAGAAGATATGTATTATTGAATAGCCTCTTCAATTGTTTGATTTTTGGTTCTATTTCCAAGTCTTCACAATTGCAGCACCTGATAAACGTTACATAGAATATTATTGGTAGACAAGTGCATTTTCCGTTTCATGTATGACCTTAATGTTAACATATTATTGTTACTTATTGATTTACATATCACTTTATGGATGAGTATATGCTTTACATATCACTTTATGGATGAGTATATGCCTGTTTTGAAGGTTCCTTATCTTTTTCGTTTGATTTTGGAGGGGATTGCTGACAAATACTTATTGTTTGGGCTTTCGATTAATACATATGGTATGGTTCATTGGATTCCAATAAATGTACTTGGTTTACTTTTACTTACAATATTTCTTTTTTTGGTCATGTGGTTTCAACTTAAAAGAAAACGAATACCAGGATAATTGGATGGGCATAACATGAGATAACAATACACTGCTGTGGACAATAGCCTATAAACTAGCCACCATGCCTAAGCTAAGGAAAATTATATTTTCACACTACCTATATATGAGTTCCCGAGTAAGTGGCATTAGCTTTTGGTTCGGTCTCCAAAGATATTTTACCACAATTTCATTTCGTCATTTTTCAATTGATGAATACTCAAAAAAATAATTAGGAAAAGATAGGCTTGCATGCCTCTGTTAATAGACGGATGGAACAGTTGTGAGTAATGATTCTTGCATGTGTCTTGCTCACATGTGAGTGGTCCAAGTATACAAGAGAAACATCATAGGTTTCTTTCTTTTTAATAGAGGGTCAAAATCCGGGCCGTTACAACACGAGTCATATCCTAGTCATTTACATGAATAAACACAAAACCAGATCATCTGTCACGTAATAATATTTACTCCCTTCGTTTTTAAAAAATAGGCAGGTTTCTTTTTTTGGATATGTCAAAAAATAGGCTTGTTTCTATATGTGGAAAGTCAAATGTTATGATTTTACTACTATACTCATAGAGGGACCACTTTTCTCTCCATTTTTTCTCATAATATAAAAATGAGACCACTTCTCTCTTTTCTTTCTCTAATAAGAGATGAGTGGGGACCAAAGGATAAATTAGGAAAAAACATAAAAAAATAACTCTAATGATTAGTTTTTTTAATTTTGGATTAGTTTTCTTAATTTTTGTAAAAACCAAACAAATCTACTTTTTTAGAAACGGAGGGAGTAATTTCTTACCATGTTTGGAAATTAACTCTTCCGGGAGCCTCCACTAATACAGTACTAGTATATCTAAAAAACAAAAAAAAATGTTGGATTAACCACGTTTACATGTGGTCCTATGCCTATTTCAAATATACAACACCCCGTTGGGCGCCGCAACAGCCAAAACCACAGATTCCCTGAGATGGTAAGTTTACAGCATACGCCTCAAAATACAAACACCAAATCTTACGTGCACCCGAAACAAAACCATCAGATATACATTGCGTAAATCTAGAATTAAATCTAATGGATGTTATCTACGTAGAGCACATTATCCCCTCTATTGATATGCATCAAATAGTAACGCTTTATACATGACCGTTGAAAAAGTCGTCTGCTCTTATCAAAATTCCAAAGACCCGAACCGGATCAAGACAGAAATAAAGAAGAGGAGACAAAGAGAAGAGAGAGAGAAATGGATAGGGTGTTTTCAGTGGAAGAAAATTCCGACCCGTATTGGACAGCGCCACCACCAGCACCACCACTACAACCACCACAATCAAGTTCAACAACAACAATGGATGATGATGATTTGAGTATGAAGAATCAGATGATGAATCGAAGTTCATCTGAATGGACTTTTCAGAAGTTTCTTCAAGAAGCTGAAACTCATACTTTACCTTCTTCTTCTTCCTCTGTAACTAATAATAATGAAGAAGTGGTTGAGATTAAGGAACCTGTTATTCTTAACCCTCCTCCTAATCATTCACAGCCGTCTGATTTATCAGCTAATGGTAGTGTTCCCATAGATTCGGAGGAATATCAAACTATTCTAAAACGCCGTCTTGAAATGGCTTGTGCTGCTGTTGCTTTATCTAGGGTAAGCTTCGCTTTCTTTCAGTTATTTATGGTTGAGGATACCTTTTTTTTTGGTAAAGAATGTTAGTTGGAGGAGTGATTCAGGGTTTATTAAGATTTAGGAAAACTCTCCAGACCAAATTTGTATAGGATAGTTTAACAATGAGCTGACTCTTAGGTAACTTTGAAATGTGTTTGCAAACAAGACCAATAATTTCAGTTAACGTGATCTAAGAATATAATTACTTGAATGAGATCCTAAAAATTTGATTTGAGAGTTTCTATTGTGCTTCTTTCTATGATTTTTTCGATGCTGTTTAATTGATGTTTTATTGACCATTGACCATGTGCTCTATAATTATGTTGATAGGCATCATCTGCAAAATCTCAGGATTTTTCTTCTGTAGCTTACAATGGGTCGCCGACCCAAGCTTCGGGTACAACACAATTAGCATCATCCCAAGCTTCTGGTACTACACAAATGGGGTCCCAAGCGGCTGGGAAAGGTATGTATTGTAATGTCCAATGCCTGTTGTAGCTCCAGTAGATGTTCTTGTGATTAATTAGCATGTCAAACATGGTCTCTGCTTGTTGTATATGATGAGGATTTGATACATTCATGATTTTTAAAAAGTTAGCATTTTAGAATTCAAACTTGTTTATGGCTTTTTTTTTCCCTTGTAAAAAGTGATTAGCTTTTAGCAATCAGAAATGCTGAAAAGCTTACTCTTTTAAAAGCTCAAGTCGATTCAAACTGGTTTGTCGTTTGCTGAATTTGGTTGTGTCAAAGGCAAATAGCTTACTAAGTAGTATGTTCGAATTTGGCTAAATGGATTTTTATAATCTAACTATTACTTTTTGGTCTACCATGCAGGCCCTGGACATGGTATATCCATGGAACAAGATAAGGCTGTTAAGGGACCACTTGGAATTCCAGCTTTACCTGCTGTGTTGCAGAAAAAATCAGGCGTTCAAATTGGACGTACAACTAGTATCTCGTCGAGAGAACAATCTGAAGATGACGACCTTGATGGAGAAACAGAAATCACAGATAATATGGATCCTGCCGATGTAAAACGCGTAAGAAGGTAACTATAACATCTGAGACTGGAGGGAGAGCATCCATTGAACATGGACCCACTAAGCACCGGCCTTAAAACCCAGATATATAGGATCCCATCCTTTAATGGCCTGCCAATGGACTTCAAAGGAGGCCAAATAGCTGGACTCTGGGTTCTGTGATGTCTGTTGCCTCTAATAATCTTCTCTAAATGATTTAGTTTTTTATAGTTTTTCACGTGAGCTGATCAAAGTAGTAGTTTCAATGTGCATCAATCGATGTGCAGCATGAAGAAAGAGAATACTCAGTGGACTCCTTATATCCAGGGCTTCAAATACCTTATCCTTCTTTCCTGTTTTGCATGTTACCAATGTGCCAACTATATACTTCCCCAAAACTTTCTTTAAGGGCGATTATTTGCCAATATACAGTTCCAGCATCTTTTTTCCATGTACAATAAAGCTTCCATCTAATGAAAAGACATAAAACACCAAGCACGTCATTTCTCATACCAACCCCCATTGAAAACACCTGGAGCTCCCAAAGTATGAAGAATGATTAGGAATATTGTAGGAGAGGGATCTTTAAGATATAGCTCAATGCTTTGCCTCAGTTTGATTTGAGAAATTATGCCACTTAGGTTCTCTGTTGTAGTCTGAAAACCCGTTGTCCATCCTTATGGCCCGGACAGAATTTTGAATCTTGATCTAGCACTATTTGAAGTTTGAACTGAAAAACCTGATACAGATGTTGGGTTTGCATGTCCTATGTACCGATGTCCATGTGTTTGAACCTTTGGTGTTTCCTGAGTTTAAGGACTTTAGGCAGTTCTTGCTGGAGTTTGTGTTTAGACCTTTTTTTTTTTTGGAGGTTCTGAGTTGCTCCTTTGTGAGCTTGCTTCACTTTTTCTTCTACTTATCTCTCTTTTTTCTAACTTTGGCGTCACTCTTGGTGACATCTTTGGTTTTTTAAATGAAATCTTCCCTTTTCGCGTCAAAAAATGTGTTTGAACCTGCAAAGAAGTTCCCTGCTAACTAAGATTTTATTTTTAGTATAGTTGGTTACAATTTTCTTCGCATGCATTAATCCGTTTATTTGTTAAAATCTCGCTTGTCATGTGACACAGAATGCTGTCAAATAGGGAATCAGCTAGACGGTCTAGAAGAAGAAAGCAAGCACACCTAAGCGAGCTCGAGACACAGGTTTGGCCCTTTATGTTGCCTCTGTTTTCCCCTTGTATGCAAGTACAATGAAGAATTATTTTTCGGTTTGCTATTCTCTAGGTTGCGCAGTTAAGAGTTGAAAACTCTTCATTGCTGAAGCGTCTTACTGATATAAGCCAAAAGTACAATGAAGCTGCTGTTGACAATAGAATTTTGAAAGCAGATGTTGAAACATTGAGAGCAAAGGTAGGTCATTAAGATATTATGTATTCTTCCACATGATTGCCTTCTTTGCTTTTAAGGTGTGAATTACTACCACAGACAATGAGCCATATGGATATTAAACTTATTTGGTTACTTAAACTGTCTGAGTTTTCTTTTTGCGGGGTTTTCTTTAGGTGAAGATGGCCGAAGAAACAGTTAAGCAAGTGACAGGGTACAACAATCCAATATTCCAAGCCGTGTCTGAGATATCTACCATGGGGATACAATTTGATAGTAGCCCATCAGACACATCTGCAGATGCGGCAGTGCCTACCCAAGATGCCATCAGCCAACAATTCTATCAACCCGTTCCTGACCCTCCGAGCGACCAGGGAGTGAGCAATACATCGTCTGATACTCCTTCGGTGCTTCCAGTTGAAGACATTCAGAATTCTCCAGGAACCAACAACAAAATGGGACGAACATCCTCCATGCAACGGGTTGCCAGTTTAGAACATCTTCAGAAACGCATCCGAGGTGGAACCACAACATCTGATCCTCATACTGTGCAGTGGGATCCATCATGGAACCCTGAAACACCCCAAACAGCGAATAGTAACCCTAAACAAAGTCCAGTCTGAAACAAACTTCCACTTTCATGGATGATGTATATGATGGATAAATATTATGGCAGCTTTAGTTATTGTGTTCAGAAATCTGCCATCTTTGCTATTCTTTTTTTTATTCTTTGGTCAAATGAAAATGAGATACTTAATGGTAATCCCGATTCGATCTTCAGATAGTATCTCTTGCCTTCCTATGACTATTTATAAGATGTCAGAACTAGAAAACAGCTAAGGTGCCACGAAATTCTCCACTCTGGTTTTAGCAGGTATCAAGTTGGGACGTCGACTCTGGTCCAAGGGGAACCCTTCCAGTACAGGCAAATAGATAACGAACGGAATCTGATCTGCAGAGCCACCAAATTTTTTAAAGGTGCCAAAACTACTTCCCATCAGTAAGAAATAATCCACTTTGATGTCATGTTGTCGCCACCGTTATAGACTTCAACCCAATATAAAGGATCTCCAACGTTTCTTGAATCACTTGCAATTAAGATCCCCTGACGAGCATGTGAATTTTTTTTTCGCTTTGGACTGTTTTCAGATTTTTACAAGGAAAGTCTTTCGTTTGGAATCATAGGCACCAGGTTCAGTTGAAGCGAGAGAGATTTCTAATTGTAATTCAGATTCCAGTTCCCCTTTTATCCTTGATTCCTCCACTTTCTTGGTCGGACTTTCGATAGAGTCATTACCATTGTCGGATATATCCTTCTTTCCGTCATTAATCGTACCAGATCATCAATTGTACCAGAAACTTGAACAGCTTTTGGGATATCCTTCTCTGTAGTAAGCACTGTCCCATCCATTAGTAATAGGAAGCTCAGCTAACACCTTATCAAGGCCTGCCGTATAATTAGCTACCATGGCTTTGTCAATGTCATCACCGTCTTCCAAATCAAAATCATCTGTAGCTTCATTCTCGTAACTATAATGAATACTTTTTGCTTCTGCATTCTTTTCGGGTAAAACACTTACGGTTCCGACAGATACGCTATTTGTAACTTCTATGTTTACTTTGTCTTCTCCAACAACCAGCTCTTCAGTTGTATCTTTATTTGCATAAACATGGATAACGGCATCCATTTTACCCCCAAAATTCAATAAAGACCCAAATGGATCCTTACTATTTCCATTTACTGCTGTGGAAATCGATTGCAAAAGATTTAGGAGTTGGTACCGGTTGAGCTAATTTCAAAAAGGTGCTGCAGAATTAACACGTCAGGGACGTTCCTGAGAACTTTCCACCCGGAAGCGAATAACTCATGTTTTGCCCCGCTAAAGAAAAAATTAAGCATAAACTTAATTACATTCAAATCATTTGCCGGTGTGGAACACTATCCTTATCACATTTATTTTCAAGAAATTTATAACGGGTTTCTTGAAAGCGCTTCAATAAGAGGGCAATAAATTTTTGTATCTAATGTTGGTACTTAAATCAAACTCGGCCGCCCTAATTTTTTGGCTTTTAACGACAAGTAAAAGGCTAACTAATTGTAAGACAACATTATTTTTGACCTAAATTAAGAAAATTCACCAAAACATCATGCCTGCTAACAATAAATACAAATTATATATGTTTTTGTAAACAGGAAATTTAACTATTATATAATATTTAAACGGATTCAATTCAACTACTGGTAAATTAAAACTAAAACTTCGATTCTCTAAAATCAATCAACCATTTAAAACTAACTTTAATCAAGAATTTATATTTTATAAAGAAAGATTGATTCAGTTATAATTAGAAGATAATAACTGGTGAAGAAAAACTGAAGAATACAGACAAAAGATGCAACCAAATTAGGACGGAGCGGGTTTAAATAGAGAGTTGAAAACTATTTAAGTCTTAATCAACCCTGTTAAAGGACCCATGCCCATGGATGTGCGGTCCAGATTTGGTGTCTTTTGGTTTTCCCCTCTCCATGTATATATATGTATTATATCCATGTAACCAATAGAACTCTGATCAAATACAGAATCCTTCTCCTTCTCTACCTCTTTCTCTATCTTTTATACTAAAACACGATATCATGCACGAAGCTATACCGCAGAGCTATATTTGATTGGTTGATATTTTTTTTTTCTACAGATGGATTATCGTCGAGCTAATATCGGAACCAATGGAATCAAATCAGCTAAGTTGGATCTATTTTGTCCAATTTTTTTGCCTTCCATGATTGATTAGAAAAAAATCTATACTCCATACCATAATCTATCTTTTTCTTTTTCATGTCTTCTATCTTGTTCAAATCAGTAATGAGAATTTTTTTTTGATTTGAAGCAACCAGGCGGAAGTGGTATACCCATCTAAGTGGCTATTTGATTTGGAGGGGATAGACAAGTAAGTTATTTTTTCTTGCGTATTCACAAGAAAGTTCCTGATTTGGAATTGTAGCTATTTATGTCAATGGTGCAGACATGATGGGTACTCTTGATGTAATAAGAGACCTTAAAAGCTATTTAAAATCCGAATTTGAGATGAAAAATTTAGGGAAAGCTCGACCGAATACTGAGCTTGTGGTATAGTATTCCACTAGTTTGCTGTCATATGCATTTCCACTTGCTAGCTACAACTACACTGGAGACTGCCCTTATCCAAGTTGACGGTGCAGTAGTCTTCTAATTGACCGCTTTTGTGTGGCTGGTAGAGAGCCAACACTGAGTTGCCGCGTGTCCACACCGGATTGGGTGATTAGTTAGAATCTTCTCTTTCTTCCTTGTTGTTGCATTTAAGCTGTAGGAAAACCTGTTTTCAGGTAGAAAATGAATTGTTGATGTAATTTGGTCTGCTTCGGCAGAGTTAACTAATTTCCGATCTAATTCCATTCAAATTCAGTCCTATTGATCTTAATTCGTGCAAAGAATAGTACAATTGGCATCAGAGCCGTTCCATCCTATCACCAAATATTTTTTTTCTCTCATCATGGTTGCTCAATCTTGTAAAGAGATTACTGATGCCTCTAATAGACACCACACTCAGATTGATAACATCCAACTCCAACTTAATTCGACGCTTACTAAAGAAGAATTCGAAAGCAGGATGAAAGCTAATTTTGAAGCTCAGCTTTCCATTTTGACTCAAACGATTAAATCTGAGATGGGAAATCTTCATTCAAGCAAAAATTTGGAACATGTTGACCATAGTGGAACTACTGGTGCTCAGTTTGTTCCTCTTGCTGATGATGATGGACATCACCCCCAATCTTATACTAGTAGCAGAGATTTTCACCATCGTCCTCCACGAATGTATTTTCCCCGTTTTGATGGTGACAACCCCAAGAGCTGGATTCATAAATGTGAATATTACTTCAAGATGCAGGTTGTGCCAGAATTCAACAAGGTAGGGATCGCGGCCATACATCTTGATGGCAAGGCAGGTAAATGGTTTGAGAATTTTCGTTTGAATAAACACCACATCTCATGGCCAGATCTAGCTGAAAGTATTTGCTCGCGTTTTGAAAACCCTGCTCATGATAATATAGTTGGTATCTTTAACAAACTAGCTCAGCTGACCACTGTCGAAGCTTATTTTGAAGAATTTGAGTATTATAAGGCATTACTACTCAGTGTTAATAAAGATTTTCCGGAATCTTACTTTATTGCTAGTTTCATTGGTGGCTTAAAAGAGGAATTGAGGAATTCCGTGCTCATGTTCGATCCTAAAACACTCATGAATGCTTTTTCACTAGTTAGGATGCAAGAACAAACATTACTTATCCAACATAGAGTACCTAAACCTACCCCAAAGCCTTTTTCTACCTCTTTCACTACCTCCAGACCATTTCCACCACCAATGGTTACTCCTAAATCCACTTATACACCTTCTCCTTCATCAGTCCCACAACCAACTGCAAAGCCTGCCCAATCCTTGCCTTTCAAAAATCTTACTTATGAGCAGGTGCAGGAAAGAAAAGCTCAAGGACTATGTTTCAACTGTGATGAAACTTACAAAAGGGGTCATATGTGTAAAAAACAATACTTATGTGTCTTAATTGGAGAGGAGGCTGAAGAAATATCGGATTCTGGATTGGACACAGAGCATGGGACTGATGAGGAACCATTGGTGGAGAGTGACATGGAAATATCCCTAAATGCACTTACAGGCACCACCTCAGCTGATACAATAAGGATTCCTGGTTTTGTCAAGAATAAAGGCATTTCAATTTTGATTGATACATGCAGTACATATAGCTTCATTGACTCTACCTTGTCCAAAAGCTTACAATATTCCATTGAACACACTGCTAGCCTCATAGTCACTGTGGCCAATGGGGAAAAAACTGTAAGCTCTGGTATTTGTTCTAACTTGGAGTGGTCCATGCAGGGACATAAGTTTTGTGCATATTTAAGACCTTTACCCTTGGGGGATGTGATATTGTGTTGGGTGCTGATTGGATGAGGAATTTGGGAGATGCCTTATTCAACCTTGCCAAGTTTTGCATCACCTTCAAATATAAGGGTAAGAAGATCACATTACAGGGTTCAGCTCCCAAACCATCCTTACACATGATGAGTGGCTCTGCATTAAAAAGGTTCTTTCAAAAACACTCTCATGGAGTGGTTGGTCAGCTATTCTCTATTTCTACCACCTCTGTTCCATCCCAACCACCTCAGCCAGTTGCCTGTTTTCTAGATCATTTTCCTGATGTCTTCTTTGAGCCAAATTCCTTTCCACCACAGAGAGATTTGGACCAAAAAATCCCTTTACAACCCAACTCAGTGCCTGTTAACTTGAGACCCTATAAATTTCCCTATATTCAAAAGTCTGTGGTGGAGAAACTGGTCCAAGTCATGATACTTTCTGGAATTATTCAACCTAGTAACAGCCCATTTGCCTCTCCAATTTTACTTGTCAAGAAAAAGGAAAACTCTTGGAGGTTCTGTGTTGATTATAGAAACCTGAAAATCATTAATATCAAAGACAAATTTCCCATTCCAGTGATTGATGAACTCTTGGATGAATTACATGGCTCCAAATTCTTCACCAAGATTGACCTGAAGTATGGGTATCACCAGATAAGAGTATACCCTTCTGATATCCACAAGACTGCTTTCAGAACCCATCATGGCCATTTTGAGTTCAAGGTGATGCCATTTGGCCTTAAAAATGCTTCAGCCACATTTCAGGCCATCATGAATAAGATTTTTCAACCTCATCTTAGAAAGTTTATTCTGGTCTTCTTTGATGACATTCTGATCTACAGTCTTACATTGGAGGATCATGTTCTGCATTTACAAACTACCTTATAAATCCTAAGAGAGAATCAACTTTTTGCAAACTTATCTAAGTGTTGTTTTGGACAGTCTGAACTAGAGTATTTGGGTATATTGTCACTGCCAATGGAGTTAAGGATGATCCTGCTAAAATCTCAGCCATGGTGGACTGGCCTTTGCCTACAACTATTAAGGATTTGAGAGGGTTTTTGGGTCTCAATGGTTATTACAGGAAGTTTGTTAAGAATTATGGGCTCCTTTGTAGACCATTAACTGATTTACTTAAAAAGGATTCCTTTCAATGGTCTCCTGCTACCACTGCTGCCTTTATTCAGCTCAAGACTGCCATGACAACTACACCTGTGCTTGCATTGCCTGACTTTAACAAACAATTTGTGGTGGAGACAGATGCTTGTGATGGGGGAATTGGTGATGTTCTCATGCAAGACAACAAGGCCATTGCTTTTTACAGCAAACCATTGGGACCAAGAGCTGCTGCTATGTCTACTTATGAGAAGGAGTTACTATCCATTGTCCAAGTTGTTGCTAGATGGAAGCATTACTTACAAGGTACCAAATTCATTATAAAGACAGATCACCAAAGCATTCTTTATTTTTTGGAACAAAAGATTTTCACTGTTCTGCAACAAAAATGGCTTATGAAGTTGTTGGGTTATGACTATACCATTGTGTACAAGAAGGTCTCTGATAACAAAGTGGCAGATGCTCTTTCCAGAAGACCCCATGCTGGTGCATCATGTCACTCTACCTCTCTTTCAAGTCCAGCTTGGA
Source organism: Papaver somniferum (assembly GCF_003573695.1). Classification (NCBI taxonomy): domain Eukaryota; kingdom Viridiplantae; phylum Streptophyta; class Magnoliopsida; order Ranunculales; family Papaveraceae; genus Papaver; species Papaver somniferum. The sequence continues at coordinate 187,922,005 of NC_039359.1, read as the reverse complement.
CTCAAGATATTCTTGACAGCTATGCTGCTGACTCCACAGTTCATAGCTTAATTGCTCAGCTTACTATCACTCCCAGCTCTAATATTAAGTACACTTACTTCAATGGAATTTTAAGATACAAGGGGAGACTCTACATTGGAAATATGCAAATACTAGGACCAAAATTTTAGACTCTATTCACTCTTCAGCAGTAGGGGGACATTCTGGGATGCAGGCAACTTATATAAGAGCCAAATCTTACTTCTTCTGGCCTGCAATGAAGAAGGATGTTCTGCTTTTTGTCTCCACTTGTGATGTTTTCCAAAGTCACAAGAGGGAGCATACATTTCCTGCTGGCTTGCTGCAGCCATTGCCCATTCCAGACCATGCATCGCAACACATCTCAATGGACTTTATTGAAGGATTACCAATGAGTGAAAGAAAATCTGTCATCCTTGTTGTGGTGGACATGATGACTAAGTACATCCACTTTATTGGATTACACCATCCTTACACAGCTGCATCTGTTGCTAGGGAATTCATCTCTCATGTGTTCAAGCTTCATGGTCTACCTGCTTCTATAGTTTCTGACAGAGACAAAGTTTGTACAAGTCATTTTTGGCAGGACCTATTCAAGGCATTGGGGACTCAACTGAATTTAAGCACAGCATACCATCCACAGACTGATGGCCAAACTGAAAGGGTGAATTCTTGCCTTGAAAGCTATTTGAGGTGTATGTGTAGTAATCAACAAAAGAAATGACATTTGTGGATTCCCTTAGATGAGTGGTGGTACAATACCAACTACCACACTAGCCTCAAGATGAGTCCTTTCCAGGAACTTTATGGCTATCTGCCTCCACACTTAGCTTTTCCTTCCTATGCCAAAACATTTGTTTCTACTGTTACAGAGAGCTGTTGTTCTTGATATTTTGAAGGAAACTCTACATAAAGCACAGGAGATGATGAAGTTGTTTGCTGACAAGACCAGAACTGATCAAGTGTTTGCAGTGGGTGACAAGGTCTATCTTAAGTTACAACCTTACATACAAGCTTCTGTAGCTTTGAGAAGGAACCTCAAATTGGCATCCAAATACTATGGCCCTTTCACCATTATTCAAAAATTTGGTGCGGCTGCTTACAAACTGCACTTACCAGCAGCGACTAGAATTCATCCAGTCTTCCATGTGTCCCAGTTGAAGCAACACATTGGCACCAGACACAGTCCTTCTCCATCTATGCCAGTGCTGGATACTGATGGGTCTATCTTAGTCATTCCTGCAGCTGTTTTGGATACTAGAACTATTTCTAGACATGGTGCCTCTGTCCCTCAATTTCTCATCGGGTGGACTAATGCTTATGCATAGGATGCTACATGGGAGGATACAACCCATATTTCTCACCACTTTCCAAAATTTAATCCTTGAGGACAAGGATCCTTTCATGGAAGGGGCATTTGTCATATGCATTTCCACTTGCTAGCTACAACTACATTGGAGGCTGCCCTTATCCAAGTTGACAGTGTACTAGGCTTCTGGTTGACCGCTTTTCTGTGGCTGGTAGAGAGCCAACACTGAGTTACCGCGTGTCCACACCGGATTGGGTGATTATTTAGAATCTTATCTTTCTTCCTTGTTGTTGCATTTAAGCTGTAGGAAAACCTGTTTTCAGGTAGAAAATGAACTGTTGATGTAATTTGGGCTTCTTCGGCAGAGTTAACTAATTTCCGATCTAATTCCATTCAAATACAGTCCTATGGATCTTAATTCATGCAAAGAATAGTACATTTGCATATGTCTAAAGTTTTCAGGCAGTTTAACAAAGACATGCATCCCGATAGCACTCCCATGATTAGTCGAGGTTCAAATAATATAAGTAAGTAACCATTTCGTCCAAAGGAAGATGACGAGGATATGTTAGGAGATGAAATTCCCATATCTAAGAACAATAGATGCACTGTTTTACTTATTATAATAATGTACTCGATTAAATTTTACATCCTCAGGGAACTCGTTAGCTAGATATAGCTCAGTGCCAACGCAACGTCATTGGAATGGTATAGTGAATGTAACCATGTACTTAAAGTTAACCATTCACATAAATTTATTTTATCCCTGCAAAGACATAAAAAGGAATACTAATAAAAATGCAATCCAAAAGTTGTTGATTATGGAGGAACAATAATATCTTCTCCAACGAAAGTAATCAAGGGGAGATATGGTAGACTATTTTCTAAGTCATTACCAATATTCAATTTCGAAAAATACATGACTAAAGGAACTGTCTGGAAAAACTCTGAAAGTAATCAGGAGGAGATGCCGACATCAGGGGGAGGATCCAAGGATATGATGTCGACATATTTTACTTCGAAATTGGAGTTGTGTTGTACTCTTTTCCCTTCGATCGAGAATAGTTTTTCTCAAAGGGTTTTGTCACTCGACAAGGTTTTTAGCGAAACAACACTAAAAACATCAAGTATGTTGAAGACATAAAGATCGCGTTGATATTACTAAAAATATTTGAATCAAAGAAATGAAACGTGATAGTTTGTTAAGAAATGTAACTTCCAGAATCAATAACAGGGTCTTATAAACATTCAAGTCATCAAAATAAAGTGATATAAACTCCTTTTGACTGCATTAGACTAATGCATTTTGTCTGACATTAGGGGGAGCATCTAATGGTGTGTTGAACTATTTTCCTTAATCGAGTTTGCTTTTTCCCACAGGGTTTTGTTACTCGGCAAGGTTTTTAATGAGACAACAACAAACATCGGGAATGTAATTTCCCAGCTAAGGATATTGTCATTCCCACGAGGATTTTCTTCCTTAGGAGTTGTGAAGAAACTAGTCAACTTCAACGGAGAAAAGTGATCATATGCAACAGATCACCTTTACTTGCATATTTCACATTGTACTCTTTTGTCTTCGTCAAGGTTTTATCCCACTGGGTTTTCCTTGTCAAGGTTTTAATAAGGCAACATATACAAATCCAACTATGCTCTAAGTTTACTTAATATTGTACTCTTTTTATTTAGTTCAAGTTTTGTCCCTCTGTGAAAAGGCGAGGGTACCCAAATATACCTCAAGCTAAAACTTTTACTACCTATAAGTCCTTTCTCCGAAAGTGATTGTCTATGGACTAAGTCGAGACAATACAACTAATCGCTTTACACTTCGTGTTATCGTCTATGGATACGAGATCGAGACAATACAACAACGAATTATGTTTACATGATAAAAAGGTTCGGACTTAACCAAACACAATAGGATTACTTATCAAGTAAATAGGAATTAACGTTTGTGTATTTTACTTCTAATTATAATAAAAACCATTATAATTGCGAAAATTGAAAAGTAAAAGACACAATAAGATTTTGTTAACGAGGAAACCGCAAATGCAGAAAAACCTCGGGACCTTGTCCATAATTGAATACTCTCAGGATTAATCCGCTATACAAAATCAAACCAACTTCGTATGGTTGAGACCAAACAACTAAACCTATAGTTCACCTAGTTCCGTTTGTATTCCCACGCCTCCAACTTATGAATAAGTCACGTACTTGGAACAATTCCTTTGGTTCGTATTCCAAACAGTAAAGGAATAACAAATCTGTTTGGTAGCAACTCTTTTCAACCAAGTGATGTGAGTTCGACAAAGGCTCTTCTGTTTATCTCAATAAACTCCTTCGTCAGGTTCTTAGATCTATCCTATGATCAACTACCAAAGGTATTTGTTAAGATTTTGCAATTAATACTTTTAATCACAAAGAATTGTATTGATGCCGATCTACACAACTAATCAATCTAATCTACCACAAGGATAAACCGATTGTAGTTGGATCCTCTATATCGAAACAAGTATTGTGCACACCAAAGATTATGAACCCCAAATCAGAATTCTTCATTATCTTTTTTGTCTTCAAATCTTCTTAGATCTTCAATAAACACCTGCACACAACAACTTGAATCTCTTGTGATCAATGACGCACAGAACGAGGTCTGTTAACAATGAATTATCACAAGACGTCTTTTGATATACAAATAGTCTAAAGATCCATGTCGAAACTTCGATCTAGTTTGAATGAATCTTATATCAGAAGAGAAGATTCTCAAGCATAAACAAACTAGGTGCAATCAAAGTTCAACCACCGTTAGTCAATCAAATCAATCGAAAACAAAAGATAAACCGCAATTATCTAGTTTCCCACCAACGGTACTAATAGAGATTCTCAATCCCAAAAAAAACTTTAAACTGAGCGGCCGTAAGAGATTTCGCTTAATTAGGTTACTCTCCTCTCCGAATAGGCGGCTTCACCAGTAACAACACAATCGAGGAAGTTTGTTGTCACGAAGGATTAGTTTGATAGAAATGAAAACTTCAAGTATTTATAGACAAGGAAGTTTGGACACCAAGGAATTTCCAAAACCGAAAATATTCTCAAGATATGCAATATATTCCAAATTCGGTTTCCATAATTCTTGGAAATGCTCCGTCCAAAATATTGACCGAAATCTCTTTGGAAAATCTCCAACTAGTAAGTGCACATTACTAATTCTCATTTTCCTAAAATAAAATTAAAAACCTTAAATAAAAGATTCTTAATTTATGTTTCGATCCTGGGATTTTCTTCCTTTAGCTATTAAGGAATAACTTTGAACAACTAAAGATAAGCGTTACTGCACATGTTCAAAATATGTCGACATCCTTACTTTGTAAGTCCTCTTTCATACTTACAACCTTGAAACCGATTTTCCACACTTCCAAACAAGTTTAGAATTAGTTCATCTGACTTTCATTAACTATGTGATTGATCAAGAACACTGAATCACAAATCATGGGTTTCACGGTTCTACCAAAACAAGTTTCGGTTCTACTTCCATGTGAGTATTGTGCATAGTCACACTAGCTTTCCAAAATTCAGTTGACTAGGTACTAGGATCAGTTCCCCACATATATATGATATCTAACTTGAATGTGTTGCACATGTCCATAGGATCGGTTCCCCTTTGCCTAAAAACATGTTGCACATGTCCATAGGATCGGTTCCCCTTTCTTCTAAAAACTTGATGAACCTCATACAAGGATCGATTCCCCTTTGTGATAGGTTGCACCTATTACTAGGATCGGTTCCCCTTTACCAAGAGTCAGTCTTACCAATACCACAAAATCGATCATACCATCTCAGGTGATTACTTAAGATCGGTTTCACTAATAAAAGTCATATCAATACAAAAGTCAGGCCTTTGTGAATAGTTTTACCAAGAACATAAACAAGTCATGAGCGGTTATACTAATCACACATATTGGTTGTTCACAATATATGCAATGAATAACAATACCAATAACACCTGGCGATTTCCTTTTCGATTCACAAAACAAGTTCATGAATTTACTTCCTTAAAACACATGTAAAACATTGTTTCCTAGGATGAAATCCTCACCTCATACCCATACATAATCAAAATACCATTTAAATGATTATGTTGATGTCTTATCTACAATGTTTAATGGTTAAGCAATTATTATCCAGAGATTCTATTTTTTTGAATATTATTTTGGGTAATTAATAAAAACGGGTGTAATAAAAAGTTATTTTCAACCGTTATTTTAGAATTTTTGTTTCACGTCCAGAATAAGTTTTAGATAGACTAAATCTTATGTTTCACGTCCAGAATAAGTTTTTGATAGACCAAATCTTAATCTCATCATATTCACAAAATCTGAATAAATAGCCATTATGACAAATATTGACCGATATTTTATTTAACACACAATAACCGTGGTACTTAAACGCCTCCTTTATTGCATGTATCAACCGTTATTCCATGTAACATACCGTAGCCGTGATACTAAATAACAGTTTCTATTTGTGACTTAAAATCACATATTTTTTTCATCATATTTAATAACGTTCTCAGTTTGTCATTTACAAAGAGTCATACTAAATAAATAACGGTTCGAATAACAGATTAAAACCGTGATAAACTAGGTTTTATAATAGACTTAATTCGTCGTTAATAGCCCCTTCTGGACTAGTGATATCTTTCAACCGTTAGATCGAACTTAGCTTGTTACACACAAACGAAAAGTGACTTCATTTAGATATGAGTAACCGTACGTAAATGTGTGCACCTTTGTTGGCTCAACAATAGTTAACCGAAGTTATCCATATGAACACTTTCATATCAACCTTATTCATCTTAACCATAACTAGTTCAAATGAATCAAATGAAACTACTTCTAGAGTTGTTCAATTGTTTATATTCTCATAGAAGTATACAAGACACAATTGAAGCAAAATCGATTTTGATTTACTTGAATCAATTCATGGACATCATAGCCACGGTTTGTAAAAAATTGCATTCCTTATTATATAAATGTATTAGTTCATGAACAAACCGGATCTTAGAACATAATCCACTCAAGTATCAAAACAGGTATGCATACCTAAGTAGCCGGACTAGGACTGTGTTCACCAATATGCAAACATGTACGCATACTGTCTTACACTTCCAAACTTCAGTTGAATCCAGTACGCGTAAATGTACGCATACTATAGTACCCGGACTTCAACTGACTTCGCCAGTACGTGTACATGTACGCATACTTTAGCTCCCGGACTTTACCTGACCTCGCCAGTACGCATACGGGTATGCATACTGCATTCCGGTCTTGGATCAACACATATACAAGTATGCATACTGTGCTTACAATACAATAATGGTTAAATGTTCCAAACTCCCATTTCAATCATTGAAACATTCTTAGAAGACGACAGTAGCTGTCTCACACAAACTATTAGCTTCGAAGCAATTTTCAAGTGATTAAATGATCAATACGAAACACTCCGAGTCTACATCAAATGACTGTCTCACACAAATCAGGAAAGATGTTACAAGGCGATTTTCACATGATCATCTTTTGACTTTCGTAAAGAATATAAGATGAACTTGGTTAAAGCGAAAGCTTACCAACAATATTTCGAGAAATATGTAAGCGAGTTAAACTCAGCTCCAAATATCAAATGTGTATAATCGAAGTCTATACAGCTATACGACTTTTGTCTCAAATAGGAGATAGATTAGATAGACTTTTGAGTGATAGATGCGTTCAAGTATCCACATACCGTTTGTTGATGAAGTTGAACAAGCTCCCATTAGTAGTTCTTCGTCTTCAATCGATGAACGTTATGAAGTCTAATGCTCAACTACACTTTCTATCCTAATCCGAGACTTAGCTATAAGTAGACTAGAAATCAAGACTTATAGTTTTGGTAACTAAACTTGACAAACAAGCTTAAGATAGCAACGCTTGCGATTTCGACCGAGCAATGCTCTAACAATCTCCCCTTTTGTTAAATTTAGTGACAAAACTATCAATACATATGAAATACAAAAAAAAATAAACTTTGTAGCTTCTCATCCAAATGCTTTATCTCCTTAGTTCTTCAACATTACTCGAAATCTCTGTCACTTTTAAGTACTCCAGTGATTCTGAATGTGTTCAACTCCGCATCATAGTTGTTGAAGATGCATAGATATAACAATGAGAAAATAGTAGCTCTCAATCATTGTTATACACTATCATAATATTATTACACAACATCAAAGTCCAATTGTATCACAACTTTGACAACAATACTATGATGATATGTATCACTCCCCCTTAGTCAATACTTCATCTCACATGAAAACCACTCCCCCTTACATAATGATCCGTAAACCGTATGTATTTGTAGTGTGAACTACACATTAATTCTCCCTCTTTTTGTCAATATAAATTGGCAAAGGTACGAAAACTAGTGGGATCATAATGAAATTCTCATAAAGATACTTCATGACTAAAAGAGAACATATCAACTTTGTTTCGATGATTTCACATAGTTGTCAATATAAATTGGAAAAGGTATGAAAACTAGTGGATCGTAATGAAATTATCATAGAGATACTTCATGACTAAAAGAGAACATATCAACTTTGTTTCGATGATTTCACATAGTCGAAACATAGTGTATTCATCAAGGAGTTTATAAAGATACAAGAAAAATCCTACAATATTTCACAGCCGCACTCCCCACAAAGATTTGGCAATTAAGCACAAGTTCAATTAAGAACTCTCCCCCATAAAATGTCATTCCCGAAAGAACAACAAGAGCGACCTTACTTTTAAAAGAAAAGAAGGGTTTTTTTTGGACATTAACAAATCACATGAAACATGAATTTGTATCCAAAATACTCAATTAAAATAACCACAAGAGAACCCATGATTAATTTAATCGGAAATGCTAAACATAAGAGAACTTATGGAGCCACAGTATTTTCACATAGAAATGGATCAGGGAAAGACCAATACTGCGCAATATTCAAAGATTCATTCTATTTTTCATAAATATTTGCATAAAGACATATAATAGACTTAATCTTTGCAATCAAAAGTTCATCCTATCTTCATCAATATTTGCATAGTGACATAATAAACTTAACTTTTGACATATATGGGATAATTATAGTTCACCGACGCAAACACACATATCCCATAAAAAGTTGCAATATATTAAACCATAAAGATTAATACTGCAAAATCATCTTCCAAATAAACTTTAGAATTTAAATAAATAAATTTAAAAACATTGCAAGATGAAAATCGTTGGCAATAGCTATGTGTATTCAAAATAATTATTATTCCAAACCCTAGTTATCCTTCTTAAAACACAAGAATAAATTCTCATAAGAAGTTTCTTAGAAAAAAGAAAGTCAGCAAGCAAAAAACAAATCCTAAACCAACAAAACCGATCATGAACGGAAATTAAAGACCACTTTCGGAACCCCCACGAGTCTTGAGTCCTTTGAGCTTGTAATTGACAGCATTCACTGCTTCTTCAGAGAAGATGTCCTCATTGAGAAGACCTTTAACATGTGTCTTCATGAGAACAAGGTCTGAATTAACCCTTTTCAACTCAGTTCTTAACACATCAATACCCTTCATTGTATCAACGAGTTGCAGTTTTGCTTTCTCAAAGTATTTAAAAAATCATGAACCACTTCAGCAAAAACCATATCCTCATTCTCAACATCCTGATGTGTATAGGCATAGTAGCATGAGGCATCAGGATTTTGATCATCATCTTCTACTAAGGTTCTTTTCTTCCTCCCTCTAGACTCAAAACCAATACCTTTATTAAGAAAACCTCTTGTAAAACCACCAGTGCTAGAAGGTGAAGACATTCTTGGCAAAAAAAAACCCTAGAGTATGCGTACGTGACTCAATAGGTTTGGTATTTAAATGGTTTTTTAGGGATGGTAACTTTTAGGGTTTCTAAAGCCAGTTCGTGACAAGTAAGACAAGGGTACCCGTACGAACACAATCCGAACCCGAAACGTACCTTTTTACAAGGCAAGGAAAAACAGTATATTATTGCTACGTGAAGATTTTCTTTCACAAAATTTTGGCTCAATAAATTTTATATCTCCATAGAGAAATAATTTAGAGCACAAGAGTAGCAGGCAACATAGTTGCAACAATTGTTTTTTCAAAAACACAAAGAAAAACAATCGAAGAGATTCTTGAGACACAAACAATACTTAGGCAAAGATGTCTGTGGACAATAGTTTAGCTATGAACGATAAGAAAATAGCTCAACTAATCAGAAAGCATTTTTTCCGAAAGTATACCCGGTTATTAGCAATTCTTACTCAACAGGATTTTTATGAGTAAGCATTCAACCCTTGTGATTAATTAGCACAAGTATGAGCCCTAAGGTCATTAAATGAATGGTGTTCACGATTGAGTCTTTTCTTTTTTTCCAATTGTTGGAGAAAAACCTTTTTGATGTGAAAAATTATCATAAAACTTGTTATCATCAAAATATGAGACTAAGTTAGATTCCTTACCAAAAGAAGTTTGTGTGGAGGATTTTGATAGCCTGTTGATAAGATCCTTGTATCCTTGAATTATCAGAATAAGGTTGTCCTTCATATCTCCACTGTTGCTTCCATCTAAAGGAACCTTTTTCACATCTTGAACATCATTCTTCTCATTAGATTGAGAGGGACCTTTCTGAAATCTCTTTGACTAAATTGTATTAAAGTTACAGTTTGTCCGAACATTCGATGAGCAAATTGAACTGACTTTCCTGGAAGAATTCACAGGGTGAGTACTAAAACCAATCGGTTTAGACATATGAATGTCAATTACACCTTTGAGAATTAAATCTAAGGTATGTTGAAGTTGAATAATAGAATTGTCATTCAACCTAGATTTTCTTTTTCGTTCAACATCTCCTTTTGAATCACAAAAGAGACACACTTTCTGATCACTTGAGTGATTAGAGTGAACAGAATTATCAACGTTGTTAGGAGATTTCTTCCTTCCGAGCGATGTTAAGTTTCCTTGATTAGAGGAAGATACAAGCACATCTTTTCTAATCGGAAGGGATTGCGATTTGGATTTTGGAACTGAATTTTCAGTTGGGACAGAAGCGATTGGTATAGTGGACTCTTTAGAACATCCTCGAATAGAGAGTTTACTAAGAAGATGTTCAATTTCCAAGGCATCCTTTTTGAGTTTCGCCTCGAGTGAGGAGCAAACTTCGTTGTTTTCCTCGATAAGAGCCTTTAATTTAGAGTCACGATCTTTTACTATACCGACGAGTGCATTGACATTGTTTTTCAACCGATTGATTCTATCAGCCTGGATTCTAACAAGATTTAGAATCATTTTACTCTCTTCGGATGCATCCCTTTCTTCAACAAATTCAGACTCATTCGAAAGGTAATCGGGGTAACACTTATCATTGCAATCATGTTTCTTTTGGAACATAATGTTCATCTAAATTTGAGATAGACGAATCTTTCTATTTAATGGTTTTCATGGAAACATAATTTTTATTTCTGATGATGCGTTTATCTGAGATAACACTATTGTCCATAGAGTCAGATCGCTACAAACACAAACTTATAAGGTATTAAACGTGTTTGCCTGCTCGGATACCAATTGAAAAACCGGAGGTCTAATAACCACACCCAATATTTCGCTTAGAAATCTGTATGGACTAACTCCAATATACTTTCAAGAGAATCAACTAGACAGGCAGACTTAATCTTAAGAAAAGTATATCATCAAAGAGTTATATCTAAATTTCTCAATTCAATCTGTAACTAAACAAATAGGAATTTGTGAGCCCGATTGAATATAAGAAATAACTTGTACGATATCAAAAACCAATATCCAAGTGTCAATCAATTTAATCAACAACCAAAGGTTGGATTCACAATTGATTGAATTTACGCACAACCTGTGATATTTCAATTATATAGAAAATATAATGCGGAAAAGAAATAACACATACACCATAAATTTTGATAACGAGGAAATCACAAATGCAGAAAAACCCCGGGACCTAGTCCAGATTTGAACACCACACTGTATTAAGACGCTACATACACTAGCCTACTCCAAGTTAACTTCGGACTGGAATGTAGTTGAGCCCTAACCAATCTCACACTGATCAAGGTACAGTCGCGTTCCTTACGCCTCTAGAACCACGCCGGATTCTTCGCACTTGATTCCCTTAGCTGATCTCACCCACAACTAAGAGTTGTTACGACCCAAAGTCGAATACTTGATAAACCAATTTGTCTCACACAAAAAAGTTTATTGAATAGATAAATCTGTCTCCTACAGATATACCTATGAGTTTTGTTCTGTCTTTTGATAAATCAGGGTGAATAGGAACCAATTGATATACCAGACTTATATTCCCGAAGAAAAGCCTAGAAATATCAATCACCTCACAATAATCTTAATCGTATAGTAGCGAAACAAGATATTGTGGAATCACAAACGATGAGAGGAAGATGTTTGTGACTACTTTTTATCTTACCTATCGGAGATTAAATCTCGATCAAATCTCAGAGAAGATAGTACTCAACCACGATAGAAAACAACAAGATCAGAACACGCAACTACAGAGAAAATAGTTGGGTCTGGCTTCACAATCCCAATGAAGTCTTCAAGTCGTTAACCTACATGGTTTTATAAAAACCTAAGGTTAAAGGAGAATCGACTCTAGTTGCAACTAGTATCACACAGGAGGTGTTGGGATTATGTTTCCCAGTTGCTAGATTTCTCCCTTATATAGTCTTCAAATCAGGGTTTCTAATCAATGTTACCTTGGTAACAAAGCATTCAATATTCACCGTTAGATGAAAATCTGATTAGACTCAAGATAATATCTTTCAACTGTTAGATCGAACTTATCTTGTTACACACAAATGAAAAGTGACTTCATTTAGATATGAGTAACCGTACCTAAACGTGTACACCTTTGTTGGCTCAACCGAAGTTATTCATATGAACACTTTCATATCAACCTTATTCATCTTAACCATAACTAGTTCAAATGACTCAAATAAAACTACTTCTGGAGTTGTTCAATTGTTTATATTCTCATAGAAGTATACAAGACACAATTGAAGAAAAATCGATTTTGATTCACTCGAATCAATTCATGAACATTATAGCCACGGTTTGCAAAAGATTGCATTCCTTATTATATATAAACGTATTAGTTCATGAACAAACCGATTTTAGAACATAACCCACTCAAGTATGCAAACGGGTACGCATACTTAAGTAGCCGGGTTTGGACTGTATTCGCTAGTATGCAAACAGGTACGTATACTGTCGTGCACTTCCAAACTTCAGTTGAATCCAGCACGCGTACATGTACGCATACTATAGTACCCAGACTTCAACTGACTTCGCCAGTACGCGTACAGCTACTTATACTTTATCTCCCGGACTTTACCTGACCTCGCCAGTACTCATACGGGTATGCATACTGCATTCCGGTCTTGGATCAACACATATGCAAGTAAGCATACCGTGTTTACAGTCCAATAATGGTTAAATGTTCTAAACTACCATTTCAATCATTGAAACATTCTTAGAAGAGGACAATAGATGTCTCACACAAACTATTAGCTTCGAAGAAATTTTCAAGTGATTAAATGATCAATACGAAACACTCCGAGTCTACATCAAATGACTGTCTCACACAAATCAGGTAAGATGTTACAAGGCGATTTTCACATGATCATCTTTTGACTTTCGTAAAGAATATAAGATGAACTTGGTTAAAGCGAAAGCTTACCAACAATATTTCGAGAAATATGTAAGCGAGTTAAACTCAGCTCGAAATATCAAATGTGTATAATCGAAGTGTATATAGCTATACGACTTTTGTCTCAAATAGGAGATAGAGTAGATAGACTTTTGAGTGAAAGATGAGTTGAAGTCTTCACATACCTTTTATTGATGAAGTTCCACAAGCTCCCCCTTAGTAGTTCTTCGTCTTTGATCGATGAATTCCGTGAAGTCTAATGCTCAACTACACTTTCTATCTAATCTGAGACTTAGCTATAAGTAGACTAGAAATCAAGACTTATAGTTTTGGAAACTAAATTTGACAACAAGGTTGAGATAGCAACGCTTTCGAGTTCGACCGAGCAGTGCTCTAACATTTTTATTCTTACTTTGTTAGCTACACAACTCCATTATTAGTCTGGACTCTTAAATCTCCATCATTTTTCAATTGTTTCGCTTCTGTTACGAATCCTTCTTTTTTTCTTCCCAAATACTCACTCTTCACATATTTGGTTTGAATATGGTGCATAGTATAAGCGCTACAACGTGAAACACTATTGGCTCGGGAGAGAAGCTGAACATATACAGTCACCTACTTTCATATAGTTGGGTTTGGAAATTAATTCAAATAGGTGTGGGTTTAGGAGTTTTGTCTTTTCTTGTGGATGAAAATTCCGGATCTTGATTTATTTCTCTGGATTTTGATTATTGATTCTTTCCTCGAATTTTTTTTTTCTTTTTTGGGATTTGTCTTAATAAATAGGTGATAAGTACAATTATCTCAACATGTGATAATTGCGATTTTCACTAATGATAATTACACTTGTGATAACTGCGATTTTTACGAGTGATAAATACACTTTTTCACGATAATGAAAAAGAAAACCAATGGTTTCCCGTTAATAAATTGTGATAATTCCATCAATCACAAGAATGATATGTGAATATTCGATTTTTCATGATATGTGAAAATTATATTCTTCACAACAGTAAATCATCGCTTATCTAGAACTTGAAGAAATTACAGCGATAATATAATGTGAAAATGGGAGTTTTCTCATTGGTTCTAAAAAAAATAAAATAACGTAAAAGATAAGTTATACCAAAAATACAAGGTCAGCTATTTAACGGAAAATACGGAAAAGGTTGCAGGATAAATTGAGTCCAATTTTGTGCACACTCCTTTAAAGAGTGCACATAACAAAGTAATTTTATTGGTTGTCTTAAACGGATGGTTAAATATTTATTAAATCATTATTTTTTAATTAGTTTTGTATCTTAAAAAGGCAAGAGGATAAATCATATTTCCCTATTGCCTAAAATATAGCGTGATGATTATTTTGTTTTGAAAAAAGAACGTGATGATCATTCATCAGCTCATCACCGTGATGAATTATATAGATATGTCACGAAAAAACCCTCTAATGATCAGTTTATATATAAATTATGATTAAAATTTTACTCAAAGAAAATTAGTGATTAACTTGACTATAAACATAAGATGAAAAGTGAATAAAAATGAATAATCCCTAGAAATAAGGTTAAAAATAGAATGATTCAGTCTGCCTACTGATCCAAGAAAAAAAAGTTTGAGTTTATTTATTACAATATATGATTTGGGCGAGGATAAAGAATTGAAGATCAAAGAAAATTAGGTTTTTCTCAATTGAGGATTTTTTAGATTTAGCGAAAAACTGATTTGCATCTGTTTACATTTATTAGTTAATTCTTGATGATTATAAAGTCCAGAAGGAGGATGAATCTGATGATCAACATAATATGAATATGTGGAAAAAAAGAGAAGAAGATAACCGTGATATATTTTAGGTTATGGAAAGATAATCTTACCTTTTTTTAAGGTTAAAATGAAATTAGAAAAGAAAAAACAATTTTCATATAAGTAAACGCTAGTTAAGAAACAACCAATAAGGTTGTTTGGTTACGTTGTGCACACTCTTTAAAGGAGTGTGCACAAAATTGGACTCGGATAAACTAATGGTAATAGAGTTAATTTAGGGATATTTTTTAATTTATCTTATTTTGACTTTTCAAAACTGTATTTTTTAAAAACAAAAAATCTGAATTTATTATCCTGATTTAGTTAAAAGTTATTCATGTAATCTAGTCAAATAATTACTAATTTTAGGCTCTTTGTATTTAGCATCTTAATGGTGGCTTTCTAATACATAAAAAAACGAAATAGGCTATAAATATTTTACCCCATTTTTTAATTTATAATTTAAGGGGCACCTGACATCTCTGTCCATTCCTGTTGAAACCCGACGGGGGAAACAAAATATCCACATGACGTTGGTTTTTAGCAAACCCCAGATTGAGAAACATCACAAATCAATAACTTGCATAAATAAAGCAATTTATCACTGTTAGTCAGTCCTAACCGCTTACCATTTCTCCAACTTAGATTCATATTTCAGACTCCCCACTTTGGTATCGGTTTGCCGAGAGGAGAAATAATAGTGTGCAATAACCTACACTACATTAAAAACAATACATCAGGAAAAATACAAATGTGTGCAACTCTTTATAATAAAGAAAATAAATATTGTTAGAGCACTGCTCGGTCGAACTCGCATGTGTTGCTATCTCAAGCATATTTGTCAATGTTAGTGATCAAAACTATAAGTCTTGATTTCTAGCCTATTTATAGATGTCTCAGACTAGGACATATATTGCGTAATTGAGCTTAGACTTCACGACGTTCATCATTTGAAGACGAAGAACTACTAAGGGGAGATTGTGGAACTTCATCAACAAAAGGTATGTGGAGACTTAAACTTATCTATCACTTGGAAAGTCTATTTCTACTCTGAAAAAGCGGGGGTCTAACAACCACACCCGCTTATTTCGATTAGCAATCTGTATGGACGAACTCCAATATACTTTTAGGAGAATCAACTAGACAGTTAAACTCAATCAATAGAAAAGTAAATCAACGAGTTTCATATCTCTATCTCTCAATTTGATATTTACTCAAGCAAATAGAAATCTGCGAGTCTTTATCAAATACAAGATAGATATAAACTTGGATGGTACTAAAGACCAATATCCAAGGATCAATCAATTTCTAATCAACAACCAAAGGTTGGATTTCACAATTGATCGATATAACGCACAACCTGTGATATTTCAATTATATAACAAAATATAACGCGGAATAGAAATAACACTGGCACCAGAAATTTATTAACGAGGAAACCGCAAATGCAGAAAAACCCCGGGACTGTCATGTACCAGCATAAGAGAGAAGAGTGGCCCTTATCATTATCAGGGTGGTAGCTAGTCTTTAATATTAATCGTTGATAGTAGTTAATTAGAGATGATTATTAGTTAATGATAGTTGTAATTGATGGTTGGGATGTAACCATCTGTGAGGCTTAGGATCGTTAGATCTAGTTGGGGGAAAAACTAGATATAAGGAGTCGGAGTCTGTAACGAGAACCTGAACCAAATTATAATAAAATTGAATCGTTTAGTCGATTTTAGGATGTTCGCAAGAGCAACTTGATTCTCTGAATCAAGTACTTATCTTGTCATTGTACCTCCTTGGTGCATGACAGGGACCTAGTCCACATTGAACACCACACTGTATTAAGCCGCTACAAACACTAGCCTACTACAAACTAACTTCGGTCTGGACTGTAGTTGAACCCTAATCAATCTCACACTGATTCAAGGTACAGTTGCGCTCCTTATATCTCTGATCCCAGCAGGATACTACGCACTTAATTCCATTAGCTGATCTCACCCACAACCAAGAGTTGCTACGACCCAAAGTCGAAGACTTTAATAAACAAATCTGTATCACACAGAAAAGTCTACAAGGATAGATAAATCTGTCTCCCACAGATACACCTAAAAGTTTTGTTCTGTCTTTTGATAAAAATCAAGGTGAACAAGAACCAATTGATAAACCTGACTTATATTGCCGAAGAACATCCTAGTATTATCAATCACCTCACAATAATCTAAATCGTACGGTATCGAAACTAGATATTGCGGAATCACAAACGATGAGAAGAAGATGTTTGTGATTTCTTTTTATCTTGCCCTATCGGAGATATAATCTCAAGTCAATTATTCAACTGAACTCGTACGATAGAAAATGGCAAGATCAGATTGCTCAACTACAAGAGAAGTAGTTTCGAGTGGCTTCATAATCCCAATGAAGTCTTTAAGTCGTTAATCGACAAGGTCTCGAGAAGAAACCTACGATTAAAGGAGAATCAACTCTAGCAAACCAACTAGTATCACACATGAGGTGTGGGGATTAGTTTTTCACAGTTGCTAGATGTCTCCTTATATAGTTTTCAAATCAGGGTTTGTAATCTAAGTTACCTTGGTAACAAAGCATTCAATAATCACCGTTAGATGAAAAACCTGATTTATCCAAGCTAATATCTTTCAACCGTTAGATCGAAACTTATCTTGTCACACACAAATGAAATGTATTCATTTAGGTTTGAGTAACCGTACCTAAACGTGTACATTGGTTGTTCACAAATGGTTGACCAATGGTTAACCATAGGAATGCTTTCATATTAACCGTATTCATCTTTCTCATAACTAGTTCAAATGACTCATAAGAACTAGTTCAAGAGTTGTTCAATTGCTTAGGTTTTTATACATAGACACAATCGAAACAAAATCGGTTTGATTCATTTGAATCAATTCATGAACAATATAGCCACGGTTTGCAAAGATTGCATTCCTTATAATTTATTTTTTTAAGTCGATGAACTACCGATTTGAGAAATAACCAGCTTGGGTACGCGTACGGGTATGTGTACCTTAGCTACCGGATTTTAAGTTGGTTTTAGTTTCCAAACTCAGCATAATTTTTTGGGTGACAACTTTCGCCAGTACACGTACCTAAGGTGACTGGTTTTGAGTTCGTAAACTCTAAACTCAGCAGAAATTCACGGACGTGAACTTCTGCTAGTACCTAACCTGTCTCCTTCACCAATACCACATGCACACATGTGCATGCACTTGGTTTCTGGCAAATGAATTTCTACAGTAATGTGCGAACACACTATATGCTTACATCCATAGGTGGTTACGTATTATCAACTCTACATTTCAATCATTGAAATATTCTTCTATAATGTTATAGTAGTCGTTAGACATAAAGAATCGACTATCGTCATCAAAGCTATTTTCAAGATTGAAACATCATCATGACTTTCGTCACAGGTAAGGATGAAAATGGTTAAAGCAAAAGCTTACCAACACATATTTCGAGAAAAAGATAGGCGAGTAAACTCGACTCGAAATAACAAATGTGTATGTATGGAAACTATCATACTTATGCGACTTTTGTCTCAAGAGTAGGAGATAGAGTAGATAGACTTTTGAGTGACAATATGAGTTCAAGTCTCCACATACCTTTTAGTCGGATGAAGTTCAACTGGTTTCTCGAGTAGTTCTTCGTCTTTGCAAGATAATCGCCATGGAGTCTGGAGCTCAACTATTCCTAACTATCCTAGACCGAGACTTAGTCATAAGTATACTCGAAATCAAGACATATAGTTTTGATCACTAATATTGACAAACATGCTTGAGATAGCAACGCATATGAGTTCGACCGAGCAATGCTCTAACAATCTCCCCCTTTGTCAATTTTAGTGAAAAACTATCAATACATATGGATTACAAAATAAATAAAACTTTGTGGCTTCTCGTCCACATGCTTGATCTCCTTGGTGCTTCAACATTACTTGAAAACTTCATCTTTTCCAAGTACTCCCATGATTTCATAGATGTTCAATTCAACATCATAGTTGTTGAAGTTCCATAGCCATAACAATGAGAAAAAAAAATATCTCGATCATTGTTATACAATGTCATAGTATTATTACTCAGCATCAAAGTTCTTATGTCACAACTTCGACAACCATACTACGGTGATATGTATCACTCCTCCTTAGTCAATACTTTCGTCTCAACATGAAAACTACCCCCCCTTACATAATGACCCGTAAAGCACGTAAATCATATGTATTTGTAGTGTGAACTACATATTAATTCTCCCCCTTTTTGTCAATAAAATTGACAAAGGTACGAAATCGGGATCCAAATGAAATTTCCACGAAGACGCTTCAATACCAAAGAAAAGTACATATCAACTTGTTTAGATGCAATCATAAAGACGAGGCTAAATGAATTCATCAAGGAGTTTATAAAGATACAAGATAACCCCTAAATAATTCCACAGCCGCACTCCCCACAAAGAACTCTCCCCCATTTGATGTCATTCCCAAGAGAACAACAAGAGCGACCTTACTTTTGCAAGAAAAGAAGGATTTTACTGGACACCAAAAACCATAAAGAAATGATTTTATATATCCAAAATTCTCAAATAAACTAACCACACGAGAACCCATGATTAATTTAATCGGAATACACAATCAAATTAAACACAAAAGTGATCAACTTAATTGAACATGCTCGACATAAGAGACCTTACGGAGCTACGACTATGTTAACCATAAAATAATGATTAACACAATCGTCTTATGCTCAACACAAGAAAGACTTATGGAGCATTGCAGTATACACATAAAATATGGATCAGGGAATGATCAATACTGCAACATATACAAAGATCATTCTATCTTCATCGCTATTTGCATAACGACTTATAATAGACATAATATTTGTCAAAAAAAGATTTTAACCTATCTTCCATCAAAAATTGACATGATAGGCTTAACTATTGTTTGTCAAAAGTTCATCGACCTTGTATCAATACTTGTATATCGACATATAAAAGAGATAAATTTTGACATCATATGGGAAAATAATAGTTCACGGATGCAAACACACATATCCCATAACATATTGCAATATATAAAACCATAAAGATTAATACGGCAAAAATCATCTTCCAAACAATTTTTAGAATTTAAATAAATAAACCTAAAAAATAAAGATGAAAAACGTTGGACATAGCTATGTGTACCCACAATAATGGCTATTCCAAACCCTAGTTATCCTTCTTAAAAAACAAGAATAAAAAGTTTCTTAGGCATTAATATCTTTGAGAAATTACGCATTGTTCCCGAACTTCTTGTCATCAACAACCATTGGAACATAAGGTTCGTGGAGGAAGGAGTCAATACCAACAAACCATCTTGACTGAAGATGTCGAACCTGTGGGCCTTCTGAATTTCCAAAGATATTAACACACACGCCTTTATTTGTCGAATCTCCTTTCTTGCCTCTTTCAACTCATCAAGAACATCATATAACTTCTGAGAGTTAGAAGGAACTGCCCTTGGATTCCTCACATTCCTTCTTTTTCTTTTCAAGGATGGAGACATATGAGATTTTTCCTTTTCCTTGGTAATTGATGGCTTAACAATCATATTGATATCTTTTCCATCTGAAGACATGGTGCTTGGAGTTTCCCTGGTATGGTTTTTTGTGAGAGGAATTCAAAATTACATTTCAACAAGCAGTCTTGAGATATAAAGAGTATCAGAGAAGAAAAAAGGAATGTGGGGTTTCAAAACCTAAAGGTTTGTGTACGCACAGCTCACAATCCTATCAAGAGTGGAATTGTCGCAAATAACTCTCTTCTTTTGGCAGACAGGTCCTTTCCAATATCAACAATGAAATGAAGAAATTCCAAAGCCAAATAACACAAAGCCAAAAAGAAAAAACATTTTTTTTTTTGAAGCCTGGGAGTGCAAGTCTTATCTCTTTTGAACAGGCACATGAGACAAGGTGCACAAAAATAACACAATCAGGTTGTGTTGTGGTGAACAATGATTTGTCCACCATGACCCTTTTGTACGGAATCAATGGAACTCTACCTTTCCGTATGTTTAGACCAGGTTTTCCTCTCTAAATGTCTATATCTATCTTTGGAAACTAGTCTATTCGAAGAGGACAAGATCTTACATACCTTAGCTGTTTTTCCCCGAGTTTAAGCTTATTGGCTAGACGATCTGCTCTTCGTTGAAGCTTGTTGACATATCTCATCTTGTGTTTGTACTTGAAATACTTTGAAAATTCATGTCCCTTGAGAGAACAATAGGAGCATGTCAACGCAAAAAATGGTTCAGGGGATTTTGAAACGCAAGCTGCTAGACACAAGGTAGATCCTGAAACATTGAACAATAGGTTTCTAAAAGAAGGGTCAATTGATTCTTCTATCTTGATTGGTCTCTCTTCTAAAAGATAATCAAGACTGATGTATATATTGCTACAATTATCAAAATCAATATTTTCAGACAGAAGAGCAACACTTGATTTATTGTCTTCATCAGAATCATAATTGTCAGACATCTCGTCAAGTGTCGCAGCAATACCTTTGTTCCCCGTGTATTTTCTACGATTGGGGCACTCGTTTGCAAAATGACTAAATCCTTTACACTTAAATCATCGAGGCATATCCTCGTCATCAGTTTCATATGTGTCCCTGTTTTTATGAGGAATATGATTATGAGGTTTGACTGATGCTTTTGGCTTATCTCTGGAGAACCGTTTACTTCTCTTCAGCAGAAGATCTCTAAACTGTCTTGTGATCATCGAGACTGATTTTTCAAGATCTACATCTGATGAATCTTTCTCAAAGTAATCATCTTCAGAGATATACATATTTCTATTTTTATCAAGTAATTTTGTGTCTTTCAGTGCTTTGAATATAACATCCTTAGATTTGGACGAGTGTTCGTGATGAAATATCTTAAGCTTCCCAACCAGTGTATTTCTGGAGACGTTATCAAGGTTATTTCCCTCAACGATGGCATGCTTCCTAGAATCGTATCTAGATGGCAGCGAGCTGAGAATTTTCATCACAATGTCCTTTTCAGGAATAGTATTATCCAATGCAAAAGATGCATTAACAATTTCAGACACTTTGTGATTGAACTCATCAAATGAATCATCATATGCCATACGAAGGTTTTCCCAATCGGAATTAAGGTTTTGAAGCCTAGCCTCCTTTTCACTGATATTTCCTTTGAATACGGTTTCTAAGATATCCCACGCATCTTTATACCTAGTGCAATTTGACACATGGTGCTGAAGATTCGGGGCAATGGCATGTATGATGACATTCAAACCGTCGGAGTTCTGCTTTGCAACAAGTATCTCAGCAACATCGTATCCGCCAATATTTTTTGGAACATTAACTTTACCTACTGCAACAACGGGGAATCATAGCCATTAACAACATATACCCATGATTGAAAATCACGCGCTTGTCGAAACGCACGCATATCAATTTTCCACCATAAGTAATTAGAGCCATCGAAGACTGGTGGTACGTTAATAGAGATAGCACCCTGTCCATAGAGTCAGATGGCTACAAACACAGACTTTTGAGGTCTTGAACGTGTTTTCCTGCTCTGATACCAATTGAAAAAGCGGGGATCTAACAACCACACCCAATTATTTCGATTATCAATCTGTATGGACAAACTCCAATATACTTTTATGAGAATCAACTAGACAGTTAGACTCAATCGATAGAAAAGTGTATCAAAGAGTTTTATATATCTATATCTCGATTTGATCTGTACTCAAGCAATCTTTATCAAATACAAGAGAGATATAAACTTGGATGGTACCAAAGACCAATATCTAAGGATCAATCAATTTCCAATCAACAATCAAAGGTTGGATTTCACAATTGATCGATACAACGCACAACCTGTGATATTTCAAATATATAACAAAGTATAATGGGGAATAGAAATAACACAGACACCAGAATTTTGTTAACGAGGAAACCGCAAATGCAGAAAAACCCCGGGACCTAGTCCATATTGAACACCACACTGTATTAAGCTGCTACAGACACTAGCCTACTACAAACTAACTTCGGTCTGGACTGTAGTTGAACCCTGATCAATCTCACACTGATTCAAGGTACAGTTGCGCTCCTTATTTCTCTGATCCCAGCAGGATACTACGCACTTGATTACCTTAGCTGATCTCACCCACAACCAAGAGTTGCTACGACCCAAAGTCGAAGACTTTAATAAATAAATCTGTATCACACAGAAAAGTCTACAAGGATAGATAAATCTGTCTCCCACAGATAAACCTAAAAGTTTTGTTCTGTCTTTTGATAAAAATCAAGGTGAACAAGAACCAATTGATAAGCCTGACTTATATTCCCGAAGAACAACCTAGTATTATCAATCACCTCACAATAATCTAAATCATATGGTATCGAAACTAGATATTGCGGAATCACAAGTGATGAGACGAAGATGTTTGTGATTTCTTTTTATCTTGCCCTATCGGAGATATAATCTCAAGTCAATTATTCAACTGAACTCGTACGATAGAAAATGGCAAGATCAGATCGCTCAACTACAAGAGAAGTAGTTTCGACTGGCTTCACAATCCCAATGAAGTCTTTATATCACACATGAGGTGTGGGGATTAGTTTTTCACAGTTGCTAGACGTCTCCTTATATAGTTTTCATATCAGGTTTGCAATCTAAGTTACCTTGGTAACAAAGCATTCAATAATCACTGTTAGATGAAAAACCTGATTTATCCAAGCTAATATCTTTCAACCGTTAGATCGAAACTTAGATTGTCACACACAAATGAAATGTATTCATTTAGGTTTGAGTAACCGTACCTAAACGTGTACATTGGTTGGTTCACAAATGGTTGACCAATGGTTAGCCATATGAGTGCTTTCATATTAATCGTATTCATCTTTCTCATAACTAGTTCAAATGACTCATAAGAACTAGTTCAAGAGATTTTCAATTGCTTAGGTCTTTATACATAGACACAATCGAAATAAAATCGGTTTGATTCGTTTGAATCAATTCATGAATAATATAGCTCCGGTTTGCAAAGATTGCGTTCCTTATAATTTATTGTTTTAAGTCCATGAAATACTGACTTGAGAAATAACCAGCTTGGGTACGCGTACGGGTATGCGTAACTTAGCTACCGTATTTTGAGTTGGTTTTAGTTCCCAAACTCAGCAGAATTTTTCGGATGAAAAGTTCCGCCAGTACGCGAACGGGTACGCGTACCTAAGGTGACTGGTTTTGAGTTAGTAAACTCCAAACTCAGCATAAATTCAGGGACATGAACTTCCTCCAGTACGCGTACGGGTACGCATACCCAACCTGTCTCCTTCACCAATACCGCATGCACACATATGCACACACTTGGTTTCCGGCACATGGATTTATACACTAATGTGCGAACACACTATATGGTTATATCCATAGGTGGTTACATATTCTCAACTCTACATTTCAATCCTTGAAACATTCTTCTATAATGTTATAATAGTCGTTAGACATAAAGAATCGACTATCGTCATCAAAGCTATTTTCAAGATTGAAACGTCATCATGACTTTCGTCACGGGTAAAGATGAAAATGGTTAAAGCAAAATCTGACCAACACGTATTTCGAGAAAAAGATAGGAAAGTTAACTCGGCTCGAAATAGCAAATGTGCATGTATGAAAACTATCATACTTATATGACTTTTGTCTCAAGAGTAGGAGATAGAGTAGATAGACTTTTGAGTGACAAGATGAGTTCAAGTCTCCACATAAATTTTTTTCGGATGAAGTTCCACTGGTTCCTTGAGTAGTTCTTCGTCTTTGCAAGATAATCTCCATGGAGTCTGGATCTCAACTATTCCTAACTATCCTAGACCGAGACTTAGTCATAATTATAATAGAAATCAAGACATATAGTTTTGATCACTAATATTGACAAACATGCTTGAGATAGCAACGTATGCGAGTTCGACCGAGGAATTATCTAACATACTCTATCTCCTATATTGAGATACTCTATCTTCTATATTGAGACATAAGTCGTATTTCGATATAGTTTTCTATATACACATTTGAGATTTCGAGCTGAGTTTATCTCGCTTACATATTTCTCGAAATATGTCTTGGCAAGCTTTCTCTTCGACCAAGTTCATCTTATATCATGTGAAAATTTCCGAGTAACATCTTACATGGTTTGTGTGATACAATCATTTTTTGTTGTCTTGGAATATTTCGTTATGATTATTTCAATAACTTGAAAATTGGTTTGATGCTAATAGTGTGTGAAAACGACTATTGTCATCTCTAAGAAAGTTTCAATGATTGAAATAAGAGTTTAGAACACTTAACCATTATTGGATATGTCATGTTGTGTACTCTTGCACATATGTAATCCATGTCCGGGAACCATAGTATGCGCACCGATTGCGTACCGGTTGGTTTGAGAAATACGAGAACCTAAGTATGCGTACCCGTTTGCATACTGGGCAGGTTCATGTTCGAGATTTTCTTCTGGGATTGAAAGTTCGCGTACCCGTTTGTGTATTTGCGAAACCCAATCTTAGTACGGGTATTTCAAGTATGCGTATCCGTTTGCATACTTGAAGGTTAAAGTTCTAAAATCGGTTATGAACATGAACATTAATATTTATATAATAAGGAATGCAATCTTTGCAAGCCGTGGATATAATGTTCATGATTGATTCGAGTGAATAAAACCGCTTTTGCTTCAATTGTGTTCTTGTATAATTCTACGAGAATATAACAATTGAACAACTCTTTAACTGGTTTCATTTGAGTCATTTGAACAATTTATGGTTAAGATGAATAAGGTTGATATGAGAGTAATCATATAGCTAACCTCAGTTAAATATTTGTGAACCAACATGGTGTACACGTTTAGGTACGGTTACATCAACCTAAATGAGGGTACATTTCATTTGTGTGTAACAAGCTAAGTTCGATCTAACTGTTGAAAGATATTAGCTTGGTTGAATCAGGTTTTTCATCTAACAGTGAATATTGAATGCTTTGTTACCAAGGTAACTTGGATTGCAAACCCTGATTTGAAAACTATATAAAGGAGAACTCTAGCAACTGGGAAAACTAATCCCCACACCTCCTGTGTGTTACTAGTTGTATAAACTAGAGTCGATTCTCCTTTAACCATAGGTTTCTATCGAGACCCTGTAGGTTAACGACTTCAAAAACTTCATTGGGATTGTGAAGCCAGACTCAACTATTTTCTTTGTAGTTGTGTGGTCTGATCTTTCCATATTCTATCGTATTGAGTTCAATTGAAATAATTGACTCGAGATCAATTTCTCCGATAGGCAAGATAAAAGAAATCACAAACATCTTCGTCTCATCGTTTGTGATTCCACAATATCTTGTTTCGTTAGTCGATTAAGATTATTGTGAGGTGATTGATAATACTATGTTGTTCTTCGGGAATATAAGTCTGGTTTATTAATTGGTTCATATTCACCTTGATTTATCAAAAGACGGAACAAAAACTCTTGGGTATTTCTATGGGATACAGATTTATTCAATCCTATAGACTTTTCTGTGTGAGACATATTAGTTTATCAAGTCTTCGACTTTGGGTCATAGAAACTCTTGGTTGTGGGTGAGATCAACTAAGGGAATCAAGTGTGTAGTATCCTGCTGGTTTCAGATACGTAAGGAACACAACTGTACCTTGAATCCGTGTGAGATTGATTATGGTTCAACTACAATCCATTCCGAAGTTAATTGGTAGTAGGCTAGAGTCTGTAGCGGCTTAATACAGTGTGGTGTTCAATTTGGACTAGGTCCTGGGGTTTTTATGCATTTGCGGTTTCCTCTTTAACAAAACTTCTGGTGTCTGTGTTATTTCTTTTCCGCTATAGTTGAAATATCACAGGTTGTGCGTTAAGTTCAATCAATTAGAATATCCGACCTTGAATTATTGATTTAAATTGATTGGCACTTGAACATTGGTCTTTGGTACCGTTTAAGTTACTCATCTTATGTTCAATCGAGCTCGCGGATTTCTATTTATTGATTGCATATTGAATTAAGAGTTAGAGATATTAAACTCTTTGATATACTTTACTCTAGATTGAGTCTGATTGTCTAGTTGATTCTCTAGAAAGTATATTGGCGTAAGTCCTCTCAGATTGCCAAACGAATTGTTGGGTGTGGTTGTTAGACCCCCGCATTTTCATATACAAATACTAAATATGTGATAGTGGATTAGTGGGGTTTCCATATGTATCCTTCATGGATAAAGAGGGATTTATTTAGTTCTGACGGCGCAGGGAGGCCGTGATAGTATAGCTAGTCGCAAAATTCCACTTCACGTTGAATAAGTTCATATTAATTTGGAAATACACATGTTAGTGCAGAGTGGGCAACATGCCAGATACGAATGCATCCTTTGCTAATTCCTGAATAATTTGAGCGTCCTAACACTTCAGAAAGTATGTTTGCTTGAAATAATATAGCCCGGTGTTCTAGGTTAAGTCAAACCCGCTCAAGAGTTTTGATGCGCTGGGGCGGATATTCTGCTTCATATTGAAGGAATTTATGGTAATTTGGAAATTCACGGGTTCGTGCACAATCTGCAAGAACCCAAATAGCACCGCATCCTTAGCCAGTCCCTGAAGAATTTAAGAGTCCTTGGTAGAGGAAACTTCTGATAGTTTGATTTGAAATAATACAGTTTAGTTTTTTAGGGAAAGCGAGGAAGATACGTTACTTTTATTTACCTCAGACCCGCTAAAGAGCTTGGATGAGCTGGGAGAAACATCTTCCGAACCTCACTATGCTGAGATACAAAAACGATGGAACAAAGCATAGACAGAAACCTGTGTTGCAAACATGACATGATCATATTAACTAAATATGGGTGGATACTTATCAACAAGCTAAGATGACATGATCATATTAACTAAATACGGGTGGATACTTATCAAAAAAATAAGATACTCTAATATATATTGAATTTGTTAACCTAGCGACAGAAAGGTCCCTTTTACTCTTTGTTAGAGGATAGCTCGGTTGAACCCACCAAGAGTTGGTATGTCAAGTTTGGTTGTCATATTTTAGTGAATCAAAACTCATGTTAACATTCGCTTGATTAGGTACTAGGGTCAACTTTGTATAGGTTAGCTTGAAAGTATTAGGATATGAGACATTACAAGTATTGCAAAGTCTTGAAGATGTGAAGAAGAAAGGAGCTACAAAGACAACAATCATCCTTCCACTTGAGGTTAGTGATATTTGACTTGAACTGTTTCATTCCCTAACGTATCTTTCAAGTCGTGCATATTGAAAACAAAACTGCGAAGCATATTTGAACTCTAGATAGACATAGTATTAAGGAATACAATACGAGGTTTATTGGTTAACCATTAAACTTTGTAGATATGACATCACCATAATCATTTGAATGCTATTGTGATTATATATGGGTATGAGGTGAGGATTTCATCCTAGGGAACAATGTTTTACATGTGTTATAAGGAAGTAAGTTCATAAACTTGTTTGTGAACCGAAAAGAAAATTGCCAGGCGTTATTGGTTTTGTTATTCATTGCATATCTTATGAACAACCAATATGTGTGATTGAGTATAACCCTTCACGACTTGTTTGTGTTCTTGGTAGAACTATTCACAAAGTCCTGACTTATGTATTGGTATGAATTTTATTAGTGAAACCGATCTTAAGTAATCACCTGAGATGGTATGATCGGGTTAGTGTTTTGTCTGACCAAATATGGGAAAGGGGAACCGATCCTAGTAAGAGGTGCAGTACATTACAAAGGGAACCGATCCTTGTATGGGGTGCAACAAGGCTTATAGCAGAAAGGGGAACCGATCCTATGAACATGTGTAACATGTTTTTAGGCAAAGGGGAACCGATCCTATGGACACGTGCAACACATATATGTTGGGAACCGATCTTAGTACCTAGTCAACCGAATTTTGGAAAGCTAGTGTGATTGTGCACAATACTCACATGGAAGGTAGAACCGAAACTTATTTTGGTAGAACCGTTAAACCCATGATTGTGATTGAATATTATTTGATCAATCGCATAGTTCTTGAAAGTCAGATGAACCAATTCTAAACTTGCTTGGAAGTGCGGCAAATCAGTTTCAAGGTTGTAAGTGTGAAAGAGAACTTACAAAGTAAGGATGTCGACATACTTTGAACACGTGTTGTGAATATTTATTTCTTTAATTGTTCAAAAGTTATTCCTTAATAGCTAAAGGAAGAGAATCACAGGATCGAAACATAAGTAAGTTAAGAATCTTTTTAATTAAGGTTATTAATTTCATTTTGTAGGGAAATACAAGATTTAGTAATGTGCGTTTACTAATTAGATTTTCCGAGAGATTTCGATCATTATTTTTGGACAGAGCATTTCCAGGAATTATGAAAACCGAATTTTTGCTTTAATGAATATCTTGAGAATATTTTCGGTTTTGGAAATTCCTTGGTGTCCAAACTTCCTTGTCTATAAATACTTGAAGTTTTCCTTTATAGAAAACTAATCCTTTATAACAACAAGCTTCCTCTTTGTTGTGTTGTTACTGGTGTAGCCGCCTATTCGGAGAGGAGAGTAACCTAATTACGTGAAATCTCTTACGACTGCTCAGTTTAAAATCTTCTTTGGGATTGAGAATCTCTAGCTTGTACCGTTGGTAGGAAACTAGATAATTGCATTTTATCTTTTCATTTCATTGATTTGATTGGCTAACGGTGGTTGAAATCAGATTGCACCTAGTTTGTTTATGCTTGAGAATCTTCTCTTCTGATATAAGATTCACTCAAACTAGTTCAGAGTTTCGACAGGGATCTTTAAACTGTTGTTAGTTCTAAAGACGATTTTGTGATAATCCATTGTTAACAGACTCCGTTCTGTGCATGATTGATCACAAGAGATTCAAGTGATTGTGTGCAGGTTATTATTGAAGATCTAAGAAGACTTGAAGACGAAGAAGATATTGAAGATTTCTGATTTGTGGGTTCATAATCTTTGGTGTGCACAATACTTGTTTCGATAAAAGAGGATCCAATTAATAATCGGTTTATCCTTGTGATATATTGGATTGATTAATTGAGTAGATCGGCATCAACACAGTTCTTTAGATTAATAGTGTTGTTGGCTTAATCTTAAACGATTACTTCGGTAATTGAACATAATATAGATCTAAGGACCTGACGAAGGAGTTTATGTTAAGATAAACAGAAGAGCCGTTGTCCGACTCATATCACTTGGTTGAAGAGAGTTGATACCAAAAAGATTTGCTGTTCCTTTACTATTTGGAATACGAACCAAAGGAATTGTTCCAAGTACATGACTTATTTATAAGTTGGAGGCGTGAGAATACATACGGAACTAGGTGAACTATAGGTTTAGTTGCTTGGTCTCAACTATACGAAGTTAGGTGTAATTTTGTGTAGCGGCTTAATCCTGAGAGTATTCAATTCTGGACAAGGTCCCGGGGTTTTTCTGCATTTGCGGTTTCCTCGTTAACGAAATCTTGGTGTGTTATTTACTTTATAATTCTGCATTATAATTGTTTTATTATAATTAAAGTAAATTATACAAACGTTAATTCCTATTTACTTGATAAGTGAATGCTATTGTGTTTGGTTAAGTCGAACCTTTTTATCAAGTAACATTTCGTTGTTGTATTGTATCGATCTCGTATCCATAGACGATCACACGAAGTGTGGACCGATTAGTTGTATTGTCTCGAATCAGTCCATAGACAATCATTTTCGGAGAAAGGACTTATAGGTAGGAAAAGTTTTAGCTTGAGGTATATTTTTGTACCATCGCCTTTTCAATTGGTATCAGAGCAGGCAAACACGAAAAGATCTAACAATCTGTGTTTGGTGCGATCCAACCTATACGAAATGAATCTAATGTCTGATTCAGTTAACGTAATGGCAGGATTTGACTACTTTATAAGATCGTGGTGGAAATCACGTATGAAGTATGTAATACTCTTATTCCTAAACATGTTAGGAATTATGCTTATGTATGTCTTGAGTGGCTTACATAATCCCTTGGTGGACATAGGATTGTATATAATTATGTTGAGTAACAATGATACTAAGGCCTATGTGACAGGTTGTACCTTTAAATTGCATAAGATTCCTCTTATGATTTGTATGAACGATGGCTATTGTGTTCTTGATAAATCTAGAACCTTAAATATATTTTGGATGGCCTACCAAAGTATATACGTGTACATTTTCGGATGCAATTCTGTCAATGTATCACCATCTAGGGTGCGATTTTGGAAAATATGTATTCCTACAAGGAATAAGTTTTTAGTTAATAATTTTATTAACAATGGATTGCTTCATGCACCTCACATCTGTTTTAATGAAGCAAGCGATCTTTTGAAACATTACATGGTTTATGATTCTGATGATATTTTTAACAAATATCATATTTTGTTCAATTTTATCTCTGTATATTCTAGTAAGTTCTTGAATAAATTTCAAGTGATATTATCACATTCTGGTAATAAAAGAGTACACATATTATTGGAAAAAAACATGGAATCAACCCGAAATAAAGATCCAGTCCATAGAAATCCGGTTTTCCAAAAGAAAGACCTAGGCACAAAATGGGAATTGTTTCCCCAGAAGCCACGGTTTCCGATTTTGAGTGTATTTCCTAAAACTAGTAATTTCCGTATTTTGATATCTAATCTTCCTATAAAATATAATCTCTTGCTATGTGTTCAAACATATTGGGGAAGATTGCTCAAAACCGTAACTAGGGTTTTTCATATTTTCGCAAGTATGAGAAAAGGGAAATCAAGAACTAAATCCCCTAATAAACGGATCAGAATTGAAAATATGGATGAAATCAGATTTCCTAACAGTATAGACAACAAACATGAATTTGCATGTTTCATTAATAGCTCTTGCTTCAGGAAATACGAAGCACTTAAGGGAATGGATTTTACCACTGAAAAGAAGTTTGATCCAGATGTTCAAAACAAGGATTATGTGAATTTTGTTCAAGATCGAAATTGGGGGAATCTTTTTAACCTTGAAGAATATTCACCTGATTAGGTAAGAGTGTTCTATGCCAATATACACAATGTTGATCACAAAAAAACTTAGTTTTGTGACTTTTGTTGGTCGATGTATCTATTATATTGATCGTAAGACAATTTCTAATGCTATTAAGTACAGTGAGGGAAGTAATCACCTGATTACCGGAGTTGAAATTGATCACGATACCATTTCAACATGTCTCATTGGAAAGAAGGTTGCATGGAAAAATGATAGATTACCTACAAAGAATATACCCTTTCATCTTAGGGTTTTTGGTAAACTTGCTTTAGCAACCATATTTGCAAGTACAAGAGATAAATCAGTCTGGGATAAGACGTTTGCAGAATTTGTGTATTTTCTATTGAAAGAGGATACTCAAATAGATCTTTGCGGTATCATTGTCAGCCAAATGATCAAGATATCAGATTCTGTCTCATCTTCTGGTATCAAGAGACATCTCGGTTTTCCGTGCATAATTACCAAAATCTGCGAATCAGTCGGAGGAGAAGATTTTGACGAGATGATGAGCATTAATGCTGTGACCAATAAGACTGTAAGTCAAATGATTGGGGTACAAACCCACTATGAAGATGTTAAAATAATTACTCCAAATTCTAACAACAAGAATCTTCTTGTTTACCTTGAAAGTTTAGGTAAACAACTTGAATGTTTTCAGCAACAGCTGGGTTTGCTACTCGAAAAGACATAGAAACTCTTAAAGGAATTCAAAATTTTGAATCAGATTTTTGGGATCAAGAATCAAAAATCGAAGAAGAGAGACAAAAATCGCTTGGTCCCAAGGAATGTTCTTCCCAATGATTAAGTTGAAAAAGGAAAAATAGACAGTGGTTTTTGATTTATTTCAATAAAGTAAATTATGAGTAAAAACTATCTTAAATATGAATAAAATTATTTGATTTATAATTTTTCTTGTGATAGTTTTCGGTTTACATAGCCTGTGCTTGAATGTTTTTATCTTATTGCTATGTATATTTATGGGATGTTTGATTTTGGTTTTACTACCTTAATATTCGATCTCATAATGTTGTGAACCCTTGTGGTTTGGGTGACTTTTTGATTTAGCAGGATTAAGTTCTAGCCCATGTTGGTAGGCTTTATCAAAGAATCATGAGGGGTTCTGGTAGAAAAAATATGTGAAAAGTCACAATATGTTTAATTAGTTTTGGTTTAGCATAAAAGCATATGTGTTTTGACGGTTTTGAACTTTTGCTTGCAATTGTTAACACCGATTTTCAACCTTTCTCTGGTAAAGGTTGGTTGTTTTTATTCTTTTGTTCTTGCATAAGGATGACAACATGATGATATTTCGATATCAATTCTCCCTGGACGAAGATACAATCATATTGGAGAAGTGGATGCGAAATTTGAGGTAACAATCTTGTTAGTTAATTATTTTCATGTTTAAGAAAAGCCTGAGTTTTTATCATATATATTTATTCCTTTTGTATAAAAAATTTCGGTTCAATTGATGTTTATTCCATGATGTGTGTGTGGATGTGTGTGATTCAATTGGTTCCGGTTAAGAAAAACTATTGTTATCTTTCTTTATTGTGTGGTATCAATTGTTTAGGATTACAAAATTTCGGTGCAATTGCGGTGTTTTAATGCTTATGTTGATTCAATTGCTTCCGGTTGAGGTGAATAATTATGCAAGTTGATTTATTTGGTTTGTATGAATTATTTAAGGCTTAACGAAATAAAGAATTACGAGATGAGTTGTTTAGTCCAATTCGATTCCGGATAAGAGAAACTAAGTTAATTCTGATCTTAGTTAGACTTATCAAAGTGATATTTCGGTTATTCAAGTCTAATAGAATGCCTTAACAAGAAATGCTAGTTAACTAATCTAGTACTTGTCTTGTTTAAAATTGAAAGGTCTAAGTTTATGGATAATTAGAACCTAATGAGAAAATAGAGTTATCTTTATTTTGGTCTTATCGAATTGAGCGGTTGTTTTTGAACAATTGGTTTAGCAAAGGGACTAAGGTGCTTAGTTGATTTTTGGTTTGCTAAACTAAATTGGAAAAATTGTTTCGGACAATTGTTTCCTTGGTAACATATCAAAATAAAACTACATGTAGTTTCGGTTTGATATTGGTTATCAGAACATGATGTGTGGAACCCTCGTGCCTAACTCTACAGGCTGCAAGTGTATTTTGATATTTGTAAGATTCTTTTCATGTTGTCCTTTATTTTTTCGTTTCTTTGTCATTTTGTGACAAAAGGGGGGAGAAATATATGGAGTAAACAAGTGATACTGGCATAGATTTTATATTGATTGGTATCGCCAAGGAAAGGAACATTGGTGCGTAAACGTTTTATATAAACGAAAGAGTGAAAGCACAGACTAAGGGGTAGTAACATGTCATATGAATTGGTATAACAAAGACGTGCGGATTGAATATCTATCTATCTTCCTTAGGGGGAGTAGTAGCTTTGTTATTATAATATCGACATCGACATTTTCAAGGATTGAATATAAGCAGTTTACTGTGCTGTTGAATTCGGGAATCAAGCGTATGTGTAATGAATTCTTGTAATTTTTTTATCCATATAATGTAAGAGTTTTGTCACTAAAATTGAAAAAGGGGGAGATTGTTAGAGCATAGCTCGATTGAACCCACTAACCGTTGGTATGTCATGTTTAGTTGTCATATTTTAGTGAATCAAAACTCATGTTAAGAGTCGCTTGATTATGTACTAGAGTCAACTTCGTATAGGTTAGATTGAAAGTACTAGGATATGAGACATTACAAGTATTGCGAAGTATTGAAGATATGAAGAAGTAAGGATTAGTGATATTTGACTTGAACTGTTTCATTCTCTAACGTATCTTTCAAGTCGTGCATATTGAAAACAAAACTGCGAAGCATATTTGAACTCTAGATAGACATAGTATTAAGGAATACAATACGAGGTTTATTGCTTAACCATTAAACTTTGTAGATAAGACATCGCCAAAATCATTTGAATGTTATTGTGATTATGTATGGGTATGAGGTGAGGATTTCATCCTAGGGAACAATGTTTTACATGTGTTCTAAGGAAGTAAGTTCATAAACTTATTTGTGAACCGAAAAGGAAATTGCCAGGCGTTATTGTTTTTGTTATTCATTGTGTTAGAGCATTGCTCGGTCGAACTCGCATGCGTTGCTATCTCAAGCATGTTTGTCAATATTAGTGATCAAAACTATATGTCTTGATTTCTAGTTTACTTATGACTAAGTCTTGGTCTAGGATAGTCAAGTGTAGTTGAAGCTCCAGACTCCATGGGGATCATCTTACGAAGACAAAGAACTACTCGAGGAACCGGTGGAACTTCATCCGACTAAAAGGTATGTGGAGACTTGAACTTATCTATCACTCAAAAGATTATTCTATCTCATACTCTTGAGACAAAGTCGTTTAAGTATGATAGTTTTCATACATACACATTTGCTATTTCGAGCCGAGTTTACTCGCCTATCTTTTTTATCGAAATATGTGTTGGTAAGCTTTCGCTTTAACCATTTTCATATTTACCCGTGACGAATGTCGTGATGACGTTCCAATCTTGAAAATAGCTTTGATGACGATAGTCGTGAATAACGATTGTTATAACATTGTAGAAGAATGTTTCATTGATTGAAATGTAGATTTGATATTACCATCTGTGGATATAAGCATATATAGTGTGTTGGCACATTAGTGTATAAATCCATGTACCAGAAGCCAAGTGCGTGCATATGTATGCATGCGGTATTGGTGAAGGAGACAGGTTGAGTACGCGTAGCCACGGAAGTTTCATAACGAAAATTTCTGTCGGAGTTTGTAAGTTTCCAAACTAGTAAACCAGTCACCTTAGGTACGCTTACCCACGGAAGTTTTCGAACCAAAAATTTCTGCTGAGTTTGTAAACTCAAAAATGATATCTAAGGTACGCATACCTGTACGCGTACTCAAGCTGGTGATATCTCAAATCGGTAGTTCATGAACTTAAAACAACAAATTATAAGGAATGCAATCTTTGCAAACCGTGGCTATATTGTTCATGAATTGATTCAAGTGGATCAAACCGATTTTGTTTCAATTGTGTCTATGAATAAAGACCTAAGCAATTGAACAACTCTTCAACTAGTTCTTGTGAGTCATTTGAACTAGTTATGAGAAAGATGAATACGGTTAATATGAAAGTGCTCATATGGATAACCATTGGTTAACTATTTGTAAACCAACTAAGTGTACACGTTTAGGTACGGTTACTCAAACCTAAATGAATGCATTTCATTTTTGTGTGTGACAAGCCAAGTTTTGATCTAACGGTTGAAAGATATTAGCTTGGTTGAATCAGGTTTTTCATCTAACGTTGAATATTGAATGCTTTGTTACCAAAGTAACTTAGATTGCGAACCCTGATTAGAAAACTATATAAAGGAGACATCTAATATCTAGATAAACTAATCCCCACACCTCCTGTGTGATACTAGTTGGTTTGCTAGAGTCGATTCTCCTTTAACCTTTGGTCTCTTCTCGAGACCCTGTAGGTTAACGACTAAAAGACTTCATTGGGATTGTGAAGCCAGACGAAACCACTTTTCTTGTAGTTGAGCGATCTGATCTTACCATTTTCTGTCGTACGATTTCAATTGAATAATTGGCTTGAGATTATATCTCCGAAAGGGAAAGATAAAAATAAATCACAAACATCTTCGTCTCATCGTTTGTGATTCCACAATATCTAGTTTCGCTACCATATGATTTAGATTATTGTGAGGTGATTGATAATACTAGGATGTTCTTCGGGGATATAAGACCGGTTTATCCATTAGTTCCTGTTCACCTTGATTTATCAAAAGACGGAACAAAAACTCTTGGGTATTTCTGTGGGAGACATATTTATTCAATTCTATAGACTTTTCTGTGTGAGACAGATTTGTCTATCAAGTCTTCGACTTTGGGTCGTAGCAACTCTTAGTTGTGGCTGAGATCAGCTAAGGGAATCAAGTGCATAATATCCTGTTGGGATCAGAGATGTAAGGAGCGCAACTATACCTTGAATCAGTGTGAGGTTTATTAGGGTTCAACTACAGTCCATACCTAAGTTAGTTTGTAGTAGGCTAGTGTCTGTAGCGGCTTAATACAGTGTGGTGTTCAATCCGGACTAGGTACCGGGGTTTTTCTGTATTTGCGGTTTCCTCGTTAACAAAATTCTGATGTCTGTGTTATTTCTTTTCCGCATTATATTTTTTTTATATAGTTGAAATATCACAGGTTGTGTGTTAAGATCAATTAATTAGAATATCCAACCTTTGGTTGTTGATTTACATTGATTGACACTTGAATATTGGTCTTGGTACCGTTCAAGTAATTCATCTTATATTCAATCGGGCTCGCAGATTTTTATTTGTTGATTGTGGATTGAATTTAGAGTTTGAGATATTAAACTCTTTGATATACTTTATTCTAGATTGAGTCTAACTGTCTAGTTGATTCTTTAGAAAGTGTGTTGGAGTAAGTCATCTCAGATTTCCAAAAGAATTTTGGGTGTGGTTGTTAGACCCCCGCATTTTCAATTGGTATAAGAGCAGGAAAACACGTTAAAGACCTCATAAGTCTGTGCTTGTGGCGATTTGAGGATGGACGATACTGTCTCTGATAAACGCATTACCGGAAATAAAAGTTCCGTTTCCCTAAAGTCTATTAAAGAGAAAGATTTGTCAATCTCAAATATAGAAGAACCTTGTGTTCAAAGGAAACAAACATACATTGACAAGTGTTTCGCTGACCACCTTACCGACGGGTCTGACTCTTTGGTTGAAAGGTATGCAGCCAAAGAAAGTGAAGTGATTCTAAAACTTGTTAGAATCAAGGCTGATAATGTCAACCGGTTGAAACACAAAGTCAGTGTCCTTGTTGGTATGACATTGAGCGTGACTCTCATTTAAAGATTCTTCAAGAGGAAAATATCAAAAAGGATGCTTTGGAAATGGAATATCTCTTAAGTAAACTCTTATTTCAAGATTGTTCAAAAGAGTTCGCCATGCCAACTGCTTATGATTTAAATGAAAAAATTACTGGTTCAGAAGCAAAACCAAAAAACCTTTGTGTTGAAAAAGATGTGCACGTATCTTCTTCTAATCAAGGGAAACCCACATCACACAGAAGGAAGAATTCTCCCGACAATGGTGTTAAGACTGTTCTGGCTAATCACTCAAGTCATCAGAAAGTGTGTCTCTTTTGTAATTCAGAAGGGCCGTGTCAACAAAAAAGGAATTCTAGGTTGAATGAAAATTCTATTATTCGTCTTCAACACACCTTAGATTTAATTCTCAAAGGTGTAACTGACATTCGTATGTCTAAACCTATTGGTTTAGTACTCACCCTGTGTACCCCACCAGGAAAGTCAGTTCAATGTGTTCCTCAAATGTTCAAAAACATAACAGTCTTCTCAAGCCATATCGACGAAGAAGAATTCATGGATATTCTTTGATTAAGAAGGGAGATTATGTTGTTCATGATGTGAAAAAGGTACCAAAAGAAGGAAGCAAAAATGGAGGTATGGAAGACAACTTAAAAAGGATGATTGAAGGATATAAAGAAATTATCAACATGCTGTCTATTCCCTCTGGGCAAAATTCTTCAGGTAAGAATAAACACTATGCGTCATATTTTGATGATAGCAATTTTTATAATAACTTTTCACATCATAACAGTTTTCCTCCAAAGATCAGGAAAAAGAGGTTTAACCAGAAACAACGTTCATTCAATGAGCTCAAGGCTCATACTTGTGCTAATTAATCACAAGGTTGACATCTCACTCACAAAAATCCTGGTTGAGTGAGATATAGTCAGGT
Source organism: Papaver somniferum (assembly GCF_003573695.1). Classification (NCBI taxonomy): domain Eukaryota; kingdom Viridiplantae; phylum Streptophyta; class Magnoliopsida; order Ranunculales; family Papaveraceae; genus Papaver; species Papaver somniferum. Next base: position 187,883,152 of record NC_039359.1, on the reverse strand, counting down.
ATACTTGATGGCAAAGTGTTTTGTGACTCTCTAGCTATTTTCTTATCGCTCTTAACTGGATTATCAATCACAAACAATTTTGCATAAGTATTTGTGTTTGTCTTGTCAAGCTTTTAATTTCTTAGTTTCTGTTTGAAATTTTGTGTATCAAAAATTGCTACTCTTATGCTCTAAATTTTCTCTCATATTAGTATACAAGATTTATTGAGCTAAGATATGTGAAACTTCTCACATAGGCAAGCATTCCTTGTTGAAATGTTTTTTTTTTCTTTGAGCTCTTCTCTTCTTGAGTTGTTTATGGATAACAGGAAAAGTTTGTGTTCGTACGGGTATCCTTACATACTACGGACCGACTTTAGAAACCCTAATCTCCTGGTTCATGTGAAATCTTTTAAATAGCAAACCATGTTTAAAAAGTACGCATACTCAGGCTGCGTTTTCATCAAGAATAGCTTCTCCGTCGGGAAATTGTAATTTTCCAAGAGGATTTCTTGATAAGGGTATTTGTCTCGAAGATAAGGAGGAAAATTCTCTAGTAGAAGTTGATGACACATCTTCTCAATCTTCTGATAACTTCTCAGATTTTGAGGATGATGAAGAGATTTATAATGAAGTTGTTTGAAACTTTATTGATCAATTTAATGATGCAAAGAAGTTACTTGTTAACACTCTCAAAGATCTTGATGTGTTAAGAACCGAGTTGATAAATGTCAACTCTGAAATTGCTCTTATGAGAACACGACTCATGGATCGCCTCATTGCCGTGTCAAAAGATGATGTCAACTCTGACAGTCAAAAACTTGAAGGCCTATATACCAGTGAAGCCTCCGTACTTGAACTCTGATCTCTGCCTGAGAAGTGTTTTTGATGTTTAGATTTGTTCTTTTTGTCTAGTAAATCTTCTTTTCTATGTTTTTAGAAGAATAACTAGGGTTTGGAATAGCCATTATTGTGAGTACACATAGCTATGTCCAATGATTTTCATCTTCAATGTTTTTATCTTTATTTATTTAAATTCTAAGTTATTTGGAAGATGATTTTGCAATTTTAATCTTTATAATTTTATATATTGCAAATTGTTATGGGATATGTTGTTTACGTCCGTGAACCTGTGATTGTCCCATACTTGTTCAAAAGTTATCTCTATAATATCGGTATGAAATTATTGATAGAAGATAGAATGAACTTTTGACATTACAAAAGTTAAATCCTTTTATGTCATTATTTTGATGGAAGAAATGATAAAAATTTTGTTTACAAGGATTAAGTCTATTGTTGATACATGAAAAATAGTACCCCTTAGCCGGGCTAGTGTGTCCCCAAAAGGGAGGCAAACCCAACATGAAACATGGGGACTTGAGCCTAAGTCCACTAAGAAAGTATACATAAGATGGAAAGGACAAGGGATGAATTAACAGGAAAGAAGGAGGTTGTATTAGAGAAAGAATGACATTAGTAGTAATTAAGGAGGTTTAGGACATGTGGCATGATATCATAAAAAGAGGGGCTTTTGAAAAGTCTATATAAAGAGGCATATAGTACAATAGTAGGGGATCGTTTTTTCTCTCTCTATCTTCTCTCTTGGGTACTGGAATTGCTATGGCTGATTTGGAAGTATAGATGTAGAGTTAGTTTTGAACACATTAAGCCTAATCCTATTGATTTGATTAGCAACATAGGAAAACAAATTAGTTACTATTTGAGTAATAATTCGAGTCAGGATAGGCAGACTCCTAAAGACAATAAATCTAAAACAGTTTTTGAATGTAACCATCCTGGTTGTAGTTTGAACAAAGTACATAACTTGTTTGGCTCAAATTACATCATGTTTGATGTTTCATTTGATAAGAAAACTAAAATTTTTGCATATGCCTTGGTTTTAACTGATCATAATGGTTCTATTTATAACTTTACAGGAGGAACATGGAGATGTCTTAATTTAGGAGAAGCTGAGACCAGAGCATGCAGAGAAGTTGCGAGATGGGAAAAAGAAAATGGAATAGACAACATCATCTTCTTAAATGACAACCTCAATGTGATTAATGGAACGAAGAGGAGAAATTTTGCAGTCAATTGGAAATGTAAAGCTTTTCTGCAAAAATCTTTAAGCATTAACAATTATTTTGCTTCTTCCTATTTTTATTACATCAAGAGGGATTGTAACTTCGTTGCGGGTAGAATAGCGAAACATTTAAACAAGTTTAGTATCGTTTCTCTAGATTCTAAGTATTGGGACACAGGTAGGAAAGAAGACTTTTTAAAGAATGTTTGTAATATGAATGAGGTAAGGTTTGCTTAGTGTTTTAATATATTTGCTTTTATCAAAAAAAAAAAAGAAAGAAAAAAAAAGATGTGTTATGGCTAGGACGGGTAGAACCAAAATCACATTCACCCCTCAAAATTTGGAGACCACACCCGGAGGCTCGTGCCTAGTGTAGCCATCCAATTCTCACAACATCCCGCGCCTTCCTTCTCTTACAACGCCTATCTCCTTTCTGACCATTGCATCCCACTCACGCGCTAATATGAGCTCGAAAACCAACTTTATTTCTTCTGCGTCTCTGCCTCTTTCAGTTATTCTCTCTCTAAAGGAATGTCTAGCTTTTTCCCCAAAATCACCTAGGCGTTGATGATTTTTACTGCAGATGGTGTAGATACAAAATATAAGCATCAACACGTGGCACTTGATTAAGGCATCAGCAACATACAACTCTATATCAACATACACTACAACTATTCTTTGTTAGCTTAATTATTAAGCTAAGGATATTATAGTAATTAGATTTGTACCTCTTTCCTTTATAAAGAAAGATATTAGGTTAGAAAAAAAAGGGGCTGCTCTCTTTTTCATCTGTTTTACCTCTTTCACTAGTAGAGATCCTCATTAATGGAGGATATTCATGTACATAATAAAATCATTAACCCGTGGAGATAGGCCTGAGTATGCCGAACCACGTTAAATATGGTGTCAACATTCAATATCTCTCACCCCATTCTTCTTACATTTCATTTATCATTTCATTGATTTTGTTTTCACCATTAAATCAAATTTGGTTGTGCTACTGGATTTTCAGTAGTCACAATTTGGCGCTAAAAACAAGGAGAGATGTTAAAGAATTTTTTTCTCCTGTATTTTATTCAAATCAAGTCTATCCAGTGAAGAATCTAATTCTTTTTCTTATACTTCGGTGAAGAATTTACTTCGATGAAAAAAAAATCAAATATCACCAGATCTATGAAGATATCAACAGATCTAAACACCAACCCATATCATTTATTCCTCGTTAAAAAATATCCCATCCTTCCATTTTATTTACCGATGGAAACTACTAAATGCTTTGATTACTCGCCGGTACAGGAAAGTAGAAGTGTACCCAGTTGGAAACCCGACGTACATAGAATCACGATGCTCAGTTGGAAACCCGACGTACATAGAATCACGATGCCACATAGAACGATTGTGTTACCGCACCACATGAGAAGTCGTTATATTATGAGTAACTTATTTGGAAGAAATCTAATATACTAGGTGTTTGTATCCTATTCAAATAGTGTACGTGCATGCCACACAAGCTATTTAATATTGTCAGACTGTGGGTTTGTTGTGGAAACCCACATGGCTTATTGAGGAAGCCAGGTCGGACTTATTAAGGAAATTCGGAGGTTTATTGTGGAAACCAGACTGTGGGTTTATTGTGGAGACCCACAGGGATTATTGTGGAAGCCAGGCCGGACTTATTGTGGAAGTACGGAGGTTTATTATGGAAACCAGACTGTGGGATTATTGTGGAGACCCACAGGGCTTATTGTGGAAGCCAGAGCGGACTTATTGTGGAAGTACGGAGGTTTATTATGGAAACCAGACTGTGGGTTTATTGTGGAGACCCACAGGGCTTATTGTGGAAGCCAGGTCGGACTTATTTTGGAAGTCCGGAGGTTTATTATGGAAACCAGACTGTGGGTTTATTGTGGAGACCCACAGGGCTTATTGAGGAAGCCAGGTCTAGCTTATTGTATAAGCCCAAATGACTTATTGTGGAAGTCATTTTGAGATAGACACAAATCTTGGAAGATGGACAAGGATCTTCCAAGATAATTACAAATCTTGAAGAGATAAATATGAATGTTTCAAGATAAATACAAATGTTGTGGGGATATACACAAATCTTGGGAAGATAATATGGATCATCCAAGATAGACTCAAATCTTGTCAAGATATACAAGGATCTTTCAAGATAGATATGGATCTTCAAGGATAAGTACAAATCTTGATGGTTATTCTAGATAACTAGAAATTTAGGGTTATTATGGAACCCAATTAGGGTTTTATGCCTATAAATAGAGGCTAGAATCCAGCTCAAAAGGTACACAATTTCTATTTCTTTTCTCCACAGCTCACCTGCTTAAGAACTCCCTCTGAATTTAGCATCGGAGTGTCTTTGCAGGTACCCCCCACCTTTCAGCATCAATCACAGTTTTCATCAACAATTTTTGGAGGAAGTGGATCTATGACGTAGATCCAATCCATCTGCACACATGTTGAGGAGTTTTGGGGTAAATATTTTTGCACCAACATCTTTTAGCGCCGACTAAGGGGACTACGAGAAAAGATCGTGTTCTCCGAGAGAAAGAAATTTTTCCCAAACGATTATTGAAACTAGGGTTTCAAAATCATTGTGAGCAAAAAGTTGCAGAACGTTTCTGAACTTTCTCAAAGAGTTGTAGAAAGTTGCAGAAAGTCTCAACGTTGTGATCCATAAAGTTGCAGAAAGTCTGAACGTAAAGATACGGAAAGTTGCTGAGAGTTTTGAAAGTCTGAACGTTGCGATCCAGAAAGTTGCTGAAAGTTTTGAACGATCCAAAAAGTTGCAGAAAGCCATAACGTTGCGATCCAGAAAGTTGTTGAAAGTTCTGAACGATCCTGAAAGTTGCAGAAGATTTCTGAACGTCTTCAGAAAGTTGAGAAAGATCCAAAAAGTTGCCGAAGTTCCGGAAAAGTTGTTAAAACCAAGGTTAACAAAGAAAGAACAGAGATGAATACTTTAGGAATGGACGTTGATGCACCTACCGGAATCCTTCGAGTCAGCAAGTAAATAATCAAACTCTGAGGAGGGCTGTCATCCAAGTGAAACAATACGAAAGGGACGGGATGGAAGTGTTAGTTTCATCAACGTCATCTCGTTCTCTTTCGGAGAGATCAACTCCAAGATTCAGAGGGAACAATGTTTTGACACATAGATCACCACCCCCAACCACTAGCAGAAGACTCCATCATCAAGGAGAGTTTCAAGGTCATCACCCGAGCATCCAGGAGCGTCGTCAAAAGGATATTGCTAACAGAGGTGTGCGTACTCGAGTTAACGATCCACAAGATGTGCAAGCTAATGTCCCACCTGCTGCACAAGTTAACAATCACAAGAGGTTCCTATTTCTTGACAGTATGTGAGCGTTTGCAAGAGCTATAAAAAAAAACGTCTCAAATTCGTATTGGAGAAAAAAAAGGAGCTTGAAGAAGCAGTTATCCCACATTCCGTAAGTGAAAGTACAAACCATCATCGAGAACGAACCCACACAGATGGGAAAAAATTCTTGATGATCGTTGGCGTAGCTGAAATGACGAGAAAAGAGATGGAAACGAAGAAGACACCTTATCTTAAGCTCATAGTCATCCGGCAATTGAGGATTAGATATAGTGGATCCATTTCCCGCCTCATCTGGGGGCGTCTTTGCAATTTGGGAGTATTTCTACAGATATTGGGGGCGGCTAAAGTGACGCCTACGTGCAATTAAAACCAACATGATTAAGGAAGTCGAACAATAGAAGACACGTCCTTTTTCCGCGTCATTGCTAGCAATGCGACTAGGGTGCCTCGTTGAATAACGGAGCTACCTGCATACAGATAAGTTATTTTTCTCGAATCCAATGGTAGATTATCGGTTGAATCCAGACATCAATGGTAGATTATCGGTTGAATCCAGACATCAAATTAAGGCTCCGAAATTTTTCTATTAAAACAAATTAAGAGCGGTCATGTTCTATTATAGAAGAAACAAGGAGACTGCTCGTAGCATTAAAGACGACAAGGATCTATTATAGAAGAAACAAGGAGACTACTCATCGTATTAAAGACGACAAAGACATGGAGGCAGTGAATAGCTGGGTGACGAATGAACGCTGTCAGCATAAGCGTTGTCACCATTAGCCTCATCATCACTGATAATTATTATGTGTGGTGCAGCTCCCGTCTCCATGGCTGCAGCACGAGTGGGGAGATCGGCATTGGACATACCGGTGGCATCCGAAAGGGTGTTGGGAAAGTCCCTTGCTGCTGCACGACGAATGAGAGTGTAAGGAACACATGCACCGCCACGAATCATGGTTGTGTGACGTACAGGACCAATGCTCTTTGAATCATTCTTGGAATCGTTGATTTCTTTTGGTGAAGCCATTCTGTGCATGAAGGAACCAAAAGAAGAGACATGAATATATATACAAGTATCTAATAAAGAGATATTTGTATGTATACTAAAACCAGGGAGGTTAATAGAGTGCATGTCAAAGTCATTACAAGAGAAAGAAGGATAGTTCATACCTTGAACAATGTAAATCTTTTGAGAAGATTGTAGTGCTGTGTTAGAAACAAAAAAATCACGAGTTGATCAGTTAACGGAAGCTGGATTAAAGAAGAAAAGGGTAGTTATATATATAAACATGGTTGCTTGAGTAATGAAACAAGGTGATGTCGTTTGCATCTCCATCAGTAAAACGGAGTACAGTTCGAGAAGGAGTTTTCGCAAGGAAACAATGGTTCTTTCATTAACGGACAAGATAGAAAGCGTCTACAGATTCCCAGTAAAGGGATGTATGTGAATTTACTAGGGTGATTGACGTTAAGAGAATGAAGAAGCAAAAAAGTTAATGTGCGATTACGGGAGAACGAACTGAGGTTTCATACCTTGATAACTACCAGCCCTTGAGAAGGTAATGCCGCTGTTTGGAATACACAGAACAAGAAGAAAATCAGCTGACTTTGCCAGTTCGAAAGAAAACACTAAATAGTGCAGCCAAGAGCACATTTACAAAAGCTGAAAGTGGGAGATCAAGATCCTAAAGAACCCTACAGAGTGGCGAAATAATTTTTAAAATATCAACTACTCGTCACGATCGTTAGGAAGCGTCGTATGTTTCCTCATCATTGGAAGAATCATTGGCGTGCATTACTTCCAGAGCTTCATTAACCTCAACATTTTTAATCTCGAGAACACCATGATGATCTTTAAGCCTTGCGTTGTCATACTGATAATTCTACAATGCAAGCTCCTGGATCCATTCCAGGTTGGCTATGGATTCTGAACGAAGTTGTCCAGTTCGTTGAAGGAGGGAAAGCCCCTGAAAATAGCAAGGAGTCGTAGGAGTGATTGTCAGCAAGCGGCATGCCCGATTCGACGATTCCACGAGCAACAACGGGATCACTCACGGCAAAGTCCTTGCTTCAGATGTGATATCACGATTGTTTTTCATCCGTATTTATATTGGAAAATAACGGTGACATGCAAGCAATAAAGCCTAAGAGTTCGGTAAGATTGAAGTTTCAATAGAAATCAAATTCTTAGTTCGAAAGGGAATTGGATCTCTATCGGCTATGGGAATTGTCGCTGATTGAACACGGTATGACACACACCATAGCTGGAGTACGCGTAGAAGTTGGAAAACGCTAGCAGTGTACCAGTTTGATCACTTGCAAGCAGGTGAACATAGTACATGGAAATAGAAAGACAGGCTAGGAGTTTTAAGCGGAGTCAAACTCACAGTTACATGAGTAGTTGGGTTACTATCATCCGTGGATATCAACACTGGTTGGACACGCCATGAAAAGCGTTTTTTCTATACTATGAGGGACGAACGGTGACGTATGCGTTAACCAAATGTTCCAAAGTCGAGACGTGACGGTGTACGTACCAGTTGGAAAGGACTGACATCATTTCATGTGGCCACAAAAGGAAGGAATTAACATTTCCTCGATTTAGTCACAAAAAGAGAGGTGAATGCACATGTTAAGGTCACGAACAAACATGGGCTACGTAGTTTTGATTCATAAATGAACTATGATTTTAGGCATATCAAAAACATTCAAAGCATACAAAATAGTTTTTACATCCTAGGTGACCTTATAAGGGTTGTCTATTGGGTAGTTCAATTACCTATATATCCTTGAACCTAAAATAAAAAAATAAACTATCCTAAATATCTCTTCTTTTTCCTCCAAACAAACCACCTTCCTTTTCTCTCAGAATATTTTTTTTCATCACTGTAATTAATTATCGATTCGTGAAAATTCGATCATCGGTTAAATTGAACTATATAATGGATCGTACAAAGAAAAAAGCAAACGTCAGGTATTCTAAATCCTCTTCCAATCCATGAATTAAAGAAGAAGAACCAATTGAAGATGAAAGTGTAAAAACTATAATTGAACCAGAAATTGAATCGGAAATTCAACCATTTGAAGCTCCAAATATTGAAATGAGGATAAGAAGGTATTCCCTACAAACCCAATCTTTTATTTGTTGTTTTTCATGGATTGAATGGGTTAAATTGCTAAAAACTTAGGATTTTTGAAGGTTATAGTAGCGGGTTCGGCTGATAATTGAGTTGAGTTTTGAGCCGAACTGTTCTTGAAAATTCACCCTGAAAGTGTCTATGAACAGTTCGACTAAACCGTAAATGTCAATTTTTAGCCGAATCCCAAAATGTATATTGAATACGTCCCAGAACAGTGTCAGGTTCGGCTAATACCTTGCAAACCTTCCCGGCCGAACCTGAGAAGTGAAATTTACCTCAGGTGGTTGTCAGGTTCGGCTGACTCGATTAGATCACTTTCAAGCCGAACCTCTCTCTGTAAACACTTCGAAAATATTGATTTGCAGGCTCTAGGTTCGGCTAGATCGTGTTGTTAAGTTATCAGCCGAACCTTCTCTTTACACACTCAAGTTTTTCGATCTTGTTTTGGCCATAACGTTTTCGTCCGATGTCGGAATGACCTCATACTTTTTGCATTGTGTTTGTCTTTTCATTCTCTTGAAGTTGAAGATAATATCTAATTGATTTTAATGAGTTTAATATGTACCTTGGTATTCTCCATCATTAGACTTCACTTTCTTAACACTTTTAGTAATTTCCACCTTTTTTGTTTGGTTCATCCTATGAAAAGGCTACACAATATAAAACATATGTAATAAAAATCCTAGAACAACTCCTAAATGTGTATGAACTTAAGTGTTTGATGGAAAATCAGTATCATGTTCGGCTGATGTGATTTTTTGAATATGAGCCGAAGTTGGAAAAATATATAGTTCGGCTGATACGATATTTAGAGTGAGAACCGAACCTAACTCTTAGGAATAAGTTCGGCTTGTTATTAGACTTTAATATAAGCCGAACTAGGATCTTGCAAATAGGTTAGAAGTTGGAAAATGAAGGTTCGGCGTATAACGTTAACAAATTCAGCTAGCCGAACTGTTCATCAATTTAGTGGGTTCGGCTTATATTTTCAAGCCGAACATAGTCCTGGTTCGCCGAACCATGATGAAAAATACAATTTTTTGATTATTTCAAGCTACAAAAGTGAGATTAAATATAAAATAGAAGTGTACATGTGTGTTAGAAGCATTGGGTTCCTCATTTATGTATTCATCATCTGGATTTGGCTCATAAAAATCATCATCTTGAGTTTGAGTTTGTGTAAAATCATTCTCATAATCTAAGAAATCAGCCATTTCTGGATCATTGTTGTAGTTGATATGTATTTTCCTAGGTTTTTTAGATAAAGAATGACCTCTCCTCATCCTCCATTGAATCAAGAAGAAAATTTTTCTCACTTTCTCCTTCACCTTCTCTCCTTCTCAATAAAAACTTTGATTTTTTCCCCAAATTTTTTCATCTTAACAAACCTTTATAATACTTAAAATTATCTTAATCACTAATCCAGATTACTAATACTAATACGTAAAGGGTACATTTGCCATTACAAAAAAATTTGGTGAAGGGGATTTCTGATTTTGTTATTTCACATCCTTTTTTGTCTTTATTCAGTATGCCTAATAATATTTCAGTATGCCCAAAATCATAGTTCTTATGAATTCAGTTTTTGGGCTTATAATACCAAATTACTGTTGGAATTCCGTATAAAGCCCAGCAGGACGAATATGGATCTGGCAAGCTAAGGGAGAGAGATTACAGGTACGTATTACGTTATTTAAGAATGGTAAATTAACATGAGCATATTTTGCAGGAGAAATCATGCCGGATGTGCACTATAATGTGCCATGATTCATTCGTGCAGGTTATGTACATACCGCCGTCGAGTGTAGTCTTATTCTTCTTAACTCCTCAACAAGTTGAGAGTTAAGAGGGGGTGATGTTTGTACCCAATTCAAATAGTGTACGTGCGTTCCGCACAAGCTATTTAATAACGTCAGACTGTGGGTTTATTGTGGAAACCCACAGGGCTTATTGAAGAAGCCAGGCCGGACTTATTAAGGAATTCTGGAGGTTTATTGTGGAAACCAGACTGTGGGTTTATTGTGGAGACCCACATGGCTTATTGTGGAAGCCAGGCCGGACTTATTGTGGAAGTCCGGAGGTTTATTATGGAAGCCAGACTGTGGGTTTATTGTGGAGACCCACAAGGCTTATTGTGGAAGCCAGGCTGGACTTATTTTGGAAGTCTGAAGGTTTATTATGGAAACCAGACTGTGGGTTTATTGTGGAGACCCACATGACTTATTTTGGAAGCCAGGCCGGACTTATTGTGGAAGTCCGGAGGTTTATTATGGAAACCAGACCGTGGGTTTATTGTGGAGACCCACATGGATTATTGTGGAAGTCAGGCCAGAATTATTGTGGAAGTCCGGAGGTTTATTATGGAAACCAGACTGTGGGTTTATTATGGAAACCCACATGGATTATTGAGGAAGCCAGGTCTAGCTTATTGTATAAGTCCAAATGACTTATTGTGGAAGTCATTTTGAGATAGACACAAATCTTGGAAGATGGAAAAGGATCTTCCAAGATAATTACAAATCTTAAAGAGATAGATACGAATCTTTCAAGATAAATACAAATGTTGTGGGGACATACACAAATCTTGGGAAGATAATATGGATTATCCAAGATAGACTCAAATCTTGTCAAGATATAAAAGGATATTTCAAGATAGATATGGATTTTCAAGGATAAGTACAAATTTTGATGGTTATTCTGGATAACTAGAAATTTAGGGTTATTATGGAACACAATTAGGGTTTTATGCCTATAAATAGAGGCTAAAATCCATCTCAAAAGGTACATAATTTCTATTCCTTTTCTCCACAACTCACCTGCTTAAGAACTCCCTCTGACTTTAGCATCGGAGTGTCTTTGCAGGTACCCCCACCTTTTCAACATCAATCACAGTTTTCATCAACAATTTTTGGAGGACGTGGATCTAGGGCGTAGATTCAATCCATATATACACATCTTGAGGAGTGTTGGGGTAAATATTCTTGCACTAACATCTTTTGGCGCCGACTAAGGGGCCTACGAGAAAAGATCATGTTCTCCGAGAGAAAGAAATTGTTCCCAAACGATTATTGAAACTAGGGTTTCAAAATCATTGTGACCAAAAAGTTGCAGAACATTTCTGAACTTTCTCAAAGAGTTGTAGAAAGTTTCTGAACTTTTCAGAAAGTTGCAGAAAGTCTCAACGTTGTGATCCATAAAGTTGCAGAAAGTCTGAACGTGGAGATCCAGAAAGTTGCTGAGAGTTTTGAAAGTTGCAGAAAGTCTGAACGTTGCGATCCAGAAAGTTGCTGAAAGTTCTGAATGATACAAAAGGTTGCAGAAAACCAGAACGTTGCGATCCAGAAAGTTGCTGAAAGTTCTGAACGATCCTGAAAGTTGAAGAAGGTTTCTGAACGTCTTCAGAAAGTTGACAAAGATCCAAAAAAGTTGCTGAAAGTTCCGAAAAAGTTGTTAAAACCAAGGTTAACAAAGAAAGAATAGAGATGAATACTTTAGGAATGGACATTGATGCACCTACCGGAAATCCTTCGAGTTAGCAAGTAAATAATCAAAATCTGAGGAGCGCTGTCGTCCAAGTGAACCAAGACGAAAGTGACGGGATGGAAGCGTCAGTTTCATCAACGTCATCTCGTTCTCGTTCGGAGAGATCCAATCCAAGATTCAGGGGGAACAATGTTTTGACACATAGATCACCACCCCCAACCACTAACAGAAAACTCCATCATCAAGGAGAGTTTCAAGGTCATCACCCGAGCATCCAGGAGCGTCGTCAAGAAGACATTGATAACAGAGGTGTGCGTACTCGAGTTAACGATCCACCGGCTGTGCAAGATAATGTCCCACCTGCTGCACAAGTTAACAATCCACAAGAGGTTCCTATTGACTTGACAGTATGTGAGCGTTTGCAAGAGATATAAAGAAGAAAAAAAAAGCGGCTCAAAATCGCATTGGAGAAAAGAAAGGAGCTTGAAGAATCATCTATCCCACATTCCGGAAGTGAAAGTACAAACCATCATCGAGAACGAGACAACCCACGCAGATGGGACGAAATTCTTGATGATCGTTGGCGCAGCTGAAATGACGAGAAAAGAGAAGGAAACGAAAAAAACACCTTATCTTAAGTTCATAGCCATCCGGAAATCGAGGATTGGATATAGTGGATTCATTTCCCGCCTCACCTGGAGGAGTCTTTGCAATTTGAGAGTATCTCTACAGATATTGGGGGCGGCTAAAGTGACGCCTACATGCAATTAAAACCAACATGGTTAAGGAAGTCGAACAATAGAAGACACATCATTTTTCCGCGTCATTGCTAGCAATGGCGACTAGGGTGCCTCGTTGAATACCGTAGCTACCTGCATACAAATAAGTTATTTTTCTCGAATCCAATGGTAGATTATCGGTTGAATCCAGAAATTTTTTTATTAAAAACAATTAAGAGCGGTCATGTTCTATAGAAGAAACAAGGATACTGCTCGTCGTATTAAAGACGACAAGGATCTATTATAGAAGAAACAAGGAGACTTCTCATCGTATTAAAGACGACAAAGACATGGAGGCAGTGAATAGCTGGGTGACGAATGAACGCTGTCAGCATGGGCGTTGTCACAAAGTACATAACTTGTTTGGCTCAAATTACATCATGTTTGATGTTTCGATAAGAAAACTAAAATTTTTGCCTATGCCTTGGTTTTAACTGATCATAATGGTTCTATTTATAACTTTACAGGAGGAACATGGAGATGTCTTAATTTAGGAGAAGCTGAGACCAGAGCATGCAGAGAAGTTGCAAGATGGGAAAAAGAAAATGGAATAGACAACATCATCTTCTTAAATGACAACCTCAATGTGATTAATGGAACGAAGAGGAGAAATTTTGCAGTCAATTGGAAATGTAAAGCTTTTCTGCAAAAAGCTTTAAGCATTAACAATTATTTTGCTTCTTCTTATTTTTATTACATCAAGAGGGATTGTAACTTCGTTGCGGGTAGAATAGCGAAACGTTTAAACAAGTTTAGTATCGTTTCTCTAGATTCTAAGTATTGGGACACAGGTAGGAAAGAAGACTTTTTAAAGAATGTTTGTAATATGAATGAGGTAAGGTTTGCTTAGTGTTTTAATATATTTGCTTTTATCAAAAAAAAAGAAAGAAAAAAAAAAGATGTGTTATGGCTAGGACGGGTAGAACCAAAATCACATTCACCCCTCAAAATTTGGCGACCACACCCGGAGGCTCGTGCCTAGTGTAGCCATCCAATTCTCACAACATCCCACGCCTTCCTTCTCTTACAACGCCTATCTCCTTTCTGACCATTGCATCCCACTCACGCGCTAATATGAGCTCGAAAACCAACTTTATTTCTTCTGCGTCTCTGCCTCTTTCAGTTATTCTCTCTCTAAAGGAATGTCTAGCTTTTTCCCCAAAATCACCTAGGCGTTGATGATTTTTACTGCAGATGGTGTAGATACAAAATATAAGCATCAACACGTGGCACTTGATTAAGGCATCAACAACATACAACTCTATATCAACATACACTACAACTATTCTTTGTTAGCTTAATTATTAAGCTAAGGATATTATAGTAATTAGATTTGTACCTCTTTCCTTTATAAAGAAAGATATTAGGTTAGAAAAAAAGGGGCTGCTCTCTTTTTCATCTGTTTTACCTCTTTCACTAGTAGAGATCCTCATTAATGGAGGATATTCATGTACATAATAAAATCATTAACCCGTGGAGATAGGCCTGAGTATGCCGAACCACGTTAAATATGGTGTCAACATTCAATATCTCTCACCCCATTCTTCTTACATTTCATTTATCATTTCATTGATTTTGTTTTCACCATTAAATCAAATTTGGTTGTGCTACTGGATTTTCAGTAGTCACAATTTGGCGCTAAAAACAAGGAGAGATGTTAAAGAATTTTTTTCTCCTGTATTTTATTCAAATCAAGTCTATCCAGTGAAGAATCTAATTCTTTTTCTTATACTTCGGTGAAGAATTTACTTCGATGAAAAATAAATCAAATATCACCAGATCTATGAAGATATCAACAGATCTAAACACCAACCCATATCATTTATTCCTCGTTAAAAAATATCCCATCCTTCCATTTTATTTACCGATGGAAACTACTAAATGCTTTGATTACTCGCCGGTACAGGAAAGTAGAAGTGTACCCAGTTGGAAACCCGACGTACATAGAATCACGATGCTCAGTTGGAAACCCGACGTACATAGAATCACGATGCCACATAGAACGATTGTGTTACCGCACCACATGAGAAGTCGTTATATTATGAGTAACTTGTTTGGAAGAAATCTAATATACTAGGTGTTTGTATCCTATTCAAATAGTGTACGTGCATGCCACACAAGCTATTTAATATTGTCAGACTGTGGGTTTGTTGTGGAAACCCACATGGCTTATTGAGGAAGCCAGGTCGGACTTATTAAGGAAATTCGGAGGTTTATTGTGGAAACCAGACTGTGGGTTTATTGTGGAGACCCACAGGGATTATTGTGGAAGCCAGGACGGACTTATTGTGGAAGTACGGAGGTTTATTATGGAAACCAGACTGTGGGATTATTGTGGAGACCCACAGGGCTTATTGTGGAAGCCAGAGCGGACTTATTGTGGAAGTACGGAGGTTTATTATGGAAACCAGACTGTGGGTTTATTGTGGAGACCCACATGGCTTATTGTGGAAGCCAGGTCGGACTTATTGTGGAAGTCCGGAGGTTTATTATGGAAACCAGACTGTGGGTTTATTGTGGAGACCCACAGGGCTTATTGAGGAAGCCAGGTCTATCTTATTGTATAAGCCCAAATGACTTATTGTGGAAGTCATTTTGAGATAGACACAAATCTTGGAAGATGGACAAGGATCTTCCAAGATAATTACAAATCTTGAAGAGATAAATATGAATGTTTCAAGATAAATACAAATGTTGTGGGGATATACACAAATCTTGGGAAGATAATATGGATCATCCAAGATAGACTCAAATCTTGTCAAGATATACAAGGATCTTTCAAGATAGATATGGATCTTCAAGGATAAGTACAAATCTTGATGGTTATTCTAGATAACTAGAAATTTAGGGTTATTATGGAACCCAATTAGGGTTTTATGCCTATAAATAGAGGCTAGAATCCAACTCAAAAGGTACACAATTTCTATTTCTTTTCTCCACAGCTCACCTGCTTAAGAACTCCCTCTGAATTTAGCATCGGAGTGTCTTTGCAGGTACCCCCCACCTTTCAGCATCAATCACAGTTTTCATCAACAATTTTTGGAGGAAGTGGATCTATGACGTAGATCCAATCCATCTGCACACATGTTGAGGAGTTTTGGGGTAAATATTTTTGCACCAACATCTTTTAGCGCCGACTAAGGGGACTACGAGAAAAGATCGTGTTCTCCGAGAGAAAGAAATTTTTCCCAAACGATTATTGAAACTAGGGTTTCAAAATCATTGTGAGCAAAAAGTTGCAGAACGTTTCTGAACTTTCTCAAAGAGTTGTAGAAAGTTGCAGAAAGTCTCAACGTTGTGATCCATAAAGTTGCAGAAAGTCTGAACGTAAAGATCCGGAAAGTTGCTGAGAGTTTTGAAAGTCTGAACGTTGCGATCCAGAAAGTTGCTGAAAGTTTTGAACGATCCAAAAAGTTGCAGAAAGCCATAACGTTGCGATCCAGAAAGTTGTTGAAAGTTCTGAACGATCCTGAAAGTTGCAGAAGATTTCTGAACGTCTTCAGAAAGTTGAGAAAGATCCAAAAAGTTGCCGAAGTTCCGGAAAAGTTGTTAAAACCAAGGTTAACAAAGAAAGAACAGAGATGAATACTTTAGGAATGGACGTTGATGCACCTACCGGAATCCTTCGAGTCAGCAAGTAAATAATCAAACTCTGAGGAGGGCTGTCATCCAAGTGAAACAATACGAAAGGGACGGGATGGAAGTGTTAGTTTCATCAACGTCATCTCGTTCTCTTTCGGAGAGATCAACTCCAAGATTCGGAGGGAACAATGTTTTGACACATAGATCACCACCCCCAACCACTAGCAGAAGACTCCATCATCAAGGAGAGTTTCAAGGTCATCACCCGAGCATCCAGGAGCGTCGTCAAAAGGATATTGCTAACGAGGTGTGCGTACTCGAGTTAACGATCCACAAGATGTGCAAGCTAATGTCCCACCTGCTGCACAAGTTAACAATCACAAGAGGTTCCTATTTCTTGACAGTATGTGAGCGTTTGCAAGAGCTATAAAAAAAACGTCTCAAATTCGTATTGGAGAAAAAAAAGGAGCTTGAAGAAGCAGTTATCCCACATTCCGTAAGTGAAAGTACAAACCATCATCGAGAACGAACCCACACAGATGGGAAAAAATTCTTGATGATCGTTGGCGTAGCTGAAATGACGAGAAAAGAGATGGAAACGAAGAAGACACCTTATCTTAAGCTCATAGTCATCCGGCAATTGAGGATTAGATATAGTGGATCCATTTCCCGCCTCATCTGGGGGCGTCTTTGCAATTTGGGAGTATTTCTACAGATATTGGGGGCGGCTAAAGTGACGCCTACGTGCAATTAAAACCAACATGATTAAGGAAGTCGAACAATAGAAGACACGTCCTTTTTCCGCGTCATTGCTAGCAATGCGACTAGGGTGCCTCGTTGAATAACGGAGCTACCTGCATACAGATAAGTTATTTTTCTCGAATCCAATGGTAGATTATCGGTTGAATCCAGACATCAATGGTAGATTATCGGTTGAATCCAGACATCAAATTAAGGCTCCGAAATTTTTCTATTAAAACAAATTAAGAGCGGTCATGTTCTATTATAGAAGAAACAAGGAGACTGCTCGTAGCATTAAAGACGACAAGGATCTATTATAGAAGAAACAAGGAGACTACTCATCGTATTAAAGACGACAAAGACATGGAGGCAGTGAATAGCTGGGTGACGAATGAACGCTGTCAGCATAAGCGTTGTCACCATTAGCCTCATCATCACTGATAATTATTATGTGTGGTGCAGCTCCCGTCTCCATGGCTGCAGCACGAGTGGGGAGATCGGCATTGGACATACCGGTGGCATCCGAAAGGGTGTTGGGAAAGTCCCTTGCTGCTGCACGACGAATGAGAGTGTAAGGAACACATGCACCGCCACGAATCATGGTTGTGACGTACAGGACCAATGCTCTTTGAATCATTCTTGGAATCGTTGATTTCTTTTGGTGAAGCCATTCTGTGCATGAAGGAACCAAAAGAAGAGACATGAATATATATACAAGTATCTAATAAAGAGATATTTGTATGTATACTAAAACCAGGGAGGTTAATAGAGTGCATGTCAAAGTCATTACAAGAGAAAGAAGGATAGTTCATACCTTGAACAATGTAAATCTTTTGAGAAGATTGTAGTGCTGTGTTAGAAACAAAAAAATCACGAGTTGATCAGTTAACGGAAGCTGGATTAAAGAAGAAAAGGGTAGTTATATATATAAACATGGTTGCTTGAGTAATGAAACAAGGTGATGTCGTTTGCATCTCCATCAGTAAAACGGAGTACAGTTCGAGAAGGAGTTTTCGCAAGGAAACAATGGTTCTTTCATTAACGGACAAGATAGAAAGCGTCTACAGATTCCCAGTAAAGGGATGTATGTGAATTTACTAGGGTGATTGACGTTAAGAGAATGAAGAAGCAAAAAAGTTAATGTGCGATTACGGGAGAACGAACTGAGGTTTCATACCTTGATAACTACCAGCCCTTGAGAAGGTAATGCCGCTGTTTGGAATACACAGAACAAGAAGAAAATCAGCTGACTTTGCCAGTTCGAAAGAAAACACTAAATAGTGCAGCCAAGAGCACATTTACAAAAGCTGAAAGTGGGAGATCAAGATCCGAAAGAACCCTACAGAGTGGCGAAATAATTTTTAAAATATCAACTACTCGTCACGATCGTTAGGAAGCGTCGTATGTTTCCTCATCATTGGAAGAATCATTGGCGTGCATTACTTCCAGAGCTTCATTAACCTCAACATTTTTAATCTCGAGAACACCATGATGATCTTTAAGCCTTGCGTTGTCATACTGATAATTCTACAATGCAAGCTCCTGGATCCATTCCAGGTTGGCTATGGATTCTGAACGAAGTTGTCCAGTTCGTTGAAGGAGGGAAAGCCCCTGAAAATAGCAAGGAGTCGTAGGAGTGATTGTCAGCAAGCGGCATGCCCGATTCGACGATTCCACGAGCAACAACGGGATCACTCACGGCAAAGTCCTTGCTTCAGATGTGATATCACGATTGTTTTTCATCCGTATTTATATTGGAAAATAACGGTGACATGCAAGCAATAAAGCCTAAGAGTTCGGTAAGATTGAAGTTTCAATAGAAATCAAATTCTTAGTTCGAAAGGGAATTGGATCTCTATCGGCTATGGGAATTGTCGCTGATTGAACACGGTATGACACACACCATAGCTGGAGTACGCGTAGAAGTTGGAAAACGCTAGCAGTGTACCAGTTTGATCACTTGCAAGCAGGTGAACATAGTACATGGAAATAGAACAGGCTAGGAGTTTTAAGCGGAGTCAAACTCACAGTTACATGAGTAGTTGGGTTACTATCATCCGTGGATATCAACACTGGTTGGACACGCCATGAAAAGCGTTTTTTCTATACTATGAGGGACGAACGGTGACGTATGCGTTAACCAAATGTTCCAAAGTCGAGACGTGACGGTGTACGTACCAGTTGGAAAGGACTGACATCATTTCATGTGGCCACAAAAGGAAGGAATTAACATTTCCTCGATTTAGTCACAAAAAGAGAGGTGAATGCACATGTTAAGGTCACGAACAAACATGGGCTACGTAGTTTTGATTCATAAATGAACTATGATTTTAGGCATATCAAAAACATTCAAAGCATACAAAATAGTTTTTACATCCTAGGTGACCTTATAAGGGTTGTCTATTGGGTAGTTCAATTACCTATATATCCTTGAACCTAAAATAAAAAAATAAACTATCCTAAATATCTCTTCTTTTTCCTCCAAACAAACCACCTTCCTTTTCTCTCAGAATATTTTTTTTCATCACTGTAATTAATTATCGATTCGTGAAAATTCGATCATCGGTTAAATTGAACTATATAATGGATCGTACAAAGAAAAAAGCAAACGTCAGGTATTCTAAATCCTCTTCCAATCCATGAATTAAAGAAGAAGAACCAATTGAAGATGAAAGTGTAAAAACTATAATTGAACCAGAAATTGAATCGGAAATTCAACCATTTGAAGCTCCAAATATTGAAATGAGGATAAGAAGGTATTCCCTACAAACCCAATCTTTTATTTGTTGTTTTTCATGGATTGAATGGGTTAAATTGCTAAAAACTTAGGATTTTTGAAGGTTATAGTAGCGGGTTCGGCTGATAATTGAGTTGAGTTTTGAGCCGAACTGTTCTTGAAAATTCACCCTGAAAGTGTCTATGAACAGTTCGACTAAACCGTAAATGTCAATTTTTAGCCGAATCCCAAAATGTATATTGAATACGTCCCAGAACAGTGTCAGGTTCGGCTAATACCTTGCAAACCTTCCCGGCCGAACCTGAGAAGTGAAATTTACCTCAGGTGGTTGTCAGGTTCGGCTGACTCGATTAGATCACTTTCAAGCCGAACCTCTCTCTGTAAACACTTCGAAAATATTGATTTGCAGGCTCTAGGTTCGGCTAGATCGTGTTGTTAAGTTATCAGCCGAACCTTCTCTTTACACACTCAAGTTTTTCGATCTTGTTTTGGCCATAACGTTTTCGTCCGATGTCGGAATGACCTCATTCTTTTTGCATTGTGTTTGTCTTTTCATTCTCTTGAAGTTGAAGATAATATCTAATTGATTTTAATGAGTTTAATATGTACCTTGGTATTCTCCATCATTAGACTTCACTTTCTTAACACTTTTAGTAATTTCCACCTTTTTTGTTTGGTTCATCCTATGAAAAGGCTACACAATATAAAACATATGTAATAAAAATCCTAGAACAACTCCTAAATGTGTATGAACTTAAGTGTTTGATGGAAAATCAGTATCATGTTCGGCTGATGTGATTTTTTGAATATGAGCCGAAGTTGGAAAAATATATAGTTCGGCTGATACGATATTTAGAGTGAGAACCGAACCTAACTCTCAGGAATAAGTTCGGCTTGTTATTAGACTTTAATATAAGCCGAACTAGGATCTTTCAAATAGGTTGGAAGTTGGAAAATGAAGGTTCGACGTATAACGTTAACAAATTCAGCTAGCCGAACTGTTCATCAATTTAGTGGGTTCGGCTTATATTTTCAAGCCGAACATAGTCCTGGTTCGCCGAACCATGATGAAAAATACAATTTTTTGATTATTTCAAGCTACAAAAGTGAGATTAAATATAAAATAGAAGTGTACATGTGTGTTAGAAGCATTGGGTTCCTCATTTATGTATTCATCATCTGGATTTGGCTCATAAAAATCATCATCTTGAGTTTGAGTTTGTGTAAAATCATTCTCATAATCTAAGAAATCAGCCATTTCTGGATCATTGTTGTAGTTGATATGTATTTTCCTAGGTTTTTTAGATAAATAATGACCTCTCCTCATCCTCCATTGAATCAAGAAGAAAATTTTTCTCACTTTCTCCTTCACCTTCTCTCCTTCTCAATAAAAACTTTGATTTTTTCCCCAAATTTTTTCATCTTAACAAACCTTTATAATACTTAAAATTATCTTAATCACTAATCCAGATTACTAATACTAATACGTAAAGGGTACATTTGCCATTACAAAAAAATTTGGTGAAGGGGATTTCTGATTTTGTTATTTCACATCCTTTTTTGTCTTTATTCAGTATGCCTAATAATATTTCAGTATGCCCAAAATCATAGTTCTTATGAATTCAGTTTTTGGGCTTATAATACCAAATTACTGTTGGAATTCCGTATAAAGCCCAGCAGGACGGATATGGATCTGGCAAGCTAAGGGAGAGAGATTACAGGTACGTATTACGTTATTTAAGAATGGTAAATTAACATGAGCATATTTTGCAGGAGAAATCATGCCGGATGTGCACTATAATGTGCCATGATTCATTCGTGCAGGTTATGTACATACCGCCGTCGCGTGTAGTCTTATTCTTCTTAACTCCTCAACAAGTTGAGAGTTAAGAGGGGGTGATGTTTGTACCCAATTCAAATAGTGTACGTGCGTTCCGCACAAGCTATTTAATAACGTCAGACTGTGGGTTTATTGTGGAAACCCACAGGGCTTATTGAGGAAGCCAGGCGGGACTTATTAAGGAATTCTGGAGGTTTATTGTGGAAACCAGACTGTGGGTTTATTGTGGAGACCCACATGGCTTATTGTGGAAGCCAGGCCGGACTTATTGTGGAAGTCCGGAGGTTTATTATGGAAACCAGACTGTGGGTTTATTGTGGAGACCCACAAGGCTTATTGTGGAAGCCAGGCTGGACTTATTTTGGAAGTCTGAAGGTTTATTATGGAAACCAGACTGTGGGTTTATTGTGGAGACCCACATGACTTATTTTGGAAGCCAGGCCGGACTTATTGTGGAAGTCCGGAGGTTTATTATGGAAACCAGACCGTGGGTTTATTGTGGAGACCCACATGGATTATTGTGGAAGTCAGGCCAGAAATTATTGTGGAAGTCCGGAGGTTTATTATGGAAACCAGATTGTGGGTTTATTATGGAAACCCACATGGATTATTGAGGAAGCCAGGTCTAGCTTATTGTATAAGTCCAAATGACTTATTGTGGAAGTCATTTTGAGATAGACACAAATCTTGGAAGATGGAAAAGGATCTTCCAAGATAATTACAAATCTTAAAGAGATAGATACGAATCTTTCAAGATAAATACAAATGTTGTGGGGACATACACAAATCTTGGGAAGATAATATGGATTATCCAAGATAGACTCAAATCTTGTCAAGATATAAAAGGATATTTCAAGATAGATATGGATTTTCAAGGATAAGTACAAATTTTGATGGTTATTCTGGATAACTAGAAATTTAGGGTTATTATGGAACACAATTAGGGTTTTATGCCTATAAATAGAGGCTAAAATCCATCTCAAAAGGTACATAATTTCTATTACTTTTCTCCACAACTCACCTGCTTAAGAACTCCCTCTGACTTTAGCATCGGAGTGTCTTTGCAGGTACCCCCACCTTTTCAACATCAATCACAGTTTTCATCAACAATTTTTGGAGGACGTGGATCTACGGCGTAGATTCAATCCATATATACACATCTTGAGGAGTGTTGGGGTAAATATTTTTGCACTAACATCTTTTGGCGCCGACTAAGGGGCCTACGAGAAAAGATCATGTTCTCCGAGAGAAAGAAATTGTTCCCAAACGATTATTGAAACTAGGGTTTCAAAATCATTGTGACCAAAAAGTTGCAGAACATTTCTGAACTTTCTCAAAGAGTTGTAGAAAGTTTCTGAACTTTTCAGAAAGTTGCAGAAAGTCTCAACGTTGTGATCCATAAAGTTGCATAAAGTCTGAACGTGGAGATCCAGAAAGTTGCTGAGAGTTTTGAAAGTTGCAGAAAGTCTGAACGTTGCGATCCAGAAAGTTGTTGAAAGTTCTGAATGATCCAAAAGGTTGCTGAAAACCAGAACGTTGCGATCCAGAAAGTTGCTGAAAGTTCTGAACGATCCTGAAAGTTGAAGAAGGTTTCTGAACGTCTTCAGAAAGTTGACAAAGATCCAAAAAAGTTGCTGAAAGTTCCGAAAAAGTTGTTAAAACCAAGGTTAACAAAGAAAGAATAGAGATGAATACTTTAGGAATGGACATTGATGCACCTACCGGAAATCCTTCGAGTTAGCAAGTAAATAATCAAAATCTGAGGAGCGCTGTCGTCCAAGTGAACCAAGACGAAAGTGACGGGATGGAAGCGTCAGTTTCATCAACGTCATCTCGTTCTCGTTCGGAGAGATCCAATCCAAGATTCAGGGGGAACAATGTTTTGACACATAGATCACCACCCCCAACCACTAACAGAAAACTCCATCATCAAGGAGAGTTTCAAGGTCATCACCCGAGCATCCAGGAGCGTCGTCAAGAAGACATTGATAACAGAGGTGTGCGTACTCGAGTTAACGATCCACCGGCTGTGCAAGCTGATGTCCCACCTGTTTTACAAGTTAACAATCCACAAGAGGTTCCTATTGACTTGACAGTATGTGAGCATTTGCAAGAGCTATAAAGAAAAAAAAAAGCGGCTCAAAATCGCATTGGAGAAAAAAAGGAGCTTGAAGAAGAAGCTATCCCACATTCTGAAAGTGAAAGTACAAACCATCATCGAGAACGAGACAACCCACGCAGACGGGACGAAATTCTTGATGATCGTTGGCGTAGCTGAAATGACGAGAAAAGATATGGAAACGGAAAAAACACCTTATCTTAAGTTCATAGCCATCCGGAAATTGAGGATTGGATATAGTGGATTCATTTCCCGCCTCACCTGGGGGAGTCTTTGCAATTTGAGAGTATCTCTACAAATATTGGGGGCGTCTAAATTGACGCCTACATGCAATTAAAACCAACATGGTTAAGGAAGTCGAACAATAGAAGACACGTCATTTTTTCCGCGTCACTGTTAGCAATGGCGACTAGGGTGCCTCGTTGAATACCGGAGCTACCTGCATACAGATAAGTTATTTTTCTCGAATCCAATGGTAGATTATCGGTTGAATCCAGAAATTTTTCTATTAAAAACAATTAAGAGCGGTCATGTTCTATAGAAGAAACAAGGATACTGCTCGTCGTATTAAAGACGACAAGGATCTATATAGAAGAAACAAGGAGACTACTCATCGTATTGAAGACGACAAAGAAATGGAGGCAGTGAATAGCTGGGTGACGAATAAACGCTGTCAGCATGGGCGTTGTCACCATTAGTCTCATCATCACTGATAATTATTATGTGTGGTGCAGCTCCCGTCTCCTTGGCTGCAGCACGAGTGGGGAGATCGGCATTGGACGTACCGGTGGCATTCAAAAGGGTGTTGGGAAAGTCCCTTGCTGCTGCACGACGAATGAGAGTGTAAGGAACACATGCACCGCCAAGAATCATGGTTGTGTGACGTACAGGACCAACGCTCTTTGAATGATTCTTGGAATCGTTGGTTTCTTTTGGTGAAGCCATTCTGTGCATGAAGTAACCAAAAGAAGAGACATGAATATATATACAAGTATCTAATAAAGGGATATCTGCATGTATACTAATACCAGGGAGATTAATAGAGGAAAAAACAACTAACTAGAGGTATAACTAACGTTTCTTTGAATTATACAGTGCATGTCAAAGTCTTTACAAGAGAAAAAAGGATAGTGCATACCTTGAACAATGTAAATCTTTTGAGAAGATTGTAGTGTCGTGTTAGAAACGAAAAAATCAAGAGTTGATCAGTTAACGGAAGCTGGATTAAAGAAGAAAAGGGTAGTTATATATATAAACATGGTTGCTAATGGCAACTGCAAGATGAAACTTAGCTTATATAAAGACAACTCTCTTTATTGATGTTTAGAAAATCTCTCAAAACTAAACAGAAGCTCTAATCTTGCTCATATGATCAACCACAACTTTGGTGATCATATATATATAGAACTATGAATTCCTTTTCCTAGTCCTATTAACTTATTACATGTCTTTCCTTTTCTTAGAACTAGATGACTTCTAATTCCCTTAGGATTACATCAATTTCCTAATCTTGTCCTAACCAGCTTGTTAATGACTTCTATGTTGAAGTTTAACCAACATTCTCCCCGTTAAGCTTCAACCTTACCCGTGACATATCTTGTACTCCAATCAATTGTCTCATTTCTTCAAACTTGATCCGATCTAATGCCTTTGTCAATATATCTGCTTTCTGCTCAGTTCCAGGTATGTGTTCTATGTTAATGACCTCCTTCTCGATGCATTCTCGTATGAAATGATACCTTTTGTGAATGTGTTTCGTATTCCCATGAAACACTGGATTTTTAGTGAGTGCAATTGCAGACTTATTATCAATCTTGATGAGAACTTTTCCAGGTTCTCTTCCTTTGATTTCACCCAACAGTTCTTGAAGAAATATTGATTGTTTAGCGGCTTATGTTGCGGCCATAAACTCAGCTTCACAGGATGAGAGGGCTACAGTGTCTTGATTCTGTGAACACCATGTAATAGGTGCTTCTCCTAGATAAAATATATGACCATTTGTACCTTTTCCATCATCTTGGTCAATATTATGACTGCTGTCACTATACCCAACAATTCCTTTTGATCCTCCTCGACCATACTTCAATCCACAGCTGATTGTTCCTCTTAGATATCTCAATATCTGCTTTATTACATCACCATGAGACTTGCGTGGACTCTGCATATAACGGCTTGCTACTCCCACAAAGAAAGCCAAACTGGTCTTGTGTGTAATAAGTATCTTAGGCATCCAACATTTCTTCTATAACTTGTTCGATCAATCTCAGGTTCTTCTTGTGCCTTTGAAACTTTAAGTCCAAACTCCATTGGTATCTTAGTTGGATTACAAGTTTCAAATCCTGCTTCTTTAATAATTCTCCTTGCATAAGATTCTTGTTTAATCTGAACCCCATCTACTCCTTGATGGACTTCTATGCCAAGGTAATAAGTGAGTTTTCCGAGGTCTTATATCTCAAACTTTGATGACATTTCTCTCTTGAACTCGTTGATCACCTTAAGGAAGTTTCCAGTCAAAAATAGATCATCTACATAGACTGCAATCACAAGAAGCGTTCCCTTTTCTTCTCTCTTGTATACTGATGTTTCTTTAGAGCACTTAACAAATCTGATTTCTCTTAAGATTTGATCTAACTTTGTATTCTAGGCTCGAGGAGCTTGTCTTAGAATATAGAGCTTTTGATAACTTATAAACCTTATGCTCTTGTCCTTTTACTTGAAAACCTTCTGGTTGTTCAACATACACATCTTCTCGCAATTCACCATGTAAGAATGCTGTCTTAACGTCTAAGTGGTGAATTTCCCATGAGTTTGATGCAGCTTCTGCTATTAAGAGACGAATTGTCTCTAGTCTAGCAACTGTTGCGAAAAATTCATCAAAGTCTATGCCTGATTCTTGAACGTATCCCTTAGCTACAAGTCTTGCCTTATATTTGTTAATAGTTCCATCAGCATTTCTTTTAACCTTGAAGATCCACTTGAGGCCAATCACTTTTACCCCACCTGGCTTATCAACTAGAAACCATGTCTTGTTTATGTTGATTGAAATAATTTCTTCTCTACATGCTTGTGTCCATTTAGTCGAGACCTTTGCTTCCTGAAAATTCCTTGGTTCATCATTAACAGAAAGTAGCATAATCTCACATTCTTCTGCAGCTTGAAGAACATAATCCTCCAGATACCGTGGCTTTTGTATCTGTCTTGTTGATTTTCGCAGTGGAATGGTTTGAGTTATTTCATCGATCTCTTCTTCTTCTTCTTCTACTTCTTCGTTATTCTCAGTGTTTTCATTATTCTCTTCTTCTTCTTGATTAACATCATTGTTTCCATTGGTATTGATGATTATGGGTCCTTCGCCTTCATCAATTATTTGACCCCATCTCATGTGAAACATTCCTGGATCCCTACTTGGTCCATCATTAGTTTCTTTCCAGTTCCAGTTTGCTTTTTCATCGAATACCACATCTCGACTCACTATTACTCCTTTCGTTGTTGGATTGAATAATCTGTAAGCTTTGGATCCAGGCTCAATTCCTAGATGCACAAGAGTCTGAGATCGATCATCCAGTTTCTTAAGAGTTGCAGAATCAACTTTTGTGTATGCTTTGCAACCAAACACTCTTAAATGATCTATGTTTGGTTTTCTCTTTCGCAAACTTTCATATGGAGTCATGTCTTTCAGAGCTTTCGTAGGTATCCTGTTTATTAGGTATGTGGAGTGTCGTACAGCTTCTCCCCATAGGTAATTAGGTACCTACATAGCCTTTAAAGAACTTCTTGTCATCTCCATTAGAGTCCTGTTTCTCCTCTCCACCACTCCGTTTTATTGTGGTGTATATGGTGCAATAGGACCACATAAATCAGCATGAAGAAGCTCTAATGGCTTTGAGGCTCTGAATGTTGTTGCTTTTGGAAAACCTTTACGCGTTTGTTTCCCAACTAAACATGATTCACAGATCTTTGATTCATCGTTTATCTGTGGTAGCCCTCAAACCATCTTGTTCTGAGACATAGTTTTTAAGGTTCTGAAACTTATGTGTCCTAACCTTGCGTGCCACTTCCATGTCTGATCTTCCAGTCTCATATTCAGACACAATGGCCTTCCAATCATGAGACTTATCTTGTAGAGTCTATTCTGTGAGCGGGAGACTCTAACTAAAAGTCTTCCACTTGGGTCATGAACTGTTAGATAATCTTGTCGCATTCTAACATCACATCCAACTTCTGTAGCTTGTCCTAAACTTAGAATGTTGCTTTGTAAGTTTGGGATGAAGTAGATGTTTGTGACAAGCTTCTGTTCTCCAGTCTTGTCATGAAATATAATTGATCCATTCCCTTCAATTTCTACAGAAGATCCATCCCCAAACTTCACTTGTCCTTTGATTTTCTCATTGAGTTCAGAAAAGTAGTGTTTCTTACCAGTCATGTGATTGCTGGCTCCATTATTTAAATACCAGATTCCTTCTTCTCCATCCTTTGATTCGTAGTTCTTTGGTATTAGTTTCCCTTCGTTTAAGAATACAACTTCGTGCATGAAAAGAGTTGTATCTGCTTCCCCTGTTTCATTCTTGTTTGCTTCTTCCATATTTTGTATTCTTTCAGGGCATACAGAGGAGAAGTGTCCTGGTTTATCACATCTGTAACAAATAATGTTTGATCTATCCTTCTTTTCTTTCCCTTGGTTTTGATCATTCTGACTTGTTGTTCTATCTTGTGAGTTAAACCTTCCTCCCCTTCCTCGGCCTCTGTTTACTCTACCACCTCTTCCACGACCTCTTCCTCTTTTCGCAGAGTTTTGTTGGTAAGAGTTTGTGTACAAGAGTATTTCTTGAGTTTCTCCATTGTTTTCTTCATCAAGGATTCTCTCTTCATATGCTTTCAATCTTCGAATGATATCTTCATAGCTAGTCTTCTTTAAATCTAAGACTTGTTCAAGAGAGGCTATGATATGAATATACTTGGATCTTGGTAAACTATTGAGAAACTTATTTACCAGTTTATCTTCATCAATGGATTTTCCAAGTGACGCATCTTTTGAGGCTATCTCTGATAGCTTTCCTGCTAAGCTATCAATAGTATCAGTGTCTTTCATCTTCACTCTTTCAAATTCAGACATTAAGGTTTGCAGACGGGCTTCTTTAACTCGATCAGCTCCGAGATTACGTTCCTTTATTGCATCCCAAATTTTCTTTGAAGTTTCCCGTTCACCAACTTGTAGAACAAGACATTCTGGTATTGCTTGAAAGAGTAATCCAATGGCAACATTGTTTTTGTCTGGATCCAATGTACCAGGATCAATTGTTTCCCAAACTTTGTAGATTTTCATCAGTACCTTCATTCTCATGGCCCATACTGTGTAGTTTGTGGCGTTGAGGATTGGAACTTGTATTGATGGTGGCGTGAACTGTTTTGCACCCACAATGGTGGTTTCGTTTTTCATGGCTCAGAAACAAGCTCTGATACCAATTAATGGCAACTGCAAGATGAAACTTAGCTTATATAAAGACAACTCTCTTTATTGATGTTTAGAAAATCTCTCAAAACTAAACACAAGCTCTAATCTTGCTCATATGATCAACCACAACTTTGGTGATCATATATATATATATAGAACTATGAATTCCTTTTCCTAGTCCTATTACCTTATTACATGTCTTTCCTTTTCTTAGAACTAGATGACTTCTAATTCCCTTAGGATTACATCAATTTCCTAATCTTTTCCTAACCAGCTTGTTAATGACTTCTATGTTGAAGTTTAACCAACAGTTGCTTGAGTAATGAAACAAGGTGATGTCATTTGCATCTCCATCAGTAAAACGGAGTACAGTTCGAGAAGGAGTTTTCGCAAGGAAACAATGGTTCTTTCATTAACGGACAAGGTAGAAAGCGTCTACATATTCCCAGTAAAGGGGTGTATGTGAATTTACTAGGGTGATTGACGTTAAGAGAATGAAGAAGCAAAAAGTTAATGTTCGATTACGGGAGAACGAACTGAGGTTTCATACCTTGATAACTACCAGCCCTTGAGAAGCTAATGCTGCTGTTTGGAATACACAGAACAAGAAGAAAATCAGCTGACTTTGCCAGTTCGAAAGAAAACACTAAATAGTGCAACGAAGAGCACATTTACAAATGCTGAAAGTGGGAGATCAAGATCCTAAAGAAGCCTGCAGAGTGGTGAAATAATTTTTAAAATATCAACTACTCGTCACGATCGTTTGGAAGGGTCGTATGTTTCCTCATCATTGGAAGAATCATTGGCGTGCATGACTTCCAGAGCTTCATTAACCTCAACATTTTTAATCTCGAGAGCACCATGATGATCTTTAAGCCTTGCGTTGTCATACTGATAATTCTACAATGCAAGCTCCTGGATCCATTCCAGGTTGGCTATGGATTCTGAACAAAGTTGTCCAGTTCGTTGAAGGAGGGAAAGCCCCTGAAAATAGCAAGGAGTCGTAGGAGTGATTGTCAGCAAGCGGCATGCCCGATTTGACGATTCCACGAGCAACAACGGGATCACTCACGGCAAAGTCCTTGCTTCAGATGTGATATCACGATTATTTTTCAGTAGAAATCAAATTCTTAGTTCGAAAGGGAATTGGATCTCTATCGGCTATGGGAATTGTCGCTGATTGAACACGGAATGACACACACCATAGCTGAAGTACGCGTAGAAGGTGGAAAACGCTAGCAGTGTACCAGTTTGATCACTTGCAAGCAGGTGAACATAGTACATGGAAATAGAAAGACAGGCTAGGAGTTTTAAGCGGAGTCAAACTCACAGTTTCATGAGTAGCTGGGTACTATCATCCGTGGATATCAACACTGGTTGGACACGCCATGAAAAGCGTTTTTTCTATACTATGAGGGACGAACGGTGACGTATGCGTTAACCAAATGTTCTAAAGTCAAGACGTGATGGTGTACGCACCAGTTGGAAAGGACTGACATCATCTCATGTGGCCACAAAAGGGAGGCTTTAACATTTCCTCGATTTAGTCCCAAAAAAAGAGGTGAATGCACATGTTAAGGTCACGAACAAACATGGGCTACGTAGTTTTGATTCATAAATGAACTATGATTTTAGGCATAATAATATTTCAGTATGCCCAAAATATTTCAGTATGCCAAAAATATATCATTTTTTGTCTTTATTCAGTATGCCTAATAATATTTCAGTATGCCCAAAATCATAGTTCTTATGAATTCAGTTTTTGGGCTTATAATACCAAATTACTGTTGGAATTCCATATAAAGCCCAGCAGGACAGATATGGATCTGGCAAGCTAAGGGAGAGAGATTCCAGGTACGTATTACGTTATTTAAGAATGGTAAATTAACATGAGCATATTTTGCAGGAGAAATCATGCCGGATGTGCACTATAATGTGCCATGATTCATTCGTGCAGGTTATGTACATACCACCGTCGCGTGTAGTCTTATTCTTCTTAACTCCTCAACAAGTTGAGAGTTAAGAGGGGGTGATGTTTGTACCCAATTCAAATAGTGTACGTGCGTTCCGCACAAGCTATTTAATAACGTCAGACTGTGGGTTTATTGTGGAAACCCACAGGGCTTATTGAGGAAGCCAGGCGGGACTTATTAAGGAATTCTGGAGGTTTATTGTGGAAACCAGATTGTGGGTTTATTGTGGAGACCCACATGGCTTATTGTGGAAGCCAGGCCGGACTTATTGTGGAAGTCCGGAGGTTTATTATGGAAACCAGACTGTGGGTTTATTGTGGAGACCCACAAGGCTTATTGTGGAAGCCAGGCTGGACTTATTTTGGAAGTCTGAAGGTTTATTATGGAAACCAGACTGTGGGTTTATTGTGGAGACCCACATGACTTATTTTGGAAGCCAGGCCGGACTTATTGTGGAAGTCCGGAGGTTTATTATGGAAACCAGACCGTGGGTTTATTGTGGAGACCCACATGGATTATTGTGGAAGTCAGGCCAGAAATTATTGTGGAAGTCCGGAGGTTTATTATGGAAACCAGATTGTGGGTTTATTATGGAAACCCACATGGATTATTGAGGAAGCCAGGTCTAGCTTATTGTATAAGTCCAAATGACTTATTGTGGAAGTCATTTTGAGATAGACACAAATCTTGGAAGATGGAAAAGGATCTTCCAAGATAATTACAAATCTTAAAGAGATAGATACGAATCTTTCAAGATAAATACAAATGTTGTGGGGACATACACAAATCTTGGGAAGATAATATGGATTATCCAAGATAGACTCAAATCTTGTCAAGATATAAAAGGATATTTCAAGATAGATATGGATTTTCAAGGATAAGTACAAATTTTGATGGTTATTTTGGATAACTAGAAATTTAGGGTTATTATGGAACACAATTAGGGTTTTATGCCTATAAATAGAGGCTAAAATCCATCTCAAAAGGTACATAATTTCTATTACTTTTCTCCACAACTCACCTGCTTAAGAACTCCCTCTGACTTTAGCATCGGAGTGTCTTTGCAGGTACCCCCACCTTTTCAACATCAATCACAGTTTTCATCAACAATTTTTGGAGGACGTGGATCTACGGCGTAGATTCAATCCATATATACACATCTTGAGGAGTGTTGGGGTAAATATTTTTGCACTAACATCTTTTGGCGCCGACTAAGGGGCCTACGAGAAAAGATCATGTTCTCCGAGAGAAAGAAATTGTTCCCAAACGATTATTGAAACTAGGGTTTCAAAATCATTGTGACAAAAAAGTTGCAGAACATTTCTGAACTTTCTCAAAGAGTTGTAGAAAGTTTCTGAACTTTTCAGAAAGTTGCAGAAAGTCTCAACGTTGTGATCCATAAAGTTGCAGAAAGTCTGAACGTGGAGATCCAGAAAGTTGCTGAGAGTTTTGAAAGTTGCAGAAAGTCTGAACGTGGAGATCCAGAAAGTTGTTGAAAGTTCTGAATGATCCAAAAGGTTGCAGAAAGCCAGAACGTTGCGATCCAGAAAGTTGCTGAAAGTTCTGAACGATCCTGAAAGTTGAAGAAGGTTTCTGAACGTCTTCAGAAAGTTGACAAAGATCCAAAAAAGTTGCTGAAAGTTCCGAAAAAGTTGTTAAAACCAAGGTTAACAAAGAAAGAATAGAGATGAATACTTTAGGAATGGACATTGATGCACCTACCGGAAATCCTTCGAGTTAGCAAGTAAATAATCAAAATCTGAGGAGCGCTGTCGTCCAAGTGAACCAAGACGAAAGTGACGGGATAGAAGCGTCAGTTTCATCAACGTCATCTCGTTCTCGTTCGGAGAGATCCAATCCAAGATTCAGGGGGAACAATGTTTTGACACATAGATCACCACCCCCAACCACTAACAGAAAACTCCATCATCAAGGAGAGTTTCAAGGTCATCACCCGAGCATCCAGGAGCGTCGTCAAGAAGACATTGCTAACAGAGGTGTGCGTACTCGAGTTAACGATCCACCGGCTGTGCAAGCTGATGTCCCACCTGCTGCACAAGTTAACAATCCACAAGAGGTTCCTATTGACTTGACAGTATGTGAGCGTTTGCAAGAGATATAAAGAAGAAAAAAAAAGCGGCTCAAAATCGCATTGGAGAAAAGAAAGGAGCTTGAAGAAGCATCTATCCCACATTCCGGAAGTGAAAGTACAAACCATCATCGAGAACGAGACAACCCACGCAGATGGGACGAAATTCTTGATGATCGTTGGCGTAGCTGAAATGACGAGAAAAGAGATGGAAACGAAAAAAACACCTTATCTTAAGTTCATAGCCATCCGGAAATTGAGGATTGGATATAGTGGATTCATTTCCCGCCTCACCTGGAGGAGTCTTTGCAATTTGAGAGTATCTCTACAGATATTGGGGGCGGCTAAAGTGACGCCTACATGCAATTAAAACCAACATGGTTAAGGAAGTCGAACAATAGAAGACACGTCATTTTTCCGTGTCATTGCTAGCAATGGCGACTAGGGTGCCTCGTTGAATACCGTAGCTACCTGCATACAAATAAGTTATTTTTCTCGAATCCAATGGTAGATTATCGGTTGAATACAGAAATTTTTTTATTAAAAACAATTAAGAGCGGTCATGTTCTATAGAAGAAACAAGGATACTGCTCGTCGTATTAAAGACGACAAGGATCTATTATAGAAGAAACAAGGAGACTTCTCATCGTATTAAAGACGACAAAGACATGGATACAGTGAATAGCTGGGTGACGAATGAACGCTGTCAGCATGGGCGTTGTCACCATTAGCCTC
This sequence comes from Papaver somniferum, assembly GCF_003573695.1. Lineage (NCBI taxonomy): Eukaryota > Viridiplantae > Streptophyta > Magnoliopsida > Ranunculales > Papaveraceae > Papaver > Papaver somniferum. The sequence continues at coordinate 187,849,059 of NC_039359.1, read as the reverse complement.
ATCATCACTGATAATTATTATGTGTGGTGCATCTCCCGTATCCATGGCTGCAGAACGAGTGGGGAGATCGGCATTGAACGTACCGGTGGCAGCCGAAAGGGTGTTGGGAAAGTCCCTTGCTGCTGCACGACGAATGAGAGTGTAAGGAACACATGCACCGCCACGAGTCATGGTTGTGTGACGTACAGGACCAATGCTCTTTGAATCATTCTTGGAATCATTGATTTCTTTTGGTGAAGCCATTCTGTGCATGAAGGAACCAAAAGAAGAGACATGAAACCAAAAGAAGCCATTCTGGATTTATGAATTCAGTTCTTGGGCTTATAATACCAAATGACTGTTGAAATTCCATATAAAGCCCAGCAGGGCTGATATGGATCTGGCAGGTTAAGGGAGAGAGATTCCAGGTACGTATTGCGTTATTTAAGAATGATAAATTTACAAGAGCATATTTTGCAGGAGAAATCATGACGGATGTGCACTATAATGTGCCATGATTCATTCGTGCAAATTATGTGCATACCGCGGTCGCGTGTAGCCTTATTCTTCTTAACTCCTCAACAAGTTGAGAGTTAAAAGGGAGCGATGTTTGTACCCTATTTAAATAATGTACGTGCGTGCCAGACAAGTTATTTAATAACGTCAGACTGTGGGCTTATTGTGGAAGCCTATATGGCTTATTGAGAAAGCCAGGCCGGACTTATTAAGGAAGTCCGGAGGTTTATTTTGGAAACCAGACCGTGGGTTTATTGTGGAGACCCACAGGGCTTATTGTGGAAGCCAGGTCGAACTTATTGTGGAAGACCGGAGGTTTATTATGAAAACCAGACTGTGGGTTTATTTTTGAGACCCACAGGGCTTATTGTGGAAGCTAGGACGGACATATTTTGGAAGTCCGGAGGTTTATTATGGAAACCAGATTGTGGGTTTATTGTGGAGACCCACAGGGCTTATTGTGGAAGCCAGGCCGGACTTATTGTGGAAGTTCGGAGCTTTATTATGGAAACCAAACTATGGGTTTATTGTGGAGACCCACGGGTCTTATTGTGGAAGTCCGGAGGTTTATTATGGAAACCAGCTGTGGGTTTATTATGGAAACCCACAGGGCTTATTGAGGAAGCCAGGTCTAGCTTATTGTATAAGCCCAAATGATTTATTTTGGAAGTCATTTTGAGATAGACGCAAATCTTGGAAGATGAACAAGGATCTTCCAAGATAATTACAAATCTTGAAGAGATAGATATGAATCTTTCAAGATAAATAAAAATGTTTTAGGGATATACACAAATATTGGGAAGATAATATGGATCATCCAAGATAGACTCAAATCTTGTCAAGATATACAAGGATCTTTCAAGATAGATATGGATCTTCAAGGATAATACAAATCTTGATGGTTATTCTGGATAACTAGAAATTTAAGGTTATTATGGAAACCAATTAGGGTTTTATGCCTATAAATAGAGGCTAAAATCCAGCTCAAAAGGTACACAATTTCTATTTCTTTTCTCCACAATTCACCTGCTTAAGAACTCCCTCTGACTTTGGCATCAGAGTGTCTTTGCAGGTACCCCACCTTTTCAGCATCAATCACAGTTTTCATCAACAATTTTTGTAGGAAGTGGATCTACGGCGTAGATTCAATCCATATACACACATTTTGAGGAGTGCTGTGGTAAATATTTTTGCATCAACACTAGATGGTACGCCCGTGCTCTGCACGGGCTTAAGTTGGTTGTTCCAAATTTTGAAACGCAAGTATTATCAGCCAAAATCAGAAGGTTTTCAAGAAAATTGTATCAATTATGGCTTGATTAAAACAATGTCGTTCCAATGTTAAGATGGACAATGATATCGTATGGTTGCTCCATGTTAAGATCATTCATTAGAAAAGGTAAAATAAAAAATATTTGAATTACATGTTTATTTTTTTAACAACGAACTTCTTTATGAGTAGGCCATTTCTCGTATACAAATTAAACCCGAATACCTTAGCACTAAAAAGAGAAACACTTGCTTGCAAAATTTCCTGCCATCGAAGTATCCAACTCATTAACATTAATAAAAAGATAAAGAGTGCCAGCTATGAACAATCAGATGACATTTACAACGTGAATCATGTAGTGACATACTCTAGGATGTGATGACTTTCCTTCTATCATTCTTCCGATGGGCAGTAATATATAAGTTCTCCGCCCCTTAAATATCCTTATGTATTTAAGGATAATTATACCCTAATTTTTTTTATAGAAAAATTTAATTATAAGTACCAAATCTGCCCTCTTCATATAATAATAAGATTAAAGTTTCTCAACCAAATGAAATCAATCTTCTCTTTTCTTATATTTTCTCATCCTTCCAACTTCGACCACCACCACCTTCTTTGTCCGATCCACCACCTCCTACCACCAGCAACACCACCGATTTTCACCTTGATTCAACTGCAAAACTTAAATCTAGTTATGAATCAATGATAAACTGATCTCCAAAACCTAATCTCGAGTATCAAATTCATTAAGCTGATAAACCAACATCACGGTGGTGGCGGTGGATTAGTGGTGGTGGTGGCTAAGGTGGTGGAGTAGAGGTGGTGGCGGCGACGGTGGTGGTGGCAGGCTGGTGGTGGTAGTGCAATAGTGGTGGTAATGGTGGTGGCGGCGGTGGACCGGTGGTGGTGGCGTCAGTGGTGGTGGCGTACTGGTGGTGGTGGTGCAATGGTGCTGGAATATTAGTGGTGGTGGCGGTTGGTAGGTGGTGGTCGTTGAAGGTTGGTGATGGAATGGTAGTTGAATGTTGGTGGTGAGGGTATTAATGTAATCTAATTTTAAATGGATAAAATTATTAAAAAGTAGGGACATATTTATTATTGTATAAGGATATATTTATTGGGTGTCGAAAACAAGGACATATAAATAATGTACCCTACTGGTTATGATTGCAATGTACAAAGCTCAACATCTCTGCTTGCACCATACAAAAGCAAAAAAGTTAAATTCTGAGGACCATTTTTATCCATAGAGAGAAACAAAAACATTCTCTGGTTTCTTCTCAACTACTAATTCTCATTCTGTTAACTAATTAACTAAACGAACCTACAAATTAAGTTATTATAACAAATAGGTTAACTTTAAAAATAATGTAATTGTTCCCTACATCCTGGTAAACACCTACTCCGCAATTTTCAAATATGCGTGCATGTTGTACTTGAATCAAACGAAACCCAAATTGAGGAAACCTTTTTGTTCGAAGTTTGCCATGCAGTTAAAACTATAAATGGTCACAATCCCATATATAGCCTAGCTATTCAAATGACGAATGCACTATATAATGAAAACCAAACACCATAACAAATAGTTGACATTCAAAACACAAAGTTGAAATGAAGCTTTAAAATTATATTGTGAAAACAGCAAGAAACAATATTGTGTCATGGAAATGGAAGTTGGAGGAGGAGGATCGATTGAAATCGTGAGGCAGCTTTCAATAAGTTTCATAGAGGGTTTTTTGAATGACAACTGTTACTCAATGCAGTTAAGTGATGTTGGTACAAAAATAAGAAACACAACATAACTCGATAGTAAAAAATATGAATTTGCCCAATAAGAAAGACATAAATATCCAGACTTGACTCACGAAAGTACCATAACATCCTCGATGGGATCAAGAGCATCCCAACATCTATAAGCATCTTTTATATGCAAGAGAAGCTCATTTAACAGGAATTTAAAAAGCCTAATCAACAAATTTTGGAAAATTGATAAAACCAGAAAAATGACAGCACTTCACTTTATTAACTAAATTGACCCCAAATTCACCTCGATTACTCGAGCGTGTTTTATTCCCTTTATAAGTTGTAACCACCACAACGTCTTCACAGATTGTTTTTAAAGCTGCAAACCAAATTCAGTTGGTTGTAGCAATCCTCGAGGACAAAACAACGTGATATTATATAAGCTACCAGACTACCAAAAAATCAATACAGGAAATAGAATCCAAAGTAGAGAGATACTCAAAATGGAACCCATCCCTACTTCGTTAAAATAAATTGGGTAAGGGTAAAATGTGAAATAACATAAATCAGCGCTGATATATACTTGTAAGAAATAGAGGAAAATCAGGGCTACTCTATATCTGTAAGAAAGATGACCCATAATCCTGGTTAATAAACGACATGGTTAGACTGGTGTTGTTAAAATCATAGTAGTCAAGACGATTCGACAAATTCAAAATTATTGTAACAATACAATTGTATTTGTGGACAGAATAAACCAATTCAATATGTTGGCTGCTGAGCTATGATTATACTCAGATTAGTGTAGTCTATGTCTATCATGTTACCTGTGAAGTGCTAAAATCGGCAATATTAAATTTTTTAAAGGTTAGAGAGAGTACCTGTCTTTGATGCTTGCAGTAGGTTTGAACAAATACATAAAACGTTAGGCATTTCCAGAATTCATAGTGCAATTTCATGTGTTATGCACCTGCAGAAAACACAGAAAACAAAGTTGCAATCAGTTTTAGCACAGTGTTCAAAGTCTACCTTAGCAGATCGCATCCAACCTGGTATGAGTTTCAAGGGAATCAAGTTGTATCTATACAACTATATAGTGATATAGCACACATTGAGTTTCAATATATAAGTTCATAATTCTAAGATATTGAGAGGCCGGAAAAATGTCAATTAGAGAACATTTGGTGATATCAAGGAACGACTGGGCACCTGTTAGGATAAATATCACCCCTTGAATCCACTCAACTCTCTGAAACAAACAAAACATGTTTTCTTCATTGTATATGGACAACAAAATATCAACCTGCATACCGAACAATAAGAGATTCGAATGCACCTCGCAAAATAAACCATATTAATTGCAATCACCATTTTTCTCCGGAACTTCCGTTTAGAATTACATAATTTTCATTATTAACCCTATAATCTAACAACAATGAGCAAAATCAACATGTATTTTGGAGTATTGACCATAGAAATTTTAATAATGCAACAAAATAAGTGAAATCACTGTCTAAAAAGAAAAAGAAAAAACAATGACCAAAAATCAGGCCGCGGATAGATGGTAAGCAAACCTTTTCTTTGTTTAACCTTGCGATTGTTGTACAGTAAAAACCATAATCGTATTAACCTATCATCACCTGCAATATCAAAAAAATTGAAATAAATCAAAGAGTTACAAAACCAAAAAACTGTGTAGGATTGATTGACTGTAGATTTCTGCGGGGTTGAAGAGAGAGAATTGGGGTTTCGTTGAATCGAATAACAGTATTAAAAATATTAATTATGATTCTCAGTATAATCATAGAAAACCTAACATAAAGGAATCATACTCTTTCGCATCGTTAGATCTTACAGCACAACGAAATACAAATGGTGAATGGGTTCAGAAGAAAAAAAGATTGAATATTAGGGTTTAGTTGCAAAGAAAAAATTATTTCTGCTGATTGAGACGCAAGGCTTTTTTTTTAGGTTTAATATTCGCTAGGAAGAGAATTTGTAAATATGGTGTTCACGTAAGAAACATTAATGGTGTGAAAAATCATGAGGTTTCAATTGGCTAATATTTTTTTGGTGGGGCCAGAAGCTCTAAGAAGAGAGCTTGATTGTATATGGACAACAAAATATCAACCTGCATACCGCAAAATAAGTTATTCTAATGCTCCTCGCAAAATAAACCACATTAATTGCTATCACCATTTTTCTCCGGAACTTCCGTTTAGAATTACAGAGTTTTCATTATTAATCCTATAATCTAACAATAACGAACAAAATCAACATGTATTTTGGAGTATTGACCCTAGAAATTTTAAGAATGCAACAAAATAAGTGAAATCACTGTCCAAAAAGAAAAAGAAAAAACAATGACCGAAAATCAGGCCGGGGATAAATGGTAAGCAAACCTTTTCTTTGTTTAACCTTGCGATTATTGTACAGTAAAAACCATAATCGTATTAACCTATCATCACCTGCAATATCAAAAAAATTGAAACAAATCAAAGACTTACAAAACCTAGGATTGATTGACTGTAGATTTTTGCGGGGTTGAAGAGAGAGAATCGGGGTTTCGTTGAATCGAAGAACAGTATTAAAAAACTTAATTATGATTCTCAGTATAATCATAGAAAACCTAACATAAAGGAATCATACTCTTTCGCATCGTCAGATCTTACAACACAACGAAATACAAATGGTGAATGGGTTCAGAAGAAAAAGAGATTGAATATTAGGGTTTAGTTGCAGAGAAAAAATTATTTCTGCTGATTGAGACGCAAGGCTTTTTTTTAAGGTTTGATATTCACTGGGAAGAGAATTTGTAAATATGGTGTTCACGTATGAAATATTAGTGGTGTCAAAAATCATGAGGTTTCTATTGGCCAATATTTTTTTGGTGGGGCCAGAATCTCTAAGAAGAGAGCTTGATTCAGATTTTAACCACAGCAAAGGAAATTCACCTGAAAAATTTACTTAGCGCAGGGAGAAGATATCGGCCACTCCAAGCACGCAGCACAGCAGAGAAATTTGGACCATGGAAGTCGCACCCGAAGAAGATGAAGTTACTTAATTTGTGTTGTTAAACTTTAACTAATTTTTTGATACTTGTGAAACCACAGATACGCAGATGCAAGCTCCATTCCCGAAGCTAAATCTTCGAAGCCTCAATTCCGCTGTTCAAGTCCCTCCCCGAAGCTTCAGTTCCGCTGCTCTGTTTCCGATGATCAACTCCTGCTCAGAATCTCAAAGAACGACGATCAACTCCTGCTCCGAAGATCAATGCCCGCTCCGCAGCTCAAAGCCTGATGATCAAATCCCGACCACATGTTTCGATTCCACAGCTCAACTCCAACTCCAAAGACTCAACACCGAGGATTCAATACCGAAGCCTCAATCCGAAGACTCAACACCGAAGCCTCATTTCCGAAGCTCAGGTTCAACTCCCCAGATTCAACTCCGCAGTTCCATCTCTATAGGATATCACGCAGTGTAGTCACAACCTCCTGGGAACAGATAAGCTTCATTTCTTTTTCGTTTCATTTGATATGATTTAACATGGTTTGTTCAATCCATGTCTCTACTCTATATGGATTATCTTCTCATGTGTGAAATGAACTACTCTTCTTATCCATGTTCATGCGTACCCAAAGGATGCAGGTATGATTTTCTTTTGTTTGGCCTAAATTGTTTTATATGCTTAACATGTTTGGTAAAATTCCTAGCCGAGCCACTAGTATGGTTTTAAGTTTCACGTCCTCTGCTCTAATTCATGTTCAAATACCATCAACAAATTGGTTTCTGTTTTTTATATCTAAATTGACTAACCATCCTAATCTTATTCTAGTTTTACGACTGAAATTTAGGCTCTTAAATCAACGGAAAGTTTCCATTTGAATCTTGTTTGGTGGGGCATTGAATTCAGTAAAGCCTCAAGAGAAGCTTCGTATTGTCACCGCGGCTAAAGAAAAGAAGATGCGTCTCCCATGAGATAGTAGTTCATTCTGGAAATGATAAGCTTTCCTAATTCTTTAAATTTTCATTCTGGGTTCACTTATTAAGAGGCCTATTTTGGTTTAGTCTTTTACCAAGGGGACTAACTTCCTAACCTGTGTTATTGTCGGATCGTTGATTTTGTAGGTTGGTCTTAGTGGATGATCACTACTTGTACTGCATTCTGGAAAGTCGAAGACAAGAGTTCTCTATATGAGATTTCGTACTGCACTTTATAAATGTTTGACTCACTCATTAATTTATGATATATTCTATTTCTTTGTTTCATGAAAGTGCAGGTGCAAAAATGAACTATTGTTTGTTAACTGATGATTTTCAATTCCTACTTTATATGTTTAACCATTCGCACTAACATTAAACTCTTTGTAAATTGTTTGTTATTGCAAAAGAATTCAGTAACGCATGGTGGGAGTAAGCATTCGTTTGATTTCTAAGTGTATTAATTGCTTCACTCCCTTGTCAGTTCATTTTATACTGATAATATAAAAATTAAATTTTTGCAGCAGTTCTACCAATCAAATTAGGCGATACTTATGAAGAACCAGTTCACAATAAGAGGGGCACCGAGAATCAAGCGACTCATGTGTCGATAAGATTGATGAATTGTAATTTCCTTCGTTTTTATTGATTTTCAAGATTATGAAAAATCTCACCCAAAAGTGACATACCATCATAACTAAGGAAGGAGCAACAACATTTTTTTCTTAATGCTCCACGTTGCAGTCCTCGAGGCCATAAAGAAAGCAGACCATAGAGAAAAAAGATAAGTGTTAGATTTTATTGTTAATCTTTAATGGTATTTTTCTGTTCTTCTTCTTCTTGACGTTGCAGGGGGGAAAAAGTGATCTTTAGGAAGGTTGCTTCTCAACTAAATTTACTTTTTGCTTGCTTTCTAATCCTTTCTGCGAATCTGTAACACTTAATACCATTTATGTGCTTAACTCTCTTTTTAATCCGCAATATTGCATCTTCTATGGGTTTTTTCTTGATACTGTTGTGTTTATCTTTCTTGTTGATCTAATCTTTACTGTTACATCATACTGGGGAAAGCAGTTTTCATGCAATCTCTCAGGACTCCCTCGTAAGTGTCTATGAGTGTATGATCGGGGGAAGGCATCCATAAGAAAGAGATACCCGACATGACATATGCCCTTTGGCAGCTCGACGGAACGGGTGCTTGTTAATATTGCATACACCACGTTACCGAGAGTTTCGGATCCCCACGGCTTGGTACTCCCCTGGACAGGGTTTAGCCATCGGGGTGACAGGTCCACTCGTAAACGCAAGGTAAAACCTCCTTGTGAATTTACGGGATCAAACACTCATCCCACACCTACACATAAGCTTCAGCACAGAACCAAGTACGTCAAAGCACGTGTCAATGAGAAAGGGTAAGATACATTTAAACTCTTCGTTTGCGGGGACGTTTCAGAACTTCAGTAAAGAATAGGGGCAAGTATTAGTACTTCGGTGTAGCATATTCTTTACCAAAATTCTTCTACAAAGAGCCCAAGCCATTCAACAAGGGGCAATACTTCTTATTATTCCTTATTAATGGTAAAGAGTGGTATTTCTCTCTTATACTTCATACTTATAATTGGTCATGCTTCATATTTCTAATATATTATGGTTATGGTTATATTTCATGTACTTCATATTGGGTGTACTTCATACTTCTTATTGGTACTTCTTATACTTCATACTTCTTATTTCTAGTACTTCATACTTCTTCAAGGATTGATCATTGATACTTCTTACTTTGGTACTCTATACTTCTTATGCGAAGTGTACTTCTTCAACAATTGATACTTCTTACTTCCAGTACTTCATATACGAAAAGATTTCCTTAAGAATCGATACTTCTTACTTCTTATACTTCATGCTTCTTGTCGAAGAATACTTATTGCGGAGTTTTTATTCTTATCATACTTTTATTCGTTATTGATCATTGTTACTTCATGTACTTATATAATCACTCCACATACATCTTATATGTTTCTCAATGATACTTATCTCATTATCTATACACTCATATTTTATTTTATTTTTTCTTAATCACATTTTCTACTGATTAAAAAACAAAGTCATAATACTAAAATAGGACTGACTCAAGGCAATTACAAAAGATCTAAAACATAAATTACAGACTCAAGAAATGTAAAGCTAACAGAATGTTAAATTTTGAAGAAAAAAAACATGATTTGGCTCTCATATGTGAGCCCAGATCTGCTTACAGTCATTCTGTAACTACCCTCATGAACTTGCTGAATGATTCTGCTTTTAAACCTATTAAGATTAGGTTTAATTTCACCAAAAATCCTGGCATTTCTCTGGAACCACATCTCTTTAATAGTAGCACAAATAGCTGTCATCCACATCTGTTTTACCATTTTACCTTTGTGTTTTGCAACCTGACAAACATCTGCAAATGAGTTAGGCTTTGGAAATCCAAAAACTATAGTCAACCAATCCCAAAATGCGATACTGAACTCACACTCCCAAAGAGTATGATTCATATTATTTTGATCTGCACAACAAATACAGCATATTGAACCATTAGAATTCCCTCTTCACCATGATAGTATCATCTATATATACTTCTTGTTGCAGCTTCCATACATTGCTGGCAATACTGGGATGAAGAAAATGTTTCCAAATGTATTTTGTCCATGACAAAAATGGTTCTCGAGATCTTATTCTTTCAACTGCAGAGTGAGTTGAGAATTTACCATTTTTATTAGCATTCCATAATCTTATATCAACACCACCATGAACAGCAGGCAATTGATAGTTGAAAATATATTGTTGCAGTTCAACTGGAATGTTCCACTGACCTTCAGATAAAAGTGAATTCACTTTCAAACCAATATTGTTCTTGACAAAATCTGTATAACCAATGTCATTTATCAGTGGACTTTCCCCCAACCAATTATCAAACCAAACTGAAATATGAGAGCCATCACCACTTTCCATCTGATATCATCTTTTAAAGCATTCCATGCCCATTGCAGTCCTTTCCAAATTGTTGATTGTCTCCAATTTGATGTCCATTGACCATATCCATCTTGAAATTTTGCAGATAAAAACAGAGCCCATTCTTCTTCTGAATTTAAAATTCTCCACATGAGCTTCATTAACAATGATTGCTTGACTACTTTTAGTCTTTTAATACCTAGACCACCTTCCTCATAAGGGGTACAAACTTTTTTCTATGAAAGAGTTTTGAATTTTCTTGTATCTCCATCTCCAGTCCATATGAAATTCCTTATAATTTTTTCACAGACCTTGATTACAGATGAAGGCCATCTATAAACTGACATGTTGTAGATAGATAATCTACTAAGAAAATATTTAACTAGCACCAATCTATCATGAAAATATAGTAAATTACCTTTCCAAGCTGCCAATTTGCTTTGAAGCACTTCCACTATATGCCAAACCATTGCAGATGTAACTTTTCCTGGAGCAAGATATACCCCCAAATATTTGTCAGGAAATTTGGCTACTTCCATGTGTATCATGTTACTAATCAATCGTCTTCTGATATGTGAAGTACCATCCACAAAGAGCTTGTTTTTTTATTTTTAATGATCTGACCAGAAACATCTTGATATTCATCTAGTAATTTAAACAAATTCTTTAGACTCTTCTTACCTCCATTACAGAAGATGAATACATCATCTGCAAAAATCTTATGAGTAGGATGAATTCTATTTTTCATAACCATTGTTGCATCTCACCCATTTCCACCAAAGCAGGAATGTTTCTGCTTAAGACATCCTCCATCAGAACAAAGATAATTGGAGAGAGTGGATCTCCCTGTCTCAATCCTCTTCCCACAGAAAACAATCCACATGGACCTCCATTAACTGATACAGAAATCTTTGCTGATTTGAGAAGAATGATTAACCACTCACACAAAGATTCAGAAAAACCATATTTCAAAAGGAATTTAATAAGAAAATCCCAACTTACTGAGTCATAGGACTGAGAAATATCTAGCTTAATTCCAATATTTCCACCATTTCTTTTGAATTCATCTCATTGACCAACTCATAAGCAAGCAAAACTTGCTCATGTATGTTTCTTCCCTTGATATAGGTTTCCTGCTGAGGTGTGATATTAATTTTTCCATAAGCCCACTCATTCTTTTAGTGATTATCTTAGTAAAGATCTTGAAAACCACATTACTTAATCCAACTGGCCTGAATAGATTTGCAGTTTTAGCTCCTTGATTCTTAGGCAACAAGAATAAGAAACTTGAGTTCATCCCTTTTGGTATAAATCTTCTCCTCCAACAGAATTTGATGGCTGCTACCAAGTCAATTTTGATAATATCCCAACAGCTTCTAAAAAAGATACCAGAAAAACCATCAGGACCAGGAGCACTCTCTGGATCCACGTCAAAAATAACAGCTTTAATCTCCTCCTCTTCTAGGATTATATCTAACTTTTGCGGATCTTCTTCAGTAATGATTTTTGGTATAACATCCAACAAATTTTCTGCTTCATTCACAGGATGGAACTCAAACTTCTTTTGAAAATGATTAACCAAAGCTTCAGCTATTTTTTCTTGGTCTACAATTACATTACCATCATTGTCTTCAAGATCATTAATCATGTTTTTATCATTTCTAATTTTCATTTAAGTATGAAAAAAATTTGTATTAGCTGAACCTTCTTTTATCCACTTGACTCTAGATTTTTGCCTCATCAGAGTATTAGCTTGAATTTCTCTACAAGCATGTTCATTCTGGGCTTGAACTAAATTAGCAAGAGCCTCCTCATCAAATGGGTTAGCATCTGAAATTTGAGTTGCATGAATGGGCTGTCGTAAGCACAACAAATTAATAAATGTATTTCCCACTAATTAACTGGTAATACAGCGGTAGTAAGAGATCGTTCCTAAAGAGAGTTGTGTAATTGATAGGTTATTTGTATTAGCAAAATAAAGTAAATAACAAAGGGGGGTTTGGTTGTAAGATAAATATAAATACAATAAATAAAATAGATGATTAAGGAATCCTTCGCCGTTACCAAGCGATAGATGGATTAGAATACTTAACTATCGTTCGTAAGAATCATTCATCACCAACCATAGAATAACAGCTAGAGCAGTGTTATCCCCAAAGATCCTTGTGTAACTTGATACCGAAGCGCTCTCATATCAAGTTCTATCCAACTGAACCACCAAGTAGTAGCGCACTCAAGGTGTAACCCAATCAGAATCCTTAAGTTATGTGAACTTAGGTTGATCCTATCAGTTAGACTCTTAGCGCAAGGTCCACTTACTAGTGTTATCTTCACACGTTATTGCTCCACAAAATCCCTCTGCGAGGTCTCATGTTCTCTACTTGTGTAAGGGTTATTCAACAATGACACGGATATCCTAACCCTTTACTAGCAATAGACTGATCAATAGATTAATCCAATTGTACACTTTAACAATCTAGAAATCAATCATAAACCCTAGATATAGTGAAAAAAAATGATGATGATTAAAACTCTCAATAGATTTGTATTAATAATAAAGCTTCACACTTAGAACATTTAATTCATCCTTAATCAACAAAGGATTTAACTACTCATATTACAAAGAAGATGAATAATGGTGGTTTCCCCCTAAAGGGGTAAACCCTAGGTTTTGATGTAGAACTTGTGATATGAGATCGATTATATCTTTTTACATAACCTAATAATTTTGTATAGGTTTACATTGCTTGGTCTCCAAGTATTTAGTTCGGTTCAAGAACCCGACCCGAAAACACAAAATAACGGAACCAAACGTGCCCTTAGGCTTTCCAAGGTGTTAATACACGTTTTCCACTTGCTAAGTTCGCGAACCCAGTCCGCGAACTTCAAATTCCAGCAGATATTTTCGGAATTAAAGTATGAAACCCGTCCGCCAACTTTACTGTCTTCAGTATTCAATAAAAGCTTGTTTTGGCCACAACTTCTTCACCCGAACTCGGAATGACCTCATTCTTTTTGCATTATTTTTATCTTTCAATTCTATTCAAGATGGTGATGATAAATCCTTAATTTGAATGAGTTAAGATCGTTCTTTGGCCCGTCTATTGATTTTGAGCGTTTTGCTCCTTTTCGTCCACTTCTCTTGGACTTGGGCACTTGGATACTTGAAATACTTATCTTCATAGCTCTTTTCAGCACTTTGTAGCTCCTTTTTGTATGATTCACCTATTATAGGCAAATAAGAGAAAACAATAGTAATAATACGAATACATGCAAAAATAATAGCTAAAACAAGTATGGAATGAACACTAAAATCATATGAATTATGCACTTATCAAATTCCCCCACACTTAGCTTTTGCTATTCCTCGAGCAAACTAAATAAAACTAATCCTAAATACAAAAAATCCATGTCGTGAGGATAGGGTTACTCTTAGCATGAATAACAGGCCTTTAAACCCCTAGGTGTCCCTAGTGGACGAGTTATAGTCTCGTGAGGGCTTACAAGAGGTATACCCACAAAACCTACTCCAATTTCTCTCCTTGGAAGAACTACTACGGATAGACACAAAGTAAAAAGTCAAATAATTAGCTTTCATAAGTTCTTTAGCTGCAAACATCCCACATACGTTCCAATCATCACACACAAGCAATTACTTACGTGTGACATTCAGCCTGATTGCGAAAATCTACTAAGATAGTCATCGTACTTGTTGGAACGTTTGTCACAACACTCTCATATTGAAATCACATGGATATATAAGAGAATGGAAATAGAAAAGTGAAGTGTGCAAATGTTGACTTAAGTGAAAGATGTTATCCACAATACTTGTATGAATGTCATCAAAGAATCTTTATTTATAACCCAATAGTTGAGAGAAGCACCCATTTAACTCGACCACATGATTAGATACTCTAAGCGCATGTTCCTTTTCAGCAAGTATGTGATAGTTGTCTTGGATCATGCATTTCACGCTTGCTTAGGCGATGGAGACAGGGACAACGTTTCACACATACTGCTATCAAAGTGTCAAGAACCTCATTAATAGTCTTTTGACTTGCTATATAATGATGATATGGTTTTTGTTTTCATCGACTATGATTAGACCGAAATTCGGGACCTATCATTTATTAGTGTCGATAAATGAAGAGGAGCCTTATATATTTTTTTCTTATTTTTTCTTTTTTCATTCTTTTTCTTCGGATCACTCTTTATTAGTGTAAGAAAATTGTCTATGGGGTTTTTAAATAACTCAACAAATGATTACTTTTCTACAACATCCACGGTAGTATCAGGATCCCACCAAATCACTTTAAAGAAACATAAAACTGCAAAAATAAAAAGAAAGTGATTCAGTAATGATTAATTGCGAGGATAAATCTTTCAAACGACTACCATAGCCTAGTTTCGCATTCAATTATGAATGTATATATTTAAGGATTGAAATAAATGGAACTTAATCTATAGCTTGAAGAACGGTTTCAACCTTAAAAAGGTTTAGAGTGTCATCCTAAATAGCTCAATATTAACTCCAAAATATGAAGTCTCAAGAATGCAAGAAATCAAAGAGTATGATTTTTTTTTTATACAAGCCAAACATGCTTAACTACTCCCCCACACTTAAACTCAACATTGTCCTCAATGTTCAAAACCGAAAATTCTGATTTCTGACATAACATCCCTGAAAAACTCAAAAACTGCACCAATGAGAAGGGAACTAGGAAAAACATCCTAAACAAAAGTTGTTCGACTACGTATTTTCTATAAAGTGTCAAAATTTAATAATGTTTCGGTAAACGGTATGATTTTATGGCCTCCGGACTGACAGATATGCAATCTGAAAAAGTTCTGGAAAAATACCGAAACTCAAATGTCCAGGCCTATCGCTCCAACCTAACAGACTCCAAATTCAGATTTTCTTTTTGGAAAAGAAAGGTATGTCTGTCCTATTTAAAAGTTGGGGTCAACCACAAATTGGACTCCGTGAAGTCTCGAGAGTTGTTTTTGTAACAAGTCCGCAGTCAGAATTTTCTGAGGAGAATTCGTCAAAACTTTCATTATAGATATAGGAATTTGTAAACTCTAAGATGGGAATGCAAGATATGATATGCAAAACTAAGAAAAATAAAAACAAAAGGGATAGATAAACAAAACCGATGGGTTTCCTCCCATTTAGCGCTTGGTTTAACGTCATCATCCCGATGTTATTGTTATCGTTCGTACACCAATAATCTGAAAATTTGGTAATCCTTCCAAATAACAATCTGCAATTCAAATAACAGCTTCACAAAAACATTAGCACAAAATATAAGTATTGAAGATATCACTTTATTGAAGTTTCCCCCACACTTAGTCCTTTCTACACTTGGAAGTGGATAGAGAACATATAATTCGGGAACTTCAAAAGGTTTCTCAACTTGGTGAACCTGCACAATACTCGAATCAAACAGATCAAGTGGTGGATACTTAGAAGTAAAATAATCTGTTAAAACTTTGGAAGCACACAACTCGAATCCTAAGTGAGGTGTTAACAACTCTTTGAGAAGCTACTTCGATTAGAGGAAAATGGTCAATAGATATAGAATTATGCAAAGGATTAGACAAACCTTGTACCGGATCCTTATTAATTATCTCCAGTGAATTATTTACCTCAAGTATATCGTGATCCTCTGTCGAACTATTATTAGCTAGCTCAATTGGGTCTTCCACGACTTCAATCAATTTGATTTCATTCTCAATCTCCATCTCTTCAACACTCACGTCATCTGAATCAAATTCCGCTCTCAGGAACTCTTCTTCAGTATAGATTTCGAGGTATTCTGTATGAGTCTCTGTTGAGGGAATAATCGGGTCTACTTCTTGCAAATCAACCGGCCTAAAAACATTGTAATATGGATGTTCATTGTAACGTTCATATGCATTTGAGTATGTCACATTGTTCATAACAATGGTTCGGTCATACCAAGGTTCCTCATTTTGAATAGGCGAGTGATTATTATTACGATCCGGATATTGGATAACTTCATCACTGTTACACGGACTTTCCAAAGGTTGCTCGTCTTCAAAATATTCGTTGACATCCTTAGGAATTTCATAATTGATTTGGTTTTGAGGCCAAACTTCTTCTTTATTTCCCGTCTCATTGAGTTGAGACATTTGTTGTTTAAATTTCTCCATATCCCGTCGAAGTTCTTGGTTTGATTCAGCATTGGTTCGTCGAAATTATTCAGTTTCTTGTTGCAACTTTTTGACAAAATCTACAAGATTATAGAAATCAGAACCAACACCTTCACTAACCACACTATTTCCAGACCAAATCCCCCCTATTTGAATAGGTGAATGATCATAAGAACGATCAAGAGTTTGGTTAGATATATTGAAGTAAGATTCGGTTGGCATATTGTTCTCCCCGCGTAGTTGCTCATTTAGTGACTCCAGTGTGGACATACTGGCCTTTAAATGCAGCATAATCTGATCAAACTTTTGTTCAAGTTCAGGAGATAAACCATTAGAAGTATAACTATCCTCCCATCCTTGTGATTGTTCACTTACATGCCCGTCATAAGGTTTTTGACATGTATGCGAATATCCATAAGGTTCCGTGGGATATTGATCATAGCCAAAAGATTGGTTTTGATTATACCCATAGGATGGTTGGTAGTTATCATGTGAATGAGATTGAAAACCATATTGATTACCACTATTGTATGTGTAATCTTGTGCTCCGAACATGTTATTTCTGTAAGGAAACATGACAACTCACAAGACTAATAAAATCAAAATCTAAAAACAAAACAAAATAAATAAAAACAAGCTAAACAAATAACAAATCAATTAGCGACTGCTCCCCAGCAGCGGCGCCAAAACTTGTATGGGTTGTCGTAGGCACAACAAATTAATAAATATATTTCCCACTAATTAGCTGGTAATATAGCGGTAGTAAGAGATCGTTCCCACAGAGAGCTGTGTAATTGATAGGTTATTTGTATTAGCAAAATAAAGTAAATAACAAAAGGGGTTTTGGTTGTGAGATAAATATAAAGGCAATAAAGAAAAGAGATGATTAAGGAATCCTTCGCCGCTACCAAGCGATAGCTGGATTAGAATACTTAACTATCGTTCGTAGGAATCATTCATCACCAACCGTAGAATAACAGCTAGAGAAGTGTTATCCCCAAAGATCCTTGTGTAACTTGATACCGAAGCGCTCGCATATCAAGTTCTATCCAACTGAACCATTATGTAGTAGCGCACTCAAGGTGTAACCCAATCGGAAGCCTTAATTTATGTGAACTTAGGTTGATCCTAGCTGTTAGACTCTTAGTGCAAGGTCCATTTACTAGTGTTTTCTTCACACATGATTGCTCCAAAAAATCCCTCTGCGAGGTATCATGTTCTCTACTTGTGTAAGGGTTATTCAACAATTACACGGATATCCTAACCCTTTACTAGCAATAGACTGATCAATAGATTAATCCAATTGTACACTTTAACAATCTAGAAACCAATCATAAACCCTAGATATAGTGAAAACATACGATGGTGATTAAAACTCTCAATAGATTTGTATTAATAATAAAGCTTCACGCTTAGAACATTGAATTCATCCTTAATCAACAAAGGATTTAGCAGCTCATATTACAAAGAAGATGAATAATGGTGGTTTCCCCCTAAAGTGGTAAACCCTAGGTTTTGATGTAGAACTTGTGATTTAGATAGATTATATCTTTTTACATAACCTAATACTTTTTTACAGGTTTACATTGCTTGGTCTCCAAGTATTTAGTTCGGTTCAAGAATCCGACCCGAAAACACGAAATAACGAAACCAAACGTGCCCTTAGGCTTTCCAAGGTGTTAATACACGTTTCCACTTGCTAAGTTCGCGAACCCAGTCCGCGAACTTCAAATTCCATCAGATATTTTCGGAGTTAAAGTATGAAACCCGTCCGCGAACTTTACTGTCTTCGGTATTCAATAAAAACTTGTTTTGGCCACAACTTCTTCATCCGAACTCGGAATGACCTAATTATTTTTGCATTTTTTTTATCTTTAAATTCCCTTCAGGATGGGGATGAGAAATCCTTAATTTGAATGATTTAAGATCGTTATTTGGCCCGTCTCTTGATTTTGAGCGTTTTGCTCCTTTTCGTCGTATTTCTTCCACTTCTCTTGGACTTGGGAAGTTGGATACTTGAAATACTTCTCTTCATAGATCTTTTAAGAACTTTGTAGTTCCTTTTTATATGATTCACCTATTATAGGAAAATAAGAGAAAAAAATAGTAATAATACGAATACATGCAAGAATAATAGATAAAACAAGTATGGAATGGACACTAAAATCATATGAATTATGCACTTATCATTGACCAACTTACTTATCTGAAGCTTCCTTAATCTTTACTTGGACATTACCAAAGACTTCCCAGTTCCATGTATTGAGAACCTTTTTTAACTCCTTTAACTTGTGTATAAACTGAAAAGCAGGATCCCCCACCACATTTTGAGACCAACAATTTGATACATGCATAAAATCTGGATGACTGGGCCATATTTTTTGGAAATTCCTTGGAGTATTCTTTGGCTTTGAAATATTAGAACATCCTCCTAACAAAGGTGCGTGATCAGATACTATTCTCATGCCAACCTTATACCCCCAATCATTATACAGCTGCAACCATTTTTGATTAAACACAACCCTGTCTAAATTGCATAAAATTCTCTTGCTTACATGTTGACAATTAGACCATGAGTATTGTAAACCAGTTTTAGGAGATTGCAATAACTCACACTGATTTAGACAATCATTAAATTCTAACATTGAATTTCTGTTAGGGACTCTGCCACCCACTTTCTCATCTTGAGTAAGTATTGCATTGAAATCACCTAAAATAATCCATGGTTTATTAAGATCACTTATAATCTTCATTTCTGACCACAGAAACCTTCTATGAATAACTTTGACATGAGCATGAACACCAGACACCAATACATCTCCCACACTTACTGTTATCATCTGACTAGAAACTGAAATAACTTGAGGCTGTTGTATACTTTTGTTCCAGAATAACCAAATATTTCCTTTCATACCAGGACTAGAATTAAGAATGACCATTTTTTCCATACCAGGAAGATTCAATTTGCTACAAAAAGAAGAACTACAAACAACTTTAGGCTCAGCAACCCATACTAAAGAAGGACTAAATTGATTGATTAAATACCAAAGTTTATCCTGGGCCCTTACTCTTCTTAGGCCCCTGATATTCCAAAAAATTATCTTCATTGTTTAAGGTGGGGATCCTTAGTTCCCCCTTTACCAGGATGTTTTCTAAAATTATACTTATTGCTTTGTGGAATCTGACCACTTACCTTTGGAGGAGCATTAGGACTTTTATGAGCATTAACTGATGCAGAAGTACTAGTTGAAGTAGATATAACCATTTCCTTCTCAACTACTTTATCCAAAGAAGTAACTTGTATTGGTACCTCTTCTACTTTACCATTTGTAGCATTAATGAATTTGACAGTATTGTTATTCAATTTTTTAGCTTCAACAACTTTTACAATCTTAGGGGTTTCGATAATTACTTCTTCAAGTACCTCTTCTTGAGGATCATTTTCTAGAGCACTGAATTTACTCCCTTGTGAGATACCTTGCACATTTGAAGAATTAGTTTGAACAACATCCTTAATAGATCTACTACTGAGTCTTAAGGTATGACTGGTTCACAAATATTAAAAGGTATATGTTGCTCCCTTCTGTGATTATTTTGATGAACACTTTCCACAGGCTTTTCTGATTCTGTGTTTTTCTTAAATCTGCATTCAGAGCTCAAATGTCCCACAATCTTACATGAGGAATAATATTTTGGAAAATCTGGAATCATAACATCCTGAAAGAAGCCTTCGTATTTGGTCAATCCATACTTTACTGGGAATATGTTGAGAAAAATCAACTTCAACCAAAACATTTGCATAATATCCAACCTCATATTTAACTGTAGCATTATCAATCTTGAGTGTAGTTCCAATTTCCTTACATATTGTAAATAAAAAAAATTCACTCCAGAACTCCAATCCCAACCCAGGAAATCTAACCCATACCATTGCTTTTGAAGTTCTTTGACTTGTTGGCCTGAAATTGTACCCCCAGTTTCTAACCTGTAAGATTTGATTCAACATTTCCCATCTCTGATATTTGATATGTTGTTTATCTTGATCATTATCAAGTTTGATTTCAAAAAAACCCCTTCCAAGAGGAATAAGTTTACAATCTCCAACTAACTTCCATTGACTTCTTAAAATAACTGAGGCATCAACAAATTTGATCTTCTGTAAATCGAGTCTTCCAATGAGAGAAAATTTTCAAGGATCTAAACTTTTTTCAAATAAATCATCTGGTAACTGAATCGAAGGAATTTTCTTAAAATTTTCTCCATTACTAAAACTATCCATTTCAGAACTATGATGTTTAATCAAGGTATGTTTACTAAAACTATCCATTTCTTAAAAACACTTCAATTAATACTCAGTAATCATTGTAAATCAAACAATCAGAGAAGTTTTTCACCTGAATTAATTGCTTCACGCACTGAAAACGAGATCTGGGGAAGAAATTTATGCCGATTTATCTCCCGATCCTCAGAGCTCAACTCACCGATTCAAGAGAGTGATTTTATACTAACATTGAGAGACCTATACACTCATAAAGTACTATCAGTCTTATTATTATTTACGAATCAATGATTATTATTATGAATTGTGTTTCCATAAGGACTAGTGTGGTATAAGTAGGAGCAACAAAAGATGCAGGCGCCACTGGTTCCAGTCCAGGAAAACTGCTAGTACATGCAAAGGAGAACTGAACTCGTCTCACGCTACAACTCCAATCACCATAGTTGAAGAAAGAGCCAGTTGCCTCGGCCACATCGCAACAAAGATATCCACACTTTCTGCTTGTACAATTGTAACGGAATGATGCAGTCTAACTTAACCCAACTTACATGTGTACGCATACAACAAATGTTAACGGTTTAATTTTAATTTTCTTTGGTTTTGCAGGTATGTAAGCCAAGAATGGGATATCCATCTTACCCTCAACAGCATATTGCAATAGCATTGGACATGAACTTCGCAGATTCAATCATTGAGCTATACTAGCATTTTTTTACATTGAAATAACTTTTGATCTTAAGTTTACAGGCACAAAAGGAGGCAGACATCAAATTAATGTGGCGAGTACACTTTACTATGAAATTGTAATTTATATTTGAAACTACTTTGTTTGCAGGAAGTTGATCAAAGATGCCTTGAAATCTCGCAAAGAATGGAGGCAAGTATATATACTTCGGCGTAGTTTTACATTCTTCACTTCAATTCCTACACCACTAACAGCGGCAGGATAACCGTAAGACCTATGCAAGACGGAAAAAATGCAGCTAGAGGAGTAGAGCGTGAATCTATCGCTGGGGCAGGATAAACTCAAGACCAAAAGACAGCTATCAATCAAAGAAAAACTCAAGACACCTACAGGTCAAGTTAAAATTTATTTAATACATGTTTGAGCCGCTGAGCAGTGTTGTTTTGTTATTTGCAGAAAAACGTAACCAAGTGTTCGGTACAACACAATTTCGAAGAACTCAACCGTCGACCATTATGCATGACGCAACGCGCAGATAACTCCAAGCTGCAGAATAGAACGAAGATCCCTCTATCATCTCCAGAATGCACACGCCATAGTCGCTTGCCTATAATATGTTGCAACGAATTCCACCACGCTCCCAACAAGACACATAGCACCAATGTGCACGTCTAGCCTACAACCACTAGCAAGTGCGTAGGAATCTACCTCACAACTAAAGACAAGCGGATCTATACACCAATTGGGACAGGATCCACATGCACACCCTTATAAAAGAGCTAAGTACTCATAACTCTTGAATCTGACACTTTAAAAACTCGATTTTCAACTAAAACCTTTAAAACTGTTTCAAATTTTCTTTCTTCATCCATTTTGTTTTTATGAATTCCTCGTACCTACGATATTTGGCCATCGGTATGAGTCATGAAAAGGTCTCTTACTGATAGTAGCGGCACACTCGAGATTCCAGGTACCAATACAGGCATTGGAACGTACGTACAAATATACGTCTAATGACACCTTACAAACTACCCATCCCGATAACTCTCTTGAATTTGAGTCCCCGATTGACTTATGCTTGTGCACTAGATGTTGTAGTACATATTTTCATAAAGATTGAATGGATGGCGAGTTCCATTCATCTAGTTATCATCTATGTTCATAACGTATTGGGATGAGATCTTTACACTAATGTGTGTGCTTATGTGTAAGTATTGGCAGCAAAACTCTACACTTAAGTGGACATTTCAGGCTAAAATCTCTCACCAAGACAAGGCAGGAAAAAATCAACCACCGGGGCAACACAATACCCAGGAACAAGACACTTCGCACCATTTCCAAGAAGCACCAACGAAATGGTAGCCGCATCAGACCTAGCCAAGGCGCAACATAAAGCATAGCAACATCAACTGTCAAAACAAGGTACAAGCAAGACACGAAGACCTTTCCTTAAGGTTTGTTCTTCCAACAAACCTTATGAAAAGGGGAAAATTGTAGATACAAAATATAAGCATCAACACGTGGAACTTGATTAAGGCATCAACAACATACAACTCTACATCAACATACACTATAATTATTCTTTGTTAGCTTAATTATTAATCTAAGGATATTATAGTAATTAGTTTTGTACCTCTTTCCTTTATAAAGAAATAGATTAGGTTAGAAAAAAGGGGATGCTCTCTTTTTCATTTGTTTTACCTCTTTCATTTGCAGAGCTCCTCATTAACGGAGGCTCTTCATATACATAATAAAATCACTAACCCGTGGACGTAGGCCTGAGTATGCTGAACCACGTTAAATCTGGTGTCAACATTCAATATCTCTCACCCCATTCTTCTTACATTTCATTTATCATTTCATTGATTTTATTTTAACCATTAAATCAAATTTGGTTGTGCTACTGGATATTCAGTAGTCACAGATGGATACAAGCGCCTCTTCTCCCCTATCTCCGACTACGTCAAGTAACCAGCGCTGCTTCACCCTCATTCTCCAGTCACATTAGAGCATACTAGTGGTCTTTATCGGATAAGGCTTTAAGCGAGAACAATAACAATTCTCAATCTCCAAAAACGGAATCAAAAGAACAGTCTACGTGTAATACCACGATATTCGTCAGTGGTTAGCCGAATAGAATATAAGTAACGATGTGTCCTTTCCTAACACCGAGGCCTTTTCAGCATAATTAGCTCCAGAGTTGGCAGAAAACTCCGCAGTTAAGCGTGCTCGGGCCGGAGTAATCCTGGGATGGGTGACCATCCGGGAAGTTTCTGCTGGATTACTGCAGCGATGCCCGTTGAAAACCCCACACTGTCGGATAACCGTAGTGGATAAGTGGGGACAGTATCGGTGGAGGGAGGGTCATTACAAATGGTATCAAAGTCGACGACGGTTCACCTTCCAAGGATGGGAAGGTACGCTGGACGGGGTCGGTCCAGGTGCTTCTCATGAGGGGTAGGGAACGTCGGAGATCTAGGCTTGCGAATATATTTTGGAGCCAAGGATGGTTCCAATTTAAGGTGGTGGTATTGTAATACCTCGATATTCGGCAGTGGTTAGCCGAATAGAATAAAAGTAATGATTTTTCCTTTCCTAACACCGAGGACCTTTCAGCATAATTGGCTCCAGAGTTGGCAGAAAACTCTGCAGTTAAGCGTGCTCGGGCGGGAGTAATTCTGGGATGGGTGACCATCCGGGAAGTTTTTGCGGGATTACTGCAGCGATGCCCGTTGAAAACCCCACACTGTCGGATAACCGCAATGACTAAGTGGGGATAGTATCGGTGGAAGGACGGGTCGTTACACTACGAGCATCTATCAAAGGCTAAAGAAGTTGGAAAAGAAAGTAGTGAGGTCAGAGGAAACCATTGAGTTGGCAAGATTTCAATCACTAGCAGAAGAGAGACGAGTTGGAGCAATAAGGAGTATGCTTGCACAAGATATGTTCGTGCAGATTCTACAGAGAAGAGCTTTTCAATGTTCAAACACCAGCTGCAGTACAACTCTCTATCCTCTTAACCCATGAGTAGTGCCGCCTCACCACATCAGCATCGCCCAAATTTATCAGCGCGGTTTAACTTCATCAGCGCTTCACTTCACCAGCGCCGCTTCATCCTGATCCTCCGGCTACCAAAGTACGTCATCACCGCTTCCCTCTTTCACGGAGCCGCAATGAAGGACCCACTCCCCAACCAGAGACGTTGGTTCTCAAAGAAATTAGATACGGAGTTGGTAAATCCACTAATCACCGATAAATCAACTGGAAGAGATAAGTTCTTCGATCTCCTCAAAATCTGATTATGTTGTATTTTTGAATATCATTTTAAGATTTCAAAACTCTTAGGGCCTGTTTGGTACAGTTTTGAAAAACAGTTTTGAAAAATAGTTTTCCACTGTTTTAAAAACATATCCTTTTTTCGTTGTTTTCATTTTCTAAAAATTGTTTGGTAAACTGTTTTTGAAAACAAGGAAAACCAACTAAATCGGATCAAATGTAAAGATTCGTCTAAGAGATAGTGATATTAGCCATGACTCACTTGCAGTCATTCCCCATCTCTTACTTTGTTCTGAAAAGAAGAAAAGAATAAAGAAAAGAAAAAAAGAGAAAACACAGAAAACAATAATTTGTTGTTTTCATTTTTTTGTTTTTAAAAACAGAAAACAGATAGAAAACATTTTCTGAAAATGTCCTTACCAAACGCGTTTTCTCCTGTTTTCTGTTTTCTCTGTTTTTAAAAACAGAAAACTGTTTTTGAAAACTATACCAAACAGGACCTTAAATTTGAATTTTGTATTTTCTCTTTCGGTTCAGAAATGGTGCCATGACGGGTGACCTCGACACCTTGTTGTCACCAGTTCAGTTAAAAATCATGAAGATATTTTGAAGAAGTCGCTTTCTAAAGTCAGGGAGGCTCGTATAGGGTATAATCATTTTAGTTCAAGCATCAGGTACACACTAGTAACGAGGCTATGACGTCGCCCAGAAGTGGATACTATATCTCGGCTCCAGTTATGGACAATATGGAAAGTCGTATTACAAAGCTCCTCGTCCGCTGACTCCATTACGCCACTCCACCCTATGGTAGTTGGACTCACCTTAAAAGAACAGGGAGCAAAAAGGACTTGTTCAGTGAGTACCCCAAACGAATCCAGGGAGACGAACACAGCCATGCTAGCTGCCACCGAATTGAAACTACAAAGATAAGTTTGCACTTCATTCTTACACGAGTCATCTTTGACCTTTATCTGAGCCGTGAACACAGCGATGGTATGTCATTACAACGCACTGGCATGACGGTAAGTGTTTTAGTAACAGCTAGATAGCCGTAACAGCACTACCAGTAGCCCATATTGCACATGTCATAATATTTATCACCTTTATAGTTAGAATATGTTAGTACAGTTTATACTAGTAAAGTTTAATTCGTCATGCCATAAGCGGCTCGACTAGCTTTAATTCGTGTAGACTTATTAAAATTGCACATGCCACCTTAACTTCAAACGTGCACGCGCCCTCCTTTCAGTGAATCTAATCCTTGAGCATGCTTCCACCACCCCTTTATGAAGAATACTTTGACTATGATATTTTGTAGCACTCATTTAAATTTTGTACGGATTCATAGTTCGACATTCTCAAAGTGTATCTCATGTCATTAATTGATCAAATCATACAACATAATTAAATTGATACAATGAAGCATATTATTGCACTAATTAGTTTGAAAATCTTAACCTAAAATGCATCTGCATGCTGCTTTGTACCATTTTCATCTTTACTTTTTACTCTGCTTTGCATCTCTTCTGGATAACATGTATGATGAAATAAATCTTGTACATCCCATATATTTTTGTCAAAGCATGAAGCGCCTATTCCAAAGCTTACTTGAACATTGATATTTGCAAAAAAAAAAAAATTGAGATATACATGTCATCTAGTCACATGTGTAGGTTGTCACTTTATTTTTACAAAGCATATATATGATTTTGTCTTGAATCTCATGGCCGGCTTCACAACAAAAAGAAAATTCTAGTAAAGTGCTTCGGGCACCATGCTAGCAAGGGTCCATAGAGGCCGTTTGAACAAAAATTTACAAAAGACTACAGGAATGTCAAAAGCGCCCGATCGGCTGACAAATCTACAAAAGATTTCAGGAATGCCAAAGGTGCCTGATCGGCTGACAAATCTACAAAAGGTCCCGATCGGCTGACAAATCTACAAAAGGTCACAGGAATTCTAAAGGGGCCCGATCGGCTGACAAATCTACAAAAGGTCACATGAATGTCAAAGGCGCCTGATCGACTGAAAAATCTACAAAAGGTCTCAGGAATGCCAAAGACGCCTGATCGACTGACAAATCTACAAAAGTCTACGAGAACGCCAAAGGCGCACGGTCGACTGAAAAATCTGTAGAAGGTCTCAGGAATGCCAAAGGCGCCTGATCGAATGACAAATCTACAAAAGGTCACAGGAATGCCAAAGACACCTGATCGAATGACAAATCTACAAAAGGTCACAGGAATGCCAAAGGCGCCTGATCAACTGAAAAGTATACAAAAGGTCACATGAAATCCAAAGGCGCCTAATTGACTGAAAAATCTACAAAAGGTCACAGTGTTGATACATGAAAAATATTACCCC
The DNA here is from genome assembly GCF_003573695.1 of Papaver somniferum. Classification (NCBI taxonomy): domain Eukaryota; kingdom Viridiplantae; phylum Streptophyta; class Magnoliopsida; order Ranunculales; family Papaveraceae; genus Papaver; species Papaver somniferum. The sequence goes on along the minus strand of NC_039359.1, from coordinate 187,821,789 downwards.
TTTAGCCGGGCTAGTGTGACCTCAAAGGGGAGGCAAGCCCGACACGGGACATGGGGACTTAGGGACTAAAGCCCAAGTCTACCAAGAAAATGTCTATTAGATGGAAAGGACAAGGGAGGAATTAATAGGAAAGAATGAGGTTTTATTAGAGAAGGAATTGTGTTAGTAGTAATTAAAGAAGTTTAGGACACATGGCATGATGTCATAAAAGGAAGGGGCTTTTGAAAAGTTTATATAAAGAAGGACAAGCTACAATGGAAGGAAAACTCTCTCTCTTACTATTCTTAGAAAAGTGAGGTCATTTGGCTAGCTAGGACGGGTAGAACCTCAAACCTAAATTCACCCCTCAACACACAGTACTGCCAAAGGCGCCTGATCGACTGACAAATCTACAAAAGGTCGCGGGAGTGCCAAAGGCGCCTGATCGACTGACAAATCTACAAAAAGTCACAGGAATGCCAAATGCGCCTACTCGACTGACAAATATACAAAAGGATACGAGAACGCCAAAGGTACCCGGTCGACTGACAAATTTACAGAAGGTCTCAGAAATTCCAAAGGCACCTGATAAATCCACAAAAGTATATGGGAATGCAAAAGGCACCTAACAAAATAAAATTGGGGAGTAGGTGCATTCTACCAACGCCCACCCATCCCACCACATTCTTCTGAAAAAAAAAAGAAACAAGGGGGAAAGGACGCACCCTAGCCTATTCCTCTACAAGAATCAAGGAGAGAATAGGCATGCCCTAACCCATCCTCTACAAAAAGGAAGGTGGGAATAGGCACACCCTAGCCCATCCTCCACCCAAAAAAAGAGAAGCAAGGAGAGGATAGGCATGACATAGCCCATTCTCTACAAAAAGGAAGGTGAGAATAGGCGCGCTCTAGCCTATCCTCTACAAGAAGCAAGGAGGGAATAGGCATGCCCTATCCCATCCTCTACAAAAACAAAGTGGGAATAGGCACACCCTAGAATATCCTCTACAATAAATAGGCGTGTTTAACCATACACCCTATCCCCCTCATCGAGGTATGATATGCGCTACCAGCTTGTGGGCATCTTTTATAAACTCCTTGATAAATGCATTTAGCTTCGTCTTTATAATGGCATCTAAATAAGTTGATATGGCATTCTCTTTTGGTCATGAAGTATCTCTATGAAAATTTCATGAGGATCCCATTAGTTTTCGTACCTTTTCCAATTTATATTGACAAAAGTGGGGAGAATTAATGTGTAGTGTGATACTACAAATACATATGGTTTACGGATCATTATGTAAGGGGGAGTGGTTTTCATGTCTGTAGATGGTGGATTTTCAACAAAGGTCAAAATCGTAAAATCATGATACTGCATGTTTCTGACACGGCTTTAGGGATCCATGTTTTACGAAGTATGATGCATATGTCGCTCGAAAGGCCTCTCCGGAGCGTTCGACACCGGGAATTTCATCATAGCCTCTATGTAGAATAACGTAATTGGGTGGTTCTCCGTAATATTGAGAGATTAACGCCTTCAGGATGCCGGTGACACTCACTGTTCCCTGACAATATAGAGGAATTCGCCTCTACATATAAGAAAAATTGGGCGGTTCTCCGTAAGATTGAGAGCAATAACGTCTTCAGGACGGTGATACTCATTGTTCCTGACTATGTAGAGAGACCCGTGTATAGACTCAGGCGGTCCTCCATACATGAAATGTTGAGAGGGAAAAACGTCTTCGGGACATTAGCAACACTGGCTGATTTACTGACTATATGCAAGAGATTAAATTCTAGGTCATATTCACCACTGAATTCCTAGAAGATAATCTATCTTATCTCATTACTCCTATTTCATGATCGAAATGGTAATAGATAAATGTATTACTCCGATTTCATGATCGAATCCACGGCTGATCTCATGAAATGGTAATAGATATTACTCCGATTTCATGGTCGAATCCACGGCTGATCTCATGAAATGGTAATATCACCACTTATTTTATTACTCCGATTTCATGATCGAATCCACGGCTGATCTCATGAAATGGTAATAGATATTACTCCGATTTCATGGTCGAATCACCACGATCCCATGGAATGGTAATATCACCGCTCATTTCATTACTCGGATTTTATGGTCAAATCTGCGATTCCATGAGATGGTGATGAAATTATTCTGAATCCATAGTTCGTTCTGCTGCTGATTTTATGAATTGATAATAAATAACTACTCATCTTATTACTCAGTTTCATGAATTATTCTCCACTGAATTTCATAAATCAGTAATAAATACCCAACAACCTGGCATCTGGACCATCACTGAGTAAGCCCCATAAAAATGGTGCGAGTGTACTCGACAATGATGCACGACTGAGAAACCGGATGCACGAACGAGTGTCCAAAAATATGAAATAATGAGGAATCCTTCACAAAACAGGAGAAAACAATGAATATTAATAAAATAATAAGAGGCGCCCAAGACCGGGCCCACCGGCCGGCCGACCATTCCTAGCCATGGTCGGTCCGTGCCTCTCCCATTATTTTCCTTATTTTTTGTTATTTCGTGAACTCATGAAAACTCGTTGGTTTTAACAACTTTCCTTGTTTTTGCAAAACTCGTTAATTCTCTATAACTTGGTGGATTCACGAAATAATATTATAAAATAAGGAGAGGTGTGCGGGACCGGGCAACCTAACCGTTCGGCCATGCCTAAGCCGTGGCCGGTCCCACACCTCACAATCCTTAGCTTTTTATAATTATTATACCCTAATCTCATGAAACTCCTCCGTTTCAACAAAAACTCGTGGATTCTCCATAACTTCAAGGATTCTCCATAACTTCAAGGATTCATGAAAAATAATAAAATAGGGAAAGGTGTGCGGGACCGGGCAACCTAGCAGGCCGGCCATGGTCGGTCCCACACCTTGCAATCCCTAAACTTGCATAATTATTATTTTTCTCAATTTATGAAACTCCCGGGTTTGAGCAAAATTCATGATTTCTCCATATTTTCTCAAATATTGCTCAAATCACGAAAAACCAAAAGCCAACATAATCGCATGACTGGCAAGCCTCTCACGGCAATTTTAAATATTAAAACACTTTTATTTTAGTATTTTCAAAATATTGATGAATTGAGCATACATACTCATTCCAACAAAAATCGAGAATTCTCAGTCAAGATGAAACTCTTCTGAAAATTCACTATGTTGCTCGAACGCGTATCAGAAAATACCGAAACTCTCAGTATGGAAACACGGACACCACTAAAACACGTGCATGCCTCCATGACCGACCAGAGTCATTCCTAGGGCTTTCACAAATCCGGTCCAACATGTTTTCATAATTCTGACCTAATTTGTTCAATTGCTCATACGGGGCCTGAACTCTCTCCAACCAACTGGAAAATCCTTCAAATGACAAACAACTGGTCCCGTGACCACCAAGAGACGGTCCCATGCTCTCTTGGTCGGTCCTCATCTCTCATACCTAGGTTTGTCACCTAATTCTGAATCCAGCAATATTTCAATAAATGATGAAACCTGCATTTAGTCATCTTCTTTCACCAACACTCGAAATGATAACCCTGGTTTGTGCTCACTCGAGCACTGGGCATCACGTGGACGCTCATCATCTCATGTGGTCGGTCCCTCTTCACTCATGACCAATTTTCAGCAATTCACCAATTATTGAAGGATTGATCAAAAATTAGGGTTTCAAACAAACGCTCCACGAATCACCATTCTGAGCAAGTTCAAACACAAAATTATGTTGACTCAGTAATCAACATCCAAATTAATAATATTCGGTAATTCGCCAATATTTTTGATTAATATTTTATTGGGTCACGGCACCAGTAAATAATTCTTTGAATTGAGCAATACTTGCTCAGTTGCTCGAATATTGATCCAACCATCAATATTCGGTAATTCATCAGTAGTTTGTCGAATTGAGCAACACTTGCTCAATTGCACGTCAAATTACCAATATTCAGTATTTTGTTGAATTGAGCAACACTTGCTCAGTTACACACCAAAATTATCGAATTCGTCGAATTGAGCAATACTTGCTCAGTTGCTCGACAAACTCTCGATATTCGGCAATTCGTCGAATTGAGCAATACTTGCTCAGTTGATCGAAAAACTTTCAATATTCGGAAATTCGTCGAGTTGAGCAATACTTGCTCAGTCGCTCTAGTTAGTAATTCATTGACATCTCAGAGAACTACATGTTCAATCCATGAATCGCTGAGCATTCACCACTTATGCTCGATTCAAAAAAACTAGACTCACAGTCTAAATCAGTCAACAACTGACCAACTAATACATGTCTTCCTTGCAGACTCCACGATTCGTGAAATCTCAATCACGTCACAAATCGGGGATATCACTTAGGGTTTTGGTCTGGCGGTCTACGGCACGTGGATTCATCCACAATGAGAAATGTGTGTAAGTCGTGTAAACGGTTGAAGGAGTTAGCAAAGTAGTGGGTGCACGATCAGTCAAGTCTCTGCACGACATGGAACTGACTTTACCACAATCTCCCACTTTTCCACTCTTTCACTCAAGAAACCGTCACACTTACAGGGATCAGTGGTACATCATTCTTGCAATATAAATAAGTCTAAATCGAGGACATCAGGATAGGATCAATAGAATATCATCAATCATCGATTATCATCATTATCCGTCAACAACTCGATAAACTTATTCACAGAACTCAACTTCAGCAGTTCAGCAATATTGCAGAAACCTTAAACACACCCATAATCCTTGATTATCACTGATCTCACACAACTCTCAGCTTCCCTCCTACAGATCAACCCATCTCCCTCTTTGCGACCGAATTGACTCTGGAACAACCATTGTCTTGGTTTAGGCCAGATTCATACAGATTGATTTCCCGAATATAAGCACCCCCTTTGCAGCGGTGCATCTGTGTGAGGATTAACATTTTGCCCGGCTGAAGAGTCTCGACAGCACGCTCGACTCTTCACTTTCCCAAAAAAACGGAGGCTCGTTTTTCCCCATCTACAATGTTGAGATGAAGTATTGACTAAGGGGGAGTGATACATATCACCATAGTATTGTTGTCAAAGTTGTGATACAATTGAACTTTGATGTTGTGTAATAATACTATGACATTGTATAACAATGATTGAGAGCATTCGTTTTCTCATTGTTATCGCTACGGATCTTCAGCAACTATGACGCTGAACTTACAACCTTTAGGATCATGGAGTACTTGGAAGTGACGAAGATTTTGAGTCGCGTTGAAGATGCCAATGAGATCAAGCATTTGGATGAGAAGCTACAATTTTTATTTATTTTGTAATCCATATGTATTTTGATAGTTTTGTCACTAAAATTGACAAAGGGGGAGATTATTAGAACACTGCTCGGTCGAACTCGCATGCGTTTCTATCTCAAGCATGTTTGTTAATGTTAGTGATCAAAACTATAAGTATTGATTTCTAGCCTATTTATATATGTCTCAGACTAGGACATAGTTTGTGTAGTTGTCTTAGACTTCACGACGCTTAGCACTTGAAGACGAAGTACTACTAAGGAGAGCTTGTGGAACTTCATCGACAAAAGGTATGTGGAGATTTAAACTCATCTATCACTTGGAAAGTCTATTTCTGCTCTATCTCTTATATTGAGACATAAATCGTGTTACGATATAGTTTTCTCTATACACATTGAGATTTCGAGTTGAGTATATCTCGCTTACATATTTCTCGAAATATGTGTTGGTAAGCTTTCGCTTCGACCAAGTTAATATTATATCATGAGAAAATTGCCGAGTAACATCTTACATGGTTTGTGTGATACAATCATTTGGTGTAAGACTTGGAAGGTTTCAATAATGATTATTTCAATATCTAGAAAATTGCTTTGATGCTAATAGTGTATGAAAACGGCTATTGTCATTATAGAAGAATGTTTCAATGATTGAAATAAATATTTTAGAATCCTGTAACCATTCTTGGATATAAGCGTAGTGTGTTCACACATTAGTGTATAAGTCCAAAACTGGGAGCCTAAAATATGCATACTTGTCTATATACAAAAAGGTTGTAGAAGACTGGGTAAGTATGCGTACGAGTACGCATACTGGCGGAAGTTCACGTCCGTGAATTTCTGCTTAGTTTAGAAACCAAAACCAAACTCATCCGGTTACCTAAAGTACGCGTACCCGTACGCATACTGGCGGAAAGTTTACGTCCGTGAATTTATGCTGAGTTTGAAAACTAAAACAAACTCAAATCCGGTTACTTAAGTATGCATACCCGTACGCATACTTAAGTGGTTACTTTCTAAGATCGGTTGTACATGAACCTAAAACATTTATCAATAAGGAATGCAATCTTTGCAAACCGTGGCTATAATGTTCACGTATTGATTCAAGTAAATCAAACCGATTTTGCTTCAATTGTGTTCTTGTATAAATCCATGAGAATATAACAATTGAACAACTCTTTAACTAGTTTCATTTGAGTTATTTGAACTAGTTATGGTTAAGATGAATAAGGTTAATATGAGAGTAATCATATGGCTAACCTCGGTTAACTATTTATGAACCAACATGGTGTACACGTTTAGGTACGATTACATAAACCTAAATGAGGGTACATTTCATTTGTGTCTGACAACCTAAGTTCGGTTTAACGGTTGAAAGATATTACCTTGGTTGAATCAGGTTTTTCATCTAACGATGATTATTAACTGCTTTGTTACCAAGGTAACTTGGATTGCAAACCCTGATTTGAAAACTATATAAAGGAGAACTCTAGCAACTGGGAAACCTATTCCCCACACCTCTTGTGTGTTACTAGTTGCATAACTAGATTCTCCTTCAACCTTAGGTTTCCTCTCGATACCCTGTAGGTTAACTAATTGAAGACTTCATTGGGATTGTGAAGCCAAACCCAACTATTTTCTTTGTAGTTGCGTGATCTGATCTTGCTGTTTCTATCGTGATTGAGTGCAATTTTAAAATTGGCTTGAGATTTATATCTCCGATAGGCAAGATGGAAAACTAATCACAAATACCTTCGTCTCATCGTTTGTAATTCCATAATAACTTGTTTTGCTAGTCGATTAAGTTCATTGTGAGGTGATTGATAATACTAGGTTGTTCTTCGGGAATATACGTCCGGTTTATCAATTGGTTTCTGTTCACCTTGATTTATCAAAAGGCGGAACAAAAAACACTTGGGTATTTCTGTGGAAGACAAATTTATTCAATCATATAGACTTTTCTGTGTGAGACAGATTTGTTTATCAAGTCTTCGACTTTGGGTCGTAGCAACTCTTGGTTGATAGACACATTTTTGTGTCTAATTTGGTCCTCAATTTTCTGTATTGTTGGTACTAGATTTTGTATTTATAATGGTGTTTTGTGTGTTTGTAGGTATTTTTGAGAAACAAACATTTTTGGAAACATCGGCTCGAAAAGTTGATAAAAGCCCACCCGGAGGACATTTTCTATTCAGACCCCCATTTTGGATAAGGGGCGTCCAATGGATAAGGGGAACTCTTATTGCTATCGACACCCAAGCAGCTCGGATAATGGGTGACCCACTTCAACAATTTGAGTTTAGAAAAAGGCGGGAAAATTTGGTTTTAAGGCAAAAAATTTAGGGTTGAAGATTGAAGGTGTTCTACTGAGATTCAATGGATGAAATTTTGTGGTTCTAATTCCTTGAGCTTAACAGAGATGGTAATGGTGTTTGAATCGTCTGGAATTGGCTGGATAACCGAAACAAATGGTTGCATTCACCGGGAAAATTAGGGTTAAAATATTTGGAGTTGTTAGAGGCAGACTCGATCGATCAAATTAATTGGGTTTGTTCTTAATGGCTAGAAAGGGATGATAATGGTCTCAGATTCGTTTGGAATGGGTTGGATAATCTCCAATTGAAAAAATATCAGTCTCGAGTTTACTTGGTTCAGGGAAGTTTTATATGGATTTTGGAATAGATTTGATGCAACTTAATCGCTGGAATTAATTGGGTTGGACTTGTTTGAGCTAAACAGGACTGGTAAGTCCTTCGTATTCAAAATAATCTGGATGTATCTTCGATGTGAAAGGAACAGGGGAGTACGTGTTTTAGGGGATATATTCATGGGACTGCACACGATTTCGACGTGTAATGTTTGTGTTTGGAGTGTGCTAAGCTGCAGCAGAAGCGTGTAGAAGAAAAATAAGGATACTTGACAGCAACCAGATAGCGTCAAAGAGGAAGAAAAGAAAATTATTTCCAGCAAAAATCCGAGAAGTTATGGCGGAATATTTTGAAGTTAATGGGAAGATTTCTTCACCTGTTGACTATAAAAGGCCAGTGGGAGCATATAGAAGGGTTATCGAGAGTTAGGGGTAGTGCAGAGCATCAAACAAATCGCTGCAGAGCGATTCTGTAGCAGCGGCAGAGAAGAAGTAGGAGAAGTTGCAGACGACACCATAGAAGTGTCGTTCTGAAAAACACGAAGAACAAACACAAAATAATTTTCGTTGTTGAACAGTGTATGTGATAGTACCTTTGTAACAGTTACGTTTAAATTGTAACATCCTGCTTGTAACAGTGACGTCTGTAACACCATTACAGCGTTGCAAATCTCTGTCTTATACAATTTCTTCAATAAAAACACCTTTTAGAGCTATGAAATATCGTTTTGAGTGTGTTTTTATTATGATGAGCTAAACCCCATCACTGGGACAAAGGAGGAAGCTGGATTTCATCTATGTGGTAACTTGAATTAATTCTTATTTACTTTTTGCATTGTTTATTAATTGTTTTATGAACTTTATTGAATGATTGTTATTTCAATTGATGGGTCATGCTTAGCTTAAATGATTTGATGACCCATGCTTTAGATTTACAGTCATTGCTTTTAAAAAATCTATCTTGGAAAATATTAAGAGTTAATAAATTTTATTTGATCCATAATTATCATAGGATTAATTTCTGAACCACAAGAGTATGAAAAACAATGAAATCCTAAGTCCCAGTAGCTCTTACTCTTGTTACCTTCTTTTCCATATTTTTGTTAGATTTAATATTTTTTTATCAAGTCTAAAATCACAATCTTCCCAAGTCCGAGAAACGAATTCCCTACTAATCACTGTAAAAACTATATCAGTTTTTGGCGCCGTCGACGCGGACTTTCCTTTAGGTTAGTTTTAGATTTTTATTTTATTTTTATTTTCTTTGATTTTACTTTGGGTATAGTCTTTTCTTTGTTGTGCAGGTTATATTTCGCATTTATTGTGGATTTGCCTACAAAAAAGGTAAGTAGCGTACTCAAGATTTTATTTTTGTAATTAAGGTAGTACTATTTTTTAGCTTTTATTTATTTGTACATAATTATTTTATTTCTTTCTTTGTAAATATTTTATTTCATTCTCTTATTTTATTTTTATTAATTAAAAAAAAAACACGTGCACACACCAATTGCATTTTCGTCTGGCGCCGATTTTAGGAAACCACGTGGTTTAGTACGGTGAACCCTCTGGGCGTTATCATCCGAAAAACCACAAACCTTAGCCTCGTACCATTGACCAGTCTCTGACTGTTGGTATATATTTCTAAAGGTAACCCAAGCTTTCCTAAATTAGTGAACCCCAGCATTTGCATGTGCACAATTTTTTGGTTACCACTAGCGGTTCTACTTGTGTATGCGTCGTTGGAAACGGGTAGGAGATAGACTTGAGGATAACGACCTTTTCAATTTGAGTCCGACCCGCTACACATATCTAGGTGGTACTTCTATTTTTTCCGATATGGCTAATGAAAATGATGATGTGGTCCCGGTAAAAACCCTTAGGGATCGTTTGAACCCGTCTTGAGTAATGCGTGACCCTGGTGTAGTTATACCAGCTTCTACGGTCCAATTTGATATTAGACTTGAGACAATTGGCATGTTTCGTACTTTTATGGGGTTAAAGAATGAGAACCCGTATACCCACATAAGATACTTTGAAACGATTTACGACACAACGAGTTATCCGAATGTCTCCAAAGATGTGCTTAGGTTACGTTTGTTTCACTTCTCCCTCGATGATAAAGCCAAAGAGTGGTATCATTCTATCCCTTCTAAAACAATTACCACGTGGGATGGTCTTGTAGAGGTATTTGTTAAAAATTTCTACCCACACCATAAGACTGCTGCTGTTCGGCGGTCTATCCAAACCTTCAAGCAGAAATTAGGTGAAAAACTTCATGATTATGTAGAAAGGTTTAGTGAATTGTTATACCAGTGCCCACATCACGGCTTTGAAAAAGCCTACTTGGCCCAAATTTTGTATGAGGGCCTTGATAGTGAAACCCGTATGCAGGTAGAAAAAATTAGTGGTGGAGAATTCACCCATCAGGACCCAGATGCTTGTTTTGACGAGTTCATTGAGTTAGCTGAGAAAGCTAGGCAATGGGCTTCAATGAGAGAACCAGAAATACCTAGAAATCAAATCCATAGGGTCGATAGAGTTGATTATGGGTCTAATATTCTTAGGCATATAGAGGCCTTAGAAATTAATCAAAGGTCACACCATGCTAGATACGAAGAGCAAGCCCATGCTATTTACAACAACTCTTGGTTTGAAAACCGTCGGAGATTTGATCCATATTCAGATACCTATAACCCTGGTTGGAGGAACCACCCTAATTTTTCTTGGTCTAAGGGCCAGAGTCAAGGTCAGCCTAGTAGTTCTCAGACTCTCTCGGGTTTTGGGTATACTAAGAACCATTTAGGGCCAGATCAGTATCAGAACATGTCGGATAAAAAAATCATGAGCTTAGAAGAGTCTCTCACCATCTTATCTCATAACGTTGCAGAGTTTAATCAAACGGTTGAGAAAGGTTTACATGAAAACTCTCAGGCTATTTCATAGCTAAAAAATCCGGTTAGTATAATTGTAGAGTTTTTGAGCGAAAGAGAAAAAGGAAAGTCCCCCAATAAACCACTACCCAATTCCAGAGGAATTCATGAACTATCCTCTGGAGAGAAATAGTTTGATCATGTGAACTCTATAACAACCCTTAGAATTGGTATGATGGTGGACAATAAGGTAGTCATGCCTGATAATGGACATAGTGTAGTTCCACCCTCTACTTCTGAAGAAGAGCCCATAGTTGAAGAGACTGATAAAGTCCCTAAAGAGTCCAATGCGGTCCCCGATAGGTCTCACTTTGTTCCTAAAGCCCCATATCCACAGTTGTTAGCTCCAACCAAGATGGAATCAACTTTCAATGAAATAATGGAAATATTTAAACAAGTAAACATTAACATTCCATTACTAGAAGAAATCAGGCAAATGCCTGCTTATGCCAAGTTCCTTAAGGATCTTTGTACTCGAAAGCGTAAGCTTAATGTCCATAAGAAAGCCTTTTTAGCTGGTCAGGTAAGTTCAATCCTTCTGAACCAAACAACCCCTAAGTATAGAGACCTTGGATGCCCCACCATATCTTGTACGATTAGCAATCACATGGTTGATAAGGCATTACTTGACTTAGGATCTAGTGTTAAATTACTCCCGTACCATGTGTACGCCCAGCTAGGTCTTAGTGAGTTGAAATCGACAAAAATGACACTACAATTAGCTGATAGGTCTGTCAAAGTCCCTTGTGGTGTCATAGAGGATGTACTGATTGAGGTTGATAAATTTTTTTATCCAGTGGATTTTTTTGTTCTAGACACTCAACCAGTTCAGGACCCTAGTGCTCAAATACCAGTGATTTTAGGTCGCCCATTTTTAGCCACATCTAATGATATCATCAATTGTAAGACCGGAATTATGAACATATCCTTTGGTAATATGACTACAGAAATAAATGTATTTAATGTTACTAGAAAACCTTATAATGATTTAAAGGAAGTGAATATGATTAGGACTTTAGTCCAGGATCTAGTTCAGGATAATTGGGACGACACTTTATTGGATGATTCTTTGGATGAATTTGATGAGATTCTCTTAAGTCAGTTAGGTGACCAAACTGTTGAACTAGAAGAAGCTCTCGAGTACTTTAAAGACTCTACGGACCCTGAAATTCAAGCCATAGTGCTAGGTATTACGGAGAGTAGTGTTGACCTTAAGTTTGGGGATAGTGATCTAACAGAAGCTCTTGAGTATTTTAAAGACTCCGAGGATCCGAAAATTCAAGCAATAGTTAGAGGTCTGTCCGAGAATACTGACTACCCTAAGTTTGGGGGTAGTAATGGTCAAGTATACCCTAACTTGGGACTCGATCCTAGTATACTTGAGGTATTACTTGAGTCTCTTCCGATTCCTCAACCTGATCCTCCTGATACTGTCCAGGAGGAAATCCATTTATTAGAGCCCTGTAATGCGAAGGAATCTATTAGTCAAGACAATCATACGAAACCCAAATGGGCGCCACGGATAAACCAAGTTGTCTTGAAAGAAATCTTATATCAGGTTATGCTCTGTCTGTTCATTTTTCTAATCCGGTGCAGTTCTCTCATAATTATGGCAGTTTTATTTGGTATTGTTGATCCACAGTTGTTTCGACTATATATATATATATATGATTTGAAAAGGTAATTAGACATTTTATGGGTATTTGACGTCTAGCTGAAGACTTCAAACTTAGCACTTCTTGGGAGGTAACCCATACTCATGCAACACGGTAATATCTTTCCTTAACTCTTTTTCTTCAAATGATAAATGTTTCTCCTTGTTCATGTTTTAATTTTATCTTTAGAACATTGAGGACAATGTTAGATTTAATTTTGGGGGTATGGGAGAAACTTTTTGTTAGTTGAGATAAATAAACTTCAGAGCCTAGAAATTTATGCTTATTAAGGATGGGACTAACCAATCTAAGTGGATGGAAGCATCTTGGTTGTAGGAGTTGAGGAATCAATCTGATTAGATGGAAACATCTAAAGAGTCTATTCATAAAAGCATAGAGCTCAGGTGTTAGAGAAAAAAACATGGTAGTTTCGCCATATCTCGTTGAATCCTTTTCACCTTATATTTTTATTTTCTTTTCTTTTAAATATGTTTCTTAGTGATTTGGTGGGGCACACAAATCAAGTTGTTACCACTGATAGGTTGAGATAAAGTGATTGAGATACAAAAAAAAAATTGAGACTAGACCATCAGACCAACCGCAATAAATTCAATAAAGTCGACCACTGGTGCACTTGTATATGCCAGTTGTGTTGACCTAGAGTTATGATTATCACCCGCTGGTCCCCTTGTATTTGCCAGCTGTGTTGAATATTAGTCAGACCGGTATCTCAGTCCATTAGGATAGGTTCATCCTAGTAGTGGCCTTCATACAGATATGGGAAACACCGTTCACCTTAGTCAACATCAAAACCATCTACATTTTTCTCTACATACATCTTCTTAATCCATCCATGTGATAGGTTTACTCCGGTTATGATGTTCAAAAACAATATGAGTCGAGCTATGTCATTTATATATAAATTTTAGTATGCTTGAGTGCAAACTCGTGTACAGTAATTGGAATTTCGCATCAGGGTACTTCCTCCTGTAGTCAATAAGTATGCCAACCAAGGAGATTCTGTAGTGCCTACCAAGGTTCCGCGTAGATAGCTAGGGTCTGGGCTAAAGGCTGTGTGGGTATACCTCTGGTAAGCCCTCCCGAGACTATAACTCGGCCACTAGGGAAAGCTAGGGGTTCAAAGGCTTGTTGCACATGTTAAGTGCAATCGCGATGCCTGCGAAAGTGAGTTAGGATTTTATTTTCTAGAATAAAATTTCTCGAGGACTAGCAAATAATAAGTTTGGGGGTATTTGATAGACACATTTATGTGTCTAATTTTGTCCTCAATTTTCTGAATTATTGGTACTCGATTTTGTATTTATTATGGTGTTTTGTGTGTTTGTAGGTATTTTTGGGAAACAAACATTTTTGGAAAAATCGGCTCGAAAAGTTGATAAAATCCCACCCGGAGGACATTTGCTATTCGGACCCCCATTTTGGATAAGGGGAATTCTGATTTCTATTGGCACCCAAGCAGCTCGGTTAAGGGGTGACCTTCTTCAACAATTTGAATTTAGAAAATGGCGGGAAATTTTTTTTTTAAGGCAACAGATCTAGGGTTGAAGATTTGAAGGTGTTCTACTGAGATTCAATGGCTGAAATTTTGTGGGTCTACTTTCTTGAGCTTAACAGAGATGGTAATGGTGTTTGATTCGTCTGGAATTGGCTGGATAATTGAAACAAATGGTTGCAGTCACCGGGAAAGTCACGGTTCAATATTTGGAGTTGTTAGAGGCATACTCGATCGATCAAATTAATTAGGTTTGTTCTTAATGGATAGAAAGGGTTGATAATGGTCTCAGATTCGTTTAGAATGGGTTGGATAATCTCCAATTGAAAAAATATCAGTCTCGGGTTTACTTGGTTCCGGGAAGTTTTATATGGATTTTGGAATGGATTTGATGCAACTTAATTGCTTGAATTAATCGGGCTGGACTTGTTTGAGCTAAAAAGGACTGGTAAGTCCTTCGTATTCAAAATAATCTGGATGTATCATCGATGGGAAAGGAACAGGGGAGTACGTGTTTTATGGGATATATTCACGGGATTGCACACGATTTCGACATGTAATGTTTATTTTGGAGTGTGCTAAGCTGCAGCAGAAGCGTGTAGAACAAAAATAAGGATACTTGACAGTAACCTGATAGCGTGAAAGAGCAAGAAAGGAAATTATTTCCCGCAAAAATCCGAGAAGTTATGGCGGAATATTTTGAAGTTAATGGGAATATTTCTTCGCCCGTTGACTATAAAAAGGCCAGTGGGAGCATATAAAAGGGTTATCGAGAGTTAGGGGTAGTGCAGAGCATCAAACAAATCGCTGCAGAGCAATTCTGTTGCAGCATCAGAGAAGAAGTAGGAGAAGTTGCAGAAAACACCATAGAAGTGTCATTCTGAAGAACACGAAGAACAGACACAAAAGAACTGTCGTTGTTGAACAGTGTCTGCGATAGTACCTTTGTAACAGTTACGTTTAAATTGCAACAGCCTGCTTGTAACAGTGACGTATGTAACACCATTACAGCGTTGCAAATATCTATCTTATACAATTTCTTTAATAAAAACACCTTTTAGAGCTATGAAATATCATTTTGAGTGTGTTTTTATCATAATAAGCTAAACCCCATCACTGGGACAAAGAAGGAAGCTGGATTTCATCTATGTGGTAACTTGAATTAATTCTTATTTACTTTTTGCATTGTTTATTAATTGTTTTATGATTTTTATTGAATGATTGTTATTTCAATTGATGGGTCATGCTTAGCTTAAATGATTTGATGACCTATGCTTTAGATTTACAGTCATTGCCTTTAAAAAATCTATCTTGGCAAATATTATTAGAAGATAAATTTTATTTGATCCATAATTATCATAGGATTAATTTCTGAACCACAAGAGTATGAAAAACAGTGAAGTCCTAAGTCCCAGTAGCTCTTACTCTTGGTACCTTCTTTTCCATAATTTTGTTAGTTTTAATATTTTCTTTTATCAAGTCTAAAATTAAAATCTTTCCAAGTCCGAGAAACGAATTCCCTACTTATCACTGTAAAACTACATCATTGGCTGTGGGTGAGATCAGCTAAGGGAATCAAGTGCGTAGTATCCTGCTGGGATCAGAGACGTAAGGAGCGCAACTGTACCTTGAATCAGTGTGAGATTGATTAAGGTTCAACTACAGTCCAGTACGAAGTTAATTGGTAGTAGGCTACTGTGTCTGTAGCGGCTTAATACAGTGTGGTGTTCAATCTGGACTAGGTCCCTGGATTTTTTTGTATTTGCGGTTTCCTCGTTAACAAAATTCTGGTGTCTGTGTTATTTCTTTTCCGCATTATATTTTGTTGTATAATTGAAATATCACGGGTTGTGCGTTAAGATCAATCAATTAGAATATACAACCTTTGGTTGTTGATTTACATTGATTGACACTTGAATATTGGTCTTTGGTACCGTTCAAGTAATTCCTCTTATATTCAATCGGGCTCGCAGATTTCTATTTGTTGATTATGGATTGAATTAAGAGTTAGATATATTAAACTCTTTGATATACTTTATTCTATATTGAGTCTAACTGTCTAGTTGATTCTCTAGAAAGTGTATTGGAGTAATTCCTCTCAGATTGCCAAACAAATTGTTAGGTGTGGTTGTTAGACCCCCGCATTTTCAATTTTCTTATTTTATTTCGTTTTCTATAACCATTATACCACAGTGATATATGTACCCAAAATAAAAAATAAAATGAGCAACACAACCTTATAAATGTAATCAATCTTAAAGTATATAACTTACACTTTATCCAGACCATTAGGCTTCCTTATCTAAAGGACCTTACTTTCAGTTTTAGAACACATCTTTGATCCGTGTTGCAAATTGAAATATTGTGGATTGCTAGTCGGAGCATACCTATAACGTAGTCTCGATAGAATTCTACCTGCATATGTCAAAATAGTGAGTAATATATGCATAACGAATAATAATGTTAGAACACTGCTCGGTCGAACTCGCATACGTTGCTATCTCAAGCATGTTTTTCAATGTTAGTGATCAGAACTATAAGTCTTGATTTCTAGTCTACTTATAGCTAAGTCTCGGACTAGCATAGAAAGTGTAGTTGAGCTCAAGACTCCATGCCGATCATCATACAAAGACGAATAACTACTCAAGGAACTGGTGGAACTTCATCGACTAAAAGGTATGTAGAAACTTGAACTTATATGTCACTCAAAAGTATGTCTACTCTATCTCATATCTTGAGACAAAAGTCGTTTTGCTATATAGATTTTGATTATACACATTTGCTATTTCGAGCCGAGTTTATTCGCTTATCTATTTCTCGAAATATGTGTTGGTAAGATTTCGCTTTGGCCAAGTCCATCTTTACTAGTGACAAAAGTCATATTAAGTTTCAATTACTTGAAAATGGTGTTAGAGCATAGCTCGGTTGAATCCATCAAGCGTTGGTATGTCAAGTTTGGTTGTTATATTTTAGTGAATCAAAACTCATGTTAAGAGTCGCTTGATTATGTACTAGAGTCAACTTCGTATAGGTTAGCTTGAAAGTATTAGGATATGAGACATTACAAATATTGTGAATACTTGAAGATGTGAAGAATCAAGGAGATACAACGACAACATCATCCTTCCACTTGAGGTGAGTGATATTTGACTTGAACTGTTTCATTCCCTAACGTATCTTTCAAGTCGTGCATATTGAAAACAAAACTGCGAAGCATGATTGAACTCTAGATAGACATAGTATTAAGGAATACAATACGAGGTTTATTTCTTAACTATTAAACTTTGTAAATAAAACATCGAAATAATCGTTTAATGCTATTGTGATTAGTATGGGTATGAGGTGAAGATTTCATCCTAGGGAACAATGTTTTACATGTGTTCTAAGGAAGTAAATTCATGAACTTGGTTTGTGAATCGAAAAGGAAATCGCCAGGTGTTATTGGTATTGTTATTCATTGCATATCTTATGAACAACCAATATGTGTGATTAGTATAACCGTTCATGACTTGTTTGTGTTCTTGGTAAAACTATTCACAAAGGCCTGACTTATGTACTGGTATGACTTTTATTAGTGAAACCGATCTTAAGTAATCACTTGAGATGGTATGATCGAGTTTGTGATTTTTTTGTCTAACCAATTCTGGGTAAAGAGGAACCGATCCTAGTAAGAGGTGTTGTACATTACAAAGGGGAATCAATCCTTGTATGAGGTGCAACAAGTTTATAGCATAAAGGGGAACCGATCCTATGGACATGTGCAACACGTTTTTAGGCAAAGGGGAACCGATCCTATGGACATGTGCAACACATATAAGTTAGATAACATATATATGTAGGGAACCGATCCTAGTACCTAGTCAACAGAATTTTGGAAAGCTAGTGTGACTAAGCACAATACTCACATAGAGGTAGAACCGAAACTTGTTTTGGTAGAACCGTTACATCCATGTTTTGTGATTGAATGGTCTTGATCAATTACATAGTTCTTGAAAGTCAGATGAACCAATTCTAAACTTGTTTGGAAGTGTGGCAAATCGGTTTCAAGGTTGTAAGTATGAAAGAGGACTTACAAAGTAAGGATGTCGACATACTTTGAACACGTGATGTGAAAGTTAATATTTAATTGTTCAAAGTTATTCCTTAATAGCTAAGGGAAGAGAATCACTAGATCGAAACATCAATAAATTAAGAATCTTTTAATTAAGGTTATTAATTTTATTTTTCGGAAAATAAGAATTAGTAATGCGCATTTACTAATTAGAGATTTTCCAAGAGATTTCAATCATTATTTTTGGACAGAGAATTTCCAGGAATCATGGAAACCGAATTTGTGCTTTAATGAATATCTTGAGAATGTTTTTGGTTTTGGAAATTCCTTGGTGTCCCAACTTCCTAGTCTATAAATATTCAAGTTTGCATATCTAGCAAACTAATCCTTCATAACAACAAACTACCTCTTGTTGTGCTGTTACTGGTGAAGCCGCCTATTCGGAGAGGAGAGTAACCTAATTAGGAGAAATATCTTACGACCGCTCGTTTTAAAGTCTTCTTTGGGATTGAGAATCTCTATTAGTACCGTTGGTGGGAAACTAGATAATTGTGGTTCATCTTTTGTTTTCGATTGATTTGATTGACTAATGGTGGTTGAACTTTGATTGAACCTAGTTTGTTTATGCTTGAGGATCTTCTCTTATGATATAAGATTCACTCAAACTAGTTCATAGTTTCGACAGGGATCTTTAGACTGTTTGTAGATCTAAAGACGATCTTGTGATAATCCATTGTTAACAGACTCCGTTCTGTGCGTGATTAATCACAAGAGATTCAAGTTGTTGTGTGCAAGTATTTATTGAAGATCTAAGAAGATTTGAATACAAAGAAGATATTGAATATTTCTGATTTAGGGTTCATAATATTTAGTGTCCACAATACTTGTTTCGGTAAAAACAGGATCCAATTATAATTGGTTTTCTACTTGTGATAGAATTGGATTGATTAGTTGTGTAGATCGGCATCAAAGATTGAGTCTGACTGTCTAGTTGATTCTCTTAAAAGTATATTGGAGTTAGTCCATACAGATTGGTAATCGAAATATTGGGTGTGGTTTTTAGACCCCCGCATTTTCAATTGTTATAGAGCAGGCAAACACGTTTAAAGACCTTACAAGTTTGTTTTTGTAGCGATCTGACTGTATGGAAAGGAATTATATCTCCATAGATGTACCACCAGTATTCGATAGAACAAACTACCTATGGTGGAAAATTGTTATGCGTGTTTTTCTTCAAGCTCGTTGAAAAGGCGAGGGTACCCAAATATACCTCAAGCTAAAACTTTTGCTACCTATAAGTCCTTTCTCCGAAAGTGATTTTCTATGGACTGAGTCGAGACAATACAACTAATCGGTTCACACTTCGTGTGGTCGTCTATGGATATGAGATCGAGACAACACAACAACGAAGTATGTTACTTGATAAAAAGGTTAGGACTTAACCAAATACAATAGGATTCACTTATCAAGTAAATAGGAATTAACGTTTGTGTAATTTACTTTAATTATAATAAAACAATTATAATGCGGAAATATAAAGTAAATGACACAGCAAGATTTTGTTAACGTGGAAACCGCAAATGCAGAAAAACCTCGGGACCTTGTCCAAAATTGAATACTCTCAGGATTAGCCGCTACACAAAATTACACCTAACTTCGTATAGTTGATACCAAGCAACTAAACCTATAGTTCACCTAGTTCTGTCTGTATTCCCACGCCTCCAACTTATAAATAAGTCACGTACTTGGAACAATTCCTTTGGTTCGTATTCCAAACAGTAAAGGAACAATAAATCTGTTTGGTATCAACTCTCTTCAACCAAGTGATATGAGTCGTACAAAGGCTCTTCTGTTTATCTTAACATAAACTCCGTCGTCAGGTCCTTAGTTCTATCTTATGTTCAATTACCGAAGTAATCGTTTAAGATTAAGCCAACAACACTATTAACCCAAAGAATTGTGTTGATGCCGACCTATTCAATTAATCAATCCAATCTATCACAAGGATAAACCGATTATTAATTGGATCCTCTTTTACCGAAACAAGTATTGTGCACACCAAAGATTATGAACCCACAAATCATAAATCTTCAATATCTTCTTCGTCTTCAAATATTCTTAGATCTTCAATAATAACCTTCACACAATCACTTGAACCTCTTGTGATCAATCACGGACAGAACAGAGTCTATTAACAATGGATTATCACAAGATCGTCTTTAGAAATAACAACAATCTAAAGATCCATGTCGACACTCTGAACTAGTTTGAGTGAATCTTATATCAGAAGAGAAGATTCTCAAGCATAAACAAACTAGGTGCAATCAGATTTCAACCACCGTTAGTCAATCAAATCAATGAACAAAATATAAACCTTAATTATCTATTTTACCACCAATTTTACACGCTAGAGCTTCTCAATCCCAAAGAAGACTTTAAACTGAGCGTCCGTAATAGATTTCTCCTAATTAGGTTACTCTCCTCTCCGAATAGGCGGCTACACCAGTAACAACACAACAAAGAGGAAGCTTCTTGTTACGAAGGATTAGTTTGCTAGAAAGGAAAACTTCAAGTATTTATAAACAAGGAAGTTTGGACACCACGGAATTTCCAAAACCGAAAATATTCTCAAGATATTCATTAAAGCACAAATTCGGTTTTCATAATTCCTGGAAATGCTCTGTCCAAAAATAATGATCGAAATCTCTCGGAAAATCTAATTAGTAAATGCACATTACTAATTCTTGTATTTCCATACAAAATGAAATTAATAACCTTATTTAAAAGATTCTTAACTTACTTATGTTTCGATCCTGGGATTCTCTTCCCTTATCTATTAAGGAATAACTTTGAACAATTAAAGAAATAAACATTCATTGCACGTGTTCAAAGTATGTCGACATCCTTACTTTGTAAGTTCTCTTTCACACTTACAACCTTGAAACAGATTTTCCACACTTCCAAACAAGTTTAGAATTGGTTCATCTGACTTTCAAGAACTATACGATTGATCAAATAACATTCAATCACAATCATGGGTTTAACGGTTCTACCAAAACAATTTTCGGTTCTACCTTCCATGTGAGTATTGTGCATAGTCACACTAGCTTTCCAAAATTCGTTTGACTAGGATCAGTTCCCCACATATATATGGTATCTAACTTATATGTGTTGCACCCCTTTGCCTAAAAAAGTGTTGCACAGGTTCATAGGATCGGTTCCCCTTTCTGCTATAAACCTTGCTGCACCTCATACAAGGATCCGTTTCCCTTTGTGATGTACTGCACCTTTTACTAAGATCGGTTGCTCTTTCCTATATTTGGCCAGACATAAAATCACAAACCCGATCATACCATCTCAAGTGATTACTTAAGATCGGTTTCACTAATAAAAGCCATACCAATACATAAGTCAGGCCTTTCTGAATAGTTCTACCAAGAACACAAACAAGTCGTGAACGGTTATACTCAATCACACATATTGGTTGTTCATAAGATATGCAATGAATAACAAAACCAATAACGCATGGCAATTTCCTTTTCGGTTCACAAACAAGTTTATGAGCTTACTTCCTTAGAACACATGTAAAACATTGTTCCCTATGATGAAATCCTCACCTCATACCCATACATAATCACAATAGCATTCAAATGATTATGGCGATGTCTTATCTACAAAGTTTAAAGTTTAAGCAATAAACCTCGTATTGTATTCCTTAATACTATGTCTATCTAGAGTTCAAATATGCTTCGCAATTTTGTTTTCAATATGCACAACTTGAAAGATACGTTAGGGAATGAAAAAGTTCAAGTCAAATGTCACTAACCTCAAGTGGAAGGATGATTTTTGTCGTTGTAGCTCCTTGCTTCTTCACATCTTCAAGACTTCGCAATACTTGTAATGTCTCATATCCTAATTCTTTCAAGCTAACCTATACGAAGATGACTCTAGTACATGATAAAGAGACTCTTAACATGAGTTTTGATTTACTAAAATATGATAACCAAACTTGACATACCAACGCCTGGTGGGTTCAACCGAGCTATGCTCTAACAATCTCCCCCTTTGTAAATTTTAGTTACAAAACTCTTACATCATATGGATAAAAAAATTACAAGAATTCATTACACATACGCTTGATTTCTGAATTCAGCAGCACAGTAATCTGCTTACATTCAATCCTTGAGAATGTCGTTGTTGACATTATAATAACAAAGCTATTACTCCCCCTAAGGAAGATAGGTAGATATTCAATCCGCACGTCTTTGTTATACCGATTCATATGGCATGTTACTCCCCCCTAGTCTATGCTTTCACTCTCTCGTTTAGATAAAAACGTTTAAGCACCAATGTTCTTTTCCTTAGCGATACCAATCAATATAAAATCAATGCCAGTGTCACTTGTTTACTCCAGATATTTCTCCCCCTTTTTTTCACAAAATTACAAAGAAACGAATAAAGGACAACACGAAAAGAATCTTACAAATCTCAAAATAGACTTGCAACCTGTAGAGTTAGGCACGAGGGTTCCATACATCATGTTCTTATAACCAATATCAAAACCGAAACTACAAGTAGTTTTATTTTGATATGATACCAAGGAAACAATTTTCCGAAACAATTTTTCCAATTTAGTTTATCAAAACAAAATTAACTAAGTACCTTAGTCTCTTTGCTAAACCGATTGTTCAAAAACGACCGCTTAATTCGATAAGACCAAAATAAAGATAACTCTATTTTTCTCATCGGATTTTAATTACCCATAAACTTAGATCTTTCAATTTTAAACATGACAAGTACTAGGTTAGTTAAATAGCATTTCTTGTTAAGGCATTCGAGTAAACTTGAATAACCGAAACCTCACTTCGATAAGTCTAACTAAGATCAGAATTAACTTAGTTTCTCTTATCCGGAATCGAATTGGACTAAACAACTCATCCCGTAATCCTTTTATTTCGTTAAGCCATAAATAATTCATACAAACCAAAAAAAATTTAACTTGCATAATTATTCACCTCAACCGAAAGCAATTGAATCAACATAAGCATTAAAACACCGCAATTGCACCGAAATTTTGTAAGCCTAAACAATTGATACCACACAATAAAGCAAGATAACAATATTTTTTCTTAATCGGAACCAATTGAATCATACACATCATGGAATAAACATCAACTGAACCGAAATTTTGGTAAGCAAAAGCAATAAATATATATGATATAAACTCGGGCTTTTCTTAAACAGGAAAACAATTAACTAACAAGATTGTTACCTTAAATTTTGCATCCACTTCTCCAATATGATTGCATATTCTTCCATGGAGAATTGATATCGAAATATCATCATGTTGTCATCCTTATGCAAGAACAAAAGAATAACAACAACTAGCCTTTACCAGAGAAAGGATGAAAACCGGTTTTAACAATTTCTAGCAAAAGTTGAAAACCGTCGAAACACATATGCTTTTATGCTAAACCAAAACCGATTCAAATATTGTTTTTCGCATATTGTTTCTACTAGAACCCCTCATGATTCTTTGATAAATCCTACCAACATGGGTAAGAACTTAATCCTGCTAAGTCAAAAAGTCATCCAAACCACAAGGGTTCACAACATATGAGATCGAATATTAAGGTAGTAAAACCGAAATCAAACATCTCATAAACATACATAGCAATAAGATAAAAGCATTCAAGCACAGTCTATGTAAGCGAAAACTATCACAAGAAAAATTATAAATCAAATAATTTTATTCATAATTAAGATAGTTTTTATTCATAGTAGACTTTATTGAAATAAATCAAAAACTACTGTCAATTTTTTTTCCTTTTTCTTGAAGATGAGTTAGGATTCATTTTTTTGTACCTATGAATCCTCAGAGTCTTCTTATTGTTATCCTTTAAGAAACTCATTATTAATTGATATGTTTCCATTAAGAGTTTCCTGATCATGTCTGTAAGCAAACATCAACTGTCTTTGAATATAGTCCAATTGTCTCCCAAGACGTAAAATGTGAAACATGAGATCTCCATTACTATAGGTTTTATCATATGAGATACTTGATCCCTTTTGAGTTCCACTCATCCGGTTAATAATTCCCTGAGAGACAGTTTTGGTATCTTTCTTATATCCAGGATAGTTCCCTATTGTTTTTTCACACAACTTGGTGATGACACAGGGATATCCAAGGTTTCTATGGAAACCTGTGACATTGAGAGATTCAATGATTTTAATCATTTGATTGATAATTATTCCACAAATATCAATCCGTTTCTTTCCTTCAAGAAGGTAATAAACCACTTCAGCAAATTCTCTATTCCATAGGGAGGAATCTCTTGAGCAAGCAAAGAGTGTTGGTACTGTGAGTTTACCGCAAATCCTCAAGTATAAGGGTACTTCTTTGGTTATCATCCTTCTATTTTTCCATTCAACAGTTTTACCAATGATAAGGTTTGAAATGTCATCGTGAATTTCAAAAACATTAATCATATGACCCTTCCCATTGTAGTTGATGATTTCTGATATCATCTTTCTTTTGACATAAAGAAAAGTACTTCCAACCAAAGTGCTAAAAGTAAGCTTTTTATGATTAATATTGTGAATATTATCATAAAAAATTCTTACTACATCAGGTGAATATTTTTCAAATCCGAACATATTTCCCCAGATTCGGACTTGAACAAACTTCACATAATTGGTTTCTGAAACATCTAGATCGAATCTCTTCTCTTCAGTGAAGCTTACTTCCTTCAAAGCTTGATATCTATCATAACATGTGTTATCTACAAAATTCGTAAGTGTATGCTTACCTTTGATCAAGTGAGGATACTTGATTTTCTCAACTTCCCCGGGAGGGATGAAATGATTCAAAACAAACTTGTCTAATCCAGAGATTTCTTCCCTTGTTTTCCTCTTTCCCATACTTGTAAAAATATGAAAAACCCTGGTTATGTTTTTGAGAAATCTTCCCCAATATGTTTGAACACATAGCAATAAATTATCTTTTATAGGAAGACTAGATATCAAAATATGGAAATAACTAGTTTTAGGAAATACACTCAAAATCGAAAACTGTGGCTTGTGGGGAAACAATTCCGATCTTGTGTCTAGGTCTTTCTTTTGGAAAACCGGTTTTCAATGGACTGGATCTTTATTTCGGACTGATTCCATGTTTTTGTCCAATAATTTGTTTACTCTTTTATTACCAGAATGTGATAATATCACTTGAAATTTATTCAAGAATTTACTAGAGTATACAGAGATAAAATTGAACAAAATATGATATTTGTTAAAATATCATCAGAATCATGAACCATGTAATATTCAAAATATCATTTTCTTCATTAAAACAGTTGTGAGGTGCATGAAGCAATCCATTGTTAATAAAATTATTAACTAAAAACTTATTCCTTGTAGTAATACATGTTTTCCAAAATCGCACCCTAGATGGTGATACATTGACAGAATTGCATCCGAGAATGTACAAGTATATACTTTGGTAGGCCATCCAAAATATATTTAAGGTTCCAGATTTATCAAGAACACAATAGCCATCGTTCATACAAATCATAAGAGGAATCTCATGCGATTTCAAGGTACAACCTGTCCCATAGGCCTTAGTATCATTGTTACTCAACATAATGATATACAATCATATGTCCACCAAGGGATTATGTAAGTCACTCAAGACATACATAAGCATAATTTGTAACATGTCTAGGAATAAGAGTATTACATACGTCATACGTGATTTCCATCACGATCTTATAAAGTAGTCAAATCCTTCCATTACGTTAACTTAATCGACCATTAGATTCAATTCTTATAGGTTGCATCGCACCAAACACAGATTGTTAGATCTTTTCGTGTTTGCCTGCTCTGATACCAATTGAAAAAGCGAGGGTACCCAAATATACCTCAAGCTAAAACTTTTCCTACCTTTAAGTCCTTTCTCCGAAAGTGATTGTCTATGGACCGAGTCGAGACAAAAAACTAATCGGTTTACACTTCGTGTGATCGTCTATGGATACGAGATCGAGACAATACAACAACGAAGTATGTTACTTGATAAAAAAGGTTCGGACTTCACCAAACACAATAGGATTCACTTATCAAGTAAATAGGAATTAACGTTTGTGTAATTTACTTTAATTATAATAAAACAATTATAATACGGAAATATAAAGTAAATGACACAGCAAGATTTTGTTAACGAGAAAACCGCAAATGCAGAAAAACTTCGGGACCTTGTCTAGAATTGAATACTCTCAGGATTAATCCTCTACACAAAATTACACCTAACTTCGTATAGTTGAGACCAAGCAACTAAACCTATAGTTTTCACCTAGTTCTGTCTGTATTACCACGCCTCCAACTTATAAATAAGTCACGTACTTGGAACAATTCCTTTGGTTCATATTCCAAACAGTAAAGGAACAACAAATCTGTTTGGTATCAACTCTCTTCAACCAAATGATATGAGTCGGATAAAGGATCTTCTGTTTATCTGAACATAAACTCCTTCGTATGGTCCATAGATCTATCTAATGTTCAATTACCGAAGTAATCCTTTAAGATCAAACCAACAACACTATTGATCCAAAAACATTTGTTGATGCCGATTTACTCAATTAATCAATCCAATCTACCACAAGGATAAACCGATTATTAATTGGATCCTCTTTTACCGAAACAAGTATTGTGCACACCAAAGATTATGAACCCACAAATCAGAAATCTTCAATATCTTCTTCGTCTTTAAATCTTCTTAGATCTTCAATAATAACCTGCACACAATCACTTGAATCTCTTGTGATCAATCACGCACAGAACGGAGTCTGTTAACAATGGATTATCAAAAGATCGTCTATAGAACTAACAACAGTCTAAAGATCTCTTTCGAGACACTGAACTAGTTTGAGTGAATCTTATATCAGAAGAGAAGATTCTCAAGCATAGTCAAACTAGGTGCAATCAAATTTCAACCACCGTTAGACAATCAAATCAATGAAAACAAAAGATAAACCACAATTATCTAGTTTCCCACCAACGGTACACGCTAGAGGTTCTCAATCCCAAAGAAGACTTTAAACTGCGCGTTCGTAAGAGATTTCGCCTAATTAGGTTACTCTCCTCTCCTAATAGGAGGCTACACTAGTAACAACACAACAAAGAGGAAGCTTGTTGTTACGAAGGATTAGTTTGTTAGAAAGGCAAACTTCAAGTATTTATAGACAAGGAAGTTTGGACACCAAGGAATTTCCAAAATCGAAAATATTCTCAAGATATTCATTAAAACACAAATTCGGTTTTTATAACTCCTGGAAATGCTCTGTCCAAAAATAATGATCGAAATCTCTCGGAAAATCTAATTAGTAAATATACATTACTAATTCTTGTATTTTCCTACAAAATGAAATTAATAACCTTAATTCAAAGATTCTTAACTTACTTATGTCTAGATCCTGGGATTCTATTCCCTTAGTTATTAAGGAATAACTTTGAACAATTAAAGAATTAAACATTCATAGCACGTTTTCAAAGTATGTCGACATCCTTACTTTGTAAGTTCTCTTTCACACTTACAACCTTGAAACAGATTTGCCACACTTCCAAACAAGTTTAGTATTGGTTCATCTGACTTTAAAGAACTATGCAATTGATCAAATAACATTCAATCACAATCATGGGTTTAACGGTTCTACCTTCCATGTGAGTACTGTGCATAGTCACACTAGCTTTCCAAAATTCGATTGGCTAGGTACTAGGATCGCTTCCCCACATATATATGGTATCTAACTTATATGTGTTGCATATGTCCATAGGATCGGTTCGCCTTTGCCTAAAAACGTGTTGCACATGTTCATAGGATCGGTTCCCTTTTCTGCTATAAACCTTGATGCACCTCATACAAGGATCGGTTCCCCTTTGTGATGTACTGTACCTCTTACTAGGATCAGTTCCCCTTTCCCATATTTGGTCAGACATAAATTCACAAACCCGATCATACCATCTCAGATGATTACTTAAGATCGGTTACACTAATAAAAGTCATACCAATACATAAGTCAGGTCTTTGTGAATACTTCTACCAATAATGCCTGGCAATTTATTTTTCGGTTCACAAACAAGTTTATGAACTTACTTCCTTAGAACACATGTAAAACATTGTTCCCTAGGATAATCCTCACCTCATACCCATACATAATCACAATAGCATTCAAATGATTATGGCTATGTATTATCTATAAAGTTTAATGGTTAAGCAATAAACCTCGTATTGTATTCCTTAATACTATGTTTATCTAGAGTTCAAATATGCTTCGCAATTTTGTTATCAATATGCATGACTTGAAAGATACGTTAGGATAGTGTAAGGATGATTGTTGTCGTTATAGCTCCTTGATTCTTCACATCTTCAAGACTTCGCAATACTTGTAATGTCGCATATCCTAATACTTTCAAGCTAAACTATACGAAGTTGACTCTAGTACATAATTAAGTGACTCTTAACATGAGTTTTGATTCACTAAAATATGACAACCAAACCGGACATACCAACGCTTGGTGGGTCCAACCGAGCAATACTTTAACACTCATGATTTTCAAACATGGGTACGTGTTGTTAATGGCTATAATCCTCCGGTTAATACAGAAGCCGGTGTATCTATACCTAAGGATATTGGTAGATATAATCCAGAAGAAATCCTTGCTGCAAAGCAAAATTCTGATGGCTTAAATGCTATCATACATGCCATTACCCCAGATCTTCAGCACCATGTGACTACGTGCACTAAGTATAAAGAAGCATGGGATATCTTAGAAACTGTATTCGAAGGAAATATCAGTGAGAAAGAAGCTAGACTTCAAAATCTAAATTCTGACTGGGAAAACCTTCATATGGCAGATGAAGAAACATTTGATGAGTTTAGTCACAAAGTGTCTGAAATTGTTAATGCATCTTTTGCATTGGGTAAGACCATTCCTAAAAAGGACATTATGATGAAAATTCTCAGATCTTTGCCATCTAGATACGATTCTAAGAAGCATGCATCGTTGAAGGAAATAATCTCGCAACGCTGTCTAGAAATACTCTGGTTGGGAAGCTAAAGATCTTTGATCATGAGCACACGTCCAAGTCCAGTAGGGATGTTGATTTCAAAGCACTAAAGAACAGTAAATTACTTGACAAAAGTAAAAGTGTTTGCATCTCTGAAGATGATATTTCTGAGGCTGATTCATCGGGTGAAGATCTTGACAAGTCAGTCTCGTTGATCACAAGACAGTTTAGGGATCTTCTTTTGAAAAGAAGTAAACGGTTCTCCAGAGATAAATCCAAGTCATCAGATAAACCATACAATCGTGTTCCTCCTAAAAATAGGGATAATGATGAAACTGATGATGAGGATATGCCTCAGTGCTTTAAGTGTAAAGGCTTTGGTTATTTTGCAAATGAGTTTCCAAATCGAAAGAAATACACTGGGAACAAAGTTCTTGCTGCAACTCTTGATGAAATGTCTGAAAACTATGATTCTAATGAAGACGAAAAATCAAGTGTTGCACTTATTTGTGAAAATATTGATTTTGATAATTGTAGCAATACATACATCAATCTTGATATTCTTTCAGAAGAAAACTCAACCAATCTGGAAGATAAAACTGACCTTTCTATTGGAAACTCTGTGAATAATGTTTCAGGTTCAACTATGTGTCTAGCAACTTGCACATCTCAGATGCCTGAGTTATATTCAAGGTTGACGTGCTCATATTTTTCTCTCAAAGGTCATGAACTATCAAAGTGTTACAAGTACAAAGACAAATTGATACATGTCAACAAACTTCAACGACGAGCAAATCGATTAGAAAACAAGATCAAACTTGTTCAAAAGACCGCTGAGGTATGTAAGATTTTATCTTCGTCTAAGAAGTTAGTTTCCAAGGATAAAACAAGACCATTAGAGAAGAAAGTATGGTCCAATCGTTTTGATAGACATAGGTCTATGGATTCCTCTCAAGAGGAACATGGTGGATAGATTGTTGTTCACCGCAACACAACTTGATTGTGTTGTTTTGTAGATCTTGTCTCATGTGCCTGATCAAAAGAGACAAGGTTGTACACCTCTCAGTCTTTAGGAAAAGTTTATTTTCATCTTTTCTTAGTTTTGTTTTTTGGAATTCCTTGTCCATCAATAAAGGAGGGTTATTCTCGATAATTTTACTCTCTCTTGGGTTCAGAATTGTGCGTGCATGAACCTATTAAAGGCTGTGTAACCCTAGATTCCTTTTTCCTTGAAACTTCTTTTATCTTAAGACTACTTGTTGAGTTGAATTGTGATTTCCTCTCACAAATCCATACTCTTATGCATAGTCCAAGTATTATGTCTTCTGAGGGAAAAGATGTTAATATGATTGTAAAACCATCAATCATGAAGGAAAAAGAGAAATCTTTGTTGCCTCCAACTTTGAAAAAGAAAAGAAGGAATGCGAGGAGGACAAGAGCTGTTCCTTCAAATTCTCAGAAGTTTTCCGATGTTCTTGAAGTATTGAAGGAGACACGAAAGGATATTTAACAGATTAAGGCTGTTGTGGTGAAGACTCTGGAGATTCAGAAGGCACTGGTTCGACATCAGTCAACAAGGTCTACTGATATTAACTCCTATATTCATGAACCTTATGTCCCAATGACTGTTGACGACAAGGAGTTCAGGGACGATAAAGAATTCTTCAAAGGTCTTAATGTCTGGTAAATCTTCTTATGAGAATTTTATTCTTTTGTTTTTAGGAAGAATAACTAGAGTTTGGAATAGCCATTATTGTGATTACACATAGTTATGTCCAAAGTTTTCATATTTATTGTTTTTAGATTTATTTTCTTAAATTCTAAAAAATTATTTGGAAGATGATTTTTGCAGTATTAATCTTTATGGTTTTATATATTGCAAACTTGTTATGGGATATGTGTGTTTGCGTCCGTGAACTATGATTGTCCCATACCTTGTTAAAAGTTAAGTCTTTCATATGTCGATATGCATGTATTGATAAAAGAATGAATGAACTTTTGACATTACAAAAGTTTTCAGCCTATTATATGTCATTATGAAAAAATTAATGGAAGATAAGATGAACTTTTGTTTACGATGATTATGTCTATTGTATGCCATTGTGCAAATAGTGATGGAAAATAGAATGAATCCTTGTCTATTCCGCAGTATTGATCTTCTTGGATCCATTCTTTATGTATATACTGTGCGTCTCCGTAAGTTCTCTTATGTCGAGCATGACCAATTGAATTGATCACACTCTTGCGGTAATTTAGTTGTGTATTCTGATTGAATTAATCATGGGATTTCTTATGGTTAATTTAATTGAGTATTTTTGGATTCAAATACATATTCATATGTGACTTGTTATGTCCAAAGAAATCCTTCTTTTTTGTGAAAGTAAGATCGCTCTTGTTGTTCTTTCGGGAATGACATCTTATAGGGGAGAGTTCTTATTGAACTTGTGCTTAATTGCCAAATCTTTGTGGGGAGTGCCACTGTGGAATATTATAGAGGTTATCTTATATTTTTATAAACTCATTGATGAATGTATTTATCTTCAGCTATATGATGACATCTAAAAAGTTGATGTGTGCTTTCTTTTGGTCATGAAATGTCTCTATGGAAATTTCATTAGGATCCCACTAGTTTTCGTACCTTTGCCAATTTTATTGACAAAAAGAGGGAGAATTAATGTGTAGTTCACAGTACAAATACATATGGTTTCGGATCATTACGTAAGGGGAAGTGGTTTCCATGTGAGATGGAGTATTGACTAAGGGGGAATGATATATATCACCATATTATTGTTGTCGAAGTTGTGATACAATTGAACTTTGATGTTGCATGATAATACTATGACACTGTATAACAATGATTGAGAATTCTTGTTTTCTCATTGTTATGGCTACGGATTTTCAACAACGGTGATACTAAACTTACAACCTTTGGGATCATTGGAGTAATTGGAAGTGACGAAGATTTCGAGTAATGTTAAAGAACCAAGAATATCAGGCATGTGGAAGAGAAGCTACAAAAGCTTATTTATTTTTTTATTCAATATGTATTGATAGTTTTGTTACTAAAATTTACAAAGGGGGATATTTTTAGAGCACTGCTCGGTCGAACTCGCATGCGTTGATATCTCAAGCATGTTTGTCAATGTTAGTGATTAAAACTATAAGTCTTGATTTCTAGTCTACTTATAGCTAAATCTCGGACTAGGATAGAAAGTGTAGTTGAGCTCAAGACTCCATGGAGATCATCATACAAAGACGAAGAACTACTCAAGAAACTGGTGGAACTTCATCGACTAAAAGGTATGTGGAGACTTAAACTTATCTATCACTCAAAAGTATATCTACACTATCTCCTATCTTGAGGCAAAAGTCGTTTTGCTAGATAGACTTTGATTACACACATTTGCTATTTCGAGCCGAGTTTATCTCGCTTATCTATTTCTCGAAAGATGTGTTGGTAAGCTTTCGCTTTGTCCAAGTTCATCTTTACTAGTGACGAAAGTCATATTAAGTTTCAATTACTTGAATATGGCTTTGACGAAAAATAGTATGTGAACAACAACTATATAACGTCCTCTAAGAATGTTTCAATGATTGAAATGAGAGTTTAGATTACATAACCATGGTTGGATATAAGCATTGTGTGGTAACTCATACATGTATAAGTCCTTATTCCTTGAACCAAAGTATGCGTACTTTGATTCTCAGGAAAACCGGAACAGAGTCCGTGAACCCAGTCTGTGTACTGTAGGAGGTTCTCTTCCCGAGAAAATCTGTTGGAGTTTGTGAACTGTTTACAAACTTATTACGGGTACTTAAGTCTGCGTACTTAAGTTGGTTATTTTCGAAAACGATTATTCTTGAACTTAAACTTATATAAACTAAGGAATGCAAGTTTGCAAACCGTGGATACAAAGTTCATGAATCGATTCGAGTGAATCAAATCGTTTTTGCTTCGATTGTATCTTGTATACTTCTATACGATCTAAGCAATTGAACAACTCTCCAACTAGTTCATTCGAGTCATTTGATCTAGTTATGGTAAAAAAGAATATGGTTGAAATGAAAGTGCTCATCGTTTGTGATTCCACAATGTAGATGGTGGATTTTCAACAAAGGACAAAATCGTAAAATCATGATACTGCATGTTTCTAACAGGCTTTCGGGCATGTGATGATTCATATTTTACGATCCATGGTGAATTTGTTTTCGAAAGGTCTCCAGTAGCTGAGCGTTCGCTGCCTCACATTTCATCATGCCCTCTATGTAGAATAACATAATTGGGCGGTTCTCCGTAAGATTAAGAGCATTAACGCCTTTAGGACGTCGGTGATGCTCACTGTTCCCTGAATACATGAGAGATACCCCCCTCTACATAGAAGAACGATTGGGCGGTTCTCCGTAAGATTGAGAGCAATAACGCCTTCAGGGCGTCAGTTACACTCATTGTTCCCTGACTATGTAGAGACACCGTGTATAGATCCGGGCGATTCTACGTAAGATTGAGAGCAATAACACCTTCAGAACTTCGGAAACACTCACTGTCTTCTGACTATGTACCTTTCAGAACGGGTATGACGCTTTAACTGGCTAATATCCTTTCTGCAATGGATTAACTCTACCGTGACATGGAATGGTAATAGATAATCTCATTACTCCGATTTCATGATCGAATCCACAGCTGATCTCATGGAATGGTAATAGATAATCTCATTACTCTGATTTCATGATCGAATCCACGACTGATCTCATGGGATGGTAATAACTACTTTCATTACTCCGATTCTATGGTCGAATCCACGATCCCGTGGTATGGTAATACTTTTTTTATTATTCCGAATTCATGGTCGAATCCACGGGATCCTATGGATTGATAATAATAAACTACTCACTTCTATTGCTCAATTTCATGAATCATTCTCCACTGAATTTCATAAATTAGTAATAAATGCTCAACAATCGGGCATCTGGACTATCACTGAGTAAGTCCCATCTAATGGTGCAAGTGTACTCAACAATGATGCACGAACAAGCACCCAATTGTACGAACGAGCATCCAAAAATATGGACAAACGAGGAATCCCACACAAAACAGGAGAGAGAAAATAATAACATTAAAATAATGGAGAAGCGCCCATGGGTCGGGCCCACCGGTCGGCCGGACCCATGCTTCCTCCATTATTTTTCCTTATTTTGTTATTTTCATAAACTCATGAAGACTCCTCCATTCTAACAACTTTCCTTGTTTGAGCAAAACTCATGGTTTCTCCATATTTTCGTGGTTTCATGAAAAATAATAATATAAAATAGGGAAAGGTGTCTCGAGACCGGGAAACTTAGCTAGCCGGCCATTCCCTATCCATGGCCGGTCCCACACCTTGAAATCCCCAATCTTTCATAAATTGTTATTTCTCTCATCTCATGAAGCTCCCTGTTTCAGCAAAATCATGGTTTCCCCATATTTTCTCAAATATTGCGCAAACCACAAAAAGGCCCAAAGTCAACATGGTCACATGACCGACTAGGCTACTCACGAAAATAAATTAAAATATGATTATTTTAATATTCACGAAATATTGATCAAACAGGCATACTTGCTCATTCGAGCAAAATCGAGAATTTCAGTCAAAGATCTCTTCTGAAAATCCAAGATATTGCTCAAACGCACATCAAAAAATGTCGAAACTCTCAGGACTGAGACACGGGCATTATGATGACACGATCATGCTCCCTTGACCAACCAAGAAAGGCTATACGGCTTGCAACGAGCCGGTCCCACACGTTTTCACAATTTTGACCTAATTTGCGCAATTGCTCATAGGTCCAAACTCTTCCCAACCAACTTGAGATTTGCTCAGTCGACCATCAGTTGTTCCCACACCCTCAAGGCCCGGTTTCATGCCATCTTGGTCGGTCCCTCACTTTTCCATAATTAGGTTTTATCATCTAATGCTCAATCGGGCACTATTTCAATAAATGACGAAACCGACATTTAATCGTCATTCCTTCACCAACCGGTCAACTCAGGACCCTGGTGTATGCTCACTTGAGAAATTGGGAATCACATGGACGTCTGTATCCCCATGTGGTCGGTTCCTCCTTCGCTCATGACCTATTTTCAGCAATTCGTCAATTAATGAGCAATTGATCAAAAATTAGGGTTTTGAACAAACGCTCCATGAATCATTATTCTGAGCAAGTTCAAACACTAAATAAATTTATGTTGATCCAACAAACAACATGCAGATTAATTATATAACATTCGGCAGCCTACCAATATTTTAATTAATATTTTAGTGGGTTATGTACCAATAAGTAATTCGTCGAATTGAGCAATACTTGTTCAATTTCTCGAATATTGATCCAACTATCAGTATTCAGTAATTTATCAGTAATTCGTCGAATTGAACAATACTTGATCAATTGCTCGAATATTGATCCAACTATCAACATTTAGTAATTTTTCGAATTGAGCAATACTTGTTCAATCACCCAACTATCAATATTTAGTAATTCGCAATACTTGCTCAATTGCTCGAATATTGATTCGACCATCGATACCCAGTAATTCGTCGAGCAATACTTGCTCAATTATCGAATGTTCTATTGATAAATTCGTCATTTATGCTCAATTCAACAAGACCTAGACTCATTGTCTAATCAGCCAACGCGACTAATCAAATACACGTCTGTCATGCAGACTCCACGATTCGTGAGACATCAATCACGTCACATGGGGGATATCAATTAGGGTTTTGGTATGGCGGCCTATGGCACGTGGATTCATTTACGATGAGAATGTGAGTAAGTCGTGTAACGGTTGAAGGAGTTAGCAAAGTAGTGGGTGGACGGTTAACTAAGTCTCCGCACGACCTGGAACTGGTTTCACCACGATCTTCCACTTTCTCACTCTTTCACTCAAGAAACCGTCACACTTACAGGGATCAGGGTGTTCATCATTTTTGCAATATAAATAAATCCCAATCGAGGACAACGGATCGGTATCATCATCGATATTCATTTACACAAACTCGATTAAAAACCTTATTCACAGAAATCAACATTTAGCAGTTCATAAATTTTCATAAACCTTCAACACATCCACAATCCTTGATCATCATTGATCCCACACAATTCTAAGCTTCCCTCCTGCAGATAAATCGATCTCCCTCTTTGTGACCGAATTGACTCTCGAACGACCATTGACTTGGTTTAGGCCGGAGTCCTACATATTGATATCTCAAATCTAAGTACTCCCTTTGCAGTGCATCTGTGTGAGGTTCAGCAGTTTGCTCGACCGAGGAGTCTTGTCCGCACGCCCGACTTTTAACTTTCCTAAAAAACCAGCAAAACGTTTTTTCCCATCCACAAACAATATCTGGTTTCGCCATCATACAATTTAGATTATTGTGAGGTGATTGATAATACTGAGCTGTTCTTCGGGAATATAAGTCTGGTTTATCAATTGGTTCCTGTTCACCTTGATTTTTTCAAAAGACGGAACAAAAAACTCGTAGGTATTTCTGTGGGAGACGGATTTATATATCGTAGAATTTTATGTGTGATACAAATTTGTTTATTAAAGTCTTCGACTTTGGGTCGTAGAAACTCTTAGTTGTGGGTGAGATCAGCTAAGGGAATCAAGTGCGTAGTATCCTGCTCGAAGCAGAGAAGTAGGAGCGCAACTGTACCTTGGATCAGTGTGAGATTGATTGGGGTTCAACTACAGTCCAGACCGAAGTTAGTTTGTACTAGGCTAGTGTGTGTAGCGTCTTAATACAGTGTGTGTTCAATATGGACTAGGTCCCGAGGTTTTTCTGCATTTGCGGTTTCCTCGTTAACAAAACTTCTGGTGTCTGTGTTATTTCTTTTCTGCATTATATTTTGTTATATAATTGAAATATCACAGATTGTGCGTTAATTCGATCAATTGGGAAATCCAACCTTTGGTTGTTGATTGAAATTGATTGATACTTGAACATTGGTCTTTGGTACCATTCAAGTGATTTCTCTTGTATTCAATTAGACACGCATATTTCTATTTGCTTGAGTAAGTATTGAATCGAGAAAGAGAGATATAACTCCTTGATATACTTTTATTAAGATTGAGTCTGACTGTCAAGTTGATTCTCTTAAAAGTATATTGGAGTTAGTTCATACAGATTTCTAATTGAAGTATTGGGTGTGGTTGTTAGACCCCCCGCTTTTTCAATTGGTATCAGAGTAGGTAGACACATTTAAAGACCTTACAAGTCTGTGTTTGTAGCGATCTAACTCTATGGACAGGAACTATATATCCATAAACGTACCACCATTCATACCAATACAAAAGTCAGGCTTTGTGAATAGTTTTACCAAGAACATAAACAAGTCATGAGCGGTTATAATAATCACACATATTGGTAGTTAAAAACATATGCAATGAATAACAATACCAATAAGCCTAGTGATTTCCATTTCCATTCACGAAACAAGTTCATGAATTTACTTCTTTAAACTAATGTAAAACATTGTTTCCTAGGATGAAATCTTTACCTCATACCCATACATAATCACAATAGCATTCAAACGATTATGTCGATGTCTTATATACGAAGTTCAAAAGATAAGCGTTATACTTCGTATTGTATTCCTTAATACTACGTCTAACTAGAGTTTAATCATTCATGCTTCGCAGTTATGTTTTCAATATGCACAACTTGAAAGATACGTTAGGTAATGAACAATTCAAGTCAAGTATCACTAACCTCAAGTGGAAGGATGATTTTGTCGTTGTAGCTCCTTACTTATTCACTTCTTTAATTCTTCGTAATACTTGTAATGTATCATATCCTAATACTTTC
Source organism: Papaver somniferum (assembly GCF_003573695.1). Lineage (NCBI taxonomy): Eukaryota > Viridiplantae > Streptophyta > Magnoliopsida > Ranunculales > Papaveraceae > Papaver > Papaver somniferum. The sequence continues at coordinate 187,783,801 of NC_039359.1, read as the reverse complement.
AAGCTAACCTATACGAAGTAGACTCTAGTATATAATCAAGCGACTCTTTAAATGAGTTTTGGTTCACTAAAATATGACAATCAAACTTGACATACCAAAGCTTGGTGGGTTCAACCGAGATATGCTCTAACAGTTATGCATCGGAATAGTGGAAGGACATAGAGGAAATAAAGACGTTCGGAAAGAACGTTGTATTTATGACGCTCACGCGGCACGTGAAGGTGGATGAACATCAGATCAAATCTAGAAAACTATACTAGGATGGGAAGAATAACTACTAGTTAGGATAAACCCATGTATCATGGCCGCTGGGTGATACAACAAACACTACTATTGTGACATTGATATTGAGGGCCCCGATAATTAAGAACCCATAATTGGGGGATACTCTCATACATTTGGGATACCCAAGATTAAATGGGACTAGGTTTTGGCTATGGGAGTATCTTTTTTAATTGTAAAATATCAGTAGTGCCCTTTATCATAATAAAAAAAAACTAGTGCACAAAAATTTGGTATCTCCTTAGGGTTACAACGTCAAAGTCGGCACTGGTATAACCTTGAATGCAATTCTAAATGTCACTGTGGGTATTGTTTTGTGGATAAACACAATACCGATTGTTTTAGCAAACAATGTTGATTTAATTGGTGTGGCAATGTTGACTGGGCTTTACCAATAAATTTAAATGCACCTTTTGAGTTGAGTTTTAGATTCCAATATATTAATTATGGATCATCTGCCCTAGAATCCATAGTAGCATCGTCATAAATCTAGAAAGTTAAGTGAGGGGTTTATTTTATTCTATGGTGTTTACATGAAGCAAGTTCGTTGGAATTTATATCAAGGGAACATTATCTGTATACCCTTAGGATACCACCCCTTAAAAAATACCCTTTCCAACTTAATATATACACCTAAGAGTCTGGAATCCCAAACCCGAGTTAATAGATTACTAAAATAGCGCTACTTAAATAGACATAAACGTTACATCTAGTTATACAGGTTATTTTAATTTCAGGTTTTCGGTTATGTGTCTCACTTTGTCCTTCTCTCCCCCTTTTCTCCAAAACCTATAAACTAGACATGAAAAAATTCAAAAGAATCATAGAAATCAAACTAAAGACTAGTTTTTGATAGGATTATTGAGATACCGAAGCTCAATCGAAGCAGAAATATCAAAATACAAACAAAAAATAAATAAAGAAAACTAGGGTTTGTAATTGATGGTTGGGTATTCATAACCTGTAATCTTCAGATTAAAGTACAAATCAAAGGTAAAACATCGATTAATTTGTTTCAAAAAGTTTATATTTCAATTCATTTTGATTTTTTAAGGTTTTAGTAATAAATTTGCGTTAAATTTTATTTGATTTTGATTCAAATTAATCTTTCTTAACTGTTAATGACGTTGATTTGTACTTAACTGCTAATTTTTTTTATTTATATTGGTCGATTTGTGTTTTTTGTTTCAAATCTTCCTTCTCTGATACAGATCTACTAATCGGTGTTGTTTTTTGTTTCATTTACTAATGGCTTTTATAATTTTGTTGCATGTAATGAAATCAATATATTGATGCATGGAAACTGATGATATTGATGCTAAAAATCAACATAAAAAACTTTAAAAGGTAACTCTCAAAACCCCTGGTACTGAATTATTGCAAGTTTACAGTTTTGATTAGGTACTATTGATGTTGATGGTATTGATGCATGGAAATTTAGTCTAGAACATGAGGTTTTAATCTGTAATTATGCATATTTACCTTAGCTTTGTAGTGTTCACATAACATAGTTAAGCAGCTCCTAGATTTATACTTGTTTTATGAACCTAGATTTATACTAGATTTATAGAATATGTTAAATGGTTCAACCGTCGACGAGTTTCTCAAATGATTGTTTAGTTTTATCTTTTTTTGGTAATTGTTCCACAATTGAGCAAGTTGTTAAATGGTAAAACTGTATCATTATAATTAAACAACTTGTGGAACAATTACCAAAAAAAATCTAGGTTCATAAAACAAGTATAAATCTAGGAGCCGCTTAATTCTGTTATATGAACACTACAAAGCTAAGGTAAATATGCATAATTACAGATTAAAACCTCATGTTCTAGACTAAATTTCCATGCATCAATACCATCAACATCAATAGTACCTAATTAAAACTGTAAAATTGCAACAATTCAGTACCAGAGGTTTTGAGAGTTACCTTTTAAATCTTTTTATGATTGTTGTTGGAGTGATGATTTTTTTTCTGGGTTATAAGAAGTCACGAAGAAGGAAGAAGAATGAAAGTTAGTTTGGAAGGTTAAATGAGGAATTATGGGAATTAATGGGAATTATGAATTTCGATTATACCCTTGGGGGTATTTGTAAATTGGTAAAGGGTAATTGTAAAAGACCCATGGATAGTAGGGGTGTTTATAAAATTCCCACTTATATCAAAGCGCATAAATCATGTTCAACTTCAATGTAATTATCATTAATGGGACTTCTTTCTATGTGATTCTATTTTGTTCTTATCGTCTAAACTTCACTAAATCTATGTTTTGTCAGAAAAAAAGAAAAATGGATTACCATTTTCAATCTTGTTAGTTTGGTTTGGTTTCAATATTTTTTCCGTAGGTTTGATTTGGTCATTAAAATCTCCCAAAACTCTTCCTCTTCTTATGTAACTAACACTTAAAATGATAAAATCAAAATTTTAATCTTAACACATTTGGTGGATACTTAAGGGAGATCTAGTCATTGCCAATTTATTTTAGATAAGGGGTTTTCCAAATTACTTTATAATATTTTTTTCATTTTTTTCTAATATCCTCCAATTGTGGGTTCATAATTAATTATTTATTATACCAAAAACTCTACATGTAAAAGATGTATTTGGTTGTCCCCTACCCCTTGTTTCCCCAAAGTGGGACTTGTTTTGCTTACCCTTCAGGATCGGCCCTGAGCACGCTTACGAGATACGAATCGAGAACGAATAATACAACAAAATTGTGGCCAAGTTAGTTTTCCTAGATCCTATATCATCCATTGATATCAACAAATTGCATCACCATTGAGATGGACAACAACATAGTGTACTTTTTCGGCATCAATTATACCATAAAAACTATAATAATGTTCTGACCTGGAAAAAAAAAATCCAGTCTTCTGTATCATCTTCATCAAAAATAGGAAACTTCAAATTTATTGTTTCTGCACCCGTATTGAGTGCATGCGATTCTCGTAACTCTACTTCTGTGATTATGGACTCAACTTTTATAATGATAGTTGTACGATATGCACGTATATTTGCCAACATCGTATTGAGATGTGTATTCAGCGTCATACCCGTCATTATCAAAATTTAAGAAAAAACTTGTGTTGTAAAAAGCGCAATTACAACTGTTACTAATGGTATGCGACTATAGCAGTGTCGAGCTGTGGTTCGGGAAATAAGCTACTGATGATACTGAATGCTTATACAAATGAAATAAAATCGAAAATGAGTTGGATATATTTATAAATGGAGGTGAAAATGGAATTGAGAAAACGAACTACAATCTAGCTATATAGTTTGTTTATGGAAACTTATAAAATTATTATCAATCAACCAAACATATACCTGACCAAATAATGTCGTTGCAGTTACAATGGTGTGGTTGTTGTAACTGATAGAGAACAAAGTTGCCTATAAATCAAGAATTCCTTTTTTAGATAGATACGGTTGAATGATGATGGGTGACAATAGAGAGAAAAAAGAAAATTCGGGTAGGATCGAATGCTCTCATCCAGATATTAGGATCCGACACCGGATCTAGAGGATATTAATACTAAAGATAGATAAATTGGTCATTTGATTGGCGTTCAACCAACTTAATATTTTTAATTGGGTATTAACCAGCAAACTAATGATTAAAACCATAGAACAAACAATGTATTTATATAGAACATAACTTAGAATGCAAGTAAAAAAATATGAACTAGTTCTAAAATAACTAAGCTCTCCTAATTGGTGTTGGTATCCCAACAATATCAAGTTGGAAAGCGGATGCTGGTCGAAGGGGAACCTGAAAAGGCGAAGGTAACCAAATATACCACAAGCTAAAACTTTTCCTACCTATAAGTCCTTTCTCCGAAAGTGATTTTCAATGGACTAAGTCGAGACAATACAACTAATCGGTTCACACTTCGTGTGATCGTCTATGGATACGATATTGATACAATGCAACAACGAAGTATGTTTACTTGATACAAAGGTTCGGACTTGACCAAACACAATAGGATTGCTTATCAAGTAAATATGAATTAATGTTTGTGTAATTTACTTTAATTATAATAAAATAATTATAATGCAGAAATATAAAGTAAATGACACAACAAGATTTTGTTAACTAGGAAACCGCAAATGCAGAAAAACCCCGGGACCTTGTCCAGAATTGAATACTCTCAGGATTAAGCCGCTACACAAAATTACACCTAACTTCGTATAGTTGATACCAAGCAATTAAACCTATAGTTCACCTAGTTCTGTCTGTATTCCCACGCCTCCAACTTATAAATAAGCCACGTACTTGGAACAATTCCTTTGGTTCGTATTCCAAATAGTAAAGGAACAACAAATCTGCTTGGTATCAACTCTATTCAACCAAGTGATATGCGTCGGAAAAAGGCTCTTCCGTTTATCTTAACATAAACTCCTTCGTCGGGTCCTTAGATCTATCTTATGTTCAATTACCGAAGTAATCGTTTAAGATTAAGCCAACAACACTCTTAATCCAAAGAATTGTGTTGATGCCGATCTACTCAATTAATCAATCTAATCTACCACAAGGATAAACCGATTATTAATTGGATCCTCTTTTACCAAAACAAATATTGTGCACACCAAAGATTATAAACCCAAGTCAGATCTTCAATATCTTCTTTTTCCTCAAATCTTCAATAAAATCCTGCACACAATCACTTGAATCTCTTGTGATCAATCACACACAAAACGGAGTCTGTTAACAATGGATTATCATAAGATCGTCTTTAGAACTAACAACAGTCTAAAGTTCCCTGTCGAAACTCAGAACTAGTTTAAGTGAATCTTATATCAGATAAGAAGATACCCAAGCATAAACAAACTAGGTGCAATCAGATTTCAACCACCGTTAGTCAATCAAATCAATCGAAAACAACAGATAAACCGCAATTATCTAGTATCCCACCAACGGTACACGCTAGAGTTTCTCAATCCCAAAGAAGACTTTAAACTGAGAAGCAGTAAGTGAATTCGCCTAATTAGGTTACTCTCCTCTCCGAATAGGCGGATACACCAGTAACAACAACAAAAGAGGAAGTATGTTGTTACGAAGGATTAGTTTGTTAGAAAGGCAAACTTCAAGTATTTATAGACAAGGAAGTTTGTACACCAAGGAATTTCCAAAACCGAAAATATTCTCAAGATATTCATTAAAGCAAAAATTCGGTTTCCATAATTCCTGGAAATTCTCTCTCCAAAAATAATGATCGAAATCTCTCGGAAAATATAATTAGTAAATGCACATTACTAATTCTTATATTTCCCTACAACATGAAATTAATAACCTTAATTAAAAGATTTTTAACTTAGTTATGTTTCGATACTGGGTTTTCTTCCTTTATTTATTAAGGAATAACTTTGAACAACTAAAGAAATAAACATTCAAAGCACGTGTTCAAAGTATGTCGACGTCCTTACTTTGTAAGTTCTCTTTCAAACTTACAACCTTGAAACCGATTTGCCACACTTCCTAACAAGTTTAGAATTGGTTCATCTGACTTTCGAGAACTATGTGATTGATCAAACAAACATTCAATCACAATCATGGGTTTAAAGGTTCTACCAAAACAAGTTTCAGTTCTACCTCCATGTGAGTATTGTGCATAATCACACTAGCTTTACAAAATTCGGTTGACTAGGTACTAGGATCGGTTCCCCACATATATAATGTATCTAAGTTATATGTGTTGCACATGTCCATAGGATCGGTTCCCCTTTTCCTAAAAACGTGTTGCACATGTCCATAGGATCGGTTCCCCTTTCTTCTATAAACCCTGTTGCACCTCATACAAGGATCGGTTCCCCTTTGTGATGTACTGCAACTCTTACTAGGATCGGTTCCCCTTTCCCAAATTTGGTCAGACATAACACAAATCCGATCATACCATCTCAGGTGATTACTTAAGATCGGTTTCACTAATAAAAGTCACACCAATACATAAGTCAGGCATTTGTGAATAGTTCTACCAAGAACACAAACAAGTTGTGAGTGGTTATACTCAATCACACATATTGGATGTTCCTAATATATGCAATGAATAACAAAACCAATAACACCTGGCAATGTCCTTTTCGATTCACAAACAAGTTTATGAACTTACTTTCTTAGAACACATGTAAACATTGTTCCACAAGATGAAATCCTCACCTCATACCCATACATAATCACAATAGCATTCAAATGATTATGGCGATGTCTTATCTACAAAGTTTAATGGTTAAGCAATAAACCTCGTATTGTATTCCTTAATACTATGTCTATCTAGAGTTCAAATATGTTTCGCAGTTATGTTTTCAATATGCACGACTTGAAAGATACGTTAGGGAATGAAACATTTCAAGTCAAATATCACTAACCTAAAGTAGAAGGATGATTGTTGTCGTTGTAGCTCCCTGCTTCTTCAAGCTAACTTATACGAAGTTGACTCTAGTACATAATCAAGCGACTCTTAACATGAGTTTTGATTCACTAAAATATGACAACCAAACTTGACATACCAATGCTTGGTGGGTTCAACCGAGCAATGCTCTAACAATCTCCCCCTTTTTCATTTTTAGTGACAAAACTCTTACATCATATGGATAAACAAATTACAAGAATTCATTACACATACGCTTGATTCCCAAATCCAATAGCACAGTAAACTGCTTACATTCAATCCTTGAAAATTCCGATGTTGACATTATAATAACAAAGTTATTACTCTCCCTAAGGAAAATAGGTATATATTTAACCCGCACATCTTTGTTATACCAATTCATATGACATGTTACTCCACCTTAGTCTGTGCTTTCACTCTTTCGTTAGATAAACGTTCAAGCACCATTGTTCTTTTCCTTAGCGATACCAATCAATATAAAATCGATGTCAATATCACATGTTTACTCCATATATTTCTCCCATTTTTTGTCACAAAAATGACAAAGAAACGAAAAAGTAAAGGACAACACGAAAAGAATCTTACAAATCTCAATAGACTTGCAACATGTAAAGTTAGGCACGAGGGTTCCACACATCATGTTCTGATAACAAATATCAAAACCAAAACTACAAGTAGTTTTATTTTGATATGTTACCAAGGAAACAATTGTCCGAAACAATTTTTCCACTTTAGTTTTGAAAAACACAAATCAACTAAGCACCTTAGTCCCTTTGCTAAACTGATTATTCAAAAACAACCGCTTAATTCGATAAGACCAAAATAAAGATAATTCTATTTTTCTCATCAGGTTCTAATTATCCATAAACTTATGTTAGAGCATTGCTCGGTCGAACTCGCATGCGTTTCTATCTCAAGCATGTTTGTCAATGTTAATGATAAAAACTATAAGTCTTGATTTCTAGTCTATTATAGCTAAGTCTCGGACTAGGATAGAAAGTGTAGTTGAGCTCAAGGACTTCATGGTGATTCATCATATAAGGAGAAGAACTACTCAAGGAACCGGTGGAACTTCTCGACAAAAAGGTATGTGAAGACTTGAACTTATTTATCACTCAAAAGTCTATCTACTATATATCCTACTCTTTGAGACAAGAAGTCGTATGTTATATATATAGACTTGGATTATACACATTTGGTATTTCGAGCCGAGTATACCCCGCCTATCAATATCTCGAAATATGTGTTGGTAAGATTTTCGCTTCGATCAAGTTTATCTTTACCATGTGACAAAATTCATGATATGTTTCAATCATCTTGAAAATTGCTTTGACGAGAAATCGTGTAACAACTGTATAACGTCCTCTAAGAATGTTTCAATGATTGAAATTAGAGTTTAGATTACATAACCAATGGTGGACATAAGCATTGTCGTGGAAAAACATTTATGTATAAATCCTATTCCTTGAACCAAAGTTTGCGAACTTTGTTGATCAAGAGAACCTGAAGAATAGCGTGAGCCAAGTCCGCGAACTGCCGAAGTTCTCAAACCCGAGAATTTATGATGGAGTTGACAAACTACTTGCATGAAGTTAAGTCCACGAACTCAGTCCGCGAACCGGCGAAGTTCTCATACCCGAGAATTTCTGCTGGAGTTTGTAAACTCTGCCCGGTAACTTAAGTCCGCGAACCTAGTCTGTGAACTTGAGAAAGTTCTATATATGAAGATGATTTCTGAACTTAAACTTAAAAAGACTAATGAATGTAGTTTGCAAACCGTGGCTATAAAAGTTCATGAACCGATTCAAGTGAATCAAATCATCTTTGCTTCAATTGTGTCTTGTGTAGTACATGAGATTTCCTTGCAATTGAACATTTCTCTAACTAGTTCATCTTGAAGTCATTTGAACTAGTTATAGTGATGGTTGATATGAAATGCTCATACGGATATCCTTTTGGTTAATTATTGTTGAACGAACAAGTGCATAAGTTTGGGTACGGTTAACCTAGAAACGTGCATTGTCAAGTGTGTGTAACAAGATAAGTTTTCGATCTAACGGTTGAGAAATATTAGCTTGAATCGGAATAAGGTTTTCATCTAACGGTGGATATTGATTGTTCTGTTACCAAGGTAACTTAATTGCAAGCCCTTATTTTAAAGACTATATAAAGGAGACATCTAGTATTGTGCAAAACTAATCCCCACACCTTACGTGTGATACTAGTTTGCGTGCTAGAGTCGTTTCTCTTTTAACCTTTGGTTTTCTTATTATAAAACCAGGTTAACGACTTAAAGACTTCATTTGGATTGTGAAGCCAGACTGATACTAATTTTATCGTAGTTGTGTGATATGAACTTGCATCTTCTATCGTACGAGTACAATTAGATTGATTGGCTTGAGATTGATATCTCCGATAGGAAAGATATCAAAAGTAGTCGCAAACATATTCGTCTCATTGTTTTTGATTCCGCAACATCTTGTTTCGCTACCATACGATTAAGATTGTTATGAGGTGATTGATAACTCTAGGTTGTTCTTCGGGACAGCCTATACAGATTGCTAATTGAAATATTGGGTGTGGTTGTTAGACCCCCGCCTTTTCAATAGGTATCAGAGTAGGCAAACACGTTTAAAGACCTTACAAGTCTGTGCTTGTAGCGATCTGACTCTATGGACATGAATTCTATCTCCATAAATGTACCGCCAGTCATACCAATACAAAATTCAGGCCTTGTGAATAGTTTTACCAAGAACATAAAAAAGTCATGAGCGGTTGTAATAATCACACATATTGGTAGTTCAAAATATATGCAATGAATAACAATACCAATAAGCCTAGTGATTTCCCTTTCCATTCACGAAACAAGTTCATGAATTTACTTCCTTTAAACTAATGTAAAACATTGTTTCCTAGGATGAAATCTTTACCTCATACCCATACATAATCACAATAACATTCAAACGATTATGTCGATGTCTTATATACGAAGTTCAAAAGATAAACGTTATACTTCGTATTTTATTCCTTAATACTACGTCTAACAAGGGTGTAATCATTAATGCTTCGCAGTTATGTTTTCAATATGCACGACTTGAAAGATACGTTAGGGAATGAACAGTTCAACTCAAATATTACTAACCTCAAGTGGAAGGATGATGTTGTCGTTGTAGCTCCTTACTTCTTCACTTCTTCAAGTCTTCGCAATACTTGTAATGTATCATATCCTAATACTTTCAAGCTAACCTATACGAAGTTGACTCTAATACATAATCAAGCGACTCTTTAAGTAAGTTTTGGTTCACTAAAATATGACAATCAAACTTGACATACCAAAGCTTGGTGGGTTTAACCGAGCTATGCTCTAACAGTTACGCATCGGAATAGTGGAAGGACAGAGAGGAAATAAAGACGTTCGGGAAGAACGCTGTATTTATGATGCTCGCGTGGCACGTGAAAGTGGATGAACGTTGGATCAAATCTAGAAAACCACACTAGGAGGGGAAGAATCACCGCTAGTTAGGATAAACCAATGTATCCTGGCCGCTGGGTGACACAACAAACACTACTGTTGTGACATTGATATGGAGGGCCCCGATAACTAAGAACCCATAATTGGGGGTACTCTCATAAATTGGGGGATACTCTCATAAATTTGGGATACCCAAGATTAAATGGGACTAGATTTTGCCTAAGGGAGTATCTTTTCTAATGGTAAAATATCAATAGTGCCCTTTATCCTAATAAAAAAAACTAGTGCACATAAATTTGGTATCCCCTTAGGGTTACCACGTCAAAGTCGGCACTAGTATAACCTTGAATGCAATTCTGAATGTCACCGTGGGTATTGTTTTGTGGATAAACACAATACCGATTGTTTTAGCAAACAATGTTGATTTAGTTGGTGTGGCAATGTTGACTGGGCTTTACCAATAAATTTAAATGCAACTTTTGAGTTGAGTTTTAGATTCCAATATTTTAATTATGGATCATCTGCCTTAGAATCCATAGTAGCATCGTCATAAATCTAGAAAGCTAAGTGAGGGGTTTATTTTATTCTATGGTGTTTACATGAAGCAAGTTCGTTGGAATTTATATCAAGGGAACATTATCTATATACCCTTAGGATACCACCCCTTCAAAATACCCTTTCCAACTTAATATATACACTCAAGAATCCGGAAGCCCAAACCCGAGTTAGTAGATTACTAAAATGGCGCTACTTAAATAGACATAAATGTTACATCTAATTATACAGGTTATTTTAATTTCAGGTTTTCGGTTATGTGTCTCACTCTCTCCTTCTCTCCCTCTTTTCTCCAAAACCTATAAACTAGACATGAAAAAACTCAAAAGAATCAGAGAAATCAAACTAAAAACTAGTTTTTGATAGGATTATTGAGATACCGAAGATCAATCGAAGCAGAAAATATCGAAATAAAACATCGATTAATTTGTTTCAAAAAGTTTACATTTCAATTCATTTTGATTTTTTAAGGTTTTAGTAATAAATTTGCGTTAAATTTTATTTGATTTTGATTCAAATTAATCTTCCTTAACTGTCAATGACGTTGATTTGTACTTAACTGTTAACTTTTTTTATTTATATTGGTCGATTTGTGTTTTTTGTTTCAAATCTTTTTTATCTGGTACAGATCTACTAATCGGTGTTGTTTTTTGTTTCGAGTCTCCTTCTCTGATACAGATCTACTAATGGATGTTGTTTTTTGTTTCATTTACTAATGGCTTTTATAATTTTGTTGCATGTAATGAAATAAATATATTGATGCATGGAAACTGATGATATTGATGCTAAAAATCAACATAAGAAACTTTAAAAGGTAACTCTCAAAACCCCTGGTACTGAATTATTGCAAGTTTACAGTTTTGATTAGGTACTATTGATGTTGATGGTATTGATGCATGGAAATTCATTCTAGATCATGAGGTTTTAATATGTAATTATGCATATTTACTTTAGCTTTGTAATGTTCACATAACAGAATTAAGCTTCTCCTAGTTTATACTTGTTTTATAAACCTAGATTTATATTAGATTTATAGAATATGTTAAATGGTTCAACCGTCGACAAGTTTCTCAAATGATTGTTTCGTTGTTGTTTTTTTTTTGGTAATTGTTCCACAATTGAGCAAGTTGTTAAATGGTAAAACTGTATCATTATAATTAAACAACTTGTGGAACAATTTTATAACTCTAGTATGTTCTTAGGGAATATAAGACCGTATTATCAATTGGTTCCTGTTCACCTTGATTATTATCAAAAGACGGAACAAAACCTTTAGGGTTTATTTGTGGAAGACGGATTGATCCTTTGATAGACTTGTCTGTGTGAGACAGATTTGTTTATTGTCAAAGCCTGCGATTTTGGGTCGTAGCAACTCTTAGTTGTGGGTGAGATCAGCTAAGGGAATCAAGTGAGCAGTATCCTGCTGGGATCAAAGGCGTAGGGAGTACAACTGTACCTTGGGTCGGTGGGAGACTGATTGGGGTTCAATTACAGTCCAGTCCTAAGTTAGCTTGGAGTAGGCTAGTGTTTGTAGCGGCTTAATACAGTGTGTGTTTAATATGGACTAGGTCCCGAGGTTTTTCTGCATTTGTGGTTTCCTCGTTAACAAAATTTATGGTGTCTGTGTATTTCTATTTCCGCATTATATTGTTTTATCTTTATAATTGAAATAATAAAAGTTGTGTGTTAGATCATCAATTAGAGTAATCCAACCTTTGGTTGTTGATCTTCATTGATTGATCCTTGGATATTGGTCTTTGGTACCATCCAAGTTATTCCCTGTGTTTGATTAAAGATTCGCTGATTTTTATTAGCTTGAGTAAATCAAAAAACTAGAGAGATATTAACTACTTGAGATACTTTTACGTAGATTGAGTCTGACTATCTAGTTGATTCTCTAGAAATTATTTCGGAGTTATTCCATACAGATTGCTAAGCGAAATATTGGGTGGTGTTGTTAGACCCCCACTTTTTCAATTGGTATCAGAGCAGGCAAACACGTTTAAGACCTTACAAATCTGTGTTTGTAGTGATCTGACTCTATGGACAAGAGTATTATCTCTGATAAACGCTTTACCAGAAATAAAAGTTCTATCTCGTCTAACTCTAATAAAGAGAAGGGTTCGACAATCTCGAATATAGATGAACCTTCTGTACTGACGAGACAGACTAACACTGACATGTGTACTTCCTATTACCCTTCAAAAGTGATCTTCTCCATTAATGAACGAGATTCATCTGAAGAGAGTGAATTGATTCTAAATTTAGTTAGAATCCAATATGATAGATTCAATCGGTTGAAGCACCATGTCAATGTTCTACTTAGTGTAATAAGAGATTGCAAACCCAAAGGTAATACTGAAGCTCATTCTTCGTGTATGTCTCTTGAAGCTAGCCTTATAAGAGATGCCTTGGAAATTGAACATCGCTTGAGTAACCTCTCTATTCAAGGATGATCAAAGCAATCTAATATACCAAGTACTTCTGACACAACTAAAGATGGTTCATGCTCAGAAGTAAAAACGGAAGCCCCTTCTAGTAAAACGGATGTACATGAAGTCACCATCACTCAAGGATATTGCACATCAAATGGAGGGAAGAAATCTTCTAACGATGATATTAAGACTTTACTATCTAATCATTATGATGATCAGAAAGTATGTCTTATCTGTGAGACAAAGAGTTCTCTTAAACGAAAGGGAACCTCTAGGTTGAAGAAAAACTCCTTGGTTCAACTTCAACACACCTTAGATTTAATTCTTAAAGGTGTAACTGACATTCGTATGACTAAACCAATTGGTTTTTGTACCTACCCTGTGTATGTTACCAGGAAAGTCAGTTCAATGAGTTCCTTGAACACTCAAGAACAAAACAGACTTCTTAATAAACATCGTCTAAAGGAATATCGTGTCGTGGTCTCTGGAATAACGTTGCTCCTGTTGAGAAAGGAAGTTCAGAAGAAAGAAGAAAAATTGATGAAATGAGAGATAATCTTAAAAAGATAATTGAAGGGTATAAAGAATTCGTCAACAGGTTGTCCTCCTCCTCAAACCAAAATTCTTCTGGTAAGAACTCAAACTATGTCTCGTATTTTGATGACAGTAAGTTTTATGATAACTTCTCACATAAAAAGGAGTCCCTCTCTAGATTCAGGAGGAAAAAGAGACTTGATCATAAACACAAATCTCTTGATGAGCTTGTGGATCATATTTGTGCTAATTAATCACAAGGGTTGAAGAGCTTACTCATAAAAACCCTGTTGAGTAAGATGTGTTAATATTCAGTTATACTTTTGGCATTTCCGTCTGTTAAGTTGAGCCATCTTCTTATCGTTTATAGCTAAGCTTTTTAATTGCATACTCACTGTGCTTAAAGTATTGTTTGTAAAGTGTCATTTGGAAGTCTTCTTCTGAATCTTGTTTCTTGCTTCAACTATGCTCAAAAATTGCCTCCCTGAGTTATGGAATTTTTCGAGTCTTTTGTTGCAAGAGTCCCTTTTAAGATTTTTTTTTTGGGAGGTCATGTTGTACTCGAACGGATATCCGTGTTCTGGGACGAGTCAACTGTTTAATAAAACCCTATAATACCTTCCCTAAGAGACCCTTAAATATCAACCTATTAAGTTACGAAAGTCACGTACGCATACTCTAGGTTGGCTTCTGGGTTGTCAAGAATGTCTTCTTCTTCATCTTGCTATGGTGGTTTTGCAAGAGGGTTCCTTGACAAAGGTTGTGTTGTTGATTCCAAGAAGAAAAGAACCCTTGTAGATGAAGATCATCCTAATGCTTCATGTTATTTTGCCTATGTTAATGAGGATGCTGAAAAGGATGATATGATTTCTGCTGAAGTTGTTCATGACTTTCTTAAGTACTTCGGGGAAGCAAAACACTCTGAAAAATCTTGATGCATTGAAAATTGAGTTGGAAAAGGTTATTGTTGACCTTGGTCTCATAAAGTCTTACATCGATGATCTTCGCAAAGAGAATCACCTCTCCGATGTTGCAATGAATGTTGTTGTTCACAAGTTAAAAGACCCTTTGTCTCATGAAGATTCTGAACCGTCCATATGATCTTAGTCGTGTTCGGAATAGGACTGGAGTCTGTTTTCCTTTAGCTTGTTTTATTTGTTGCCTAGTATGTCTTATTTTTGGTTTAGTTGGAAGAATAACTAGTTCTTTGAATAGCAATGATTGTGACTACACATAGCTATTATTTTTCATCTTCTTGTTCTTTTTTAGGTTTATTAGTATTAAATTCTAAAAATATTTGGAGGATGATGTTTTTGCAGTATTTAATCTTTATTATTTGTTATATTGCAATTTGTTATGGGATTGGTGTTACTATGTTTGTCCCATACTTTGTCAAAAGTAAAGTCGTTCGTGGTCGGTATTCACGTATTGATAAAAGAATGAATGGACTTTTGACAAATACAAAAGTTAAGCCTATATTGTCAATTATCTTGATGGAAGATAGGCTAAAATCTTTTGTTTTAAAGGATTATGTATATTAATATCGTTATGCAAATAGTGATGCGAAGATAGAATGAATCCTTGTGTATTCAGCAGTATTGATCATCCCTGATCCATATTTTATGTATTACTGTGAGGCTCCTTAATGTATCTTATGTTGAACACTATACAACCAAGTTGATTTTTTAGCTTAGTTGGTGTTCCGTGAGGTATGTTATGTCGAGCATATTGAACTAAATTAATCATCTTGTTTGGTTATTTAGTTATTGCTCCATAAGGTTTCTTATGTCGAGCAAAATGACAATTAAATTGATTACTTTTGTAATTAGTTTGGTTGTGTATTCCAATTAGATTAATTATGGATTCTCTTGTAATAAATCTAGTTGAGTATTTTCGTGTCTCCATAAGTTCTCTTATGTTGAGCACAATCAATTGAATTGATAACTTTTTGTGTTTAATTTGATTGCGTATTCCGATTAAATTAATCATGGGATTACTTGTGATTAATTTGATTGAGTTTTTGGATATAGTAAATCATTCTTATGGTTTTTGGTGTCCAATAAAAATCCTTCTTTTCTTTCAAAGTTAAGGTCTCTCTTGTTGTTCTTTCGGGAATGACATCAAATGGGGAAGAGTTCTTTTGAACTTGTGCTTAATGGTCATATCTTGAGGGGTATGCGGCTGTGGAATTTTAGAGGGGTTATCTTGTATCTTTAAACTCCTTGATGAATGCATTTAGCGTCGGCTTTATGATTGCATCTAAATTAGTTGGTATGTATTTTTTTTTCCTTTTGTCATGAAATGTCTCTCTCGGAAATTTCATTATGATCCTGTTCTTGTACCTTTGCCAATTTTATTGACAAAAATAGGGAGAATTAATATGTAGTCCACACTATAAATACATATGGTTTTCGGATCATTGTGTAAGGGGGAGTGGTTTCCATATGAGATGGAGTATTGACTAAGAGGGAGTTATACATATCACCATAGTATTATTGTTGAAGTTGTGATACAATTGAACTTTGACGCTGTGTAATAATACTATGACACTGTATAACAGTGATCGAGAACTATGTTTTCTCATTATTATAGCTACAGATATTCAACAACGTTGATGCTAAACTTACAACCTTTGGGGATCATTGGAGTACTTGGAAGTGACGAAGATTTCGAGGAATATTGAAGATTAGACCTGTGGAATAGGAGCTACTGTAGTTTCTTTATCTTTTTTGTATTCCATATGTATTGATAGTTTTGTCACTAAAATTGACAAGGGGGGAGATTGTTAGAGCATTGCTCAGTCGAACTCGCATGCGTTGCTATCTCAAGCATGTTTGTCAATGTTAGTGATCAAAACTATAAGTCTTGATTTCTAGTATATTATAGATAAGTCTCGAGCTAGGATAGAAAGTATAGTTGATCTCAAGGACTTCATGGAGATTCATCATACAAGTAGAAGAACTACTCAAGGAACCTGTGGAACTTCTCGACAAAAAGGTATGTGAAGACTTGAACTTATCTATCAATCAAAAGTCTATCTACTCTATCTCCTACTCTTTGAGACAAGAAGTCGTATGCAATATATATATATATACTTGGATTATACACATTTGGTATTTCAAGCCTAGTATACCTCGCCTATCTATATCTCTAAATATGTGTTGGTAAGCTTTTCTCTTCGATCAAGTTTATCTTTACCATGTGACAAAAGTCATGATATGTTTCAATCATCTTGAAAATTGCTTTGATGAGAAATGGTGTAACAACTATATAACGTTCTCTAAGAATGTTTCAATGATTGAAATGAGAGTTTAGATTACATAACCAATGGTGGACATAAGCATTGTTGTGGAAACACATTTATGTATAAATCCTATTCCTTAAACAAAAGTTTGCGAACTTTGTTGATCAAGAGAACCGGAAGAATGGCGTGAGCCAAGTCCGCGAACTCAGTCCACGAACTACCGAAGTTCTCAAACCCGAGAATTTCTGATGGAGTTGAAAAACCACTTGCGTGAAGCTAAGTCCGCAAACCGGCGAAGTTCTCATACCCGAGAATTTCTGCTGGAGTTTGTAAACTCTGCCCGGTAACTTAAGTCCGCGAACCTAGTCTGCGAACTTGAGAAGGTTATATATCTGAAGATGATTTCTGAACTTAAACTTAAAAAGACTAAGGAATGCAGTTTGCAAACTGTGACTATAAAAGTTCATGAACCGATTCAAGTGAATCAAATCATCTTTGCTCCAATTGTGTCTTGTGTAGTACATGAGATTTCCTTGCAATTGAACAACTCTCTAACTAGTTCATCTTGAAGTTATTTGAACTAGTTATGGTGAAGAAGAACATGGTTGATATGAAATGCTCATATGGATAACCTTTTGGTTAACTATTGTTGAACCAACAAGTGCATAAGTTTGGGTACGGTTAACTTAGAAACGTGCATTGTCAAGTGTGTGTAACAAGCTAAGTTTTCGATCTAACGGTTAAATAATATTAGCTTGAATCTAAATCAGGTTTTCATCTAACGGTGGATATTGATTTCTTTGTTACCAAGGTAACTTAATTGCAAAACCTGATTTGAAAGACTATATAAAGGAGACATCTAGTATTTTGCAAAACTAATCCCCATACCTTACGTGTGATACTAGTTTGCGTGCTAGAGTCGTTTCTCCTTTAACCTTTGGTTTTCTTCTTCTAAGACCAGGTTAACGACTTAAAGACTTTATTGGGATTGTGAAGCCATATCGATACTACTTTTATCGTAGTTGTGTGATCCGATCTTGCATCTTATATAGTACGAGTACAATCAGATTGATTGGCTTGAGATTGATATCTCCAATAGGCAAGATATAAAAAGTAGTCACAAACATCTTCGTCTCATTGTTTGTGATTCCGCAACATCTTGTTTCCTACCATACAATTAAGATTGTTGTGAGGTGATTAATAACTATAGGTTGTTCTTCGGGAATATAAGACCGGATTATCAATTGGTTCCTGTTCACCTTGATTATTATCAAAAGATGGAACAAAACCTTTAGGGTTTATCTGTGGGAGACAGATTGATCCTTTGATAGACTTGTCTGTATGAGACAGATTTGTTTATTGTCAAAGCCTGCGATTTTGGGTCGTAGCAACTCTTAGTTGTGGGTGAGATCATCTAAGGGAATCAAGTGCGCAGTATCCTGCTGGGATCAGATGCGTAGGGAGTACAACTGTACCTTGGATCGGTGGGAGACTGATTGGGGTTCAACTACAGTCCAGTCCGAAGTTAGCTTGGAGTAGGCTAGTGTCTGTAGCGGCTTAATACAGTGTGTGTTCAATCTGGACTAGGTCCGGGGGTTTTTATGCATTTGCGGTTTCCTCGTTAACAAAATTTCTGGTGTCTGTGTTAGTTCTATTTCCGCATGATATTGTTTTATCTTTATAATTGAAATAATACAGGTTCTGCGTTAGATCATCAATTAGAGTAATCCAACCTTTGGTTGTTGATTGTCATTGATTGATGCTTGGATATTGGTCTTTGGTAACATCCAAGTCATTCCTTGTGTTTGATTAAAGACTCGCTGATTTCTATTAGCTTGAGTAAATCAAAACAAGAGAGAGATATTAACTCCTTGAGAGACTTTTACGTAGATTGAGTCTGACTGTCTAGTTGATTCTCTAGAAAGTATTTCGGAGTTAGTCCATACAGATTGCTAAGCGAAATATTGGGTGGTGTTTTTAGACCCCCGATTTTTCAACTTAGACCTTTCAATTTTAAACAAGACAAGTACTAGGTTAGTTGATAGACACATTTATGTGTCTAATATGTCTCAATTGTAGGTATTGTTAATACTCGATTTTCTATTTATTTTGTTATTTTATGTCTTTATAGGTATTTTTAGAGAAATAAGCTCTTGCGGCAAAAATTGGCTCAAAAACTGGTGTTTTTACACTCCTAGGATAAAGTACTAAAGACACTCCAGAAATGCACCGGAAGAACCCCAGAAATGTCCCGGAGGAACCCCAGAAAAATTACTGTTTCAGCCCCAAAAATTACTATTTCCGCCCCAATTGCTAAAGGGACCCCAGGAATGGATTAGGAGGAGGTCACTTTCTTCCCAGAATTTGAAAATATTTTTGGCGGGAAAATTATTTCATACACTGGCAGATTTTACGGGCATGATTTGAAAGGGTTATGAGTAGACTAAAGAGCTGAAATTCAAGGGATAGACTCCTTATGTGTATATTTTGAGTGTTGGAATGGCCTGAGTTGGGCCCAATCGCTAGATATTTTTCACAACAGTTAAAAAAGGAAAATAGGGTTTCAAGTTGATTTATGGAAATTAAAGGAGACTAAAGGCAAGAAAAATAATTCTGAGGATTCATATACATATTTAGAAGATATTGGAATGATCGAAACATCTCAGAAACGCGTGGAGAAAGAAAATATAGAAATTATTTCCCGTGGAAAATATTTGTGTTCAATGAAGATTATTTGGAGTTATGACGAGATTCAATGCGTGATATGGGTATAGATAGTCTCTTAGGGTGATGTAGAAGCGGTGTCGAGAGTCTGGGGGGCTGAGGAGAGCCAGAGAAGAAGAAATTCGAGTTTTCCCAAACTCGGTTTCTGCTGCTGCTGATGATGATGAACATGAAGAACACGAAGAACGGACCTGCAACAACAATCGTTTTTTCTACGGTAGTAACGACTAACACATGTGGGTCGTAATAAGGAAGTCTTATTTTCCACAGCGTTTGCGACAGTGCTTCAACAGTCTTATTTTATCACTGAGGGTCGTAGTTCTCTGGTTTTATTGTATTTCTCATATTCTCATCATTTGTAAACCATTTTTGAGCCATAATAAATTATTTTGAGAGCATTTTTACTATGATGAGTTAAACCCCAACACTGGGACGACGGAGGAGGCCGAGCTTCGTACATGGGTAATTTTATTAATTCTTTTTAAGACTTTTGCATTAAAAATTAATTGAAATATGATTTGATTAAATTGGGTGTTATTTGATTAGATGGGTCATGCTTAGCTTAGGTGATTTGATGTTCCATGCTTAACATTTACAATCAATGTTTTGAGAATCTACTTTGGCAAAATAAGAGTCCATATATGTTTTGAGCGATTATTGTTGAGAATAAATCATTGAGCCCTATGTTATGAAGATTGGCCGAATCATTAGTCCCAGTACCTCTCTACCAATTTGTCAATATTTTTGTATATAATTTTTATAAATCTAAAAATCCTTCACCTTCACAAGTCTTAGAGTTCGAACCATCCTTACCGCTACTACTACAACCCCCATTAAATCATTAATCATTTTGGCGCCGCCGACGCGGATTTGTGCTTAGGTAGAATTTTTAGGTTTTTATTTTTTTTACTATTATTTGTTCCTTTTTACGTTTCTTTTTGTATCTTTGATTTACAGGTTCGAAGTGGAGCACTAAGGACTTGGAGAGGAAAAAGCTTAAAGCGAAAAGCGAAAAGAGAAGAAAAAAGGACAATTTTAGGATTTAATTTTTAAATTTTAAATTTTTTTTTAGAGTGTGAGAGGAAAACTGTAATTTTTTTATTTATTTATTTTGGACTTTGGACTTTAAACAATTGGACTTTATTCTTTTTTTTACCCTACGGAAGGGTATTATTAAAAAAAAAAAATTTATATAAATTGTGTGCAGGGAAGGACGACGATTACTATATCGTCTCAGCCCCTCGGGTTCGTACATGACATACGAGTCGTGGCCCGAGTCGACTTCAACGGTTCATCCCCCGTCTGGTACGGGAGGTAAGTCCATCGAAACACTCGCGAATCTCCTGTAAGCGAGTTATTGTATTCCTTAAGGTGATTCATTGATTGAGGACGAATTTGGACTGTTTTTAAATTCCTAGTAAAGGGAAAGTCCTGGCCAATACAAGATAAGGGTTCGGATTTCATCACCGCTCCTTTCATGCCCGCCTTAGGAAAACGAAACCTAACGCGAACCCAAGCTTAAAACTTGACTAGAACGAGACCGATAGGGTAACGCGCTTATTAGGAAAAAATTTCGAAGGATATTGGTTACTTTCTTAAGCACACCTCGAAGTTCATGATGGTTTCTGTGAGTTGAATGCGTGACTGCGCCGCCTTGTGATAGCGGTGAGGCCTTGGGTATCAAAGCTCCACTGAGCTTCCCTCTCCTCAATTCAACTTACTTTGACTAGGATTGATTCCGGAGAGGTTTGCTTAAATTGTAACGAATTCCCTTTCGAAAGATAGAAGCTGGTCTAGAAACAATCTAAGTGGAGCCATCATGCTTTTTGTTTGCTAGATTTTATAGGTTTGATTTGGTCGAGTCAGCCTTGTTTGTGATTGTGTAGAATTCCCTTGCAATTAAGAATGTCGAGATGGTATGATAGAAGCCAATACAATGAATATCGACCTGAATTTGAATATGGACATCATCAGTTTTATTACCATGGTGGGAATAGTGGTTGGGAACGCCAAACTTTTCAAGGTTATGGTTCATACCATGGTGAGCCCAATCACTATCCTCACAACCATCAGTCATACGAGAAAAATTCTGCTAATTCCTCTTTACTTGAGTCGACATGTAAGTTAGCTGAGACAGCACGTAAGTTCGCTGAAATGAATAACTTAGTTATGGACGAAAATAATGCAATGAGTGAACTTTCTTTACCTGATTTCCTAGATTACGTCAGGAATTCATGTGAGTCGGCCCAAAAAGCTTTTGTTAGAGACCCAGAATAGAACTTCTCTAAAAGATCTAAATTTCCAAAATAGTGTTTCCAATTTTACCCTTGATGTAAATAGTGAATATTTGCCTAATCTAGAGGACGAGGTTAGAATAAAAGACACTACTTATTTAGATAAGGTTCAATCATCTTCGTACTATGATGATGAGGATAGCAGTAATAAAGAATCTGAAATATGTAGGCATAGTGATCAGGAGTCTAGTAATCCAATTGAGCTGTATAGTGATTATATCATTTCTAGTTCAAATCCAAATAATTTTTATGATTATTCACCTATTCAAAAGGACGAGGATTTGATTAGGGATACCACCGTTTTAGACGATGTAGTTTTTCCTTTTGATTACGAAGCTGATAGTGGTTTAGAGGAACGGGTTCATTTCGAAAATACTGTTTTAGAGTCTAGCGACTTAGAAACAATAGTCTTGGAAGAAGAAGATAGACCCGTAGAGATGAGTAAAGATGCACTACCTGATAATAAGTTAGAAGAATCTCTTGAATATTTTAAGGACTCTGAAGATACAGAAATTCAAGAAATAATTAGAGGTCTATCTAGAGACACTGAAAACTCTAAGTATGGGGGTGATTATCACTTTCCTAGTGCCTTACCTTTAACTCTCAGAAAGTCCCCACACTTAGGACTTGATATCTCTGCCTCGACCATTTTGCAAGATTACCTTCATACTCGTTTTCCCGAACCTAATGATGTCCAGGAAGAAGTTCAGTCGTTAGAAACCCATCATACCCAGATTGACTTTGTTTTCCCACCAAATAGTTTTCTTTCAAATGTGGGAACGTTTATATTTCAAATGTGTCGAATATTAAGTTGTGAGACTAAACCTAAATGCTTTAGGAAATTAGAATCGACACATTTGCTTAAGAATGACCACTACTCTCATTTTGGTCAATATTGTAAGTCAAATCTTATTGACTTAGAGGATCCTCAGTTATTTAGGTTATTATTGTGCGCTTCTAAGATCATATCTGAGTTTTTCCAGACTCTAGGACCTAATGATTCGGATCCCACCTTTGAAGAAACGCAACCTATGAAAATATTTTATTTAGACCCTTTCTTAGAACCTGAACCACAATTAGATATAAATATCTTAATCAGGAAACTAGATAAGGGCATGTTATCCTTGTTCACTTTCTTGGGTTATTGTAGTTTCCTTTGGTCCGCTCTTTTTGGTTTTGAAGACCCACAGTTATTTCGGTTGTTACTTTTTGATTCTATGAGGTGACTAATTCCTTCCGATGTCTGGCTGAAGACTTTAAACTTAGCACTTCTTGGGAGGTAACCCAATCTCATGCAACACGGTAATATCTTTCCTTATCTCTTTTGCTTCAAATGGTAACAGTTTCTCCTTGTTCATGCTTTTAATTTCATCTTTAGAACATTGAGGACAATGTTAGATTTAAGTTTGGGGGTATGGGAGAAACTTTTTAGTTGCAGTATGAATAAATAAACTCCAGATCCTAGAAATTTATGCGTATTTAGGATGGCACTAACCAATCTAAGTGGATGGAAGCATTTTGGTTGTAGGAGTTGAGGAACCAATCTGAATAGATGGAAACATCTAAAGAGTGTATTCATAAAAGCACAGAGCTCAGGTGTTAGAAATAACATGATAGTTTTACCATATCTCGTTGAGTCCTTTTCAATTCTATTTTTATTTTATTTTGTTTTTAAACCATGTTTCTCTAAGTGATAGGTGGGAACCACGATTCAAGTTGTTACCAATGCTAGGATGAATTAGAGTGATTGAGTTATAAAAAAAAAAAGAAAAAAAAAAGAGACCAGACCATTCGACCAAAAGGAAAATTCAATAAATTCGACCACTGGTACCCTTGTATATGCCAGTTGTGTTGACCTAGAGTTAGGTTATCGACCACTGGTACCCTTGTATATGCCAGTGTGTTGATATTAGTCAGACTAGTATCTCAATCCATTAGGATAGGTTCATTTTGGCGGAGGCCTTCAGACAGATATGGGAAACGCCGTTCACTTAGTAAACATCAAAACCATCTATGTTTTTCTATATCCATCTCTTAATCTTTCCATGTGATTAGATTGACTCCGAATATGATGTCCATAGTGCAACTATCTGAGTAGAGCTCTGTCACTTATATATGAATTTTAGTATGCTTGAGTGAAAACTCGTGTACATCAATTGGAATTTTGCATCAGGGTACTTCCTCTTGTAGTCAATAAGTATGCCAACCAAGGAGATTCTTTAGTGCCTTCCAAGGTTCTTTGTAGATAGCTAGGGTCTGGAGTATTTGTTTTGTGGGTACACCTCTGGTAAACCCTCCCGAGATTAACTCGGTCACTAGGGACACCTAGTGAGTTAGGATTTTTTTCAATATTAGTTTTGCTCGAGGACTAGCAAATAATAAGTTTGGGGGTGTTGATAGACACATTTATGTGTCTAATATGTCTCAATTGTATGTATTGTTAGCACTCGATTTTCTATTTATTTTTTTATTTTATGTCTTTATAGGTATTTTTATAGAAATAAGCTCTTGCGGCAAAAATTGGCTCAAAAAGTGGTGTTTTACACTCTAGGATAAAGTACTAAAGACACTCCAGAAATGCACCGGAAGAACCCCAGAAATGTCCCGGAGGAACCCCAGAAAAATTATTGTTTCAGCCCCAAAAATTACTATTTCCGCCCCAATTGCTAAAGGGACCCCAGGAATGGATTAGGGGGAGGTCACTTTCTTCCCAGAATTTGAAAATATTTTTGGAGGGAAAATTATTTCATACACTGGCAGATTTTACGGGCATGATTTGAAAGGGTTATGAGTAGAATAAAGAGCTGAAATTCAAGGGATAGACTCCTTATGTGTATATGAATATATTTTGAGTGTTGGAATGGCCTGAGTTGGGCCCAATCGCCGGATATTTTTCACAACAGTTAAAAAAGGAAAATAGGGTTTCAAGTTGATTTATGGAAATTAAAGGAGACTAAAGGCAAGAAAAATAATTCTGAGGATTCATATACATATTTAGAAGATATTGGAATGATCGAAACATCTCAGAAACGCGTGGAGAAAGAAAATATAGAAATTATTGCCCGTGGAAAATATTTGTGTTCAATGAAGATTATTTGGAGTTATGACGAGATTCAATGCGTGATATGGGTATAAATAGTCTCTTAGGGTGATGTAGAAGCGGTGTCGAGAGTCTGGGGGGCTGAGGAGAGCCAGAGAAGAAGAAATTCGAGTTTTCCCAAACTCGGTTTCTGCTGCTGCTGCTGCTGCTGCTGATGAACATGAAGAACACGAAGAACGGACATGCAACAACAGTCGTTTTTCTACGGTAGTAACAACTAACACCTGTGGGTCGTAATAAGGAAGTCTTATTTTCCACAGCGTTTGCGACAGTGCTTCAGCAGTCTTATTTTATCACTGAGGGTCGTAGTTCTCTGGTTTTATTGTATTTCTCATATTCTCATCATTTGTAAACTATTTTTGAGCCATAATAAATTATTTTGAGAGCATTTTTACTATGATGAGTTAAACCCTAACACTGGTACGACGGGGGAGGCCGAGCTTCATACATGGGTAATTTTATTACTTCTTTTTAAGACTTTTGCATTAAAAATTAATTGAAATATGATTTGATTAAATTGGGTGTTATTTGATTAGATGGGTCATGCTTAGCTTAGGTGATTTGATGTTCCATGATTAACATTTACAATCAATTTTTTGAGAATCTACTTTGGCAAAATAAGAGTCCATATATGTTTTGAGCGATTATTGTTGAGAATAAATCATTGAGCCCTATGTTATGAAGAGTGGCCGAATCATTAGTCCCAGTACCTCTCTACCAATTTTTCAATATTTTTGTATATAATTTTTATAAATCTAAAAATCCTTCACCTTCACAAGTCTTAGAGTTCGAACCTTCATTACTACAACCCCCGAAAAATCATTAATCATTAGTTAACTAGCATTTCTTGTTAAGGCATTCGATTAGACTTGAATAACCAAAACCTCACTTCGATAAGTCTAAATAAGATCTGAATTAACTTAGTTTCTCTTATCCGGAATCGAATTGGACTAAAAAACTCATCCCGTACACCTTTTATTTCGTTAGGCCATAAATAATTTATACAAACTAACATAAATCAACTTGCATAATTATTCACCTCAACCAGAAGCAATTGAAACAATATAGACATTAAAAGCACCGCAATTGCACCGAAATTTTGTAATCCTAAACAATTGATACCATACAAACGCAAGATAACAATAGTTTTTCTTCACAGGAACCAATTGAATCACACACAATATCAATTGTACAGAAATTTTGTAAGCTTAAACAATTGATACCACACAATAAAGCAAGATAACAATAGTTTTTCTTAACCAGAACCAATTGAATCACACACATCCACACACACATCATGGAATAAACATCAATCGTACCGAAATTTTGTTAAGTAAAAGAAATAAATATATATAAACTCAGGCTTTTCTTAAATAGGAAAACAATTAACTAACAACATTTTTACCTCAAATTTCGCATCCATTTCTCCAATATGTTTGCATCTTCGTCCAGGGAGAATTGATATCGAAATATCATCATGTTGTCATCCTTATGCATAAACAAAAGAATAACAACAACCAACCTTTACTAGACAAAGGTTGAAAATCGGTTTTAACAATCGCAAGCAAAAGTTGAAAACCGTCGAAACACATATGCTTTTATGCTAAACCAAAACCGATTCAACATATTGTGACTTTTTCACATATTGTTTCTACCAGAACCCCTCATTATTTTTTGATAAAGCCTACCAACATGGGCTAGAACTTTATCCCGCTAAATCAAAAAGTCACCCAAACCACAAGGATTCATAATATATGAGATCGAATATTAAGGTAGTAAAACCGAAATCAGGCATCCCATAAATCAATTTGCAATAAACCATAAATATTCAACATAAAATACCAAAATATTTTAGGAAATTGAATTACGAAACCAACGCAAAAATAATGAGGTCATTCCGAGTTCGGACGAAGAAGTTATGTGCAAAACAGTTTTTACACTTCTTCGTAAGGGGACCTCTCACTAGGATCGGTTCCCTCACCATGACATGGTACTAGGATCGGTTCTCTCACTATGACAGGGTACTAGGATCGGTTCCCAAGAGTTACTTGTGACAGATCACAACACTAGACTGTTTTCGACATAACTTTTGCATACGATGTCCGAATTCAGTGATTTTTGGATCGTTTGAACCGTAAAAACAAGTGCTACACATATATGATCAGTAGATATCAACATCA
This sequence comes from Papaver somniferum, assembly GCF_003573695.1. Taxonomy (NCBI): domain Eukaryota; kingdom Viridiplantae; phylum Streptophyta; class Magnoliopsida; order Ranunculales; family Papaveraceae; genus Papaver; species Papaver somniferum. The sequence continues at coordinate 187,756,591 of NC_039359.1, read as the reverse complement.
TAAACTCAAAATTACCGTTTATTTCAAAACCTAAAATATAGATAGAGAAAGTATAAGTATAGAAGAAAAGAAATCTCTTAAAGATGTTAATTAGTCAAATAATAACCGAGAGATCATGTGCTCAGTTTCATGTGCTTCCTCACCTTTCAAAAAATTGAGCACCAAGGTGAGTATGCACATTCTAACACAACTAGGTTGTGTTGAGTTGATCCTTGTCTTGTTCGTCACGAGTGACTAAGACAAAATCATCATTCTTGACCTCTTGCTTGGTTTGTTTTCTCTTGTTCCATATCTTGTTTTTCTTCTTTGACTTGTGATGAAGAGTGTGATTATCACAACCTTTACTAGTACAAGAGATTTCAGACATAATGTCTTTCTTTAGTCTCTCAAAAAGATCAATTAAGAGCTGAGAGTCATTCTTGTGACTAACTTTTGGTCCCTTCTTGGATATGGAGGACTTAGGGACCCATTTAGAGTTAGGTTTCGCAGGAGCAGATTTCTCCTTCATACCATTAGAATCATTGTCCTTTTGAATATTTTGCAAAACACCCTTTCTCCAAGTTGGAAGATCAGATCTTGTTTTTGCATTTAAAAAGTCATCTCTCTTTCTATAACTGGGTCTTTTATGAAACAACCTTGTCGAGTGATATGCAAAATTTGAACTATCATTATAATAATTCCTTTTTCCTAAACTTAGGACAATACCGATTTGAGTTCTTACGAGGATAAAACTTAGCCAATTCGTTTGATACAATAGAAAGTGCATCTTCCATCTTAAGAATTTTGCATCCCCATTGCAAGTTCCTTTATTACCACAATAATAACAATGCTTAGTATAAATATACGAAGTATGAGTTTTAGTGTTACCTTTTTGTGGATCCTCTTGCATTGGAGCTCGACGAGTTTTCTTCTTCTCCTTCTTATTATCCTTGTTCAACGTTGTTGCTTTCTTGATATTGGCAAAAGTGCTCTCTTTGATTGTTGTACTTGGTTGAACATGATTCTTAGGCTTGACTGGTTTTCCTTATTTACGAGCAACTTTTACATCAGTGGAAGCCTCTGGTTTAGAAGAATTTGTATCTTTAAAGAATTTTAACTCTTTGTTAATATTTGAAGCATTTATTCCCTTATAGGCCAATCCTCGTGTATCATGATGATTTCTACTTTCTTCCAACATTGATATTAAGTTGGTTGAGCTTTCATTGTATCTTTTTAGTTCTAAATTTTCTTCTTCCAACATCTTGATTTTATCAAGAGCACCGGCTAGATCAGCCTCAAGGCGTTTTTCTCGTGAGAGATATACACCTTCTTTCTCTTCAAAACTATTTTGTTGAGAGTTAATCTTTGCATCAGATTCAAAAAGTTTCTCTTCCAACAAGTGAATTTTTTCAAGAGCAACATTACACTCTTTCTGTAACAATTTTGTTTGAGAGAGACTAGCAACGGATTTTTATTCAACACCCTGTACTTGTCGAGAATTAAACATTGCTTCCAATTCAGCACGTTTCTTTTCCGACAAAAACAGTTCTCTTCGAAGATTTTCACATTCTAATTTCTTAGAATTTAGATCGTTTGTATGATCTTTAAGAAGATAATCACTGTTCTAGTAACCAATATAATATCCTTGAAAAACCTTCTTCAATTTCTTGTTCTCACGACAAAGAGGAGTTATAAAACTAAGAAAATCCGAAGTTCTCAGCTTTTCAATTTTCATCGGTTCCAGCAGTTTAGAGTATTCAGAGATATCCTTTTCTACTTCTTGTTCAAAATCTGAGTCATCATCATCGGAAATTTCATCTAACCTTTCTTGTAGACCTATTTTCCAGTCGTCATCGGTTTCTACATTATTAACAAGATTAACTTGTCTCGTAGAATCTCTAGAGATGATGTCTTCAGATATTGAACCATAGATGCCATCATCAAGTGTTAATTCAGAAATATTGATGTCTTGCTTTACTTGATACAAAGGTTCGGACTTAACCAAACACAATAGGATTGCTTATCAAGTAAATAGGAATTAACGTTTGTGTAATTTACTTTAATTATGATAAAATAATTATAATGCGGAAATATAAAGTAAATGACACAGAAATATTTTGTTAACAAGGAAACTGCAAATGCAGAAAAACCCTGGGACCTTGTCCAGAATTGAATACTCTCAGGATTAAGCCGCTACACAAAATTACACCTAACTTCGTATAGTTGAGACCAAGAAACTAAACCTATAGTTCACCTAGTTCCGTCTGTATTCCCACGCCTCCAACTTATAAATAAGTCACGTACTTGGAACAATTACTTTGGTTCGTATTCCAAACAGTAAAGGAACAACAAATCTGTTTGGTATCAACTCTATTCAACCAAGTGATATGAGTCGGACAAAGGCTCTTCCGTTTATCTTAACATAAACTCCTTCGTCAGGTCCTTAGATTTATCTTATGTTCAATTACCGAAGTAATCGTTTAAGATTAAGCCAACAACACTCTTAATCCAAAGAATTGTATTGATGCCGATCTACTCAATTAATCAATCCAATCTACCACAAGGATAAAACGATTATTAATTGGATCCTCTTTTACCAAAACATATAGTTTGTGCACACCAAAGATTATAAACCCAAGTCAGATCTTCAATATCTTCTTTTTCCTCAAATCTTCTTAAATCTTCAATAAAATCCTACACACAATCACTTGAATCTCTTGTGATCAATCACACAGAGAACGGAGTCTATTAACAATGGATTATCACAAGATTGTCTTTAGAACTAACAACATTCTAAAGATCCTTGTCGAAACTCTGAACTAGTTTGAGTGAATCTTATATCAGAAGAGAAGATCCTCAAACATAAACAAACTAGGTGCAATCAGATTTCAACCACCGTTAGTCAATCAAATCAATCGAAAACAAAAGATACGGAAATTATCTAATTTCCCACCAATGGTACATGCTAGAGCTTCTCAATCCCAAAGAAGACTTTAAGTTGAGCGGCCGTAAGAGATTTCGCATAACTAGGTTACTCTCCTCTCCGAATAGGCGGCTACAACACTAACAACAACAAAAGAGGAAGTCTGTTGTTATGAAGGATTAGTTTGCTAGAAAGGCAAACTTCAAGTATTTATAGACAAGGAAGTTTGAACACCAAGGAATTTCCAAAACCGAAAATATTCTCAAGATATTCATTAAAGCACAAATTCGGTTTCCGTAATTCCTGGAAATGTTTGTCCAAAAATAATGATCGAAATCTCTCGAAAAATATAATTAGTAAATGCACATTATTAATTCTTATATTTCCCTACAAAATGAAATTAATAACCTTATTTAAAAGATTTTTAACTTACTTATATTTTGATCCTGGGATTTTCTTCCTTTATCTATTAAGGAATAACTTTGAACAATTAAAGAAATAAACATTCACAACACGTGCTCAAAGTATGTCGACATCCATACTTTGTAAGTTCTCTTTCACATTTACAACCTTGAAACCGATTTTCCACACTTCTAAACAAGTTTAGAATTGGTTTATCTGACTTTCAAGAACTATGTGATTGATCAAACAAACATTCAATCGCAATCATGGGTTTAACAGTGCTACCAAAACAAGTTTCAGTTCTACCTCCATGTGAGTATTGTGCATAGTCACACTAGCTTTCCAAAATTCAGTTGACTAGGTACTAGGATCGATTCTCCACATATATATGGTATCTAACTTATATGTGTTGCACATGTCCATAGGATCAGTTCCCCTTTGCCTAAAAACGTGTTGCACATATCCATAGGATCGGTTCCCTTTTCTGCTATAAACCTTGTTGCACCTCATACAAGGAGCGGTTCCCCTTTGTGATGTACTGCACCTCTTACTAGGATCAGTTCCCCTTTCCCAAATTTGGTCAGACATAACACAAACCCGATCATACCATCTCAGGTGATTACTTAAGATAGGTTTCACCAGTAAAAGTCATTCCAATACATAAGTCAGGCCTTTGTGAATAGTTCTACCAATAACACAAACAAGTTGTGAGCGGTTATACTCAATCACACATATTGGTTGTTCATAAGATATGCAATGAATAACAAAACCAATAACACCTGGTAATTTCCTTTTCGGTTCACAAACAAATTTATGAACTTACTTCCTTAGAACACATGTAAACATTGTTACCTTGGATGAAATCCTCACCTCATACCCATACATAATCACAATAGCATTCAAATGATTATGGGGATGTCTTATCTACAAAGTTTAACGGTTAAGCAATAAACCTCGTATTGTATTCCTTAATACTATGTCTATCTAGAGTTCAAATATGCTTCGTAGTTATGTTTTCAATATGCACGACTTGAAAGATACATTAGGCAATGAAACAGTTCAAGTCAAATATCACTAACCTCAAGTGGAAGGATGATTGTTGTCGTTGTAGCTCCTTTCTTCTTCACATCTTCAAGTCTTCGCAATACTTGTAATGTCTCATATCCTAATACTTTCAAGCTAACCTATACGTAGCTGACTCTAGTACATAATCAAGTGACTCTTAACATGAGTTTTGATTCACTAAAATATGACAACCAAACTTGACATACCAATGCTTGGTGGGTTCAACCGAGAAATGGTCTAACAGAACCCTTCCAGTACAGGCAAATAGTTAGAGAAGTAAATCTGATATGCAGAGCGGATCTTGAGTTTCATAGGGCCTTTTATACTGTACAATATTTTTTTCACGCAATAATTTGTTTTGTTTATTTTATTTTTTGTTGGCTAATAGAAATAAAAAATTTATAAGGAAAACTCAAAAAATGTAGCTAAGGATGTATTGCAATTCTAACAAGACTCATTACTTTGAATCGTGAATCATAATCATTATCGATGTCTGAAATTAATAAAATTTCATAATTATATATATTAATTAACTAGTAATAAGCGGTTTTCTAGATGTTGGCATAACGCATCAGATCCTTCCACTATAAAACCGTTAATCGCAACAAAATTATTCAAGCCTGTTCATTTTAAAATCGTCAATGGTGACGAGATTTGTATCTTAAATCTATTCAGTTTTTTAGCACGATGAATGAATGATTGGTGAAAACCAAAATAAGGAATTTTTTTAATGTAAATGTATTATGTAAATACACATTACTAGTCATTCTAGAGTGAGCAGGTTAAGCTTAATGGTTTATGAAAAAACGGGGGTATAACAACCACACCCAATAACTCGTTCGGAAATCTGTATGGACTTAACTCCAATATAATTCCGAGAGCACCAACTTAAAAGCGAGACTCAATCAAGAAATGTATCAAAGAGCTTTATCTCTCTTTCTCAATACAATCATCAAGTCGAACAGATAGGAATCCGTGAGCCTGATTGATATGAGAAATAACTTGGACGGTACCAAAGACCAATGCCCAAGTTTCAATCAAGTTCTATCCAACAAACAAGGTCGGATGTATCAACTGATTGAAATACACACAACCTATGATATTTTAATTATATAAAAAAATATAATGCGGAAAAAAAATAACACAGACACTAGAAATTTTGTTAACGAGGAAACCGCAAATGTAGAAAAACCCCGGGACCTAGTCACGGTATTAAGCTGCTACAGACACTAGCATACTACAAGTTAAATTCAGACTGGAATGTAGTGGAGACCCTAACAAAGTCTCACACCGATTAAGGTACATCCGCGTTCCTTACGCATCTAAAACCACGTCGGATTCTGCGCACTTGATTCTCTTAGCTGATCTCACCCACAACTAAGAGTTTTTATGACCCAAAGTCGACGACTTATAAACAAATATGTCTCCCACAGAAATGTGTATCTTTTATTATTTTTGTTTCTTCTTTTGATACAAAGATCAAGGTGAACATGAACCAACTAGTACCCCGGACTTATACTCCCGAAGAGCAGCCTAGAAATATCAGTCACCTCACAATAACCTAACTGATAAACAAAAAAGTTATTGCGGAATCACAAGAGTCTAGGACGAAGAACTGTTGTGATTACTTTTTATATCTTACCTATCGGAGATAAATCTCGAGTAAATCTTAGAGAAGATAAAACTCAATATGATAGAACAAGTAAGATCAGAATACGCAACTACAGAGAAAATAATTGGATTTGGCTTCACGAATCCCAAATGAAGTCTTCAAGTCGTTAACCTAATAATGGTTTTGGAAAAAACCTAGGTTAAAGGAGAATCGACTCTAGTTTGCAACTATGACACAGGAAAGTGTCGGGATTAGGTTTTCCAATTGCTAGAGTTTTCCTTATATAGCCTTCAAATCAGGGTTGCTTATAATCAAAGCTAAGATAGCTTAGTAACAAAGCATTCAATATTCACCGTTAAATGAACTCCCGATTTAAGATTCAAGCTAAGTCTTCTTAGAAATTAAGCAATCAATCCCCATTGTTAGATGGTCTTACCTTGTTACACACAAATGAAATATACTTATATTTAGATATGGGCAACCATACCTAAACGTGTATATTGAGTTGGCTCAATAACAGTTAACCGAAGTTAGCCATATGAACACTTTTAACTTAACCATATTCATCTAACACTTCTAGATAAAATATGATGATCAATCAGTCATGAAAGATAATCAAATGAATCTAATTGTGTTTCAAATAGAGTTGTTCAATTGTTCACTATCTCATAGAAATATTCATGAACAAAATTGAAACGAAATCTGATTGATTCGTAATCGTACAAGGTACTTATACAAGAATCAATTCATGAACATTAAGCCACGGTTTGCAAAGTTAATTTGCATTCCTCAAATCATAAACGTTTTAGTTTATGAGTAAGAGAATCATACATTACCGATTTCAAAATTTAACCACTATGTTCGCAAACTGGGTACGCGAACAACAGCTCCGGACCTTGGCCTAGTCAAGCCGTTTGCAAACCCGGTTCGCGAACAACCGTTCCAGACCCAACTCAGGTAAACCCGTTCTCATACTAGGTACGCAAACAAGAGTTCCAGACCTGAATCATCACAATAGAGTCCGCATACTAGGTATGCATACTGTGTTGTATCCAGACATGGGTAATTGTTATAAACTCTCATTTGAATCATTGAAACATCCTTGGAAGATGATAGTGGTAATCTCACACATACCATTAGCTTCAAGTAACTTTCAAGTGATCGAATGATTAATACAAAATTTCCCAAGCTAACATCAAATGACTGTCTCACACAAATCATATAAATGTTCAAGGTAATTTTCACATGATCATCTTTTTACTTAATATTTAGTTTCCAGCAAATAAATTGTCTCCAACTAAACTCGTCAAGAATATGATGAACATAGCTAAAGAAAAATCTTCCAACACATATTTCGTGAAATAGATAAGCGAGATAAACTCGGCTAGAAATATCAAATGTGTATAATGTAAAAATCTATACAGATATACGACTTAGTATTATTATAAGATAAAATAGAATATACTTCTAAGTGATAGATAAGTTTTAGTCTACACATACCTTTTGTTGATGAAGTTCCTCCAAGATCCTCAGTAGATTTTCGTCTTCAATTGGTTAACGCCGTGAAGTTTAAAGCTCAACTACACATTCTATCCTAATCCGAGACATAGCTGTAAGTAAACTAGAAATCAAGTTTATAGTTTTGATCAACTAAACTTGACAAACAAGTTTGAGATAGCAACGTTTGCGAGTTCGTCCGAGAAGTGCTCTAACAGTTTAGTACATGATCTTAACCATAAGAGGTGAGTTGGGTGGTTAGAATAGGATCTCGGATGGATGGTTCGAACCTAAAAAATGACAATGTTTTTGTTTTTCTCAGCCTTGGTTTGGGTGGGTATGTGGGTATGGGTGGTTCGAATGAGATGGATGGTTCGAACATCAACATATGATGTCTCTGTTTTTCTCCACCTTGGTCTAGGTGGGGTGTGGGTGTTAGGGGTGAGCAAAACAACCATATTCGCGGATTTCATCTGGCCCAACCTAATATTTAGTGGGTGGATACATGGTTCACATGTGGGTGGATTGGACGTGAGTGAATTTTCAAAACCGGTCGTTTTCACGGGTTGGAGGCCGGTGAAACGTCACCCATCCACTAGATACATGGTCCGCAAGCTAATTTTTATTTTATTCATAAATATATATGATATTATAGGAAATAGGAGGGATCCGTTGTAGTTTCATAAAGCCCCTGGCCTAGTCGCCCCTTTTGGCAGCTTTTCATACTTATTAAATCTTAGACTTGACCCCTTACTCGCTTTCGGATTTTTCCTTTGATGTTACTGCACTACTCTGTTACATCACTGTTCAGGTTATCCATATCATATATATTAGTTCTTAAGGTCTGCTAGTGGTGTGTTATGCAAATCCACCCACACTTATTCAGCTCACCCGCGGATATTGTAGCCGTCGGGTAATGAATTAGACACTGGTATATTATTAAAACCATTCACTTGGATGGATTGCGTGCGGGTGGTACCAAATCCGCATCCATCCATCCGTTGTTCACCCCTAATGGGTGTGGGTGGTTCGAATGGGTTAGAATGGATGGCTCGAACCCTAACAGATGATGTTTTTGTTTTTTAATCAACTTTTTACCTTAAAAATGGGATTGGGCTACAAGACTTACATGAGGTACCTGATTCGGCAAAAAAAAAAGCCCTAGTCAGAGCTAAACCCTATGTGGTCGCATATGTCACATTTCCTCGGCTCCTCTGATATGGGTTCTAAAACTATTTTGGCTTCCAAGTGCCCTATCCAATGGAAGTGTTTCAGATTGTTTTCACCAGCTTGAACTAAATTTCGTTTCTGTTTATTTCTCAGACCATACCATATATATTATTGTGTAAAAAATCACACATGGAGATTCTGATTAGCCGTTTATTTATATTTTTACATAGGTTATAGGTAAGTCTCTTAACACAAATAATATCTCCTTAGTTTATGTTCTTAAACAAAAATGATGACGTGGATGTTGAAGTCCATATAAGACGTTTTCTTATACCTTTTGTCCATGTCATCATTTCTTAGTCTTCATAATCTTTTTATTGGAGATGATATTATGTAAATATATGGATTTAAAACCTTAGTTGACAAACGTGGAAAACGAAAATTAGACTTTATTTAAGAGTATCTCCAACCGTAAGTTTAAATATAGATTTCGGTACGCCACATAGGATTTTAGGCTCTCATTTAATGAAAATTCATCTCCAATGGTTTTTCATTTTTGAGAATTAATCGTGTTTTGTATTAAAAAAGAACTAGTTAAATGATTAGAACTAGCTCATGAGAAATTGTCCAAGACAGGGATGTACCTCCAATGTCCTCCCAGATTACCAGCTTTATTTGAAATACACAAAATGAAAATGTAAAAAATTGAGGAAAAAAGTTGGGTATGCATATGTTGCCTTATTAAAACCTTCCCAAGGAAAACCCATAGTTGTAAAACCTTGACGAAGGAAAAAGAGTATAACGTAACAACTAGATTCAAACTACCTAAAAAGAGAAAAATGCATTCATAATTCTTCAATGTCATAGAAATTATTCGTTCTCCATCGTATGCAATGCGGTGTCTTCTAATGCTGGCGGTGTATATGTCACTGTAAGAAAATTGTGGAAGTTGACCATCTTCTCTCGTGATAAAACTATCAATATATGGCCCTAAGCCCTTATATCAACAACATGAGTAATAGAATGTTAGATGATTTGTATAAGATATGAAATCCGTTCTTTTGGCGATTAGGAATGATGCCTTAGCCTTTTATGCAATCAAGAACTTAAAAGATGACAAATGTATCTCCGGGAAGTACAAGTAGATGAGTAACGATTTGTAAAACCGGACCAAGATAATACATAACCAAATATGATTTTAACATCATGTCTTTTCATAAACGCGTTCATAATTCCTAACAAAGATGAATTAACCATGTATATTAAACGAAATACTAACACCATATATTGTTAACTGACTAAGAAAACAATAAGAATAATTACAAGATAATGAGAATGCAAAGAAAGAAGAACAGACAAAACTTGTAAACCAATGTACAAGATGATATCAAATCACTAAAGTACTTGATATTAGTTTTTTGAATACAATCTAAGAAAAGAAAATCAGTCGAAAACGAGAACTAGCAACATTTGATTAACAATAGCAATATATGAGAAAGAAATACTAGTACAAGAATTTATGCTACAAACCAAGTGACACCACTAAATACCTTACCATAAGTAGGAACTAAAGGTTACTGTAAACTACTGCGAAAGGATCCAGTAAAAACTTAAATCTATATCCAATAAGGATACGAATGGCTAACACCACAAAGCCTAAGAGAATATGGATCCCGTTTTATAATGACTAATGTAACTAACTGTTGATGATGGATTTTCGACAAAGGCTAAAATCGTAAAATCATAATTTTGTATATTCTGGCCTAGCTACAAGCGAATGTGCGAAATTCATATTTTACGATTTAGACGTGAAATCTCATGTCATGATCTCTGACTGAGCGTATAAACCTCTCAGAGTACACATGAATATGCAGTCACTAAAGTCTCTCAACTAAAATTTCAGCATATTTTATCAATTGAGCAATTCAGTATTCACTTCTATATAGAATCAAAAAATGATTGGACGGATCCTAGACAAATTGCTTGCTAGTATAGAGCAGTGGCATCTTCAGGATGTCACAATATTCCATGACTATATACTATATAGAATACATATTTATGGAATCCTAATGATTGGACGGCTCCTAGATAGATTGGCCACTAGTATAGAGGGATAACGTCTTCAGGATGTCGCAACGTTCCTTGACTATACATAATAAACATTCAGAGCGAGTATGATGCTTCCACTATCTCATACCTCGACTCTCGAATAAATATAACGCCCCTAGACAGATTGTCTGCTAGTATAAAGCCATCAATTGATTAATTCTATTCGCAATATTCATCAATTGAATTCCTAGAAAATAATATTTTTATCATAATATCTCATTACTCTGTTTCATGGATTTTCTCAGCTGAATTCCATGCATTAGTAATAGATATTCACTTTTCGGGCATTTGGGCCACCACCGAGTAAGCCCCGAGAAAATGGTGCGAGCGTACTTATCTATAATGCACGAATGAGCACCCAAAATATGGACGAACGAGGAAGCATGGATACCTATGCAAAATAGGAAAGGAAAATTAAAAAGAAGGAATTAAGAGACGCGAATGGGACCAGGACCACCGGCCAGTCCCATACCCCTCCATCTTTTCTTTTAACCTTATTTTATTATTTTCCTCATCTCTTGAGACTCCCTTTTTTCAGCAAACTTCCTCGTTTGAGAAAAACCCCTAGTTTTCCATATTTCTCCACACAAGTTGAAGAATAATAATAAAAAATAAGAAAGAGCGTCACAGGATCGGGCTCACCGGCCAGCCGTCCATGCCACGACCATGGCCGGTCCCACGCCTCTCTAATCCCTTATTTTATTATTATTTCTTCTCTCATCTCATGAAACTTCCTCGTTTGAGCAAACTTTTGGTTTCCGTATTGCTCCAATATTGCTCAAATCTCCAAAAAAGCCAAAAATTCAAATGGTCCCACGTCAGTCTGGGTTTCTCACGACAAATAATTCTTAAAAGTTTTGGACGTACGAGCAAAGTCCTACTTGCTCATTCGTGCAAAATTGAAAGTTTCAGTCAATATCAAACTCTTCAGAAAATCGCTCAAACGACCAACAGACCTGAAACTTTCAGGAATTGATGCGTGAGGGACGTGGTGATCGTGCACCACCATGACCGGACCTGGACAGTCCCTTGGCGATCATGGCCAGCCGGTCCCACGTCTCTCCATTATTATTTTAAATAATAATAATTCATATTTTTCAGGATTCTCTAATAACGAATCCTTGTTCAGGGACATTTCTCCGCATGCTCGGACGCCAATCCATCATCAATGGTCGGCTATCACGTACGAGTCTCAGAGCATATCACATTTGTCCATTATGATCGACTCACCAAGGCTAAGACTCATGTCTAGTCAAGTCAAAAATCGACCAGTTAAATACACGTCTGTCATGCAGACTCCAAATTCATGAGACATCAATCATGTCACATGGGGGATATTCACTAGGGTTTTGGTCTGGCGGCCTACAACACGTGTGTACACCCACAATGATAAATGTGAGTAATTCGTGCAAGCAGTTGAAGGAGTTAGCAAAGTAGTGGATGGAAAATCAACTAAGTCTCCCACACGATGAGGAACCGGTTCAAACACGATTCTGTTTCCCCACTCTTCCACTCTTTTGCAACCGTCACACTTACTAGGATCAATGTGTCTACTACTCTTGCAATATAAATAGGTTTCTCGATCCACGATTGAACAACAAGCATTCTCATTGAACAAGAACTCTCAGCATAACAGATTTAATCGATCATAACTTATCTTATTCGAACTCAACAGTTCATAGAAAAATTGCAAAAGTGTACAACACATCCACAGTCCTTGATTATCATTGATCTCACACACTTCTCAGCTTCCCTCCTACAGATCGACCTTCATCCCTCTTTGTGACCGAATTGACTATGGAACGACCATTGTCTTGGTTTAGGCTGGAGTCATACAAATTGATCTCTCGAACTCAAAGCACTCCCGTACAGTGCATTTGTTTGCTAAAGGTTTAGGCAATGTGCTCGTTCGAGGAATCGGTTGTCTCTCTACTTTTCCTCAAAAACCAGCAAATCGTTATCACCTGTCAACACTAATATCATGAAAAAGGAGGTCAAGGATGCAAAGAAGCTAATGAACTTATATTCTACACAACAGAATAATAAAACATAAATGAAACTTATAATACAGATTCAATAAAAAAGATAAAATAAATTGGACCTGCTTAGCCGCAAACACAATTCTGCGCAACTGTATGGACCGGAAAATTTCACCTAGCGCATGTGACGGACCAGAATTACCCTCTAAACGGATTGGATTTAGACCCATCCAACAAGATTATCCTCTCATTCCACCACTCGAAATATAAAACGATACGTAAAGGGCAATTTTCATAAATAGTTCACCAACAGTTATTAAGAATACAGTTTGAACTCGGACTAGATAGTCAGGATATTAGTCATCATTCTAGGAGGTCTTCCGCAGGTAGCCATAGTAATGGGATGCCCCTACGGGCCTAACAAACTCACCCGTAGCCTCCAAAAATCCTTCTAAATATGCTCAATGAATTGATTATGACAACATAAGTGAACTCCAAAGCAACAGCTAAAGTCTGAAATCAAATCTTGTTGAGCCAAGCTATTAAGAACACTTTCATACAGTCCAGAAGTCTCAAATTCATGTATCTAGATTATAGACGAGAAACACAAATTAACTAGAAAAGACAAGATCCTGCAAAGGTTATAACAAGAGATGTAATTTAGAAACAATATACAAAAATCCATTTGACTATCACAGATAGTTAACTTGATGGAAGCATTTCGAAATCAAGTAGGAAGACATCCAACAGAATTGAGATAAAAGACATTAAGTAGGATTTGGTAAACTCAATCGTATAACAAAGACTAGGAAGTGTCAATTAAGAACAGAATAGGTAACAGAGAAAATGACTCAAAATATAGGTGAGATTTTAGTTAAAAAATCATTTACCGTAACCAAGATAAAAACCAAAAGATGGTGAACCCCGGCAAACACACATGTCATATTTAAATATAATGAGGGAGGATGCATGGACAATCTTATATGGGCCCTATCCATATAAGGTTAGACAATTTTTCTTTAGAGTCCATATGATATCGAATTTGAACCCATTTGATGATATGTTTCTCTGTCAGTTGTATTAACTAGAAATGGAGTTATGTTCCTAGAATGTATAACCAGGTGACAAATTGTCTTAGCCAAATCTGTCGCGGATTATATAGCATAGTAGAATGACCCACAATGATTAGATTAGAGAATAAGGCACATTACGCACCCAGGCGCTTGCATTTATCCATAAGTCCAAAGAGAGACATTGATCCATGACGAGAGTGTTTTCCAACACTGCAACCACTTCAGTTTGGCTCTCCTATTTTCTTCGCCCTCCTTCTCCTTCAGTAGTTACCCCTAATCGTCTTCCTTTCTCACCATTTTCTACTGCCCACCATAAGTAAGTCTATCTCAGCTCTATTTATTCATGATTAGCAAATGTTTCGAAGGGTACGATTTTTAGTGATAAAAGTAATTAAAACTCACCTTTAGTTCTGTCTCTATTGACTTGGGTTTTTAAGTTTTACTCAACTAAAAATTCAGTTTTTTTTTTGGTTGGATACAGGATTGGAAATAGGTTTTGTTGTTTATCTTATAAATGTCTTATTGAATTGAATTAATAAAACTGCCGATGATTACACTAAAAGTCCTCATTGATATCGATTATGAAATCTGTAATCAGTGGTTTTTCTATCTTGCTTGTACTGAATTAGTTACACTATTTACATAGACAGAAGTTTTCGACATTGATTGCTATGGATGCACGTATTTCTGTTTCTACCAAAGAAGTCTCACAGGGTTTGGATGTGGCAAATGAGGAAGAACTTGCTTCCCAATCTAAATTACTTAAAGAATTTGCCTCATTATCTACCATCGACAGGGCATGGGTCTTTGAATCGGATAATGGTAAGAAAATCTCTTTTCTGTCATTTGTTTTTTCAGCTGCACAGTTTATTTTTCTTATAATGCCATCATAATGAAAAGTTTATCTTACTAATACTATTTGTTTGTACTGCAGGAGGTAGTTCTCGGGCAATGTTTTCAATAGGCCAACCAAATCTCTTAGGAAACAAAAAACGCACTCATGTTCTATCTTCTCATATTGCAAAAGAAAGTAATGGCTCTGTAAGCTTTCAATGGGCTCCATTCCCTGTTGAAATGTCAGGCGTATCAACAATTGTTCCATCACCATCAGGACAGAAAATGCTTGTCATACGGAATCAGGAAAATGATAGTCCAACACAATTTGAAATCTGGGGACCATCTCAGATGGAGAAGGAAATACATATCCCAAAATCTGTTCATGGTTCAGTATATACCGATGGATGGTGGTTACTAGTGATCCTCTTCAGTTTCTATTTTTGTGAGTGGTGTTTTAGTGAGAATTAAATCGCTGTGATTAATTCGCAAAGCTTGTTTGCTTCACAGGTTTGAGGGAATTTCCTGGAGCTCGGATGAAACTCTCATTGCTTATGTTGCTGAGGATCCATTTCCATCCAAGCCAGTGTTTGATGGTCTCGGCTACAAGAAAACAGGTTCTACAGAGGACTGTAATAGCTGGAAAGGGCAAGGAGATTTCGAAGAGGACTGGGGTGAAACCTATTCGGGGAAAAGGCGTCCTGGACTATTTGTTGTCAATATTATTAGGTCCCACATCTTTCTAGTCTAGACTTTAACTGACAATCACATGCATTTTTGGGTATGATTAAATTTGATTGTCTTGATTGCAGTGGAGATGTACACATTGTTGATGGAATTTCCAAGTCCTTAAGTGTAGGACAGGTTGTATGGGCGCCGAAGAATGATGATTTGGACAAGTACTTGGTTTTTGTCGGGTGGCCATCAGATTGTGGATCTGAAAAGATTGTGAGAAAGCTTGGTATAAAATACTGTTATAATAGACCATGCGCTCTGTATGCAGTCAAAGCATCAGTTCACAAACCAGAAACCGATAAACTTGAAACCAAGTAGGTTTCAGTTTCTATTTAAATGTCTTTCACCCTTCCTGGTTCTAGTTTTAAGTTAGCAGACCTGATGTTGTTTAGATTGTGATCATAAGCGTTATTATGTTCCAGAGGTGACAGAACTGAAGATATGACTGCCGCCATCAATCTTACTCAAGACATAAGTAGTGCATTCTTTCCCCGATTCAGGTGCACTATATGACTTCCAATTTTTGCTGTGTTATTGTGCAACTTAATCTGGTATATTGAGAAAATACCTTTTGTACAAATTCGAAACACTTTGAAAGTGCTGAGGGGAATATAAATGATATACAGCCCAGATGGGAAGTTCCTTGTTTTCTTGTCTGCAAAGAGTGCTGTGGATACTGGAGCACATTCTGCCACTGACTCTCTCCACAGGATTGATTGGCCTAGTGATGGGAAGCCTCATATATCTCTTAAATTGGTTGACGTGGTAAGCTGTTTTTTTTTCTTATGCATTAACTTCATTTGTGTTATTCTTTAAGATGGAAAGAATTAGTTGGCAGATGCATCCACACACTGCCCAGGACATAGAGTTTCTTTGGCAGATATACCCTTGTGTCATGAGATGGATGTGAGTTCACCTTGACGCCAAAGATTCAGCAACGTGTACTAATGAATGAACATTTTCTTTGTTGTTTAGGTCCCCGTTGTAAAGTGTGCCGAAGAGAATTGCTTCCCAGGACTTTACTGTTCAAGTTTCCTCTGTAACCCGTGGCTTTCCGATGGACAGACAATGATCATGTCTTCCTACTGGCGCAGCAGTCAAGTAATAATTTCTGTTAATGTGTTGAGGTACTATCAACATAGTTTTAATTTTCTGCTCTACTCAAACCTTGTTCCCTTAATATAATTGACAAATATATTCATATTTTCAACATAGTGGGAGAGTATCTCGAGTTACTCCTAATTCAAGTGCTTCGTGGAATATTCTTGCCTTAGATGGGGACAATATTCTCTCTGGTACATAAAATACCGATCTTGTTTATCCCTTAAATTAATCAAACGGACATTCGTATATGATTTTTCCTTCTTTTTCTATTTCTCTATCAAGTGTCTAGTAGTCCAGTAGAGCTTCCTGAAATCAAGTATGGGTACTCTATTGAGAGGAAGGAATGGAATTGGCTAGATATTTCAAGTCCTGTTTCTAAATGCTCTATGAAGGTTAGCCTCATCATTTTGCTATTCATGTTATACATGCAATCACCTCAGTTTTTTTCCTTCTTAAGTTGACATACCTCTTGTTCTTCAAATTTGCTACAGGTTAGATCTATGCTATCATCCCTCCAGTTTAGTGTAATGAAGATTCCAGTTCGCGATGCTTCTGTAGACCTTACAGACGGTAATTTTTTGGCATTCACTAACACCAAATAATGTTAATCAGATCCACCCATCTTGCATGAGTTTCTGCATATCTCACTTCGGTCTCAATCAAAAGTCTGAGTAGCTAATTCAGCTAGTTATGTTGACTTTGCACATCCAAACTGTAACGTTTTCCCAACTGAAAACTCGCACTTATTTGTTTTCGAAAAACTAAGAAGGCAATCTCTGTATGCCTACATGTGATTGTTACTTGTAAGCGCCAACAATTGGATTAATTTAGGCATATACACTAACTTGATTGTATAAAGATTCAGACAACATAGGCATAATCTCCAGTTATTAATAGTTAAAGTGATGGCGCATCACAGGTGTTCTGTGGTTGTTAGTACCTATAGAAATTTTCAGTCGCAGGTTATTGAAGACATCTGGCGTATAATACTTAGACTGATTATTTCAGAGATTTAGTTAATGTAGGAAGTATATCTGCCTATTAAATAAATTTCTGGATGAGAAAGATACTGTAAGTGTTTATGTGTTTTGTTGCAGCAGATGGAAGTAGCATCAATATTAATTCATATGTGTACTCAATTCATTTCAGGTGCCAAGACACCCTACGAAGCCATACTTGTTTCTTCTAAAACCAGGAAAAGTGGTGCATGTGATCCATTGATTGTAATCCTTCACGGTGGACCGCATTCTCTCTTGTTGACTAACTTTAGTAAAAATCATGCGTTCCTATCTACATTAGGTTACAGCTTGCTCATAGTTAATTATAGGTGAGCTCAAAATATTTTTTCCTCTGTCACTCTGGGGTTAGGCGAGATACCGACCACCCTTACTGTATCCTTGTTATCGTGATTTCTTGCTGAGTTGCTGGTAGTTATTCAGAGGTTCACTGGGATTTGGAGAGGAGGCATTACAATCACTCCCAGGGAAAGTTGGATCACAGGTGTTTACTTATATGTCTCGGATATGTTTTCTGGTTTAGATATCAAAGGGTTTTTCTCTCTTCCCTTATTTATACCTAAATAACATATTTCTTGATGTGGACAGGATGTCAATGATGTACTTGCAGCTCTAGACCATGTCATTGAAATGGGTCTTGCTGACCCATCTAAAGTTGCTGTTGTTGGAGGCTCACATGGGGGCTTTTTAACGACCCACTTGATCGGCCAGGTAGTTTGGCACTTTGCATCTTCTGGATTCCGAGACAAGGACATATATTAGAATATCTCTAGTTAGATATCAGTTTGTGTATATATGGTAGCCCAGACTTATTGCTTCTACCATTTCTTTCAACAGAATCCAATTCACTATTGGCTGTTATCATCTTCTTTAACCTTTAGAATTAAGCCATTTTTTATGAATAGTTCTTTTTCCTTATCGGCTCATATGAGTAGTTTTGAGTTCTCACTTTCTTTATTATACGTGTCTTGGTTCTCTTGGTGTAGGCACCAGATAGGTTTGTCGTAGCAGCTGCGAGAAATCCTGTTTGTAATCTTGCATTGATGGTTGGTACGTCTGATATCCCCGATTGGTGTTATGTGGAAGCATATGGTGGTAGCGAGGGAAAAAATTACTTTACAGAGGCACCTTCACTTGATCATCTACATGTGCTGTACAACAAGTCTCCTATTTCACACCTCTCAAAGGTACTTACTATCATGATTAAAGTTTGAGATTATCTTTCGAGTTTATTTGTGCTGATACTATGTTCGAGTAGTAAGAAAGAGAGCATTTTTTTCATATATTTGGTGGTTCAGCTTTGTGCTTGTTTGCTTCAGGTCAAAACACCAACACTCTTCCTTCTAGGCGCACAGGATCTGCGTGTTCCAGTTTCAAATGGATTGCAAGTAAGACCTTACATGTAGTCCGTTAGTCTAACACAGTTAAAATTGGCAGCTCGGGAGTTTGATATTACATGATTCCAGAAGTCTTTAACATCATTGGTTGAAAAATTGTGTAGTATGCACGAGCATTGAAGGAGAACGGAGTTGAGGTTAAGGTGATTGTGTTTCCGAACGACGTCCATGGAATTGACAGGTTCACTTCAGACATTGACTCCCATAACATTGTTCTAAAACTCGTGAAACTGATTCTTGTTTCTTTGCTGCAGGCCGCAATCTGACTTTGAAAGCTTTCTAAACATTGGTGTCTGGTTCAATAAGCATTTTCAATAAGCGGGAGTTGTGATCCATGTGATCTTTGAAATACATGTTATCTTCAAAATTTAATGTCAGATCCGTCAAATACTTGTACACAATGTGAAATTGTGAATATGAAGTTATTGGGTTATGTTTTGCCGATTCTCATAGGCATACATATGACTAGAACACCGCTGCCACGGTGGAGAGGGCCGACCGAAGAAAAACGAAACACCGTTATTTTTGAGAGACATACATCGTTTTAGTGGTTTCATAACCAAATTAGTGGATGCATTTACCAAAATTCGACTGCATAATGTATCCTTTGTGGTGGTTTGCATAATGGTCATGTATTCAATTTTCGAGAATTGTGCCTAAAGTGAAAGTAACACTTTTCTTGAGACGGAGGGAGTACATCGTTTTATTAGTTGCAACGAAAAATTAGTTGATGCATAAACCAACACAAGGAAATACCATACAGTCCTAGGAATAATATATTAGAGCGAGTCTAGTACACTGTTTGGTCCATTTTAGCAATATAAATTATAGTTTGGTCCTGAAAATTATAATTTGGTCCACCCACACGGAATATTCTTTTTATGTTACCAAAACACCCATGCACGTGCAAAAATTATCTTTTGGTCATAAATTTTATTGTTTGGTCCTTTTACCGACATATATAAACAAGAAACAACAACAATAAATTTCAGGTTCAAGAAAATTTTCTCTCTCCTACTCCAATCTCGTTTTTCTTCTTTTGCTGCAGATTTTTTTTCCTAGGGTTTACAAAATCTTCCTCGATTTCGTTTTTGATACCAAGATCGATTCGATTTACAGCAGATTGACTTGATTATGAAGATTGATTTGATTACAGAGTGAATTTGATTACGGTGTTTTGATTTGGAGTGAATTTGATTCGAGATTTGGATTACAGAAGATTTGATTCAAGGTTTTTTTGAAGATTTGATTCAAGACTTTTTTGAAGTGAAGATTGATTTGGTTGGATTTGATTTTTTGGAATTACAGATTCGTAGATCGGTGTTTTTTGGAGTTTGATTTTGAATTCTTCTTGTTGCTGGTGAGTTTTCACGTTAATCCTTTCCTTGAATTATAGATCAGCTAAGTTTTTCTTTGATTAGAATGAATGAAGTCGTTCTGTTAAGGATTCATTTGTTAGAATGAACTCTTTATTTTGTTAAGGAAGAAGCTATTAATAGCGTTACGGCTTCATCCCAAGAATGAACTCTTCTTTTACCATGGAATAAGTACTGTTGGTGCTTTGTTTTTTTTATCTTTTTTAGGATGTTAACGAAATGAAGTCACTCTGTTAAGGCTTCATTTCTTGGAATGAACTCTTTATTTTGTTTAAGGAAGAATCTATTAGTGTTGTTCTGTTAAGACTTCATTTCTTGGAATGAACTCTTTATTTTGTTTAAGGAAGAATCTATTAGTGTTGTTCTGTTAAGAATCTTTATTTTGTTAAGGCTTCATTTCGAGAATGAACTCTTCTTTTGTCATGGAAGAAATACTGTTGGTGCTTTTGTTTATCTGTTAGGATGTTAACGAATGAAGTCATTCTATTAAGGCTTCATTCCGAGAATGAACTTTTCTTTTTTTGTCATGGAAGAAGTATTGTTGCTGCTCTGTTTATCTGTTAAGATGTCAATGAATGAGATCATTCTGTTTAAGGCTTCATTCGTGGAATTAACTCTTTATTTTTGTTAGAATGTTATTGAATGAAGCTATTTTGTTTCAGCTTCATTCCAATAATGAACTATTTTGTGTGTGTGTGTGTTCTTTTTTCAGGTTCAGTATGGCCCTATCCAGTTGTTATGTTGTTGTGTACTATAAAGGGGATGGTATTCCGTTGAAAGTTTCTTTAGATACTATGATTCGTGACTTTAAAATATCTGTTTGTGATTATTGGAGAAACTTGACTCCTCGGAGCATAAGATTTATTAGTCGTTGTGATAAAGCTCTCATTAATTGTGATTATTCTCTTCAAGGTCTAAGATTAAATACCTGACGAAAGGTCATGAGCAATTGAAACCTCTTTTATCCGAAGGTTGGGAGGATATTTTTAAAGGTGTTGGTCAAGTTTTTCATGGTGGTGTTGATGAGGTTCGCTTAGTTGTCAGCAAATACTGCAGCAAGTCTGGCTATACAGTTGCAAAGGTTAAGAATGACAGACTCAGATTCACAGGCAAGTGTGGTAGGAATGCCAAAATGTCCTTGGTATCTGCACTGTATTCCAATCGATACCGCTAAAAGTGTCTTTGCTATCAAGGAATTCAATGGGGAGCATAAATTTGGTGGTGCTTATAAGCTGAAGTACCCACCTGTGAAGAAGAAATTGATTAAGCATCTATTCAAGGATCAAATACAGTCAAATCCGTCGATAAAGCCTAATGATATGGTTGCTCAGGTAAAGAGTTGTTATGGTATTGACATAAAAT
Source organism: Papaver somniferum (assembly GCF_003573695.1). Lineage (NCBI taxonomy): Eukaryota > Viridiplantae > Streptophyta > Magnoliopsida > Ranunculales > Papaveraceae > Papaver > Papaver somniferum. The sequence continues at coordinate 187,734,958 of NC_039359.1, read as the reverse complement.
ACCATCATGCTTATAAAGGGAAGGAAGCATCTAAGGCAGTGATATATGGCGATGATTTAAAAAATTATACAGATCTTATTTGGTATGTTGAAGCAATAAAGGCTACCAATCCTAGCAGTTATATTAAGTTTGAGTATGATAAAGAGACTAAACGTTTTCAGAGGCTTTTCATATGTTTTGCTGCCTGTATGGAAGGATACCGGTTCATTCGCCCTATGCTTTACTATGATGCAACATTTCTCAATGGGAGATTCAAGGGAACAGTGATGGCTGCCACTGGTGTAAATGGAAACCAAGGTAAATTTTCTTTCTTTTCTGAATAACTCATATTAGTTTGTTGTTTGATTTTTAAGAGCAATGTGAATGAATGAAGTTTCTCTGTTAAGTTTTTTAGCTGTTCATAAGGGGGGAATGAACTCCTGCTGCTTTTGTTTATGTTTTACTTTGTTATTTTCTGAAGAAGAAGGTCTTAGTTCATGTTATAGAATGAACTTCATTGTTGGAACGAAGTGTAGAAAAGTTAAAGATATTGATTATTCTACATTTCATGTTACGGAATGGACTTCATTTTTGGAATGAAGTGTAGAAAAGTTATAGATTTTTTGATTATACAGTTCATGCTACAGAATGGACTTCATTTTAAGAATGAAACTTTCATTTTTGTTATAGATATTTTTAATGAACTGACACTTTTAGTTCTTTTTTGTGCTCTTTTCATTCTGTAGGATTTTTTCCTTTTGCGTATGCTTTAGTTCCTGTAGAAGACATTAAAGGGTGGGAGTGGTTTATGGAGAACTTGCAGCATTTTGTCGACTCTCGTCCTATCACCTTTATCACTGATCTTCATGAAGGGCTGAAGCAAAGTATTCCCAAGTATTTTCCCAACTCTTATAATAGTTACTGTTTCCATCATTTGAAGAATAACCTCCCCATCAAGAAATCACATGAGAAGTATAACCAAGTTCAAGATTTGTTCCATAAAGCTGCATACTTCTACAATGTTGCTAAATATGAGTCTTCTTTAAATGAGATGTGTATCATAGGATGTGGTTGGGTTGCCAAGTACATCAAAAATATCGATCCCAAGCATTGGGCAAATGCTTTATTCGTAGGATGTAGGTATGAGACACACTCGTCAACTATTGCAGAGTCTTTCAATAACTGGATTCTTCCTGAAAATGATCTGCCTCCAGCTGCTCTTGTTATGATATTAGGATAAAGATTATGAGGATGAGTGCAGAAAGGCGTGAGCTCGGTAGAAATTATAGTGATAGTTTGACTCCCATCTATAAAGCTCTACTCAAGTCACATGTCGATATAGGGCGTCCATGGAGTGTTACGGAGTCAGGTAATGGTATATATGAGGTTCACTCTCCTAGCTCTCATGTTGTTGATCTGATGCATATGACGTGCACTTGGCAGAGATGGAAAGTGTTTGGTTTCCCCTGTGCTCACGCCACTGCTGCTATTACTATGAGTGGTATTGAGATGTTGAGGTTTGTTCAGCCTTACTTTGGTTCGAATCATTTTCTCCATAAGTATGCTCCTGCAATTCGACCCATTCCCAATTACGACAGGCCAGAAGCGTATGAACCTGAAGAGAGAGTCCTACCTGGTATTCCAAGGCCATCTCCAGGAAGACCACCAAAGAAGCGCATCCGTGGTGCTTATGAGAAGGAGAGGAGGCCTATGAAGTGCTCAAATTTCAAGAAGATTGGGAACCAGAACAAAGCTACCTGTCGTGTATTAATGCTGGAGTAGTATGCATGAACCTTTTTTTCTAGTTTATGTTTTTTTATATTTTTATGAACTTCTCTTACCTGTTTGATTATGCACTGGTTGTAGTTTTTTTTTAAACTTTTTGATATGCACTTAATTTTTTGGAATGAACTTCATTTTCTGTAATGAACTCCCTTTTTTTCCTTAGAAATGCTTTTTTTAGATATTATTTCTTTTTGGATATGTATGTACTGATATTTTGTAGCAGGTTATGGTATTTTTACTACCAAATCAACTCTATGGGATATGTATTTTTCATTATCATGGATATGTATCAGTTCATTTACTGAAATGAACTTCATTTTTAGGAATGAACACAAGTTTTCCTATAACCAATAGAGTTCATTTTGGTAAATGAACTGGTATACATAAGACAGAAGACTAGAGTTAATAGGTATCCATTAGATAGTAAGACAATGCATAATTTCTCATTATCTGGAATGAACCGCCCCTCTATCAGTTCATTTACTGAAATGAACTTCATTTTCAGGAATGAACACTAGTTTTCCTAGAACTGACTTGAATTCCATAAAGTTCATTGAAGAAACATCAAAAATTCAGAATGATCCACAAAACATCAAAAAGATTCGCTAAAATAAACAAAAAGACAAGGCATAAGATAGAACATTGATGTTATATACTATCCAAAATATGATAGATGATAAAAACACTAGAGTATCAATTACATTAGAAGGTAATTCAGGTGATATTAGACATAAGAGTTTTCTGTTGCAATAAGAATTAATCTATTGCAATATACTATAGTTAAAAAGAGTTTTGTCTGTTTAATCTGTTCCAAGTAAGCAATTGCTAAGGTATTCTGAGTTGGAAAATTCACCCCAGCTCTCTTCATCTCCTGATGCAGTAAGAAGTTTGTAGGCCATCCCAACTCTTCTTGCTTGCATCTTCTCTATCATGTCAGCTTTCTTCAACACACTCTGCGACTTGTTTATGGTTGGCTTGACACTTCTCTTGATCCAATAGCAGGTGTACAGCAGGAAATCTGGATATGCTCCTTGATCTGGCACTCCTGGAATTTTCAAAGTTGACGTTGCTGCATCTCACCCTACCATGAGCTTGTAGCCACAAGTTGATGTGTTTCATGCAGTACATAGCCATTCTGTTTGCGTCAGCTTTGCATTGCTTACCAAGCTCTCCCTTTTTGATGGAGTTGTAATGCTCCCATGTGTAGTTGCCGACGTCAAAAACCAGCAGATGCCAGTGTTCACCTAGTGACCCTTTTGATTTTGCATTACCACTGTGTGGGTCAGTATTCATAGGAATGAGCAGCTTTTCGGTTTTTTCAGGCATGCCTTTTATAAACTGATCAACTTCTTCTGTTCTCTTAAGTTCATTGTGCCACGCAAAAAATGTCTGAAAAACAAAAAGAGAAATGAATTAGATAAGCAGTTCTCATTCTATGCATGCTGGATTATACAGTTCATTATACAGTTCAAATAGATAAAATCAAATAACCTTCATAGGCATGCATTTTTCTCTAAATCAGACAAACTGCAAGCAAACAGTTCACTTTTTATCAATGGATAGGAAGAAACACACTTACGAATGTTGTTGAATTCATAATCTCGAAGTTGATATACTTTCTTCGAGTCTCACTGTCCTCGCTATCATTGAGCATTCTATCGTTGTTTGCAGCTTTATACTTTCTGTATATATAGTAGTCCAGCAAGGTGGTATCCAAGTAATCATTGAACAACAGAGAAACGATTTCACTCCCTTGAACTGAAATTGGAATTTGCTTGTGATTCTCTGCTTTCCAAGCTGCTTGACTGCAAAAATAAAAAAAAAAGAACTGTCAAAAGTTTATACCAAAAAAGAATTATTGAAGAGAAACATATAAAGAGTTAGTAAGAGAAACATACGTAGTCATAGCTTTGCCGAAGAAATCACCAAATACCGCCAGCGCAGCATTATCAAATCTGTGGTACAAAGGAGATCCTCTCAGTTCTGGTAGATTTGGCTTGATTTCTTGTCTTACTCTTCGAGGAGCCTGTGTGCTGCTTCTTGAATCCGATGTTCTTGTTGCGCCTGTGGTGTTGCTCCCTGAACATTTGCAGGCTCGGATCCTCTTTTCCTCTTACCAACAGGGTTCTTCTTTATCTCTTGCTGCGCCTGTGGTACATTCTTCTTCTTCACTTCTTTATCTCTATCAACTTGAGGTGGTACCTTTGCCACTACCTTCTTTTCTTTGTTCAACATCAGTCTGAATCTTGTTTTCTTTAAACTGTAATCTGATCCTGATATGAATTCATCCCCTATTGGTTTCACTGGTTTGTTTGATCTAGTAGCCATTCTACTAGTTTCTTCCGGTACTACTTTCACAGGTGTCTTCTGAGTCTGCTCCGATGAACCAAGGCCTATTTCATTCAGTTCTGCAACTATTTGCGAAACTGTTTCCACATCTGCGGCAATTGTCTTTGCTTTGTTTGACCTAGTAACCACTACAATTGCTTCTTGTGACACAGGGGTGGGCTGGTACTGCGTCATCCCAATCGAGAAACTAGGAGGACTACAGTCATTATTGATCGCCTTTAGTGTAGCTTTGATGACGGTGTCAGCTTCTTCATCATTCAAATCCTCATTCTTCTCATTCTTGTCATCAATAAACTGCATACTCACATGCTCTTCTCTATCTAATATATCATCTGTGTCACTTGCTGTTACAAGTAATTCAAGAAGCATAAATCAAAAAAATATACACCTTCATTCTAAAGAATGAACTCATAATTAGATATAACTTCATTCTACAACATCATCATATAGATCTACTAACTTCATTCTATAAAATGAAGTCCAGCAAACATCAAAGGAGAAACTTGGTTCACTATAGGAATGAGCTCTTTATAATTTTTCTAGACTTCATTCTAGAAATGAAGTCCAGCAAACATAAAAGAGGTAACTTGGTATACACCTTCATTATAAAGAAGGAACTCATAGAACACGGTGTACACCTTCATTCAGAAGAATGAACTCAAACAACAATTTTCAGTACAATTTTTCTAGACTCCATTCTAGAAATGAAGTCCAGCAAACATGGTATTATTCATCAAACATCAAACATGGTATACACCTTCATTCAGAAGAATGAACTCCAACTTCTATATTTGTAGCCAGAGTTCATCCATGAGAATGAACTCCAACCTCTGCTTGAAAAGTCGGAGTTCATTTCCAGAATGAAGTCCAACTTATATACTGTAGCCAGAGTTCATCCATGAGAATGAACTCCAACCTCTGCTTGAAAAGTAATACGAAAATATTTGCAGAAGGAAGAAAAAAAATTGGAATTCTTACCCAGGTTCACACATTGATCAATACTCAAAGGATCTGCGGTGTTGTTTGGAATTGAAGGAAGCTCTACTTCAGTCATCTCATCAAGGAGCTTTTGATGAATATCAATTGCATCAACTTCTACAGAAGGATCTCCAACAGATAAGGAGGGAAAGAGATGATCAGAACCTCCAACAGTTTCATTTACAACATCTAGTACTGCTTGCATTCCATCATCCACAGCAACATCTGGGTTTGAAATTCCAACATCATCATTCATATTTCCAACACCATCTTTCACGTCCTCATCAACAACAACATCTGATTGCATATCTTTAACAGTCTTATGCTCATTAGTGAAAAGTTTAGTACGCATGTACTCTGATCCTTGGTCTTCCATGAATTTCTCCACATTCCCTCCTTGAGCTAGCAATGCATCAACTTCAGGTTTATTTGAAGCCAAGTATGTTTCAAGGCATTCCATCTTCTATCAAAGAGTGTCTTCGAAGTTGTGGATTCTGCAAGTGATTTGTCAAGGTCTTCCTGCCTTAACAAAAGATCCAACATCTCCTCAGTATGCTTCTTTGTCAACTGTTGTATCTCTTGAGCATGTTTACCTCTCAGGTCCTCTATTTCTTGAACATGTGTAGCTTTCATATGTTCTATATGGGCATTCATTTGACTGAATTCTTCCTCAAGCAATTCAGCCTTTGTCTTGGATTTTTTCTTTTGCAGGAGATTGTTTTCAGCATCGGTATATTCTTCCAAGAACATATCCGAGAGCTGCACACACACAAAAAAAGAGTTCATTACACACAATGAACACACTCATTAAACATTCCTTGTAGGTATCCATTACAATACAAGGAGAATGAACCAGAACATCAGATGATTTGACATTAACAGTCAGAGTTCATTTTGTGGAATGAATTCCCAGTTTTATCTTAAAGCAGCATAGTTCATTATATGAAATTGAATAAAATATAATGGTACTAAATTTTTACCTCTCCAAAATCATCAACATTCATCTTAGACGTTAAGTGTTTGGAAATGGTATCGATATTCCACCTTGCAAATCTTGTACGGTAGTCTATTATTTTCTTCACCTGCCACTTGGGTTTTAATTTCTTTGAATGCTCAGGAAACCGAGGTTGTAAAAGAGAAGAATTATACTGGTCAGTTATCAGCAATAATTCATTTCAACATCAAACCTCAAAATGACAAAATGAACAGTCTTTCATCTCACCAACAAGTAAAGGTAACACCCTTCAGAAGAACCTCTTCTCAATATTTCCATCAAATACTTTTGTATGAGATGCGACAGAGATACTCTATCTATTGTCTCTAGGCAGGCTAGGTACTTGGTGTGGACGGAACCTCCATCACCAGTAGTAAGAAAAATAGTGGAAAGTAGAAAGAGCTCAAACATGGTTACAAGATCTTCAGTAGATCCTCTATTCCTAATCAAATCAATGATTTTTTCTTTCAATTCTGTGTTCTTTATATTAGAAAGTTTCTTTTTAGGTGGAACAAATTCGTAGGTTCAATAGAACCTTCCAGTAGTGTAGTTAGCTACGTTTATAGTATCCAAGAAAGATTCTTCTATTCTATTTCCAGGAATACATGGTATTCCAAACACTAATGACAACTTTTCAGGTGATGATCTTAGCACATATGTTTCTTCCCCTACTTTGAAAACGAACGTATGGTCATTTTTCAGGAATGAACTGATGTGCATCGTAGACAACTTGGATAGCAGGTATTGACTTAATCCATTAAGTAGCAACAATCTCCCCTTCCAGAAATACTTTGGCTACACTCCCCAACGGACTCCTATACAAAGCATCTCTCTGTTCTTCATTCAAAGCCTCATGTTTTGGAAGAGCTTTAATCTTAGCAACAAGAGCAATGGCTCCAGCAAAGCTACACTTTATCTTCTTATCTACAATTTTTTTAAAGACAAGAGAAAAGAAGATTAATGGTTACATTTTTTTAAATAGTATCTTATAAAAGAAGATAAAGTGTGGCTTGAGAAGGACCAATACTTCAGTTATTTGTACTTGGTGAACTCTCAAGCATTTCGAAGTTCATTTAATAAAATGAGGCTTTCAAAGAAGAACCAACACAAGAATGAATCTAGATAATGTTAACACCGGCTTACTTCATTTTTGTACAAAATCTAGGTAGAATATGCAGGTATAAGAATGTAGATAATGAACTGTAAAATCTTGAAGCGCAATTTTTCTAGACTTCATTCTAGAAATGAAGTCTAGCAAACACCAAAGGAGAAACATAGACTCAGTACAATTTTTCTAGACTTCATTCTAGAAATGAAGTCCAGCAAACACTAAAGGAGAAACATGGACTTAGTACAATTTTTCTAGACTTCATTCTAGAAATGAAGTCCAGCAAACACCAAAGGAGAAACATAGACTTAGCGCAATTTTTCTAGACTTCATTTTAGAAATGAAGTCCAGCAAACACCAAAGGAGAAACATGGACTTAGTACAATTTTTCTAGACTTCATTCTAGAAATGAAGTCCAGCAAACACCAAAGAAGAAACATGGACTAAGCGCAATTTTTCTAGACTTCATTCTAGAAATGAATTCCAGCAAACATCAAATGAGAAACATGGACTCATTACAATTTTTCTAAACTTCATTCTAGAAATGAAGTCCAGCAAACACCAAAGGAGAAACATGGACTTAGCACAATTTTTCTAGATTTCATTTCTAGAAATGAAGTCCGGCAAACACCAAAGGAGAAATATGGACTCAGTATAATTTTTCTAGACTCCATTCTAGAAATGAAGTCCGGCAAACACCAAAGGAGAAACATGGACTCAGCACAATTTTTCTGTACTTCATTCTAGAAATGAAGTCCAGCAAACACCAAAGGAAAACATGGACTTAACACAATTTTTCTAGACTTCATTTCTAAAAATGAAGTCCGGCAAACACCAAAGGAGAAATATGGACTCAGTACAATTTTCTAGACTTCATTCTAGAAATGAAGTCCGGCAAACACCAAAGGAAAAACATGGACTCAGCACAATTTTTATGGACTTCATTCTAGAAATGAAGTCCAGCAAACACCAAAGGAGAAACATGGACTTAGCACAATTTTTCTAGACTTCATTATAGAAATGAAGTCCAGCAAACACCAAAGGAGAGACATGCATACAACAGAAAAATTGGAATACATGCTCAATTCAACAACAAACAGATCAAAAATCAACTTCGAATTAGTGTTTTTACCTTTCGCTGCTTTCTTTACTTTTGATTTGTTTGTCACTGGTTCTTCTTCTTCTTGACTATCTCCTTCAAAAACAACTAATTGGCTATCTCTTTCTTCAACTTCTTCGTCTGAAGATGTATCTACTACTACTTTCCTCTTCGATTTACCCATTTAGGGTTTTGATTTCTTCAATTTTTCTAGGGTTTTTCGATTTTCTGGGTTTGGTTTTCTGATTTTGAAGACTGTTTTGATTTTGATTTGCGAAAGTTGAACTGATTTTGATGGATTCTTGGTTTTGATGATGTTCGTTCTCTGGGTTTTTGAGTGAAGAAGACGAAGAAGTTGTGGTTCTCTGAAAATGAAACTGAAAAGAAGGAGAGAGACAGTTGACGCGTTTTTAGGAGATCGTGGGTATTATTGTCTGTTTGGTATTTTTTTTAATTATGGACCAAACAGTAAAGGCGTTTGACCAAAGGACTAAACAGACATGGGCCCACCTAAAAAAGGACCAAACGATATTTTTCCCAAACCAAGATATGGCTGCATAAAGTATTATGTATCCTTTGTGGTGGTTTGTATAATGGAGATAAATTTAATTTTCTAAAATTGTGCCTAAAATGATAAATACCTCCGATTTTTTCGTAAAAACTCGGAATTTGATATTGTTATTTGTACTCATTGCGTAGGTTTTTTTAAAACCTTTCCAACGAGATAAAATTTGTAAAATGCCAAGGCACGGATTTTTAGATATGTTATATTAAAGTTTGGTTGCCAATTATACCCCTAAAAGATAAGATACACAATAGTACTAATTGAACCATGGTTTTTAAAAGCGTAGGCTTCACGCTTCAGAGCGTACGTTTCGCTTCAAATTTCAGCATTTCTCTCTGAAGCGGTCACGGAGCATACGCTTCGCTTCAAATTTCAGCATTTCGCTCTGAAGCGGTTATGTGAAATGCGCTTTTTGACTTAGTCAACTCCTTTCCCGCCTAATTTTTAAAGCTTTTAAAAGAAAAATATGAATGTTTTAGGGAGAATCAAACACCCCACCTCCCGCTCTCCTGGAGAAGGTTGAATTGATGTGCACACGCTTTGTTTTTGATAATAATAGACTTATATAAAATTTATATATATATTATCTTCCTAATAAATTTATAATTACTAGTTACGACTAATTTATTTATAACAAAACATCCGCTTCAAACATCAATCATGAAGCGACGCTCCATGCTTCGAAATACGCATCGCTTCCTAAAAATGAAAAACGCTTCATGCTTTCAATACATTGAATTAGACTAAAAGGGAAGGATATTTTGGTATTATCAAGTGTACACTACGAAAATCTTTTTATAAAATTAAAAATTTATGTGAGGTTACATTTTATAAAAATGTTTCCACAAGAGGGACTCCCTCCCTTCGGGTCCTCCAATTGGTCGGCTCAATAAAGCTTAAGAAATCCAGTTATTGAATAACATGTCTACAAAACTTTTCGAATGTGCGAAGCTTGTCCCTTTGGATGGCAGTCTGTACATAGTTCTACTCCCGGTTTTCAAATTTGAAGAGAAGGAAGAACAAGGAGAAAAAAAAACCAATTGGTGAGACCTAAGACCTGATTCAGTAATTAGGTTCTGAGCAGCTAAGCTAGCCTCCAGTAGGAGAGCCACAATTTCGGGTGTCCGTCTACTTAATCTTTGATGAGATGAAAGGTTGCAAATTAGTGGATGAAGGCTAGACACACATTCTTTGCTTGAAATCTGGAACTGGTGAAATTTCTATCAGTAGTTTGTTTTTTTTTTTGGTACGGAAAGGATAAAAGCTTTCTCTATTATCTGCAAATCGGCGACAAAATGAGTCAACTCAGTGCTAAGTGTTTATGAAATTTATCCCCTCTTTTCATAATTTCTTGGATCTTTTCATTTGATACATGATATTAAAGACTGTTTCAGTATCTAGTGCATTATTAAATGTTTATTTTAGCACTTTCAGTTGAGTTTTTCCATTGTTTCATTGTTTTTGATATTCTTTGATCTTTAGTGGCTAACTCATTCTTTTCTTGGTTCTCTTTGAGTTTGCGAAGTTTTCTTCATGTAAATGGCATTTGCCTTATATCCGGTATTGTTAATGGTGTTTACAGTAAGTGTTCTAATGCTTTAGGAAGCTAGAGGTATCTTGATCGTCAACATAATTGTTAGAATCTTTATGGAATAAGGCTGGGGAAGTACAGAAAATCATGAGGAAAATTCAAATTCAAAAACTTTCCATCGATCTCGTCGCAGAATACCATTGGTGCTGGTTGCAATTACTCTCCAGATGTTCTCTGATTATACATGATATATTGAGTAATGTTGAACATCGTCTCGAGCTGCAGAACTTCCTAGAACATGTTCATATATATACACTCCAGGGTACTAACAAAGTGCCAACACCAACTACACATGTCCATGGCCAAGGTGCCAGGCCAAGTTGCCAAGCAAATTTGGCCAGCGTCCTTGGGGCCAGTGTTGTTCATTCCTCGCGCCAACTTGGGCATTGTCCCCGGGGCCAATGTTGTCGCGTCCCTAACAGCCAATGCTTGTCGCATACCTGATACCGCTAATTCTCACCCCGTCCATGGCAGCGTTAATGCTCCGTACCTGGAAGCGAACGCTTGTTGCGTCCCCAACAGCCATGATGGCCATTCCTTCCAGCATCCACGTTGGTCGTTCCTGCCAGCAGCTAGTTTGGTCGTTCCCACCAGTCAGCAGCCATGCTTGGCCCCAAATTTCCACGGCCAAGTTGCTAAGACAACTTGACTAGCGCTAGAAGGCCCATGCTTTCACCCATATCGTCCACGGGAACAATCTATGGTGTCCGTGGGACCAATTTGTGATGTCCGTGGGAACAATCTATCTTGGGTAAGCTAGCAAGCCCGTCCTCCTCGGCCTTGTCCGAGCTTAGCCATCCAAAACAAGAAGTGTTCTATGACTCCACTAATTCCTACGAGAAATAAAAACATGTTACATGGGTGTATTATTCATGGGGTATTGGTCTAGTGATTTACAATAACATGCGGCGTGGCAAAATCCCATTATGAGAAAGTAACGAGTGGTGACAATTTAAAGCAGTTGAAAAGATGATGGAATGGTAGTCTATAAACTTCCCTAGTATAGCGGTCATGAATTTTCCATTATATCCACGATCTTCATCTCTCCATTCCTTCACTACCTCCACTATTTACGAGGAAACAGTCGACCCTTACAACTATAAGTAGACTTTACAACCATTCAGAGAGCTCTGCTTCTTCATAGATATCGACAACCTCACGCACACACAATTCATCACCACTATGATTCCTCAACTTTCTCTGCTTTCCCTCCCCTAAGATCAACCCATCTTGGTTTAGGATCGTCTTGTACGATTTTGATCCCCGAACCTAAATAAAGTACTTCGACAGTACATTATTTTACCCTGAAACCAAATTTAGGTATAAACAATATCAAATTCCAGTTTCTTAGACATTCACTTGTTGACAAGTTGTTGCTAAAATGATTAAGCTTCATCCCACTGGTAAGATATAAAATTGAACAATTGACCAGGTATAGCTCTCCTAGGCATAACCTTCCACATATGTCCATTATTATGGGCATCAATGTTTATGTGGAAAGGTTGTGCCAAGGCTTCAAGAAAATTAGATGAAGTTATATCTACAGGATCATTTAGGTTCAGACTCATGTTATCTGGTTGACTAGCATTATCATTTCTAATTATTTCAAATAATCGTTGCAACTTACCTCGGAAGCAGGTTGCTCAGATGATGAACTAGAAATATTTTCTCCGAAAGTTCCATGTCCTGGTGTATCATTCCAGGCTGAGGATGGTTTTGAGAAGATTCATGTTGCATAACAGCTTGGAACACATCAGCTTCAGCTTGCGGAACTTGAGTTTAATGTTTTACAATGTCAAATTGGATATATATATAGTCTTGAGCTTATGTAAATGAAATCACAAAATCTATAGGAATTTAATAGAAAATTGTGGAATTCAAAGTTAACACCATTAACAAAACCCTCTCATTTTTTGAATTGGCACTGAATCTAAGTCGTTGTCTAAATATAATGTTTGCTTTAACTGTGATAGAGAAACTTCCGTTGATATGATAAGAGAAAGAGACAATATCAATTGTCACTTAAAACTTAAGCAGGATATAGGTTGTGAATTGCAATGAAGAATATTTCTTATTTAGATACCAACTTTGTAGGTCATTAGAAGCTTCTCATTTCTTGAAGTCGACCAGGTCACCAAATATTCTTATAGTAGCTAAGGATAAAACATTGTGCATCTCATATTCATGTTGGAATATGATAATGAATATCCAGTGACTAGCCTCGCGAACAAAAATTCCCCCTTAAATCTTCCATTGGAAAAATAAACCATTTTTCACATTCCAACGGTTTCTTTTTTTTGGGCCACAAATGTACAATATCAAACAGTTTGTCCAGAAAGATGGTTGTTTTGATATATAATTGGTATTATTTCATTGAGATCAAACTATCTACCGCTACTCCGATTCAAGGATTCATTAGTTGTTGACTTCACCGAGAAACATCATCATGCCACACAACATACATGGTGATACACTAAAACAACTAATAATCTACAAATAGAAAGAATAGTAGGGTATGAGATATGTAAACGTCGAAAAACCAAATAACAATTAACATAATGTAGCTGCTAACAAATGAATGTCACCATGAACTTGCATGGATACATAACCTGAGAGACTCTTGTGCCAGGTTGTTTTGAACAACCTAATTACAATCATCATCACTCTCACTAGGTTAAACTTGAGTGGATTTTGTGCCAAAATTTTAAGTGAAAAAAACTCAGGTAGTGGCTCTTTCACTACTTGATGGTATAAGGATTTTTTTACATGGATATGCTCGCGATGAGTAAAAGTATTTAGGGCGATCTTACTAATCATTATACTCGTTAAAGGATTTGTGAGTGAAAATGTGTAGTGCACTCTTACTAATCACTATACTCATTAAAGTATTTGTGAATATAAATATGTAATAATTAATTATGACAGACTGACAACCCATCACCTGCTTCTGGATTAGTGATCCCATTTTGTTCCGAACACACCACATTTCTTCTTATGGCGGAAAACTTGTGATTGACTGATTTTCTTGATGTTCGACTAAATAAGATGAATTTATGGCCTCCACGAGAATAAGTAAGTTTTCCTTTGTTGGAAAAGTTGCTAGAAGAACCGGATCAAAATCTAACTTTGATCTTCCTTCACTAAATTGAATGAGATTTTTCCTTCTTTGATTTTCTAGTTTCTTTTTCTTTCGACAAGCTACCTTTGAAAAGCAAGATCATAATATGAGTGAGACTTTCAAGAGATTTGTTTTTCTTTCTTTTTTTGACGTTTATGATTAGAAGATCATCGGTTAGGCACAATGTAGTAGCATGTGTTTTTCATGAAATTTGGTGGAGTTGCTGAAAGCAATCTCCTATACGAGGTAACGTAACAGAGTTGTTGTAGAAGACTCACACTCCTATTACATTCGATATTTTTTTGTGGCAGATTTCATTTGTCTGATACGAGTTTTTTTCCCCAAGTGACCACTTCTGATCTATAATTCAACTTTTCATTGTTTGGTGGCATGACTAGAGACTGAATAATGTAGATGAATTATTTCTTTCGTTTCCTAGTTTTTTTTCTACACAACCAATTCTTTTTCTACTTGAATCAATTAGAAAAACACTCAGAGCAAGGGCTATAACTCATCATTTGGCCACTTTGAGAATTAGGTAAGAATATGTCGGAGTGTTCTTACGGAAGAAAAAAAATAAATTAAAAAAATTTAAAAACAAACTTCGTAGGGAGGTGACACACCTTATACCGCCCAATTGAAAATTTCTTTACCAATGAAAAAAGAATGTGAAAATTTTTAATTAGGCGCAAGCCCAATTTTTTTGTCTTACTGTCAGGCCCATAATTAGTTTCAGATCCAGTCGCACCCAATTTTTTTAAAAAATATTTAAAAAGCGCAGAGCTACTATATTTAAATATTAAAACGTTTATTAACTCCCTGAATGGTCACAACGTTTATTTCCTTTTCACCCGTTTCTTTTCTTCTTCACCAGTTTCTTCTCCTCGTCCATTAACTCCATAACGGATCTGCAGTGAATTTTTTCCCCATCATTCAAAGAACTTGATCATTTAAATCGATGATTGAAGTTGATTAAACCCTAGAAAATTTCAAACTCTAAAAATCCCTAGAAACTACTTACAATGTACAAACCTTAGAATTCATCTCAACAAAAATGGATGAAACACCAACAAAAACACGTCTTCAGAAGTCAAAAGAGAAGAAATCAGGTATTAAAACTAGTTTATTCGATTATTCAGTAGATTTGATTTTTTTCGATTTTAACTTTTGTTCTTGATGGTGATGACCTAAAAGACGAAGAATGGAAAACCGAAGGAAAAATCAAGTCGAAGAAACATAAAAAACCGGTGAGATTTATCATTAGCTTCATCTGTTAGTGTTTGATTTTGTTTTTTCCAATTTTTTTTTTTTAAATTTTAAGTTTTGTTATAGTAACTGCCGATGATGAACCAGAAGCCGGTAATCCGGAAAAAATAGCAAATCACTTTCTGGTGAGATTATTCAATTTTTTTTTTCCAATAAATGTGTTTATCCATAATTTGTTTTTCTTTATCACTTTCTTCTTCTTCGATTTTAACATCATTTTTACCTGTTGATGTTGAAGATGAAAAAGGAGAAACTGATAGTGACCAACCACTGAAGCAGATGAAAATGAAGGCAAAGCACGATGCTGTGAAGAAGAGAAAGAAAGTCTCTGATATGCATCTTCATTAGTTCATGTGTGATTCATGTTTGCATAACAAAATCTGCCGAAAATAACAAATTATGCAGCATAAAATAAATGTGCATAACTTGTTATGCAGATGCATGACAAGTTATGCTTACCAAAAAAACACTTCATAACACCCTGTCTAACATTTTAATATGCAAAAAAACACTTCATAGTACACATTTTTAAGTTTTACTTTTTAATTTTAATCTACTTCAGTTTTAACATCATTTTTACCTGCTAATGATGATAACTTAGAAGAGGAAAATGGTAAACTGATGGTGACCAGCACCAAAAGGAGACAAGAACCAACGCAAAGTACGACGCTGCCAAGAAGAAAAAGAAAGTCTATGGCATGCATTTACATTTCTTCATGTGTCTGTGATTCATGTCTGCATAACAAATTCTATAGAAAAGACCACATGTTATGCAACAAACAAAATTTGAATAACATGTTATGCATAATACATTAAATGTGCATGACAGGTTATGCTTACCAAAGTTACTGCATAACCTGATATGAATAACTTATTTATTTGTGTGTCAAAAAGATCATGAAGCAACCTCATCAAGGAAGTCGCAGAGATTGAAAGATCAGGTATCACCTAGTTCACATAAGCCTAGTTTACCTAAGCCTGAAGCAGAAAAGAAAACAAAGACTAAAAAGAAAGCTGGTGATAACTTAACTTGCTTACATCTTTCATGTTTCTGAACTTAAATTGATCTTTTCTGCTATGCATGATTTTGTTCTTGTTTGCTATTAGACTCTGATCGGGTAGCTGAGGTGCAATTAATTGTGAACACTAGTGCATCTAGAGTTCATGCTGATAAAGTGTTGCATACTTAGATGTAACGGCTAGAACTAGGTTGCCCTTATCCTTTTGTATGAGTGCCTCGGTACGATCAGTTCTGCCAATTTAATACTCGTCACGTGTCATCCATCCATTGCACCTCTTAGGGTTTCGTGGATTGGTCAAATGTTGTAAGAAACCTTATCTAAGATTATGAGAAAATAAATGAACTAAGTTGGTTGCGCTTTTTTCAGCCAGATTTGCCTGGATCTCTGATTTAGGAGCCACTAAATTCATTTTATCCATCATTTCTACCATTTCTGTTGTTAATTTGTTGTAAGTATACAACAATTGGCATCAGAGCCGTTTTTTCCACCTAAAAAAATCATCAATTTTTTTTTCACCATGACTTTGAAGGAGGTTGAAACTGAAGTCGCATAATTGAAGATATCTCATACTGTTCTTCACACTCAAATCACACATCTAAGTGGTTCAGTTGATGCTCTAACTACTAAATTTGATAATCTTATGAATCTGCTTGAGAAATCGAATTTTCTTCAAAACAACACTGAGAAACCATTTGGATCTCACAATGATAATCATACACAGTTTCAACATATCCCAAATCCTCAATATCACCACTCTCATATACCAAAGCTAGATTTCCCCGGATTTGATGGTGATAATCCGAGAAGCTGGATTCAGAAACGTCAGCTGTATTTCAAAATCAATGACATTGAAGAGCACTTAAAGGTAAATATTGATTTAATTTACTTAGAAGGTAGATTTGAGAGGTAGTTTATAAATTTTCAGGTCAATCGACCTCGTATTTCATGGCCTGACTTAGCTTCTCATATTTTTGCTCGAATTTGAAAATCCCATTGAGGAAAATTTTGTTGGCAGTTTTAATAAACTTATTCAGGGTTCAACAGTGGATGATTATTATGAACAATTTGAATCATTGAAGGTATTGATGTTGAACATGAATCCTTCACTTTACGAGACCTATTTTATCATGAGTTTTCTTAATGGTCTCAAGGAGGAGATTGGTAAATCATTTTCTATGTTTCACCCTTCCACTCTATCTGAATATTTTTCTTTAGCTAGATTGCAAGAGTAGAAAGTTAATATTGCATCTACAGCTACTAAGCCATTCACAAGATCATTCGATACTTCTTTTCAACATAACAGACAATTTTCCTCACCCAATTTTCCTCCTAAGACAATTCTCACTTCACCAAAATCTGCACCAGTGACACCAAAATCTTTTTCTCCTTCTCAATCCAAATCCAATTCTGCAAGCCCTACCATTAAGAGACTAACTCAAGAATAAATGCATAAGAAGAGAGATCAAGGTTTGTGCTACAACTGTGATGCAATTTATAGGCCATGCCACTTTTGCAAAGGAAAACAAACAATATGTATGCTCCAAATGGACACTTCTGAGTCCCATGATACTGAAGATGAGGAAGAAGTATTTGAGGAAGCTGTTGAGTCTCCTCTCAACTCTGATATTGAGATTTCACTTCTTGCTCTCACTGGCATTGTTACAGGCGACACCATAAGAATTCCTGGTATTCTCAACAAGCAGAAGGTATCAATTGTACTCGACTCTGGCAGCACCACTAGCTTCATTGATAGCAATTTAGCTTCTACACTTCAATGTACTATTACTCCTACTGCTCCAATGTTAGTCACTATTGCTAATGGGGACAAAACAAGTAGCACCAGAATATCTTTTCAACTTCAATGAAGTATGCAAGGGCACAAATTTGTAGAAGATCTGAGATTTTTACCTTTGGGAGGTTGTGATATTGTCTTGGTAGCAGATTGGATGAGAAAATTAGGTGATGTGCTTTTTAACTTCTCAACACTTAGTATTTCCTTTAAGTACCACAATAAAAAGATCACATTACAAGGAGTTACTACTGACAATACATTACTCATGATGAGTGGCTCAGAGGATATGAAGTTCCTTTCTAACACTACTCATGGTGTTGTAGGTCATTTATACTCTATTTCTGCCACTACAACACCCACTCCCACTCTCACTCCTGAACCTCTTCTACCCTTACTACATGAGTTCACTGATATTTTTCAAGAACCTACCAAACTGCCTTTTAAAAGAAGTCTAGATCACACAATTCCATTACAACCAAATTCAAATCCTGTCAACCAAAGAGCTTACAAATGTCCCTACACCCAAAAATAAGTGGTAGAACAACTAGTTCAAGAGATGTTGAATTCTGGCATTATTCAGCCTAGCCACAACCCATTTGCTTCCCCTATACTTTTGGTGAAAAAGAAAGATGGTTCTTGGAGGTTTTGTATAGATTATAGAAATCTCAACAACATTACTATCAAAGACAAATTTTCTATACCCATTATTGATGAGTTATTAGATGAGCTGAAAGGTGCAATTATTTTTACAAAAATTGATCTTAGAGCTGGCTACTTTCAAATCAGAGTTCATGATTTGGATATTTTCAAAACTGCATTTAGGACACATCAAGGTCATTATGAATTCAAAGTTATGCCTTTTGGGCTCACCAATGCCCTTTCCACATTCCAGGCACTCATGAATGAAATCTTTCAACCCTTTCTAAGAAAATTTGTTTTAATGTTCTTTGATGATATCCTCATTTACATTTCTAGTATGTCTGAGCATTTGGAACATCTCAAGATTGGTTTTTTCTCTCCCCAGACAGCATCAACTATTTGCTAAGAAGTCCAAATGTTGTCTTGGTCAACATTACTTAGAGTATTTTGGGCATATAATTACAGCTGAAGGAGTATCTGCAAATCCTAACAAGATCTCTTGTATGCAACAATGGCCAATTCCTACAACTATTAAAGACCTCAGAGGGTTTCTTGGTCTTACTGGATATTATAAAAAAAATTCAAAGGTTATGGATCCATTAGTAAACCATTAACTGATTTTCTCAGGAAGAATTCTTTCATCTGGAGTCAAGAAGCTACTACTGCATTCAATAAACTCAAGGAACCAATGCCTCAAACTCCAGTATTAGCTCTACCATAGTTGAGAGTGATTCCAGTGATGCTTGTATTGGAGTTGTTCTACTTCAAGACAATAAACCTATTGCTTACTTTAGCAAACCATTAGTCCCAAGAGCTCAGGCATTGTCCACCTATGAGAAGAAGTTTTTAACAATTGTATTGGTAGTAAAAAGATGGAGGTATTATCTGCAAGATAAGAAATTTGTCATCAAGACTGATCATCAAAGCATTCAGTACTCCCTCAATCAGAAAATAACCACCACTCTACAAAAAAATGGCTCATTAAACTACTTGGCTTTGATTATGAAATCCAGTACAAAAAGGGCTCTGACAATGTGGTGGTTGATGCTCTCTCCAAAATAGCATCTCCTTCTGCATAATGCAATTCTCTATCACTCTCTACCCCAGCATGGATGCAAGAGGTGTTACTCAGCTATGAAAATGATTCTAAATCTCAGCAACTCACTTCACAATTACTGCTTCAGCCAAACTCCATTCCTTATTTTACATTTATTGAAGGCATCTTGAGATATAAAACAAGAATCTATCTTGGTTATGGTCATGATATAAGGACAAAAGTTTAGGCTTCTCAAATACCTCCACTGTGGGTGGCCATTCATGCATCCAAGCTACTTATGTGAGAGCCAAAAACCATTTCTATTAGCCAGGGATGAAGAATGATGTCCTGCTTTTTGTGTCTCACTTTGATATCTGTCAGATAAATAAAAGTGATTCAACTACTCATGTTGGTCTTCTCCAACCCCTACCTGTTCCAGATCACTCTTAGCAGCACATTACTATGGATTTTATTGAGGGGTTACCTATCAGTGAGAAGAAGAGTGTGATTTTGGTAGTTGTGGATAGACTCACCAAATATGCACATTTCATTGCTCTCCAACATCCTTACACAGCTGATTCTGTACCCAAAGCATTTCTCAACCAGGTGTTTGAGGGTGAAAATGGTTTCTGCTGATTTTGGTAATTTCGGGTGTGTGGGTGAGAAACGAATTTAAACCCTAAACAATGTACTGCAAGGGAGTACTTTAGATTCGAGAGATCAATCTGTACAAATCCGGCCTAAACCAAGAAATGGCCGTTCCAGATTTGTTTCGGTCACAAAGTGAAGGAGAAAGGTTGGTTTTGGGGAGGGAAGCGAAGAAAGTGTTGAGACCAGAATAGTTGATTCTGGAAGAGTAGTTGTTTTACGACTTGTATCAGAAAGTGGGAAGCTAATAGATAGAAAGCTAGCAAATGTTTTCTGAGTGTTGTATCCTCTTGACCTGAACTTGTCGTTCGGTGGAAATAGGTAACGCCTATTTATACAAGTCGAAGTGAAACGTACTCTGGTCTCATTAAGAAATGGAAAACGGGTGAGTAAATGGGAGGAGGTGGTAACCGGTAACGCTTGGAATTGATGTTCCATAAAAGAAAGTGTTTCCCCATTACTCCCTGTATTTACTAACCGCCTCATCCTTATGACACTTTCTTATAACAAGCGTAGTATACGCCGCACGCTGTAAACCGCCAAACTAATACCCAATGAGCATCCCCCAGTTTGTGACATGTGTTGATGTCTCGAGTGTTTTCGTGGAAAACATGTAGCATGTTGTTGTTGTCTGGAAAGTTGAGCTTGGGAGACTTTCCGGCTCGGTGGTGACCTTCAACGGTCGAGATTTTGCATCTTAAGAGGAAGGTTGCCGTTGATTATTACAACCTTTCGTTTGGTAGCCAGTTGCATGAAAGTATGATCAGTATGGCTTTAATATGGCCCACTTTAGGCGCGACCAAAACTTAGGGTTTTGGCTTTGTTTAGGCGCGACTAAACTAGGGCCAAAGGTTGCCATGTGTTAGCTGGTAACCTTGGATGGCTAAGATCTGCATCTTAGATGAAAAAATGGTCATTGATTGTTGCAGGCCTTCGTTTTGGTAGCCGAATAGGTAAGGCCGTCATGGTATGGTGCGGCAAGGTGGTTGGCATGCCATTGGCACATGCGGCATGGCATTCCTTGGCGAGGTTTGGCGTGGCCAAAACTAGGGTTTTGGGCCAAAGGTTACCATGCGTTGTTTGGCGACCTTGGACGGCTAGGATTTGTATCTAGGATGGAAGGGTGGTCGTTGATCGTCGCACGCCTTTGTTTTGGTAGCTGCATGGGGAAGGCCAGCATGGTATGACGCGACAAGGTGGTTGGCATGCCATTGGCACATGTGGCATGGCATGCCTTGGCGCGGTTTGGCGTGGAAAAAACTAGGGTTTTGGGTCAAAGGTTACCATGCGTTGTTTGGCGACCTTGGACGGTTAGGATTTTCATCTAGGATGGAAGGGTGGTCGTTGATCGTCGCATGCCTTCGTTTTGGTAGCCGCATGGGGAAGGCCGGCATGGTATGGCGCGGCAAGGTGGTTGGCATTCCATTGACACATGTGGGATGTCATGCCTTGGCGCGGTTTGGCGTGGCCAAAACTAGGGTTTTCTGCAAAAGGTTACCATGCGTTGTTTGGCGATCTTGGACGGCTAGGATTTTCATCTAGGATGGAAGGGTTTCCGTTGATCGTCGCACGCCTTCGTTTTGGTAGCCGCATGGGAAAGGCCGACATGGTATGGCGCGGAAAGGTGGTTGGCATGTCATTGGCACATGTGGCATGGCATTCCTTGGCGCGGTTTGGCGTGGCCAAAACTAGGGTTTTGGGCCAAAGGTTACCATGTGTTTTTTGGTGACCTTGGACGGATAGGATTTGCATCTAGGATGTAAGGGTGTCCGTTGATCGTCGCACGCCTTCGTTTTGGTAGCCGCATCGGGAAGGTCGACATGGTGGGGCCAAGGCCAATGGCGTGGATGTCTTGGCATAGTGGGGCCAAGGGTTTGGTACGGACAGTTTGGCATGGTGGGGCCAAGGAAAGGTGCGGTCGGCTTGACATGGTGGGTCCAAGGGTTTGGCATGCCATTGGCGCATGGTGCAGCTAGCATGGTTGGGGCCAAGGAAAGGTGCGGTTGGCTTGGCATTGTGGGGCCAAGGGTTTGGCATGCCATTGGCGTATGGTGCGGCTAGCATGGTTGCCATTCCTTGGAGCGGTAGACGTGGATGGCATGGTTTGCCATTGCACAGTGGTGCGGATGGCATGGTTGGCATGCCTTGGCGCGGAGATGTGGCTGGCATGGTTTTCCATTGGCACAGTGGTGCGGCTGGAATGGTTGGCATGCCTTGGCGCGGAGATGCAGCTGGCATGGTTTGCCATCGGGACAATGGTGCGGATGGCATGGTTGGCATGCCTTGGCACGGAGATGTAGCTGTTTGGGTTTTCCATTGGCACAGTGGTGCGGCTGGCATGGTTGGCATGCCTTGGCGCGGTAGCATGAGAATTAGGGTTTGGCATAGATGATGTCGGTCAATGTTAAGGGTTCTGCCGTGGAACATGACACATACAAAAAAGGTACCCTGGTAATTCTTATCATGATGATCGATTCAATAAATGTGCTAATGGTCATAGTGACATCATGTCAGTTGTGCGGTTTTATGATTTTAACCCTAAGCTAAAAACCACCACCAATATTAAGTCTCCTGCTTAACTCGGAGCGGGAGCATCGTTGCGAGGTAAGCATAATATGGTGACAGGCTAGGACAAAAATCGAAACAACAAGTCGTGAAAAGATAGTCAGGAAGGTCCGACTAACCTTTTTCGAGAGGTAAAGAGAGTTTGTTCTTCCCGTGTTGGCGGCCTTGCATAAATTGTACTGATGGTACAGACCGTGGAGTGGTGAGATGAAAATCGTCGGTGTAGTCTGGCCATGCATCACCTTGGCTGGGTTAGGGAACATCGTGACGCTGGCTTGGCGAGTTTGTTGGTGTTGGCGCAGCAAGTCACGGCGCGGACGGTGGTGCAAGGCATGACACGGTTTGGTGAGGCAAAGCATGCACGGACGGTGGTGCAAGGCATGACACGGTTTGGTGAGGCAAAGCATGCGCGGACGGTGGTGCAAGGCATGGCACGGTTTGGTGAGTCAAAACATGCGCGGACGGCTTGGCATGGTGGTGATTTGTCTTTGCGGGCCCGATTGCCTCTTTTCCTTACTTGACTCGAATAGGAAGTCCTTTCCTCATTCAAATGTCAAAGTATCACGCCCTTCTGTATCGTTTGGCTTTCAGTAGGGTTTTTGATGAGGGGTTTCGTTTGAGGCTGATTTCCCGGTCGTGATGTAATCACGTTCCTCTTATTCAGTATGTGTTTCTATTTCTTCCTTTAGGGTTTCCACAGTATTTATGCCTAAAGTTATAACAAAGATTTCCTCTTGTTCAGTCCACCTCTCTTCATCATGTTGATCAGAAGTGAATCATCCTCGAGCCAGATAGATTCTCCAGTCAAACGCGTGAGGCCTGACTCTTGCAACAATTCCCCCATCAGGGTCATTCGAGTCAATAAGATTATACCGGTATGTTTTTATTGCTCAACATGTGTTTCATTGTTTGCCGATGAATGACAAAGCTTTCTTCTGTGTAGAGATATACTGTCGGAGCGTGCGTTACCATCATTGATGAAGATGATTTGGTTACCCCTTTTCCTTCAAGCCCGATCCCACCAGATGCTGCAGATCTGGAGAGCGCCGACTTAGGAATTTCTTGTCATGAGTATCCCAATGAAGGTTTGTCGTTCGGAACCCGCATGAGGTGTCTTTCTTCTAACTACCGGAAATTCGGTGGGTTTATGGTGCGGAAAGAATTCGTTACTCTTTACACAAAGATATGGAGGACATATGGCCACATCGTCACCAGGAGCGTGGTGCAATATTGTTCGTCCGCTTTAGTTTCCATAGTGAACTGTCTCTTGTCGATGGTCGCCGAAATGGAGAGTATGTCTATCCGTGATGTTGCGGAATCAACTATCCAAAAGTGGGATAACATGGTGTCTACCTATGAATCTCTGAATTTCAACGTTAGTTGGTTGCGACATCGTCTTGATATTGTGAAAGTCGACAGAGCCGGTATTCTTGCTGGCGTGGTCCCTGCTATGAAAGCTATTCTGGAAGAGGAGAAAGCTCTGGCCATGGAGTCACAGAAGGTGGAAGAGTCAATCCGGAACTTGAAGAGTAGGACTGAAAGGTATCAAAGTCGGTTAAAGATGATGTTTTCGAGGGATTAAAATCTGTTGGATGGGCTTTTTTGAGTTATGTGGTTGTGAGATGTTTGGTTTCTTTCTGGGTTTTAAGCATGTTTTTGCTCTCTCTTTTTTATTTGTATTTTTTTTGAAAGAATAAGAGAATTTTATTGATTTACTTCAATCAAACAAAGGAAAAGAAACTTGATATTTGATATGTAGAAGAAAAGTGGAAATATGCCTGGCTATCCGTGTTTGTGATACGGCGGGGCGCGAGGTGGTGGTCAGGTGTAGTATGCCTTAAGACACTTTTCGTTGATGACTGCTTCTAGTTTTCCTCCATCTTCTTTAGTGACCTTGTAGTACCCACTGTTGTACGCTTTCTTGACTATATAAGGGCCTTCCCACTTTGCGGAGAATTTTGGTGCGGAGGCGTCTTGCTGAATGTGTTTGGAAGTCTTCAGTACCAAATCTCCCACTTGAAAAACCCGAGGCTTCACGGTTTTGTTATATGCTCTGGAAACCCTATTTTTGTATGCTTGTGCATGTTCTTCCGCCTTGAATCTTCTGGAATCTATAGTGTCCAATTCTGCGACTCTGGCGCTCAATACTTCAGCTTCATTCCATCGAACTCCGCTTGCTTCGGCCATCCTAGCCGATGGGATTTTAACTTCTGCTGGGAGGATGGCGTATGCGCCGTAAAAAAGGGAGTAGGGAGAGGCCCTGGTGGAACTTCTTGGTGATGTCTGGTACGCCCAGAGCGCTATTGGAAATTGCTCATGCCATGTCCGAGGATTATCATGCACTGTCCGACTGAGGATTCGGATCAGAGTTTTGTTGGTGCTTTCAGCCTGTCCGTTCCCTTGGGGGTAGTACACGGTGGAAAAGACTTGCTTAATTCCGTATTCTTCGAGTAACTCCCGTACTTGCTTGTTTGCGAAAGGAGTTCCGTTGTCGGTGATGATATGTTTAGGCACGCCAAATCGGCAGATAATGTACTCCTTAATGAATGCCGCGATTGTGGTTCCATTCGCCCCTCGTAAAGGTATGGCTTCTACCCATTTGGTGAAATATTCGGTTGCTGTTATTATGTACTCGTGATGCTTTAAGGACGGCAGATTGATCTTTCCAATGATACCGAGTCCCCAGCTATGAAAGGGCCACAAACTGCTTATCGAATGAAGGGGAGTCGACGGTACATGGATAAGGTTTCTGTGAATTTGGCATTTTTTGCATCTCTGGAAGAAAACAGCTGCATCATCCTCCATGGTTGGCCAGTAGTATTTCGCGTATATCTGAAGAAATAATTTCCATTTCCCTTGGTGTTCGCCTTCGTGCATCTCTTTCAGCATGATTGGGATTTCTGCTTCGTTCAAACATCGTATCAAACTTCCTCCAAAGCTCTTACGATATAAGATTCCTTCGTGGAATACAAATTTCTCGGACCTTTTTTTTTATTTTGGCTGCATCCTTCTTATTGGTGGGGAGTATGCTTAACCGGTTTGGACCCGGGTATCACGTGTAAATGATGAGTGACTATCTTCTCGTACAAGCCAGGCATTTCCTCGTATGTCCATGCGAATACGTCTTGATATTCCTTGAGAAGGTCTACCATCTTTACGCGTTCGTCCGCGCACAGAGTCGAGCTGATCGAGATGGGTCGCGGAGATTCTTCACTCCCGACATTAACAACCTCAAGTTCGTCCATGGTAGAGTTGGTCCCGTCTGGTAGCTGTCGTGGTGTATCAGGTACTTCTTCTTGCGGCTCGTTACCACGTTTGCGTTCTATTGGGCGGAGAGACTGTGTGGTAGTCTCTCCTGTTAATTGCTAACAGCGGCGCTGATATAAGGTTTTCCCTTTTTCATCATGACGCATGATAAAAGCCCGTCCTCGCTTGGTATGGGTGCAAGCCGCACTCCGGTTTGGCGGGTGGAGGCTGGCGTGTCTCTCTTTCGAAGGGGTGATGTGAGATCGGGTTTATCCGTGAAGCGATGCAATACCATCGCTTTCTTCAATGGATGTCCACTTGGCAGTGGAGTGTGGTGAGCCTTGTTGGTCGTGGCCTGTGGGCCCTTTTTTGGCTTAAAAATCTCCATGCCGCAGATCGGCATATAGGGAGATAATTATGCGGCGATGCGAACGACTTCTCCGCTTAACATGGTTTTCAAGCACTTGTGATACATCGAAGGAATGATTCTGGCTCCTTTTCGATTACCTCGATCCTTACTTTTGACTGTTCGGGTGCTACTGATAAATTCAGGTTGACGTACACATACGTGCTGGTTTGGTTGCCTTCGAAATCGGTCATTGTAGTGGACTGTCGCATGACTTCGTTTGGTCGTATCCTGGCCGTTCTGAGCGTCCTGAGGGTAAAAACGTTGGAATATGCTCCCGTGTCGATGAAAGCCCTTTTGAATTCCATATCCTTGATACGGGCTGTGACGTGTAGGGCCCGGTTATGTCCTTCCTCTGCCATCATTTCGTCGTCGGTAAACGTGATATTGTTGATGGACATCTCCGGTGTTCTTGACGTTTCCAAGCGTGAAGGAATCAAGAACGCGTTTAACGTTATTCGATTGATGGCGGTGAACGTCTCCATCCGTTGATCTTTTGAAAGATGTAATAGTTCACATAGATTCTCCACCAGCGAGGCCGCTTCCTGGCCTACTGGTTTCTGGTTAGTAGTGAAGCTGTTGACTTGGGAGTGATAGTTTGGGATGTTAGTCCCCAGTCCTGGAGTTTCCGGAACAAGTGAATCGTTCGATTTTGTCGTTAAGTTGATGAGGAAATCCAGTATGATGTTAATTGCATCTTTCATTAGACCCATGTTCTTGGTGTGGATCTCCTGAATCCGCACCAAGTCAGTCAGCCTTGGAATTCCTTCGTCGATTGCGTTATTGGGCGTTTCATTGGGGGAGGAAACATTGCCGTTCTCCTGAGCGGAACTTGAGGACACGGATTCATCCCTAAAAACCACCATCTTCCTGATTTAGAGAAACGTGTTCTGAAATTGGTATTGGAACCGAGAGATTTATCTCCCACTACGGTCACCAATTGTTTGAGGGTGAAAACGGTTTCTGCTGATTTTGGTAATTTCAGGTGTGTGGGTGAGAAACGAATTTAAACCCTAAACAATGTACTGCAAGGGAGTACTTTAGATTCGAGAGATCAATCTGTACAAATCCGGCCTAAACCAAGAAATGTTCGTTCCAGACTTGCTTCGGTCACAAAGTGAAGGATAAGGGTTGGTTTTGGGGACGGAAGCGAAAGAAAGTGTTGAGACCAAAATAGTTGATTTTGGAAGAGTAGTTGATTCACGACTTGCATCAGAAAGTGGGAAGCTAATAGATGGAAAGCTAGCAAATGTGTTCTAAGTGTTGTATCCTCCTGACCTGAACTTGTCGTTCGGTGGAAATAGGTAATACCTATTTATACAAGTCAAAGTGAAACGTACTCTAGTTTCATTAAGAAATGAAAAACGGGTGAGTAAACAGGAGGAGGTGGTCACCGGTAACGCTTGGAATTGATGTTCCATAAAAGAAAGAGTTTCGCCATTACTCCCTGTATTTACTAACCGCCTCATCCTTATGACACTTTATTATAACGAGCGTAGTGTACGCTGCATGCTGTAAACCGCCAAACCAATACCCAATGAGCATCCCCCAGTTTGTGACATGTGTTTATGTCTCGATTATTTTCGTGGAAAACATGTAGCATGTTGTTGTTGTCTGGCAAGTTGATCTTGGGAGACTTGCCGGCTCGGTGGTGACCTTCAACGATCGAGATTTTGCATCTTAAGAGGAAGGTAGCCGTTGATTATTGCAACCTTTCGTTTGGTAGCCAGTGGCATGAAAGTATAATCAGTATTCTTTAATATGTCCCAGTTTAGGCGCGACAAAAAAGTTAGGGTTTTTGTTTGTTTAAGCGCGACCAAACTAGGGACAAAGGTTGCCATGTGTTAGCTGGTAACCTTGGACGTCTAAGATATGCATCTTAGATAAAAAAAAAGTGGTCGTTGATTGTTGCAGGCCTTCGTTTTGGTAGCCGCATAGGGAAGGACGGCATGGTATGGCTTGGCAAGGTGGTTGGCATGTCATTGGCACATGTGGCATGGCATGCCTTGGCGCGGTTTGGCGTGGCCAAAACTAGGGTTTTGGTCCAAAGGTTACCATGCGTTGTTTGGCGACCTTAGACAGCTAGGATTTGCATCTAGGATGGAAGGGTGGCCGTTGATCGTCGCACGCCTTCGTTTTGGTAGCCGCATGGGGAAGGCCGGCTTGGTATGGCGCGGCAAGGTGGTTGGCATGCCATTGCCACATGTGGCATGGCATGCCTTGGCGTGGCCAAAACTAGGGTTTTGGGCCAAAGGTTACCATGTGTTGCTTGGCGACCTTGGACGTCTAGGATTTTCATCTATGATGGAAGGGTGGTCGTTCATCGTCGCACGCCTTCATTATGCTAGCCGCATGGTGAAGGCCGGCATGGTATGGCGCGGCAAGGTGGTTGGCATGCCATTGGCACATGTGGCATGGCATGCCTTGGCGCGGTTTGGCGTGGCCAAAACTAGGGTTTTGGTCCAAAGGTTACCATGCGTTGTTTGGAGACCTTGGACGGCTAGGATTTGCATCTATGATGGAAGGATGGCCAATGATCGTCGCACTCCTTCGTTTTGGTAGCGGCATGGGTAAGTCCGGCATGGCATGGCGCGGCAAGGTGGTTGGCATGCCATTGGAACATGTGGCATGGCATGCCTTGGCGCGGTTTGGCGTGGCCAAAACTAGGGTTTTGGGCCAAAGGTTACCATGCGTTGTTTGGCGACCTTGGGCGGCTATGATTTGCATCTAGGATGGAAGGGTGACCGTTGATAGTCGCACGCCTTCATTTTGGTAGACACATAGGGAAGGCCGGCATGGTGGGGCCAAGGCCAATGGCGTGGATGGCTTGGCATAGTGGGGCCAAGGGTTTGGTATGGACGACTTGGCATGGTGGGTCCAAGGAAAGGTGTGGTTGGCTTGGAATGGTGGGCCAAGGGTTTGGCATGCCATTGGTGCATGGTGCGACTAGCATGGTTGGGGCCAAGGCAAGGTGCGGTTGGCTTGACATGGTGGGGCCAATGGTTTAGCATGCCATTGGCGTATGGCGCGGCTAGCATGGTTGGAATGCCTTGGCGCGGTAGACGTGGCTGGCATGGTTTGCCGTTGGCACAGTGGTGGGGCTGGCATGGTTGGCATGCCTTGGCGCGGAGATGTGGCTGGCATGGTTTTCCATTGGCACAGTGGTGCGGCTGGCATGGTTGGCATGCCTTGGCGCGGAGATGTGGCTGGCATGGTTTTCCATTGGCACATTGGTGCGGCTGGCATGGTTTGCCATTGGCATAGTGGTGCGGCTGGCATGGTTGGCATGCCTTGGCGCGGAGATGTGACTGGCATGGTTTGCCATTGGCACAGTGGTGCGGCTGGCATGGTTGGCATGCCTTGGCGCGGTATCATGAGAATTAGGGTTTGTCATAGATGATGTCGGCCAATGTTAAGGGTTTTGCCGTGGAACATGACACATAAAAATAAGGTATCATGGTAATTCTTACGTAGGCATGCTGATTGATTCAATAAATGTGTTAATAGTCATAGTGACGTCATGTCAGTTGTGCGGTTTTACGATTCTAACCCTAAGCTAAAAACCACCATCAACACAAGGTATTCAAACTTCATGGTTTACCATCTTGAATTATATCTGACAGAGACAAGGTGTTTACCAACAATTTTTGGCAAGAATTATTCAAGGCCCTTGGCACTAGTTTTAACTTAAGCACAACTTATCACCCTCAAACAGATGGCCAAACTGAAAGGGTGAATGCTTGCTTGGAAAATTACTTAAGATGCATCACTGGTCACAAGCCTAGTCAATGGAGTAAATGGCTTGCACTTGCTGAATGGTGGTACAACACCAGTTTTCACAGAGGTTTGAGAATGTCACCCTTTCAAGCTCTTTATGGCTATGTTCCACCTCATCTGGCATTTCCTTCTTCTTCCACCACCTCTGTAGCTGTTGTGGAAACTTATCTGAATGAGAGAGAAACAATGCTAGATATCCTCAAAGAATCACTCCAAAAAGATCAAGAGAGGATGAAGTTGTATGCAGACACTACTAGAGTTGAAAGGTCCTTCAATGTGGGTGATATGGTGTACCTTAAACTGCAACCTTACAGAGAGGCATCTGTTGCAGTTAGGCGCAATTTTAAACTATATTCCAAGTATTATGGACCATTTCCTATCCTGCAGAAAATTGGTCCAGTAGCTTACAAGTTGGAGTTACCTTCTCATTCACGCATTCATCCCGTATTTCATGTATCTCAGCTGAAGAAACACATAGGTGCTCAGATTATACCTTCTCCTACTCTTCCAGTGGTGGATCTTCATGGTGATACCATTATGGTTTTTGTAAGAGTGTTGTAGCAGAGGACTGTGCTGATTGGCAACAAACTGATACGCCAAGTGCTAATCCAGTGGACCAATACATCACCTGAGAATGCTACATGGGAGGCCATCACAAATATCAAAACACACTACCCAAGATTCATCCTTGAGGACAAGGATGCTGCTCAAGGGGAGGCAATGTTACATACTTAGCTGTAACGGTTAGAACTAGGTTTCCCTTATCCTTTTGTATGAGTGCCTCGGTACGATCAGTTCTGCTCATTCGATACTCTTCACGTGTCATCCATCGAAAGAAAGCAGAGAAAGCTACGCCAAAGGAAGTTTTGGATGATGATACAGAGAATGAAGATGATATAGATGATGATAAAGCTGGTAAGATTTTCTTGTGATATATTATTTATTTGGTGTGATTGATTTGTTTCAATGTTGATTTGGTCTGTTTCAGTCAAGCAATCTGTTGATAATCAGAAGAAAAGAAAAAGACGTGAACCCAAAAAATCAGAAGATCTGAAGAAGAAGAAGAAGAAGAAGAAGAAGAAGAAGAAGAAGAAGAAGAAGAAGAAGAAGAAGAAAAGTGAAAGATCCGAAAGTGAAGAAGAAGATGATGAAGAACAAGAACCTGTTCAGCAATGTGTCATATATAAACCAGGTGCATTGAATTCCTGTTATGCTTCAGTTAATAAACTTCTCTTATCATTTACCTGCTTGTTCTGTAGTTAACAGCTTGTAATACACATAATGTTTCTTTAAAAAAAATGTATAACAGGTTATGCATTCTTATAAACTATGCATAATATGTTATGCAGTCAACTGGTTGTGCATAATATCATTTTACCTGTCTGATTACATTTTAAGAAGTAGTGCATTATAGGTTACGCATGGTAAATAATCTGCATAACAGTTTATGCAGATGCCTGAGAAAGAGGCATAAGAGGTTATTCAGTCAAAATAGCAGTTCCAACTTAGTAAAATGCATTTTTTTTGTTCTTTTGTTTATGCAGTTAAACCTAAACCCAAACCTGCAAAACAAGGAGGTACTTACAGAGCATGTTTTCTAAAGGTAGGTACCTTGTTCGGTAAGATAAGGGAAATAGGTGGTTTAACTCCGATGCAGGCTAATATGATGAATGTGTGTCCGTTTGGGAAATTCTATAACTGGTTATCTACTGCGAACATGTCATACTTGGATGGTATGAGCAACCAGCTGCTGATGGATGAGGTCCTTCTATCATATGACCATGATAATTTGAGTCATCATTCATTCAAGGTGTCAGAAAATAAGTATGTACAGTCAACGACTAGTGAGCTTTCAATTACTTTTCAGATTCCAAGAGTTAAAGGAAACAGAGGAACTGATATTCTGACTTTAAAGGAAGAGATATGGCTGACTCAATCACTTTTCCTCGTCAAGAAATTCCCCTGAAAAACAAGGTCACGTGTTGTGAGTAAAGTTCCCAAAGCACAAGTAACAAAGGTATGGATAGATGATATTGAAAGGCTGGTGTTGGATAAACCTGATCAGAAAGGTCATGAAGAGGAAGTTGTCTCCCTTATCTGCCTTTACATGTTATCCGTCTTGTTCTTTTGTGGGTCAATGGGAGACAATATGGACGTCTCATATGTTGGTTTGGTGAAGGATTTGGAAACCATGGACTCTGTATCTTTTCCAGATCTAATTCATGAACGCATGATGGATGGCATCAAGACTATGAAAATAGACAATCTTCTTTCAGGAATTGTTGTGGTTGCATTATATATTCTCTAGTGGGTTAGTTCTTTTTACTTTCTTAATCTCTGTCAATAAATCATATCTATAGAATATCTTATTAGTTTTTTTTTTGCAGCTTTGGTTGGCTGAGCACTCTAACATAGCTGAGATATCATCTGGTATCGCCAAGGTCAGTCCCACTGCTACACCAAGAGATGCAAGGTGGGACTTGGCAGCAATGAAGAAAGAAATGTTTTTTTTTCTGAATCACATGAATATTATTAATAAAACCAAATAATGTGAAGATTACAAATTTATATCAAATGAAGAAGAGCCAACTACATAGGCTCATGGAAATGAGGAAACCTGAAATATTACATTTCCTGACACAAGAAAAGAAAGAAATTAAAAATTCCTAGAAAAATCTATAGTATGTGACATCTTCCATTTCAACTCTGGATAGAAAATTTAGTCTTCCAAGAACACATTTCCTTTCACCTACTGCCAATTTTGCTCCTTCTTTTGTTGTTGTATCAGCAGAAAAATTTACTTCCCTGAGCTTATACTGAAAAATGACAGAAGAAATTTTACTGACCGCTTTCTGCCATCTCATTCTAATAAACCATGGAACATGGCCTCTGGAAAAATATTCAACTACTATTTTGGAATCTGAATAAAGAATGATGTTCTGCAACTCCCATTTTCCTGCCAGTTCAACATCACAAGGTATTGCATAATTTTCTGATATGTAATTGGTTGCAATGCGAATGCCTCCTATCAAAACACCTATTACTTGACTTAACCGGTCTCTGATTACAACTCCAAAGCCTGTTGTTTCTGGATTACCAAAGGATGATCCATCACAGCAAAACATTGTATTTGCAGGTGGAGGAGGAAACCAATAACATTCTTTGACATATTTAAATTTTCTTTTTCTAGAACCCAGATTAAAGAATGATATCACCTTTTGATCATAATTTTGATTCCACTTATTACCCTTCATTCTTAATCCTCCTTCAAATACCAGCTTTTTGATTCTGTTTTTGAATTTTTGCTCATTTGGCTTGATTTCTTCAAAAATTCTCCTGTTCTTTTGAAACCAAAGCTCCTTGATTACTGAACAAGCAGCATTGATCCAGGCTTCTTTAACCAAAGGGATTTTTTGTTTGCACTGGTCCATACATCCTCAAAAGATTTTGGTGCACTAAATTAAAAAATAGAACATAACCAATTTCATATTTTTGTACTGAAGTTACAGTGCCAAAGAATGTGACTCATATTGTCTATGCTGTTTTCACAAATGCAACATCTTGAGGATAATTCATACCCATTTCCAACCATGACAGTGTCATCAACAAAAATGTCCTGAACCACTTTCCAGACATTGCTTGCTATGCTTGGATGTAAGTATGTATTCCATAAGTATTTAGAGCAGATTAACTTGGGTTCTTTATGTCTTAACAATTCAATAGCTGAAGATGTGGTAAATTTACCTTGCATATTGTAGATGGTGGATTTTCAACGAAGGGAAAAAACCGTAAAATCATGAGGCATGTTTTTGACACGGTATTCAGGCATGCAACGATTCATATTTTACGAAGCCATGATGAATATGTTTTCAAAAAGCCTCCACCAGCTGAGTGTTCGATCACTGGCATTTCGTCGTGACCTTTATGCAGAATAAAGTATTTGGGAGGTTTTCCGTAGATTGAGAGCTTAACGCTTTCAGGACGTCGGTGATATTCATTGTTCCCTGACTGCAGGAGAGAGACCCACCTACGCATAGAAGAATAGTTGGGCGGCGGACGCCTTCAGGACGTCGGTGACACTCACCGTTCCCTGATTATGTGGACAGATTGTGCATAGATTCAGGCGGTTCTTCGTAGATTGAGAACATTAATGCCTTCAGGTCGTGAACAACATCGTG
Source organism: Papaver somniferum (assembly GCF_003573695.1). Classification (NCBI taxonomy): domain Eukaryota; kingdom Viridiplantae; phylum Streptophyta; class Magnoliopsida; order Ranunculales; family Papaveraceae; genus Papaver; species Papaver somniferum. The sequence goes on along the minus strand of NC_039359.1, from coordinate 187,700,817 downwards.
ACTCCCTGACTATGCACCATTCAGAATAGATGTGACGCTTTAACTGGCTAATATCTTTTCTGCAATAGATTAATCCTGCCCTGACATTCACTACTGAATTCCCATAATAATCTATTATTGCTCCTATTCCATGGTCGAATCCACGGCCTGATCCCATGGAATGGCAATAACAATTGCTCCTATTCCATGGTTGAATCCACGGCCTGATCCCATGGAATGGCAATAACAATTGCTCCTATTCCATGGTCGAATCCACGGCTTGATCTCATAGAATGGTAATAAAACAACTGTGCTATCTCATTACTCCGATTTCATAATCGGATCCATTGATCTCATGAAATGGTAATAGATAATATTAATTACTCCGATTATATGGTCGAATCCACGATCCCATAGGATGTTAATGCTTGTTTTATTATTCTGAATTCGCAGTCGAATCTACAGCTGATCCTACGAATTAATAATGAACAACTATTCATTTTTATTACTCAGTTTCATGGATTATTCTCCACTGAATTCATAGATTAACAATAGATACTCGAAAACCGTGCATCAGGACCATCACTGAGTAAGCCCCACAAAAATGGTGCGAGTGTACTCGACAATGATGCACGACTGAGCACCCGGATGCACGAACGAGTGTCCAAAAATATGAAATAATGAGGAATCCTTCGCAAAACAAGAGAAAACAATAAATATTAATAAAATAATAAGAGATGCCCAGAATCGGGCCCACCAGCCGGCCGGCCGGCCGTTCCCTATCCATGTTCGGTCCGTGCCTCTCCCATTATTTTCCTTATTTTTTATTTCGTGAACTCACGAAAACTCCTTGGTTTTAGCAACTTTCCTTGTTTTTGCAAAACTCGTAAATTCTCCATAACTTGGTGGATTCATGAAATAATATTATAAAATAAGGAGAGGTGTGCGGGACCGGGCAACCTAACCGGCAGGCCATGCCTAAGTCGTGGCCGTCCCACACCTTACAATCCTTAGCTTTTTATAATTATTATTCCCTAATCTCACGAAACTCCTCCGTTTCAACAAAAACTCGTGAATTCTCCATAACTTTAAGGATTCTCCATAACTTCAAGGATTCATGAAAAATAATAAAATAGGGAAAGGTGTGCGAGACCGGGCAACCTAGCCGTCCGGCCATGCCCTAGACATGGACGGTCCCACACCTTGCAATACCTAATCTTTCATAATTATTATTTTCCTTAATTCATGAAACTCCTGGGCTTTGAGCAAAATTCATGATTTTTCCATATTTTCTCGAATATTGCTCAAATCACGAAAAACCAAAAGCCAACATAGTCACACGACTGGCTAGCCTCTCACGGAAATTTTAAATATTAAAACGCTTTTATTTTAATATTCTCAAAATATTGATGAATGCAGCATACATGCTCATTCCAACAAAAATCGAGAATTCTCAGTCAAGATGAAACTCTTCTGAAAATTCACTATGTTGCTCGAACGCGCATCAGAAAATAGTGAAACTCTCAGTATGGAAACACGGACACCACGGAAACATGTGCATGCCTTCATGACCGACCACAGTCATTCCTATGTGTTGCACAAATCCGGTCTCACAGGTTTTCATAATTCTGATCTAATTTGCTCAATTGCTCATATACTGGGCCCGAACTCTCTCCAACCAACTGAGGGATTCTCCAAATGACCAACAACTGGTCCCGTGACCACTAAGAGACGGTACCATGTGATAGATGCATTTATGTATCTAATTTGTCCCAATTGTTTATATTGTTAGTGCTCGATTTTGTACTTATTTGGTTATTTTATGTCTTTGTAGGTGTTTTTGGAGAAATAAGCTTTTGCGGCGAAATTGGCTAAAAAGTGGTTTTTGCGCTCGTGGGAGAAAATTACTATACGGACTCTCACTTTGGATAAGGGGTAACCTAATTACTAAGGGACACCCCATTTCATGGCATGTACTAAAGGGACACCGGAACTGGATAGGGGGAGGTCATCTTCAAAGTTTCAAAACTGGATTTTGGCGGAAAAAAAGGCAGCAGCGTCAACAGTTTTGGATCAAGGATTTGAGCGACCTAGGAGGCGATTCAATGAGCAAATTTGGTACCCACGGACTCTAAAAGACATAAGGGACCTGTTAGAAGCGATTAGACCCATCTAATTGGGCTGGATAAGTCAGAAAATCCACACAAAGTCAAGACAGTGCACACGGTTTCTGTTTAGGGTTTGAGATTAGTTTGAGAGATTTATGGGATATATTGCGTGGGATATACATCAAAACAGTTGGGTAAAAGTCCTAGAAGATATTTGAGACGAGAGAATAGCTAAAAACAGCCTGTAACGCAACAAGAAGAAGATTATTCTTCAAACAACCCGTAAAGAATAATGGAGATTTCCAAGGGGTTTGATCGAGTTTCAAGGGGATTTAAAGCCTATAAATAGTTGGTTTTATGTCAGAGAAGGGGGATGAAGAGTTAGGGGTCGATTGGGAGGCCAGCAGAGAGGCGCATGAGGAGTTGCAGGAATTGTACCTGCTGCTGCTGCCATTAACAAAGCTCGAAGAACACGAAGAACAGACTCTCCAGGGCAGACTTATTTTCAGCAGCATCAACAGCAGCAGCGGAGTGTCGTTCATTTACTGCAGTTCTATGGTATCGTTCTTCTCTGGACGCTTATAGAGGGTCGTAGTTTCACTGTTTTATATTTTTCACTCTTTTAATCATATTTTGAGCATCAAGTATGTATTTTGAGAACATGATTATTATGAGTAGCTAAACCCCAATACTGGGATGATGGAGGAAGCTGTTTTTCAGCCATGTGGTTATTTAAATAATTCTTAATTCACTTTTTGCACCGATTTTAATTGATTTATGATTACAATTAATTACTTGTGATTTTGTTTGATGGAATATGCTTAGTCCTAGGGATTCTTGATGTGTCATGCTTATAATATACAAGTAATATTTTATGGAATCTAATTTGGCAAAGATAGAGTTAATACTTGTTTTATTTTGAGCTATAATCGCTTAGGATTATTTTCTGAGCCACTTGAATATGAAACACATTGGAATCCTGAGTCCTGGTTCCTCTTGATCTTGTGACATATATTCTGTATATATCTTAATTTTTAAATCTTAACAAGTCCGAGCAACGAATCCTTATTTACCGCAATCGAATTCCTACAACAAAATGGCGCCGCCGACGCGAACTTGTATATAGATTTGTTTTTAGGTTTATTATTTTATTTTATTTTTTTTACTATTATTTGTTCCTTTTTACGTTTCTTTTTGTGTCTTTGATTTACAGGTTCGAAGTGGAATACTAAGGACTTGGGAACAAAAAGCTTAAAGCTAAAAGCTAAAAGATAAAAGAGAAGAGAAAAAAGACATAATTTTTTTAGGATTTAATTTTTTTTATTATTATTTTTATTTATTTTTTTGTATATAGCTTTTATATATTTTTTTAGAATTTGTAAATAGGCTTTATTTTTCATAATTTTTGTAATTTTTGGACTTTTTATTTGGACTTTATTCTGGACTTTTGGACATTTTTATTTTTATTTTTAAACCCTACGGAAGGGTATCCTTAAATACAAACTGTTTGCAGGGAAGGACGACGATTACGATATCGTCTCGGCCCCTCGGGTTCGTACATGACATAGGAGTCGTGGCCCGAGTCGACTTCAATGGTTCATCCCCCGTCTGGTACGGGAGGTAAGTCCATCGAAACACTCGCGAATCTCCTGTAAGCGAGTTACTGTATTCCTTAAGGTGATTCATTGATTGAGGACGAATTTGGACTGTTTTTAATTTCCTAGTAAAGGGCAACGCCTGGCCAAATCAAGATAAGGACTCGGATTTCATCACCGTTTCCTTCTTGCCCGCCTTAGAAAAACGAAACCAAACGCGAACCTAAGCCTAAAATTTTGAATAGAACGAGACCAATAGGGTAACGAGCTTAATAGGAAACTCATTCGAAAAATATTGGTTGCTCTTTAAGCACATTTCAAAGTTCATGATGGTTTTTGTGAGTTGAATGCGTGACTGCGCTGCCTTGTGATAGCGGTGAGGCCTTGGGTATCAAATCTCCACTGAGCTTCCCTCGCCTCGATTCAACTTACATTAGCTCGGATTGATTCCAGAGGGGTGTGCTCAAATTGTAACGAATTCCTTTTCGAAGGAATAGAAGCTGGTCTAGAAAACAATCTAAGTGGAGCCATCATGCTTTTTGTTTGCTAGATTCTATAGGTTTGATTTGGTCGAGTCGTACTTGTTTGTGATTGCGTAGAATTCCCCTGCAATTAAGAATGTCGAACTGGTATGATAGAAGCCAATACAATGAATATCGACCTGAATTTGAATATGGACATCATCAGTATTATGACCATAGTGAGAATAGTGACTGGGGACGCCAACCTTTTCAAGGTTATGGTTCATACCATGGTGAGCCCAATTACTATCCGCACGCGCATCAGTCATACGAGCAAGAAGATTATAATACTAGTTCTTCGTCTTTAGAGAATACAATCAAAATTTTTAAAACTAGTCCTTATTATGATCCTTCAGTTCCTATTCCTTCTCTAGAAGAGACTCTCAGGAATTTAGTTAAGTCATCACGTCAGTTAGCTGAATCGACGTATAAATTAGATGAGGTGAATAATGTAGTTATGGACGAAAGAACTGCAACAACAACTGAATCTGTAGAAGATATCCTCAATAGATTAACTCAAAACTTAGATCCTACACTAAGGGAACTTTCTTTGGAAGAGACCCTTGAGAGGATAGCTGAGTCGACACGTAGACTTGAGTTAGAGACGAACGAAAGTATTGCTCGAAATAACTTGAATTGCCAATATAGTGTATCCAATAATACCCTTGAGAATGAAGATACTTTTTCACATAATCAAGATAATGAGGTTATAATTGGTAACACTACTTATTTAGATAAGGTTCAATAATCTTCGTACTATTATGATGATGAGGATAGTAGTGATGAAGAATCTGAAATATGTAGGCATAGTAATCAGGAATCTAGTAATCCAATTGAGCTTTATAGTGATTATATTATTTCTACTTCAAATCCAAATAATTTTTATGATTATTCACCTATTCAAAAGGACGAGGATTTGATTAGGGATACCACCGTTTTAGACGATGTAGTTTTTCCTTTTGATTACGAAGACGATAGTGGTTTAGAGGAACGGGTTCATTTCGAAAATACTGTTTTAGAGTCTAGAGACTTAGAAACAATAGTCTTGGAAGAAGAAGATAGACCCGTAGAGATGAGTAAAGATGCACTACCTGATAATAACTTAGAAGAATCTCTTGAATATTTTAAGGACTCTGAAGATACGGAAATTCAAGAAATAATTAGAGGTCTATCTAGAGAAACTGAAAACTCTAAGTTTGGGGGTGATTATCACTTCCCCAGTGCCTTACCTTTAACTCTCAGAAAGTCCCCACACTTAGGACTTGACATCAATGTCTCAACCATTTTACAAGATTACTTTCATACTCGTTTTCCTGAACCTAGTGATGTCCATAAGGAAGTTCAGTTGTTAGAAACCCATCCTCTGGTTGATGAGGTTAGACCAGGCTATGATACTAAGATCGACTTTGTTTTCCCACCAAATATTTTTCAAACAATTATGGGAACGTATAAATTTCAAATGTGTCAATTATTAAGTTCTGAGACTAAACCTAATTACTTTAGGATATTAGAATCGACACATTTTCTTAAGAATGACCATTATTCTCACTGTGGTCAATTATGTAAGTCAAACCTTATTGACTTAGAGGATCCTCAATTATTTAGGTTATTATTTTGTGCTTCTAAGTTCTTATTTAAGTATTTACAGACTCTAGGACCTAATAATTCGGATCTCAATTTTGAGGAGTTGCAGCCTAAAGAAATATATTTAGACCCTTTTATAGAACCTGAACCTGAACCACAATTAGATATAGATATCTTAATCAGGAAACTAGGTAAGGGCATGCTAGTCTTGTACATTTTCTTGGTTCACTGCAGTTTCCTTTTTTTAGCTCTTTTTGGTTTTAAAGACCCACAGTTATTCCGGCTACTGTTATACGGTTCGAGTTGACTAATCCTTTTCTTAGTCTGGCTGAAGACTTTAAACTTAGCACTTCTTGGGAGGTAACCCAATCTCATGCAACCAGGTAATATCCTTCCGTAACTCTTTCATTTCAAATGGTAACAGTTTCTCCTTGTTCATGCTTTTAATTTTATCTTTAGAACATTGAGGACAATGTTAGGTTTAAGTTTGGGGGTATGGGAGAAACTTTTGAGTTGCAATAAATAAACTCCAGAGCTTAGAAATTATGCCTATTGAGGATTGCACTAACTAATCTAAGTGGATGGGAGCATTTTGATTGTAGGAGTTTGAGGAACCAATCTGATTAGATGGAAACATCTAAAGAGTCTATTCATAAAAGCACAGAGCTCAGGTGTTATAAATAACATGATAGTTTCACCATATCTCGTTGAGTCCTTTTCACTTCTATTTTTATTTTATTTTGTTTTTAAACTATGTTTCTCGAAGTGATAGGTGGGGCCCACGATTCAAGTTGTTACCAATGCTAGGGTGAATTAGAGTGATTGAGATACCATGAAAAAAAAAAAGAAATTGAGACCAGACCATTTGACCAAAAGGAATAAATTCAATAAAGTCGACCACTGGTACCCTTGTATATGCCAGTTGTGTTGACCTAGAGTTAGGTTATCGACCACTGGTACCCTTGTATATGCCAGTGTGTTGATATTAGTCAGACTAGTATCTTAATCCATTAGGATAGGTTCATTTTGGCGGAGGCCTTCAGACAGATATGGGAAACGTCGTTCACTTAGTAAACATCAAAACCATTTATGTTTTCTATATCCATCTTCTTGATCTATCCATGTGATTAGTTTAGACTCCGAATATGATGTCCATAGTGCAATTATCTGAGTAGAGCTCTGTCACTTTATATGAATTTTAGTATGCTTGAGTGCAAACTCGTGTACAGCAATTGGAATTTCGCATCAGGGTACTTCTTCCTGTAGTCAATAAGTATGCCAACCAAGGAGATTCTTTAGTGCCTTCCAAGGTTCTGCGTAGATAGCTAAGCTCTGGAGTATTAAGGTTTTGTGGGTACACCTATGGTAAACCCCCCGGAGACAACACTCCGCCACTAGGGCCACCTAGTGGTTTAACGGCTTACTGCACGTGCTAAGTGTAGTCATTTTATTTTAGATTAGATTTGCTCGAGGACTAGCAAATAATAAGTTTGGGGGTATTTGATAGACGCATTTATGTGTTTAATTTGTACCAATTGTTTATATTGTTAGTGCTCGATTTTGTACTTATTTGGTTATTTTATGTCTTTGTAGGTGTTTTTGGAGAAATAAGCTTTTGCGGCGAAATTGGCTAAAAAGTGGTTTTTGCGCTCGTGGGAGAAAATTACTATACGGACTCTCACTTTGGATAAGGGGTAACCTAATTACTAAGGGGCACCCCATTTCATGGCATGTACTAAAGGGACACCGGAACTGGATAGGGGGAGGTCATCTTCAAAGTTTCAAAACTGGATTTTGGCGGAAAAAAAGGCAGCAGCGTCAACAGTTTTGGATCAAGGATTTGAGCGACCTAGGAGGCGATTCAATGAGCAAATTTGGTACCCACGGACTCTAAAAGACATAAGGGACCTGTTAGAAGCGATTAGACCCATCTAATTGGGCTGGATAAGTCAGAAAATCCACACAAAGTCAAGACGGTGCACACGGTTTCTGTTTAGGGTTTGAGATTAGTTTGAGAGATTTATGGGATATATTGCGTGGGATATACATCAAAACAGTTGGGTAAAAGTCCTAGAAGATATTTGAGACGAGAGAATAGCTAGAAACAGCCTGTAACGCAACAAGAAGAAGATTATTCTTCAAACAACCCGTAAAGAATAATGGAGATTTCCAAGGGGTTTGATCGAGTTTCAAGGGGATTTAAAGCCTATAAATAGTTGGTTTTATGTCAGAGAAGGGGGATGAAGAGTTAGGTGTCGATTGGGAGGCCAGCAGAGAGGCGCAGGAGGAGTTGCAGGAATTGTATCTGCTGCTGCTGCTGCCATTAACAAAGCTCGAAGAACACGAAGAACAGACTCTCCAGGGCAGACTTATTTTCAGCAGCATCAACAGCAGCAGCGGAGTGTCGTTCATTTACTGCAGTTCTCTGGTATCGTTCTTCTCTGGACGCTTATAGAGGGTCGTAGTTTCACTGTTTTATATTTTTCACTCTTTTAATCATATTTTGAGCATCAAGTATGTATTTTGAGAACATGATTATTATGAGTAGCTAAACCCCAATACTGGGATGATGGAGGAAGCTGTTTTTCAGCCATGTGGTTATTTAAATAATTCTTAATTCACGTTTTGCACCGATTTTAATTGATTTATGATTTCAATTAATTACTTGTGATTTTGTTTGATGGAACATGCTTAGTCCTAGGGATTCTTGATGTGCCATGCTTATAATATACAAGTAATATTTTATGGAATCTAATTTGGCAAAGATAGAGTTAATACTTGTTTTATTTTGAGCTATAATCTCCTAGGATTATTTTCTGAGCCACTTGAATATGAAACACATTGGAATCCTGAGTCCTGGTTACTCTTGATCTTGTGACATATATTCTGTATATATCTTAATTTTTAAATCTTTACAAGTCCGAGCAACGAATCCTTATTTACCGCAATCGAATTCCTACAACACCATGCTCTCTTGGTTGGTCCTCATCTCTCATACCTAGGTTTTATCACCTAATTTTGAATCCAGCAATATTTCAATAAATGATGAATCCTGCATTTAGTCATCGTTCTTTCACCAACTCTCAAACTGAGAACCCTGGTGCGTGCTCACTCGATCACTGGGAGCCCATGGACGCTCATCCTCCCATGTGGTCGGTCCCTCCTCACTCATGACCAATTTTCATCAATTACCAATTGATGAAGGATTGATAAAAATTAGGGTTTCGAAAAAACGCTCCACGAATCACCATTCTGAGCAAGTTCAAACACAAAATAATGTTGATTCAGCAATCAACATCCAAATTAATAATATTCGGTAATTCACCAATATTTTTGATTAATATTTTATTAGGTCACGGCACCAGTAAATAATTCGTCGAATTGAACAATTCTTGCTCAGTTGCTCGAATATTGATCCAACCATCAATGTTCAGTAATACATCAGTAGTTTGTTGAATTGAGCAACACTTGCTCAGTTGCACGCCAAAATTATCAAATTCGTCGAATTGAGCAATACTTGCTCAATTGCTCGACAAACTCTCAATATTCAGCAATTCGTCGAGTTGAGCAATACTTGCTCAGTTGCTCTAGTCAGTAATTCATTGACATCTCAGAGAACTACATGTTCAATCCATGAATCACTGAGCATTCACCACTTATGATCGATTCAACAAAACTAGACTCACATTCTAAATCAGTCAACAACTGACTAACTAATAGACGTCTGCCTTGCAGACTCCACGATTCGTGAAATATCAATCACGTCACAAATGGGGGGATATCACTTAGGGTTTTGGTCTGGCGGTCTACGGCACGTGGATTCATCCACAACGATAAAATGTGCGTAAGTCGTGTAAACGGTTGAAGGAGTTACCAAAGTAGTGGGTGCACGATCAGTCAAGTCTCCGCACGACATGGAACTGACTTTACCACGATCTCCCACTTTCCCAATCTTTCACTCAAGAAACCGTCACACTTACAGGGATCAGTGGTACATCATTCTGGCAATATAAATAAGTCTAAATCGAGGACATCGGGATATCATCAATCATCGATTATCATCATTATCCGTCAACAACTCGATATAAACTTATTCACAGAACTCAACTTCAGCAGTTCAGCAATATTACAGAAACCTTTAACACACCCGCAATCCTTGATCATCACTGATCCCACATAACTCTCAGCTTCCCTCCTACAGATCAACCCATCTCCCTCTTTACGACCAAATTGACTCTGGAACGGCCAGTGTCTTAGTTTAGGCCGGAGTCATACAGATTGATTTCCCGAATCTAAGCACCCCCTTTGCAGCGGTGCATCTGTGTGAGGTTCAGCAGTTCGCTCGGTTGAGGATTCTCGACAGCACGCTCGACTTTCCTAGAAAACCAGCAAACCGTTTTTCCCCATCTACACATATCACCAGTCCATATTAGAGAATCCTGTCCTCCACCAATGTCAGGTAAGGTCATAGAATTGAGAAGTAGTTGCAGTTCTGAAGGAATGCTCCATTTGCTATCCTTGATAAGCTCAGACACATTCATGTTTAAGTTATTCCTTGCATATGTATTTAGTTCAGTCTTCTCAATTAAAGGAGTTTCTCCAATCCAATTGTCAAACCAAACATTAACATTGTTACCATTTCCTATACACCATTTGAGGTTTTCTTTCAAGGAACTCCAAGCCCACTTTAGTCCAGGCCATATAGAAGATAACTTCCAGTTGTCATTCCATTGACCATTTTTATTCATATATTTGGTCTTAATGAATAATTTCCATTCTTCTGTAGAGTGAATGATTCTCCATATCATCTTCATAAGCAATGCTTTGTTGATGACCTCAAGTCTTTAGATTCCTGAGCCACCCTCACTAAGAGGAGTGCAAACCTTCCTCCAAGAAAAGATTGTGTATTTTCTTACTTCTCCATCACCTGACCAAAAAATGTTCTTTATGATTTTTTCACATGTTTTAATGACAGATGCAGGCCATTTATAAACTTCCATGTTGTAGATTGGGATGATACACAGAACTGATTTGATAAGTATCAATCTGTCTTGAAAAGAAAGTAGTTTCCCCTTCCAAGTAGCTAGCTTCTTATGAATTATTTTAACCATAGGCCACACTATAGATAAATTGACTCTGCCAGGAGAAAGTATAACACCAAGATATTTATCAGGAAATTCACTTAACTCCATTTGCATAAACTCCTTTATTTGAAGTACCATCTATAAATAGCTTACTCTTTGCTTTATTAATGATATGATCAGAGCCATTTTGATATTTATTCAACAGCTTTATTACATTGTCCAAACTTTTCTTGGCACCATTGCAAAAGATGAAGACATCATCTACAAAAAACAAGTGTGTTGGATGTACACCTTTTCTCACAACCATTGGATCTATCATTCCATCTTGCACCATTTTATGAATACATCTTCTTAAAACATCTTCCATAATGACAAACATAGTTGGAGACAAAGGGTCACCTTGTCTCAGGCCCCTACCCACAGAAAAGAAACCATGAGGACCCCCATTTACCATGAATGAAATTTTAGTTGATTCAGAGAGAGTTTGCAGCCATTGACACCAGAACTTGGAGAAGCCTTACTTACATAAAACTTGAAATAAGAAATTCCATCTTACTGAGTCATATGCTTGAGAAATATCAAGTTTTAATCCTACATTTCCTCCTATTATCTTTTTCCTCATCTCATTCACCATTTCAGATGCTAAGATGATTTGCTCTTGTATACTTATGCTTTTAATGTAAGCTACTTGTTGAGGAGTTATGAGCTTTATCATCAGTGAACCCATTCTTGTGTTAATTATTTTTGTAAATATTTTTAAGCTGACATTGCTAAGACCAATTAGTCTAAAGTGATTAGGAGTTTTTCCTCTTTCTATTTTATGAAGTAGAACTAGAAAGTTGGGGTTGAGGCCCTTTGGAATGAATATTCTTCTCCAACAGAACTGAATAGCTTGAGCTACATCATTATGAATTATGTGCCAGCAATCTCTAAAAAACATCCAGTGAATCCATATGGACATGGTGAACTATCAGGTTCCATGTTAAAAATTGCATCTTTTATTTCTTCCGCATTAGGAACTGCATCAAGCATTTGTTGATCCTCCTCTGTAATTACCTCTGGAATAACTTCTAAAAGAGAGTCAGCTTCTTCTATTGCTTTAAACTGAAATATTTGATCAAAATGTTGAACCAAAGTTTCTGCTATTTTTCTTTGATCAGAAATTATGTTACCATTGACATCCTTGATAAGGTGTAGAATACATCCTATTTATTATCTATTGTTTATGATTTCTCTGCTATTTTTCTTGTAAATTATGTATTTTACGTATGTTTTTGAGTTATTAGGTATTTTGGAGTCGCACGGAGGAAAAGAAGAAGAAATCACCCAATTTGTGCGAAATGGGCAATATTGTCATTTCATAGGCGACTCATTTAATGAAGAATTTTCTAGACTCATCTAGACTCATGGGTTTGAATAATTGGGCTTGGATTTGGAAAGAGAAGATGGAAGATTTGAGAAATACTTGGATTTGGAAGTTGAGATACAAAGGGAAAGTGGTGTTACTATGGAATGAGGATTCTATTCCTAAGAGGATTGCTAGGAAACTGAAGCCTATAAATAGAGAAGTTCTCTACACAATTTTTACACACCTTTTACACACACAACACTTCTCTTTTCTTTATTCTTTGTGTGAACTTCTTAGCATGAGTATCCAATTTTATTGATTGAGGATGAATTCCTAGTTCTTGATATGTTTTGAGTTTTGTTTTAAATCTACTTTGAAGTTTTCACATGATTATCGTTTGTTTTTACTAATTGGAATGTTTATACATTCATGGTTGATTTATAGGTCGTTTAGGATGCATACTAAATTGATTTGTTAATTGATCTAAATCTAGTGAAAGTTAGGGGATAAGTAATAGTTTCTTGACTCTTTACATAAGTAGCAAACACGAGACCTTGCGGAGGGATTACGTTGAGCAATTGTGTGTGGAAACAACGTTAGCAAGTAGACCTTGAGCTAAGAGTCTAACTACTAATATAGACCTAATAAATTCATAAATCTTAATGCGTTTAACTAAATTACATCTTGAGTGAGCTACTACTAGGTGGTTTGGTGAATAGAATCCGGTAGTCGAGAACTTCCGTATCTGGTGATACTAGGGATTTAGGGGTTTAGCACTGAGCTAGCTGCTTTACCTACGGTTGGTGATAATCCGTGACTAATAAAAAGTGGAAAAGAACATAACTTGAATCATTGTTTTGCAACGAAGAAGGATTCCCTGATCTAATCTCTCTTATTAATTTAAACTTTATCTTTTTAATTGCTTTGTTTATTCTTTTACTTTATAAAATCTAACCCCCCCCCCTTTTTGTGACATTATAAGACAACTAAAACCTCTTGCTCCTCGTGGGAACGATCCTTACTATCGCTATATTACTTATTAATTAGTGAGAAAAATATTAATTAATTTGTTGTGGTTACGACACCATCAAATTTTGGCGCCGCTGCCGGGGAGCAGCGGAGCAGCTTTAGTTGTTTTTATTTTCGTTTTATTTTTGTTTTTAACTTTGTTTTCTAGATTTTTTTATTTTAGGTACCATTTTTCCATGTACGGTGGACAAGAGCAAGCATATTTCAACAATCAATACGGTTTTCAACCTCAACATTATGGCAACTTCCAACCATCTTTAGGATACAATCAAAACCAATCTTTTGGCTATGATCAATTTCCTACAAAAACTTATGGATATTCTCATACATATCAACAACCTTGTAGTAGGTATGTAATTCAAGCACCAAGGTGGGATAAGTTTACTTCTAAATGGCTTCATTCGAGTTGTATGCAGATTATGAAAGAATTGCAAGATATGCGACAAATACTAGACCAACTTGACCCTGATAAAAAGAACGTTGCACAAACCAATTTCTGCAACACTTTTTCTTATCCGACTCTGGATCGTAGTTATGATCATTCACCCATTCAAAGGAAGAGTCCTGGGAAAGAGAACCTATTGTAGCCAACGGTGGTAAGCATGTGAACGTCAAGAAACTTGCACAGAAATTATACAAGTTGGAAGATGATGGAACTTCAGAAGATCTTGTCGCAGAAATTAGTAGGACCATTCATATGGAACTTAAACGACGTCTGGATAAAGGTTATGAAACCGATGAAGATTCTTATTATGGTGAGTCTGAAAGTGAAGATGATTGTGTTGAAAATGACCAACCGTTGGAGACTTTTGATGACGCTAGTGTAGCTTACTCGAGCCTTGATCTTAATAATGATCAATTACCTATTCAAAAGGTAGATCTTTAGGAAGATGCAATTAGTGCTTTTAAAAAATTCCTTAGGGAAAGAAATGAGTCTGCGGTAGTGTATGAGCGTTGTAACAATGAGGAAGTTATTCCAACTCCGGATCATAATAACGATCCTTCACTTATTCAAAAAGAGGAGATTGGGTGTGACTTACCTATTGTTATAAATGGTGTAACACCCTCACAAGATCTTACAATTTATACCGATGAAAATCATTTTAGTGAATGGCCCGATTCCGATGATGAGAATGTTGAAGAGATGATGCTAGAGGATGAAACCAAATTCATTGATTTTGTGGAAGACCCAATTGAACTTGCCAATGATTTTAATGATGCCGAGACTTTGGTTAAGGTAGAAAACGACGAAGAATGGTTGCAAGGTTTGATAGAGAACCACGATATACAAGAGGTAAGTAATTCACTTGAATTTTTTAAAGATGAAGAGGATTCCATAATACAAGAAATTGTGCAAGGTTTGTCAAACCCTTTGCATATTGATTCTTCTCCTTTACCTCTTATTGGTTTGAATGTATGTGCTTCGAAAGTATTTTTGGATGATTTTGTTTCTAGATATCCACCATTGGAAACACTTGATGCTAACACTATACAGGTTTGCCAAGAGGAATACATGGAAGTTCCCAAATTCTATGTTCTTTATACACTTCCGAGTGTGGACAAGAATAAGTGTGGGGGAAGTTTCTATCGAGCGATAATTTCACTATTGTTTTCTTGTGCTAACATTTGTATGGAGTTATTGTTTGCAAAACAGGTACTGTGGGTGGATCCCCAAATTTTCAGATTGTTAGTATATGGGGAGTGAATCTTACAAGAAACCAAGTCGGGACGTCGACTTTAAAACAAGCGCTAAATGGGAGGCAACCCATAGGTTTTGTATTTCTTATCCTTTTAATTTTACTTTTTATTTCTTTTTGTTTTGTTTATTTATTTTTTCTTGTTCCATATCATACTTGGATTTCCCACCTTGACTTTACTTAGATGATTCAATTACATTGAGGACAATGCAAGGTTTAAGTGTAGGGGAGTGGTTAAGCATATTTAAAAAAAAAAAAAAAAAATTGTATACAACCTCCAACTTTTAGAGATTTTAGAGTCACTAGCATACTTCTAAGTATGTTTACATAGAGAATTCTGACCGACATAACTGAACTTGGAAGGGTTAGGGAACTACTTTCGGATTTCTTGCTTGTTAGAGTGTTAAATAATGGATTTAATCATGTCGGTGATGCAGATTAGGAGCAGGGAGAAATGCATTATTAGAGTTGTTGATCAATCATTAGTAGATACTACCCTATTTATATCATGCGAGGCACCGAACAGATTTCTTTATAAATAACTAAAGAGCTTTCTTTTGAGTGTGTGTCACCGTACGTTAATTCAGGGTAGAATGGTGAGCTACCCAACCTCCCACCAATAGAAGCACTACTCTTTGATCTCTTGAGTGCTAATTTTGTCAATCATGAGGGTGGCGTGAATCGATGAAAGCCTCCTTCTTGTAGTTCGATTTGCAGTTAGCACCATTCTCTCTCTCGACAACAACGAATCCATAGAAACACCATTATCATCAACCAGGGAGCGACATAAAAATATACAAGGAAAGTTGAAAACGTTCAAGGTTTACAAGCAATGGGTCAAGAAAAGAGTAAATTTCATATCCAAGTAAAGCAACATGTAATGAGCGGATTTTTATATATACATGTTGAAGACTTACATATAAGGAGCGTAATTTTATATCCAAGTTGAAGACTTATTTACAAGAGCAAAGAAAAGAAAAAGGTGAGGATTATTGAAGTTTATGATTTCGAGACGATACAAGTTGTGAAGAATCAAGCGGTAAAGTACTTTTCCCACGACCATGGTTTGTTTTTATTTTCACTTTGTTTTGTATTTTATATCTCTTGTCTCTAAAAAAAAGTAAAATGAAAAAAATATATATAAAAAAAAATGAAAAAAAAATGATGACGAGAAATTTTTGGTTATTATTTATTTAATAAGCCGTGGGGAAGAAAATTTTATAAAGAAGTTTCAAGCGACAAGGATTTTAAGGAAAAGGGTTACAAATTGTAAAGGATCTACGAAGTTCGAGATTTATCATCAATAGTTGAAACCAAAGACGAAGACCAAGAAGCTAAAAACGAGGAGCGGAAGACGTTTCTATTGGATGCTATGAGAGTGGTGTTATCATCATTGCAATCGGATGTGAAGGTGATTAAGTAATCTCATCCGCGATAATAGTGGTTGATTTCCTTTCTTAGAGACCGTCTGAAAAATGGTTTTTCAAAACGTTAAAAGATGTGGGTTTTTAAAATATTTCGGAAGTTGTCCTTCCCACCATTCAACGTGTTGCAGGAATTCTCTCTTCATTCCTACCTGCACACATGTGAGAACCATAAAAGTACGTCCTTTGAGTGCAATTTCATAAACCCTTTTTGGTGAGGCAGAAGTCGAGGCGAAATGCTTATTGATCGCTCTCAAACATGCGAACTCACATTATGGTGTGGTTATTTCTCACTCAACATTTAAGAATGAGAATATGTTCTTTATTATTTCTAACTTCTTATTACTAGCATGCAGAAACTCTATGTCCTCATAACTCTCTGGATGCTTGGGACGCTGGAACGCGTTGAAGTTGTAAGTTTTAGTTTGATTTGCTCGAGGACTAGAAAAGTCTAAGTGTGGGGGAATTTGATAGGGTGTAGAATACATCCTATTTATTATCTATTGTTTATGCTTTCTCTGCTATTTTTCTTGTAAATTATGTATTTTACGCATGTTTTTGAGTTATTAGGTATTTTGGAGTCGCACGGAGGAAAAGAAGAAGAAATCACCCAATTTTTGCGAAATGGGAAATATTGTCATTTCATAGGAGACTCATTTAATGAAGAATTTTCTAGACTCATCTAGACTCATGGGTTTGAATAATTGGGCTTGGATTTGGAAAGAGAAGATGGAAGATTTGAGAAAGACTTGGATTTGGAAGTTGAGATACAAAGGGAAAGTGGTGTTATTATGGAATGAGGATTCTATTCCTAAGAGGATTGCTAGGAAATTGAAGTCTATAAATAGAGAAGTTCTCTACACAATTTTTACACACCTTTTACACACACAAAACTTCTCTTTTCTTTATTCTTTGTGTGAACTTCTTAGCATGAGTAGCTAATTTTATTGATTGAGTATGAATTCCTAGTTCTTGATATGTTTTGATTTTTGTTTTAAATCTACTTTGAAGTTATCACATGATTATCGCTTGTTTTTACTAATAGGAATGTTTATACATTCATGGTTGATTGATAGGTCGTTTAGGATGCATACTAAATTGATTTGTTAATTGATCTAAAGCTAGTGAAAGTTAGGGGATAAGTAATAGTTTCTTGACTCTTTACATAAGTAGAAAACACGAGACCTTGCGGAGGGATTACGTAGAGCAACACTTCTCAGCAAGCTGTTGAGTTGCCAGAAGAGCCAGTCGCAGAAAAGCCGCAACAACCTGCTGTTGAGATACCAAAACAACCAGCTGTTGAGACAGTCGTTGCTACAGAGAAGGAGATGGTCGTTGAGACGACCAATGATGTGTTTAGGTACCTGGCAGAGAATCCTTTAACTCCAGCCACAAAAGAAGCTCCTGAAAACGAAAATGACTCGAATGAAGCCGCACAAAATCCTTTAACTACAGCCACACAAGATGCTGAAAACAAAAAAGACTCAAATAAAGCTGCAGAAATAGAAATAAATACACAGACCATGGTACATAAAATATAAACATATTATGTATTTTTAAAAGCAGCATAATATCTTTATATAAACTGCTTGAAGTTTTTTTAATGTCAAATCAACTATATACTATTTCTTATGTTGTTGTTTTACTGTTTAATCAACAATTATTTACTTAATTTCAAAATAAATTGGTTATATCTAACACATTTTGGTTACATGAATCTTTAGGAAGATGAACTAGGAGAGGAGTTTGTACCAAGAACATAATTTGCAAAGAGATCTCCAGTGAACAAATTCTCAAAGATTGTGAAGGGGAAAGCCAACCATGAAGAAGAGGATGGGAACCAGGAACAAAAAGATGGGAACAAGGTTCAAATGGGAAGCAAGGTAAAAAGAATCAAGCAAAGGACAACATGTAATAAAAGGAAAACCAGTATAATCCTCAAAGATTGTGACTTAGGGAAGCAGCAAAAGAAAATAGACAAGCCTGATGAGAATAAAGTTGAAGAAGAAAATCCATGTACTTATGTTGGCAGGCCGTTTAGAAAATTACCTCCGCTGGAAACAATGGAATGCTTTCAAGATTACAAAGATACAATAGAACCATCCTTCATGTATGTACTGGAGAGATACTTTGGGCATGCCAAAAACCTGTAAGTATATCAAACTACCTTTATGCTTGTTTAAAAAATCAATGCATTACAGGTTATGCTTCTTAAAAAATAAATGCATTACATGTTATGCTTCTTAAAAAATAAATGCATGCCAAATTATGCTTCAAAACACACATGCTTAATAAATTATGCTTTTAAAACAATCCATGCATAACAAGATATGCTTCTTCACTTAAAAAAATTTTATTAAAAAAAAATCCCACTAATTATGTCTTCTGCAGAAATTCGGCTTGGAGTATCAGAGACGGAGAAGACCTGTACTTATGGAATATTCGGATTCGTGGAGATATAATAAAGCATCTAATGAACAATGAATACCTGGAAGAACAAGTAATACGCTTCTACAGTTACATGTTGTTCAAGAAACGGCAAGATGAAGCGGATAACGCGAGTTATCAATAGAGGTATGCGGAGTATGCAATCATGAGACCAGATGCTTGGGGTAAGTTTAAAAATAAAATCACTTCCCAACACTTTAAATTTTATTATGAATCCGCTTTTGTTAAAAAACTGTTACTTTTGCTACATAACAAGTCATCACAACTACTTTTTCTGCATGACAAGTTATTCATCACTGCATATCCTGTTATGCCCATATTATTTCTTCTTCATAACATGTTATGCAACTAGCTTTGAACTGCATAAAAATTTATGCACCTAAGTTTAAACTGCATAACAAGTTATTCAACATTGTTTCTTACACATGTTGTGTACCCTTTCAATTGCATCCACTAACTTTTTTTTCTCTAAAAACTATTTCTTTTGCAGTTTTATGTTAAAACCAAGGACAAAGATGGGATTGCCAAATTTGTTGAAGAGTTCATCCTGAATCTCCCTATTAAAGTTGAGAAAATGTTCATTCCAATGAACTATATGACAAAGGAAAACCATGTTGGTACACATTGGACATTGTTAGAGTATGACTTATCATAGGGTGAGTGGAACTTCTACAAAAGTCTTCCGACCTATAAAGTTAAATGCAAGAATCAAGCTCTTATAATGGCAAATTCTTGTATGCCTTATTTGATACGAAGATATGACGAGCTGAAACTATCACCAGAAGTCGTGGATATAAAGAGGGAAAAACTTGTATACAGGAATATTCGTATCCCCACAAGAAGCTTCCTGAACAAGGTCATCACCCTGACTGCCTCATATTTGTCTGCTACTACATGAAGATGAGTATGTAGTGTCTAGTCAAACAGAAATGGGATAACTTGGGAAAGGAAGATGCAGTAGCTGAAAAAGCGGGGGTACAACAACCACACCCAATATTTCGCTTAGCAATTTGTATGGACTAACTCCAATATACTTTCAAGATAATTAACTAGACTCAATCTAATAAAGTATATCAAAGAGTTATATATCTCTTTCTCGATTCAATTCTTACTCAAGTAAATAGAAATTTGCGAGTCTAATTGAATACAAGAGAAATCACTTGAACGGTACCAAAGACCAATGTTCAAGTATCAATCAATGTAAATCAACAACCAAAAGTTGGATATTCTAATTGATTGATTCAAACGCATAACCAGTGATATTTCAATTATATAACAAAATATAATGCGGAAAAGAAATAACATAGACACCAGAAGTTTTGTTAACGAGGAAACCGCAAATGCAGAAAAACCCCGGGACCTAGTCCAAATTGAACACACACTTTATTAAGCCGCTATAGACACTAGGATACTACAAACTAACTTCGGTCTGGACTGTAGTTGAACCCCAATCAATCTCATATTGATCCAAGGTACAGTTATGATCCTATGTTTCTGATCCCAGCAGGATGCTCGTACTTGATTCCCTTAGCTGATCTCACCCACAACTAAGAGTTGCTACGACCCAAAGTCGATGACTTTAATAAAAAAATATGTATCACACAGAAAAGTCTATGGTAATAGATAAATCTGTCTCCCACATAAATACCTACGAGTTTTGTTCCGTCTTTTGATAAATCAAGTTGAACAGGAACCAATTGATAAACCAGACTTATATTCTCGAAGAACAGCTCATTATTATCAATCACCTCACAATAATCTTAATCGACGCGGCGTAAGAAGATATTGTGGAATCACAAACGATGAGACGAAGATGTTTGTGATTACTTTTATATATTGCCTATCGGAGATAACAATCTCAAGCCAATCGTTACGATTGTACTCAATACGATAGAATCAGCAAGATCAAATCACACAACTACAAGAAAGTAGTATCGGTCTGGCTTCACAATCCCAATGAAGTCTTCAAGTCGTTAACCTACAAGGTCTCGGTAGAAATTGTTAAGTGCATATTTTGCATATATTTAGTGTCGAATCCATCCTAGTAATTGTTATATATTCTTGCGAATTATTGTATATTACTCTTGTTTTCTTTTATTTATGTTTTGCTAGGTGAATTCTCCGAAAAGAAGTGAAAAGAGCTATAAAAGTGAAGTCTACAAGTGGAGAAGAGCCAAAGACCAATAGGAACTTTTTCAAATACAAGATTCTTCTCATCATCTTGAAGAGGACGAAAATACGAAACAAACGGTGAAAGAATGACGTTATTCCGACATCGTATGAAGAAATTATGAGCAATAGAGTATGTAAAGCTTGTCGGTTCCTCGGAACTGACAGTCTAACAAGGAGAAGCAGGAAATTATTAAACCCAGGGTTGTTAAAGACACCTTCTTAGTTGTTCAGGCCAGCCATCAGCGCTATCGTCTTCTTCCTTCTAAATTCAACATAACCCGTATGGGGTTTTATCCATCACGCCAATTCCCATTGCCATGGCATTCGAGTTAGATTATGGACCAGTGGGTTTTCGAAGGAGAGTATTGATAGGGGAATCTGTTTTGGAGTGATGTTGTCATTGGCAGGTATATTATCGGTGACTGACCTCCGTGGCAGAGTATGGCAGTGGTGGATAAATGGTGGAGTCGGACATGGTTTCTTCCAGGGAGTGGTTTTTGCTTCCATTAATAGTGAAGAGTGTTGCGAGTTTAAAACTGCAACGGATAATGAAAGGATAACTTGAGCTGCTGCAGGAGTTTGATTTTAAATGCCATTATCGAAGACGATGGTAATGAGAATGATGCTCGGTGATGTTGTGATGTTTCAGCCGAGCAGATGGATACGAATCTGATGATGTTGATCGATCTTGATGGGCGTTGTTGAATGCTGATATTGCATGGAGATTGACGTGAGCTCGAGAACAAAACAAGGAGAGCCATGGCTGGCAGTAGTTCAGTTAAAAATGATGAATGGTTGGTGGCCGTAGTTGATCATTCTTGATGGAGAAGAGCTAAATAGCAGATGCTGGCAATAGTGATGAACAGAATTTGATGACGAGGATTGACTGATAATGGGTGATGTTGTTATTGTAGTTGTTTTCTGCCTTAGGTCTACGGAAGTGACGGAGCCAGACATTTTCCTAAGTGGGGGAAAATTCATATGATAAAAATCTGTATATACTAGTTGGTATGTAGCCGAAGGCCGCCCGATCTTTTTTTTTGGCATTTTATTGATTTTTTAATATTAACTAAGTGAAAGTCAAATTATAAAATATTTTAGTTAAATTAGATATAGTAATTTAGATCGTATTTTTTTGTTTGTTTTTACGTCGTACATTTGATATATTTTTATTGATTTTACATGAGTTTTATAATTTTGACCCCATTAAAAATAAAATTTCAATTTTTATAAAGCACATTTCCCCCCACAAGACATGTAAATTACAAAAATTATAAGCCTAAATTTATGGGATTTCAGAATCAAGTGGGGTCGGAGGACCCCATTTGTCCCTACATCCCTCCATCCCTGGTCGATGGTACGAGTTATGTGACCAGAGAAGAACTCAAATTCAGTTACTGATGGAGCTAGTGGTATGGAAAGATGGTTGTGCTCGATGGCAATGAGATGGAGTTCGAAATGGGAAACTCGAGTGGAGTTTATTAGGTCTGTGGTGCTTGGGATTGGTTTGAAGGTTAATGGTAGTTTCTGAGATGATTGGTTGCAGTTGAGACTCGTGTTTGGGTGATTCTCGTGAACTGTGGTGATCGAGACAGTGACGGTGGGTTATCAGATGAAGTCTGATAGAGGTCGAGTCGAGAAAGTTAAGAAAATGGAGGGAGAAACGAATGGTTGGTTGTTGCACGAAAGAGATGCAAAGAAGTGTTGTTCGAGTTGGTTGTTAATGGTTGGCGTCAATGGAGTTGGACGAGAAGAACTCGAGAGGAGTTTCAGATAGAATGTTTTAGCCGTAACAGTTTGAGAGGAAAAGAAATAAACATCCAGGAGGAGTTTCGGCTGAAAATCCCAGACGTAATTGAAAGGAGAAAAACCAAGAAAAGTTTACAGGGAAACATACTTATGGGAAGTCCAAGCCGCAATAAAAGAAGAGGAAAATAAGCTGTCAGTTCTACCGAACTGACAAGCCAAATTCAATGAAATGGGTTGGACTTCTCAGTTTTCTGCGAGCCCATTTGTCTGCCTAAGCTACTTCTTTACACGACCAAGAGTGGGACGTGACTTATTTTTGGTATATTGTGTCGAGTTTTGGCAACTACTTTGCACGGAGATCGAGCACGGGCGCTGCTACAACTTAGAGACTATTTAAGAGACTTCTTAACCTAAGTTTTATATATCTCTACATCTCATAATACATTTTTGTTCTTTATTCATAAAATATTCTAGGGTTTACCCCTTTAGGGGGAAACCGGGTATTGTGTAATCATGAGGAGCTAAACTTTTATTGGTTAGGGATGAATTCAATGTTCTAGCGCGAAGCTTTATTATTATACAAGTTTGTTCGGAGTTTTAATCATCTTATCGTTTGTCTTACCATACTTCATGTATATGAGTGATTATTGGATTGATTTGGAGTGCACACTAGATTGATCTAGTAATTGTTCTATTCCTAGTATTGAGTTAGGAGATAAGTAATCGTCGAATAATTCATACACAAGTAGAAATCGTGAGACCTTGCAGAGGGATTTTGTGGAGCAATTGCGAGTTAAGACAACACCAGCAAGTGGACCTTGAGCTAAGAGTTTAACTACTGGGATCAACCTGATTCACAAGCCTAAAGCGTCCGATTCGATTACTCTTTGAGTGAGATACTACTTGGTGGTTCAGTTGGATAGAATATGATATTGGAGAGCTTTCGTATCCGTGGTAAAAGGAGTTTTGGGAATAGCACTGAGCTAGCTGCTATTCTACGGTTGGTGATGAATGGTTCTAACGAATATAGATAAGTATACTAATCAAGTTATCGCTTGGTAACGGCGAAGGATTCCTTGATCATCTCTTTCTTTTATATTTTATTCTTTTTATTTCACTTTAAAACAATCCCCTTTTTCTTTTATTATTTTGCTATCTAAATAACATATCAATTACACAGCTCTCTGTGGGAACGATCCTTACTACCGCTATATTATTTATTTAATTAGTGGGAAATATCTCGATTAATTTGTTGTGGTTACGACACGCATCAGAAACCTAAGGTTAAAGGAGAATCGACTCTAGCTTATAAAACTAGTATCACACAAGAGGTGTCGGGATTAGGTTTCCCAGTTGCTAGAGTTCTCCCTTATATAGTCTTTCAAATCAGGGTTTTCAATCAATGTTAGCTTAGTAACAAAGCATTCAATATTCACCGTTAGATGAAAACCTGATTAGATTCAAGCTAATATCTTTTAACCGTTAGATCTAAAACTTAGCTTGATACACACAAATGAAATGCACGTTTTAGGTTTGTGTAACCGTACCCAAACATGTACATTTGTTGGTTCAACAATAATTAAACAAATGGTTATCCATATGAGCACTTTCATATCAACCGTGTTCTTCTTCACCATATCTAGTTCAAATGACTCAAATTGTGTCTTTTATACGTTCATATCAACAGTGTTCTTCTTCACCGTATCTAGTTCAAATGAGTCAAATAAACTAGTTAGAGAGTTGTTCAATTGCTTCGATCTTATTAAAGTATAAAAGACACAATCGAAGCAAAAACGATTTGATTCACTCGAATCGATTCATGAACTTTATATCCACGGTTTGCAAATTTGCATTCCTTAGTTGATATAAGTATAAGTTCACGAATAATCGTTTTTAGAAATAATCAACTTAAGTACGCGGACTTAAGTACCCGGAATAAGTTTGTAAACAATTCACAAACTTCAGCAGATTTTCTCGGGAAGAGAACCTCCGACTGTTCACGGACTGGGTTCGTGGACTCTGTTCTGGTTTTCCTCATCAACAAAGTAAGCATACTTTGGTTCAAGGAATAATGACTTGTACATGTATGTGTTTCCAGACAATGCTTATATTCAACATTGGTTATATAATCTAAACTCTCATTTTAATCATTGAAACATTCTTAGAGGACGTTATATAGTTGTTATTCACAAACTATTTTTCGTCAAAGCCATTTTCAAGTGATTGAAACATAACATGACTTTCGTCACTAGGTAAAGATGAACTTGGCCAAAGCTAAAGCTTACCAACACATATTTCGAGAAATAGATAAGCTAGATAAACTCGGCTCGAAATAGATATGTGTATAATCAAAGTCTATATAGCAAAACGACTTTTGTCTCAAGATAGGAGATAAAGTAGATAGACTTTTGAGTGATAGATAAGTTCAAGTCTCCACATACCTTTTAGTCGATGAAGTTCCACCAGTTCCTTGAGTAGTTCTTCGTCTTGTATGATGATCGCCATGGAGTTCTTGAGCTCAACTACACTCTATATCCAGTCCGAGACTTAGCTATAGTAGACTAGAAATCAAGACTTATAGTTTTGATCACTAACATTGACAAACATGCTAGAGATAGCAACACATGCGAGTTCGACCGAGCAGTGCTCTAACAATCTCCCTCTTTGTCAATTTTAATGACAAAACTATCAATACATATGGAATAAAGAAGTAAATAAATAAACTTTTGTAGATCTTCTTCCACATGCCTAATCTTCAACATTACTCGAAATTTTCGTCACTTCCAAGTACTCCAATGATTCCAAAGGTTGTAAGTTTAGCATC
The DNA here is from genome assembly GCF_003573695.1 of Papaver somniferum. Lineage (NCBI taxonomy): Eukaryota > Viridiplantae > Streptophyta > Magnoliopsida > Ranunculales > Papaveraceae > Papaver > Papaver somniferum. The sequence goes on along the minus strand of NC_039359.1, from coordinate 187,675,255 downwards.
GTCGTTGTTGAAAATGCGTAGCTATAACAATGAGAAAACAAGAATTCTCAATCATTGTTATACAATGTCATAGTATTATTATAAAACATCAAAGTTCAATTGTATCACAACTTCGACAACAATACTATGGTGATATGTATCACTCCCCCTTAGTCAATACTCAATCTCACATGGAAACCACTCCCCCTTACATAATGATCCGAAAACCATATGTATTTGTAGTGTGAACTACACATTAATTCTCTCAATTTTTGTCAATAAAATTGGAAAAGTTACGAAAACGGGATCCTAATGAAAATTTCCATAGAGACATTTCATGACCAAAAGTAAGCACATATCAACTTATTTAGATACAATCATAAAGCCGAAGCTATCTCCACGAAGATTTGACAATAAAGCACAAGTTCAATTAAGAACTCTCCCCTATAAAATGTCATTCCCGAAAGAACAACAAGAGCGACCTTAATTTCAACAAAAAAGAAAGATTTCTTTGGACATAACAAATCACATACAAATATGAATTTGAATCCAAATATACTCAATTAAATTAACCACAAGAGAACCCATGATTAATTCAATTGGAATATACAACTAAATTACCACAAGAGTGTGATCAATTTAATTGGTCATGCTCAACATAAGTGAACTTACGGAGCCTCACAGTATATACATAAAATATGGATCAGGGAAGATCAATACTGCGGAATAGACAAGGATTCATTCTATTTTCCATCACCATTTGCATAATGACATATAATAGACAGAATCCTTGTAAACAAAAGTTCATCCTATCTTCCATCAATATTTGCATAATGACATAATAGGCTTCAAACTTTTGTGATGTAAAAATCTCATTCATTCTTTTATCAATACATGCATATCGACATTCGAAAGACTTAACTTTTGACAAGGTATAGGACAATCATAGTTCACGGACGCAAACACACATATCCCATAACAAATTTCAATACATAAAACCATAAAGATTAATACTGCAAAAATCATCTTCCAAACAATTTTTTTAGAATTTAAACAAATAAACCTAAAAACATGAAGATGAAAACGTTGGACATAACTATATGTAATCACAATAATGGTTATTCCAAACTCTAGTTATTATTCTAAACAAAACAAAAAACAGAAGATTTACTAGATTAATAAAATCAACAAGCTAATAAACAAAAACAGGCTCCTATGCCATTAAAACCGAACACGAACTGAAATCAGATAGACGTTTCGGAATCCTCACGAGTTTTGAGGTATTTGAGCTTGTGATTGACTGCATCTACTGCTTCCTCAGAGAAGATATCCTTATTGAGAAGATCTTTAACATGTGTCTTTCTAAGACCAAGGTCAGCAGTAACCTTTTTCAACTCAGTTCTTAACACATCAAGACTCTTCAAAGTATCAATGAGCTGCAGTTTTGCTTCCTCAAAATATTTAAGAAAATCATGAACTACTTCAGCAGAAACCATATCCTCATTCTTAACATCCTGATGTGTATAGGCATAGTAGCATGAGGCATTAGGATGATCATATTCTACTAGGGTTCTTTTCTTCCTTCCCTTAGACTCGAAACCAATACCTTTGTCAAGAAACCCTTTTGCAAAACCGCTAGAGTTAGAAGAAGACATTCTTGACTGACCTCAAAAAAAATCCCAGAGTATGCGTATGAGACTCAAGGGTTTTGGTATTTAAATGGTTTCTTAGGGACGAAAACTTTTAAAGTTTCTAAAATTTGATTCGTGACAGTAACATGGTGTACGAATACAATCTTGACCAAATACAAGAGATACACAACCGGTCGTAAATTTACGACAAGATAGAGTTTCTGCTATGTGAAAAATATCACAAGGTTTTTGGCTCGATAAATGTTATATCTTAGTAGAGAAACAATATTGGAGCACAAAAGTAGCAAGCAACATGGTTGCAACAAAAAAAAAAAGACTTCTGTTAGAGCACTGCTCGGTCGAACTCGCATGCAGTTGCTATCTCAAGCATGTTTATCAATGTTAATGATCAAAACTACAAGTCTTGATTTCTAGTCTATTATAGCTGAGTCTCGGACTAGGATTGAAAGTGTAGTTGAGCTCAAGGACTTCATGGTGATTCATCATACAAGAAGAAGAACTACTCAAGGAACCGGTGGAACTTCTCGACAAAAAGTTATATGAAGACTTGAACTTATCTGTCACTCAAAAGTCTATCTACTTTATCTCCTACTCTTTGAGACAAGAAATTGATGTGATTTGTAGATAGTGGTAAAAGTGGTTCGATTCTCAGACTTGTGAATGATATTAATTAGACTTAAATCCTAATATTAAAATAGAAAACTCACTAAAAATTATAGCAAACTCAATCAAAGATGATATCAATATTAAAAGAAACACTGAGGCTAAGATTCCACTATTTTCCAAGTTCAAAGTGATTAAACCAATACTTATATTTATACAATTTTCTTGTTTAATTTGATTCTAAAATATTGCAACAAGTAGATTTTCAAAAGTAATAATTGTAAATACCAAGTATGAAGCATCAAAAGCTTAAAACTGAGTATACTCCATCAAAATAGATCACAATCACTCAAATAAAAATCATATTCAATAATATTTCAAGGAAAATAATCATATAATTATTGCAAATAAAAAGATAAAATAAAATATACCACTTTTGTTGGAAAAATAGCTTCCTCTATCGCCTCAGCAATGGGGTTTAGCTCCTCATATTAATCATGATCTCAAAATATGTGTTTGTTGCTCAAAGGATGATTAAAAGAGTGAAAAGTAATAACACAGACTGTTTGCAACAGTGTATTGGTGTTGCAAAACAGCTGTTACAATGGAACTGTTAAAGAAAAACTGTTGATTTGTCGCTGATTTAAGACTGCCCTGAACAGCTTAATGTCTTCAGCTGTTAAACAGCGACACTTTTCTGCGACTGTCTACCGAGGGTCAATGTTCTTCATCTGTTCTTCTTCTTCAACAGCAGCAGCAACAGAAACAGAGTTTGGTAAAGCTCTGATTTCTTCTTCTCTGGCTCTCCTTAGGTTCCCAAACTCTCGACACCCCTTCTATATGACCCAAGACATCTATTTATATCAAAAATACCGATTAAATCTCTCCCAAATCTTCCAAAATCTCTTTCCTTCTCTTCACGGCCAAGTTGCGATAATTTCTTGTTTTAGGATTTCTACGCGTTTCTGAGCTTTCCTTTTTATTCTAAACTCTTCCTTAGATAGATACAAATCTTTGGGAAGGTTTACAGCGTTTTAATCACTCTAAAATTCCCTAAAACAGGTCACACACGTGACTTTCCATATTTTCTTGTTGTGAGAAAAATCCGTCGTTTGAGCCAATTCTAATCGATTTAAACACCCATATCAGATTCCTAGACCCATAAGGAGTCTATCCTATGAAAATCAGATGTTTAATCGACCTCAAACTCCTCCAAATCACGATCACCAAAACTGTTCTTTAACTGCACTATTTTCCCGCCAATTTTTTGGTTTTTGAATGTTGAAGATGGTTGCCCCTTATCCAGAGTAGGGGTGCGATTAGCAGATGCCTGGAAATGGGATGCCACTTAGTAATCAGATTACCCCTTATCCAAAGTGAGAGTCCGAATAGCAAATGTCCTCCGGGTGCTTTCCGACAACTTTTCGAGCCAATTTTTTCCAAAAATGTTTATTAGCCAAAATACCTACAAATAAATAAAACACCATAATAAGTACAAAAATGAGCCCTAACAATATATAGAATCGAGACAAATCGGACACAAAAATGTGTCTATCAAATACCCCCAAACCTATTATTTGCTAGTCCTAGAGCAAAAATAAAATAGAAATAAAATCCTAACTCACTGTCGCAGGCATCGTCGATTGCATTTAGCGTATGCAATAAGCCTTTAAACCCCTAGGTATCCCTAGTGGCGGAGTGTTGTCTCCGGAGGCCTTACCAGAGGTATACCCACAAAACCTTTTTACTCCAGACCTTAGCTATCTACACAGAACCTTGGAAGGCACTAAAGAATCTCCTTGGTCGGCATACTTATTGACTACAGGAGGAAGTACCCTGATGCGAAATTCCAATTGTTGTACACGAGTTTGCACTCAAGCATACTGAAATTCATATGAAGTGACAGAGCTCTACTCAGATAGTTGCACTATGGACATCAATATCCGGAGTCGAAACTAATCACATGGATAGATCCAGAAGATGGATATCGAAAAACATAGATGGTTTTGATGTTTACTAGGTGAACGGTGTTTCTCATATCTGTCTGAAGGCCTCCGCCAAAATGAACCTATCCTAATGGATTGAGATACTAGTCTGACTAATATCAACACACTGGCATATACAAGGGAACCAGTGATTGATAATCCTAACTCTAGGTCAACACAACTGGCATATACAAGGGTTCCAGTGGTCGAGTTTATTGAATTTATTCCAGTTGGCCAGATGGTCTGGTCTTTTTTTTTTTTTTTGTATCTCAATCACTCTAATTCACCCTAGCATTGGTAACAACTTGAATCGTGAGCCCCACCTAATCACTTAGAGAAACATAGTTTAAAAACAAAACAAAATAAAACAGAAGTGAAAAGGACTCAACGAGATATGGTGAAACTATCATGTTATTTCTAACCCCGAGATCTGTGCTTTTATGAATAGACTCCTTAGATGTTGCCATCTAGTCAGATTGGTTCCTCCTCAACTCCTACAACCAAAATGCTTCCATCCACTTAGATTGGTTAGTGCCATCCTTAATAGGGATAAATTTCTAGGCTCTGGAGTTTAATTATTGCAACGAAAAGGTAACAAAAAGTTCTACCCCACCCCCAAACTTAAATCTAACATTGTCTTCAATGTTTCTAATCAAAGAACAATACCAAAAATATAAGTAACATGAGGAAATAGTAAAGAAAGAAGTCGGAAAGATAGTACCTGGGTGAAGTGTAACCAAAAACCTACAAAAATATTATACAACATACAAAATCGCCTCGATGGTCAATCAAGGTAAACAGGATCCTCCATAGGGACCTCCTCAACATCACCTGTAGGAAAAGGTAAACAGGATCCTCCATACGGTAAGCCCATAAGGCATCAGTAAGCCTCGACGACCAGTCTTTCCTATTTGGATTAACTGTTTTCTCTAGAATACGTTTAATTTCCCTATTGGAAACCTCTACCTGACCACTAGTCTGAGGGTGATATGGGGTTGCTACTTTATGGGTAATACCGTATTGTTTCATTAAAAGATAAAATGGTCTATTACAAAAGTGTGAACCTCCATCACTAATTATAGCTCGCGGCGTACCAAAACGTGTAAGTATATTCTCTTTCAAAAACTGGACTACGACCCTGTGGTCATTCGTTCTACATGGAACCGCCTCAACCCACTTAGACACATAGTCTACAGCGACAAGTATGTAAAGATAACCAAACGAACTAGGAAATGGACCCATAAAATCAATGCCCCCACATCAAAGACCTCAATCACTAAAATAGGGTTCAAAGGCATCATATTTCTACGGGAAATGGTTCCTAACTTCTGGCAACGCTCACAAGAAACACAATGACTATGGGAATCTTTAAACAACGAAGGCCAGTAAAATCCACACTGCAAAATCTTAGCAGCAGTCTTCTTAGCACTAAAATGACCCCCACATGCATGTTCATGACAAAAGGAGATAATACTAGACTGGTCACTCTCAGATACACATCTCCTAATAATCTGGTCCGGACAATACTTAAACAGATAAGGATCGTCCCAAAAGAAATGCTTAACCTCGGCTAAAAACCTAGAACGATCTTGCTTACCCCAATGTTGAGGGGTTCGACCAGTAACAAGATAATTCACTATATTTGCATACCAAGGTGATTGGGAAACAGAGAACAATTGTTCATCAGGAAAGCTATCCCTTATAGGAAGGGAATCACTAGGGGAACTAACAACTAGCCTAGACAAGTGATCTGCTACTACATTTTCTGCACCCTTTTTGTCTCTAATGTCTGGGGAAAATTCCTGTAACAATAGGATCCATCTAATCAATCTAGGTTTGGTATCCTTCTTAGATAAAAGGTATTTCAAAGCAGCATGATCTGTATAGATTATGATCTTAGAACCTAATAGGTAACCTAAACTTATCCAAGGCAAAACGATGGCTAAAAGTTCCTTCTCGGTAGTTGTGTAGTTCATTTGGGCATCATTCAGAGTTTTGCTAGCATAATAAATCACATGAAGTAATTTGTTTTCTCGTTGTCCTAAAACGACGCCTATAGCATAATCTGAAGAATCACACATAATCTCAAAGGGTAGGTTCCAGTTAGGTGCCTGGACTATCGGGGCAGTAGTGAGTAAAGTTTTAAGCTTCTCAAAAGCCTCTAAACAAGCATCATCAAAGACAAACTTAACATCTTTTGCAAGCAAATTGCAAAGAGGTCTAGAAATCAAGCTAAAATCCTTAATGAATCGACGGTAAAAACCTGCATGCCCTAGGAATGACCTAATATCTTTTACGGTTTTTGGGACCTGTAAAGTCTTAATAAGGTCAACTTTGGCTTTGTCTACCTCTATACCCTTTGAAGAGACGATGTGCCCTAATACAATTCCTGATTTAACCATGAAATGGCATTTTTCCCAATTAAGCACTAAATTTTTTTCCTTACACCTAGTCAACACTAATGTCAAATGATGCAAGCACTCATCGAAAGATGAACCAAACACTGAAAAATCATCCATAAAGACCTCTAAGAACCGTTCTACCATATCAGAAAATATGCTCATCATACAACGCTGAAAAGTTGCAGGGGCATTACATAGCCCGAAAGGCATGCGTCTATACGCAAAGGTACCAAAGGGACAGGTAAAAGTGGTTTTCTCTTGGTCTTCTGGGGCAATAACGATCTGATTATAACCGGAGTAGCCATCTAAGAAGCAATAGTGACTATGTCCAGCTAATCGCTCTAGCATTTGGTCGATAAAAGGAAGGGGAAAGTGATCCTTCCTTGTGACCTTGTTCAATTTCCTATAGTCAATACACACATGCCATCCCGTGGTCACTCGGGTTGGGATTAATTCATTATTATCATTCTGGACTACAGTGATACCTGATTTCTTGGGGACAACCTGAACAGGGCTGACCCACTTACTGTCTGAAATTGGGTAAATAATACCCGCATCTAACAACTTAAGCACCTCTTTTCGAACTACCTTTTTCATGTTAGGGTTCAGTCGACGTTGCATCTCCCTAGAAGGTTTGGAGTCTTCCTCTAAATGAATCTGATGCACACACACAGTAGGACTTATACCCTTAATGTCTGCTATAGTCCACCCTAAAGCTTCCTTATTGTCTTGAAGTACATTTACTAGCCTACTTTCCTGATCACTATCCAAATTGGAAGCTACAATCACAGGTAAAGTCTCAGATGGGCCTAAAAACACATACTTTAGAGTATCGGGTAGTGGTTTAAGGTCCAACTTTGGGGGCTCTTCTAAAGAAGGAATTAGGGTAGTCTCAGAAACTGGTAACGGTTCGAACCTAGCTTTCCATCTATCAGTGTCTAACACAGGGGTAGAATCTAATAGAGCATTCACCTGTTCAATAGTGCTATCGTCGTCAAAATCTAAACCAAAATGGGATAGACAACTTTCTAATGGGTCTTCAGACAAGATGTTTGGTAATGACTCCTGAACTAAGGCTTCTATCATGTTCACCTCCTCAACACATGTGTCATCTAGCTCATGAGGTTGCTTACTGACATTAAAAATGTTCATCTCCATAGTCATATTACCAAAAGATAAACTCATCACACCATTTCGACAGTTAATGATCGCATTAGACGTAGCTAAAAATGGGCGACCTAAAATCACAGGTATCTGGTTCTCTGGGTCAGGGACAGGTTGGGTATCTAGGACCACGAAATCCACTGGATAAATAAACTTGTCGACCTCAATAAGAACATCCTCGATAACACCTCGAGGGATTTTAACAGACCTATCAGCTAACTGCAGTGTCATCTGAGTAGGTTTCATTTCACCAAGTCCTATGTAAGTATACATGGAATGGCAGTAAGTTCACACTGGCTCCTAAGTCAAGTAAAGCTTTTTCTACCCGGAAGTTACCTATTGTGCAAGCAATGGTAGGAGAACCTGGGTCTTTGTACTTTGGAGTTGTGGTGTTCTGAATGATTGAACTTACGTGACTAGCTAAAAAGGCTTTCTTATGGACGCTAAGTTTTCGCTTTCGCGTACACATATCCTTAAGGAACTTGGCATAAGCAGGAATTTGCCTAATTGCATCTAATAAGGGAAGGTTTATGGTAACTTGCTTAAAAACCTCCACTATGTCATTAAAGTTCGATTCCTTCTTTGTTGGTACTAATAGCTGAGGAAATGGGGCTCTAGGCCTAAAATCAGACCTTTCAGGAACCGAATTCACATCATAGAAACTTTATCAGTCTCTTCAGCTACTGGTCCTGAGAGGTGAGATCCTGAGGGGTGAACTACAGTATGTTCACTATCGGGCATGGTTACCTTATTGTCTACAACTCTACCACTTCTAAGGGTTCTAACAACATTCAATTGATTCGATGGTTTTGCACCTAATTCATGAACTCCTCTAGGGTTGGGTTGTGTTTGACTAGGAAACTTACCTTTTTCTCTCAAAGAATCACTTATCAGACCAACCTGGGTTTTTAACTCGGAAATAGCCTGACTATTTTCTTGTCCTATCTTGTTACTAGCTTGTAGACTCTGTTCTACGGATAACTGGAATTTTGCAGTTTGCTGAGTTAACAAGGCGAGAGATTCCTCTAAACTTAGGATTTTCTTATCTGACTGATTCTGAAACTGAGCTAGTCCTGAAGGATTCTTAGTATAACTGAAACCTGGGGGAGCATTAGAATTACTAAACTGACCTTGACTTTGGCCCTTAGACCACGAAAGGTTCGGATGGTTTCTCCAACCAGGATTATAGGTTTCTGAATATGGGTCAATCTTTTGACGGTTATCAAATCTAGTGTTATTATAAAGAGCATTGGCCTGCTCTTCAATATTCTGGCCTTCCCAAAAAGGCTCCACTCTACCACTAGGCTGGCCCACTTCTAAGGCTTCTAACCTTTTTGCTATAGCAGCAATTTTGGCATATGATTCATAGCCTCCTTCTACCCGATTAATGTTTCCTCTACTTAAAAGAATTGTTTTCTGGGGTGCCCTACTATTTTCCCATTGCTGGGTTTTTTCGGCGATTTCATTAAAAAATTCCATCGTCGCATCAACAGTTTGGTTTTCAAATCCACCAGTGTATAGAGACTCAACCATGGTCGTTGCGGAATAATATAAACCCTCATAAAGGATCTGAACTAGCCTAACCTTTTCTAAACCATGATGAGGACACTGGGATAATAAATCATTGAATCTTTCCAAATACCTATATAAAGATTCTCCCTCTTGTTGTGAAAATGTGCATATTTGCGTCCTAATAGACGATGTTTTGTGCCTAGGGAAAAACTTATTGAAAAAGGCAGATGTAAGTTGTTCATATGTCTCAATCGACTGGGAGTCCAAACTATACATCCACGACTTGGCCTTATCTTTCAGGGAAAATGGGAATAACCTAAGTTTCAAAGCATCATCATCTAAGCCTCTAATTCTTAGGGTACTACAAATTTCCTCAAAATCCCAAACATGGTAATAAGGGTTTTCATTTTATTTCCCTAAAAGGATTGGGAGCATCTGTAAGGTCCCAGGTTTCAGTTCATAGGGTGCCTCCGTTTCAGCTAACTTAATACACGAAAGACGGGTAGTCCTAGTTGGATTCAACAAAACTTTCAAAGTTGCCATTTCTGGCGCTATCGGAGCAACAGGAATTCTCTCCTCAGTCAAAGAACGTTCAAAAAAAGACTCTTCAAAAGCTGGACATTCTAGATTAAGGTAATCGAGACGCTTCGAACTACTAGGTTTCTCTTTAACAAATCTACCCAGTGCGTCTCTTTTACGTTCAGGCATACAATAGAATTTTCTAAATTGGAAAGGTAAGCAAACACAGATCAAGGCCGACTCAACCACATCAAACCTATTGATTTCTAGCAAACAAAAAGCATGATGGCTCCACTTAGATTGTTTCTAGACCAGCTTCTAATCCTTAGAACGGGAATTCGTTACAATTTAAGCAAACCCCTATGGAATCAATCCGAGTTAACGTAAGTTGAATAGAGGCGATGGAAGCTCGGTGGAGCTTTGATACCCAAGGCCTCACCGGTATTACAAGGCGGCGCAGTCACGCACTCAACTTACAGAAACCGCCATGAACTTCGAAGTATGCTTAAAAGAGTAACCAATATTTTTCGAATGACTTTCTTGTTAAGCTCGTTACCCTATCGGTCTCATTCTAGTCAAAATTTTAGGCTTAGGTTCGCGCAGGTTACGTGTTCCTAAAGCGGGCAAGAAGAGAACGGTGATGAAATCCTAACCCTTATCTTGTATGGCCAGGCCTTGCCCTTGCCCTTTACTGGAAAAATAAATTTCCTTATTCAGTCCTCAACATATATGCATACGAAGGAGTCCAGTAACTCGCTGACAGGGGATTCGCGAGTGTTTAGAATCTTACCTCCCGTTCCAGACGGGGGATGAATCGGTTGTAGTCGACTCGGGCCACTGACTCCGATGTCTAGTGTACGAACCCAAGGTGCAGAGACAATATCGTAATTGTCCTCCTTCTCTGCAAACAGTTTATATTTAAAGTACCCTTCCGTAGGGTAATAAAAAAATAATAATGTCCCAAAGTCCAAAAGTCCAAAAAAAATAAAGAAAAATTACAAAAATAATAAACCCTAATACAGTTTTTTTTTTTAAAAAAAAATAAAATAAACAAACCCTAAACTAAAATTGTCTAAAAAAAAATTGTCTTCTTTTCTGTTCTTTTTGCTTTAATCTTTAGCTCCAAGTCTTTATGAAATCACCAAACTCCTTGGCTCAATTTTATTTATGATCCAGAACCTGTAGACACAAGATAAATACCCAAAAAGATTAAAAAAAAGACAAAAATAATAAAAATAAAAAAATAAAAATAAAAATAAATCTAAAACCCTAAAACCAAGTCCGCGTCGGCGGCGCCAAAAACTGATGTGATTTGTAGATAGTGGTAAAAGTGGTTCGATTCTGAGGCTTGTGAAGGATATTAATTAGACTTAAATCCTAATATTAAAATAGAAAACTCACTAAAAATTATAGCAAACACAATCAAAGATGATATTAATACTAAAAGAAACACTGAGGCTAAGATTCCACTATTTTCCAAGTTCAAAGTGATTAAACCAATACTTATATTTATGCAATTTTCTTGTTTAATTTGATTCTAAAATATTGCAACAAGTAGATTTTCAAAAGTAATAATTGTAAATACCAAGTATGAAGCATCAAAAGTCTTAAAAGTGAGCATACTCCATCAAAATAGATCACAATCACTCAAATAAAAATCATATTCAATAATATTCCAAGGCAAATAATCATATAATTATTGCAAATAAAAAGATAAAATAGAATATACCACTTTTGTTGGAAAAATAGCTTCCTCTATCGCCTCAACAATGGGGTTTAGCTCCTCATATTAATCATGATCTCAAAATATGTGTTTGTTGCTCAAAGGATGATTAAAAGAGTGAAAAGTAATAACACAGACTGTTTGCAACAGTGTATTGGTGTTGCAAAATAGTTGTTACAATGGAACTGTTACAGAAAAACTGTTGCTTTGTCGCTGATTTAAGACTGCCCTGAACAGCTTAATGTCTTCAGCTGTTAAACAGCGACACTTTTCTGTGACTGTCTACTGAGGGTCAATGTTCTTCAGTTGTTCTTCTTCTTCAACAGCAGCAGCAGCAGAAACAGAGTTTGGTAAAGCTCTGATTTCTTCTTCTCTGGCTCTCCTTAGGTTCCCAAACTCTCGACACCCCTTCTATATGACCCAAGACATCTATTTATATCAAAAATACCGATTAAATCTCTCCCAAATCTTCCAAAATCTCTTTCCTTCTCTTCACGGCCAAGTTGCGATAATTTCTTGTTTTAGGATTTCTACGCGTTTCTGAGCTTTCCTTTTTATTCTAAACTCTTCCTTAGATAGATACAAATCTTTGGGAAGGTTTACAGCGTTTTAATCACTATAAAATTCCCTAAAACAGGTCATACACGTGACTTTCCATATTTTCTTGTTGTGAGAAAAATACGTCGTTTGAGCCCATTCTAATCGATTTAAACACCCATATCAGATTCCTAGACCCATAAGGAGTCTATCCTATGAAAATCAGAGGTTTAATCGACCTCAAACTCCTCCAAATCACGATCACCAAAACAGTTCTTTAACTGCACTATTTTCCCGCCAATTTTCTGGTTTTTGAATGTTGAAGATGGTTGCACCTTATCCAGAGTAGGGGTGCGATTAGCAGATGCCTGGAAATGGGATGCCCCTTAGTAATAAGGTTACCCCTTATCCAAAGTGAGAGTCTGAATAGCAAATGTCCTCCGGGTGCTTTCCGACAACTTTCCGAGCCAATTTTTTCCAAAAATGTTTATTAGCCAAAAATACCTAAAAATAAATAAAACACCATAATAAGTACAAAAATGAGCCCTAACAATATATAGAATCGAGACAAATCGGACACAAAAATGTGTCTATCAGAAATCGTATGCTATATATATAAACTTGGATTATACACATTTATTATTTCGAGCCGAGTATACCTCGCCTATCTATATCTCGAAATATGTGTTGGTAAGCATTTCGCTTCGATCAAGTTTATCTTTACCCTGTGACGAAAGTCATGATATGTTTCAATCATCTTGAAAATTGCTTTGACGAGAAATGGTGTAACAACTATATAACTTCCTCTAAGAATCTTTCAATGATTGAAATGAGAGTTTAGATTACATAACCAATGGTGGACATAAGCATTATTGTGGAAACACATTTATGTATAAGTCCTATTCGTTGAACCAAAGTTTGTGAACTTTGTTGATCAAGAGAACCGGAAGAATGGCGTGAGCTAAGTCCGCGAACTGCCGAAGTTCTCAAACCCGAGAATTTCTGATGGAGTTGACAAACTACTTGCGTGAAGCTAAGTTCGCGAACTCAGTCTGTTAACCGGCGAAGTTCTCAAACCCGAAAATTTTTGCTGGAGTTTGTAAACTCTGCCCGGTAACTTAATTCCGCGAACCTAGTCTGCGAACTTGAGAAGGTTATATATCTGAAGATGATTTCTGAACTTAAACTTAAAAAGAATAAAGAATGCAGTTTGCAAACCGTGGCTATAAAAGTTCATGAACCGATTCAAGTGAATCAAATCATCTTTGCTTCAATTATGTCTTGTGTAGTACGTGAGATTTCCTTGCAATTGAAAAACTCTCTAACTAGTTCATTTGAAGTCATTTGAACTATTTATGGTGAAGAAGAACATGGTTGATATGAAATGCTCATATGGCTAACCTTTTGGTTAACTATTATTGAACCAACAAGTGCATAAGTTTGGGTAGGGTTAACATACCTAGAAGCGTGCATTGTCAAGTGTGTATAACAAGCTAAGTTTTCGATCTAACAGTTGAGAAATATTAGCTTGAATCTAAATCAGGTTTTCATCTAACGGTGAATATTGAATGCTTTTTTACTAAGCTAACATTGTTTGCAAACCCTGATTTGAAAGACTATATAAAGGAGACATCTAGTATTGTGCAAAACTAATCCCCACACCTCACTGTGATACTAGTTTGTATGCTAGAGGCGGTTCTCCTTTAACCTTTGGTTTTCTTCTTCGAAAACCAGGTTAACGACTTAAATACTTCATTGGGATTGTGAAGCCAGACCGATACTACTTTTATTGTAGTTGTGTGATCCGATCTTGCATCTTCTATCGTACGAGTACAATCATATTGATTGGCTTGAGATTGATATCTCCGATAGGCAAGATATAAAAAGTAGTCACAAACATCTTCGTCTCATTGTTTGTGATTCCGCAACATCTTGTTTCGCTACCATACGATTAAGATTGTTGTGTGGTGATTGATAACTCTAGGTTGTTCTTCGGGAATATAAAACCGGACTATCAATTGGTTCCTGTTCACCTTGATTATTATCAAAAGACGGAACAAAACCTTTAGGGTTTATCTGTGGGAGACAGATTGATCCTTTGATAGACTTGTCTGTGGGAGACAGATTTGTTTATTGTCAAAGCCTGCGATTTTGGGTCGTAGCAACTCTTAGTTGTGGGTGAGATCAACCAAGGAAATCAAGTGCGCAGTATCCTGCTGGGATCAGAGGCGTAGGAGCATAATTGTACCTTGGATCAGTGAGAGATTGATTGGAGTTTAACTACAGTCCAGTCCAAAGTTAGATTGGAGTAGGCTAGTGTATGTAGCGGCTCAATACAGCGTGTGTTCAATCTGGACTAGGTCCCGGGTTTTTCTGCATTTGCGGTTTCCTCGTTAACAAAATTTCTGGTGTATGTGTTATTTCAATTTCCGCATTATATTTTATCTTTATAATTGAAATAACACAGGTTGTGCATTGTAGATCATCAATTAGAATATCCAACCTTTGGTTGTTGATTTAAATTTATTGATCCTTGGATATTGGTCTTTGATACCATCCAAGTTATTCCTTGTATTTGATTAAAGACTCGCTGATTTCTATTAGCTCGAGTAAATCAAAACAAGAGAGAGATATTGAATCCTTGAGATACTTTTACCTAGATTGAGTCTGGCTGTCTAGTTGATTCTCTAGAAAGTAATTCAGAGTTAGTCCATACAGATTGCTAAGCGAAATATTGGGTGGTGTTGTTAGACCCCCGGTTTTTCAATTGGTATCAGAGCAGGCAAACACGTTTAAGACCTTATAAGTCTATGTTTGTAACGATCTGACTCTATGGACAGAGGTGTTATCTCTATTAACGTACCACCAGTCTTCGATGGCTCTAATTACTTATGGTGGAAAATTGCTATGAGAGCTTTTCTTCATGCGCGTGATTTTCAATCATGGGTATATGTTGTTAATGGATATTATGCTCCCGTTGTGGCAGTTGGAGATGTAAACGTTCCCAAGAATATTGGTGAATATAATCCTGCCGAGATACTTGCTACAAAGCAAAATTCCGACTGTTTGAATGCCATCATACATGCCATTACCCCAAATCTTCAGCACCGTGTGTCTAATTGCACTAGGTCTAAAGATTCTTGGGATATCTTAGAAACCGTATTTGAAGGTAACTCCAGTGAAAAGGAAGTTAGGCTTCAAAACCTTAATTCCGATTGGGAGAACCCTTCGGATGGCAGATAATGAATTGATTGATGATTTTTACCACAAAGTGTCTGAAATTTTTAATACATCATTTGCATTGGGTAAGCCCATTCCTGAAAAGGACATTGTGATGAAAATCCTCAGATCGCTGCCATCAAGATACGATTCTAAGAAGCATGTCATCTTTGAGGGAAATAACCCTGATACACTTTCCAAGACTTCACCAATTGGAAAGTTAAAAATTCTTGATCAAGATACAGGGAGAACGTTTGCACTCAACGCTGTGAACAAAACTGAGATGTCTTCCTCTCACTTATCCTGGGCTGATGAATGTGATCATTCACTAATACTCAAAGAGGTCAAGAATCTAATGAAAAAGAAGAATAGATTTGCAGGTTTTCCATCTTCTCTGGTTGCTGAAAATAATTCAACAGAAGACAATGCTTCTCAATATAACTCAGATGAGTCTAACTGGTGCAATGGATTTACTGCCCTTATGTCAGATTCTCCTTCAACTTCAAATTCTGATTCGGAACTTGAAATTGACACTGAGTTGGTTGATCTCCTGAATAAAGAGATCCTTCAAGAGAACCTTCGTCTTAAGGCCTCCTTGAGGAATGTTGAATCATCACTCTAGACGAAAAATATTGAGATAAAGCATCTTCATATTAAATTCGTTAAAACCATGTCTCTAAAGGAAAAAGAGATTAATTCTCTCAGAGATGACCTGCAAAGGCTGTCTGGAAGCTTTGACAAAATTGTAGCAATGTTGTTTGGTCAGAGATCCTTTAGAAATAATCGTGGTTTAGGATTCAAAAGAAAAACAACAAAAGTGATGGATTCTGCAAATCAGGAAACAATGGTTGGGTGTTGTGTCAAACATGAAAAATTACATGGAGACGAAAAATCCACACTGATCTGCTCCTTTTGTGGACACTCAAGGAATGATAAAGATACCTGTTGGAGATTCAAGAAAAACAACAAAAGAGTCACCAAACTTCAAAAGAACATGCAAAGAGTGAGTCTGGATAAAGATAAGCAAGGTAAGTATTCCAGAAGAAGTAAGAAATCTGTTAGCACAACCAACAGTGACAAGCCACGAAAAAACAAAGGAAGTGGGCATTTGGCCCGTCCGGTCACCAAATGAATGGTGACGTTTGCCTTCTCATATTTAACTTGGGAAAGATGATAAGTGTCTGAGAAATGGATCAAGTCAGTGTTTGTGAATATTTGTGTAGGAAATCTTTTTTAGATTCTTTGAAAACTATGTCAAAATGATCTAGGCTTTGACACTTATAAATCTCCGTTTACTGTTTTTTTTCTCCTTCTTTCAATTATGTTCTCATGGATCTTGTAACTAGAGGTACTACAAAAAGAGATGCAGTAGAAGCAGTCAATGTACATATGTGCAAAGGAATCACTTCCTAGAGAATGATAAAGAAGAAGTCAATAACCAATGGATAAGGTTCTTCCTCTAACTGTCTCTTTTCTGTTTGTCGTGCTAGAGACATGGTGAAAGTATTCGTCAACAACCGAAATGATTTAAAATCTCGAATCATTTCCTCTTTGGAAGAGATAACTCACTATGAACAAAGGTTGTCTCTGACCAAGAATACCCTGCGTGATCTAAAAAGAGAACTTAGTGAGTTAACTGATATTTCTGAAGATCTAGAGGAATTGAACGATCCCATAATCAATGGTTTTTTTAATAATGAGAAGGAATTTTCTGTAGATGCTATGAGAAAGATATACAATGACTAGTAAGTCTTCTTTTTGATTTAGTTGGAAGAATAACTAGTGTTTGAATAGCAATGATTGTGACTACACATAGCTATTATTTTTCATCTTCTTTTAGGTTTATTGGTTTAAATTCTAAAAATATTTGGAGGATAATGTCTTGCAGTATTAATCTTTATGATTTCATATATTTCAATTTGTTATGGGATTGGTGTTTACGTTCGTGAACTGTATTTGTCCCATACTTTGTCAAAAGTAAAGTCGTTCGTGTTCGGTATTCATGTACTGGTAAAAGAATGAATGGACTTTTGGAAAATACAAAAGTTAAGCTTATATTGTCAATCTTGATGGAAGATAGGTTAAAATCTTTTGTTTTCAAGGATTATGTCTATTATTGTCGTTATGCATGATATGTATTGATCTTTGTACCTTGGTGACTATTATTATTGAGGTGGAATTCATAATAATAATAGACGAAAACTAAGAAAACAGAACACAAAGAAGTAATTCGAAGAAATATGTCTTCTCTAGATTATGAACAAGAAAACTATTACAATTCTCTCTTTGTTACGCTCACAATCTCTCTAAACAGTGGATAACCTTAAACTGTTTTGCTAAGCTTGATTTTACAATAATCTAGTATTGCCTCACAAACTTTTCTCTAGATCCGTGTATCACACGAACCTCCTCTCTGATCTAGGTGTTTCTGTATCACAAACCACACTCTATATTTAAGTGTGTTTGTATCACAAACCACACTCCAGATTTAAGTGTGTCTGTATCACAAACCATGCTTTTTGATCTAAGTGTGTTTGTATCACAAACCACACTCCAGATGTCTTACCTATGAGATAAACATCTCTATTTATAGCTTTAACGGTTTCCCATACCTTTTAGGAATCTAATTCCTTATCTAGGAATAATTCCTTGTCTTAGGAATATTTCCTTATCTAGGAATAATTCCTTTTATAGGTATATTTCCTTATGTAGGAATATTACCTTGTCTTGGAATATTCCTTATCTAGGAACAATTCCTTTTCTAAGTATATTTCCTTATCCAGGAATGATACCTTGTCTAGGAAATATTCCTTTTCTAGGTATATTTCCTTATCTAGGAATATTACCTTGTTTAGGAATATTTCCTTATCTAAGAATACTGCCTAAAAATCAGTATTCCTTCCATAAATTACAATTTTATCATCAATCCTTCTTGGGGATCACTAGTTCCCGGAGAGAGGAAGATACATATGTATCAATGCAAATAGTGATTGAAGATAGAATGAATCCTTGTGTATTCCGCAGTATTGATCATCCCTTATCCATATTACTGTGAGGCTCCGTAATGTATCTTATGTTGAGAATTGTACAACCAAATTGATTTTCTTAGCTTAGTTGTTGTTCCGTGAGATAAGTTATGTCGAGCATATTGAACTAAATTAATCATCTTGTTTGGTTATTAGTTATTGCTCCGTAAGTATTCTTATGTCGAGCAAAACAAATGACAATTAAATTGATTACTTTTGTAATTCGTCAATTAGATTAATTATGGGTTCTCTTGTAATTAATCTAGTTGAGTATTTTCGTGACTCCATAATGTTTTCTTGTGTTGAGTATATGAACGGTTTAGCTAATCATTTTCTTATGGTTAAATTAGTCGTAGCTCCGTAAGTTATCTTATGTTGAGCACAATCAATTGAATTGGTCATTTTTTGTGTTTAATTTGGTTGCGTATTCCGATTAAATTAATCATGGGTTTACTTGTGATTAATTTGATTGAGTTTTTGGATATAGAAAATCATTCTCATGGTTTTGGGTGTCCAATAAAAATCCTTCTTTTCTTTTGAAATTAAGGTCGCTCGTTGTTGTTCTTTCGGGAATGACATCAAATGGGGGAGAGTTCTTTTGAAATTGTGTTTAATAGTCATATCTTGAGGGGTGTGCGTCTGTGGAATTTTAGAGGGGTTATCTTGTATCTTTAAACTCCTTGATGAATGCATTTAGCTTCGGCTTTATGATTGCATCTACATTAGTTGGTATGTATTTTTTCTTTTAGTCATGAAATGTCTCTTTCGGAAATTTCATTATGATCCCGTTCTTGTACCTTTGCCAATTTTATTGACAAAAAGGGGGAGAATTAATATGTAGTTCACACTACAAATACATATGGTTTTCGGATCATTGTGTAAGGGGGAGTGGTTTCCATGTGAGATTGAGTATTGACTAAGGGGGAGTGATACATATCACCATAGTATTATTGTTGAAGTTGTGATATAATTGGACTTTGACACTATGTAATAATACTATGACACTGTATAACAATGATCGAGACCGATGCTTTCTCATTGTTATAGCTACGGATCTTCAACAACGGTGATGCTAAACTTACAACCTTTGGGATCATTGGAGTACTTGGAAGTGACGAATATTTCAAGGAATGTTGAAGATTAGACATGTGGAATAGGAGCTACTAAAGTTTCTTTATCTTTTTTGTATTCCATATGTATTCATAGTTTTTTCACTAAAATTGACAAAGGGGGAGATTGTTAGAGCATTGCTCGGTCGAACTGGCATGCGTTGCTATCTCAAGCATGTTTGTCAATGTTAGTGATCAAAACTATAAGTCTTGATTTCTAGTCTATTATAGCTAATTCTCGGACTAGGATAGAATGTGTAGTTGAGCTCAAGGACTTCATGGTGATTCATCATACAAGAAGAAGTACTACTCAAGGAACCAGTGGAACTTCTCGACAAAAAGGTATGTGAAGACTTGAACTAATCTATCACTCAAAAGTCTATCTACTCCATCTCCTACTCTTTGAGACAAGAAGTCGTACGCTATATATATATATATATATATATATATATATACTTGGATTATACACATTTGGTATTTCGAGCCGAGTATATCTCGCCTATCTATATCTCCAAATATGTGATGGTAAGCTTTTCGCTTCGATCAAGTTTATCTTTACCACGTGACGAAAGTCATGATATGTTTCAATCATCTTGAAAATTGGTTTGACGAGAAATGGTGTAACAACTATATGACATCCTTTAAGAATGTTTCAATGATTGAAATGAGATTTTAGATTACATAACCAATGGTGGACATAAGCATTTTTATGGAAACACATTTATGTATAAGTCTTATTCCTTGAACCAAAGTTTGCGAACTTTGTTGATCAAGAGAACCGGAAGAATGGCGTGAGCTAAGTACGCGAACTGCCGAAGTTCTCAAACCCGAGAATTTATGCTGGAGTTGACAAACTACTTGCGTGAAGCTAAGTCCTCGAACCAGAGAAGTTCTCAAACCCGAGAATTTCTGCTGGAGTTTGTAAACTCTGTCCGGTAACTTAAGTCCGCGAACCTAGTCTGCGAACTTGAGAAGGTTATATATCTGAAGATGATTTCTGAACTTAAACTTAAAAAGACTAAGGAATGCAGTTTGCAAACTGTGGCTATAAAAGTTCATGAACCGATTTAAGTGAATCAAATCATCTTTGCTTCAATTGTGTCTTGTGTAATGCATGAGATTTCATTGCAATTGAACAACTCTCTAACTAGTTCATTTGAAGTCATTTTAACTAGTTATGGTGAAGAAGAACATGGTTGATATGAAATGCTCATATGGCTAACCTTTTGGTTAACTATTGTTGAACCAACAAGTGCATATGTTTGGGTACGGTTAACAAACCTAAAAACGTGCATTGTCAAGTGTGTATAACAAGCTAAGTTTTCGATCTAACAGTTGAGAAATATTAGCTTGAATCTAAATCAGGTTTTAATATAACGGTGAATATTGAATGCTTTGTTACTAAGCTAACATTGATTTCAAACCCTGATTTGAAAGACTACATAAAGGAGACATCTAAAATTGTACAAAATTAATCCCCACACCTCACTGTGATACTAGTTTGCATACTAGAGTCGGTTCCCCTTTAACCTTTGGTTTTCTTCTTCTAAAACCATGTTAACGACTTAAAGACTTCATTGGGATTGTGAAGCCAGACCGACACTAATTTTATCGTAGTTGTGTGATCTGATCTTGCATCCTATATCGTACGAGTACAATCAGATTGATTGGCTTGAGATTGATATCTCCGATAGGCAAGATATAAAAAGTAATCACAAACATCTTCGTCTCATTATTTGTGATTCCGCAACATCTTATTTCGCTACCATACGATTAAGATTGTTGTGAGGTGATTGATAACTCTAGGATGTTCTTCAAGAATATAAGATCGGGTTATCAATTGGTTCCTGTTTGCCATGATTATTATCAAAAAAATGTAACAAAACCTTTAGGGTTTATCTGTGGGAGACAGATTGATCCTTTAATAGACTTGTCTGTGGGAGACAGATTTGTTTATTGTCAAAGCCTGCGATTTTGGGTCGTAGAAACTCTTAGTTGTGGGTGATATCAGCTAAGGGAATCAAGTGCGCAGTATCCTGCTGGGATCAGAGGCGTAGGAGCATAATTGTACCTTGGATCAGTGGGAGATTGATTGGGGTTCAACTATAGTCCAGTCCGAAATTAGCTTGGAGTAGGCTAGTGTCTATAGCGGCTTAATACAGCGTGTGTTCAATATGGACTAGGTCCCAGGGTTTTTATGCATTTGCGGTTTCCTCGTTAACGAAATTTCCGGTTTCTGTGTTATTTCAATTTCTGCATTATATTGTTTTATCTTTATAATTGAAAATAATACAGCTTGTGCGTTGTAGATCATCAATTAGAATATCCAACTTTTGGTTGTTGATTTAAATTGATTGATCCTTGGATATTGGTCTTGGTACCATCCAAGTTATTCCTTGTGTTTGATTAAGGACTCGCTGATTTCTATTAGCTCGAGTAAATCAAAACAAGAGAGAGATATTAACTCCTTGAGATACTTTTACCTAGATTGAGTCTGATTGTCTAGTTGATTCTCTATAAAGTAATTTGGAGTTAGTCCATACAAATTGCTAAGCTAAATATTGGGTGGTGTTGTAGACCCCCGCTTTTTCAACTTCTTCGAAAAAGAGAAGACAAAAAAATGACGAATCACATTAGACACAGTTAATACTTTAGGAAAAGTTGTCTGCAGTCAATAGTTGAGTCATAAACGATAAGAAGATAACCCAACTGATCAGAAAACAATTTTGACAGAAGTATACCCGATTATAAACACGACTTACCCAACAGGATTTTTATGAGTAAGTTCTCAACCCTTGTGATTAATTAGCACAAGAATGAGCTTTCAGCTCATTAGATGAATGAAGTTCATGGTTGAGTTTCTTATTCTTTCAATACTAGGAAAAAATCTCTTTTGATGTGAAAAATTATCATAAAACTTATTGTCATCAAAATATGAGACATAATTTGAGTTCTTACCAGAAGAATTTTGACTTGAGGAGGATGACAACCTGTTGACAATTTCTTTATAGCCTTCAGTTACCTCCTTCAGGTTATTTCTCATATCATCAATTTTTCTTTTCTCTCTTGGGATTTCGTTCACATCAAAGGTAATGTTATTTCCAAAGGAAACGACTTGATCTTTCCTTAGACGATTTTTGTTAAGACATATGTTCAGCTTTTGAGCATTCTAAGAACTCATTGAACTGATTCTCCTGGTATCAAACACAGGGTAAGTACTAAAACCAATTGGTTAAGACATGCGAATGTCAGTTACACCTTTGAGAATTAAGTCTAAGGTGTGTTGAAGTTGAACAATGGAATTTTTATTCAACCTAGAGTTTCTCTTTAGCTTAACAGGCCCTTTTGAATCACAAAAAAAGACATACTTTCTGATCATAAGGATGATTAGAACGTTTTATCTTAACATTATCGTTTGAAGATTTCTTCCTTCCATTGGATGTTCAACATCCTTAATTGATGGAGATTTCAGGCACATCCTTTTTAATAGGAAGGGGTTCTGATTTTACTTCTAAACCCATGGCTTTGGTTTCAACAAAAGTAGATGGTGTAGAGGACTTTTTGACACGACCTTGAATATAGAGTTTATTCAAGCGATGGTCAATTTCCAAACATCCTTTTCAAGACTTGCCTCAAGTAGGATATATGAAGACTGACTTTCAGCGTTTGGAATTGCAGTCTCTTATTACACCAAGAA
The DNA here is from genome assembly GCF_003573695.1 of Papaver somniferum. Taxonomy (NCBI): domain Eukaryota; kingdom Viridiplantae; phylum Streptophyta; class Magnoliopsida; order Ranunculales; family Papaveraceae; genus Papaver; species Papaver somniferum. The sequence continues at coordinate 187,652,128 of NC_039359.1, read as the reverse complement.
TAACATTGACATGGTTTTTCAACCGATTAAATCTATCAGCTTGGATTCTAACAAGATATAGAATAAATTCACTCTCTTAAGTTGTTTCCCATTCATTAATAGAGATGGACTCTTTTGAAGGGTAATCGAAATAACACATGTCAGAGCCTGTCTGTCTGTCTTGTTTGAACACAAGGTTCGTCTATATTTGAGATTGAAGAATCTTTCTCTTTAATATAAATAGACGAGACAGATTTTTGTTTCTTGTGACGCGTTTATCAGAGATAATACTCTTGTCCATAGAGTCAGATTACCACAAACACAGACTTGTAAGGTCTTTAAACGTGTTTGCCTGCTCTGATACCAATTGAAAATGCGGGGGGTACAACAACCACACCCAATATTTCTCTTAGAAATCTGTATGGACTAACTCCAATATACTTTCAAGAGAATCAACTAGACCCAATCTTAATAAAGTATATCAAAGAGTTATATCTCTCTTTCTCGATTCAATTCTTACTCAAGCAACTAGAAATATGCGAATCAAATTGAATACAAGAGAAATCAATTAAACGGTACCAAAGATCAATGTTCAAGTATCAATCAATGTAAATCAACAACCAAAGGTTGGATATTCTAATTGATTGATTCAAAAGCACAACCTGTGATATTTCAATTATATAACAAAATATAATGCGGAAAAGAAATAACACAGACACCAGAAGTTTTGTTAACGAGGAAACCGCAAATGCAGAAAAACCAAGGGACCTAGTCCAGATTGAATACATATTATATTAATCCGCTACAAACACTAGCCTACTACAAACTAACTTTGCTCTGGACTGTAGTTGAACCCCAATCAATCTCACACTGATCCAAGGTACAATTATGCTCCTATGTATCTGATCCCAGCAGGATGCTACATACTTGATTCCCTTAGCTGATGTCACCCATAACTAAGAGTTGCTACGAACAAAGTCGAAGACTTTAATAAACAAATATGTATCACACAGAAAAGTCCACGGTAATAGATAAATCTGTCTCTCACAGAAATTCCTACGAGTTTTGTTCCGTCTTTTGATAAATCAAGGTGAACAAGAACCAATTGATAAACCAGACTTATATTACCGAAGAACAACTCAGTATTATCAATCACCTCACAATAATCTTAATCGACGCAGCGAAAGAAGATATTGTGGAATCACAAACGGCGAGACGAAGATGTTTTTGATTACTTTTATATCTTGCCTATCGGAGATATCAATCTCGAGCCAATCATTACGGTTGTACTCAATACGATAGAATCAGCAAGATCAGATCACACAACAACAAAAAAGTAGTATCGGTCTGGCTTCACAATCCCAATGAAGTCTTCAAGTCGTTAACCTACAGGGTCTCAGTAGAAACCTAAGGTTAAAGGAGAATCTACTCTAGCTTATACAACTAGTATCACACAGGAGGTGTGGGGATTAGCTTTCCCGGTTGCTATAGTTCTCCTTTATATATTCTTTCAAATCAGGGTTTGCAATCAATGTTAGATTAGTAACAAAGCATTCAATATTCACCGTTAGATGAAAACCTGATTAGATTCAAGATAATATCTTTCAACCGTTAGATCGAAAACTTAGCTCGTTGCACACAAATGAAATGCATGTTTTAGGTTTGTGTAACCGTACGCAAACATGTACATTTGTTGGTTCAATAGTAGTTAACCAAATGGTTAGCCATATGAGCACTTTCATATCAACCATGTTCTTCTTCACCATAACTTATTCAAATGACTCAAATGAACAAGTTAGAGAGTTGTTCAATTGCTTAGATCTTATAGAAGTATAAAAAACACAATCAAAGCAAAAATAATTTGATTCACTCGAATCGAGTCATGAACTTTATAGCCACGGTTTGCAAAAATGCATTCGTTAGTTAATATAAGTATAAGTTCACGAACAGTCGTTTTTAGAAATAACCAACTTAAGTACACGGATTGAGTTCGAGGACTTAAGTACCCGGAATAAGTTGGTAAATAATTCACAAACTCTAGCAGATTTTCTCGGGAAGAGAACCTCCGACAGTTCACGGACTGAGTTCGCGGAATCTGTTCCGGTTTTTCCTAAACATAAAAGTACGCATACTTTGGTTCAAGAAATAAGGACTTATACATGTATGTGTTGTCATACAATGCTTATATCCAACATTGGTTATATAGTTTAAACTCTCATTTCAATCATTGAAACATTCTTACAGGACATTATATAGTCGTTATTCACAAACTATTTTTTGCCAAAGCCATTTTCAAGTGTTTGAAACATAACATGACTTTCGTCACTAGGTAAAGATGAACTTGGCCAAAGCGAAAGCTTACCAATACATATTTCGAGAAATAAATAAGCTAGATAAACTCGGCTCGAAATAGCAAATGTGTATAATCAAAGTCTATATAGCAAAACGACTTTTGTCTCAAGATAGGAGATAGAGTAGATAGACTTTTGAGTGATAGATAAGTTCAAGTCTCCACATACCTTTTAGTCGATGAAGTTCCACCAGTTCATTCAGTAGTTCTTCGTCTTGTATGATGATCTCCATGGAGTTCTTGAGCTCAAGTACACTTTCTATCCTAGTATGAGACTTAGCTATAATAGACTAGAAATCAAGACTTATAGTTTTGATCACTAACATTGACAAACATGCTTGAGATAGCAACGCATGCGAGTTCGACCGAGTGGTGCTCTAACAGTAGCCAAAGCCAACAAGAAGAGAGTAAGTTTGGTATTGAAATTGCTGACAGATATTCATAACAGTTGGGCGATAGATGCCAATGAAGACGTCTAGGAATCATGTGATGAAGTTGTGCGTAAATGTTCCTGATGTTGTGCATAATTGAAATGTTCAAACGTAACTTTTTTTTAACAACTTGTGTTGATGGGTTGAGTTGTTTAACTTGGGAGTGGCAACCAATTGGAAAGTAGTCGGTCTAAAGCTTAACTTTAGTCAGTAGTTATGTTTAATGTGTTGGTATGAACCTTGTCTGAACAACTTATATCTTGTTATGTTACGATGTTAATATATATATATATATATATATATATATATATATGTATATTAATGTTTGTTTCAGTGTTTCTATTTGTTGCAACATTATTTTACAAAAAGTAGAAATACTAGCATTTAACTGTACTATGATAACGAGGGGGCGCTGCCCCCTCGATCCCCGATTATAAACATAGCATGTTATAAATCTTGCAGTGCACATGAAGGGACAACAGGTTGCATGACTCGTTTTGCGGCCATCTTTAAAAGAATAAACGCATAACATATTGTATGCATCTTCAAAAAGAATGCATAACAAATTATGCATCTTCAAAAAAAATAATGCATAACCAATTACGCATCTTTAAAAAATAATGCATAATAAATTATGCATTTAAAAATAAAAATGAATAATAGTATCTGATAGAAGGAGAAAAACAAACAGTGAAAAAAGAAGTACTTGTTCATAAAAACCAATACATAAACTAATTAAAGAAAAGTCTTATAATTAAAAAATACTACAAATGAAAAATGAATTAGGTTCAAACGTAAAAGTAATAATCTGAAGAATCCAACAAGCTAATTGCTCTCCTTTAACTTCCCTTAGGCCGCTTCGGCGACTTCTTATAACAGGTAGGCTTTGTACAAGATTGCTTGTTGTGATGACCAATCTCAAAACAATCACCATAACGCATAACTTTCCTGGACAGGTTCTCTTAACTGTTCAAATGTCTATTAGTTGGTGGTCTCCCTGGCGGCCTCCTAACATCATGTACATCGATAATATCATTACCTTCACAAACTTCAGGCCTGTTGTAGTTCAGAATAGGATGAATGGCATGGTTATGGGCATTATTGAAGTATGAAGTAGTGAAAAAAGGTTCAACAAAATCATATGGATTATTTACAAACATTGTTATAGAAGCAAAATAATGCACACATGGAAACCCATAGACGCACCACCTCTGACAGGTTTATGTCATTGCCTCAAGGTTAACACTATGAGAACTCTCCCCTACCTCCACTTCATAAACATGAGCATCATACTGTATAACCATCCAGGTTAAACCCTCATCAATAATATCCTTCATCTTAGCTTCGTTCTTTAGTGTGAGAATTGTTGTGAAACTTTTACCAGTATTTCTTCTTTCTGACATCATCTTCATCACATCCTTCCTTATCTGATCCAGGAGAGCATTTACAAGGAGATTCTTGTGTACCTTCATCCAACTATTGAAGGATTCAGCAAGAGTCGAAAATGTCCTTCCATACCTACAACCCTGAAGAAAAGGCATTTGACCAACTCTCGGGAGGGATATCTTCAGTATAGTCTGCAACCCAACCACAACTGAGACCCCTAATCGTAGCGATGGAAGTTTGGAAACCCTCGGAACTAAGAGCATATGCAACATATTTAAATGCATCAAGAACGGCACCATACCTTTCGTCATAAGCATTAATAGGTAAGTTCTGCTTAAGATGATAATAGCAGAAACTGTGGAAGGCTCCAGGAAAAATAACCGGAATCGCTTTAATCCTTCCGCAAGATCAGATAAAAATGTTATTTTCCTTTGATCATGATCAAGAACATTACTCATATTCCTCATGAACCATTCCCAGTTATCATTATCTTCACCAGGTACTAGGGCCATGGCTAATGGAAAAAACCCTTCACAGAAGAAAAGGATGTTTCAAGACTTAAAAATATAAAATCAAGCCAATGTCTGTATGAAGTATTATGAATCTAAAACAATAAATGCAGAAAATATTATGCATCTAAACAAAATGATGCATAAGACATTCTGCACGTGCATAAAAAGGATGCATAATTAGAAAAGTGAAAACAATAATGCATAAGGCATTATGCATCTAAACAAAAAGATGCATAAGACATTATGAAGCCAAAATAAATAATGCATGGGACATTATGCACATATATAAAATGGATGCATAATCAGAAAATTGGAAACTACTGTCTGGAAAATTACCTTGTTCAGCATTGATAGCAGTTGCGGCAACGAGGCATCCACTAAATCTCCCTGTAAGAAAGGTAGCATCGACATAAATCATGGGTCGAAGGTAACGGTAACCATGCATACATGCCTCCAAAGCAATAAAAAGACACGCAAACTTATTTGAAGGTGCTTCAACTTCTAAATCAATTGAACTTTTCTCATTCAATTCAGTTTCATTCATTTCAACTTGAAAGAAATCCAACTCCCGGGATTTGTGCTGCGAATGGCATCTCATACCACACCAGATGCAAAGACGACATGGCATCATCACCAAATATATCCTCATACACTTTCTCTCTTCCATTGTAAGCTTGGTAATATTTCACATTGATCCCGTAGCTAGATTTCATTTTCTTTTTCAAATCAAAACCTTTGAAACTCGGATCACTTCTGATTTCATCCTTGATCATACTAGAAACAAATGTACTGCTGAGCCTGTGGAAAAGCCTTTAACATCCCACACCACGGTGATGACTCCTAACATATTTCTTAACCTTAATCATCCCATTTTCAACATCAACAGCACAAACCTTATACTCCCAAGGGAAATTTTCTTTTGAGCATTTTGCATAGAACCTGATAGGTTCGTTCTTAGTATATAGAAGAACATACCAGACTTTAGCTCGTATTTCTTCACTGCAATACGTACTTCTGCTACACCTCCAAAAAAACTTTTCCCAACCCTCAGTCCTAAGAACCTTGTTAACAGGCTCAGAATCATCTTCAAGGAAATTCACCATAGCTTCTAGGGGTTCAGGTTCTATTACACGACTACTTGAAGCTCTACTACGACTGCTGGAAGAATTGCAACCAACTTCAACAAGTAAATCAAAGCTCTTCTGACCTTTACAGTAGCAACGAGATACAAAACACTGAAGCAGAACATCAGAATCAACCCGCACAAACTTGGTTCCATCATTAAAGGAAAATCTGACATGATGAGGTAATAAACGACTCCACTTCTGGCAAATGGTTGTCTTCAAAGACTCCAGAGTTGTGTTGACATCAAAAGGATGTTCTAAGAATTCAATGAAGTAGTGAATTACAGCTAGTGCACTAACAACAGGCATTTCACCCTGCAAAAACACAAAAACAAAATCAAACATATCTATCCTGCATATCGCTTCACAAAAATTCTTACTCAAAATTAAAAGATCAAATCAACAACAGCATTAAAAGATCTAAGTTAATCAAAATCAGATCTAAAATCAACTAGATAGCAAAATCAAAAACATCTACATTAACGTAACAGAAAACAGATCAAAAATCAACTGGAAATCAAATCAAATAAAAAAGCGACTAGAACGGGAGCGAAAATTGGTATATCAATATCCGAACATGAAATCGAAACAAAAAAATTAAATCGAAAAGATCTACATTGATCGTAACAAATTCAAAACCTAGAAATCAAACTAAAATCATAAACTAATTCAAAAACCAGCTTAGAAGATCTAAAATAAGCTTCGAAAACCTAAAATAATAGATCCCAATCTTACAGAAACTAAAACCTAGAATCGAATCAAGATTATTAGAATGAATATTAGAATGAAATGAACGAACCCGAAGCTTGATTTTCAATCTCTCAATCAGCTCCTTCTCAGCTCTTGAGAATTGAATCTCTCAGCTCTCGCTCCGGCTCTATCTCCTTCTCAATCTCTCATCTCTCGAAACTGAATCTCAAAACTATTGAGGCTAATACAGGAAATAAAATAAAAAAGAAACAAAATTTTGAAAACTCTGGATGTCTAAAAAATTTGCTCGCCGATTTCGGGTGCGCCCGTGATTTTTTTCACATGTGGGTTTCACAGTGTAAAAATGGTTATGGCTGTAGTTTTCATTTCTCATCTGGGCTCCTCCGACTTTTTTTTTTTAAGTGAAGCGGTAGATAATCGCCTCTCACCATTGAAAAGGCACTTCTTTTGTTGCTCACTTGAAAATATACCACAACTCCCCATAGCATTCGCTCTCATACAGGAGTTAAAACCGTTAAAAAATGAAGAGAGTAAATAATGTTGCTTTCCTATTTACCCCACGTGCCCGGATCCAAAAATGACTCGCATAACATGGGTCTTGTTTCCAGCAATTTGATACTCCCTCCGTTCCATTTTAGATGATGTTTTATGATTACTTTTTTGTTCCAAAATACTTGAAAATTTTCATATTTTTCCACAAAACTACCAATAACATCCTAACTTTTTTCCTTGGAACTATAAGTTTTTTTTAATGCACCAATAGCAATTAATGTTTGAAGACTTTTCTTAAAGGTATAGATGAAAAATCTTCATATCTCTCTTCATTTCTTAATCTGCGTAAAAACTCCAAAAACATCATCTAAAGTGAAACGGTGAAAGTACAATTTCTAGAAATCCAGAATGGTGATAGGACTCAAATTTGTATATGAGACTTGATATTCTAAACACTCTTGGATACGCCACACATCCAACACGTTTGGTCGCAATATTTTAATTTGATTTTATGTTGAAGGGACCGCAATTAAGTCAATTCTACTAGCAAATGAAGCCTACTTTACACGAATACGAAGCGAACAATTAAGACATAACATCCCTCAACTTAGTTATGCTCGGACTTGACTAATTACACGCTGGTAGCTCGCATTTTATCCAGCACGCAACTGAAGCAAGTACATGTAGCTAGTGGGTCCGACTGCAGAAAATTACAGCCTTCCGCCAAAGCACGAGAAGATGTAGTTATGCTTAAGTTAAAAACTGTAGGTTTTTGCTTCCCTAGTCCGGAAGGATTCACCTGAAATGAATGTTCAACACGATCCATTTAATTCAGACGAAGTTGCATCAGTACTAACTTCGCCAACAAAACAAAGCAAACAAGAGGGAAGTATACCTTCCCCTTTCTAGATAGTGAAATTGGTGAGCATAGTGGCTTACATATTCATTATAGCTGAATTTTTGCTAGAAGCTTGGAGACCAGATTCAACTTTACTCATAAAGAACTTTTCTAGCCTGCACACCAGTAAATATTGATTTAGTCTAGTAGCAGCTCAATAGGGAGAAGTTAAGTGAGGAAAATAATACATACACCCACCTGGTAGCACATTTATGATAGATAGTCTCTGGCGAGTTGTAGGTGTGAGCATTAGAGAACATCCTCTTCGCATCTGCAACAAACATCTCAAGCGTAACGTAATATTGCCCCGACTCCAGCCGTTTCGATAGCGTCTTTAAATCTGAATAGACAAATAATAATCAACCCGCACATTTATTAGTAAACAAAGCATATTGTTTCGCTATTCCAGAAATTATAGAAGTGAACATAAATTTGATAAATCTAGTAGACACAACCATCTTACCAACGGGGTCTTTGATGACATCATAATAATCAGGGACATCGCGTGAATCAACTGGTTCCTTGAATGGCCAAGCATCAGGGTTTTCATGCATCATCTGTTTATGAAAGACATTTAATCATGGCCAGTGATCGATATTATGTGCCTCAAAAAATAAAAAAGAACAATACTATGTGCTTTATTTTTGCGAACTGTAAATTTCATTTAGCAGCAGGTGTTATTCTCGTAGATACTTAACCCTATGATGTATTGTACATCATAGCTTAAGGACCTGGCAAGAAGTATTAAAATAATAAAAGCTAACAACAAATATTAACATTTCTCAGAAGAACATAACCTTGCCTTTAGAAGAGTGTGCATAAAGGCATTCAAGGACTGGCGATAAGCGATGCCGTCTGCTGAAGTGCTCATTGCCCTACTTTGCTGATGATCCCACTGGTCAGGAGTCCACCCAGCTTCTCCTGTTAATCAGATTTCTCTCATTCTTCTATATAAAACTGCAGAGGATCTAACCTTTACAAATACGAGTAGTAGCATATAAAGAGAAAAACTATTTCCATGTAATGGTTTTCAAGTGAAAAGAGAACAGAAATATTTTCTGGTGATCCAATTCAATCTTCTGCTCTATCTTATTTTCCAATTGCATGAGTAAGGCACCATATTAAGCTTTTGAGAGAGCAAAAGCACAAGACCAGTTGAAGCTACTTACTCAAGCCAGGAATATCCTCGATTTTGATTATTCTTTTTGGAATGCCAGCTTCCTTCTGAAAGAAAATCATATTGATGAGATAAATCGACATCATCACTACAACACGATATTATTCCTCTACGAAAGAAAAACGTCTACCATTCTATACACTGTTATAGCAATTACAGAGAATATCATTGATCAACATACGTACATTGGTTGCAAAAGTGAGATACAATGGTTTCAAGTGAGCATGGCCAACCGTAGTAGGAAGACAGAATATAAGGAAGAACCATTCAGAAGTTGTGAAGCATATTAGGAAGATCGACTTAATAACTAACAGATTTGAAAAAACAGGAATTACAAGCGAACTAAGAATCACTCAATACCTTTTGAAAGTCAATTCCTGGATGGATAATGTGACAGTTTGAGAGTTCTCGTATCTTTCCATCGATTGCCTGGATCAAAACAAAATAACGAAAGCGTTCATCGACGTTGAAAAATATAGGGAGTACAGGTAGACAAAAAGCTGTGTTACAACGATACGCCAAAAAAAAAAAAACAGCCTTATCGATACGTATTTACACGGATACGCATACTAATACTCCCAATACTTCAAGATACAACTCAGTTAGAAAACTTTGACTAAATATTAAAAAAAATAGATATTTTACTAGATTCTATGAGAAGTTTTAACTATAGTGACAAAATATTAGTCCCGAGTCTGTTCACTGATTTTGCTCTAGACTTTCTTCCTTCTTATCCAAACTTTTTCTCTCTTCAGTGAGGTTAATCATACAGATTATATTTCAATCATCCAAACACATGTATGCATTTTGTTAAGTTTCTATCTTACATATAACATATTTATGTTAAACTACTGATCAACATTGAGTATGCTGTATCCCTGTATTTTAGTTTTTCAAGTTGGTGTATCATAGTAGCGTATTGGTATCTTGTATCCGGTACCGTATCCGTATCGTTGCAACACAGACAAAAAGTAAAAGTAAGGAGCGGAAAGAAAGAGCTATATTTCTTTGGCGTGGAGGATTTTATGCCACAAATCAGTTTTACTAGATTACTAACTTGATGAAATCATCGAAGTGTGTGCTCACTACAAGTATACTGACATTTATGATCAGAAGTTCATTAAGTAATAATGAAACTCAACTTTACCTGCCTCTGTTTGCGGATCATAGTTGACAAATCAGTGTAAGGAAGCTTAGGATCCATTTTGCATTCCATGAGGATTCCTCCATCATAGTCTTTAATATACCTGAAGAGTTATAGAACACTTACTCAAACTATTATTTAATTAGTTTTTCTGACAATAATAAACTTATTGGCGCAGAAGCTTATCAATAGATATCATCAACTATCTCTTTGTAAGAATCAATCATTTTACTGTAAGTCAAAACTTTGTTTCCCATACTGTATGTCTGCCTTGGGCAATACAAGCTAGGGAAAATATCAAATCAGAAGTTCTTTATACAACTTTACACTTCCAAAAGAAAGTGAAATTTTTTTCCAGAAAAGAAGTAATAGCCAGCAAGCTTCCCTGGGACTGGACCAACATGTACAAGTCTCAAAAACTACATCAACATAGCCGGTACATATCCACTATCCGGAATTCACAAACATATAGAGGACAAATGAACTAGCTTTAGCTTGAAACATACCCTTGCCATCTATCTTTGTCCAAATAAATCTCCTTTGTGAACCCCTGTCAAAGTAAAAGGAAATTTCAGTAGTGATGCCTCTAAAGAAAAAAAATTTAAGCAATAACATCAAACAATATAAAGTAAGAGGAACACTAGAAAGAGGGCGTGCTTTTGTTTCAAAACTAGACTTATCAGGCAGAGGTATTTATCCAAGAAGATCAGAGAAAACTTTTAGCTTTTGGCAAAGATTAAGAGCGATGTTAATAGCTTATATCCAATTCTTAACACCTCCAACAAGTATCAATCAAGGGGACAGGACTTTAGAAATACAGACCTGCTTAATAAAATAACCAACAGCATTGTTGTCTGCATAAGTTAGAAAATGAGTGAGCCCATCAACATCACGAGCATGCTGTTTTAGGTGATTCATCAATCTTGTCCCATACCCTTTTACTTGTTCATCTGCTGTAATTGCACAAAAAGCAATCTCTCCAAATTTTTGACTGCAAAACTCCAAGGATAAAGTATCAATAGTAAATATATTTCTATCGTAACTGAAATGGGCTGCTTAAAATCCAGTATATTAGAAAGCTAGAGTAAGCCTTGATGATTGTGACATGCTTCTTGCAACCCTAATCCTAACATGCTACAGTATCCACAGCATGAAAACATAAAATACATACGAGCAATAGACAGCTTTACCTGAGATATGGGTGATATGTTATGCCACCAACAACATGATTGTGCCTAACAATCATTACAGATTTGTGGGTTCTGGAAAGAATGAATTCTGTTAGTGTTTTAAAAGTCCAAAAACGAGACATCGAGAAATAGAGCTCAGGGCACTTTGAGACTGTTGCCATTATTTATAATTTCTGCAGCGGCCGCATAGACTCTATAGCCCATATAGGAGAGGTTTAGCCAAACTTTGGTCGTTAACGAAAATGATTAGTTAAGTATATCTTCTTGATTAAACATGGCGAACAATATTTAAATTCATTAAACTTTCCCACGAGGCTTTGGAATACACACCTATCCATGACAAGACGAACAATGTATTCCTTTGGCATATTGGGTAATTGTCTTGCAAAAATATTCTTCAGCCCTATTAGCCTGAGAGGAAACAGACACACAGACAGACAGGAGAAGAGAGTTAATAAAACAGTGGTAAAAGAGTTTCTCAAGAAAGCAATAACAGCACATACTGCACAAGGCGCATGATGTCAGTTTCTCCAAGGATTCAAGATTTAATGATCAAATGAGATACCAAACCATATGCTCATCAATTTCATCGTTGTTAAAGCACACAAACTTCAGTCGTCCAGCTTCCTCCTGTGTGAATAAACCAAAATTCCATCACAAAAAATTTCAATTCAAAGACATACTGTTTGTATCCGCTTTTTCATTTAGCAGTTTAAAACTCGAGGTATTTCAGAACACCCAGACTCCTGTTAGTGCAAATTCTTAGATTTCCATTTATACTCTTGGACTCTTTTCTGCAAGGGAAATGCCAACAGTCCGAACCAATATTACCATTATCACTGTATCAGACTACAAGGTGAATTTTCGACTACAGTCACTAGTACATTCATGAATAAACAGAATTAACAGTTACGTTAATCTCCCTGCACTTAAATGATTTCACCAATTGCAATAAACTTTATGATAACACATTACTTGGAATTGCACATATTTTCAAAGAAAAATAATTCAAAATTTTACCTCTCTCTTTAAGCTTTCTTCTCTAGCACTATAAGCACCAGTAGTTTGTATATTATCAGTAAATATCCCTTTCACCAAATCTTCCTTAACCACAATTCCGGAAAGTGACCTAACCACAGTTGATGCTGGAATTCCATTCCCCACACGGACTTCCTTACCAATATCCCCCTTCGAAGTTTCAAGCTTTAATGGAAAATTCTTATTCTTCTTTGTATTTCTAGTTAAATTCGGGTTGTTTGTTAATCTAGCATTATTAAAAACTCTCATTGAATCATTATCTTCTTCATCGTCGTCGTCATCATCTTCTTCTTCTTCATCATCTATTAATTCTTCTGAATCGAAATCAGTATTATAAATTCCTCCACCACCACGAGCACTAATACTTTCAGGATCATCATTTGAAGTAAGAACTCCGTCTCTTGTATCGGAAAATGAAAAGGGGTGTGCTGGTAATTGATCTTCTGATGATAATGGTAATTTACGTTTGTTATGAACTGATGAGCCTATTGATGCTGATGCTGAATGTGATGGTGATGGTGTTTGTGATGTACGTGATCGTACCGGTGCTGTTGAATGTGCTGACATTTTTTCCTCTTGTAGTAGTTATTTAAAAATTAGGGTTTGAATTCACAAAACTTAAACTTCGCAGTTGGAAGATGACTTTCCGGTGTAAACCAAGTGTAAAATAACTATTAGCGGTGAGATCTCTGTTCGGGGTAAATTATTGTCGTACCACTTGTAGATTGTTATTAAGAAGTTATCTGTCAAATGACCGTTAGATTTTTATACATTTGCAACTAAAATCGAACGGTTGTTTTACAATTTGCGGTTTCGATTTTCATTCGGAACATCAAACTGTTGATGTTTTATCATAGACATGCAAGTTTAACAGTTATCGTTTAGCCACATCATCTAGTATTGTGTTCTCCTGAAAGATCAAAGATCACATATATTTGGGGGTTTTGTGAAAAAGTTTCTCTTTCTGTTTTGATCTTAGGGTTTCTGAGAATATATTTTGAAAGAGATTTAGGGGTTTTGAACCGATACAAAATGTCATCAATTGGTGCATCAAAAGGGGTATTGGAAATTGCCAAGTTTGCTTTATATGTGAGTGTTCCAATTGGTCTTATGTATACTTTCGCCTTCAACACTAAGAATATTCAGAAAATCATGGGCAATGTAAGTAATCTTATTTTCGCACTCATCTCAGTTTCTAACAATCTTAGAATTAAAGTTTTGTTCAAACTAATTCGTATAATTCTAGATTCAATTGAGTCCCCCAAATTATCTTCTCTAGGTCAAGGAGATGGGTGAAAATACCGAGTTTTGTGCATATCAATATTTAGAAGGTTTTTTTTTCACTAATGCTGTTAATAGAAAGAGCTTGTAAAGTGCTCAATAAATTGTAGTTAGTCAAATCATAGTCAGGGAGCTGAGTCATACTGGGAATTAGAAATTGTTATGCTCCATAGATCTTAAAGAGCAGTCCAACTAACCTGTCTACCTAATGGGTATGAAGTTTGAAAAAGATGCAGGTGTTTCATATTTTCTTGCAAACTCGAATAAATTGGTAGCTTTCAGGTTTATGTTTTGAAACTCCTGTAGCTAAGCTGGATCTTTTTGCAATTGCTCTTATATTAATTTGTTTTCATTAGCTTATCTTGACACTTCACTTTAATTTGTTTTCATTAGCTTATCGTGAAACTTCAATTTCTGTTCGAAATTTGGTAAAACTTGACTTTCCATGGAATCATGCATACTATCTATCTTTGCTATAAGGCAACATTTATGCTGTGTCATCTGTTTGTTATCAAACCTTACTTATGCCTGCCAAATATTAACAATTGGATGTTGTAACATGTAATTACGATATTAGTGGTTTCCCTGGCCACTCAACATATGTTTTATGGTTCTTATATACAATAAGAATGTTAATTTTGAGGATTCTGTCTGTATTTACAACACCCACAAAAGGATCCTACTAAACCAAAGTAATCCGTCTTGTTTTGTTATGTGTCTTAGAGAATATATCTGGGTGCTTATTTCCTTAGTTGTAAAGCGTTATTCTGCTTATTCGACGTGTTCAAATCTAAACTGATTTTGCATCTTTTGTTGCTCAGAGATCATATGTGATATATCCTCCAGAGGGTCCTCCACCTCCAACGCCCGAGGAAATTAGAGAGATGGCTCGAGAAATTTCTCGCAAGAGAAATTTGCCTTGATGTCTCTATGATGTTGTAGTTACTTGCAGTGTTACTGTTCTTTCTTCAGTAAGTCCGGTTGTTTTCTTAGTGCTTGTATCTCTACGTTGTACTGGTGACTTTTCCCGCTGTGTAGTTTGATAAAACTGAATAAATTGTGCGATATATGTTATGTTTCCGTTGAAGTTCAGTATGGGAGATTGAGTGGTTTTCTTTAATTATAATCTCGCGTTGGTGTGGTTCATTTCAGATCATGTGAGGCCTTTATGTTACAAACTCGTATTATCGTTCAGTAAGAGAATTTCTGAACAAGAGCATGTATTGGAATTTACTGTACCAAACCAGTATTATAATGACAGAGTGCCGTGAATGGGGTGTCTTCTACTGCAACATGGTTCTACTTTTATATTTATGTTCTTTGCAGCACTGCAGTAACATCATCATTATCTGATTTTATGATAATATATTTGCTACCTTTTAAATTGTTCAGTATATTGTTGTTAAACTCCATTTATTCATAACTTTCTAGTGTTTAGGTTTGGATAATGAATGCGCTGGCTTAGTGTGTATAACTTCATGTATTCATCATTTTTTTTTTGAAGCATCATGTATTCAAGATTCGTGCAGACATCGTCGAGATCTTGAATACCTAATGATGATCTGTAGTTCATCTTGAATGTTCAAACACTAGTTCTGTTGTCTCTGCCTACTAGTACAGACATCGTCGAGATCTTTTGCTGTAGGCAAGATTTGTGCTGCATCCCGTCCAATTTTGTTTGTTTGTTGTCTACCACGTTATATATGCCTGCCAATTTCTCATAACTGGATGGTGCAACTTTATATCGTTGCTACATGTTAAATACCATCAAGAAAAATCAAATACCAGCAGTTTTAGATGGGAACTCCACTTGCATCATGTAACTTAATAATTGTGTAGTTCATTTCAGATTTTAAGATTCATTTTGGTGTTCTAGCCGATACAGCGCTATCTTAAAACACACCAAAGGAGGCCTTTGTATTATAAATTCATGATCAGACAAGCAGAGAAGTAATTCAGAAGACCACACTAATTCCTAAGAGATTAATAAGTTCTGAAATGAAGGTTGGTAATGCTGGCCATCCTGTTGCTGTCAGCAGCTTCTCATGAGCCACTGCCTCTGCTGATTCAACCAACTTACCACCAGCAACCTTAACAATGGCTTTCATCGAATAGCCACTTGCGCAATTCTTGCCCTAAAACAACAATAACCTCATTTCAGTATGTACATGAAAATTTTCGATGTTACCTTCTTCAATAACACCCAGAAAGAAGAAACTTCCAGAGAGAAATAAGGTTTACCCCTAAAAGACCAGCAGCAGCCAAGAGCCACTTCCCATTGCCAATGCCAGAGACGACTTTGTTCTTTTCTCCAAATTCCTTCACTAGTGAGACAACTTCATCATCCATGACCAAGAATTCTGGTGATCTCCCACCTGGTATGACAAGACAATCGTAATCCTCCACCCTAACATCGGAGAAGTTAGCATTCAAAATAAAGTTGTGTCCCTGCTTTTCACTACAAACTTGGGCACCCTCAGGATCATGGATAGCCGTGACACATTTCCCTCCTTTCTTCTTTGTTGGGCTAACAGCATCCACTCGACAACCTAAGCCTCCTAAAGCTTGGAATGGCACATTTATCTCGTAATCTTCGACATAATCCTGATTGGGCAGCAAAGATAACAAAAACATAATGAACACAGCAAAGATAACAAAAACATAATGAACACATCCTTATTAACAAGTTCGTTGGTAATCGAAAGCATTACACAAATACTCACCCCACAAAGGAACAAGACTGCTTTGTTTTGATTCCCTGAAACTTTAGCTCCCATTAATCTTAAAAGAATAGATAGATAATCAGCATGAGCAGGCCAACCAATAGCACTTATGATGTTCCCATCAAGAGCGCAAGAAGTCATTGGCTCTGGTTCCAACCAAAATCCTCCAGCTAGCTTAATAACAGGCTTCAAACTTGGAAACCCAGTACATTTTTTCCCCTTCATGATCCCAGCTGATACTAGTATCAGTTGGCTGTGACATGTTGTAGCAATTGGTTTCCCTGTTTCCGCAAACTTAGTGACAACGTCAAGAACCTTATCATCAATACTAAGCAACTCGGTGAATCGGCCACCGGGGATGATTAAAGCATCGTATGACTCGGGTATGACATCAGTGAAATTTCCATTTAATGTGAAGGAATGGCCTGGCAATTCCGTGTAGAGCTGCATATTGAGACAGATATCAACAGCCAATTCTGGTGGATTTTTTTACGGACATGGTTCAAAATTTTCATATTTTATACATATATTAACGACAATAAATACTATAGGAGATCGACACTGAACAAATTAAAAATGATCGATAATAGTGATTGGATCGAAGAAAGAAACGAATAACTGGATCAAATTTAATCCCCAAAACCAAATTCAAGAATTTTAGAGTTAGTGCCTACCTCATAACCCATGTAGTCATGAACAGCAGTGAGGCATTTATCTCCCGAATACTTGTTTGGAGAAACACAGTCAACTCGAACACCCAACGCCTGAAGCGCTTGAAATGGAACAATCACCTCGTAGTCCTCCATATAATCACCGCAGATCATCAAAACCGCCGGTTTTCTACCAACAGCAGCAGCAGTATCAGCATCGGTTGATCCCATCTCAAGAACAAGAAAGATGAAAAATTAAAAAGTCTATTGTTGTTGTTCTTCAGAGACAGAGAGGGAGGGAGAGTAGTTGTAGTAGTAGTTCTAAGGTACCATATATCTATCAGTCCACCTTATGTCATTAATCAAATTAAAAATCATTTCCAGTTTAGTATAAGGGATTCGGTGTGAGACTTGAAACTTCCCACGCGAAGCTCGTTGGAGGCAATAAAGAGATTAAGATTTTGATTAATGAGACAGTTTACCAAAACGTCCCACGTGCAACTACAAGTCTATGTACACTGACGATATTACTAAATCCTATAGGCTAGATTAGCAGTTAAGTGTTGTAATTTAAGAAAAAGAAAAAATTTATGGCCTAAAAGTTAACACTAGTTCTCTCCTAGCGTGTGCTCGCAGTTGAACTAGCAGCGCGAGATTGAAGCGCTGAATGGTTCAGCGTTTAAAAAGTGACTTTTACGCTGAATGGTTCAGCGCTCACAAAAATTACTTCAAAATTAAAATGACCAACAAAATTGCTTTGAATTTTCGAATTATAGATAGGAGACGATGATAATACAGTGAAGTTTCGTTGAACTATATTTTTCAGAACAACAAAAATAAAAGACAAATAATTGGAGTTCAACAAATTTGCCATCATTAAGTATTGCAATTCAGTTACATAAAAGGAGACATTGCTCACTTACTATTACTATGATCACAAAATTTAATAAACTTTCTTCTTTTCTTGTATCATGTCCTTCCTGTATCTTCTAAGAATCCGACCGGCTCCGTGTAAAAATTAGGTTAGCCCAAGAGAGATGAATAAGAGAGGGAAACTTTCCAACAGCTTCAAACTTCTTCTCTTAAAATTGGTCATATTGCATCAGCTGAAGTTTTTTGCATTTCAGTCAGTTCTCTCTCTGTTTGAGCCGCGAGTGTTGTATAAAGGTAACAGACCACGTACCCCGTGTTTCCTTTTCCCACAACACCGCCAATATAGAATAAAAATCGCAAGAATCAAACAAACTGGTATTGCCCATCTGCCCACAGAACACCCCAAGAACAGAACAGTAAGTATAAAAATCAAGCATTAAAACACAAGCTTAAATGGCAGAAATTCCAATATATGCTCTTGTTCAGAGCTTTTTACCTGTCTAGATCAAGGACGGGACTATAAACAATAGTCTCCCAAGTTGCAACAATGAAATGCCATGCAGGATTGTAATAAAGAGACTCAGCTGACCAGAACATCCTCGTGTACGTCTCCAAGAATATAAATAGTACCCATGCTGCTATCTCCATTAAAAAGAACTTTACAACGAATCTACCAACAATTACCATGACGAGAGAAAACGCCACCAACCAATTGAAGAGCCTGTGGTTGTATTCTTTTATGAATAAAGACCGGGACTTCCCGAGCATCTGTTTAGAAAGAAATTGAAAGTTGATCATTCGGGAAAAATAAAAATAACAATGCCGCAGAAGAGAATATAATTAAGAATGGAGTAAACCTTTGCCATCCGCTGTTCGTAGTTAACTTTAGAGGGCCCCGCACACTCGACCTCGAAGCTTTGATTGCACAGAAGGAAACCTGCGTTAAATTTAGCCATGGAAGGAAGCCTCAGAACCTGAAGCTGGTCCATTTTGTCTTCACACCGCGTGTACAGTCCCTCACACAGCTTTGAAGACTTGTATTCATTTGCCAGAATGTAATTCTTGTATGCCTGCAGTAGAAAACTTTCGGCTGTTACTATTTGACATAAATTATATATAGAGATATACATAGAGTAAATGATGGAACTTTTCCCTTTAAAACAGTTTCAGTTTAAAGC
Organism: Papaver somniferum; assembly: GCF_003573695.1. Taxonomy (NCBI): domain Eukaryota; kingdom Viridiplantae; phylum Streptophyta; class Magnoliopsida; order Ranunculales; family Papaveraceae; genus Papaver; species Papaver somniferum. Next base: position 187,632,991 of record NC_039359.1, on the reverse strand, counting down.
AAATACGAAGATAGTTATCCAGATTCAAGTAAGGTTGGTAGACATCATCTACTCCCTTGCATACGTACTATGAGTATCTCAGTATCCAGCTTCTCAACAGATTGCTTTGCATGGTAATGTCCGAAATGCTGCTCATCAAAGGATTTCATTGCTTCTGTTCTTGACTCCTCATGAATTTCTTGCAGAGATCCCTCTGATATGGGTAATCGCAACTGACCCATCTTTTCGCTATACAACTTCAAGCACCGCTCTAGAATTCCTTTATTGAAAACCTCCACAAGAGAGCCTGTAGAAGGGATCTCCCCTTTGTTCAAAGCATCAAGAATCTGAAACACCAAAACATATTCAGAGAGATGAGCAGAGTTACACACTCAGAACTTAATGCCTAGCCGTACTCAAGAAGCATCCTTAGAATTTGCATGCTATAAGAACATATTTACAGAAATTATGAATGAAACCTGCTCTAAGAAAGCTACAAACTCCTTCCCGTTTAGGCGTTTACTCTGCACGATTTTAGGACGAATAATGGAAGCAACAAGTTCTTTCAGCTGCTCCCTTTTCCTAATATAGCTAGGGTCCAGTTCACCATCCTTCAACTCACAAAGTTGCGTCCGCTGGAGATGAGGCTGTTACAGTTTAAATATAAAGGGTCATTTATGAAGCAAAAATAACTAAGAAGCTTTGATGCAACAGTTGGTTAATCACGAAGAATGCGCAAAATAATAATTTTAACAGCGCTCGGCCATAATTTTGAGCTGACACACATGGAAGAAACGGGATTTATGAAATTTTAAAAGCTGGATGGAGCCAAGTGATGGAAAAGAAAATGTGATTATTTGGTCACGGAAGAACACATACCTGTGGCAAGCTAAATGCAGTACTATTATCACCCATAATTGCTAGAGACTCTCGAATTTGGTTAACCTGATCAATATGTTTATCACCTGCGACGACAATTTGCATTCCCAGTCAAAATTTGATCAAATATACCTAGAAAACAAATATCATCATTCACATAGGTGCAATAATGAGTCTTGAAACTAACTATTGGCATTAGGAACCCGTTGAAGAGCTTCATTCACCATCTGTTGCACAGATTTTCCTTCTGCAAGTAAAAGAAAAAGCACGGTATTTCAGTGGATTGTTTAAAAAGAATGAGTTGTTCAACGACAATGAAGAAAACGTGTTCATCATCAGATGCTGGTGATGCTGTTTATATGATTTCCAGATATTTAAATGTTGGAAGTTACTACTGACAATAAATTCGCTTGGCAATACGCAAATAAATCCATCTTAATAAAGTTGAATACACAGTTATATCAACCATACGTAAAAAATCGCGTTGGATGAGCCACAAAAGTTTTGCAGGCTCAAATGCGATATCCTGCCCCTACAATATGAACCAGCAATAGCGATATAAGCACATATAACTATTTTATCTTCACAGCAGGTAAAGAAAAATGAAACAGAAATAATGGATAAGTATCTGTTAAGTACCTTCACTCTGTTTACCGTTTGAGATTTACAAAGAAAATAACAGAATCAGTTAGACTGGTGCATAAGTTTCCTGAGTAATCATGACATAAGAATAGAGATTTTGGAATAACAAAACCTTCCATAAAATTCTTCTGCAAGCTCAACAGCAAATGACAGCCGCGATATATCTGCTTCACGGATCTAAAGCCAAAGAAAAAGGAAAACCAAATTTATCCATTTACACCAGGAATAAAGGACTTTGATGGACCAAATGAATATCCATAGGACAGAAATATAATGTATTCATATAAGGGGATGCAGCTTAGTTAAGATCATAATAGATTGGCCAACGAACAACTGACCGTCTCAGGGAGATTGTATATAAGCACAGAACTTATAACAGTTGCTAACGCAAAAATCCTGCATAATTTCGAACACGAGTCAAGATTAAAAAGATACTGAAATGAACAATACTGGTAGAAAATAATAAGATTTCAAAAATATTACCTGTCATCGTATACGTTAGACTTTCCAACACTTTCAAACCCTTCTGTATCAAGATAAAGCACGGATGTTTTTATTCCATCAATTGTTAATTCTATAGGGGTTCCCCATACCCATATTCCTGAAAAAAAAAATACATAGTGCACCATCATTAGTAAATATGAGAGGAAACCAAACTCTGAATCATGTGATGCCAAAAACTTCAAGTGTAACAGCTATGGATTTTATCTGTGATGCTGATGGTTAACTTTTAAGTAATGTGCGAACAAAACCGCTGGCTGAAGGACAACTAATTCAATGTTAAGCCTAAAGTCTCGGGAGCATTATATGGTAGCTACGGGCACAAGGACTGTAACACACATCCCGATATGCTATCTAAATAACTTGAGATAATTGAACATGTCATCTCACCTTTCGTTTTGGTATCGCGCATATGACCAACACCAAAACCTGTAAAGATATTTAGTTTCAAAAGTTAAAAAGAAGTTCAAGATCAATAAGAATACATAACCCCCCAAAAATATGTCCCAAGTACCAGGAACGAAAAAGGTTTTAATATTTAGAGCAAAGAAAGAACCTTCATCACATGAAAGGGAAAGAAGTTGATTCAGCAGAAAAGATTTGCCTGAACGGTATGGACCAATTACCTGTGAATTCATCCATGACGTTAGAAACAAACAAAAAAGGGAAATAAAGAGAAGAGAAGTAACATCACAAAATATTCACAAGTTAACAAAGTGTCAACACAGATAAGGTACTCAAGAGAAGGATTTCAGACTTACAGCGACAGCTGCAATTGGGTTTGTTATTCTTTCTATTGCCTCCAAGCCTTCTCTTGAAATGCGAAGTTTAGTATGGCCGGGATCAGGCTCCACAATCGGAAACCTATATGTACAAGTCAATAGGGAGCATCATATGAGAAATCAAAGAAATATATCAATGTGGCCTATAGAGAAATCTGGTTAAATCGAAATGATTAAAAAACAAACATAAAGAGGAGAAGCAGAATTTAACATGGAGATAGCATAACATGTCATGTATAGACTAGAGAAGCACTGTAGATAAATGCTAGAATATATTGTATGAGTCTTCAGGCTACATAGGAACTCTAATTTAGTAATTTCAATGTTTGACAAGAGGGTACATGTCTTAAAGCAAATTTCTCTAGCATGACTTGCTTACTGTATGGAGTTTTGATGTAAACCTAACTGATTAGAACATATCGATTTGGAGACAAATGAGTTTTAAACTTTGTTATGTTTAGTGGAGGAAAAACAATGGTCAGGACTATGTCTTTGTGATAACGAAGAAAAATTGCGATCTTACAATTGAACTTCATTCACCAAACACGGTTTCCCCAAATATGCTTCATCAAGTTACTACTATTCTCCATGAGTACTATGATAACCAGTATCACTTTATTTCCACACATAATGGTCAATGGTCGTTTTTCCAGTGTCCATTTTGTTGCCAATTGAAGACTAGCACAATTTGCTTCTTCATAAATGTACACGAAACAAATAACCATAATGCCAGTCTACTCATATCTAATTTGGTTTTAGACTCCATTCAGCTGAAACTAACATTACAACCACCAGTAAAAGGGATAAACTTTAAGCTAATATGTAAATGCCTACTTATGCACCGATAGTTAGTGTAAAGCCATATAATGCAAAATGGCATTTTTGTTATGGCACAAAAATGGCCAATCCTAACGAAAACTTCCAACTCAATTCGAACTGATAAATAACCTAAAGTGCATACCAGGATAACCAAAATAACACATCAGAATCCATCAACATTGCTAGATAGAATTTAAAGAAAATATGGAGAAAAATAAATCACTTACGCTTGCTGGAAATTATCTATTAATGAAAACCCAGATGTGAATAAGCAAAAGTAGATCGACAGAGCAAAAGGCCATCTCCAAGACTCCATTTTTCTTCAGAAATCAATAATGTCTAATTCTAGAGAAATGCATAGAATTGTGAGGAAAATGAGAAAACCCCAATACGCATTAGGGTTTGTAAGCATGAAAGAGCAATGGATCTTAGCAAGAGTGTTATGTAAGATTACAAATCATGTATTCAACCATTTAAAGGTGAGTTTTTTCTTGCTTGGACAAGACCCGATTTTTAAGTACCTTTTCTACTTTTCAGATAGAAATGATTTTTTTGCAATGAAAGAAGTATGAGATTCGTGATGAAAATGGTATGAAATTCTGATGCTTTGCTTCTTCGTGCATAGAAGTAAAGAAACAGTCAAGAAAAATGTAAGAGTAAGAGAAGTGAGAAAGTCATAAAATTGAGATGCGTTTTACTTTGAGAAAAAAACTATTGCAAGCCTTGTGATTCGAACCATTGACCAAAACTAGGTTTGGGATTTGTGTGCGAAAATTTCAAGTCTTTTTTGCTTTTTCTAAGAAATCTCAAGTGGCAATTGGTTGGTCAGGATTGTTGTGCAAGTCCATCGGCAAATGGCAATTGGTTGGTCAGGATTGTTGTGCAAAGGTGTTTTGAATGTGGTCATATGTGCAGAAGCCTCGACAGAACCTACATTTTCTTCATACCTAACTGTAAAGTCCCTGAAACTCCTCAAAATTATGGATCCATAGGGCTTCGCAATGATTCCTATATAAGATTATTTCTAAAATTTTACTAGCTAATAGAATTAGATCTCTGTTTAAGAAGCTTATTTCCCTTATCAAGATGTATTTGTCCACGGAAGAGCAATTCACAACAATATAATTTCTCATGAGTTGATTTATTCCATGAAACAAGATAAAAGATTTCGGTGGTATTATGACTTTAAAACTTGATTTGTCAAAAACTTTTGACAAACTTGAATGGGATTTTCTAATAATTTCTTATTAAAGTTTTAGATAAATTTAGTTTTATTAAAGACTTTTGTAATCTCATTTTTCAATGCATTTCCACTTTCGGGTAGATTAATTAAATACTATTTGTTTTGACACCCAACAAATATACTCTTACATAACAATAAATATACCCCTATCATTTAAAAACCTTATCCATTAAAAAATAGATTACCTTTATACCCTCATTCAAAATACAACAAATTTTTTTATCAACCATTTCATCACCACCACCACCACTAGCACCACCACCACCAACATTCAAGTACCATTCCACCACCACCACCACCACTAGTACTCCACTACCAATCCATCACCGGAACACCACCACCACCGCCACCAACACTGTCAGTTTGTCACCGTCGTTGCCAGCCCACCACCGCCACCCGCCGCTACCACTACGAGTCCACCACCACCACCAGTCCACCACCATCTGCAACCACCACCACCAGTCCACCACCGCTCGCCACGACCACCAGTCCGCCACCACTGTGGGCGCCACCACCGCCGCCGCCCACCACCACCACCAGTCCAAATTTTTGTGTCAACAAAAAAAGTTGATCCAAGATTAAAAGTTCAAAAATAACTTTACTGGTACATATTCAAGCTTTTGTGTATCAACAACCAAAGTTGACACAAATAACTGAAAAATATTCCAGTTCGGTTGTGTCAACAAAGAAGTTGATCCTAGTAAATGGAGTCAACAACCAAAGTTGACACAATAACTGAAAAAATACTTCAATTTCTTTTGTGTCAACAACGGAAGTTGATACCAATGAATAGAGTCAACAACCAAAGTTCATTCCAAAATCTAGTGTTAGCATCTAAAGTTCATCAATTTCCTATTTTAACATAATCATTGAAAAAATACTCCAACTTTTTTGTGTCAACAATGGAACTTGATCCCAGTGAATGAAGTCAACAACCAAAGTTGATCCCAGAATGTGGTGTCAACAAGCAAAGTTGATCCACTTCCTTTGTTGACACAATAACTGAAAAAATACTCCAACTTTTTTGTGTCAACAATGGAAATTGATCCCAGTGAATGGAGTCAACAACCAAAGTTGATCCCAAAATTAATATACTAAAATTAGTGAATCCGACGTGAATCGAACATGCATCTTCTGACTAGAGTCAGTAGTGATACCATTACACCACAGATTCATCATGAAGAACATACCATATAGTTTGGGAGGATAAGAAATGAAGGACAACAACAAATGCGGCCCGGAAAAGAAAAGTAATCCTCTCTTATATACACCAACTACAACAGCACCACCACTAATATCAGTTCAACACCAAATACATAGACATAAACCAACTAATCACCAAATTCCAATATTACCACCAATCCAACACCACTACCAACACCACACAACCACTACCACCGCACAACTATTATATAATATTAGAATAATATCTTAAAAAATACGACAACGATCCAATGTAATAAACATAATGCACCTTTATTTTAAGGTCAATAAAAAGAAAATAAAAATCCAAAAATGATCGATAAAAGCAAGCCACAACCTCCTATTGGTATTGGATTTTACCACAATACTTGTCCAATCCAAAATTTAAGTTATGGAAAACATTTTCAGTCCAACTCGTAATGGAATAAGAGAACAATATGTCGGAAGTTTTAAGAGTATAAACATTTTAAAACCACATTGATCACAAAAATATTTAAAGTAGTCTCATCTTACTGTTTCCCTGGTATTTGAGACACCACTAACACAAGTACTTAAGAACCTATATTGAAGCAAGGAAAACAAGATGGAGAATCATCGCTAACCTAATTAGCATATTCAATCATACATGTTCCCTAAATTGCAATACATGAAAACAGTTGACTTGTTATCACATGTTTGTCGAAAAGATTGTATTTTGCCTCCTTATAACCCAGAGATAAAGATACAAAAACCCTGAATGAAAACAAGCAAAGATATACATTGGGAATAATACAGAGTGTTCAACCCTAACAACAAAAACGAATCTCAAACTAAAACAAATTAGAGATTGGAATACACACGTCCGCCACCACCACTATCGACTGACGAAACGTAGATTTAATATCCTCCTCCACCGCCACCATCAATTAATGAAACAAAGATTCAATATCTTCTACCACCACCATGACCGCCGCCACCGCCAACAACAAAATCATCAACTAATAGAACAGGAATTTAATATCCTCCTCCACTTCCACCACCACAACCGCCATCATCAACGATCTGACATGCTCCTTCACCACCGCCATAATTTTATGTACCAGAGATTTGTGAATCTGTTAAGAAAACTCAATTGGAAAGATTAATTCCTTAAGAAAAAAAACGGGAAAGATTAACTAATAAAAATTTGATATCTACCACTACTACCGTAATCATGATTAAGTCTGGCGCAAATAGGAGGAGAAAGACGATGGCGGTGAAGCTGATGGTGTTGATGTATTGAAGAGGAGGAGACAGAGGATAATTTTTCAGATCTGGAACTAAGAGGAAACGATGAATTTTCTTCGAACTATAACTATGTACGGAGGTGTTTATGGAATTATAAATAAAATTAGTTTCTTCTGAAATACAGAGGGGTATAATTATTTTTCGCAAGGGTATTTCTGAAGCCTACTAAAAGCAAGGGTATGTATATAATTTTCACTTTCTACTACTAGTTTAAGTGTTTTGCTTAATGGATCTCCACGTGATCAATTTTCTCTTTCTAGAGGTATTAGACAAGGGGACCATTTGTCAGGGTCGGTCCTGCGTTTTTTGTGTCCTAATGCAAATTCTTTTTGTGTGGCCCTTATTAAGGTGTGCTTAATAGTGGTGAAAAATTAGAGTCCAGCTGCTCTTATAAATGTTGCTTCAAAGTTTACGTTAAAACTTCATTAACATTTCAATCAATAGTTGGGGTCTAACAACTAAGAGTTGTATATCTTTTATGCACTAAGGAAATAGTTCGCAACACATGACATATACTAACAGTAGCACAGACCAAATGTATTGCAGCCGTCAGCATTTTCTTTCTTCCCATCTCAATTTTATCCTAATATTATGATCATTGAGGTAATACATGAATCGTAGAGAATTAGTGCATTAAATAAAGCCTGCACGCAAATGAAAGTGCAGGAAAAGAAGTTATGTTGTTAGAATGGATCACATCTACTAACTATGCAACTATAGACTGAACATAAAACATAAATCCATAAACAATGATCTCAAGATCCCAAAAATTTGAACAATAATTTAGTTTCCAGAAACACAATTGTTAGTATTTAGGAAAGGACGCCTTAAAGAACACAGAACCAATGATCAAAACTCAAACGAAGACAACATGGAAAATATGTTACATGTACAGATTTAATAGTGAAACACAAAAGAAATGTGACTAAAAAAGAAACGACAGTAAAAATTGTATCAAATGGTCATATATCCATAAGTTTTCGAACCCTAAAACGGTTTTTGTTTCTGTTTTGAAAACTTGGTTTGCTTTCGCAGCTGGAATCGGCCTTTTTTAAGGGAGTAAAATTCGTGTGTTATACTTGTAATTAGAAGTACTAAAAAAATTTTGTGGCCCCTTCCAACTCGTGGCCTCAAGCAAGGCTTTCCTTGCTTTAAGAGGAGGGTTGTCCCTGCCATTTGTCCCCTTATCTATTCATTTTGGCTATGGAATGCCTATCTAGAAGCTTGTTAGCTGCTGAAACTAACAAATCCATTTCTGGTGTAAAAGTTTCTAGGAAAGCCTCTTCTATTATTCACTTTTTTTTGAAGATATGTTTATCTTTGATAAAGTAAATATGCAGCATATTGAGATTGTTCTGAAAATTTTGCAGGACTTCGGTAATTTATCAGGTCAACGTCTAAACTTTGATAAATTTTGTGTGCACTTTAGCAAAAATCTAAGTCATGGTGCTTGTGATGATTTAGCCAATGCCCTTAAAATGGAATTTGTAAATGATTCTGAGAAATATTTAGGTGCTCCTTTAATGTTAAGTCACTCTAATGAAGTTAAAATCTTTCAATCCAATTGTGTAATCTTTTGAGGCTATGCTTAAAATTTGGGTAAGTATTACCTTGAATCAAGTTGGTAGATCTATTATGATAAATATGTTCTCAATTCTTTGCCTGCTTATCAAATGGGTTGTTTTAATATTCTAAATTCTCTCGTTGGCAGATTAGATACTCTTCAAAGAAATTTCTGGCGGGGGCATAAAGCTAATAAAGACATCAAATTTATAGCTTGGACTAATCTTGAAAAACCTAAGGAACTAGGCGGTTTAAGTTTTAGGAATCTTGAAAATTTCAATATTTCTTTAGTTTATAAGCTTGCTTGGAAGTTAGATTCTGATGAGTAGTGGTGAAAATCATCATGAATGTTAAATATATATTATTACAACACTAGTATCATGCATCAAACCAAGCTTAAGGACACTAGTTTTTCGATTTGGAAAGATATCTACAGATGTTTAGATATCATTAAGGAGAATACTTTTTAGTCTGTTAGATGTGGTATTAGAGTTAAAATTTGGCTTGATAATTGGTTCATTGGACTTGATCACCCTCCTGAACCAGCTAAGGATTTAGTGAATACGGTGTCTTATACTTATTTCAATGAATTGTACAACTATTGCACTAGGATGTGGAATGTCCATCTGATTAATTACTTGTTTTCTCCTATTTGTGATGTTAAGATTCTGGAAATGCAAACTCCTTTAATGGGTGTCGATTCTCTCATATGGACTCCTGACAAGAAAGAAAAATTTTCTGTCAAGGGTGTATATAATGTCTTAAGTAAAAACATTAATATTGTTGCAGAAAATCAACGGATGCCCTCTAGGTCTTGGAAGCTGTTGTGGAAACTTAAATTGCCTCATAAAGTCAAACTTTTTATATGAAAATGTATTAAATTGGTCATGGCAGTTTCAAAAATTGGATAATTTCTTGGTTTGTTGCAGGAACTCAAAAAAATACTCATGAAGGTGGTATGTCTCAACATAATCTTTGCCTTTTAATGTCAACTGTCTGAAAAATATGCAAGAATAAATGTTCTCTAGTTTTCCAAAAAAAAACATGCCCATTATAGTTCTATCTATTGCTGGGATTAATAATCTTTATAATTATTGTGTTTCTTCTAAATGTTTCCTTAAGTGTTGTCAGAAATGTGCAGATGCAAAGATGGGAACCACCTGACACTTGAAATTTAATTTTGATGCATCTTTTCTGATCATTAGAGATTTTGTTGGTCAGAGCTATGGAGTCAAAGGGAGATACTATAATGAAGGATTGATTGAAGATAATGAAATGGGAGAACTAGAATGTCTGGCCATGAAGGAAGTTGTTAGCTTGGCAGTTTCAAAGAACTTATCCCAAGTAGTTTTTAAATCAGAAAGTAAGGTGTTAATAAAGTATGTCAAGGAACAACTTACTATATTCATTGGAATTATCACGGCTTAATTCTTGATATTAAATTCTTATTACGAAAACTTAATCTTTGGGTTTGTAAATGAGTCAATAGACTTAAAACTGATGTGGCAGATAATATAGCTAAGAAAGCCAAGATACATAAAGTTAATTTTGATTTTCTGGATAATATCCCTAATGGTATCAAATCATTGATTGAGGCTGAACAACCTTATGTATTTTCTATTGTTCATTAATAAAATTATTATTTTGAATTAATTCAGAAAATGGTCCATTTGTTTAGGTACAGTCCAGTCTTCTTTTGTTGGCTCTGTTTGACTCTTATAATATTTAGACAACTATAGTTATCTTTGTTTTATTTATTGTCGTAACAGTACGGTAACAACTAAATCATTTCTAATACATCAATACGGTTTTATCATTTCTCTCAAATACTTTCTTATGGTATTAGATATGTGTGATTCACAAACATAAAAGTTTCTTCACAATTTTTCTTTCGTTTTGTGTTTCAATATCTCCGGATTCATACAATCATTTTGATATAAATTTTTACAATTGTTCAACATTTTTCAGATTCTTGATCTGAATCTTAATTTCTTCAACGATTTTCTAGAATTTTTTATTGTCTACTGCTCGAAGTATGGCTAATCAACATCATAATTTCAAAATACACGGTCTTCTACAAATAATGGTGTAAGTTTTTATATTGTAAACTCTACCAACACATACTTTCATTACAATTTACTAATATCTCAATTTTTGTTTCAATCATATTCTGAAGTTATTTGGAATAGTTTTGGGTCTTCAATTATTCCTACAAAAATTACAATTCTATTTCGGTTCAAGGGCATATCCACACTTATCAATATCGTGCTTCAGTTCAAGATTAGGATATTCGTCATAATTCCGCTCCTTCTCTTGGTAAGGATAAATAGGTAGATTTTGTCTCTTGGGGTTTAGCGGTGATAGTCAACAATTCTCATAATAGTGGGAACAAGGTGGCAAGAGAAATCTCTAAGTATTCCAAATGGTTGGGTAATCTGAACCTGCACAGTATCAATGAGAAATCAGTTTTGAAACTTTTCAGCCACTTACTAGTTCCTAATTTCCAAGGTGGGTACATCTAAGATTACTGTAAAGCACTAATCTCAAGAAGACGCGTATATTAAATGATCTCTATCTCCATACGTTTATCATTGGAATTATATAATGGGTTTGCCATTATATCTCTGGGATAGTTCAACTTTTGAGTCAATAGTTAAGCGTTGAGGTCAAGTGGTGGACATTCACCAATCTACTAGTGATTTTTCCAAACTAAACTGCTACAAGGTTAGAGTCCTTTGTCCTAAGTCAAATACATGTCGCGGTTAAATTCCAAAGATTTCGCTTAGTATTAAAAGGATTAAAGATAATTTTGATTAATCATTCTTGTATTCATCATCATGTTTACTATCAAAAGTTATATTCTGTAATCGTGAGGTAGATGCTAACGGAAAACTATTAGCGGATGCTTCTATTGGGCCACATAATTTTCATGTTTTGAATTTGAACTTGGTTATTTTTTTAGCGGCAAAAAATATGGAGAAAAGGTGTAATTGTCAGTTTTCAACTTTACTAAGGGATAACAATCCTCCTATTTTGGACTAAGGTAATAAATACAACAATAACCACCCATGGATCAGTCCGGAAAAGGATAGGGTCTATTCAACATTTAAACTAGATGGCAGGATGTCTCCCATTGAATTCTCAATAGGGTTTATGTCCAGATTTTTATCCTGTCGAAGAATTGGCCCACATAAATTTGGTGGTTCATGAAATGAATTCTCCAGTCTCGCTTGCGTGTAAATCAAGGTTTTGATATTCACATGATCCAGATAAATCTGTGTTGTAAGAGAATATGAAATTCCAACTCAGACCAGTCTATCTCGCGTGCGTGTAAATCAGATAGTATCAGGGTTAACAGACCTCGGTTCTGTTTTGGATCCTTAAATTGTGTTTCAACCCAGAATAACAAAAAGTAAAACTATGACTTCTAATTCAGATTACCATGATTCGTGAACCAGGTTCGTGAATCATGGTAATCTGAATTTCTCTCGTTTGATGAAATTCAGATTAAGGTTCGCGAACAGGTTCGCCAACCTTCGTGTATTTCAAAAACCCAAATATCTAAGGTTTGCGAACCTACCCTGAGTCGAGATATCACAAGTTCTGAATTTCTCTCGTTTGATGATTGAAGCATTCCCAAATGATAGAATCATTGGTTGGAAATTTTTCAATTCATCCACAAAATAATTCTTGAACAAAAAATTGTTTTGAACTAGTATTGTGAAATACCTTTGAACATCCAACGCTTGAATCAAGTTTCGAGATGTTTAACAAGACTAGCTTAACTCGAAATTTCTTATTTGCAATAAATCTACTAAAATTCATACGACATAGTTTGATAAGAAAGAAAATATAACTATTAGTTGCTGATAGCCCATGTTGGACTATTAGACATAGTCTCATAAGATATAATGGTAATATGGTTCAGTCTTCACATACCTTGTTGATAAAGTTCTCCAAATGTATTCGTCGATATTCAGTCTTCGAGGTTGAGTTTGATACTCAACTACCAAATTCTAACATAGTCCAAAACTTGACTTAGTAAACTAGAAATCAAGATATAAATTTTGTTTATCTAACATTGATAACAAGTTTGAGATATGAAAACTTATGGGTTCAATCAAGCATTTCTCTAACAATATCCCCTTTTGTCAATTTTAGTGATACAACTGTTCCATATATACATATATATATATATATATATATATATATATATATATATATATATATATATATATATATATATATATATATGGATTCAAAACAAAATGGTCTTTTAGCTCAAAATACACCATGCTTGATTTTCTTAGTTCTTCAACAAGCTCTTGAATTCTTCGTACTTGAACTTCTTCTATGGTTCTGCATGTGTTCGTCCGGCAACTTTGTTGTTGAAGATCCATAGCGATAACAACTTAGGAAAATACTCTAAAAGAGCTTTGTTAGAATGAAATATTATTTTTTCCCAATGGTTTTTATACAAAAACATAGTATTGTTACATTCCTCAAAGTTCAATTGCACCACAACTTTGAAGCAATACAACAATGATATGTTCTCCCCCTTAGTCAATACTTACATCTTTTTAAAAATAGGTAAAACCTATAGATCATAATCCACCCCCCTTTACGTAATGCTCCGAAAATCCATATGTTGTAGGAGGATACTACTTAGTAATTTTCCCATTTTTGTCAACCATTGGAAAAGGCTAAAAACAGGGATCACAATGAATTACATAAAAGAGACTCAATACGAGAAAATACATACCAGCTTTTAGTGTAGACGATTTCACCAGGAAACTCAGCGACTTCATCAAGGAGATATATAGGTACAAGCATCTCCTACAACATGAGTGATCTTTACTCTAATCATAGCAAAAGGATTTTATGGGACATTAAAGTAGATTTGTATCCCAATATTTTCTTTCTTCTTGCCAGTTATGAACAAAAAAGTTGAAAATAGCGCTCTTAATATTAAGTTCACTAAGATATAAAATTTTCATGAGAAAAATAATCATTGACTATATTATTCTCTAGGCCAGTTACAAACAAAGAGAGCAAGTCACGCGATCTGAAACAACATAAAAATTGTATCTTCTCTAGTCATGTACGGACGTAGAGATAAAAGTTCACCACTTATTACTTGGAATTTATGCAATCAATGAGGTAAGTAGATTCCTATAGAATATCTTACGAAATCCAGTAGCAGTATATTCACAAAGTGTAATCATGGAGAGGTCAATACTACAATTCTCAAAATAGTTTACTCCTATTTTTTAAGAGTTAAGAGCTTAACCTATGAGAATAATATGAGATATATGTTCTAATCACCGGAAATATGATAGCAAAGAATAAATCTCACAAAATAAACAATACATACATATATATATATACTAGGGGTCGGGGCTCAACCTCTTTTGAATTTTGTTTATTGTATTATGATCGGTCCGTGTTCACTCATAATACTCCAGTCGACCAGTTAGTTAGTTGGGATTACGGCACAAATGTGTAAGTAACCGGGTCATAACATTGTTTAGTTAGTCGGGTCGTAGACCCTGGCCGTTAAGGGCGTCCATAATATTTAGTTAGTCAGATCATAGTGGCATGTATAGTTGGTTGGGTCAATGATTAATAGCCGGAGCATAATATCGTGTTTGGTTAGTCGGGTCATAATAGCCGGGATCTACGTCCCCGGCCGTTAGTGACGACCATAATATTTAGTTAGTCGGATCATAATGTCAACATTCAATTAGGCAGGTCATAGTTAGTTGTGTCATTACGACCCAGTCTTCAATTATTCGAATCATAATAGCTTTTTATTTAGTTGAGTTATAAACCCCAGCCATTTAGAACGAATCCCGGTACTAAAGTTAATCGTGTCATAGTAGAATATTTAGTTAGTCCGGTCATTGTTGTTTAGGTCCTGATATTTGATTAGTCGGTCATAGTACATAAAATTACCGTATTTAGTTAGTGGGATCATAATAGTCAGATCTATTTGGCTGACTGATTGGGTCATAGTAGTCGGGACGCGGGTGCCTATGGCCCCGACAATTAGGAACGACCCAAAGTATATATTTCCTTATGATTCACACTCCATGCGTGTAGATCCACCAATACTTACGACCACACATTAGGACTCTGTCCAATGTTAAAATTTTGTATATACTCAAGTGTATTCGTGGACTGAGGTTAAAGGGAAAAGAAAAAAAAAAGCCAACACGATTTTCAAAAATGAAATATCGCAACAACAACAACAAAAACAAAAAATTCACAATCCAGCGGCCAATTTAAATAAATAGCCAAATCCATCCTTGAACTACTGCACAATTTTTACAAATAAAATACTAGAAGAAACTAAAGGCGAAAAATTTCTGCACAAACTTGAAGGATGCAAATGTACAAATGGAAATTTAAATGTATTAATTTACATTCCTATAATAACCATCTTATAGAGAAAAAAATTGCTCAAAGCAGTGGGTTCATAGGTAATAGTATCAAGATGATGTTGTTGATTTGTATCAAGACAAAATAGTCTTGTGCAAATATGCTCATACGCTTTAATATCTACCGCCAAAAATACTATTACCATAGATTGCAAGGACACTTCTGATTCATTTTTGAGAAGACTTGATTAGCCATATCAACATCATCACACGTGGAATTGATCGCAGTCGTATGCATCAAAAAATAATTTTACTTTCTCACTCAGTTAAAATAAATGAAGTATATGATAAGAAAGATTTTGTTTCCACATAGAGGCAATTGTTGTTATGCAATTTTCAGATTCTTAAGTAACCAAGGGGAATTTTGTTTATCAATGCAATAAAAAGAAATTGAAAGCAATAAAATATGAAAATAATCAATAAGAGGAAGATATTGGTCACGGGATAGTATCATTCACAAACATGTATTTTCATCAATGACTAGAATTGATATTTTAATCTCTCATTTACTAAAAGTCCTAGGATACCTTGATCGCAAGAATATCCCGCTAATTCCCTGATTTCATCACAACCACATTAAAAGATGCATATGTGAATTCTTCCTAGAAAGCAACCTAAAGTGTAAAAGCACAATTAAGTTTAACTCCCTAAAAGCACTAAGTTCTATAGAATAAGACTAATCAATGCAAACGAACGTGTAAAAGCACTAATCCGTTTTAACAAAGGTTATGATTCATATGCAATTATAAAGATGTATCACTACAAGTAATAACCACACTATGCTACTTGCAATCGGAATTGACAACTTTTTCGTATTGAAAATTCTAATCTAGCGATAGAGATGAATGCAAATCCAATTGATTCCGGACCCAACCAAACAAGCAATCAAATCATATGACAATATTAATAATGAATCGTAAACAATAAAGTTGAGACAAAACTAATGCATTGAATCAAATATCATGTTGAGAAATCAACTTTATCCCATAACCAATAATATGTATTCAGCTACTCATATTAACGGAGTTCATCATCATTATATCAAAGTAAAGAAGATGAAAAAAATAACGAAAGCAAACCCTAGTCGCCGCTATCTCCAAAGCTCCAAGTAGAATAATAAAATACGTGATCCTCTCAAGATGTAGAAGACTTTTTCTGTCTGTAGCTTTCCTCGAACTTCTAAAATTAGGTGCAGTCTCCAAAATCCCATATCCAAGGTGGTCCACCAAGTCCATGTGTGTGAATAACCCATGTAAAAATCTTGCCAAAAAGTAGTCACCGGAAGTCTGCCAGTGCCATTTCAGCTTCACAAGCACCAGCACCTGATCATTCTTCCCAGTATAACAGCAGCACAGATTTCCAATCATTACAACCACCATGCTTCAGTTCAATACCATTTCCTAAACATACATTTAGGTTTACAAGCCATTCTTCATTGTATTGCAGCATCTCAATGCACATGCAACTCCAATTCCTTGCCTCATATCACCACCAATTCCTGCAACCACTGCTATTCCCGTCATTCCTCATTAGCTCTCAGCTGTAACTCTATTGCAGAAGCAACAATTCTGCATTCAACCATTCACCACAGCCCGAGTCATAGCAACCCTGTAACCTAAGCATTCATCTAAGATTTCAACTCCATTCCTGACTCTGCATTAATCCCGGCAGTTCCACAACACATCAAGCCACAACACCTGCACTTTCTCTACAACTTCATTTTGGCACCGTTAAGCCAGGTACCAACAACATCTAGCTCGTACAGCTCCTTGAACCTTCTTAGCTTCACCATCTCAAAGAACTCATCACAGGATACAGCATAGCTCAGCTGCATCTTCATCTCGGCTCAATAAACTGCCGATCCAACACGACCTTCTCTGGCTCATGCCACACCCACAACAGCTAATTATTCCATTCATTTTTCATCTGCAAGCCTAAGCATTCCTCCATCCCTGCATAATGAACTGAGCTCATACCAACTGACACCAGCATATCCTTACAATTGCAGCTGCAGCTCACCAGTTTGCACCACCTGCTTGCATCTTCTCAGCCACAGCTCCCAATCTCGGTACAATCAACCACCATCTCAGACTCCATCTGTTATCCCAGTTCATATACATTAACATCACAACCTGCAATTGCCTGTACTTGCATCTTCTAGAGCTCCAGTTATCAGTACCATCTTGACTGCAAGCCCGCCTACAACATCTTCTCTTGCTATCATCTGTTTCATGCTCTTCATTACCAATTTCTCCTCCACTTTAAATGATTCCATCTCTCACTGTTGCATCCTCTCCATTCTGCCACTTATGGCCATTAGATCATCACCTGCCACTCCATCTCGGTCACAGTTCCCTCTTCTTGCAACTGCAGCTCAACCTCATGGCTCGCAATTGCAGCTGCAGCTCATTCCACAACCACACAGCAAGTGATTCCTCCATTTTCTGTAACTGCAGCTACAACAACTTCTCAAATCTTCAAGAAGAAAAACTGCACTTGCAACTCCAATCAGTTCTTCACCGTCACCACCATCTCACTGTGTACATGCCTCCAATACCAGTAACCCCTTCATCGCAGCCGCACAACCAACTTCCAGTCTCATAACACCAGTACCACCAACTCTGAAATCTTCATTTGCATCCAACCAATTCATGGCTTGATTTCTTGTTTCAACTCAAAACCCTGTAATCCTTCAATAAATGTACCTCCTAGCTGCTCCAGAATCAAATTCCACCTCAAACCCATCTGCAAAAACATTAATCAAATCGACCCATCTTCTAATTCATCACCAACAGCTGCAAAAGTAAACCAATTTCCTTGTATTCATCATTAAAGTACCACACATAGCTAGACTGAAACCTCCTATGCTCCAGCTCCAATAGCATCACCACTGCACTTGAGACCTGTAATCTCCTAGCCATTGCCACAGCCTTCAGTTTCAGCTCAAGGTCACCTGTAATTTCAGGATGAACCACAACCTGTGACCTAAGCATACATCTAATCAACATCCATTCATTCACCTGCACCACCAGACATCATCAATTCTACAGCAGCCAACACCAACAGCTTTACATTCTCTCAAATCCACCAACAACTGCACCTGCAATGCCATTTCTTCTCTTTCCATTTCATCTCAAGCTCAACCACAACACCAGCAATGTTAACTCCTAACACATTCAACACCAGCATCAACTCAAGCCAAAACCTTCCATTTTATGACCACCAGCAACATGGATAGCTACTCATCTCTTTGTAAACCATTCTCCAACTCATTACTGCCATCTTGTAGCTTCAACTCTACCAAATGCAACTCTCTCTTGCAGCTCCTCCATCACTGCAATAGCATAGCACTTATCAGTCCCAGCTGCTGCAAAGTCAGCTCAGTCCCCATCTTGTATATTCATTGTACATCTGAATCATCCCCAATTCAAGGTCCTCTGCAATTCTCAAAGCACACAAACACCATATTCTGTCTTCCCGTTGTAAAACCTAACTCCAATTCCTTCATAAGCTGAAAACCATGAGAGAACATCAAACCCTAACTTCTCCTTCTCGATCCCGAGTTTGATCTCAACCCCATCAAACCACCATTGCTCTCAATTAACAGACCCATGCTTCAAACCATTCAACCACCAGAAAGCTTCTCGATCTGCAATACTCACTCCCTTCATTTATTTCTCAGCTTCAGAAATTCATCACACAAACCACAACATCAGATCCCCTTCAGTTTCACATCTAATCTCAGAGTCAATCTCGACTAAGAAACAACATCGGTTGTAACCCATCTTTCCTCGTTTGATTTCTATCTTCAACAGATCACAGAACCAATTCTTCATCACTTCACAGACCTAATTCTTCTCTCAAATCTCTGTAATTTCCGATCAGTCTCTCGGCATCAATAGTAGCTGCTGCTGTTCTTCTCTCAATTCTCTGTAATTTCTGATCTGTCTCTCGGCGTCAACAGTAGTTGCTGCTGTTTCTCTCGGTTTCAGGTAGAGCAATAAAAACCAATAATTTATTAGCTCCGAAATATAGGTTTTGTGTAGGAAAAGTAATGGATAGGTGAAATAGATAAGAGGTGCTCAGGTTTCAATTGGCCTGTCTGTTTTCTGAAACTGACAGTTCATTCTTCACCTCCTTTGCTGTAACCTTGTCTGCTCCGAGTATGACTCTCCTGTGAATCAACCTTTTTGGCCTTTACGCTCCAAATGACTCCAAAGTATCTAAATACTCAAAAGTAAACATAAGATACATATTTTACAAGAAAACTTGCAAAAAAAACATAAACAATAGATAAATATCAAGGCGTTTATAACACCTATCAGGAATTCATTTTAATTGTTGTAGTTCTTACCAATATCCTTCCCGGATCCTGCATGGCACCAACTTTCATAGAAAAAAAATTGCGATATACTCTAACAACGCCTATAAACCAAATATACTCAACACATTAAGGATGAATGTTTAGTCATTTAATTTTTGTTATGTGTTACAACGACAGAGTATTTGATGTGGAAAAAAAATGCAGATCTTGATATTAGAAGAAAAGACTAACCATTTGATTATTTGTAAATCCTTGAGTTGTGTTTTTAGCAGAAGCTTCTTGTCTTGCTCTCTCTTCATTCCATGCAAACTCTAGAAGCAAGAGCAAGAGCAAGCTCCGGATCTAAGTTTGGATCTACACCAAAATCATAACCACTGCCACCAGATGCCACTGCTGCTGCAAAACCACTCCCACCTCTTTTCGTATCTCCCGGGAATATGGTTATGTTTCAACCTAAACATGAAACATTAGTCTAAACGATGCATAATAGGAATCAGAAATCTGCATAAGCACTTATGGGAGTTAACCGATGAGGACTTCGGAGAGAACATGAAGACCGATAGAAACACAATCAATGTGATTACTATCACTGTTATTGTAGCAAACAGAGCTTCAAGTTTTTTTGGCTTTTGATCACCTTCTTCCCCAAAATTAACATTGTAAACAAAAGTAATACTTATAACACATTATCACTCAAAATTTTCAAGTGCGCACAGTCGACATAATTCCAGTAGCTTTAAACATCAAGGAGAGCAAAGCAAACATATCAGATTTTGCATTTTGATTTTCTTCTTTTGGATGTAGGTTGTTATTTTATACATAATCTGTATTGTGTATTCTGCAACCTTGTAATAAGTTGACGGTTGTATTACTGAGAAGAAAAAAAATTCAACATCAATTGCAAAAAAAATCGAAAAATTGACATAAATCCACAATGAATTTATATGGAACATACTTGGGATACAAAAAATCGAAAAATTGACATAAATCCACAATGAATTTATGTGGAACACACTTGGGATACAGAAACCTAAAGGGTTGGAAAGATGGTCAGTGCGCCTTGTGTAGTTTACTAGTATAGGTTGAGCATGGATTGGTATATGCACTGATTTAAAGGAGGAAACTAATGCCACTTAGGCCTTATAAAACAGCAAACATCTACCATATCATATGTACCTTAATAGTCAATCCCCAAGCATTGAGATATTCTAATATCTAAAATCCGTTTAGGTTCAAGAATTCTCCAATAATTAGCATATGCATGCATGTATTTGGAGTAGCACATGTTTCCATTGCCATACTTGATGCACAGAAGTCACTCATTAAAAACAAAAAAAATGCAAATTCGAATTTTAACAATTGAGAAATAATATAAGCACGCAGTCGAATATCATTGAGTAATATATGTGTTATGGAATTACCATTTCGAGAACTTTAACGAAGTCTTGAGTATGATACCAGAGGAGAACATCAATCTAATATGTGATCCAAATCTAATGTTAAATAATGTCACACATAAAAACTACTCAAAAGCTAGTGTTCCTCCTTTAATAATAAGAATAAATTCCTACAAGGAGTTAACTAATAATGCATCAATTCATTCCTGAAAGATTGTGCAGAGAACTGATTCTCATTGATGATTGGATCATTTAGTTCTTTCACATATTGAGAGATGTTTGTTAACTCACTAAGGTTTGTTGTATAATAACTTTAGACTTAATAGTTCTTGACCAAAGACTTTCACCAACAGGCTTGAAGCTCCAACACCATATAGCATGTAATGCTTTATTGATCAATCTCATTTATTTATTTTAATACCTCCTACTTCTTCTCGGAGACAAATTCTCTTCCAACCCACCCATTCTTTATTTCTAAAAGAAGTAGATGAACCTCATAAGAAACATCTCCTAATATTATTCGTTCGCTTCTCCACATAAGAAGGAATTTGAAAAATAGATAAATAAAAAATTGGAAGGCTACATATAACACTCTTGATAAGAATTAGTCTACTGATGGTATTTTTACAGTGGTTGTAGAAGTGGTAAGTAATGGTTCGTTTAAGACTGGTGAAAGCGGATTTTTTAGACTTAAATTTTAAAAATGATAATAATAAACTCAAATAAAAAGGTGATGTGAATATTGTGGAGAGACTGGGGCTAGGATGCCACCATTGGTCGATATTAGTGATTTAATAAAACAATAATTTCGCAACTCAACATTGAAATTGATTCTAATAGTATTGCCTAGACATGTAGATTTTTAAAAGAATAGATGTTAATCCAAGCATAGAATATCAAAACTCTAAAGAAAGCATATTCTATCAAGATAAAATACATCTAACTAATCAAAATCATATAATCCATTTTCAGTTCAATGCAAAAATCATAATAGAATTGCTATAATTAATTTAAAATAAAGATATATCACTTTTACCGAAACAACAACTTCCCCCGTCGCCCCAAGGATTGGGTTTATCTCTTCATCATGATGCAAACACACTCAAAAAGATAACTCATTGCTCAAAAGGTGCTTACAAGGATTATAATATGGGAGAAAATAATTAAAAACGGGTTTGTAACACTTATTTTTGTTACAAACCAGATGTTACAAAGAACGATAAATGAGTATTGTCGATGTTACTATATCAAATAAGACTGTAGCTTCTAAGACCCACGGTTGTGTGTCGTTATCACTGTTGATAAACGACTGTCTTGGTTGGTCTGTTTTTCGTGTTCTTCAGCTATGCAGCAGCAGAAATGGTGTTTCCTGCAACTTTGATTTCTCGACTCTATGTTCGTTCTCACTACTCTCCAAACTCTCCGTCCCCCTCAGTGATACCCCAAGATGTTATTCATACTCAACAGGTGAAGAAAATCATGCGTAATAACTCACAACAATCTCCTTTCGTTTTACAGGGAGATACGAGAATAATTCCAATTCTTTTTCTCTTCTTTACGCCTGAATGATATGAAAAATCTCTCACCACCAATATTATAGAATCCCCAATCAATATATTTCCTCTATTGCACGTTTATTTCCTTCAATAACACCAATAGAGAATAATATGAAAATATGTATTCCCTGATTAAGTTCATCACGCGTCTGTAGTTGAGTTTTCCGTGGATTCTGATGATCTTACACACTCCAACACGCTGGAACATGTTCTAGATAATTTCAAACACTGCCAAGACACATGTGATCTTTCCAAATATACCTAAAATCTCCGAGAATGAATATTCGCTCTGCTATCTTCAATCGGGTGAATAAACTTCTTTTTTTAACGTAAATAAACCCATTACCATCCCTGTTTGTATGAATCAGGCCCAATCCAAGAAGAAACCCGGTGAAAGCCAATCCAAAAATCAAAATAGGAAATCTCGGTGAAAGCTGACAATTTGGACGGAAGTTTTCCCTCCATTTTCAGCTTCTCGTGAAGAAGGAGGGCCCCCTATCCAGAGTAGGGGTGCCGATAGTAGCTGCCTTTGGGGTGTCCTGGGGTTCCCCTTATCCAAAATGAGGGTGCCTTTAGTAATTTTCTCCGGGGGTCCAAATAGCATTTTTTGAGCAACTTTTTCCATACAAGTGTATTTCTTCAAAAACACCTACACAAACATAAAAACACCATAATAAGTACAAAATCAAGCACTAG
This sequence comes from Papaver somniferum, assembly GCF_003573695.1. Classification (NCBI taxonomy): domain Eukaryota; kingdom Viridiplantae; phylum Streptophyta; class Magnoliopsida; order Ranunculales; family Papaveraceae; genus Papaver; species Papaver somniferum. The sequence continues at coordinate 187,609,701 of NC_039359.1, read as the reverse complement.
CAATAGAGAAACTGAGGACAATTCAGACACAAAAATGTGTCTATCAAATACCCCCAAACTTATTATTTGCTAGTCCTCGAGCAAAACTATTCTAGAAAATAAAATGACTACACTTAGCACGTGCAGCAAGCCGTTAAACCGCTAGGTGGCCCTAGCGGCGGAATGTTGTCTCCGGAGGGTTTACTAGAGGTGTACCCACAAAACCTTTACTCCAGACCCTAGCTATCTAGGCAGAACCTTGGAAGGCACTAAAGAATCTCATTGGTTGGCATACTCTCATTGACTACAGGAAGAAGTACCCTGATGCGAAATTCCAATTGTTGTACACGAGTTTGCACTCAGTATACTATAATTCATATATAAGTGACAGAGCTCTACTCAGATAGTTTCTAGACATCATAACCGGAGTCCACAAATCACATGGAAAGATTAAGAAGATGGATAAAGAGAAAAATAGATGGTTTAAAGTGAACGGTGTTTCCCATATCTGTCTGAAGGCCTCTGCCAAGATGAACCTATCCTAATGGACTGAGATACCGGTCTGACTAATGTCAACACGACTGGCAAATACAAGGGAACCAGTGGTCGATAAACCTAACTCTAGGTCAACACAACTGGCATATACAAGGGCACCAATGGTCGACTTTATTGAATTTATTCCGGTTGGTCTAGTCTCAAATATATATATTTTTTCTTATCTCAATCACTCTATTTCACCTAGTAATGGTAACAACTTGAATCGTGTGCCCCACTAAATCACTTAAGAAATAAAAACATAAGGGATTAGGATTCAACGACATATGGCGAAACTACCATGTTTTTTTAATTCTAACACCTGAGCTATGTGCTTTTATGAATAGACTCTTTAGATGTTTCCATATAATCAGATTGGTTCCTCAACTCCTACAACCAAGATGTTCCCATCTACTTAGATTGGTTAGTGCCAACCTTAATAAGCATAAATTTCTATGCTCTGGAGTTTATTTATTGCAACTAAAAGCTAACAAAAAGTTTCTTCCCCATCCCCAAACTTAAATCTAACATTGTCCTCAACGTTCTAAAGATGAAATTAAAAGCATGAACAAGGAGAAACTGTTACCACTTGATGGATGGAGAAAGAAATAAGGAAGGATATTACCGTAAGCATGAGCGTGGGTGCCTCCCAGAAAATGCTAAATTTAAAGTCTTTAGATGGACATCAAATACCTAAAAAAGTATTGTCACCTTCCAAAGTCATATACCAATAGCCGAAATAGTTGCAGAACCAAATAGAGCAGACACAAAAGAAAGACTACCATCTTGGATTAAAAAAATGAGCTGACGGAGCATAACTTGATCTAGGGCTTTCATCAAGGCAACTAGATTTATTTGCGGTGTCTCTTTGGGCTCTATATAAGTGTCTAGGAAAACAGGTTCAACGGAATGACATGTCTCTAAGAATTGGGTTTCTTCATGGACAGTATCTGGAGGATCGGGTAGCAGAGTTTGAAGAAACTCAAGTAGTATCTTAGACGCACAAAGCTCGAGTCCCAAGTTAGGGACTTCAATTAGGGATACATGACGATCACTAGAGTCATCATTACCCCTAAACTTAAGGTGAACAATACCCTCAAATGGACCAAAATCTATGGGATGGGTTCTAGGTTCCATAAATTCAGCACAGATACTAGCTTCTTTTGGGGACTGTTCATCTAAACGAACAACATCATCATATAATGGATTATCAAAGAAAATCTCTAGCAAAGGCTCATCAACTAAGGTGTTCTCCATGGTTACATTCTCCGAAGCACTGAAAGGTTCATCAAATAATGGATTATCAAGCATAGTGCAGGCTAAAGGATCAGGAACTAGAGTGCTAATCATGTTCACCACTTCTAAATCATCTATCTCAGAAGAGTTAATGACATTAAAGACATTTAACTCAGTAGTCATATTACCAAAAGATATGTTCATAAGTCCGGTTCTACAATTGATGACAACATTAGATGTGGCTAAGAATGGGCGACCTAAAATCACCGGTATTTGAGCACTTGGGTCCTGAACAGGCTGGTATTTAGAACAACAAAATCCACTGGGTATATAAACCTATCAACCTCAATAAGAACATCTTCTATGACACCACGAGGCACTTTGATAGACCTATCAGCTAATTGAAGTGTCATTTTGGTCGGTTTCAACTTACCAAGTCCTAGCTGGGTATACACATGGTATGGGAGTAAGTTAACACTAGCTCCTAAGTCAAGTAATGCCTTATAAACTACATGATTACCAATCACACAAGATATGGTGGGGCATCCAGGATACTTATACTTAGGGGGTGTTTGGTTCATAAGAATTGAACTTACTTGACCAGCTAAAAAGGCTTTCTTATGGACATTCAACTTACGCTTTCGTGTACAAAGATCTTTAAGGAACTTGGCATAAGCGGGCATCTGCCTAATTGCTTCTAATAATGGAATGTTGATGTTCACCTGCTTAAATTTTTCCATTATCTCGTTGAAAGTCGACTCCTTCTTTGTTGGGGCTAACAAATGTGGATATGGGGCTCTAGGCACATAGGTAGTCCTATCAGGAATTTATTTGGAATCCTTAGAAATTGTTTCAGTTTCCTCCGTTATGGGATCCTCTTCGGAAGTAGAAGGTGGAACTACAGTATGTCCACTAGGCATGGCTACTTTATTGTCTACCATTTTACCGCTCCTAAGGGTTGTTATTGCATTAACATGATCGGATGGTCTTTCACCTATTTCATTAATTCCTCTAGGGTTGGGTTGAGTTTGATTAGGAAACTTACCTCTTTCTCTTAAAGACTCATTTATCTGACTAACCTGGGTTTTCAACTCGGAAATATCCTGAGAGTTAGCCTGACCTATTCTCTTATTTTCTTCTAAACCTTGAGCAACAGATTGCTGAAACTGCACAGTGTTACGAGTTAACAAAGCAAGAGACTCTTCTATACTCATAATCTTCTTATCCGAAGGGTTTTGAAACTGTGCCAGATTTGAAGGATTCTTAGTATAGCCAAAACCTGGGGGAACCTAAGAGTTACTAGACTGACCTTGATTCTGGCCCTTAGACCAAGAAAGGTTGGGATGGTTTCTCCAGCCAGGGTTATAGGTTTCTGAATATAGGTCAAACTTCTAACAGTTATCGAATATAGTGTTGTTATAAAGAGCATTGGCTTGCTCCTCAACAGTATGGCCTTCCCAAAAAGGCTCTATTCTACCATTATTACCACTAGAATGGCCTAATTCTAAGGCTTCTAAACTTTTGGCTATGGATGCTATTTTAGCATCTGACTCATAAGATCCTTCTACCCTATTGACATTTCCTCTACTTAAAAGAATTGTTTTCTGGGGTTGCCTACCATTTTCCCATTGTTGGGTCTTATCGGCGATTTCATTAAAAAATGTCATCGCCTCATCAACAGTTTTATTCTCAAACCCACCTGTGCATAAGGACTCAACCACGGTTGTTGTTGAATAATCTAAACCCTCGTAGAGGATCTGAACTAACCTAACCATCTCTAAACCATGATGAGGAAATTGAGATATTAAGTCATTGAACCTTTCTAAATACCTATATAAAGACTCTCCCTCTTGTTGAGCAAAACTACAGATTTGTGTCCTGATAGACGATGTTTTGTGCCTTGGGAAAAACTTCTGTATAAAGGCAGATGTAAGTTGGTCATAGGTTTCAATTGACTCAGAAGCCAAACTATACAGCCAAGATTTGGCTTTATCTTTTAAGGAAAGGGGGAATAACCTAAGTTTCAACGCATTATCACTAAGGTTTTTAATTTTCAGAGCACTACAAACTTCCTCAAATTCCCTAACATGAAAATAGGGGTTCTCATTCTCTTTTCCTAAAAAGATTGGGAACATCTGTAAAGTCCCAGGTTTGAGTTCATAATTTGCCTCGTTTTCAGCTAACTTGATACAAGACGGACGAGAGGTCCTAGTTGGGTTTAATAAAGCTTTCAAAGTTGCCATTTCTGGCACTACCAAAGGACTAGGAGTACTTTCTTCACTAATTGTCAAGTTTTCAAAGCTGAAATTTCCAAAGACAGGGCTCTCAAAAGAAGAGTCTTCGAGCTCCCCGCCCTCACAAGAAGAACTACTAGGTTTATCACTAATCAAACGACCTAGAGTGTTTCTTTTCCAAGCCCGCTCTCTAATAACCTCGTGCATACACTAGAAAAACAACAACAACAACAAAACAAATCCTACAATGAAGGGAAGTTCTATGCAAACACAAACAAGGATGACTCCACCACAGCAAACCTACTGATTTCTATCAAACAAAAAGCATGATGGATCCACTTAGATTGTTTCTAGACCAGCTTCTAATCCTTCGAAAGGGAATTCGTTACAATTTAAGCAAACCCCTCTGGAATCAATCCGAGTTAAATTAAGTTGAATCGAGACGAGGGAAGCTCAGTGGAGATTTGATACCCAAGGCCTACCGGCGTTACAAGGCGGCGTATTCAACTCACAGAAACCATCATGAACTTTGAAGCATGCTTAAAAGAGTAACCAATATTTTTCGAATGATTTTTCTATTAAGCTCGTTACCCTATAGGTCTCGTTCTAGTCAAATTTTAGGCTTAGGTTCGCGTTTGGTTTCGTTTTCCTAAGGCGGCCAAGAAGGGAACGGTGATGAAATCCGAACCCTTATCTTGTATGGCCATTCCTTGCCCTTTACTAGGAAATTAAAGTAGTCGTTTTCAAATCCTCAGCATATATGCAAACGAAGGAATACAGTAACTCGCTGACAGGGGATTCGCAAGTGTTTCGACAAACTTACCTCCCGTACCAGATGGGGGATGAACCGTTATAGTCGACTCGGGACACGACTCCTATGTCATGTACGAACCCGAGGGACCGATGGGATATCGTAATCGTTGTCCTTCTCTGCAAACAATTTATATTTAAACTACCCTTCCGTAGGGTTAAAAAAAAAAAAAGTCTCAAAGTCCACAGTCCAAAGTCCAAAAATAAAGTGCAAAAGAAAAAGATAATCTAAAAAATAAAAAAAATGTCTCTCTCTCTCTCTCTTTTTTCTCTAATTAATTTTTATTCTTCTTTTCTTTCGCTCCTTTCACTTTGTTTTTACTCCAAATCTTACAGTATTCACCAAAAGGTTTGGAAAAATTTCTTTCGCTCAAAACTCCAAAGTCTGTAAGGAAAAGACAAAAACCCAAAAACGTAAAGAAGAACAAATAAAATGAAAAGCAAATAAAAATCTAAAAACTCTAGCCTAAAGACAAGTCCGCGTCGGCGGCGCCAAAAATTGATGGTATTTTTACACTGGTTGTAGAAGTGGTAAGTAATGGTTCGTTCAAGACTTGTGAAAGCAGATTTTTTAGACTTAAATTTTATAAATGATAAAAATAAACTCAAATAAAAAGGTGATGTGAATATTGTGGAGAGACTGGGGCTAGGATTCCACCATTGGTCGATATTAGTGATTTAATAAATAATTTCGCAACTCAACATTCAAATTGATTCTAATAGTATTGCCTAGACATGTAGCTTTTTAAAAGAATAGATGTTAATCCAAGCATAAAATATCAAAACTCTAAAGAAAGAATATCACCTAACTAATCAAAATCATATAATCCATTTTTAGTTCAATGCAAAAATCATAATAGAATTTCTATAATTAATTTAAAATAAAGATATATCACTTTTGCCGAAACAACAACTTCCTCCATCGCCCCAAGGATTGGGTTTAGCTCTTCATCATGATGCAAACACACTCAAAAAGATAATTCATTGCTCAAAAGGTGCTTACAAGGATGATAATATGGGAGAAAATAATTTAAAACGGGTTTGTAACACTTATTTCTGTTACAAACCAGCTGTTACAAAGAATGATAAATGAGTATTGTCGCTGTTACTCTATCAAATAAGACTGTCGAGCAACAGTCACTGAGACTGTAGCTTCTTAGACCCATGGATGTGTGTCGTTATCACTGTTGATAAACGACTGTCTTGGTTGGTCTATTCTTCGTGTTCTTCAGCTATGCAGCAGCAAAAATGGTGTTTCCTGCAACTTATATTTCTCGACTCTCTGTTCGTTCTCACTGCTCCCCAAACTCTCCGTCCCCCTCAGTGATACCCCAAGATGCTATTTTTACTCAACATGTGAAGAAAATCATGCATAATAACTCACATAAATATCCTTTCCTTTTACAAGGAGATACGAGAATAATTCCAATTCTTCTTCTCTTCTTTACGCCTGAATGATATGAAAAACCTCTCACCATCAATAATATAGAATCCCCAATCAATATCTTTCCTCTACTGCATGTTTCTTTCCTTCAATAACACAAACAGAGAATAATATGAAAATATGTATTCCCTGATTAAGTTCATCACGCGTCTGTAATTGAGTTTCCCTTGGATTCTAATGATCTTACACACTCCAACATGCTGGAACATGTTCTAGATAATTTCAAACACTGCCAAGACACATGTGATCTTTCCAAATATACCTAAAATCTCTGAGAATGAATATTCGCTCTGCTATCTTCAATCGGGTGAATAAACTTCTTCTTTTTTACGTAAATAAACCCATTACCATCCTTGTTAGTATGAAACAGGCCCAATCCAAGAAGAAACCCGATGAAAGCCAACCCAAAAATCAAAATAGGAAATCTCGGTGAAAGCTGACAATTTAAACGGAAGTTTTCCCGCCATTTTCAGCTTCTCGTGAAGAAGAAGGAGGGCCCTCTATCCAGAGTAGGGGTGCTGATAGCAGCTGCCTTTGGGGGTGTCCTGGGGTGCCCCTTATCCAAAATGGGGTGCCTTTAGTACTTTTCTCCGGGGGGTCCAAATAGCATATTTTGAGCAACTTTTTCCACACAAGTGTATTTCTCCAAAAACACCTACACAAACATAAAAACACCATAATAAGTACAAAATCAAGCACTAGCAATAGAGACATTGAGGACAATTCAGACACAAAAATGTGTCTATCATCTACCACCTTTCGAAAGATATCTCTTCTACCAAGAGCCGAGTCTTTTCTTGAATTTTTTGTAAAATAAACTTTCATACTATCACTAACTTGGATTTATTACCTAGAGGAATTCTTAGGTGGTTTAATGAAAATTGAACTTTATAGCAGCCAAAAATCATAGCACTAGTGTTGAACCCACCAAGCGCTGGTATGTCAAGTTTGGTTGTCATATTTTAGTATAAAAAACTCATATAGAGTCGCTTGATTAATTACTAGAGTTAACTTTGTTTAGATTAGACTAGAAAGTCCAGGAATGTTGAGACTTACAACTATTACTCTGAAGGCCTGAAGAATGTGAAGAAGTAACGACTACAACGAAGACATCGTCCTTCCACTTGAGGTTACTAATACTGACTTGACTTCTTTCCATTCCTAACGTATCATTCAAGTCACTTTATAGTGAAAACATAACATGCTTAGTTATATTTATAACACTCTACTGATTAAGACTTGGTCATACCATTATGATCAAACTATCAAGGAATTATATTGAATTACGAAGTATAACACTTACCTTTTGAACTTCGTAAATACGACATCAACATTATCTATGTATATATATTTATTTGATATTATGCGGGATATAGGTGTGATTTCATCCTAGAAAACTATGTATTATTACATTGGTTTAAGGAAATAGATGTATAGACTTGTTTCATAATCGAAAGGGAAACCATAAGTGTGTTGTAAATGGAAAGAGAGATGACTTCGTAAATGCAAAGACAAGATCTGATGTTCCAAGTTGGAAAAAAGATGTTTCGCAAAGTATTCAAAAGGGAAATGGTCCTAATGAAATGAAGGAGAAAGCCGCTCCTGCAAAAACCATCTATAAAGGGGTCCCGAAGTCCTCCGTAGCCAAAGAGGGACCAAAAGTTAGACAAAATAATGACACTCAATTGATAAATGTTGGTAATGTTTATGAGAGTCTTCTTGAATGACCTGGGAAAGACATCTTGTTGTCTAAAGTCTCTTGTATGGATAAATTTTGTGATAATGACACTCTACATCACAAGTCAAAGAAGAAAAACAAGATATGGAATAAGAGAAACCGAACCAAGCAAGAGGTCAAGAATGATGTTTCTGTCTTAGTCACCTATGACGAATAAGACAAGGCTCAACTTATGGTTTGTGTGACTTTTTGATTTAGTGAGATTAAGTTCTAGCCTATTTATAGGCTTTATCAAAGGATCATAATTAGATATGATTAAAACTCATGTGTGAAAGTCATAATCATGTTGATATCAATTTATGTTTTACATAAGTTCTGTTTAGCATAACATATGAGTTTTGGGTTTAAACTTTTGTTATTGGCACGCAATGGTGAAAACCAATTCAATCTTTCTCTGGTAAAGGTTGTTTTGTCTTTGTTATTGTTTTTTTGTTCTTGCGAGAGGATGACAACAAATAGGGGGAGATTCTTATTAAACTGGAGCTTAAATGATATATCCTTCTGGAGAAAAGTGGATGCGGAAACCAAGATAACGATTTATTGTTTGTTAATCATTTTTCCTGTTTAAGAAAAGCTTGATTTTATTGTATGTATTTTGCTTTTGCTTTTACTTAACAAAATTTCGGTACAATTCATGTTTTCCATTATGATGTATGGGTTGATTATTGTGATTCAATTGTTTTCGGTTAGGAAAAACTATGTCAATTTTGTTTGACTTATAGATTTGTATCTTCTTTATTGTTTGGTATCAATTGTTTTTGCTTAACGAAATTCAGTGCAATTGCTTATATTTCCATTGGATTATCTTTGTTTCAATTGCTTCTGGTTAAGAAAAACTATGAAAATTCAATGATTTGATTTATATATACTGTTTTTGCTTAACGAAATACGGGATCATTTGTTTAGTCCATTTGATTAAAGATAAGAAAACTAAAATATTTGATCTTAGTTTAGACTTATCAAATGTAGGATTCGGTTATTCAAGTCTAATCGAAGTCCTTGACAAGATAAACTAATTAACTAACCTAGTGTATGTCTTGTCTAAAGGAAGGTTTAAGTTATTCTATGAATAATTAGAACCTGATAAGAGAAATTGAGTTAATTCTGATCTCTATTTATGTCTTATTGTAATAAGTGATTGTAGATACACAGTCGGTTCAGTTAAGAACTGAGTTATTTTAGTTGATTTATCGTACTAAGGGAAAATTTCTTTAGGAAATTGTTTCCTTAATAACATACTAAAATAAGATTATTTTTTATAGTTTCGGTTTTATTATTGGTTATCTAAAATGGTATGTGAAACCTTTGTGCTTAACTCTTATATGTTGTACAAGTGTTATGGATTTGTAAGATCCTTTCGGTTTGTTCTTTTGTTTGTACGTTTCTTTGTCATTTTTGTGTTAAAAAGGCGGAGAAATATATGGAGTAAACAAGTGACCTATGATCACTAGGAAAGGATATATGTGCTTAAACGTTATATCCAACGAAAGAGTAAAGCATAGACTAGGGGTAAAATATCATCGTGTTGTGTAGTATTTCAGAATACTACAAAAGGGGAATAACAAAGATGTTCGGATTGAATACTTACCTAGCTTTGCTTTAGGCGGAGTAAAGCTTTTGTTATTCAAATGTCAACAGCGGCATCTTTTTTTTGTTGAATATGTGCAGGACATTGTGTTATTGAAACTAAGAATCAAACGTATATAGAATGAGTTATTTTGTAATTCGTTTATCTCCATATGTAATAAAATTTTATTACTAAAATTGACAAAGGCGGAGATTGTTAGAGCATAGCTCAGTTGAACCCGCCAAGTGTTGGTATGTCAAGTTTGGTTGTCATATTAATCAAAACTCATCTAGAGTCGCTTGATTAATTACCAGAGTCAACTTCGTTTAGGTTATACTAAAGTCTAGGAATGTTGAGACTTACAAGTATTACTCTGAAGACATGAAGAATGTGAAGAAGCAACGACTACAACGATGACATCATCCCTCCACTTGAGGTTAGTAATACTGACTTGAGTTGTTTCCATTCCTGACGTATCTTTCAAGTCGTTTTATATTGAAAACATAACATGCAAAATTATATTTATAACACTCAATTTATTATACTTGTTCATAGCATTATGATCAAAGTATCAAGGAATTATATTTAATTATGAAGTATAACGATTATTTTTTGAACTTCGTAAATACGACATCAACATAATCTATGTATATAGTTGTTTTATTATTTGTGGGATATAGGTGTGATTTCATCCTAGAAAACTATGTATTATTACATTGGTTTAAGGAAGTAGATGTAATACCCCGATATTCGGAAGTGTTTGGACGAATGAAACATAAGTAATGATTTGTCATTTCCTAACACCGAGGCCTTTTCAGCACATTTGGCTCCAGAGTTGGCAAAAAACTCTACAGTTAAGTATGCTCAGGTGAGAGTAATCCAAGGATGGGTGACCTCCTAGGAAGTTACTTCCGGATGACCGCAACGATACCCGTTGAAAACCCCATACTATCAGATAACCACGGTGGCTAAGTGGGGAAAATATCGGTGGAGGTTCGGTCATTACAGTAGATGTATGAACTTGTTTCATAATCGAAAGGGAAATCATAAGTGCGTTGGTCCGATTTTTCATTGAATAATGTTTGGATGACCAATGCAAGATGACAAGGTAAAACCGATCTTTACTTATGATGAGAATCAAGGTATAACCGGTCATAGCCTATATAGTGTGACAAGGTATAACCGATCCTAACTAGTTTTGGGAAGCATGGTATAACCGATCATAACCTATATCTAGTGACATGGTATAAATGATCCTAACTAGTTCATGGAAGTATGGTATAACCGTTCATAACCTATGTTGGGAGTCATGGTATAACCGGTCCTAACTTAGTTTGGGAGTTATGGTATAACCGGTCCCAAGAGAAAAACCGAGTTTCCAATATTTACATATTTATTTATGTTGTGTATGAATTTGGAATCAGGGTTTTCTAAGATAGGAAACTTCTAGATGTCAACATTATTGAACATGTACATAACTCTTATCATTAATTGTTCAAAAATAATCCTTGATACTCAAGGTGATCCCAAACCGAAATATTAAAAAGTATTTAATGATGATTTTCCATTTTATATGTTTTAATTACCAGCAATTAAAGCATATCCTCTAGAAAAGGACTATTAGTTAATGTGTTAAACTAATAATATAAATTTTCTAAGAGATATTTTCGGAAAGTATTGTTTGACATTGATTGGAAATAGGAAAATTGAAATTAGGTACTTTAATGCATATCTTGAGAATATTTTCGGTTTTGGAATTTCCTTGTTGTCCTGTTGATGGTGGATTTTCGACAAAGGCTAAAATCGTAAAATCATGATATTGCATGTTTCTGACATTGCTTCAGAAATGTATGTGAAACTCATATTTTATGATTCGTGAACCATTTCACGATACCTGACTGAGTGAACATCCTCTCAGAGCTATGATGAATATGTTATTCGTAAAGCCTCTCAGCTGAGCTTTTCGACACTTCGCATATTTTATCAGCACATCTACTTAGAATCAAAATGATTGGACGGCTCCTAGACATATTGCATGCTAGTATAGAGCCCTAATGTCTTCAGGATGTCACACTATTTGTTCCCTGACTATGTAGAGAGAATGTGTGTAGAATCTCTTAATGATTGGACGACTCCTAGACATATTGCATGCTAATATAGAGTGCTAACGTCTTCAGGATGTCATACTGTTCCCTGATTATACACTACCAATATTCAGAACGAGTATGATGCTTTCATCATCTCATACCTCGATTCTCAAATAAACTCGCTCCTAGACATCTTGCATGCTAGTATAGAGCAATTCATAGATTAACTCTAGCGTGACATTCATCAACTGAATTCCTAGAAAATAATCTATTTGATATCATTACTGCATTCCATGGCTGATCCTCAGCTGTATTCCATGGATTAGTAATAGATAATCATTTTATCTCATTACTCAATTCCATGGCTGACCCTCAGTTGGATTCCATGGATCATCTTACATCATTACTCCGTTCCATGGTTGATCCTCAGCTGGATTCGATGGATTAATAATAGATGCTCAATTTATTTCATTACTCTGTTTCATGGTTGATTCTCAGCTGAATGTAATGAATTAGTAATAAATATTCATTGATCGGGCATCTGGGCCACCACCGAGTAAGCCTCGAGAAAATGGTGTGAGTGTACTTAGTAATAATGCACGAACGAGCACCCGAACGCATGAACGAGCATTCAAAAATATGGACGAACGAGGAAACCTATGCAAAATAGGGAAGAAAAATACTATTAGTAAAATAATAAAAAGGGCGTCTAGGGGACCGGGCCCACTGGCCGGCCCCATACCTCTTCCCATTATTTTATTTTATTTTATTATTTTTCCTAATTTCATGAAAACTCATTCATTCGAGCAAACTTCCTCGTTTGAGCAAAAGTCTTAGTTTCTCCATGTTTCCTTCACACGATGAAAAAATAATAAAAATAGGGAAAGGTGTCATGGGATCGGACCTACGAGCTAGCTGGCCATGCCCTAGCCGTGGCCAATCCCACACCCTATGATCCCTTATTTTATTATTATTATTATTATTTCCTTCATCTCATGGAACTCTTTCGTTTGAGAAAAAACCCTAGTTTTTCCATATTTTCTCAAATATTGCTCAAACTGTCAAAAGCCAAAAAATAAAATGGTCACATGATCGACTAGGCTCCTCACGGAAAACATTAAAATATTATTAGTTTAATACCGCTAAAATATTGATTGCACAAGAAAAGTTCTACTTGCTCATTCGAGCAAAATCGAGAGTTTCAGTCAAGATCAAACCATTCTAAAAATCCAAAATATTGCTCGAACGCGTGTCAGAAAATATCAAAATTCTCAAAATTGAGACATGAACAATATGGTGACACGGGCATGTCACCTTGACTGACCAAGTTTGGCCCTTAGGATTGCAAGGAGTCGGTTCCACATACTTTAACAATTTTGACCTAATTAATCTTCTACAATTCATATTGGGTTCAAACTCTTTCCAACCAACTTGGAACTTGTTCAATCGACCACCGCTGGTCCCAAGAGCACCAAGGGACGGTTTAATACCCCTTGGTAAGTCCCTCATCTCTCCATAATGAGGTTTTATTTCCTAATGCTCAGACGAGCACAATTTTAATAAATGATTAAACCAGCATTTAATCGTCTTTTCACCAACTAGTCTGCAGAGGACTTTGGTGTTTGCTCATTCGGGCATATGGGCGCTACATGGTCGGCCATCATCCCATGTATCCGGTCCCTCTCTCACTCAGTGATTGATTTTTAGTAAATCATCAATTGATCAACAATCGATCAAAATTAGGGTTTCGAACCGAATGCTCTACAAATCATAATTCTTAGCAAGTTCAAGCACTAATAATTTTATGTTGATCCAGCAATCAACATATTGATTAATTATATAATATTTGGTATAGATACCAATATTTAATTAATATTTATTTGGTCTGGTTACCAATAATTCATGAATCGAGCAATAATGCTTAAACGAGCAACATTTTCTCAAACGCGCAATATTCGCTTAAACTAGCAATATTTATTTTTCTTATCTATTAACACTAAATTGCTTAAATTATCAAATTACACGATCAACTGGGTTCAGAACTCATTGATTCAACTATCAATTGATCGACTGGGCAATATTCCTCATGTTTGATTCAACTTTCAACATTCGAGAATCATATTGATTCAGCAATCAATATTCTAATTTATATTTAATGTTTTGTCATGCTACGAACATTTTTCTCGACTGAGAAACATGGTTCAAACGGGCGACCATCCAATATATTTGATTCCTATTTTATCATTCGATCTTTCATGATATATTAGAGCATTATGTACAATTCAACAATGTCTTTGATTTCCTGTCGATATTCGACATATCAAAATAAGTCCTCGATCGAGCAACTTCATCGTACAATCGATCCAAATTATCAAAATATCATTATTATCTTGACTGGTAAAACGATATCAAGACTCAACATTTGAACATCATTACTGTCCCAATAGACATCTTATCTTCAATCCATGAGTCTCAGAGCATACCACATTCGTTCATTATGCTCGACTCATCAAGGCTAAGACTCATTTTCTAGTGAATTCAATAACCGACTAATTATGTGAATACCAATATTCTGTGGAGCACGTGTCACGGTTTTAGTGGTCGCATACAATATAAATGTATAGCTCCAGCGATACACAGAAGTCCGAGGAGCAGCAGATCCCTTCCGGGTCTGCTTTATCCCATCTCGAGGAAGCATACCTCGATGGCTTAAATGATAAAGTAAACCCTAGTCTAGGGAGGTGGCAACTGGCGAAGGGACAGAGGTAGCTGACATATCTAATCAACATTTAATGCATCGAGCCCTTATCTACACGCTTAACCAAAGCACGTGGAGAGATGTGAGATGGCAGAGTCTGACTGGCGAAGGCTCGCGGTGAATGAAGATACAACTTGTACCGAGGCTTGGTAGTTCTCAAGGGAACCTGGGTCAGGTGAGATGACATAGTCTGACTGGAGAAAGAAAGCGGTGAAAGAAGGTACCATTTGTATGGAAGATATATCAGGATATGATGGACCCGTAGACATCAAAGATATATCTAGAGCGAAAAGGGCTATAAATACCAAGCTTAACCAACAAAGAAGGTCATTCAATAACCGAAGGAGATAAGATCTAGTCTTAGCTTAAACCTCTTTAATGTTTAGAACTTGAGTACTTACTATAGCTTGAGTTTTCTTTATTACTTTTGGAAGCATTTAAGATCTTTGTAACAACCACACTTAATACAAAAAATTACTCATTACTTCGTGGACGTAGACGAAAGTCGAACCACGTAATGTCTTGTGTCTCTTGATGAATTAGTAGCATTTACATTACCTCAGTATTCTTCGTTATTGTTATCTTTATCTTGAGTACCTTCTATTACTTAACTATATCATCTCGACTGATATATCCTTACTACTTAGTATCATATTCTATGAGTTGTATACATTACGTAGACTATGGGAAAAATAATAGTCACAGTTTGGCGCTAAAATACAGGCTCCGTAAGTCTGAGTTATTATTATTATCATTTTCGTTTTTACAAGTCTTTCTTCAAAAAGAGGTTTTAGTGTAAAATGGGTGGATCTCAATTTCTAGTGATACGTTCATCTTTCTTTTACGTAAGTTCTTTGAGTTCCTAGCCTCAAGAGAATTGCAATCTTACAAATCTACAAAGTTTTCTTTAAAAACGTGTTCAAAAAACGTTAAAACTTTTGTTTTGTACTATAAAAAACCTTTTTCGAAAAAGTATCCTTTGGATCTGAGTATCTCTGAACACTAGGGAATCTCGGTGAGAATTTAAGGAGAACAAATCTTAAAAAGCATTTCCTAGCTTTAAATCTTTAAAGATCTGATCCCCTTTTCAATTGTTGTCAACATTTATTGTTGTTTTTTCCGCATAGGTATTATAAAAAAATTAAATACCCATCTTTTCAAACGTCATTTGAGTACTTTTCTGAAAAAGATGCTTAGCCGCCTTATGTGTCATAGCATTAATTGTTACTTTAACGAAGGCACCAAAGTAGCGTATTTTTTCTACTTAATCCGTGTTTTCAGGATAACGAAAGGCGAAGGTATGCAGAAACTAAGTGATGTATCGTCAAGTTCACGACCTGCTGTCACAAGGGGAAGATCCCAAAACCCGTCGCGAACGAATCAAAGGAATGAAGCAAAGGACGTACAAAGTGAGACAACAAGAAGAACGGATACTAACAGGCCACCTATTCCTGCTGAAGGGATGGGGCAAACATCTGGAGCATAACCACCTTACGACATGCCGTTACTAGAACCTGCTCGTGTTATGCATCCCCCTAAGGCTAACGAAGGGTTACCCAGAAACTTAGTTCCTTACGAACGAGGGTTGGGAAATCCAACTCTATCTCAGATCGATCCTGATGCTCCAGTAATCGAAGAAGAGGTGGAAGACTCTGAGGATCCGACTGATAGTACTCCTCAGGTTGGTGGAGTTCACAACTAAGAACAAATGGCAGCGCAAGTGACAGCTCTGCTACTACGAAACAAGGAGCATGAGGATTCAATGCACGTGATGGCTCAATAAAACCAGAACCTAAAATACTTGCTGGAAGTGCAGATCGAAGGTTCTAAAAAACCCTCCTTTACAGAGGCGTGATCAGGGAGCTATCTCCGGTCACTGAAGGGGTGGTCCTAACCCACCAAGGTCTAACCCAGCAGGGGGATCTAGGAGAACAAGACATGATCCAAATGAGGTGGATCCAACTTACAAGCCCTCTTAGTCTTATTACGATGAGACCTTTTCAAAGGATGCTCACAACGTGGAGATAGTCATGGAGCAAATGGAAAAGATGCAGAAAGAAATACAAGGATTGAAGACTGGCCAGGCAGGCACAAGGATAGATGAGGTACTCCAAGAAGCAACAACGTCTCCGTTGTCCTTTCGCATTTTAAGGGAGCCTATCCCTGCGAAATGCTCAGGTACCTACGTTCCAAGCATAGAATGGAACCTCCGATCACGTATCCCACCTACGGCACTACACTCGTGTCCTTTCCCGTTCGGAAAGACATGAGGTGGTACTTTGTAGGTACTTTCCCGCAAGCTTAACAGGATCAACATTGGCATGGTATGCCAACTTACCAGCAAACTCAATTGACTCTTTTGAGCAATTGTCTACCATGTTGTTGGATACATATATGTACAAAAAGTGTACGAAGGCAGGTTTAGATAGGTTATTTTCTTTAGCTATCGTACCCCGAGAAACATTTATGCAATACACGGACAGGTGGCAGAAAACGTGTCAGGCAATCAGAAAAGTCAATACAGAAATTAACATCAATTTCTATAAGTACGGACTTGATAGGACCTCAGCTATATTCGTGGAGCTTCATAATCGAACCCACGATTCCGAAGGGGAGCTTCGAGTTATTCATGATCGCTACATCAGACTTGAAGAAACCCAGAAGGACAATCCCAGAGCGCAAACTAAAGCAACAACGGCTCCACAGCGAACCAATTCATTGGAACCAATTCTGGATCAACCTATGAGATACAACGAAACTGGGGGCAGAACCAACTCTCGGGACAAAAGATCAAAGTATGAAGATGGCAAAGGCATAAAGGACTTTGCATACAAAGTCTATACAAAGCTCAACACAACCTTCTCTCACATCTTGAACAAGGAAGGAGCGAAGCCGAACTTTCCATACCCTAACACTATGGGGAAGCATCTAGATAAAAAGAATGAGTCTAAGGAGTACCGTGCATATCACCTATACTAAGAGCGTACAACTGATACGTGTTACCATCTAAGGAGCACAATCCAGCGACTCATAGATGATGGCAAACTCATAGAGTATATACAACTACCACCTACTAGCACTGATAAAACTTCAAAGAAGAGGGTGGAGCTACCATAAGACGGCAAGTACATCAATATTATCACATACTCAAACGGAGCTCAGTAGGAGCTACTCGAAGACATCCCCGAACTAGATCGAAACAGGAAGAAGATAGAAGCACACAAAGTGTTTGAGCTAAGCGGACCACCAACTAGCATATGGGAGGATTGTATGGCTACGCCATTAACATTCTCAACAAAGAACGTCAACCAAGAGGTCGAAATGCATAATGATTCACTAGTGATCACTCTTCCAATCCAAGGATGGAATGTTACCAAGGTCCTTATCGACGGAGGCATCTTGTTGAATATCTTGTTTTACGAACCCTACCTACTTATGGTTTTAACAAACGAACATATGGATTCATCCACTTGCACTATATACGGTTTCAATGGATAAGTCTATGGACCAAAAGGAATTTTTTTTACAGGTATGTACGGACCCTTTGGTAACTAACACAAGGTTTTGTATAGTAGAGGCGCCTTCGCCTTACAATGTTGTTATGGGAAGTTATGGGTCCACCGTCTGAGGGGGACAGCTTCGACTTACCATCAGTACCTTCGATTCCGAACACCCATGGGTGAAATGGAAATCAAGTGTGATCATCAAGATGCAAGACTATGCAACCTAGCAGAGGTCAGACTCAAAGAAGAAAGAGACGCAACACAGCAACAAGCACGAAAAAAATAAAGAGAAAACACCAATGAAGTGAAGAACGAAGACTTCATGGTTCCCAAATCCCCCTGATCTAAAGAATCCAACACCTCCACCAACCCGGTAGGAGATACCCAAATGACAATTACAGAAAAGCACTCATCTACAGCCTCAAAAGCCAACTTTCTCGGCGGTGGAACCAACGAAGAAAATCAACATCGGTATGGAGAAAGACCTAAACATGATCACCATTGGGACTTTATTGGAGGAAGATGAGGAAGTGCAATTGCAAAATCTACTTGCAGAATACGCATATATCTTCGTATGGTCTATGGAAGACATGTCATGAATTGATCTGGACTTCACCACCTTCGGATCAAACCTGAAAAGGCGAAGGTACCCAAATATACCTCAAGTTAAAACTTTTCCTACCTATAAGTCCTTTATCCGAAAGTAATTATCTATGGACTGAGTCGAGACAATGCAGCTAATCGGTTCACACTTCGTGTGATCGTCTATGGATACGAGATCGAGACAATACAATAACGAAGTATGTTTAGTTGATAAAAAGGTTCGGACTTAACCAAACACAATAAGATTGCTTATCAAGTAAATAAGAATTAAAGTTTGTGTAATTTACTTTAATTATAATAAAACAATTATAATGCGGAAAATAAAAGTAAATGACACAACAAGATTTTGTTAACGAGGAAACCGCAAATGCAGAAAAACCCCGGGACCTTGTACAGAATTGAATACTCTCAGGATTAAGCCGCTACACAAAATTGAACCAACTTCGTATAGTTGAGACCAAGCAACTAAACCTATAGTTCACCTAGTTCCGTCTGTATTCCCACGCCTCCAACTTATGAATAAGTCACGTACTTAGAACAATTCTTTTGGTTCGTATACCAAATAGTAAGGAACAATAAATCTGTTTGGTAGCAACTCTCTTCAACCAAGTGATGTGAGTTCGACAAAGGCTCTTCTGTTTATCTCAATAAACTCCTTCGTCAGGTTCTTATATCTATCTTATGTTCAACTACCAAAGGTAATCGTTAAGATTTTGCAATCAATACCTTTAATTACAAAGAATTATATTGATGCCGATCTACACAACTAATCAATCCAGTCTACCACAAGGATAAAACGATTATAGTTGGATCCTCTTATACAAAAACAAGTATTGTGCACACCAAAGATTATGAACCCCAAATCAGAAATCTTCAATATCTTCTTTTTCTTCAAATCTTCTTAGATCTTCAATAAACACCTGCACACAACAACTTGAATCTCTTGTGATCAATCACGCACAGAACGGAGTCTGTTGACAATGGATTATCACAAGATCGTCTTTAGAACTAAAAACAGTCTAAAGATCCCTGTTGAAACTTCAATCTAGTTTGAGTGAATCTTATATCAAAAGAGAAGATTCTCAAGCATAAATAAACTAGGTGCAATCAAAGTTCAACCACCGTTAGTCAATCAAATCAATCAAAAACACAAGATAAACCGCAATTATCTAGTTTCCCACCAACGGTACTAATAGAGCTTCTCAATCCTAAAAAGGACTTTAAACTGAGCGGCCGTAAGAGATTTCGCCTAATTAGGTTACTCTCCTCTCCGAATAGGCGGCTACACCAGTAACAACACAGCCGAGGAAGTTTGCTGTCACGAAGGATTAGTTTGCTAGAAATGCAAACTTCAAGTATTTATAGACAAGGTATTTTGGACACCAAGGAATTTCCAAAACCTAAAATATTCTCAAGATATATAATATATTCCAAATTCGGTTTCCATAATTCCTGGAAATGCTCTGTCCAAAATATTGACCGAAAATCTCTTTGGAAAATCTTTAACTAGTAAATGCACATTACTAATTATCGTTTTCCTAAAACAAAATTAAAAAACTTAAATAAAAGATTCTTAACTTATTTATCTTTCGATCCTGGGATTTTTTTCCTTTAGCTATTGAGGAATAACTTTAAACAATAAAAGATAAACATTGCAGCACATGTTCAAAGTATGTCGGCATCCTTACTTTGTAAGTCCTCTTTCATACTTAAAACCTTGAAACCGATTTTCCACACTTCCAAACAAGAACACTCAATCACAAATCATGGGTTTAACGGTTCTACCAAAATAAGTTTCGGTTCTACCTCCATATGAGTATTGTGCATAGTCACACTAGCTTTCCAAAATTCGGTTGACTAGGTACTAGGATCGGTTCCCCGCATATATATGGTATCTAACTTATATGTGTTGCACATGTCCATAGGATCGGTTCCAATTTGCCTAAAAACGTGTTGCACATTTCCATAGGATCGGTTCCCCTTTCTACTAAAAACTTACTGCACCTCATACAAGGATCGATTCCCTTTTGTGATGTGTTGTACCTCTTACTAGGATCGGTTCCCCTTTACCCAGATTCGGTCATACACAAATCACAAACTCGATCATACCATCTCAGGTGATTAGTTAAGATTGGTTTCAATAATAAAAGTCATACCAATACATAAGTCAGGCCTTTGTGAATAGTTTTACCAAGAACACAAACAAGTCATGAGAGGTTATACTAAATCACACATATTGGTTGTTCACAAGATATGCAATGAATAACAATACGAATAACGCCTAGTGATTTCCTTTTTGATTCATAAACAAGTTTATTAACTTACTTCCTTAAAACACATGTAAAACATTGTTTCCTAGGATGAAATACTCACCTCATACCCATACATAATCACAATAGCATTTAAACGATTATGTCGATGTCTTATATACAAAGTTTAATGGTTAAGCAATAAACCTCGTATTGTATTCCTTAATACTATGTCTATCTAGAGTTTTCATGCTTCACAGTTTTGTTTTCAATATGCACGACTTGAAAGATACGTTAGGGAATGGAACAGTTCAAGTCAAATATCACTAACTTCAAGTGGAACGATGATGTTGTCGTTGTAGCTTCCTACTTCTTCACTTCTTCAAGTCTTCGCAATACTTGTAATGTCTCATATCCTAATACTTTCAAGCTAACCTATACGAAGTTGACTCTAGTATATAATCAAACGACTCTTAAAATGAGTTTTGATTTCACCAAAATATGACAACCAAACTTGACATACAAATGCTTGGTGGGTTCAACATAGCAATGCTCTAACAATCTCCCCCTTTGTCAATTTTAGTGACAAAACTCTTACAATCATATGGATAAACAAATTACAAGAATTCATTACACATACGCTTGATTCCCGAATTCAACAACACAATAAAATGTATACATTCAATCCTTTAAATGCATTTTTGACATTATAATAACAAAGCTAATACTTCCCCTAAAGGTAAGATAGGCAGATTTTATCAATATGCACGTCTTTGTTATTCCCTTGGTAATGATATGTTACTCCCCCTTAGTCTATGCTTTCACTCTTTCGTTAGATAAATGTTTAAGCACCAATGTTCTTTTCCTTAGTGATACCAATCAATATAAAATCAATGCCAGTATCACTTGTTTACTCCATATATTTCTCACCCTTTTTGTCATAAAATGACAAAGAAACGAAAAATAAAGGACAAACCGAAAAGAATCTTACAAATCTCAAAATAGACTTGCAAACCTATAGAGTTAAGCTCGAGGGTTCCACACACCATTTCTGATAACCAATATTAAAATCGAAACTACAAAGTAATTTGTTAAAACTGGAGAAATTTTCCCTAATAGTTTAGCAAACCAAAACTCAACTAAGCACCTTAGTTCCTTTGCTAAACCAATTATACAAATACAACCGCTTCGTTCGATATGACCAAAATAAAGATAACTCTATTTTTCTCATCAGGCTCTAATTATCCATATAAATTAGACCTTTCAATTTTAAACAAGACAAGTACTAAGTTAGTTAACTAGTATTTCTTGTTAAGGCATTCGATTAGACTTGAATAACCGAAACCTTCACTTTGACAAGTCTAACTAAGATAAACTGAGTTTCTCTTATACGGAATCGAATTGGTCTAAACAATCGATCCCGTAAACTTTTTCTTTCGTTAAGCCATAAACAATTCATACAAACTAAATAAATCAACTCGCATAATTATTCACCTCAACCGGAAGCAATTGAAACAACATAGACATTATAACACCGCAATTGCACCGAAATTTTGTAAGCCTAAACAATTGATACCACACAATAAAGCAAGATAACAATAGTTTTCTTAATCGGAACCAGTTGAATCACACACACACATCCATACACACATCATGGAATAAAACATCAATTGTACCGAAATTTTGTTAAGCAAAAGCAGTAAATATATGAAATAAAAATCATGCTTTTCTTAAACAGGAAAACAATTAGCTAACAAGATTGTTACCTCAAATTTTGCATCCACTTCTCCAATATGTTTGCATCTTCTTCCAGGGAGAAGTGATACCGAAATATCATTATGTTGTCATCCTTATGCAAAACAAAAGAATAACAACAACCAACCTTTACCAGAGAAAGGTTGGAAACCACCGAAACACATATGCTTTTATGCTAAACCAAAACTGATTCAACATATTGTGACTTTTTCATATATTGTTTCTATCAGAACCCCTCAGGATCCTTTGATAAAGCCTACCAACATGGGCTGGAACTTAATCCTGCTAAATCAAAAAGTCACCCAAACCATAAGGGTTCACAACATATGAGATCGAATATTAAGGTCATGAAAACCGAAATCATACATCTCATAAATCAATTTGCAATATGATGGGATTCCGGAAGAACCCTATATGTGATAACCGCAATCGCACGGTGTCCAACTAGTAGACAGAGGCAAGTACGGGTCGAACCCACAGGGAGCGGTGGAAATACTATAATCAATATCTCTAATGAACTAATAAGAAATGATTTTTGGGATTTTTATAATGAGAAATGTAAAACGAAATAAACTAAATTGATAAAATGAATCCAAAAGAAAAGTTGGTAACCAGGGTTTCATGGGATCCACTACTATCTTTATTTAATTACTGAAATGAAACATAATTCTGAATATATGTTTATTGTTCGTTCTATCGACGTCACCTATTATATATATTAGAGTCGCAAATATCACTGGGACACCCTAAGCATGACACATCAAAAGACTAAACCCAAGCAAGCACCATCAAATTGTGTTAGCGAGAAAGTTATACGAAACTAAATTCAGGTTCACAAATATTATTTGGCTTTTCTAAGTATAAACCATCAAAGAAATTAACCAAGCATGGATCATCAAATAATAAGGCATACATATTTATAAAACTATCAATTACGCCCTTAGGTTTTTAAAACCGTTGATGCAACAACTCATTTTTTAATAAATCAATAAACAATATTCAAAAATTAATTTATTCAAATCATAATGGTCTATTGCTAAATCATTCAATTTAAAGTAGCCTAATACTCCATGTAGTTTCAACCATAAAAATCCTAGTTACAAGAAATTTAGCAACACATAATTATGGGTTTCTTAAAACCCATTAAAAATAATAACAAAAGTGGAAGGATTAAACCAATGTGGTCTCCTTCGTCTCTTGCTCTTATGCTCTCAAAACACCTCTGCGGCTACGCTTCTCTGTTCTTCACTTCGTCTCTGTCTGTCACTAACAGAGAAAACCTTTCCGTGAACCGGCCTCCCAATTTTTTCCGTCTCTGTTCAGTTATATAGGTGATGCCGCGACTCCAAAATAAGACCTAGCCATCTGCCAAGGCCCAGTCCAACAAACATAACCCATTTTCCAAATTATTACCAAACTCCAACTGCAAACGCAAGTCTTCTGAATTACGACCACGACCAGCTTTAGTCGAGCTCACTCGCACCTTCCTTTGTAACACACTCGATCCAACACCAGCAAACCCAAGCTTCCCGACCACCACCAGTTCAATCACCACTACCAACACCAATTCAGTTCTCTGGCAGCATCGCTTTTCTGCCATTAGCCGAAACTGTACGGAATGAAACATATCCATGAATCGATGGCAGCAGCACTAACTCCTATTTAAGAACCCTGAAGTCTCTGCCAGCAGCTGTTCGACATCGACAACAACCAATTTAAGTTCGCATACAGACCCCATAAAAGCGTTCCTTATCATTCCTCCATCAAATCTCGGTCCACATCAAAAACATTCCTTCCAAGCTGCCGAGTCTTTGTTTCCTGAGTTCGAATTAACCCATAAAACTCTTAATGACTGCACTAATTCTCACCACCAAGTACAATATAGAACTGCCATTACTTCTCGCCCTTATTTCAGACAATTTCACAAACAAAAGATGTGCAATATCTTTCTTCTTTGGAAGTATCCCTCATCTATTTACTGGCTCCCTTCTATGCTTAGTTGCACCTGCAATTTCAGATGTAACGAGGACCCAAGTTCCCCAAGACACCCACGATACTCAAAACCAACCAACTCCGTTTGCAACCATCTCAATCTGTAGCAATAACCACCACTGCTAAAACAGCCACCACTGGTTCTTCTTCCAATTACGATTAGCTCCAGCTTCACCAACGAATGTTCTGTGTCAAGAAACCAAACAAAACTGCCTCAATCGACTGAGACACGCAGAGAACGGCAGCCAACTAATTCTCCTTCATAACGAACTCGTCTATCAACTCTTCTCTCTCTCAGCATATCTTCACTGCCATCATCGAAACAATCAACAACATCTTCCTTGTTCAGGTCCAGCTTCGACTCACAACCAGCAGTCGATACAATCTACTCCATCTGCATCCCCATTCTCTTCAGCTCGGCATCTTCAAAGTCCTGCCATTGCCTATAATAACTTCCGGTTCGAACTACAGCATCCTGCGAAAACCCATCAATTCCACTGACTGCAACAGATCAGTTCAATCCATATAATGAACTCCCAACTTCAGTTCCATGCTTCTGCATCTTAACTTCTTTGCCAAGCACCCATTATTGATGTTAAGCCATCACCGAGAACCACCAGTCTTTATTCATGTGCAATTAAGCCATGCACAACGATTCGACTCTCAACCAACACCACTTGTTCTGATGCCATGAACGTTTCACCCATAAAATGTTGTTGAAATATACAGGGTGTTAGTCCTCAAGGGAGTTGGGGGAGTTGGGTGTAGTTGTGTTTTTCCCCGTTAGTCGTGAGGGAGTTCGAGGGAGTCTCTTAAAATCCCCGTTAGTCGTGGGAAAGTTTAGAAGAGTCTCCCCAACTCCCTAGAAAACCCCGTTAGTCATGGGGGAGTTTGAAAGAAACTCTTAAACTCCCTGTTAGTGGTAAAAATTAGAATGGTAGGGAGTTTGTTTTTTTTTGGGAAGTTCTGGGGAGTTCTAGGGAGTTTATAGTGTATTTTTGCCTCACTCCAAATCTCTCAAAAAAGTAGAGATTTTGGGAGAGTCTCTCAAACTCCCTACACTCAACACACCAAACTCTCTCAAACTCCCAATACTCTCTTACACTCCCTCAAAATCCCCAAGATTCAAAATACATTAAACTCCCTCCAACTCACTCGTGGACTAACCCCCTAATAGCCTATTCTTGGGTAAACAAAAGACACTTTTCTAGCCCATTGTAAACTTATCTTCTGGCCATGAGCTGATGTAGGATGTAGCCGAGCAGGTGGCTTTTGTGGCCTTTTGTCGCAAGTGCTATGTAACCTCCAACTTTAGCCGTTATTCTCTAGATTATCGGAATTCATCTGTACTTTCTATAAAAGCACTAAAATATTTTTGGTAGCCAAAATATCGAGTCCTAGCTAATATAAATATGAGGATAAAATGTAGCACTTACGTTCTTATCACAATACATCATAAATATTCAACTTAAAATAAAGTATTGCAATTACCTTAATCTTGTAGGAAATTAAATTACGAAACCAACGCAAAAAGAATGAGGTCATTCCGAATTCGGACGAAGAAGTTATGGGCAAAACAATTTTACACTTCTTCGTATGGGGACCTCTCACTGGAATTGGTTCCCCATATTGCACCTATCACTAGGATCGGTACCCTAAGTGTTACTTGTGACGGATCACGATACTTAACTGTTTTTGACATAACTTTTACATACGATATCCGAATTCATTGATTTTTAGCTCATTTTAACCATAAAAACAAGAGCTACACATATATGATCAGTAGATATCAACATCATAAACTCACAATTACCGTTTCTATCAAAACCTCAAATATAGATAGAGAAAGTATGAGTATAGAAGGAAAGAAATCTTCTAAAGATGTTATTTATTCATATAATAACCGAGAGATCATGTGATCAATTTCATGTACTTCCTCACCTTTCAAAAAAATTGAGCACCAAGGTGAGTATGCACATTCTAACACAACTAGGTTGTGTTGAGTTGATCCTTGTATCGTTCGTCACGAGTGACTAAGACAGAATCATCATTCTTGACCTCTTGCTTGGTTTGTTTTCTCTTGTTTTTCTTCTTTGACTTGTGATGAAGAGTGTCATTATCACAACCTTCACTATTACAAGAGATTTCAGACATGATGTCTTTCTTTAGTCTTTCAAGAAGACTCTTATAATTATTGTCACCAACAATTAACAACTGAGAGTCATTCTTGTGACTAACTTTTGGTCCCTTCTTGGCTATGGAGGATTTGGTGACCCATTTAGAATTGGGTTTCACAGGAGCGGCTTTCTCCTTCATACCATTAGAATCATTGTCCTTTTGAATATTTTGCGAAACACCCTTTCTCCAATTTGGAACATCAGATCTTGTTTTTGCATTTAAAAAGTCATCCTTCTTTCTATAGTTAGGTCTTTTATGAAACGACCTTGTCGAGTGATATGCAAAATTTGAACTATCATTATAATAATTAATTTTCTTAAACTTAGGACAATACCGATATGAGTTCCTTTGGGGAGCAATTTTAGCCAATTCGTTTGATACAAAAGAAAGTGTATCATTTATCTTACGAATATTGCATCCCCATTCCACATTCCCTTTATTACCATAATAACAACAATGCTTAGTAACATACGAAGTCTGAGTTTTAATGTTACCTTTTTGTGGATCCTCTTGCATTGGAGATCGACGACTTCTTCTTCTTCTTCTTATCTTTGTTCAACATTGTTGGTTTCTTTACATTAGCATAAGTTCTCTCTTTGATTGTTGTTGGTTAAACACAATTCTTAGGCTTGACTGGTTTTACTTCTTTACAAGAAATACGAGCATCTTTCACATCGGTGGAAGCCTCTGGTTTAGAAGAATT
The DNA here is from genome assembly GCF_003573695.1 of Papaver somniferum. Classification (NCBI taxonomy): domain Eukaryota; kingdom Viridiplantae; phylum Streptophyta; class Magnoliopsida; order Ranunculales; family Papaveraceae; genus Papaver; species Papaver somniferum. The sequence continues at coordinate 187,582,331 of NC_039359.1, read as the reverse complement.
TGTAGATTTAACGAATTTTACCTCTTTGCTAATATTTGAAGCATCTATTCCCTTATAGCCCAATCCTCGTGTATCACGATGATTTCTACTTTCTTCTAACATTGAGGTTAAATTGTTTGGGCTATCATTAAACTTTTTCAAGTACAAATTTTATTCTTCCAACGTCTTGATTTTACCAAGAGAAACAGCTAGCTCAGCCTCAAGACATTTTTATCGTGAGAGATATGTACCTTGCTTCTCTTCAAAAATCTTTTGTTGAGAGTTAATCCTTGCTTTAGATTCAGCAAGTTTCTCTTCCAAGGATTGAATCTCCAAGGAAGATGTATTCTTGAGAGAATCTAATTCCGCTGTAAAGAAGGAAAAATCATGAACAAGTTGTGCATTTTCATCTTGCAAACGACCTAATTCTTCTAGAAGTTTTCCTTATCTTTTTATCCCAAGAGTGAGTTCAGTTGCACAAGAGTCAAAAGATTCTTTTAACTCTTGTAGCTCAGAAGTTTTTACACTCACATGGTCAACCTTTTTCAGACTCGAGGTCCTTGATCATCAGTACAGGACTTAACTTAATCTCATCTTGAAAATATTCAGAAGTACTTTCAATTGAGCTCCTAGAACTCGATGAGGATGTCCCTTCTAAGCATTTTTTAAAATCAAAACTTCCAAAGTCTTGTGATACGTTGACTGAGTCCTTCTTAAACTTCCGCTCTCGCTTAACTCTACTTTGACTCATGTCTTGTAGGTTGGATCACATCAAACATAGATTGTTATATCTTTTCGTGTTTGCCCGCTCTGATACCAACTGAAAAGGCGGGGGTACCCAAATATACCTCAAGCTAAAACTTTTACTACCTATAAATCCTTTCTCCGAAAATGATTGTTTATGGACTGAGTCGAGACAATGCAACTAATCGGTTCACACTTCGTGTGATCGTCTATGGATACGAGATCGAGACAATACAACATCGAAGTGTGTTTACTTGATAAAAAGGTTCGGACTTAACCAAACACAATAGGATTGATTATCAAGTAAATAGGAATTAAAGTTTGTGTAATTTACTTTAATTATAATAAAACAATTATGATGCGGAAAATAAAAGTAAATGACACAGCAAGATTTTGTTAACGAGGAAACCGTAAATGCAGAAAAATCCTGGGACCTTGTCCAGAATTGAATACTCTCAGGATTAAGACGCTACACAAAATTAAACAAACTTCGTATAATTGAGACCAAGCAACTAAACCTATAGTTCACCTAGTTCCGTCTGTGTTCCCACGCCTCCAACTTATGAATAAGTCACGTACTTGGAACAATTACTTTAGTTCGTATTCCAAACAGTAAAGGAACAAAAAATCTTTTTGGTAGCAACTCTCTTCAACCAAGTGATGTGAGCTCGACAAAGGCTCTTATGTTTATCTCAATAAACTCCTTCGTCGGGTTCTTAGATCTATCTTATGTTCAACTACCAAAGGTAATTGTTAAGATTTTGCAATCAATACTTTTAATCACAAATAATTGTATTGATGTCGATCTACACAACTAATCAATCCAATCTACCACAAGGATAAACCGATTATAGTTGGATCCTCTTATAACGAAACAAGTATTGTGCACACCAAAGATTATGAACCCCAAATCAGAAATTTCAATATCTTCTTAGATCTTCAATAAACACCTGTACACAACAACTTGAATCTCTTGTGATTAATCACGCACAGAACGGAGTCTGTTAATAATGGATTATCACAAGATCGTCTTTAGAACTAAAAACAGTCTAAAGATCCATGTTGAAACTTCGATCTAGTTTGAGTGAATCTTATATCAGAAGAGAAGATTCTCAAGCATAAACAAACTAGGTGAAATCAAATCAATCGAAAACACAAGATAAACCGTAATTATCTAGTTTCCCACCAACGTTACTGATAGAGCTTCTCAATCAAAAAAACTTTAAACTGAGCGGTCATAAGAGATTTCGCCTAATTAGGTTACTTTCCTCTCCGAATAGGCGGCTACACCAGTAACAACACAGCCGAGGAAGTTTGCTGTCACGAAGGATTAGTTTGCTAGAAATGCAAACTTCAAGTATTTATAGACAAGGTATTTTGGACACCAAGGAATTTCCAAAACCTAAAATATTCTCAAGATATATAATATATTCCAAATTCGGTTTCCATAATTCCTGGGAATGCTCTGTCCAAAATATTGACCGAAAATCTCTTTGGAAATATTTAACTAGTAAATGCACATTACTAATTCTTGTTTTCCTAAGATAAAATTAAAAACCTTATATAAAAGATTCTTAACTTATTTATCTTTCGATCCTGGGATTTTCTTCCTTTAGCTATTAAGGAATAATTTTGAACAATAAAAGATAAACATTACAGCACATGTTCAAAGTATGTCGACATCTTTACTTTGTAAGTCCTCTTTCATACTTACAACCTTGAAACCGATTTTCCACACTGGTAAACAAGTTTAGAATTGGTTCATCTGACTTTTAAGAACTATGTGAATGATCAAGAATACTCAATCACAAATCATGGTGAAAAGGCGGGGGTCTAACAACACCATCCAATATTTATCTTAGCAATATCTATGGACTAACTCCAATATACTTTGCTAGATAATTAACTAGATAGTCAGACTCAATATAGACTAAAGTATATCGAGAAGTTAATATCTCTCTCTTGTTTTGATTTAATCGAGCTAACAGAAATCAGCGAGTCCTTAATCAAACACAAGGAATAACTTGGATGGTACCAAAGACCAACATCCAAGGATCAATCAATGACAATCAACAACCAAAGGTTGGATTACTCTAATTGATGATCTAACACACAACCTGTATTATTTCAATTATAAAGATAAAACAATATAATGCGGAAATTGAAATAACACAGACACCAGAAATTTTGTTAACAAGGAAATTGCAAAGGCAGAAAAACCCTGGGACCTAGTCCAGATTGAACACACCTTGTATTAAGCCGCTACAGACACTAGCATACTCCAAGCTAACTTCGGACTGGACTGTAGTTGAACCCCAATCAGTCTCCCACTGATCTAAGGTACAGTTGTACTCCCTACTCCTCTGATCCCAGCAGGATACTGCGCACTTGATTGCCTTAGCTGATCTCACCCGCAACTAAGAGTTGCTACGACCCAAAGTCGAAGACTTAACAATAAACAAATCTGTCTCACACAGACAAGTCTATTAAAGGATCAAACTGTCTCCCACAAATAAACCCTAAATGGTTTTGTTCCGTCTTTTGATAATAATCTAGGTGAACAGGAACCAATTGATAATCCGGTCTTATATTCCCAAAGAACAGCCTAGAGTTACCTCACAACAATCTTAATCGTATGGTAGCGAAACAAGATGTTGCGGAATCACAAACAATGAGACGAAGATGTTTGTGATTACTTTTTATATCTTGCCTATCGCAGATATCAATCTCAAGCCAATCAATCTGATTGTACTCATACGATAGAAGATGCAAGATCAGATCACACAACTACGATAAAAGTAGTATCGGTCTGGCTTCACAATCCCAATGAAGTCTTTAAGTCGTTAACCTGGTTTTAGAAGAAGAAAACCAAAGTTTAAAGTAGAACCGACTCTAGTATGAAAACTAGTATCACACGTGAGGTGTGGGGATTAGTTTTGCACATATACTAGAATTTCCCTTATATAGTCTTTCAAATCAGGGTTTGCAATTAGGTTACCTTGGTAACAAAGCAATCAATATCCATCGTTAGATGAAAACCTGATTTAGATTCAATCTAATATTTCTCAACCGTTAGATCGAAAACTTAGATTGTTACACACACTTGACAATGCACGCTTCTAGTTTGTTAACTGTACCCAAACGTATGCATTTGTTGGTTCAACAATAGTTAACCAAAAGGTTATCCATATGAGCACTCCATATCAACCACGTTCTTCTTCAACATAACTAGTTAAAATGACTTCGAGATGAACTAGTTAGAGAGTTTTTCAATTGCAAGGAAATCTCATGTACTACAATTGAAGCAAAGATGATTTGATTCACTTGAATCGGTTCATGAACTTTTATAACCACGGTTTGCAAACTGCATTCCTTAGTCTTTTTAAGTTTAAGTTCATAAATCATCTTCAGATATATAACCTTCTCAAGTTCGCAGACTAGGTTCGCGGACTGAAGTCACCGGGCAGAGTTTACAAACTCCAGCAGAAATTCTCGGGTATGAGAACTTTGTCGGTTCGCGGACTTAGTTCACGCAAATAGTTTGTCAACTCCAGCAGAAATTCTCGGGTTTGAGAACTTCGGCAGTTCGCGGACTTGGCTCACCCTATTCTTCCGGTTCTCTTGATCAACAAAGTTCGCAAACTTTGGTTCAAGGAATATGACTTATACATAAATGTGTTTCCACAATAATGCTTATATCCACCATTAGTTATGTAATCTAAACTCTCATTTCAATCATTGAAACATTCTTAGAGGACGTTATGTAGTAGTTACACCATTTCTCGTCAAAGCAATTTTCAAGATGATTGAAACATATCATGACTTTCGTCACATGGTAAAGATAAACTTGGTTAAATAGAAAAGCTTACCAACTCATATTTCGAGATATAGATAGGCGAAGTATACTCGGGTCGAAATACTACATGTGTATAATCAAAGTCTATATATATAGCATACGACTTCTTGTCTCAAAGAGTAGGAGATAAAGTAGATAGACTTTTGAGTGATAGATAAGTTCAAGTCTTCACATACCTTTTTGTCGAAAAGTTCCACCGGTTCCTTGAGTAGTTCTTCTACTTGTATGATGAATCGCCATGAAGTCCTTGAGCTCAACTACACTTTCTATCCTAGTCCGAGACTTAGCTATAATAGACTAGAAATCAAGACTTATAGTTTTGATCACTAACATTGACAAACATGCTTGAGATAGCAACGCATGCGAGTTCGACCGAGCAATGCTCTAACAATCTCCCCCTTTGTCAATTTTAGTGACAAAACTATGAATACATATGGAATATAAAAAAGATAAAGAAACTTTAGTAGGTCCTATTCCACATGTCTAATATTCAACATTCCTCGAAATCTTCGTCACTTCCAAGTACTCCAATGATCCCAAACGTTGTAAGTTTAGCATCACCGCTGTTGAAGATCCGTAGCTATAACAATGAGAAAACATAGTTCTCGGTCATTGTTATACAGTGTCATAGTATTATTACACAATGTCAAAGTTCAATTGTATCATAACTTCAACAATAATACTATGGTGATATGTATCACTCCCCCTTAGTCAATACTCCATCTCACATGGAAACCACTCCCCCTTACACAATGATCCGAAAACCATATGTATTTGTCGTGTGAACTACATATTAATTGTCCCCCTTTTTGTCAATAAATTTGCAAAGGTACAAGAACGGGATCAAAATGAAATTTCCGAGAGAGACATTTCATGACAAAAAGAAAAAAAATACATACAAACTAATTTAGACGCAATCATAAAGCCGAAGCTAAATGCATTCATGAAGGAGTTTTAAAGATACAAGATAACCCCTCTAAAATTCCATAGCCGCACACCCCTCAAGATATGACCATGAAGCACAAGTTCAAAAGAACTCTCCCCATTTGATGTCATTACCGAAAGAACAACAAGAGCGACCTTAATTTCGAAAGAAAAGAAGGATTTTTATTGGACACAAAAAACCATGAGAATGATTTCCTATATCCAAAAACTCAATCAAATTAATCACATGTAAACCCATGATTAATTTAATCAGAATACGCAACCAAATTAAACACAAAAAGTGATCAATTCAATTGATTATGCTCGATATAAGAGAACTTATGGAGACACGAAAATACTCAACTAGACTAATTATAAGAGAACCCATAATTAATCTAATTGGAATACACAACCAAACTAATCACAAAAGTAATCAATTTAATTGTCATTTATTTTGCTCGACATAAGAAAACTTACGGAGCAATAACTAAATAATCAAATAAGATGATTAATTTAGTTAAATATGCTCGACATAACATATCTCACGGAACAACAACTAAGATAAAAAATCAACTTGGTCGTATAGTGCTCAACAAAAGATATATTACGGAGCCTCACAGTAATACATAAAATATGGATCAAGGATGATCAATACTGCGGAATACACAAGGATTCATTCTATTTTCCATCATCATTTGCATAACAATATTTAATAGACATAATCCTTGAAAACAAAAGATTTTAATATCTTCCATCAAATATTTGAAAATATAGGCTTAACTTTTGTATTTGTCAAAAGTCCATTCATTATTTTATCAATACGTGAATACCGATCACGAATGACTTTACTTTTGACAAAGTATGGGACAAACATAGTTCACGGTCGTAAACCCCAATATCCCATAAAAAATTGCAATATAAAAAATCATAAATATTAATAATGCAATAACATCATCTTCCAAATAGTTTTTAGAATTTAAACCAATAAACCTAAAAAATAACAAGAAGATGAAAAATAATAGCTATGTGTAGTCACAATCATTAAAGCACTAGTTATTCTTCCAACTAAATCAAAAAGAAGACATACTAGGCAACAATGTCTTTGAGAAATTCTTTATCATTCCTGAACTCCTTGTCGTCAACAGCCATTGGAACATAAGGTTCGTGGAGAGAGGAGTTAATATCAACAAACCGTCTTGGCTGTTGATGTCGAACTAGGGCTTTCTGAATTTCCAAAAATCTTAAAAAACAAGATTTTATTTCACTAATCTCCTTTCTTACTTCCTTCAACTCATCAAGAACATCGGAAAACTTCTGAGAGTTAGAAGGGACAGCCCTTGGCTTTCTTGTATTCCTCCTCTTTCTTTTTAAGGATGGAGTTACTGGAGATTTCTCTTTTTCCTTGACTGATGGCTTAACAATCATGTTGACATCTTTTCCATCCAAAGACATGATGCTTAGAGAACAGTTATAAACAACTGGTTTTTGTGAGTGGAATTCACAATCTCATCAAGCAGTCTTAAGATAAAAAGGATATCAGAGAGGAAAAAGGAATGTAGGGTTCGCAACCTTTAAACAGGTTCGTGGACGTCCAACTCTAAACCCTATAAAGAGTAGAATTATCGATAATAACCCTTTATTTTATTTGATAGACAGGAAAAACAAACCTAAGAAAAAAAACTTTTCCTAAAGCCTGAATGGTACACAATCTTATCTCTTTTGATCAGGCACATGAGACAAGATTTACCAAACAACACAATTAATTTGTGCTGTGGTGAACAACAATTTGTCCACCATTTTTCTCTTGAGATAAATCCTCTGACTTCTGTCTATCAAAGCTATTTGACCATACCTTATTCTCTAATGGTCTTATTTTGTCTTTGGAAACCAACTTCTTAGACGAAGATAAAATCCTACATACCTCAACAGTCTTCTGAGCAAGTTTAAGCTTCCTTGCCAATCGATTTGCTCTTCGTTGAAGTTTGTTGGCGTGCCTCACTTGATGTTTATACTTGTAATATCTTGATAGTTCATGACCCTTCTGAGAATAAAACGAGCACATCAATCTTGGATAGTATTCAGGCATCTATGGTGTGAAAGCATCTAGACACATAGATTCTGAAACATTACAGACAGAGTTTCCAAAGGATGGTCAATTCATTCTTCCAGCTTGATTGGATTCTCTTCTTCACCGAAACCATCAAGGTTCATATATGTATTGCTATAATTATCAAAATCAATGTTTTCACATAGAAGACCAACTCTTGATTTCCTATCTTCATCAGAATCATAGATCTTAGACATATCATCAAGTGTTACAACAATACCTTTGTTCCCAGTGTATTTTCTATGGTTTGGGAACACGTTTGAAAAATGACCAAAACCTTTACACTTAAAGCACTGTGGCATATCCTCGTCATCAGCCTCGTAAGCATCCCTGTTTTTAGGTGGAACGCGATTGTGAGGTTTATTTGATGACCTAGGTTTGTCTCTTGAAAATCGTTTACTACTCTTCAATAGAAGATACCTAAACTGTCTTGTGATCAAGGAGACTGATTTTTCAAGATCTTCATCCGGAAAATCACCCTCAGACTGATCATCCTCAGAGATATAAACACTTTTACTTTTATCAAGTAATTTAGTGTTCTTCTGTCCTTTAAAGGCAACATCCTTTCCGATTTTGGATGTATGCTCATGATCAAAGATCTTTATCTTTCCAACCAATGTATTTCTGGAAAGATTATCAAGGTTATTTCCCTCAACGATGGCGTGCTTCTTAGACTCGTATCTAGATGGCAACGATCTGAGAATTTTCATCACAATGTCCTTTTCAGGAATAGTCTTACCCAATGCAAAAGATGCATTAACAATTTTAGACACTATGTGATTAAACTCATCAATTTTCCTGCTCTAATACCAATTGAAAAAGCGGGGGCCTAACAACACCACCCAATATTTCGCTTAGAAATTTGTATGGACTAATTCCAATATACTTTGCTAGAGAATCAACTAGATAGTCAGACTCAATATAGATTAAATTATATCGAGGAGTTAATATCTCTCTCTCTTGTTTTGATTTACTCGAGCTAACAGAAATCAGCGAGTCCTTAATCAAACACAAGGAATAACTTGGATGGTACCAAAGACCAATATCCAAGGATCAATCAATGACAATCAACAACCAAAGGTTGGATTACTCTAATTGATGATCTAAAGCACAACCTGTATTATTTCAATTATAAAGATAAAACAATATAATGCGGAAATTGAAATAACGCAGACACCAAAAATTTGTTAACGAGGAAACCGCAAATGCAGAAAAACCCCGGGACCTAGTCCAAATTGAACACACACTGTATTAAGCCGCTAAAGACACTAGCCTACTCCAAACTAACTTCGGACTGGACTGTAGTTCAACCCCAATCAGTCTCCCACTGATCCAAGGTACAGTTGTACTCCCTACGCCTATGATCCCAGCAGGATACTGTGAATTTGATTCCCTTAGATGATCTCACCCACAACTAAGAGTTGCTACGACCCAAAGTCGAACACTTAACAATAAACAAATTTGTCTCACACCGACAAGTCTATCAAAGGATCAGTCTGTCTCCCACAGATAAACCCTAAAATATTTTGTTCCGTATTTTGTTAATAATCAAGGTGAACATGAACCAATTGATAATCCGGTCTTATATTCCCGAAGAACAGCCTAGAGTTATCAATCACCTCACAACAATCTTAATCGTATGGTAGCGAAACAAGATGTTGCGGAATCACAAACAATGAGACGAAGATGTTTGTGATTACCATTTATATCTTGCCTATCTGAGATATCAATCTCAAGCCAATCAATCTGATTGTACTCGTACGATAGAAGATGCAAGATCAAATCACACAACTACGATAAAAGTAGTATCGGTCTGGCTTCACAATCCCAATGAAGTCTTTAAGTCGTTAACCTAGTTTTAGAAGAAGAAAACCAAAGGTTAAAGGAGAACCGACTCTAGTATGAAAACTAGTATCACACGTGAGGTGTAGGTATTAGTTTTGCACAGATACTAGAGTTCCCCTTATATAGTCTTTCAAATCAGGGTTGGCAATTAGGTTACCTTGGTAATAAAGCAATCAATATCTATCGTTAGATGAAAACCTGATTTAGATTCAAGCTAATATTTCTCAATCGTTAGATCGAAAACTTATCTTGTTACACACACTTGACAATGCACGCTTCTAGGTTTATTAACCGTACCCAAACATATACATTTGTTGGTTCAACAATAGTTAACCAAAAGGTTAGCCATATGAGCATTCCATATCATCCACGTTCTTCTTCACCATAAATAGTTCAAATGACTCCAAGATGAACTAGTTAGAGAGTTGTTAAATTGCAAGGAAATATCATGTACTACACCAGACACAATTGAAGCAAAGATGATTTGATTCACTTGAATCGGTTCATGAAATTTTATAGCCACGGTTTGCAAACTGCATTCCTTAGTCTTTTTAAGTTTAAATTCAGAAATCATCTTCATATATATAACCTTCTCAAGTTCGCAGACTAGGTTCGCGGACTCAAGTTACCGGGCAGAGTTTACAAACTCCAACAGAAATTCTCGGGTATGAGAACTTCGCCGGTTCGCAGTATGGGTTCATGGACTGTGTTCGCGTACTTAGTTTCACTCAAATATTTTGTCAACTCTAGCATAAATTCTCGGGTTTGAGAACTTCGGCAGTTCGCGGACTTGGCTCACGTCATTCTTCCGGTTCTCTTGATCAACAAAGTTTGCAAACTTTGGTTCAAGGAATATGACTTATACATAAATGTATTTCCACAACAATGCTTATGTCCACCATTGGCTATGTAATCTAAACTCTCATTTCAATCATTGAAACATTCTTAGAGGACGTTATATAGTTGTTACACCATTTCTCGTCAAAGCAATTTTCAAGATGATTGAAACATATCATGACTTTCGTCACATGGTAAAGATAACTTGGTTAAAGCGAAAAGTACTAACTCATATTTCGAGATATAGATAGGCGAAGTATACTCGGCTCGAAATACCAAATGTGTATAATTAAAGTCTATATATATATATCGCATACGATTTCTTGTCTCAAAGAGTAGGAGATAGAGTAGATAGACTTTTGAGTGATAGATAAGTTCAAGTCTTCACATACCTTTTTGTCGAGAATTTGCACCGGTTACTTGAATAGTTTTTCTACTTGTATGATGAATCGCCATGAAGTCCTTGAGCTCAACCACACTTTCTATCCTAGTCCGAGACTTAGCTATAATAGACTAGAAATCAAGACTTATAGTTTTGATCACTAACATTGACAAACATGCTTGGGATAACAACGCATGTGAGTTCTACCAAGCAATGCTCTAACACATGGGTTTAACGGTTCTACCAAAACAAGTTTCGGTTCTACCTCCATGTAAGTACTGTGCATAGTCACACTAGCTTTCCAAAATTCGGTTGACTAGGTACTAGGATCAGTTCCCCACATATATATGGTATCTAACTTATATGTATTGCACATGTCCATAAGATAGGTTCCACTTTTCCTAAAAACGTGTTGCACATGTCCATAAGATCGGTTCCCCTTTCTACTAAAAACTTGTTGCACCTCATACAAGGATCGATTCCTTTTTGTGATGTGTTGCACCTCTTACTAGGATCGGTTCCCCTTTACCTAGATCCGGTCATACACAAATCACAAACTCGATCACACCATCTCAAGTGATTACTTAAGATCGGTTTTTACTAATAAAAGTCATACCAATACATAAGTCAGGCCTTTGTTAATAGTTCTACCAAGAACACAAACAAGTCATGAGCGGTTATACTAAATCACACATATTTTTTGTTTACGAGATATGCAATGAATAACAATACCAATAACACCTGGAGATTTCCTTTTCGATTCATAAACAAGTTTATGAACTTACTTCCTTAAAACACATGCAAAAAATTGTTTCCTAGGATGAAATCCTCACCTCATACCCATACATAATCACAATAGCATTTAAACTATTATGTCGATATCTTATCTACAAAGTTTAATGGTTAAGCAATAAACCTCGTATTGTATTCCTTAATACTATATCTATCTAGAGTGTTCATGCTTCGCAGTTTTGTTTTCAATATGCACGGCCTGAAAGATACGTTAGGGAATGAAACAGTTCAAATTAAATATCTCTAACCTCAAATGGAAGGATGATGTTGTCGTTGTAGCTTCTTACTTCTTCACTTCTTCAAATCTTCGCAATACTTGTAATGTCTCATATCCTAATACTTTCAAGCTAACCTATACGAAGTTGACTCTAGTACATAATCAAGCGACTCTTAAAACGAGTTTTGATTCACTAAAATATGACAACTAAACTTAACATACCAACGCTTGGTGGGTTCAACCGAGCAATTCTCTAACAAAACCTGAGGCAACACCGTTCAAGTCGCGTATCCGCAAAGTAGCAGCCATCTACCAGGAAGCGGTAGAAAAGGAGTTGCAGAATCTCCTAGCCGCAGAATTCATACGAGAAGTCAAATATACCACATGGATATCCAATATGGTGATCGTACCTAAGAAGAACGGAGGCGTGCGCATCTGCATCGACTTTAGTAACCGCAACAAAGCATGCCCCAAGAACAGCTACCCGCTACCCAAAATTGTCCAATTAGTCAACACAACCGAAGGAAACCGAAGGCTATCCTTCATGTATGGTTATTCCGGGTACAACTAAATTGCACTTGCAGAAGAAGATCAGGAGCAAACTGCGTTCTTCACTCCACGGCTTGCATTGTTATACAAGGGTGCCTTTTGGACTGAAGAACGTGGGAGTAACATACCAATGATTAGTAGACAAAATCTTCAAGCAGTGGATAGGTAAGATATTGGAAGTCTACGTAGACGACATGCTTGTTAAAAGAAAAGAAGCGAAGAACCATCTGTCGGATCTATAGGAGATATTCGAAGCCATTCAAAGCTGTCACATGAATGTCAATCCATAGGAATGCACGTTCGGAGTAACCTCAGTAAAATTCCTAGTATTGTGATTGAATGAACAGTGGTGCAGTTGAATATGGTTATGAAGAATGCAGGGAAAATTCCTAGTATTCCTAGTATTCTGATTCGGAACTTGAATTTGACACTGAGTTGGTTGATCTCCTGAATAAAGAGATTCTTCAAGAGAACCTTCGTCTTAAAGCCTCCTTGAGGAATGTTGAATCATCACTCCAGACGAAGAATATTGAGATAGAGCATCTTAATACTAAATTCGTCAAAACCATGTCTCTAAAGGAAGAAGAGATTAATTCTCCCAGAGATGACCTACAAAGGCTGTTTGGGAGCTCTGACAAAATTGCAGCAATGTTGTTTGTTCAGAGATCCTTTGGAAACAATCATGGTTCAGGATTCAAAAGCAAAACAGCAAAAATGATGGATTCTGCAAATCAGGAAACAATGGTTGGGTGTTTTGTCAAACAGGAAAAATTACATAGAGACGAAAAATCAGTATTGATCTGCTCCTTCTGTGGACACTGAAGGCATGATAAAGATACCCGTTGGAGATTCAAGAAAAGCAACAAAAGAGACACCAAACTTCAAAAGAACATGCAAAGAGTGAGTCTGGATAAATATAAGCAAGGTAAATACTCCAGAAGAAGTAAGAAATCTGTTGGACAACCAACACGACAAGCTACGAAAAAACAAGGGAAGTGGGCATTTGGCCCTTCCGGTCACTAACTGAATGGTGACGTTTGCCTTCTCATCTTTAACTTGGGAAAGATGAGAAGTGTCTTAGAAGTGTCTCAAGTCAATGTTCGTGAATTTCCTTTTATTTGTGTAGGCAATCCTTTTAGATTCTTGGAAGACCTTGTCAAAATTATCTAGGGTTTGACACTTATAAATCTCCTTTTATTGTTTGTTTCTTCCTTCCTTCAATTACATTCTCATGGCTCCTGTAACTAGAGGTACTACCAAAAGAGATGCAGTAGAAGCAGTCAATGTACATCTGTGCAAAGGAATCACTTCCTCGAGAATGATGAAGAAGAAGTCAACAACCAATGGAGAAGGTTCTTCCTCTAACTGTCTCTTTTCTGTTTCTCTTGCTGATAATCATTTTAAAGACATGGTGAAAGTTTTCATCAACAAGCGAAACGATTTAAAATATCGAATTGTTTCCTCTTTAGAATAGATAACTCACTATGAGCAAAGGTTGTATCTGACCAAGAATACCTTGCGTGATCTAAAAAGAGAACTTAGTGAGTTAACTGATATTTCTGAAGATCCAGAGGAATTGAACGATCCCATAATCAATGGGTTTTTCAATAATGAGAAGGAATTATCTGTAGAAGCTTTGAGAAAGACCTACAATGCCTAGTAAGTCTTCGTTTTGGTTTAGTTGGAAGAATAACTAGTGCTTGGAATAGAAATGATTATGACTACACATAGCTATTATTTTTCATTTTCTTTTTCTTTTTTAGGTTTATTGGTTTAAATTCTAAAAACTATTTGGAAGATGATGTTTTTGCAATATTAATTTATGATTTGTTATATTGCAATTTTTTATGGGATATTGGGGTTTACGACCGTGAACTATGTTTGTCCCATACTTTGTCAAAAGTAAAGTCGTTCGTGATTGGTATCCACGTATTGATAAAAGAATGAATGGACATTTGACAAATACAAAAGTTAAGCCTATATTGTCAAATATTTGATGGAAGATAGGTTAAAATCTTTTGTTTTTCAAGGATTATGTCTATTAAATATCGTTATGCAAATATTGATGGAAAATAGAATGAATCCTTGTGTATTCCGCGGTATTGATCATCCCTGATCCATATTTTATGTATTACTGTGAGGCTCCGTAATATATCTTATGTGGAGCACTATACAACCAAGTTGATTTTTTTTAGATTAGTTGTTGTTCCGTGAGATATGTTATGTCGAGCATATAGAACTAAATTAATCATCTTGTTTGGTTATTTAGTTATTGCTCCGTAAGTTTTCTTATGTCGAGCAAAACAAATGACAATTAAACTGATTACTCTTGTGATTAGTTTGGTTGTGTATTCCAATTAGATTAATTATGGGTTCTCTTGTAATTAATCTAGTTGAGTATTTTCGTGTCTCCATAAGTTCTCTTATGTTGAGCATAATCAATTGAATTGATCGCTTTTTGTGGTTAATTTGATTGCGTATTCCGATTAAATTAATCATGGGTTTACTTGCGATTAATTTGATTGATTTTTTGGATATAGTAAATCACTCTCATGGTTTTTTGTGTCCAATAAAAAATCCTTATTTTCTTTCGAAATTAAGGTCGCTCTTGTTTTTCTTTCGGAAATGACATAAAATGGGGGAGAGTTCTTTTGAACTTGTGCTTAATGGTCATATCTTGAGGGGTGTGCGGCTGTGGAATTTTAGAGGGGTTATCTTGTATGCTTAAACTCCTTGATGAATGCATTTATCTTCGGCTTTATGATTGCATCTACATTAGTTGGTATGTATTTTTTCTATTTGTGATGAAATGTCTCTCTCGGAAATTTCATTATGATCCCGTTCTTGTACCTTTGCCAATTTTATTAACAAAAAGGGGGAGAACTAATATGTAGTTCACACTACAAATACATATGGTTTTCGGATCACTGTTCAAGAGGGAGTGGTTTCCATGTGAGATGGAGTATTGACTAAAGGGGAGTGATACATGTCACCATACTATTATAGTTGAAGTTACGATACAATTGAACTTTGACGCTGTGTAATAATACTATGACACTGCATAACAATGATCGAGAACTTTGTTTTCTCATTGTTATAACTAAGGATCTTCAACAACGGTGATGCTAAACTTACAACCTTTGGGATCATTGGAGTACTTGGAAGTGACGAAGATTTCGAGGAATGTTGAAGATTAGACATGTGGAATAGGAGCTACTAAAGTTTCTTTATATTTTTTGTATTCCATATGTATTGATAGTTTTGTCACTAAAATTGACAAAGGGGGATATTGTCAGAGCATTGGTCGGTAGAACTTGCATGTGTTAGAGCATTGCTCGGTCGAACTCGCATGTGTTTGAGCATTGCTCGGTCAAACTCGCATGCGTTTATATCTCAAGCATGTTTGTCAATGTTAGTGATCAAAACTATAAGTCTTGATTTCTAGTCTATTATAGCTAAGTCTCGGACTAGGATAAAAAGTGTAGTTGAGCTCAAGGACTTCATGGAGATTCATCATACAAGTAGAAGAACTACTCAAGGAACCGGTGTAACTTCTCGACAAAATGGTATGTGAAGACTTGAACTTATCTGTCACTCAAAAGTCTATCTACTCTATCTCCTACTCTTTGAGACAAGAAGTCATATGCTATATATATAGACTTTGATTATACACATTTGGTATTTCGAGCCGAGTATACCTCGCCTATCTTTATATAGAAATATGTGTTGGTAAGCTTTTCGCTTCGATCAAGTTTATCTTTACCATGTGATGAAAGTCATGATATGTTGCAATCATCTTGAAAATTTCTTTGATGAGAAATGGTGTAACAACTATATAACGTCCTCTAAGAATGTTTCAATGATTTGAATGAGAGTTTAGATTACGTAACCAATGATGGACATAAGCATTTATTATGGAAACACATTTATATATAAGTCCTATTCCTTGAACCAAAGTTTGCGAACTTTGTTGATCAAGAGAACCGGAAGAATGGCGTGAGCCAAGTCCGCGAACTGCCGAAGTTCTCAAACCCGAGAATTTCTACTGGATTTGACAAACTAATTGCGTGAAGCTAAGTCCGCGAACCCAGTCCGCGAACCGGCGAAGTTCTCAAACCCGAGAATTTCTGTTGGAGTTTGTAAACTCTGCCCGGTAACTTAAGTCCGCGAACCTAGTCTGCGAAGTTGAGAAGGTTATATATCTGAAGATGATTTGTGAACTTAAACTTAAAAAGAATAAGGAATGCAGTTTGCAAACCGTGGATATAAAAGTTCATCAACCGACTCAAGTGAATCAAATCATCTTTGCTTCAATTGTGTCTTGTGTAGTACATGATATTTCCTTGCAATTGAACAACTCTCGAACTAGTTCATCTTGAAGTCATTTGAACTAGTTATGGTGAAGAAGAATATGGTTGATATGAAATGCTCATATGGCTAACCATTTGCTTAACTATTGTTGAACCAACAAGTACATACGTTTGGGTACGGTTAACAAACCTAGAAACGTCCATTGTCAAGTGTGTCTAACATGCTAAGTTTTCGATCTAACGGTTGAGAAATATTAGCTTGAATCTATTCAGGTTTTCATCTAATGGTGAATATTGAATGCTTTGTTACTAAGCTAACATTGATTGCAAACCCTGATTTGAAACACTATATAAAGGAGACATCTAGTATTGTGCAAAACTAATCCCCGTACCTCACGTGTGATACTAGTTTGCATATTAGAGTCGTTTCTCCTTTATCCTATGGTTTTCTTATTCTAAAACCAGGTTAACGACTTAAAGACTTCATTTGGATTTTGAAGCCAGACCGATACTACTTTTATCGTAGTTGTGTGATCTGATCTTGCATCTTCTATCGTACGAGTACAATCAGATTTATTGGATTGAGATTGATATCTATGATAGGAAAGATATAAAAAGTAATCACAAACATCTTCGTCTCATTGTTTGTGATTCTGCAACATCTTGTTTCGCTGGCGTACGATTAAGATTGTTGTGAGGTGATTGATAACTCTAGGTTGTTCTTCGGGAATAGAAGACCGGATTATCAATTGGTTCCTGTTCACCTTGATTATTATCAAAAGACGGAACAAAACCTTTAGGGTTTATCTGTGGGAGACAGATTGATCCTTTGATAGACTTGTCTGTGGGAGACAGATTTGTTTATTATCAAAGCCTGCGATTTTGGGTCGTAGCAACTCTTAGTTGTGGGTGAGATCAGCTAAGGGAATCAAGTACGCAGTATCCTGCTGGGATCAGAGGCGTAGGGAGTACAACTGTACCTTGGATCGGTTGGAGACTGATTGGGGTTCAACTACACTCTAGTCCGAAGTTAGATTGGAGTAGGCTAGTGTCTGTAGCGGTTTAATACAATGTGTGTTCAATCTGGACTAGATACCGGGGTTTTTCTGCATTTGCAGTTTCCTCGTTAACAAAATTTCTGGTGTTTGTGTTATTTCTATTTCCGCATTATATTGTTTATCTTTATAATTGAAATAATACAGGTTGTGCATTAGATCATCAATTAGAGTAATCCTTCTTTTGGTTATTGATTTTCATTGATTGATCCTTGGATATTGGTCTTTGGTACCATCCAAGTTATTCCTTGTGCTTGATTAGAGACTCGCTGATTTCTATTAGCTTGAGTAAATCAAAACAAGAGAGAGATATTAACTCCTTGAGATACTTTTACCTAGATTGAGTCTGACTGTCTAGTTGATTCTCTAGAAAGTATTTCGGAGTTAGTCCATACATATTGCTAAGCGAAATATTGGGTGGTGTTGTTAGACCCCCGCTTTTTCAATTGGTATCAGAGCAGGCAAAAAAGTTTAAGACCTTACAAGTCTGTGTTTGTAGCGATCTGACTCTATGGACAAGAGTACTATCTCTGATAAACGCTTTACCAGAAATAAAAGTTCTATCTTGTCTAACTCTATTAAAGAGAAGGGTTCTACAATCTCGAATATAGATGAAACTTATGTACTGACGAGACAGACTAACACTGACATGAGTACTTATGATTACCCTTCAAATATGAGCCTCTCCATTAATGAACGGGATTCAGCTGAAGAGAGTGAATTGATTCTAATTCTTGTTAGAATCCAAGCTGATGGATTCAATCGGTTGAACAACCATGTCAGTGTTCTACTTGGTGTAATAAGAGATTGCAAACCCAAAGGTAATTCTGAAGTTCATTCTTCGTGTGCGTCTCTTGAGGCTAGCCTCAGAAGAGATACCTTGGAAATTGACCATCCCTTGAGTAAGCTCTCTATTCAAGGATGCTCAAATCTATCTAATATGCTAAGTACTTCTGACATAACTAAAGATGGTTCATACTCAAAAGTAAAAATGGAAGCCCCTTCTAGTAAACCGGATATGCCTGAAGTCACCAACATTCAAGGATGTTGCACATCAAATGAAGGGAAGAAATCTTCTAACGATGATATTAAGACTGTACTATCTAATCATTCTGATGATCATAAAGTATGTCTTGTCTGTGAGATAAAAAGTTCTGTTAAAGGAAAAGGAATCTCTAAGTTGAAGAAAAACTCCTTGGTTCAACTTCAACACACCTTAGATTTAATTCTTAAATGTATAACTGACATTCGTGTGACTAAACCAATTGGTTTTTGTACCTACCCTGTGTATGTTACCAGGAAAGTCAGTTCAATGAGTTCCTCGAACACTCAAGTATAAAACAGACGTCTTAATAAACATCATCTAAAGGAAGATCGTGTCGTGGTCTCTGGAAATAACGCTGCTCCTGTTGAGAAAGGAAGTTCAGAAGAAAGAAGAAAAATTCATGAAATGAGAGCTAATATGAAAAACATAACCGAAGGGTATAAAGAATTCGTCAACAGGTTGTCCTCCTCCTCAAACCAAAATTCTACTGGTAAGAACTCAAACTATGTCTCGTATTTTGATGACAGTAAGTTTTATGATAATTTCTCACATAAAAATGAGTCCCTCTCTAGATTCAGGAGGAAAAAGAGACTTGACCATAAACACAAATCTCTTGATGAGCTTGTGGCTCATACTTGTGCTAATTAATCACAAGGGTTGAAGATCTTACTCATAAAAACCATGTTGAGTAAGATGTGTTAATATTCAGGTATACTTTTGGCATTTGCGTCTGTTAAGTTGAGCTATCTTCTTATCATCCATAGCTAAGATTTTTGATTGCAGACTCACTGTTCTTAAAGTATTTTTTGTAAAGTGTCATTAGGAAGTCTTCTTCTGAATCTTGTTTCTTGCTTCAACTATGCTCAAAATTGCCTTCCTGAGTTATGGATTTTTTCTAGTCTTTTGTTGCAAAAGTCCCTTTTGGACTTTTTTTTTTTGGTCATGTTGTACTCGAACGGATATCTGTGTTCTAGGACGAGTCAACTGTTTAAGAAAACCCTAGAATCCCTTCCCTAAGAGACCCTTAAATATCAACCTATTGAGTTACGAAAGTCACGTACGCATACTCTAGGTTGGCTTCTGGGTTGTCAAGAATGTCTTCTTCTTCATCTTGCTATGGTGGTTTTGCAAGAGGATTCCTTGACAAAGGTTGTGTTGTTGAGTCCAAGAAGAAAAGAACCCTTATAGATGAAGATCATCTTAATGCTTCATGTTATTTTTCCTATGTTCATGAGGATGCTGAAAAGGATGATATGATTTCTGCTGAAGTTGTTCATGACTTTCTTAAGTACTTTGGGGAAGCAAAACAAGAGCTCATTGTGACTCTGAAAAATCTTGATGCATTGAAAATTGAGTCGGAAAAGGTTATTGTTGACCTTGGTCTAATAAAGTCTTACATCAATCATCTTCGCAAAGAGAATCACCTCTCCGATGTTGCAATGAATGTTGTTGATCACAAGCTCAAAGACCCTTTATCTCATGAGGAATCTGAACCGTCCGTATGATCTTAGTTCGTGTTCAGAATAGGACTGGAGTCTTTTTTCCGTTAGCTTGTTTTGTTTGTTGCCTAGTATGTCTTCTTTTTGGTTTAGTTGGAAGAATAACTAGTGCTTTGAATAACAATGATTGTGACTACACATAGCTATTATTTTTCATTTTCTTGTTCTTTTTTAGGTTTATTGGTATTAAATTCTAAAAATATTTGGAGGATGATGTTTTTGAAGTATTAATCTTTATGATTTGTTATATTGCAATTTGTTATGGGATTGGTGTTTACGTCCGTGAACTATGTTTGTCCCATACTTTGTCAAAAGTAAAGTCGCCCGTGATCGGTATTCACGTACTGGTAAAAGAATGAATGGACTTTTGGCAAATACAAAATTTAAGCCTATATTGTCAAATACTTGATGGAAGATAGGTTAAAATCTTTTATTTTCAAGGATTATGTCTATTAAAATCGTTATGCAAATAGTGATGGAAAATAGAATGTATCCTTGTGTATTCCGCAGTATTGATCATCCCTGATCCATATTTTATGTATTACTGTGAGGCTTCGTAATGTATCTTATGTTCAGCACTATACAACCAAGTTGATTTTTTTAGCTTAGTTGGTGTTCCGTGAGGTGTATTATGTCGAGCATATTGAACTAAATTAATCATCTTGTTTGGTTATTTACTTATTGCTCCGTAAGGCTTCTTATGTCGAGCAAAACTACAATTAAATTGATTATTTTTGTAATTAGTTTGGTTGTGTATTCCAATTAGATTAATTATGGGTTCTCTTGTAATAAATCTAGTTGAGTATTTTCGTGTCTCCATGAGTTCTCTTATGTTGAGCACAATCAATTGAATTGATAAATTTTTGTGTTTAATTTGATTGCGTATTCCGATTAAATTAATCATGGGATTACTTGTGATTAATTTGATTGAGTTTTTGGATATAGGAAATCATTCTTATGGTTTTTGGTGTCCAATAAAAATCCTTCTTTTCTTTCGAAATTAAGGTCGCTCTTGTTGTTCTTTCGGGAATGACATCAAATGGGGGAGAGTTCTTTTGAACTTGTGCTTAATGGTCATATCTTGAGGGGTGTGCGGCTGTGGAATTTTAGAGGGGTTATCTTGTATCTTTAAACTCCTTGATGAATGCATTTAGCTTCGGCTTTATGATTGCATCTAAATTAGTTGGTATGTATTTTTTTTTCCTTTTGTCATGAAATGTCTCTGTCGGAAATTTCATTATGATCCCGTTCTTGTACCTTTGCCAATTTTATTGACAAAAAAGTGGAGAATTAATATGTAGTTCACACTACAAATACATATGGTTTTCGGATCATTGTGTAAGGGGGAGTGGTTTCTATGTGATATGGAGTATTGACTAAGGGGGAGTGATACATATCACCATAGTATTATTGTTGAAGTGTGATACAACTTAACTTTGACGCTGTGTAATAATACTATGACACTGTATAACAATGATCGATAACTATGTTTTCTCATTGTTATAGCTACGGATCTTCAACAACGGTGATGCTAAACTTACAACCTTTGGGATCATTGGAGTACTTGGAAGAGACGAAGATTTCGAGGAATGTTGAAGATTAGACACGTGGAATAAGAGCTACTAAAGTTTCTTTATCTTTTTTGTATTCCATATGTATTGATAGTTTTGTCACTAAAATTGACAAAGGGAGAGATTGTTAGAGCATTGCTCGGTCGAACTCGCATGCATTGCTATCTCAAGCATGTTTATCAATGTTAGTGATAAAAACTATAAGTCTTGATTTCTAGTCTATTATAGCTAAGTCTCGGACTAGTAGTTCAGCTCAAGGACTTCATGGCGATTCATCATACAAGTAGAAGAACTACTCAAGGAACCGGTGGAACTTCTCGACAAAAAGGTATGTGAAGACTTGAACTTATCTATCACTCAAAAGTCTGTCTACTCTATCTCCTACTCTTTGAGACAAGAAGTCGCGTGCTATATATATATAGACTTTGATTATATACATATGGTATTTCGAGCCAAGTATACCTCGCCTATCTATCTCTCGAAATATGTGCTGGTAAGATTTTCGCTTTGATCAAGTTTATCTTTACCATGTGACGAAAGTCATGATATGTTTCAATCATCTTGAAAATCGCTTTGAGGAGAGATGGTGTAACAACTGTATAACGTCCTCTAAGAGTGTTTCAATGATTGGAATGAGAGTTTAGATTACATAACCAATGGTGGACATAAGCATTATTGTGAAAACACATCTATGTATAAGTCCCATTCCTTGAACCAAAGTTTGCGAACTTTGTTGATCAAGAGAACCGGAAGAATGGCGTGAGCCAAGTCCGCGAACTCAGTCCGCGAACTGCCGAAGTTCTCAAACCCGAGAATTTCTGCTGGAGTTGACAAACTATTTACGTGAAGCTAAGTCCACGAACTCAGTCCGCGAACCGGCGAAGTTCTCATACCCGAGAATTTCTACTGGAGTTTGTAAACTCTGCCCGGTAACTTAAGTCCGCGAACCTAGTCTGCGAACTTGAGAAGGTTATATATCTGAAGATGATTTCTGAACTTAAACTTAAAAAGAATACGGAATGCAGTTTTCAAACCATGGCTATAAAAGTTCATGAACCGATTCAAGTGAATCAAATCATCTTTGCTTCAATTGTGTCTTGTGTAGTACATGAGATTTCCTTACAATTGAACAACTCTCTAACTAGTTCATCTTGAAGTCATTTGAACTAGTTATGGTGAAGAAGAACATGGTTGATATGAAATGCTCATATGGCTAGCCATTTGTTAACTATTGTTGAACCAACAAGTGCATATGTTTTGGTACGGTTAACAAACATAGAAACGTGCATTGTCAAGTGTGTGTAACAAGCTAAGTTTTCGATCTAACGGTTGAGAAATATTAGCTTGAATCTAATCAGTTTTTCATCTAACGGTGAATATTAAATGCTTTGTTACTAAGCTAACATTAATTGCAAACCCTGATTTGAAAGACTATATAAAGCAGACATATAGTATTGTGCAAAATTAATCCCCACACCTTACGTGTGATACTAGTTTGCATGCTAGAGTCGATTCTTCTTTAACCTTTGGGTTTCTTCTTCTAAAACCAGGTTCACGACTTAAAGACTTCATTGAGATATTGAAGCCAGACCGATACTACCTTTATTGTAGTTGTGTGATCTGATCTTGCATCTTCTATTGTACGAGTACAATCGGATTGATTGGCTTGAGATTGATATCTTCGATAGGAAAGATATAAAAAGTAGTCACAAACATCTTCGTCTCATTGTTTTTGATTCCGCAACATCTTGTTTCGCTACCATACGATTAAGATTGTTGTGAGGCGATTGATAACTCTTGGTTGTTCTTCGGGAATATAAGAACGGATTATCAATTGGTTCCTGTTCACCCTAATTATTATCAAAAGACGGAACAAAACCTTTAGGGTTTATCTTTGGAAGACAAATTGATCCTTTGAGAGACTTGTCTGTGTGAGACAAATTTGTTTATTGTCAAAGCCTGCATTTTGGGTCGTAGCAACTCTTAGTTGTGGGTGAGATCAGCTAAGGGAATCAAGTGCGCGGTATTCTTCTGGGATCAGAGGCGTAGAGAGTACAACTGTACCTTGGATCGGTTGGAGACTGATTGGGGTTCAAATACAGTCTAGTCTGAAGTTAGCTTGGAGTAGGCTAGTGTCTGTAGCGGCTTAATACAGTGTGTGTTCAATCTGGACTAGGTCTCGAGGTTTTTCTGCATTTGCGGTTTCCTCGTTAACAAAATTTCTTGTGTCTGTGTTATTTCTATTTCCGTATTATATTGTTTATCTTTATAATTGAAATAATACAGGTTGTGCGTTAGATCATTAATTAGAGTAATCCGACCTTTGGTTGTTGATTGTCATTGATTGATCATTGGATATTGGTCTTTGGTACCATCCAAGTTATTCCTTGTGTTTGATTAAAGACTCGTTGATTTCTATTAGCTTGAGTAAATTAAAACAAGAGAGAGATATTAACTCCTTGAGATACTTTTACCTAGATTTAGTCTGACTGTCTAGTTAATTCTCTAGAAAGTATTTCGGAGTTAGTCCATACAGATTGCTAAGAAAAATATTGGGTGGTGTTGTTAGATCCTCGCTTTTTCAGTAACATAACATAAAGTATCCCTTCCACAAGAATGAATAAGAAATGTGAAACTGGATCACCTTGTCTTACATCTTTAGCACTCCTGGAGAAAGTTGGTGGTGTACTTGGTACCCTCTCCGTTTCATGTGGAATGTAAGAGTACCCCAAAAAGTAACTTTTATCACTTGGACCCTATGCTATACAAGGAAGCTCCCACTTTAGATACCTTTAGGAATTCCATTGTGATTAATGGGTGTATTATATGTAAAAAAGCCATTGAATCCAATATTTGTTCTTACATTGCGACAAGTAAACTCTGGAATTTTTTATTTCTAGTTTAAATTGTTTTGGGGTGTAAGAAATATGAAACAAAATGAAAGGTAAACCAATGCATTTAGAGTATGATTTTATTTGCAATCTGGTGGACACATTGGAGTGAGAGGAATATAAGACATTTTCAAGGCAAATACAAATCTTGGAATTTCTTCTCTACAACTGGTCGTTGGGTTCTAATATTTTTTGCTCTATTTTTTTTAACTTGGCCCTACATATTTGGGCGATGTTTGTGGATTTTCTCAGTTTCATTATGTTATTTCTTTATTTTGTTTTTCTAGTAAAAAATTGTTTGGCCTGTATTTGCTTGTTCTTGGCTGCTATGTAGCATTTCTGTACCAGGGTTGCCATTGTTTTGTGGCTTTCCCTGTTTTTTATCTTTAATATATTGTCTTTTTCTGAGTAAAAAATTGTAGTGTATGCACCTACTGAGAAACAACTTCATATTGTTTATGCATCCATTAAACGATGCCTGCGCCTAAAAAACAACGACGAGATACAATAACTTATTCTGTTAAAAAATAAAATTTGTTATTATTCTTTGTACTCGTTATATAAATATCTTTGAAAGGTGTTTGAGGGTAAAAACTGGTTCTGCTGTTTTTAGTAAATTTGGGCGTGTTGATGAGAAACGAATTCAATGCACTCCACGGGAGTACTTTTATATTCGAGATATCAATCTATAAGACTCTGGCCTAAACCAAGAAATGGTCGTTCCAGATTCAATTCAGTCACAAGTGAAGGATATGGGGTTGATCTTAGGGAGGGAAGCGAAGAAGGTGTTTGAGATCAGAATGTTGAATTATGAAGGTGTGGCTGTTTATGACTTGTATCAGAATGTGGAACTGGCTTGCAAAATGTAAGCTATCAGTTCTAGGTGTTTTCTGGATACTTGTGTTGATAACACTTGTCCTGTTGAAATAGGTTGAAATCCTATTTATAAAAGTCATTGAGCGCACACCCATAGGAAGTGGAGGTGATTAAGCAGTTGTTTGAGGGTGAAAATGGTTTCTGCTGATTTTGGTAATTTCGAGTGTGTGGGTGAGAAAAAAATTTAAACCCTAAACAATGTACTGCAAGGGAGTACTTTAGATTCGAGAGATCAATCCGTACAAATACGGCCTAAACCAAGAAATGGCCGTTCCAGACTTGCTTCGGTCATAAAGTGAAGGATATGGGTTAGTTTTGGGGAGGGAAGCGAAGAGAGTGTTGAGACCAGAATAGTTGATTCTGGAAGAGTAGTTGTTTTACGACTTGTATCAGATAGTGGGAAGACAACAGATTGGAAAGCTAGAAAATATTTTTCTGAGTGTTGTATGTTCCTGACCAGAACTTGTTGTTCGGTGGAAATAGGTAAGACCTATTTATACAAGTCGAAGTGAAACGTACTCTGGTCTCGTAAGAAATGGAAAAAAAATGAGTAAAGGGCAGGAGATGGTAACTAGTAACGCCTGGAATTGATGTTCCATAAAAAAAGCATTTTACCATTACTCCCTGTATTTACTAACCGCCTCATCCTTATGACACAGTCTTGTAACGGGCGTAGTGTACGCCGCACGCTGTAAACCGCCAAACCAATACCTAATGAGCATCCCCCAGTTTGTGACATGTGTTGATGTCTCGAGTGTTTTCATGGAAAAAATATAGCATGTTGTTGTTGTCTGGCAAGTTGAGCTTGGGAGACTTGCCGGCTTGGTGGTGACCTTCGACGGTTGAGATTTTGCATCAAAGATGGAAGGGTGGCCGTTGATTGTCGCACGCCTTCGTTTTGGCATCCGTGAAGGGAAGGCCGGCATGGCATGGCTTAGGCGCGGCAAGGTGGCTGGCGCGGCATGCCATTGGCACATGTGGCATGGTCGGCATGCCTTGGCATGTTTTAGGCGCGGCCAAACTAGGGTTTTGGCGTTGGGCCAAAGGTTACCATGCGTTGGTTGGTGACCTTGGACGGCTGAGATTTGCATCTAAGATGGAAGGGTGGCTGTTGATTGTCGCATGCCTTCGTTTTGGAAGCCGTGAAGGGAAGGCCGGTATAGCATGGCTTAGGCGCGGCAAGGTGGCTGGCGCGGCATGCCATTGGCACATGTGGCATGGTCGGCATGCCTTGGCATGTTTTAGGCGCGGCCAAACTAGGGTTTTCTCGTTGGGCCAAAGGTCACCATGCGTTGGTTGGTGACCTTGGACGGCTTAGATTTGCATCTAAGATGGAAGGGTGGCAGTTGATTGTCGCACGCCTTCGTTTTGGCAGCCGTGAAGGGAAGGCAGGCATGGCATGGATGAGGCGCGACATGCTATTGGCACATGTGGTATGGTCGGCATGCCTTGGAATGTTTTAGGCACGACCAAACTAGGGTTTTGGCGTTGGGCCAAAGGTTACCATGCGTCGGTTGGTGACTTTGGACGACTGAGATTTGCATCTAAGATGGAAGGGTGGCCGTTGATTGTCGCACGCCTTTGTTTTGGCAGCCGTGAAGGGAAGGCCGACATGGCATGGCTTAGGCGCGACATGCCATTGGAAAATGTGGCATGGTCGGCATGCCTTGGCATGTTTTAGGCGCGGCCAAACTAGGGTTTTGGCGTTGGGCCAAAGGTTACCATGCGTTGGTTGGTGACCTTGTACGGCTGAGATTTGCATCTAAGATGGAAGGATGGACGTTGATTGTCGCACGCCTTCGTTTTGGTAGCCGTGAAGGGAAGGCCGGCATGGCATGGCTTAGGCGCGGCAAGGTGGCTGGCGCGGCATGCCATTGGCACATGTGGCATGGTCGGCATGCCTTGGCATGTTTTAGGCGCGTCCAGACTAGGGTTTTGGCGTTGGGCCAAAGGTTACCATGCGTTGGTTGGTGACCTTGGACAGCTAAGATTTGCATCTAAGATGGAAGGGTGGCCGTTGATTGTCGCACGCTTTCGTTTGGCAGCCGTGAAGGGAAGGCCGGCATGGCATGGCTTAGGCGCGGCCTGTCATTGGCACATGTGGCATGGTCGACATGCCTTGGCATATTTTAGGCGCGGCCAAACTAGGGTTTTGGCGTTGGGACAAAGGTTGCCATGCGTTGGTTGGTGACCTTGGACGGCTGAGATTTGCATCTAAGATGGAAGGGTGGTCGTTGATTGTCGCACGCCTTCGTTTTGGCAGCCGTGAAGGGAAGTCCAGCATGGCATGGCTTAGGCGCGACAAGGTAGCTAGCGTGGCATGCCATTGGCACATGTGGCATGGTCGGAATGCCTTGGCATGTTTTAGGCGCGTCCAAACTAGGGTTTTGGAGTTGGGCCAAAGGTTACCATGTGTTGGTTGGTGACCTTGGACGGCTGAGATTTGCATCTAATATGGAAAGGTGGTCGTTGATTGTCGCACGCCTTCGTTTTGGCATCCGTGAAGGGAAGGACGGCATGGCATGGCTTAGGCGCGGTAAGGTGGATGGCGCGGCATGCGATTGGTACATGTGGTGTTGCTGGAATGGTTGGCATGCCTTGGCGCGAAGACGTGGCTGGCAAGGTTTTCCATTAGCACGGTGGTGCGGCTGGCATGGTTGGATGCCTTGGCGTGGAGACGTGGCTGGCAAGGTTTTCCATTGGCACGGTGGTGCGGTTGGCATGGTTGGGATGCCTTGGTGCGGAGACGAGGCTGGAAAGGTTTTCCATTGGCACGGTGATGCGGCTAGCATGGTTGGCTTTCCTTGGCTGGCGTGGTTTGCCATTGGCACGGTAGCATGAGAATTAGGGTTTGGCATAGATGATGTCGGTCAATGTTAAGGGTTTAGCCGTGGAACATGACACATAAAAAAATGGTACCATGGTAATTCTTACCTAGGCATGATGATTGGTCTAATAAATGCGCTAATGGTCATAGTGACGTCATGTCATATGTGCGGTTATGTGATTTTAACCCTAAGCTAAAAACTACCATCAACATTAAGTCCCCTGCTTAACTCGGAACGAGAGCAATGTTGTGAGGTAAGCATAAGATGGTGACAGGCGAGGACAAAAATCGAAACGACAAGTCGTGAAAAGATGGTCAAGAAGGCCCGACTAACATTTTTCGAGAGGTAAGGAGAATTTGGTGATTCTCATGTTCGGAGGCCTTGCATATATTCTACTTGTGGTGTAGACCGTGAGGTGGTGAGATGAATATCGTCGTCTTATTCTGGTCATGCGTCGTCTTGGTTGGGTTAGGGAACACTGAGACGCTGGCCTGGCGAGTTGTTGGTGTTGGTGTAGTTTGGAAGGGATATGTTAGCGCATACTTAGCGCGGATGTTGGCACGGCGTGACTTGGGCGTCGGCATGGCGTGGCTTGGGCGTTTGCGTGGCGTGTTGATACCGTGAAGCTTTCCATTGTGTGCCTGGTTGCCTCTTTCCACACGTAGTTCGAATAAGAAATCCTTTCCTTATTCAAATGCCAAAGTATCACACTCTCGTGTCTCCTTTGTTTGGCTTTCATTAAGGTTTTGGTGAGGGATTTCGTTCGAGGCTGATTCCCCGGCCGTGATGCAATCACGTTATGTTTACTTAGCCTTTGTTTCTCTTTCTTCCTTTAGGGTTTCCACGGTATTTATGCCGGAGAAGCGGCATCGTCTTCCCCGTTTTACAACAGAGATTTCCTCTTGTTGAGTTCGTATCTCTTCATCATGTCAATCAGAAGTGAATCATCCTCGAGCCATCTAAATCCTATAGTCAAACGCGTTAGGCCTGACTCTTGCAACAATTCCCCCATCCGGGTCACTCGAGTCAAGAAGATTATACCGGTATGTTTTCGTCGACCGACAGATGTTTCGTTGTTTGCTGATGAATGACAAAAGTTTTTACTTCTGTGTACAGATATCCTGTCGGAGCATGCGTCACCATCATTGATGAGGATGATTTGGTTACCCCTTTTCCTTCGAGCCCGATCCCACCAACGCTGCATATCTGGAGAACGCCGACTTATGAATTTCTTGTCATGAGTATCCCAATGCAGGTTTGTCGTTCGGAACCCGCATGAGGTGTCTCTCCTCTAATTACCGAAACGTCGGTGGGTTTCTGGTGCGGAAAGAACTCGTGACTCTTTACACAAATATATGGAGAATATATGGCCACATCGTCACCAGGAGTGTGGTGCAATATTGTTCGTCTTCTTTAGTTTCCACAGTGAATTGTCTCTTTCCAATGGTCGCCGAAATGGAAAGTATGTCTATACGTGCTGTCGCGGAACCAACTATTCAAAAGTGAGAGAACATGGTGTCTACCTGTGAATCCCTAAAGTTCAACATTAGTTGGTTACGGCATCGTCTTAATATTGTGAAGGTCGACGGAGCCGGTATTCTTGCCGGCGTAGTTCCTGCTTCGAAAGCTATTCTGGAAGAGGAGAAAGCTCTGGCCATGGAGTCACAGAAGGTGAAAGAGTCAATCCGGAACTTGAAGAGTAGGACTGAAAGGTATCAAAGCCGGTTAAAGATGATGCTTTCGAGGGATTACAATCTGTTGGATGGGATTTTCTGTGTAATGTAGTTGCGAGATGTTTGGTTTCTTTCTTAGTATTGAGAATGTTTTTGCTCTTTTTTTTTGCATCGTTTTTTTTGTTGAAAGAATAAGAGAATTTTATTTATTCGCTTCAATCAAACAAAGTAAAAGAACTTGATAATTGAGATGTGGAAGAAAAGTAGAAAGATGCCTAGCTATCCGTGTTTGTGATATGGCGGGGCGCGAGGTGGTGGTCAGGCGTAGTATGCCTTAAGCCACTTTCCGTTGATGACTGCTTCCAATTTTCATCCGTCTTATTTAATGACCTTGTAGTACCTACTGTTGTACGCCTTCGTGACTATATAAGGCCCTTCCCACTTTGCTAAGAATTTTGGTGCGGACGCGTCTTGTTGGATGTGTTTGGAAGTCTTCAGTACCAAATCTCCCACTTGAAAAACCCGAGGCTTCACTGTTTTTTTATATGCTATGGAAACCATATTTCTGTATGCTCGTGCGTGCTCTTCTGCCTTGGATCTTCTGGAATCTATAGTGTCCAATTATAATACTCTAGCGCTCAATGCTTCAGCTTCATCCCATCGAACTTCACTTGCTTCAGCAATCCTAGATGATGGGATTTTAACTTCTGCTGGTAGGATGGTGTCTGCGCCGTAAACGAGGGAGTAGGGAGAGGCACCAATGGAACTTCTTGGTGATGTCCGATACGCCCAGAGTGCCATTGGCAGTTGCTCGTGCCATGTCCGAGGATTATCGTGCACTGTCCGACTAAGGATTCGGATCAGAGTTTTGTTGGTACTCTCAGCCTGTCCGTTCCCTTGGAGGTAGTACACGATGGAGAAGACTTGCCTAATTCCATATTCTTCGAGTAATTCTCGTACTTTCTTGTTTGCAAAAGGAGTTCCGTTGTCGGTGATGATGTGTTTAGGCACGCCAAATCGGCAGATAATGTACTCCTTAATGAATGCCGCAATTGTGGCTCCATTAGTCCCTCGTAAAGGTATGGCTTCGACCCATTTGGTGAAATATTTGGTTGTTGTTATTATGTACTCGTGATGCTTTGAGGACGGCGGGTTTATCTTTCCAATGATGTCGAGTCCCCAGCTGTAAAAGGGCCACAGACTTCTTATTGAATGCAGGGGAGTTGATGGTACATGAATAAGGTTTCCGTGAATTTGGCATTTTTTGCACCTCTGGACGAAAACAGCTGCATCATCCTCCATAGTTGGCCAGTAGTATTTCTCGTGTATCTGAAGGAATAATTTCCGTTTTCCTTGATGTTCGCCTTCTTGCATCTTTTTCAGCATGATTGGGATTTCTGCTTCGTTCAAACATCGTAGCAAACTTCCTCCAAAGATTTTACGATATAAGATTTCTTCGTGGAATAAGAATCTCTTGGACCTTTGTTTTATCTTAACTGCCTCCTTCTTATTGGTGGGGAGCATACTGTCACGAAGGTAACGGGTGTATTGCTCCTGCCAAGTCCCCAGCGTGACCAATATTGAAAACTTCTAATTGATGCGGCGACGCTTGACAGTTAGAATAGGTTCTTTGAAGTAACCGAGATTGAGCCTCCATTTATGGCCAGTAGTAGCCAAGGCGTTGAAAACGGCGATAAAGTGTTACCACTAATGTTTGCCCGCAGACTTTAACATGGACGCGGTTGAGTTGTTGTTGTGCTTCTCCCTCTCCGAGGCATCTTGACAAGGAACCGTCTGGGTTTCGATGGTACAACACCCCTCGGAGCATGAAGAAATTTTGTAAGGTTTTGAGACTGACCTTTCCCTGGGAAAGCGAGCTGTTATGCTCTTGGATAATTGGTGTTCTCCAGTCGCCGGCTTCATCCTCTTCGGGTTGTGAAATCCATGTTGAAGCCACGGTTCGTCTCTTCACTGTCAGGGTTTCCTCAAAACCTTCAAATTGCAGTTTCGATGCTAGCGTGGCTAGGCAATCAGCGTGTCGGTTTCCGCTGCGCCCAATATGTGTTATGGTCGCGTCGGCGAAGTAGTTTGGTAATTTTTGTGCCTCGCCTCTGTATGGGACCAAGGTTACTTCCTTCAGTGCTTATACTCCGTTCACCTGGTTGACAAGTAATTTAGAATCCCCTCTTATTTCCAGACGTGTGGCGCCTACTTGTTTAGCCAAGGACAGCCCGATGAGAAAGGATTCATATTCTGCTTAATTATTGGTGCAGGGGAAATGTAGCTTGAAGGAGTGCGAGGAGACTTCACCGGCTGGGGATACTAGAACCACGCCTTCTCCTCCAGTGTCGTTGTTAGGGGTAGAGGAGCCATCGAAGAATAGTATCCACGTTTCTTCTTGGATGAAAGAGATTTCCGGAAAGTCTCCAGGGAGGTCCTCGTGTAGTGTCATGGTTCTCTCTCCCGTAAACGCTGCTAGTAAATCCGAAACTGCTTGCCCTTTGATGGCTCTCGGGGAAGTGCATGTTATGTCGAACTCTGACATTTGGAGGAGCCATTTGGCTGGTCTTCCTATTAGGGACGGTTTTGAGAGAAGGAACTTCACAGGATCGGACTTAGATATCAGCACCACTTTATTAGAAAGTGAGTAATGCCTGAGTTCTGTATGGAGTGAATCGAAGCTAAGCACGCTTTTTCAGCTTTAGGATATCTGAGTTCAGAATCTTTTAAAATTCGACTGAAGTAGTAAATGGGATGCCCAATCCCTTCGTCATCTTCTTGGGAGAGGAGAGCTCCGATAGCAGTGTCACTGAAAGCAGTGTAGAGGTGTATCGATCTTCCTTGTATGGGAGATTTCATGATGGCTGGGGAAGATAACGTTTGCTGAATCTTCCGGAACGCCTCCTATTGTAGTGTGGTCCAGACGAATCTTGCTCCTTTCCTCAGCAAGGGAGTAAACAAAGCAACGAGTTGAGCCAATCCTGGTATGAAGCGGCAAATGTAGTTTATTTTACCCATGAAACTCTGGAGTTCTTTCACGGTTCGTGGTGGTGGCATCGTGAGGATATATTGTGTTTTGACTGGGTCAACTTTAATTCCCTCGGCAGTCACCTGGAAACCTAGGAACTTTCCCGAAGAGACACAAAAAGCACACTTCAACAGGTTCATCTTCAGTTTGTACTCGCGACATCTTTCGAACACTTTCCGTAGAATCTACGCATGGGCTGCCCGAGTTTTTGACTTGACCACTATGTCATCTACATAATCTTCGACTTGCTTGTGCATCATGTCGTGAAAAATGGTGGTCATGGCGTGTTGGTATGTGGCACCAGCGTTTTTCAAACCGAAAGGCATCACAGTGTAGTAAAAGTTTCCAAGAGGAGTTCGAAAAGTCGTCTTACTTGCGTCGTGTTCGTACATATTTATTTTGTTGTAGCCGTTGTATCCATCCATGAAAAAGAACATACCATGTCCACTGGTAGCGTCTACCAGCATGTCGATGTTGGGGAGCGGAAAGTCATCTTTAGGACAACATTTGTTCCATCTCTAAAATCGACATATCACCTGATATGGCCGTTCTTCTTTTTTACCGGGACTACGTTGGCCAGCCAAGTAGGGTGGTGAATTGGCTTTATGAAACCAGCCGCTAGTAACTGTTGAATTTCTACCTTAATTTGTTCTTCCACATCATGCCGAAATTGTCTCGGGGTTTGCTTGACCGGTTTGGATCCAGGTATCTCGTGTAAATTATGAGTGACCACCTTCTCATCCAAGCTAGGCATTTCCTCGTATGTCCATGCAAATACGTCTTGATATTCCTTGAGAAGGTTTACCAGCTTTACGCGTTCGTCTGCATAGATTCGAGCTGATCGAGATGGGTCGCGGGGATTCTTCACTCCCGATATTAACAACCTAAAGTTCGTCTGTGGTAGAGTTGGTCCCGTCTTGTAGCTGTCATGGTGCATCATGTACTTCCTCCTGCGGTGCATTACTGCACTTGCGTTTCATTGGGTGGAGAGACTGTGTGGTAGTCTCTCTTGTTAATTGCTAACAGCGGCGCTGATATACGGTTTTACCCTTTTCATCATGGCCCATGATAAAATCCCGTTCTCGCTTGGTATGGGTGCAAGCCAAATTCCGTCTTAGCAGGTGGGGGCCGGCGTGTCTCTCTTCCGAAGGGGTGATGTGAGATCGGGTTTCTCCGTGAAGCGGTGCAAGACCATCGGTTCTTTCAGTGTTCGTCCACTTTGGTAGTGGGGTGTGGTGAGTCTTGTTGGCTGTGTCCTGCGTACCCTTCATTGGATCAAAAATTTCCATGCCTCAGATCGGCGCATATGGAGATAACAACGCAGCTACGCGGACGACTTCTCTGTTCATCATGGTTTTCAAGCATTGGTGATACGTCGAAGGAATAATTCCGTTGTCGTGGAGCCATGGTCTTCCCAGTATCATGTGGTAATATGGTTCCTTTTTTATTACCTCGAACCTCACTTTTGATTGGACGGGTTCTACTGATGGATTCAGGTTGATGTACCCATACGTGCTGGTTTGGTTGCCTTCGAAATCGGTCACTGTAGTGGACTGTCGCACTACTTCGTTAGGTCGTACCCTGGCTGTTCTGAGTGTATTGAGGGTAAAAACGTTGGAGGATGCTCCCGTGTCGATGAGAGCCACTTTTGAATTCCACGTCCTTGATACGGGTCGTGACGTGTAGGGCCCGATTATGTCCTTCCTCTACCATCATGTCGTCGTCGGTAAACGTGACATTGTTGATGGACATCTCTGGCGTTCTTGAAGTTTCCAAGCGTGAAGGAACCAGGGACGCATTTAACGCTATTCGATTGATGGCGGTGAACGTCTCCATCCGTTGATCTCTTGAAAGATGTAAGAGTTCACATAAACTTTCCACCAGTGAGGCAGCTTCCTGGACTACTGGTTTTTGATTGGTAGTGAAGTTGTTGACTTGGGAGTGATTGTCTGGGATGTTAGTCCCCGGTGCTGGAGTTTCTGGGGCAAGTGGATCGTTCAAATCCGCCATTATATTGATGAGGAAGTCCAGTATGATGTTAATCGCTTCTTTCATCAGATCCATGTTCTTGGTGTGGATCTCCTGAATCCGTGCCATATCGGTTATCCTCGGAATTCCTTTTTCGATTGCGTTGTTGGATGTTGTGTTGGGAGAAGGAACATTGCCGTTCGCCCGAATAGAACTTTAGGACACGGATTCATCCCTAAAACCGACCATCTTACTGAGTTAGAGAAACGTATTCTGAAATTGGTATTGGAACCGAGAGATTGACCTCCCACTGTGGTCACCAATTGTTTGAGGGTGAAAATGGTTTCTGCTGATTTTGGTAATTTCGGGTGTGTGGGTAAGAAACAAATTTAAACCCTAAACAATATACTGCAAGGGAGTACTTTAGATTCAAGAGATCAATTTGTACAAATCCGGCCTAAACCAAGAAATGGCCGTTCTAGACTTGCTTCGGTCACAAAGTGAAGGAGAAGGGTTGGTTTTGAGGAGGGAAGCGAAGAGAGTGTTGAGACCAGAATAGTTGATTCTGGAAGAGTAGTTGTTTTACGACTTGCATCAGAAAGTGGGAAGCTAACAAATGGGAAAGCTAGCAAATGTTTTTCTGAGTGTTATATGCTCCTGACCAGAACTTGTTGTTCGGTGGAAATAGGTAAGACCTATTTATACAAGGCAAAGTGAAACGTACTCTGGTCTCGTAAGAAATGGAAAACAGATGAGTAAATTGGAGGATTTGGTAACTGGTAACGCCTGGAATTGATGTTCCATAAAAGAAAGCGTTTTACCATTACTCCCTGTATTTACTAACCGCCTCATCCTTATGACACTGTCTTGTAACGGGAGTAGTGTATGCCGCACGTTGTAAACCGCCAAACCAATACCCAATGAGCATCCCCCAGTTTGTGACATGTGTTGATGTCTCAAGTTTTTTAATGGAAAACATGTAACATGTTGCTGTTGTCTGGAAAGTTGAGCTTGGGAGACTTGCCGTCTCGGTGGTGACCTTCGACGGTCGAGATTTTGCATCTAAGATGGAAGGGTGGCTGTTGATTGTCGCACTCCTTCGTTTTGGCAGTCGTGAAGGGAAGGCCGGCTTGCCGTGCCTAAGCCATTGGCACATGTGGCATGGTCGGCATGCCTTGGAATATTTTAGGCGCGGCCAAACTAGGGTTTTGGCGTTGGGCCAAAGGTTACCATGCGTTGGTTGGTGACCTTTGACGGCTGAGATTTTCATCTAAGATGGAAGGGTGGTCGTTGATTGTCGCACGCATTCGTTTTGGTAGCCGTGAAGGGAAGGCCGTCATGGCATGGCTTAGGCGTGGATGGCAAGGTTTTCCAATGGCAAGGTGGTGCGGCTGGCATGGTTGGCATGCCTTGGCATAGAGACGTGGCTGGCATGGTTGGCATGCCTTGGCGCGGAGACGTGGCTGACAAGGTTTTCCATTGGCACAATGATGCGGCTGGCATGGTTAGCATTCCTTGGCGCGGAGACGTGGCTGGCGTGGTTTGCCATTGGCACGGTAGCATGAGAATTAGGGTTTGTCATAGATGATGTCGTCAATGTTAAGGGTTCTGCCGTGGAACATGACACATAAAAAAACGGTACCCTGGTAATTCTTACCTAGGCATGCTGATTGGTCTAATAAATGCGCTAATGGTCATAGTGACGTCATGTCATATGTGCGGTTTTATGATTTTAACCCTAAGCTAAAGACCACCATCTACAACAGTGGAGAAGTGGGGTTGTGTAAAGAGTGGTGATCACCACGTTTCCATTATGAGGGAGAACTGATCACACTTTCACCCACTACTCCCATTGTTGTTAACCGTCCATCTTTCCTAACACTTTCTCGTAATGGGCGCGTTGCATGCCGGTGTACACGCTGACATCTCTCGGGTCGTCTAAAGTTAGATCTAAGCCACTCAAATTGGCTGGGAAGATGAATGGTCATGATCAATTTGCGACAGAAGTTTGTTGCGCAAAACGTTTTTTTTAGAGTTTTGGAACATCGCGTTCACCTTACTTTGGGACGGCGATTTGATGTGCTTTGGTCTTGCTATGAGAAAGTCGATCGACCACGTGTGGAGTTGGTTCGATGGTGAACACGTTGGCGTCTCCTTGATCGTTTGAAACACGATCTAAGTTGTCCAACTAGGATGGCGAAGTTGGACGGACACGATTGATTTGCGACAGTTATATAACAACGCCTGTTCAATTTTGGGTTTTAAAGGCTGCGTGATCACCCTTTTTTGGGCGTGTGATTCAACACGTTTCTGGTTTGCAGTGGGCAGGTTGATCGACCAATAATGTAGTTGGGTCTTTGGTGATCACACTAGTACCCTATCGATTATTCGAGGGAAGATATAAGCCGTCCAACTAGGCTGGCGAGGTTGGACGGATGTGATGCATTTGAGACCGCTTTGGTCGGCCTCAGCTCGTTTGAGCTCTTTTTAAACACCCATGTTAGGGTTGATCGTTCTAAGCGCTACGGATGTATTAAATGAAAACCGTTCGGCAAGGGAGTTAGTGGGCCCGCCGGTGATCATCGTGATGATTGCCTAATTCCGTTAGTAGCAGGCTAGTCCTATTGAATCGCGCGGCCAAATCGTGCGGCCATGATTATTTTTGAGACTGATATTAACAGTCTATATTTTCCTTAAGGAATTTAAGCGTGTTCGTTCGAGCTAACTTAAAAGCGCGTCGATACAAAATTCTCTTTGTCAGAGAGTGATGCAGCTTGTGTGAGTACTTCCATGCAGATCTCAATACTGACACTTCGAGAGATTCATGCTACTCTGCTGAGAGCGAACATTCAATCGTCATGTCATGTCAATATTGAGAGTTCGGATGGGAACATAGCGTAGGAAAATACTAGGCAAGTCATCCATTAGTGAATAATGCTGGTGGAAGATAAAATTCACAGAATATTTTGGGATTGCTGTTGCACGCACCATTTTGAGTAAATTTCATATATACAGATATATTGAATTACTCAATACATATGTGAGCGAAGAGTCTTAAGCACTCATTTCTTTTAAATGGCTTATGTTCCTTTGCAGGATGACAGCGCATTTAATACAGGGTTTACGATTTTAGCCCTTGAACTAAAAACCACCATCAACAAAAGGCTTCCAACAAGTTAAAATTGTGAAAATCCAACTACGGTTTGTAACGTTTGTTAGATACATCATGTTTTATTTTTTGGCAGTTATATCTCCGAAATCAGAAATGGTTTTATAATGTATAAGGATAAATCTGCGGACACAACTTTTTAAAAATATAGATTTAAGAAATTTGAACTATTAGAGTGCGCACCTAACCTTTCTAATCGTCTGGGCTTGATTTAAATAAATATTGAATATATGATCTAAAAATAAATTTTTATTCTTTATGTATAGAGCTGAGCATTTTAAAGCCTACCCTCCAATCTAACCGAACCCATCACCAACTAAATCAGAGCTATCATGTACATGACCTCTGAAAATGGAGGTATGATTCATCTTCTCCAAAAAAACTTCATTCTCTAGACCAATATGATTCAGAGTAATATAAAAGTTGTGACACAGCTAACAATCATTCTTAGAGACCGATATGTGATTTGGACTTGTTTAGAGTATAATTTAAGAGATAATGAAATTTCTCAAAAATAAAATAAAAATCGATTCAATAATGGTGAACTCTCATGAGAAAGGAGATATATTGATATATTTTCTCAACCTCGGCTTGTTTGCAGTTGGTTTTCGGTTGAATTCCCAATTGCCAAAAACTATAAATGGAAATATCTCACTACCACAATCAAAATCATAAGCATAGCCAGGCTCGTCAACATAAAAAAACTCAATCCAAAGTGAAACATCAACAATACTATGGTAAACTTCAAGCAATATGTACTGCTGTAATTAGGAGCAGGAATAACGTCATATCTCTGAAGAAGCATTAAATTTGTGATCTTATCATGATCATCTCTCAAATATTCATTGCGAGTTATATCCATTGACATGGATGCGTAGATTCTATTACAATTTTTTCCAAGAGAACAATACATCACAAGAAGATATTCTCGAATCAATAGATGAAGCAGAAAGGTGATATGATTAAGATGAGTATCTGAAGTCAACAACTCGCCAAGAAAATAACTGGTAACATCAGTAACTCTCTTGACATGAGGAACTAGGGGTATGATTTCCATAACATTGTTATCAAAGAAACGAGTATTTTAAATAAAAACCGTAAATTAGCATGAGAATAGTTTCTGCCATTTGGAAAGCTGAAAAGTAGAAACTAAGAACTTTCAAAAAGAAGAAAGTAAAAATAAAAATCTTGAACTACATAAGGATCTTAAAACTTTCAGAGCTCTTGAAGAAAGAATAAGAAAAGATTGTAAAATAATTTTACAGATCTAGAACTTTGAATGTAAAAGGAAAGTGAAAAGATATGACTGATTAAAACAGTTCACGATCTCCACTACCTAACTCTATAACTTAATCGCAGTTGTTATGATAACCGAAAAACATAGGCATAAAGCCCATGATCGATTAAAAACTATAAACTTTTCAATTTCCAAAACGAGGTGAAGGAAACCACTTAAACTATCCAATTTCCGAGAATGGTGAAGAATACACCCCATGTGAAAAATTATGCTCATAATTAGCAAAAATAACTTTATAGTCTCTCCTAAATCAGCGATTAATATTCCTCCAGAGAATATTAATAAATGTTAAAACTTGACATGTCTCGCGTAAAAGTGGAGAAGATATTACCTAGATCATTATTTGACAATCCAGAAAACGCAGGGGATGCCAATACGCCCAACTTTTTCGTGTTGATAGGAGTATGAACGTATGTAGTACTTTTAACAATAAAAATATGCGGAAAATTAAAAATCACACACAAGAATTTTGCTAATGAGGAAACTGCAATAGCATAAAAAACACCGGGTCCTCGTCCAGATTGAATACCACACTGTATTAAGCCGTTATAGACACTATCCAACTATAAAACTTCGGACTGGAATGTAGTTAAGACCGAATCCACCCCCCAAGAGATTCAATTACATTCACGCTCCTTACGTCTCTTTAACCTCGCAAGGTTCTACGCACTTGATTCCCTTAGCCGACGTCCTTTACAGCCTAAGAGTTGCTTCAGCCGAAGTGAAGACTTTTGATACCAATATGCCTCTAGCAGATAAGCCTATTTGATTTCCGTTTAGATCAAAGATAAAGGTGTGGAAATCAGTTTGCAATAGACAAGCTAGCAAACCTCACAAATCCGGAACTTATGACCCATGAAGAGCAGCCTAGACTCTTAACCACTCTCAGGAATAATCATCGAAAAATCAACTAAGATCAGTCTTTAGATATCTATCTTGAGGAATCACAAAGTCTGAGACGAAGAGAACTTTGTGATTACTATCTATCTTTCCTAAAAGAGATTACGAAAACCTCGATAACATAAAAGTAAGATCGGGATACACGAACTATCAAGGTAAATATAGTTGGACCTGGCTTCACGAATCCCCAAGAGAATTCTTTTAGTCGTGGACCTAAAAGATCAATAGAGGCGACTTCAGAAACAACTAGGACACAAAGTGCCAGGGACTGATTTTCCCAGTTAATAGAGATGTTATATTTATAGTTTTTAAAGACCAAAGTTAGCTTAGAATTCAATCTAAGATAACTTGAAAATCAAGAAGAAAAAAAAAGGTCTTCAAACTACAATAGAAGACTATACACATAGGTTCGGTTACTGAACCGTGTATAATAACTGTTCGGTTTGACAACTTATCCAAAGAACTAAAAGTTATATGATGTTCATTTAAACACCTAACAAATTATTCATAATTCACACACATAATTTTTTAAGTGATAAATGAAGTCTTGGAAGTGTTTAAGAGAGTTCTAGCAATACTAAAAATATTAAAATAATAAGTCTTTGAGCATCTGCTAAATATTGTCGGGACATTTGGTACAACGGTCTGCCAACCATAGGGCTTGTTCACGAGTCAGAGTGCTACGGTTCGTGAATCAGGTTCGCCAACCCTAATATACTACCAAACTCAGTTGACCATGGTTCGTGAATCGAGTTCGCCAACTACTAGCCAATTTATCCAACTTAGAAAATCAGTTGACCACGGTTCTCCAACCTGGTTCGTGAACTTTACCCAACCGAACTTGCGGTTTACGAACCTTCCTGTATTTTTAATCACAGATATCTATGGTTTTCGAACTGGTTAACCAATTTACCCTTAATAGAAATTTCAGTAAGTTCATATTTCTCTCTTATAATGTTTGAAATATTCCCAAGTGATATAATCATTTGTATGGACAATTTTCAATTGATCCACAAATTATTCATAGAAGTAATATTTTTAAGGACCTTTGAACATCTAACCGCTAAATCATATTTCAAGATTTTTCACAAGACAAGCTTGACTCGAAATATGATCTTCTTTGTTAATCAACTATAAGTTATACGACATAGTCTCAATAAATAGAATGATGGTATAGTGAGTAAAATAGAATGGTTTGGTCTTTACACACCTGATACAGGAATTCTCCAAATGTCTTCGTCGATATTTGGTATCCAAGGGTGATTTATGATACTCAACTACAATTCTAACCTGTTCGAAATTTAACTTAGTAGACTAGAAATTTGTAGTTTTGATCATCTAACATTGATAACAATCTTGAGATACCAAAACTTGTGGGTTTAACAGAGAAATTCTCTAACAAATCCAATATCACCATTAAAAGATACTCCTCTTGTTGGGTCAGATAGAGAGAATGGAATACTCGATTAAAGATATCCTTGATCAGAGCAAAGAAAAGACTTAAGATCCAATACCTAGGTCTTATCGTCCATCTATTCAAAATAATAATATCATCCCGATGAGCTGTTAAAACATATCAAAGTCTATAAATGACAATAAAAAAACTAAACCAAAGTTTAAATAAAATACAGTCTAATGATTATATTTTAAATAAACTGGAGAGAAAATATGTAGATGTCAGAATATAACATCTACCAATAACTGAGGGCTTCGAAGTCATGGAGCTCGTGCAAAAAAAGAGCTCAATTCGAGTCAAAGATAATAAGTTCTCAGCTCGAGTACGAACTCGAGATTAGGAATTAACAGAGAATGATAAAGAGATAACTAATATTGTGACTCGTGTTAGATATGAATTCTTGAGTCGGGAGCGATTGTCCATCCAATGGCCGTCTTGTACTTCCTTAGCACCCTT
Organism: Papaver somniferum; assembly: GCF_003573695.1. Classification (NCBI taxonomy): domain Eukaryota; kingdom Viridiplantae; phylum Streptophyta; class Magnoliopsida; order Ranunculales; family Papaveraceae; genus Papaver; species Papaver somniferum. The sequence goes on along the minus strand of NC_039359.1, from coordinate 187,540,077 downwards.
AGAAGTTTTTGCTCCTGTAATTCATTAAGCTCGTTAGAAACAATCACAGGTAACTCTTCTTTGTCAGCCAAGTACAAGTACTTTAAGTGACTTGGGAGAGGTTTCAATTCTAATTTTGGAGATTTAACAATAGATGGTAAAAGTTTTTCATTGCTGCATGGTAAAGAAATAAAAGAGATATTATGAGTTTCCGGGCATCCTTGTAGTGAATTAAGATCACCAAGGGCTTCCTTGACTTCATTACCACACTCTACACCATTATCCATGGATGTAGTTAAAACGGTTTCCAAGGAATCATCACCATTCAATTCGAACACTTGTTGTGCCAATGTATCCATAACATCAATGGAGAAACAAGAGTGGACATCATTAGGATATCTCATCGTCTCGAAAATATTGAAACGTATTATTTCTCCATCAAACTCCATAGTCACCGTTCCCTTGTCCACATTAATAATGGTTTTCGTCGTTTTCATGAAGGGACTCCCAAGTAGCAATGGAAGAGACGAGTCCGGTGAACCTTCATTTATCTCTAACACGCAAAAGTCAGCTGGAAATACAAGTTGATTAACCTGCACAAGAACATCCTCAACAATACACATTGGGTAAACATTAGAGCGATCGGATAATTGCAAAAAAATTCCAGACTTTTTAAAAGAACCTAACTCAAGTGAATTATACATGGACGCAGACATAACATCAACGGATGCACCTAAATCCAACATAGCTTTGTTAAGTGTAGTGTTACCAATTGTGATGGGAATGTCAAAGCTACCCGGATCCTTGCATTTCAGTGGGAGTTTGTGTTGTAAGATTTCCGAAGCATTCTCCCCCACACTTAGCACTTCATTGTATTTGAGCATTTTCTTGTTGGTACACAACTCTTTTAACACCTTTGCATACTTTGGCATTTGCTTTATAGCATCTACGAGCGGTATGTTCACATGAATCTTTCTTAGAACGTCTAAAATCTCCTTTTCTAGTTCCTCCATCTTGGACTTTACGAATCTGCGAGGAAAAGGTAAAGGAGGAACATAAGTAGAAACCGGAGTTTTAGAGTTAGGAATAGGTAACACAGAAGTTTGGGGTAATCCTCATTCTTCTCCTCCAAAATAGGGTCCTTTGGTGTTTCCACCTTGCCCGAATCAGTAACTTCGGGTTGCACAAATTGTGTACCACTTCTCAACGTAATAGCATTCACATCCCATTTTGGGTTAATAGGTTGAGAAGGGAGTTTCCCACTATTTTGTGCCTTTAATTGATTCAACTCAATAGCCATAGAACCAACTTGAGTTTGCAACTCCTTAACCGTGCTCTCCGTCCTTTGCATAAAAGATTTCAGCAACTCTTCCATACTTGACCCCTAATTTTGAAGTTGTTGTTGTTGTTGTTGTTGTGGTTGGTGAAATTGTTGACGTGGATGGAATTGTTTTTTTTGAGGTTGAAATCCACTAGGATCGTTGAAATTTGGTTGTTGAACCGCTCCTTGCTTGTTCGCATAGCTAAAATTGGGGTGATCTCTCCATCCCGGATTGTAAGTGTTGGAGTAGGGATCATACCATCTTTGCTGATTTGGGAAGATCACATTAGCTTGTTCATCGGAGTCTTCATATCCTTGAGAAGAACTTGGTATCACCGCGGCTACAACTTGTTGCATCATAGCTATCATGTTACCCATTTGTTTACGAAGTTCCTCCACCTCGCTCACTTCATTTACTCTCCTAAGAAGCACATCCGAACCACGACTCAATAATTGTTGGGAGTTTGTTGCCATGTTTTCAATCAATTCTCTAGCTTGTGCCACCGTTTTTCTCACTAGGGCACCACCACCCGCAGCGTCAACAAGATTCCAATCGCTTGATAGGAGTCCTTCATAAAAGTATTGGGTAATCATCGCATCGCTGAATTGATGGTGAGGGCAGCTTGCCACTAATCTCTTGTATCGTTCCCAACATTCATATAAAGATTCTCCTACATTTTGCTTCATCCCGCAAATCTCCTCGAGAATTTGAGTAGCCTTTGATGCAGGAAAATACCTCTCTAAAAAGAGTTTCTTCAACCCATTCCATGTTTTGATACTTCCAAGAGGTAAATAACACAACCAATCCTTAGCACTATCCATCAACGAGAATCGAAAAACTTTCAACAATGCACCATCCGCTGGAAGCATGGCCATGACAACAATGGTGTGGAAGTCCATAAGATGCTTGTTTGGGTCTTCATTCACCATGCCATGGAACTTTGGTAATTCTCTAAGCAACCCCGGCTTGATCTCAAAAGTAGAGTTTTTTCGAATACACCCTTGTTGTGTATCCAACTTGTGAGATTCCAAGTCCTTGAGTGTACGATTTGCATCACCCATTGCTTCTTCTTCTTCTTCAAAAGGTGGTTCTTGTTCAACCGGTTCCTCTTGTTCTAGAACTTCTTGTTGTAACTCTTCTTCCACTTCTAACTGTTGTTCTTCTGCTGTACCTTGACTTGGTTGGAGTATTGTGCCTCTTCGAGTGGCTATTCCGCACCTTGGATAGTTCCAATCTTTAGAAGCCAGGGATTAGGTACCTGAAAACAATTCTCGCAAACAAGTGAGAAACAAGACAAGAAACAAAAAGCAAATATGGAAGCAGAAGTAATGATAAGAAACTAAAAACTTAATAACAAGCCGTATGCCTCCCTGGCAGCGGCGCAAAATTTGATCGGTTGACAACCGTCAAATATAATTTCACTTTCTTACTTAACTACAATAATATAGTAAGTGGTAAGAAAGAGTTCGTATCCACGGAGAGGCTTTTGTTGTTATGTAATTTTCAGTTTCTAAGATAACCAAGGGGGATTTTTGTTTTAGCAAATATAATAAAATAAAGTAAAGCAAAACAAATAGTTGGAATAATCAATAAGGAGAAGATATTGGTCATGTGATAGTATCATTCACACACATGTATTTTCATCAATGACTGAATTGATATTTTAATCTCTCATCTATTAAAATCCCAAGGATACCTTGATCGCAAGAATATCCCGCTAATTCCCTAATTTCATCCCAACCACATTAAAAGATGCATATGTGAATTTTTCCTAGAAAGTAACCCAAAGTGTAAAAGCACAATTAAGTTTAACTCCCTAAAAGATTTAAGATTTATGGAAATCAAAGCAATTAAACGTGTAAAAGCACTAATTCGATTTAACCAAGGTTATGATTCATATGTGACTAGTAGGATATATCGCTACAAGCACTACCCACAATTATGCTACTCAAAATCAGGGACAAACAACTTTTTCGTATTGAAAACCCTAATACAGCTTTAGAGATGAATGCAAATCGGATTGATTCCAGACTCAACCAATCAAACAACCAAATCCTATAACAATATAGACCATGAATAAAAAACAATAAAATATTGAGACAAAACTAATCCATAGATTCAAATAACATATTTGAGAAATCAACTTTTATCCCATAACCAATAGTAGTATTTAGTTACTCATAATAATGGAGTTCATCATAATCATAATCAATAAAATAAAGAAGATGAAAACAAACGAAAGCAAACCCTAGAAGAAGTTCTCTCCAAAGCTCCAAGTAGAAAATAATACGTCCTCTCAAAGTTGTAGAAAACTTTCTCTTTTTGTAGCTTTTCTCCCTTCCAAAACTAGGTCAAAACTTTAAATCCCATTAGATGAAAATCCACGTGGCCCAAAAGTGAGATAAACCCATGTAGAAACTCTGCCAAATCGTCGCCCGAAAAGTGACCGGAAAATAGCTCAGGTGACCGGTAAAGTCAAACCGGTCAACGGGTCAGATCAGTCGGGTCAACTGATCTGACCCGGTCAATCACCGAGTCAGGTTCTAACTAGCCTGACTGGGTTTGGCATGAGCCATTGCAGCTTGCACGGTCCATGCTTCAATAAAGCACAATGATTGATCTTCATCATTCAGTGTTGCATCATTTTGATGCGAATTCTTGGAATCCTCCCATGTACCTTATGCACATATCTAACCTCTCTTATCTGTCAAGCTTTCTATCAACAATGCTTCAGCGCCCATAATGCAATTCAACCATCACTTTTCCTTGGCTACAACCACCATAATAATCACTCCATAACACACGTCACCCACAATTCATTCCCTTGCAACTGCACCTGCACTGTCATAGGCTCATAGCTACATTTCCTCTTTCCATTGCAGCACCACCTGATTGCACCAGTTCACTGCTTAGTATCAGTACCACCAGTAGAAACTCCAGTTACAGATGCGCATACAAAAATTCTCCATTATCATAGACTCTCAATTCTGCTTCAAACTTCACAGTTCATTACCCTTGGATATCTCCATCTGAGCTGCAACTGCAACACAGTTTCTTCCACCGCAAATTCCCAAGCTTCATTCGTTGCTCTTAGCAGCAGCAGAACCAACTCAGCACCAAGCTTTCCAAATGCATCAGCTACACTTTATTCCTCCACTGCAGTCAAGCTCCCTTGTACTTCTCATACACAGCATCATATCTTAGTTCCATTCGATGGCCATCTTGGCGCTTCACCAGGCCATGGCTCGCACCTGCAATACCTCAATTCTTCCTACAATTGCAAATTATCCAGCTTCTTCCACCAGGATCACCAGCTCAATACCATCAAGCCAATCTCGATAGCAACCACCAACTTAGCTCAAGATCACAAGCTCAACAGCAGCTACTTTTGAACCTTCTGCATCCAGTTGCGATTCACATGCACACAGCCCTATCATACATCTACTCTGTGGCCATACAATTCAGCTCCTCCACAAACCCATTAACTCAATTGACTGCAACACCAACTTCACCACTGCTTGCATCTTCCCAGCACAAAATTCCCATCAGTCCATTTCTTGAGCTTCACACTCACAGTAACCTAAATTTCAGCCAACCCTTGAGCCAATAGCAACAACAAACCTCCATCTGAGTTACAAACTCAGTTATATCACCATCATTATGCAGCCAGCCATGATGGCCCTGCAGTCATCTCTACTGCTTAATCTCAATGCCACCATTGCAGCTTAGCCCATGGCACTTTTCAATTTCATCTGCAACTGCCATAATACCTGCTGCAGAATCATCAATCCCACTGCACAACAACAGCTACTTCCATCTCAGCTCCACAACACTCCAGTCAAGCCATCAATCCACCTGCAAATGCATCTGCAAATACTCCTTGTGATCTCTGCCCATATCTCCACACAAATTCCCCCATGGAAGCTACAACTAACTTTTGCATACTTAAATTCAGTCAACACAACCCTGAACTTCAGATATTCTTCTCAGCTTCAAACTCCATCGACTGCATCACTTTGTCTTCTCTGTATCACAATTGAGCCCATTCATTCATTTATCCAACTTCAATTCTCTGCTATTTCATCTGCACTTTGAGTGGCAGCACAATTCCCTGCACTTTGTTACCAGTACCATCTGAGTTGCAACCACTATCTCCAACTGCAACTCAATCATCTCAGCTTAGCTTTCTTCTTGATTTTTCTGCACCCTAAGTCTTCACCAGAGACCACCATTAACACCATCTGTAGCTTCAACTTCAGTTATTTCAATTAGTTTAACATATCAATTTCAGCTGCAACTAGCTTAGCTGCAACATTTCAGCTCAACCAACACCACCATTTTTATATCAGCAAATACCTAACATACATCTAACAAAGCATTTATTGTCAGTCCTTCTAGCCATCACCAGCATCACAACACAGCAGCTGCAACATACACTAGCTCCTCAGTTGCTTCACCTGCCCTAACATGCATCTAATCCCTGCACCATCTTATGCAATTGCAATTAAAACTCAACCTAATTCTACCACCACCACACAGCACCAACAACATCTCGTCTTCATCAAATTCCATTCAAACTCTAATTTCGACCATTGCCCACTTCCCTGGCTTCAGAAACTCATCATATCTTCTCAGAACTTCAACTTGAGTAAAAACCCGTGACAATCCACATCTTCAGTTGTAGAAACAGCCTCAAACCCTTTGATTTCTTCTCGATTTACTACTTAGTTATTACCAACTCTTCAAATCCTAGCCAGTATCCAGATTCAGAAATCCTTGTTTCCTATTTCCATCACATAATCATTCTCAACTTCTCCACAGTTACGAATTTCAGCAACTCAATCAACCATTATCATCTTCTAATTCCCTTGCATCTCTCGACCTCCACAGCAACGGATCTCTCTCAATCTCTATGAAAAGACGCATCCATATTTCCTATGAATTTTATGTCTGAGCGTAATGAACGCAGAAAAACACTTCTCTTGATTTTAGGTCTTGTGTAGGAGTGGGAATGGATACAGCCACCCAGGGAGAGTAGATAAGAGGTAACCCCATTTATTTGGCCTGTCAGTTGCGCATAACTGACAGTTCATTCTTCCGTTTCTTCGCCGCATAGCTCCAACTACCACTCGCATGTGAATTGACGATTATGCCCTTTGTGCTCCAAAAGCGTGCTTTGTCTCCTTCCTTGAATTCTTTCACCAACATCATCCGCCTCTTACTTCTCAGATTCACTTTTTCTCTTCAATTTCAATTCATCACTAAAACAGTCGTGCTTTTCAGACAAAAATTGCATCACTAAAGCCGACATACTTTTCAGACAGATATAAAGAAATAAAAGCAAATAATGAGAAATAATCCACCTCCAACACTTTTGCACTTGAGATGAGACTTTTGAGCTGTTTCTTCTTTTTTTGTTCCAAATGACTCCAAAGTACCTAAACACTCAAAAGTAAACATAAGATATATAATTTACAAGAAAAATAGCAAAGAAAGCATAAGTACTAGATATAAAATTAGGTGTTTTAGACACCTATCAAATTCCCCCACACTTAGACTTTGCTAGTCCTCGAGCAAATCAAACAAAAGAATTCTAAAACATACATACAACTCCGTCTCGTCGAGCCTACGATCACTTTTAGCATAAATAACAAGCCTTTAAACCCCTAGGTGTCCCTAGTGGACGAGTTATAGTCTTGTGAAGGTTTACAAGAGGTTTGCCTACATAACTTATTTTTCAAACTTCGTCTACCTGTGACAAATCCATGAATGAATCCAAAATGGTTGCAAGAGGAGGTACCTTGTTATGAATCCAAATTAATATATATATAAATAAGCTCTGTTAAGAAAGTCGAACAAGCCACAATCTCGAAAACTAACAAACCACAATCACAAATGAAAAGATAAAGAAGATGTAAATAGATATAGATGGTTACGATATTTACTAAAGTGATCGATGTTTCCCATATCTGTCTGAAGGTCGCTGCCAATGATGAACCTATGAATCCTATTGGATTGAGCTATTGTTTTGAATTCTAATATCAATAGACTGGCATATACAAGGGAACCAACAGTCAATAAACTTAAATCTAGATCGACTCACTGGCATATACAAGGGAACCTGGAGTCGATTTTATTGCACCATAACAATTTTTTTTTTTTTGACATCATGATTGGATCTTGTGGATCCTAGCGCATGTTTCTTGTCAGCAGATTACATGATAGTTCCCTTGCATCCTGCACTCCACGCTTGCTTAGGCGACGGAGACAGGGAGAACACACACATATTGCTTTATCCAAGTGTCAAATTTATTCCGTTTGGTCAATTGGTCGGTCTCTTTTTTTTTTCTCTTTTTGTAGTAACTCAATCACACTATTTCATCCTAACAGCAATAACAAGTCGATGTTAGTGACCCACCAAATTACATAGATATAACATAAAGGTTGTAAAAGTAAAAACAGAAAATGATATGGTGATATTCCGAGCTATGGTAACAACTTTCATATTATTTCTAACACTTGAATAATTTTGTCCCTTGTAGTTAATGGGTTCCTCAACTCCCGCAATCAAAACGATTTCATCCACATAGATTAGTAGTGTCATCCTAAAGGCACATATTTCTATGTTTTGCAGTATCATTTTATTTATTTATTATTATTTTTTTGTTTTTACTAAAAAGCATCAAACTCTAAAAACATATAAATGCTCCCCCACAGTTAAACTTTACATTGTCCTCAATGTAAATTAACTCATCCAAAGTGAAGTTCATGGTGGGAAATTAAGCAAATAATATGCAAAAACAAAGATAAAAATGCTTAAAAAAATAAAAAAGATAAGGGTGAATATAAAAAACCGGTGGGTTGCCTCCCACTTAGCGCTTGGTTTAAAGTCGTCAGCCCGACTATCTCCTTGCTTTCTATGACTCCTCCAGAGGGATTTCATCCACAAAATTAACTCATTCCACCACTTCGGAAGAGAAGTTCTCATAGTATGGTTTCAACCGGTGCCCAATAACTTTAAATTCCTTGCTTGTAGCTATGCTACGAATTTCGACTACACCATGAGAAAACACATTAGTAACAATGAAAGGTCCAATCCAACGTGACCTTAATTTACCCGGAAATAATTGCAAGCGATAATTAAACAAAAGCACTTTCTTCCCAACACAAAATTGTTTTCTAGAAATCATAGTATCATGAAATGCCTTCGTTTTCTCTTTGTAAATGCGTGAGCTTTCAAATGCATCATTGCAAAGCTCCTCTAGCTCTTGGAGTTGTAACTTCATTTGCTTTCCAGCACCATCCATCTCCATATTGCATTCCTTAATAGCCCAAAACTCCTTATGCTCAATATCCACGGGTAAGTGACAAGGTTTACCATACACAAGCCTAAAATGAGACATCCCAATAGGTGTCTTGTATGCGGTTCTATAAGCCCACAAAGCATCATTAAGTCGCATGCTCCAATCCTTCCTTGTTGGATTCACCGTCTTCTCAAGTATGGATTTCACCTCTCGGTTGGAAACCTCGGCTTGTCCATTTGTTTGGGGATGATAAGGTGTTTCAATCTTGTGCGACACATTGTACTTCTTCAACAAGTTTTGTAAGAACCTGTTTTTGAAGTCAGAACCCCCATTGCTAATTATGGCTCTTGGAATTCCAAACCTTGCAAAAAATATTAGCTTGCACAAAATCTGAAACCACTTTAGAATCATTAGTTGGGGTGGCCTTAGCTTCCACCCATTTAGAGATATAATCAACAACAAGTAAGATATAAAACTTCCCATGGGAGTTGACAAAAGGACCCATAAAATAAATACCCCATACATCGAAAACTTCAATAAATTGAATAAAAGTTTGTGGCATTTGATTTCGAGCACCTAGATTGCCTGTTCTTTGGCACCTATCACAAAATACATATACATCCTTAAATAAGGTTGGCCAATAGAAACCTCTTTCAAGTACCTTGTGAGCGGTTCTCTTACACCCAAAATGTCCTCCGCAAGCATAAGAGTGACAAAAAGACAATATAGAATTAAATTGACATTCGGGAACGCACCTTCTTATTACTTGGTCGCTGCAATGTTTCCACAAGTATGGATCATCCCATATGTATTGGTTTCCCAACTTCTTAAGTTTGTACCTCTCAGCACGAGACAAGTTCTTTGGAATTTTTTTATACACCAAGTAATTGACAATATCAGCATACCATGGTTCTCCAAAGGCAATTGAGAATAGTTGCTCATCCGGGAAGCTTTCACACAATGGGATAACTTCCTTGTCCACAGCAAGACGGCTCAAGTGATCCGCAACGGTGTTCTCAATTCCTTTCTTGTCTTTGATTTCAAGATCAAACTCTTGAAAGATTAAAATCAATCGTATGAGCCTCGGTTTCGCTTCTTTCTTCATTAGCAAGTACCTAAGTGCTGCATGATCAGAAAAGACAACAACTTTTGTACCAATAAGATAAGAGCGAAACTTTTCCAAAGAAAAAACAATGGCTAACAACTATTTTTCAGTGGTTGTGTAGTTTTGTTGGGCCTCATTTAACGTTCTAGAAGCATAATAAATAGCATGAGGTATCTTCCCCACACGCTGCCCAAGCACTGCACCAACCGCATAGTCACTTGAATCACACATGAGATCAAAAGGCTTGCTCCATTCCGGTGGTTTAATGATAGGGGCTGAAATTAAAAGATCTTTCAAGCGATTGAATGCCTCCACACACTTTTCATCAAAGTTAAAAACCACATCTTTTTGCAATAAATTACAAAGTGGTGACGCTATCTTGGAAAAGTCCTTGATAAACCTACGATAAAAACCTGCATGTCCAAGAAAAGAGCGTATCTCCCTCACCGTAGTGGGAGGGGGTTAGAGCACGAATAAAGTCAATCTTAGATTTATCAACTTCCAAGCCTTTAGAAGATATTATATGGCCTAAAACTATGCCATGAGTTACCATAAAATGGCACTTCTCCCAATTCAACATAAGATTTGTTTCAACACATCGTTCAAGGATTACTGACAAATTGTTCAAGCAAAGGTCAAATGAATCACCAAAGGAACTAAAGTCGTCCATGAACACTTCGATTATGTTTTCAACATATTCTGAAAAGATACTTATCATACACCTTTGAAAGGTATCTGGAGCATTGCACAAGCCAAAAGGCATCCTTCTATAAGCAAAAGTACCGAACGGACAAGTGAAAGTAGTTTTCTCTTGATCCTCCGGTGCTATCACAATCTGATTATAACCTGAATAGCTATCAAGGAATCAATACTAAGAGTGTCCAGCTAAACGTTCAAGCATTTTATCAATACAAGGTAATGGAAAATGATCTTTCCTAGTGGTAGCGTTCAATCTTCTATAATCAATACAAACCCTCCAACCGGTTTGCACACGAGTTGGGACAAGTTCATTCTTATCATTCTCCACCACTGTCACACCTGATTTTTTTGATACCACTTGCACCGGGCTTACCCACTTGCTATCGGATATGGGGTATATAACACCCACTTCCAAAAGCTTGAGTATCTCGTTTTTCACAACTTCCATCATGGGAGAATTCAAACGACGTTGCGCTTCCCTTGTAGGCTTTGCGTCGTCCTCCAAACGAATCTTATGCATACAAATGGCAGGGCTTATACCCTTGATATCAGCGATTGTCCATCCAATGGCCGTCTTGTACTTCCTTAGCACCCTTAGAAGTTTTTGCTCCTGTAATTCATTAGAAACAATCACAGGTAACTCTTCCTTGTCACCCAAGTACAAGTACTTTAAGTGACTTGGGAGAGGTTTCAATTCTAATTTTGGAGATTTAACAATAGATGGTAAAAGTTTTTCATTGATGCATGGTAAAGAAATAAAAGAGATATTATGAGTTTCGGGGCATCCTTGTAGTGAATTAAGATCACCAAGGGCTTCCTTGACTTCATTACCACACTCTACACCATTATCCATGGATGTAGTTAAGACGGTTTCCAAGGCATCATCACCATTCAATTCGAACACTTGTTGTGCCAATGTATCCATAACATCAATGGAGAAACAAGAGTGGACATCACTAGGATATCTCATCGTCTCGAAAATATTGAAACGTATTATTTCTTCATCAAACTCCATAGTCAATGTTCCCTTGTCCACAATAATAATGGTTTTCGCCTTTTTCATGAAGGGGTGCCCAAGTAGCAATGGAAGAGACGAGTCCGGTGAACCTTCATTCATCTCTAACACGCAAAAGTCAACTGGAAATACAAGTTGTTTAACCTGCACAAGAACATCCTCAACAATACCCATTGGGTAAACATTAGAGCGATCGGCTAATTCCAACACAATTTCAGACTTTTTAAGAGGACCTAACTCAAGTGAATTATACATGGACGCAGGCATAACATTAATGGATGCACCTAAATCCAACATAGCTTTGTTAAGTGTAGTGTTACCAATTGTGACGGGAATGTCAAAGCTACCCGGATCCTTGCATTTCAGTGGGAGTTTGTGTTGTAAGATTGCCGAAGACTTCTCCCCCACACTTAGCACTTCATTGTATTTGAGCCTTTTCTTGTTGGTATTTAAGTCTTTTAACACCTTTTCACACTTTGGCATTTTCTTTATAGCATCTACGAGCGGTATGTTCACATGAATCTTTATTAGAACGTCTAAAATCTCCTTTTCTAGTTCCTCCATCTTGAACTTTGCGAATCTGCGAGGGAAAGGTAAAGGAGGAACATAAGTATAAACCGGAGTTTTAGAGTTAGGAATAGGTACCACAGAAGTTTGGGGAGAATCTTCATTCTTCTCCTCCAAAATAGGTTCCTTTGGTGTTTCCACCTTGCCCGAATCAGTAACTTCGGGTTGCACAAATTGTATACCACTTCTCAACGTAATAGCATTCACATACCCTTTTGGGTTACTAGGTTGAGAAGTGAGTTTCCCACTATTTTGTTCCTTTAATTGATTCTACTCAATAGTCATAGAACCAACTTGAGTTTGCAACTCCTTAACCGTGCTCTCCGTCCTTTGCATAAAAGATTTCAGCAACTCTTCCATACTTGACCCCTGATTTTGAGGTTGTTGTTGTTGTGGTGGTGGTTGGTGAAATTGTTGACGCGGCTGGAATTGTTGTTGTTGAGGTTGAAATCCACTCGGTTGGTTGAAATTTGGTTGTTGAACCGCTCCTTGCTTGTTCGCATAGCTAAAATTGGGGTGATCTCTCCATCCCAGATTGTAAGTGTTGGAGTAGGGATCATACCGTCTTTGCTGATTTGGGAAGATCACATTAGCTTGTTCATTGGAGTCTTCATATCCTTGAGAAGAACTTGGTATCACCGCGGCTACAACTTGTTGCATCATAGCTGTCATGTTACCCATTTGTTGACGAAGTTCCTCCACCTCACTCACTTCATTTACTCTCCTAAGAAGCACATCCGAACCACGACTCAAGAATTGTTGGGAGTTTGCTGCCATGTTTTCAATCAATTCTCTAGCTTGTGCCACCGTTTTGCTCACTAGTGCACCACCACCCGCAGCGTCAAGAAGATTTCTATCGCTTGATTGGAGTCCTTCATAGAAGTATTGGATAATCATCGCATCGCTGAATTGATGGTGAGGGCAGCTTGCCACCAATCTCTTGTATCGTTCCCAACATTCATATAAAGATTCTCCCACATTTTGCTTCATCCCGCAGATCTCCTTGCGAATTTGAGTATCCTTTGATGCAGGAAAATACCTCTCTAAAAAGAGTTTCTTCAACCCATTCCATGTTTTGATACTTCCAAGAGGTAAATAACACAACCAATCCTTAGCACTATCCATCAACGAGAATCTAAAAACTTTCAACATTGCATCATCCGCTTCAATATCCGCTGGAAGCATGGCCATGACAACAATGGTGTGGAAGTACATAAGATGCTTGTTTGGGTCTTCATTGACCATGCCATGGAACTTTGGTAATTCTCTAAGCAACCCCTACTTTATCTCAAAAGTAGAGTTTGTTTGAATACACCATTGTTGTGTATCAAACTTGTGAGATGCCAAGTCCTTGAGTTTACGATTTGGATCACCCATTGCTTCTTCTTCTTCTTCAAAAGGTGGTTCTTGTTCAACCGGTTCCTCTTGTTATAGAACTTCTTGTTGTAACTCTTCTGCCACTGTACCTTGACTTGGTTGGAGTATTGTGTCTCTTCGAGTGGCTATTCCGCACCTTGGATAGTTCCAATCTTTAGAAGCCAGGGATTAGGTACCTGAAAACAATTCTCGCAAACAAGTGAGAAATAAGACAAGAAACAAAAAGCAAATATGGAAGCGGAAGTAATGATAAGAAACTAAAAACTTAATAACAAGTCGTATGCCTCCCCAGCAGCGGCGCCAAAATTTGATCGGTTGACAACCGTTAAATATAATTTCGCATTCTTACTTAACTATAATAATATGGTAAGTGGTAGGAAAGAGTTCGTATCCACAGAGAGGCTTTTGTTGTTATGTAATTTTCAGTTTCTAAGATAACCAAGGGGGATTTTTGTTTTAGCAAATATAATAAAATAAATTAAAGCAAAACAAAACAAGTAGTTAGAATAATCAATAAGGAGAAGATATTGGTCATGGGATAGTATCATTCACAAACATGTATTTTCATCAATGACTAGAATTGATATTTTAAATCTCTCATCTATTAAAATCCCTAGGATACCTTGATCGCAAGAATATCCCGCTAATTCCCTAATTTCATCCCAACAACATTAAAAGATGCATATGTGAATTCTTCCTAGAAAGTAACCCAAAGTGTAAAAGCACAATTAAGTTTAACTCCCTAAAAACTTTAAGATTTATGGAATAAGACTAATCAAAGCAATTAAACGTGTAAAAGCACTAATTCGATTTAACCAAGGTTATGATTCATATGTGACTAGTAGTATATATCGCTACAAGCACTACCCACAATTATGCTACTCAAAATTAGGGACAAACAAGTTTTTCGTATTGAAAACCCTAATATAGCTTTAGAGATGAATGCAAATCGGATTGATTCCGGACTCAACCAACCAAACAATCAAATCTTATAACAATATAGACCATGAATCAAAAACAATAAAATATTGAGACAAAACTAATCCATAGATTCAAATAACATATTTGAGAAATCAACTTTTATCCCATAACCAATAGTAGTATTTAGTTACTCATAATAATGGAGTTCATCATAATCATAATCATAATCAATAAAATAAAGAAGATGAAAACAAACTAAAGCAAACCCTAGAAGAAGTTCTCTCCAAAGCTCCAAGTAGAAAATAATACGTCCTCTCAAAGTTGTAGAAAACTTTCTCTTTTTGTAGCTTTTCTCCCTTCCAAAACTAGGTCAAAACTTTAAAGCCCATTAGATAAAAATCCACGTGGCCCAAAAGTGAGATAAACTCATGTAGAAACTCTGCCAGATCGTCGCCGAAAAGTGGCTGGAAATTGGCCGGAAAATAGCTCAGGTGACCGGCAAAGTCAAACCGGTCAACGGGTCAGATCGGTCGGGTCAACTAAGCCGACCCGGTCAATCATCGAGTCAGGTGAAGTCAGGTTCTAACTAGCCTGTCTGGGTTTGGCATGAGCCATTGCAGCTTGCACAGGCCATGCTTCAATAAAGCACAATGTTTGCTCTTCATCATTCAGTGTTGCATCATTTTGATGCAACTCTTGCAATCCTCCCATGTACCTTATGCGCATATCTAACCTCTCTTTTCCGTCAAGCTTTGTATCAACAATGCTCCAGCGCCCATAATGCAATACAACCATCACTTTTCCTTGGCTACAACCACCATAATCATCACTCCATAACACACATCACCTGCAATTCATTCCCTTGCAACTGCACCTGCACTGTCATAGGCTCATAGCTACATTTCCTCTTTCCATTGCAGCACCACCTGAAATGCACCAGTTCACTGCTTAGTATCATTACCACCAGTTGAAACTCCAGTTGCAGCTGCGCATACACAAATTCTCCATTATCATAGACTCTTAATTCTGCTTCAAACTTCACGGTTCACTACCCTTGGATATCTACATCTGAGCTGCAACTGCAACACAGTTCCTTCCACCGTAAATTCTCAAGCTTCAGTCGTTGCTCTTAGCAGCAACAGAACCAACTCAGCACCAAGCTTTCCAAATGCATCAGCTACACTTTATTCCTCCACTAGAGTCAAGCTTCCTTGTACTTCTCATACACAGCATCACATCTTAGTTCCATTCGATGGCCATCTTGGCGCTTCACCAGGACATGGCTCGCACCTGCAATACCTCAATTCTTCCTACAACTGCAAACTATCCAGCTTCTTCCACCAGGATCACCAGCTCAGTACCATCAAGCCAATCTCGATAGCAACCACCAACTTAGCTCAAGATCACAAGCTCAACAGCAGCTACTTTTGAACTTTCTGCATCCAGCTGCGATTCACATACACACAGCCCTATCATACATCTACTATGTGGCCATACAATTCAGCTCCTCCACAAACCCATTAACTCAATTGACTGCAACACCAACTTCACCACTGCTTGCATATTCCCAGCACAAAATTCCCATCAGTCCATTTCTTGAGCTTCACACTCACAATAACCTAAATTTCAGCCAACCCTTGAGCCAATAGCATCACCAAACCTCCATCTGAGTTACAAACTCAGTTATATCACCATCATTGTGCAGCCAGCCATGATGGCCCTGCACTCATCTCTACTGCTTAATCTCAATTCCACCATTGCAGCTTAGCCCATGACACTTTTCAATTCCATCTGCAACTGCCGTAATACCTGCTGCAGAATCATCAATCCCACTGCACAACAAAAGCTACTTCCATCTCAGCTCCACAGCAGTCCCAGTCAAGCCATCATTCCACCTGCAAATGCATCTGCAACTACTCCTTGTGATCTCTTCCCATAGCTCCATACAGATTCCCCCATGGAATATACAACTAACTTCTGCATACTTAAATTCAATCAACACAACCCCTGAACTTGAGTTATTCTTCTCAGCTTCAAACTCCATCGACTGCATCACTTTGTCTTCTCTGTATCACAATTGAACCCATTCATTCATTTCTCCAGCGTCAATTCTCTGCTATTTCATCTGCACTTTGAGTGGCAGCACAATTCCCTGCACTTTGTCACCAGTACCATCTGAGTTGCAACCACTAGCTCCAACTGTAACTCAATCATCTCATCTTAGCTTTCTTCTTGATTTTTCTGTACCCTAAGTCTTCACCAGAGACCACCATTAACACCATTTGTAGCTTTAACTTCAGTTGTTGCAATTAGTTTAACATATCAATTTCAGCTGCAACTAGCTTAGCTGCAACATTTCAGCTCAACCAACACCACCATTTCTATATCAGCAAATACCTAACATACATCTAACAAATCATTCATTGCCAGTCCTTCTAGCCATCACCTGCATCACAACACAGCAGCTGCAACATACACTAGCTCCTCAGCTGCTTCACCTGCCCTAACATGCATCTAATCCCAGCGCCATCTTATGCAATTTCAATTCAAACTCAACCTAATTCTACCACCACCACACAACACCAACAACATCTCATCTTTATCAAATTCCATTCAAACTATAATTTAGACCATTGCCCACTTCCCTGGCTTCAGAAACTCATCATATCTTCTCAGAACTTCAACTTGAGTAAAAACCCGTGACAATCCACATCTTCAGTTGCAGAAACAGCCTCAAATCCTTTGATTTCTTCTCGATTTACTACTCAGTTATTACCAGTTCTTCAAATCCTAACCAGTATCCAGATTCAGAAACCCTTCTTTCCTATTTCCATCATAGAATCATTCTCAACTTCTCCACAATTACGAAATTCAGCAACTCAATCAACCATTATCATCTTCTAATTCCCTTGCATCTCTCGACCTCCACAACAACAGATCTCTCTCAATCTCTATGAAAAGCCGCATCCATATTTCCTTTGAATTTTATGTCTGAGTGTAATGAACGCAGAAAAACACTTCTCTTGATTTTAGGTCTTGTGTAGGAGTGGGAATGGATACAGCCACCTAGGGAGAGTAGATAAGATGTAACCCCATTTATTTGGCATGTCAGTTGCGCAGAACTGACGGTTCATACTTCCGCTTCTTCGCCGCATAGCTCCAACTACCACGCGCCTGTGAATTGACGATTCTGCCCTTTGTGCTCCAAAAGCGTGCTTTGTCTCCTTCCTTGAATTCTTTCACCAACAGCATCCGCCTCTTACTTCTCAGATTCACTTTTTCTCTTCAATTTCA
Organism: Papaver somniferum; assembly: GCF_003573695.1. Lineage (NCBI taxonomy): Eukaryota > Viridiplantae > Streptophyta > Magnoliopsida > Ranunculales > Papaveraceae > Papaver > Papaver somniferum. The sequence goes on along the minus strand of NC_039359.1, from coordinate 187,522,494 downwards.
ATTCATTACTAAAGCAGTCATGCTTTTAAGACAAAAATTGCATCACTAAAGCCGACATACTTTTCAGACAGAGATGAAGAAATAAAAGCAAATAATGAGAAATAATCCGCCTCCAACACTTTTGCACTTGAGATGAGACTTTTGGGCTGTTTCTTCTTCTTTTGTTCCAAATGACTCCAAAGTACCTAAACACTCAAAAGAAAACATAAGATATATAATTTACAAGAAAAATAGCAAAGAAAGCATAAATACTAGATATAAAATTAGGTGTTTTAGACACCTATCACTAACTTACTAACAAAGTAAAAGTCTGAGTGGATCATGATGTCACGTATTGATATACACGAGTGGTTCCCATTAGACATAACTGTAGCGTGATTGATATGTAATGTAACTGTATATAAGTCCAAGAAGGCTCACTTTGTAATATTTAGTCGAACTTGATAAATAACAATTATCTTTCTTTGTTTCCTCTCTTACTTTCCTTTAGAATTCAACCGTAATTACCGACCTACAAATAACTCGGTAATCACCAATTGGACCTAGAACTAAGTAATTTACAGACGAAGATGGATAATCAGATGAAGTCAGGAGATAAATTAATATTAATAACCACATCTCTCTCGTGTAGGTACGTATTTCCGCCGTAGGAAAATATGCATCTTCATAAATAATTTCTTGAATATTTTTTTAATGAGTTTGAACGACCTTCCATTACGATTTCCGTTTAACGCTACAAAAACTATAAATATACGATTCCAAAAAGAGTTGGAGGTTTGATATGTACTAATGTCTAGATCTTCGTCATGATTTGTGACTGTCAAACACCTCTAACGATGGTAACATCTTCTTCATAAGTGCAACGAGTAATCATGATTTTTTCTCTTCTTTTCTTTTCGTATGAGAAATAGATGAGAATGAATTTAAAAGTTAAAAATTATGGTTTGGGTAAGGAAGATACGAGAGAAGAGACTCTTTTTATAGATCTCAATAACCTAACGGATAGTTTTTCTCAAAAAAAACTAGTTGTTTACAGACTCAACCACATTGGCATAAGTCAAAATTTGCAATAAAGGGTTTTGTAGTCGTCATGGTCGTTAGGTTAATATCATGACGATTATTTAATGTTTTTATTATCTATACCTTTTACCATGACTACACTTACTTGACTTGTCTAAATAAGCATCGTCAATGTTATATGTTTGTACCATGACGACTTAAGATAAAAATCTTCTGTCTAAAAATAATTTTTGAAGTCCTTATGATTTATTCTTGAACAATGGCGATTCTAACCGGCCATTATAAATTTAAAAGGAAGTCGTCATGATCGATATTTATAAACCATGACAACTTGTCTTGGGAATGTTTTGATTTCTGAATTTGGAATAGCATTTCACTGAATCGAAAAGGTATAATATTTTTATTTTTGAATTCGTAAAAGAATTTCATTGAATCAAAAATGTATACATCTTTCGTAGCTTTACATTAAAGAAAATAAAATGGAATAGATCGTAACATTACACTTAAACACTTAGTCATATAGGTTGAAATTATAGGTAATTCCTTCTAAGATACAATAGCAATCATCAAGCTAAAACTTTTTCTAATGGATAGCCTCATACCCTGCGCTCGATCCATCATCCACTGAAAAAACAAATCATAAGTTAGTTAGTATTATTCAGAACTATTTTTGATGAACGAATTGTTGACATATTTACTTTTATAGCACCCGACGTAGTGGGGTTGACTTCTTTTATGGCTTTCATTTCCTCCTTGAAAGCTTCATATTGTTTAAAGAGCTTCCCGAATCTTTTTTTAATCTCTTTAAGCTTACTACAAGAGCAAATACACGAAAATCAAAAATCATAACTAACATTCATGGTCACAGTACTGGAGTTGTCATGGTTTAAATTATTGACCATAACGACTTTCAATTATACCATGACAACCTTCTAGTTACACCATTAGGTTTATAGGTAAACTTGGTATAAAGAGGGTGTTTTTTTTTAACTACTAGAGTCGTCATTCTTTAGATAAGGGTCGTCATATCACAATTTTAATTCGTCATCCTTTTGATCATACCCGAACGACCCTGAACCGAACTAGGTCGTGATCTTCAGAAAAAAAAAAAAAAAACTAGAAAGAGGGTTGTGATCTTCTATATCGTAGACCATCACAATTTTTTATAGTTTCAACATGCATATGAAAAGTCGTTTTGGTATGTGATTTCGAAGATGACGACTCTCTTTCTATAACTGATTTTTTCGTTTACAAATCTATATTTACAATGAAAACAACACACACAACACTAAGAATAAGTAGAATAATGGGTTTTAGTTTACTTACTTTCTAACTGGGGTCATATCTTCTTCCAATTCTTCATGATTTGATTTTTCCTTCTTTTTTGAATACAATTTTCCTTCGAGTTTATCTACTATTGTGGCACTTTTTTGTATGAGGCATTGTATTCATAGAAGAAGTTAATCGACGGTTGAAGTTTTCAGATCGACGATTGTGGCGATTAATTGAATTTAAAAAACAATTTGAGAAAAAAGAAGTCGTTCGGTTTAGAGAATTTAGAGAAAGAGTGATTTTTTTATTCGGAAAATGGGTTATTTGTCCAAATATTTTTAAATCATGGTTCAAATGGACGAGTAAAAATTAGTATGGGTGAAATGGACAAAAAAAAATTAGCAAGGATGAAACTGGATTCATCCTTGCTTAAACTTAAAAAATAGCTAGGATGAAACTGGATGCATCCTGTGTAAATTAAAAAATAAGAAAAAGTATTTGAAAATTGACAGGATGAAACTGTTTACATCCTGACTATTTTTACATTTTTGTCCATTTAAACAATATCAAAATCTAAGTGTCTTTTTCACCCAGGAATTATTGGTTTTGATCTTTTTAACCAATTTTATGTTTTTTATTTTATGTTTTAGAATTGAAATGAATTAGGAGCTAATGGGTTAAAGGTTAAAAGGATTTATATTTAGTTTATAAGTAAGATAATATAGTACTTTTACTCTCATTGGCACCCCCTAAAATTTTTGTACGGTGAGTATTTGGTACCCCTATAATTTTTGTACGGTGAGTAGAATTGATACAACCCCCAATTAATCCTTGTATATCCCAACTAAACGAGGAAATTAAAGGGTTGGGGGTTGGCATTCACCTCCATTTTATTCCACGGCGACTCCCAAACACAAAATGGTAGTCTCCAAATTAGGTTTCTTTAAATTTAATCACTATCTATTTTAGTTTATTTACTGGTGCATCCTTGCCGATTAGGCAACTAGCTCTTTAACTAACTTGGTTATTGGCTAGTCCAGTTGTCCACGAGAGTCACCCTTAAAGTAAGCAGATCGAATAAGCACCCTAGAAGATACAAAATTGATGGCACTTAAAAACCTTCTCCCTCCTCTCTCTCACTCCTTCCTCTTTTCCGAAAAAAACTATCAAAAACGACTCATTTTGTACTAGATCTGAGCAGATTTTTTTATTATTTCTTGTTTTCTAGGTTAATTAGTAGTTCAGTTGTTATTATGTTTTTTACTTATCTGTACCGTTATCGGGGTTTTATCCACTCTCTTGAGGTTTGTCTTCGCTTTAATGACGATTCTTGGTTATCGGGTTGGGTTTTAAGATCAATAGTGATGTTCTCCAACGACGAAATCTTCATCTTTGTTAATTCCGACGACAAAATCTTCATCACCAACTTATATGGCGACGAAAACTTCATCGATGGTCGGTTCTTTTGAGGACGGAAGCTTCGTCACTAGTTGAGCAAATCGCTCCTATTTTGGGAGCACATCTTTGTAAAGAAGAACAACAAACTAAATGGTTGGAATTTAATTCAGAGAAAAACCATCTTTCTTCCGATTCAATCGGATGTTATTCATACTTGTATTTGTCTTACTCTGATAAAATTCTTCTCTTTCTCTTGTCGGATTTCTCGGTATTGTACTTTTACGATATGTTTTTGTTACTTTGTATTCTCTTATTTTCAATTTTAAATTCATTGTAACCTTGAATTTCCATCAATAAAAAAATTCCTTGTTAAAAAAAATAAAAAATTGAGTCCTCGTATGATACCCCTCTTATATTTCCCGACGGGACAAAAAAAAGAAAAAGGAAAAAATATCCCTCCACCCATAAACGTTCCAGTCCATGAGTTGAAGTGTTTAGCAATCATGTCCTCCTGTCCTTGTGCACTGTGATGGGTGCGTTAAATTCATTGAATTCGAGGGGACATGGTTCTATACTGGCTATTTATGAACGAGGCATTGTCATGAATTACGTGTGAGGATCGCAAGTTTGCAACTGCGACCACATCCACATGCATTATTTTCTTTCTAGGTTTAGAGAAGGGGTCATTCATGATTTCATCCTATTTTAGACTACCTCTTCTCGATTGTGTTGTGTGACATAAGTCAAAACATGCCGTGTTTTGCTGTTACACCATACTTCATTATGTGCATTCAAACTTCTCAGAGAAATCAAATTGGAATCGGTTTCAAATCAATTAATTAGGTCAATCAACAATCAAGCATTTAAAGGCTTCACAACCGTTACCCGCCTTCTTTACAAGTGTCTACTTCATTCTTCCATTGCCAACGAATCATTTATTTTCCTTGCAATACCCATTTTCTTGTAGTTTATTACGACAGTACCCATCAATAAATGGCTCAACGAGCCAGCCAGACACCGAGTCATTTTCAAACAAGGTCCCGGTGTCCTACTTCATAAAAAGATTATTTTTAAAATTTAATTGTTTTTATTGACACCGTAGAATAGATGGCATAGATTGATCAGTACTCATCAGGAGTTGGTTAACAACCCAACGCTGATTTTTTTTTCTTTTTTGGTTAACTATATTACCCATGAGCAGCTAAACCTAACATAGACTAGCTCTAAAGCTTCTTTTTTGTTTGGTAAACTATTTCTGGTTAGAATTCCATCATCCAAACCAAAATAGCTTAAAAATGTCACAAGAAAGGAAACTACGATACTGAACTAAAGTTCTTAATTCTAATGTGATTTTGCTTGGGAGGCTGGCAGTTAGACTTTTGTGGTTCTTTTCCTTATCTTTTGCGCAAACAGGTTTACTAAACTAGAAGAAATCATCATAAAATACTTTACTCATATATTTTAGCGAAAGACTTTTTTCTTTACTGATATGAAAATTAATTAATCGGTTAACATTGTTTTGACCAACCAGTGACGTTGGCTCAATAGTTTCATACCATGCAGATATCAGTCTATCAATAAGTCAAATCTCATCGCCATGGCGTCCAGTTATTCATCTTTGCATAACATGCCTAGTGCCGACCCCAACAGGGCAGTTTAGGCACGAAAAAAGATGTGAATAGTGTAAGACTAGTGTGAATCCTGCCCCTAGTTAGCAATTCGGGATTCGGCAAACGTACGGAACGGCAAACATACGAGTATTATACGGTTTTGTAAAATCCAGATTCGATCCAAAATTCGGTCAATGGGACGTGATTCGTCAGTAATTCGGAACGGCATACGTACATGTATAATTCGATTTATAAATGTGAGTTCGGTTCTGAAAATTCGGTATCTATATATAACAAATAATTTGTATTTATAAGGTCATAGACCAATTTTTATGCATATGTGTGAGTTATTTAAAGAAAAAATAAACTTAATATGATGATATTAATAATATATACAACATTAGTTATCCAAGAGGACGTCGTATGGTGGTTTAGATGCTTGGTTAGTGAGTTTGAGATCTCTCTCACCTTCACCTTCAAATCTCTTCAGTCGTTTTTGTTTCATAAAAATTACAACACTTTTAATATTCGGTCGTGTATGCTCGGGAGGCAGTAAAGCCCAAAAAGTGGAGTCTTTGAAAAGTAAAAGCTAAAGAATTTATGGCGAATTAAGCGGACGTATCATTCGGGATACGTAAAATTCGTGAACGGTTCGCGAATAATCCGGGAATGCCACATAATACGCGACTTGAGTTCGGAGTTGCAAACGTACGCGAATAAGACGGTAAAATTCGTGATACGGAAAAATTCGCGAATGATTCGCGAATCATTCGCGAACTTACTAACTAGGATCCTGCCAGTCTCTGGCTGGCGAATTTATTTCTACAGCTTCTCTTTTCCTTTTAAAAACCTTAAGAAGTTTTGTTGTGAAAGAAAACTATATAGACAACTTAGTTTGTTTGGTAGTTGCATCTTCCCATCTCTCTCCCCCCTCTAAACAAACCCTTTAAATTGCCACCACTTATCCTTTTCTTCTCCCATAATCTCTCAACCTCGAGAAATTTTCCAAAAACAATTTCTAACTGTCCATTGTTTTTTACTTGATCTTTCAAAGTATACACGAGAATGGATCAAAAGAAAAAAGACCCAGTTTCAGTTTCTGACGGTACGGTTGAATATGATCAATCCAATAAAGCACCAGCAAAATACTTACCGCTTCCTGATTTTCTCTTGTCAGTAAAACTCAAATATGTAAAGTTAGGGTATCATGTTCTCATCTCCAATGCTATGTATCTCATTCTAACACCTCTCTTCATTATCGTATCTGTTCGTGTCTCGACATTAAAGTACCATGATTTACTCCAACTCTGGGATCAACTGAGATTCAACCTCGTCTCCGTTATATTATGTTCAGTTCTCATTGTTTTTGTAGCCACACTTTATTACATGTCTAGGCCACGGAAAATATACTTGGTAAATTTTTCATGTTATAAACCTGAACCGGAACGAAAGTGTACTCGAGAAATATTCATGGAAAGGTCTGGAATGACTGGTAGTTTCTCCGATGAGAATCTAGCGTTTCAAAAGAAAATTCTTGAGAGATCAGGGTTAGGGCAATCGACATATTTGCCAGAGGCAGTGTTACGTGTGCCGCCGAATCCGTGCATGGCGGAAGCGAGGAAAGAAGCAGAAATGGTTATGTTCGGTGCAGTGGATGAATTGCTGGAGAAAACTGGTGTTCAGGCTAAAGATATTGGGATTGTTATTGTGAATTGTAGTCTTTTTAATCCAACACCTTCACTTTCAGCCATGATTGTGAACCACTATAAGCTTAGAAGTAATGTCTTGAGTTACAATCTTGGTGGTATGGGTTGTAGTGCTGGACTCATTTCTATTGACCTTGCCAAACAACTCCTTCAGGTTTGTTATCTTTCTATTCAGTCATTGAGTTTTAATTAGTTATTTAAAAACCAAAAGAAGTTTTTTAAGTGCAATGATTCTGTTAGATTTTCCGATATAAATTGCCTTTTGTTTGGAAATTTTTGAGAAAATTTACTATTTTAAGCTAAGCAAACGAAGCATCAAGTGGTCTGTTGGTTCTCATGCTCCCTCCCACTGCGGAGCTCAGAGTTCAAACCCCTGTAAATGCTAAAATTCCTAAATGAATGGTATTTAGGAGTAGTCTAGGGACTCTTGTACCAAGCTATCAAAAAAGAAAAGTTAAGCAAACAACCCCTCGTTTTCTTCTCCATAAATTTCTTTCTGTTGGATTTAGTTACCCTTAATTAGAAACACCACAAATATCTAGGAATTCCAATCAACGGATAGAAAATTCTCATTGGAACACCGGTATAAAATGGGTCAAGTTTGTTCACTCACGAGTCACCATCACTAGTGATATGCACCGACAAAATTATACTACCCATGGGTGTCAAAATAGACAGTGAAATAAACGGCTAGGATTATGTGGTAGTAAATTGATTACCCAGCTAATATGCGCTATATCAACTACCCATGTAACATTAACATTTTCACTGGAACAGGCAATCCCCAATTCTTATTGTCTAGTAATAAGCATGGAGAACATAACACTCAACTGGTACTTTGGCAACAACCGATCTATGTTAGTCTCAAACTGTCTCTTTCGAATGGGAGGAGCCGCAATTCTTCTCTCTAACAGATCGTCTGACCGTCGACGTTCTAAATACCAACTCATCCACACCGTCCGTACCCATAAAGGAGCTGATGATCGGTCGTTCGGTTGTGTCTTTCAAGAAGAAGATGAAAACAAAAAGGTCGGAGTTTCCCTTTCGAAGGACTTAATGGCTGTTGCTGGTGAAGCTTTAAAAACAAACATTACCACTCTAGGACCATTAGTCTTGCCCGTATCGGAACAACTTCTGTTTTTTGCGACTTTAGTGGGTAGAAAAGTCATGAAAATGAAAATCAAACCATATATACCAGATTTTAAGTTAGCATTTGAACATTTTTGTATTCATGCTGGAGGAAGAGCTGTTTTAGATGAGCTCGAAAAGAATTTGGATTTAAGTGAAAGTCATATGGAACCATCAAGAATGACATTATACAGATTTGGTAATACTTCTAGTAGTTCATTGTGGTATGAACTTGCTTATTCAGAAGCTAAAGGGAGAATTAAAAAAGGAGATCGAACATGGCAAATCGCGTTTGGGTCAGGGTTTAAATGTAACAGCGCAGTATGGCAAGCGTTGAGAACGGTTAATCCAGCTAAAGAGAAGAACCCGTGGATGGATGAGATTGCTACATTCCCTGTTCATGTTCCTAGAGTAGAATCAATTGGATCATAAACCAACCTAGCTGGGTAGAATATTATGTACTTCAGCCCAATTAGGGATGTTTAATTTTTTTATGATGCTTTGACCCTATTGTTGTAATAATTTTTCTCTTTTTACTTCCTACTATATGATTCATTTGTATGGTGGTCGTTTGATGTAATTGAATCTAAACATAATTTGAAATATGCGAAATTACTTATGCTTATGTTTAATATGTGATCCTCTCCAAAACCAAAAACCCAACCAAAACACTAATGCCTGATTATTTCCCTGTTCAGATCGGTTCCGTTGGAGCCGATCTGAGCAGATCAAGTACCATGAGTAGCTTCCTTTTTCCTTGATCTATTTTTTGCTGTTAATTTTTTAAGTTTTAATTACCGATTGGATTCCATCGTAGGACCTGTTCTTGTTGTAATTTTGTGGTTCTTCTCCATGGAATTAAGGATGATTATGCAGGTATGGGTTGTGATCTTTTGCAGGGAAGAAAGCAAAACATAGGATCATCTTCAGTTCTAACCTATGATGAAGACAAAGCAAATCCAACAATAGAAGCAACGACACCAAATCCACCTCTTTTCCTCCCTGTTTATGGTGGTGGTTGGGTTTTATTTCGGCTTGTTTATGATCTTAATGTTCTAGATTGTTTCAACAATCGACGAACTTATAGATTCGTTTATTTCTTAGTTATTACGGTTAGTTTTAGGACTTACTGGTTTGCTTATGTTCTTACTAACGTGGGGATGTGATAGTCTCATTATCCGCAGCAGTAGTTTCAGGATTCCGAAAGTCAACATCAAATAAAACTTGTTCAACAAAGACACCAACAGAAACTTCAGGGTTACCGAAGACACCAACACAACTAGTTCCAGAATACAATTTCTGATGAAGACCCAGACCGCGTCCAAAGATCGATTTCGTCCTCCGATGACCTATTCAGGTTATTTTTGTTGTTGTCACTATTGATACATGAAAATAATTATCCTTAGAAAAGGAGTCCCCTTAACCTATTAAAGATTCCTTTTAGGATAGAGAGACCTGGGGACTAGACCTAACCCACAAGGTTGGGATAGCTCTAGCCCATAAGAGAACATGTTGGTTTAGTTGGGCCTTAATCGAAGGAAGAAGGAAAGCCTCTTAGGGTTTACTAATAACTTAAAGGAAAGACAATGGTAGTTTTGTAATATATTGATCTTATGAGTGCTTCTTCATAAGAGGAGGAGGATAGATTATTATAAAAGGAAAGAAATGATATTTAGAAAGACATTCTTGGTTGATCTATTCTCTCTCTTCACCTCTAAGGGGATGGGCTTGTTGTGGCTTGGACATGCTTCTCTTTCCCACTTTTACCTAATCAACATTGCGACCACAGTGGGAGAAGTTGAGTTTCTCGCCCAGCAAGACCGTCCGCTCAATTCTCACGATATGTTTCTTTTTTATTCTCCACAAGACGCTTCATCCCTCCCAGTCGACAATTGCACCTATGTGTATCATCCGTAGTCCCAGTACATCTCGAGACTACACCATCCGGAGTTCCTTGGTTCTTCTCTCATCCGCAGCCATCTGCAATAATCTTCACAGCTCCGCCAACACGACCAAATCTTAGCAACAAATCATCGTCACCCATCATCAATAGAAAGTTATAGGAGCAGTCACAACCATTACCGCCTTGAATCCGGATAATCTACACCAATAATCTTCACAGCTCCGCCAGCACGACCAAATCTTAGCAACAACTCATAGTCACCCATCATCAATAGAAAGCTACAAGAGCAGTCACAACCATTACCGCCTTGAATCCGGAGAATCTACACCAAGATCAACCCGGGTGATCTTCTAATCTTCCGAGAAGCTTCGTTCTCTCTGCTCTCTTCATCCCCTCTGATTGCATCGAGCTACATCGCTTCCCTCTTCATCGCTTGCATACTAATGTAAATTAAATACCAATCCGATCCAGAGAGGAATTGAATGTCAGCGCTTCACTATACCAGCTATGATCCATACCAATTTTCCATTTATCCAAAAGTATATCAATGTGCCTTCATCTAAGCGACAAGAACACGTCAAAGATGAAATTACTAAATGGAGAACGTCTAAGAAGATAAGTATTCTCTTTTCTTAATCTTCTAATTTTATTATATTAGGTGATTTTGTAGTTAAAACACTGAAGATTTTGATTTCTAAACAGACTCCTTATTGATTTAATTCAGATTCGCGTTTATCTTTCCCCTATTTTCGTTTCAGTGCAAAACTTTATAGAATTTTCAGAGAGAAATCATCAGAAATATAATGGGTTTACAACTGAAATTTGATAGATCTCCATTCTTAGGGTTGATTTAAAATCAAACTTCTGATTTATTGTTAATCTTTATCACCCTTTGATTCATTATATTTCATTTGGTTTACTTTTGATCCTTCATATGATTTGTACTTGTGCCTATACTAATTATTCTGATAATATCAATTAAAAATTACTTTTAGTTCTTGGCTAAAATAAGATAATATGGTATTCAATCTTTGAATTGTGATGACTAACTAAGAAAATCTTACCCTTGTTTCCAGAATCTATAACAAAGATCTCTTGAATGAACCTAGTATGAACTCCACCGGCTCTGATAGAAGAAATCCACAGGCAAGTAGCAATGCAAGACTTAATCCCATCAGCGCTACTTGACTGCATCGTCGCCACCTATCTTCCTCCCTCAAACCCTTGACGTAGCGTACCTCCAGCAGAAAATGCCAGGACAAAGCCCACAAGACGCCCGCCTCATCTCATAAAAAGCTAAGTGTTATCTTGTTTAACTCAACCACATTTCTCAAATGATAACCTGCACATGGTTTATCTCTTGGAACTACTAGTTACGATATTAGACAGTAGCGAGGATGCTTAGATGTATCCACGTTCTATATTCCATTTCCTTGAGAAATTTTGCTAGGGATCTAGTTAACTATACCCTATACCTGTGAATGAGCATATCTTCAAAATGTATACCTTATTATATTTGTGGTCTTGAATCCATGAATGACTTTACGTATTTAGGAGGTTATGGAGAGCAGTCGAGTTGTTGTAGGCTTTATTTAATGCATACTACGTACTTTGTCGCTTACTCTCGTAGACACCACTAGCTTGTTCTATTGATTGTTGCTACTGGTGATTTCAATCAGGGAAAGAGTCATACTAGAGGAGGTCAGCACTCAAGATGTGTTAGTTGGATGGCTATGGATACCGTCGTCACCATCGGGATTAGTGTTAGCAAACACCACAGTAACACAGCGGGTGATCTCACCAGCGCGCTTCTCTTCTCAGACCCTTAACATATGATCCTGCCGCCACCAGCTCCGCTATTGACAACAGCATCGCCACCTTCCATCCATAGATGCGACCAACTCAACTCGTGAGAGCACCACCAGCGTTTGTCCTCTCTACGAAACTACCAATTCGACTTTGAGAGCTGCAGGAAGCACTGCTTCGCTGCATCAGCGCCTCCATATTTTCCTCTTGCGTCTTTGTATGATTGCAGCACTCGATTGCTTCAATTCCACTTGGCTATATCAGCGCCACATAGCACCAATTTCCCCTCAGGTGATCCCCAAGCAATGACGAAGAGAAGTTATTAATGAGTACATGGTACAATATATTCAAAAGTTTCGTAAAAGAACAAAGCCATCATCAAGATCCTTCATGCACTGGCATCACACAGGGCTCGACACGTGACTTAATGCATAGCCGCACAACCGCTACCCATGCTCCGAGAATATGAAAAGCTTCAAACCGCTTCAAAAATATAAGTACCTACTGTATTTTCTTATTCTCAGTTAGCATTTATCTTATGATCCTTGGTTATTTTAGAACACAAACCTGTGCATTTTAAGATTACTTAGACACATAACCGTTAGAACTGTCACTTAAACCCATAATTCTGGTATAGTTCTAAGTTTGCATTGGATCAATGCATATGTTGCTTTAAACCATCACATGTACGTACCTTTAGCATTTTAGTCAGTAGCATAATTTCCTTGTACATCCGCTAAACTTGTTGATTGTTGCCTGCAGTAATTTAAGATGATTATTGTTAGCTTCTACCAGTCACTAGTAAAATAGGTTGCCATTGAAGAGTTGATGATTCTAAGATGAGCTCATTTTGTTGTCTAATAGTAGTTATATCATCTAAAATGTCATACCGCTTAGCTTATGATAAGCGGATAACTGCTCAACACCCGTGTGAATGTATACCCTGCCTCGAACCCTTAAGCATGTACACATGAAAATTCACTTTTAAAGTTATGTATGGCCAACCTACCCGGATGCGTGTACCACAGTGACTTTGGCCAACCTGCTTGAATACGTGTTTGTTTAGCATGAAAAGTATTTATGGGAGACCTTGTCTCATCTCATATATTTAGCGTATTGATACTTGTGTATTGATATTTGAGATAGCGCGTATTTGTGTATTGATATTTGAGTTCCAAAAAAAAAACGCGCATATATTATGCAATCGCATGTGTGAAGTACACATATAGAATATCCTTGTCATATTGTATTGAACTCTAGAAATTTTAAATATGGTCACACTACGAATTGAGAATATCCATGAGAATGCACCATGAGAAATGAGAAAAGGTGGCCTCGAATGCACCATGAGAAATGAAAAAGGCTGCGAGTACAACCCATGAAATGAAAAATAGCTCCGAGTATGGCTAGGCTCCGTGCATGGACAATGAAGTACACTAATAGTCCAAGAAAGGGCTAGGCTCCGTGCGTGGCTTTAACTGAAGCACAGTAATAGTCCAAGAAAGGGCTAGGGCTTTAACCGAAGCGCACTAATAGTCCAAGAAAGGGCTAGGCTCGGTGCGTGGTTTTAACTGAAGCGCACTAATAGTCCAAGAAAGGGCTAGGCTCCGTGTGTGGCTTTAACTGAAGCGCACCAATAGTCCAAGAAAGGGCTAGGCTCCGTGCGTGGCTTTAACTGAAGCGCACCAATAGTCCAAGAAAGGGCTAGGCTCCGTGCGTGGCTTTAACTGAAGCGCAGTAATAGTCCAAGAAAGGGCTAGGGCTTTAACCGAAGCGCACTAATAGTCCAAGAAAGGGATAGGCTCGGTGCGTGGCTTTAACTGAAGCGCACTAATAGTCCAAGAAAGGTCTAGGATCCGTGTGTGGCTTTAACTGAAGCGCACCAATAGTCCAAGAAAGGGCTAGGCTCCGTGCGTGGCTTTAACTGAAGCGCACCAATAGTCCAAGAAAGGGCTAGGCTCCGTGCTTGGATTTAACTGAAGCGCACCAATAGTCCAAGAAAGGGATAGGCTTTGTGCGTGGCTTTAACTGAAGCGCACCAATAGTCCAAGAAAGGGCTAGGCTCCGGAAAAGGCTATGAGTACAGCCCATAAAATGAATAAAGCCCTGAGTATGACTAGGCTGCGGGTACGACCCATAAAATCAAAGAAGGCGAGCGATGAGATAAAATGAGAATAGCCGAGCAATGAGATAATATGGCTCTCGAATGATGGCCTTGAATGCACCATGAACCGAAAATAGCCACGAGTACGGCTGAGTGATGAGAAATGAAAAAGGCGGCCCTGAATGCGGCGCGGGAAACAAAAGAGTGGTCTGGAATGTACCATGAGAAATGGAATATTAAAAACAGATATATAGATCGAATGTGCCATGAGTTAAGTCGTACCGACGCTGAGCGATGACACAATCCGGTCATGAGTAAGGGCTATGCGATAATCCCTGCTATGTGACAAACGTAAACCTCGAAAGGATAATTGCATAGGCTTCCACAATAGTCGAAAATCGTAGTGGCGCTGACTGAAAGAAACTAACGTAGCGCATGTCATACTCGACTCCAAAGACGCAAGCGCTAATTCATGCTCATAGTTATCTACCACGTCTCGAGCGTATTTAAAGAGAAAAATAATATGAAAGAAAGAAAGAAATAAAAGGGTATGAGGGGACTTACTTCCAGAAATATATCATCACTCCTTGAATCCCTGCACGGGAGGCGAGCAAGTTAAATACCATACACTCGTCCGCCAACTTCACCAACTTAGCCGCGTATAGTAATCCCCCATACCATCCAACCAAGCGACTATATAGACTAGTGCATACAGGTAGAACACCAAGCACTCTTCCGCCTACATATGCTCGGATGGTAAAAAATGTAAGTAGCCGCTGCTCTCAATAATAATAGAGTTTCTTAAGAAACAAAGGAGAAGGTAGCACTCTGCTCATGTAAACTTCCATCATAAGTTGATCGACGTCTATCAATCGGGAATGTCAAAGCGAATTTTCACTATCAAAATGATCACATGCGAGACGGAGTATGCTCGTTAGATAGAAAGCATGGATGGCTAGACTGCAAAAAAAAAAAAAAAGATTTGAGATGGATGGCTAGACTGTAGGCAAAAATAGATTTGAGAGATCGCCTTGAGTATGACTAGGATACAAGCATAACAGAAGGATGGCATGATAAATGCCAGGAACATGGCTAGCACTAAGCTACCAATGCGCCTTATTTCATTGCAAAACACTAAAAGGAAAGCGGGTAAGACATACACGACACATCCACTAAATCCAAAAGAGTGGGAAACAAAAGAGTGGTCCGGAATGTACCATGTAATGCTACTTCCATTTAACACATTTCAAAGTACATTGAGCGCAAGGCCCTCAATGCGCCTTTGACAACTTCAAAATACATCATATATATTTAGATAAGCCCACGACGGCCGCCAACAGAAACTAAGGCAGAACTTATATGTACAAACACATATGCTAGTTCATGCTTATAATAGTCTATCTCATCTAGATCGTTGATAAATGATTAAATATCTGCGCGTAAATGTCATTTCTCTCGCTTGATAAGGGAGCATGTTGAGCGCCTAAAACATCCGCACACAGATTCATACCCTGCAAATACAACACTTTTCATGTTTAGAATGAATCTTCAAATTCCTCCGAAGCGGATACATCTGGACATAATTGCTTCAAGAAGCCCTTCACTCGCACACTTATTCTAGGAGGCGCGCAGGTTGCACTCATCCGCCTTCCACTTGAATACTTAAATAAAATTTCAGAATCATATGCTTAAGAGGCGCGTAGGTTTCACTCATCTGCCCTTTACTTGAACACTTATTATAGGAGGCGCGCATGTTGCACTCATCCGCCCTTCACCTGCACACTTATTCTAGGAGGCGCATAGATTGCACTCATCCGCTCTTCACTTGAACATGTATTATAGGAGGCTCGCAGGCTGCACTCATCCGCCATTCCACTTAAACACTTAAATAAAACTCTCATACCGAGCATTCATCCACCCTACAGTTTTCAAAAGAGAGAAAGAGCGTGAAAGCGACAAATTAATGAAACTTCGACACTTACCCAAAGAGAGGATTCATCCGCCTTAGCATATCCTAAAGAGTAGGAGTCGATATATACACTGATCTACAAGTTTATTGGTCATGTGAGAGATAATTAATCACAAACATGCCTACTAAACGAACAACTTACCATTTTCATGAAACAATGAAGCACTTACATTTACGCGCACCTATTCTCTGTAAGAATATATATCCGCTTAAGCTAGCCGATCGATATGTAACCACTTAGATGTTGTAACTAAAACCACTATCTGTAAGCGGCCTTTTCATACATTGTGACTCTCATATACTTGCGTCTCATTTGGAATAGCTACATATGCAAGTGCGTAAAGCATAATTTACCCGCCATATATGATTCAGAATCTGTTTGTTGTGGCACTCGGGGACTGCATGTCAATACCTTCTCTATCGCCCGCACCTTTATCACATATTATGCTAATAATACCTTGCGCCTACTAGGATGCAAATGAGAAACCCATTACTGACATACAATAACCTTATTGGATTATTATTGGAACATGACAAACATTGATCTGAATGATAGTCTTGGGGACTCGGAATCGTGGATATAAACTATTCATCGTATTTTACCAACTTGCATAGAGGATGCCAAATGCTTCAGCGCGGAAGGGCGCCTCATCTTCTTTGATCCGTAAAAGGGAGGCAAAGTCTAATAACCTTCTGATGAGGTTCGTCATCAAGAAGAAGCTCTTAGCTCCTCCCTTTCCTCCGGAGCCTCGACTTTAACTTCGTCTAAAAGTTGGAAGTTTATCGACTTATCCTTGGATGAAACCAAATGATCTCGAAGATCCTTATCACTCTTATTCATATCTTTGAAGATACAAGACTCATAATAGCATGTGTTGTCATGAATGGGAAAACCATTAAGCGCGACCACGTCTTCCAGCATTGAAGCCGCCTCCCCCCTGATGTGATTTCAAGTTGTTGTAGTATTAATAGGTTCGTTGAGACTTGTGAAAGAAAAAGATTTTAGATTTAATGAAATTCAAAAACAAACAAAACTTAATTCAAGATTATTAGGAATAACCAAGAGAGTGATTTCACTATCACACATGAATAAATTATGGAAAATAATCCAAAATTCTAATTATCTTTTAAGTCCCTTATTTCTTAATTCACAAATAATCAAACATATTCTCAAATATTAATTGTATTCCCCAAGCATAGACTATCAATTGATTAAACAAAGTATAATCTATCAAATTGAATCACAAGTAGTTAAGAAAATTATGTACACATTTAAAAACTCTGCTAAAGCAGTGATTGAATGAATTATAATTAAAAATTAGAGAAAATGAAATAGTTACCCATTATTCATGTGTAAATAGCTTCATCCATTGCCTTGGTTAAGCGAGAATTTAGCCTCTCATCATGTTGGAAACACACTGAGAATTCGATTTCATTGCTCAAAAATGGTTTACAAATGATGAAATGGGAGAAACAATGATAAAACCGGGTTTGTAACAGTTATATTTGTTAAAAACTGAAAAGAACAATAGAACAGTACTGTCGCTGATTCTATAGCTCTCGACCCACGCCTGTGTATCATTTCCACTGTTGAAAAATGACTGCTGTTGCGCGTCTTATGTTCTTGGTGTGCTTCACAACAGCAGAAATGGTGATTCTTCTGTAACTCGACTTTCACAGCTCTATAATCTCCCAAACTCTCCGTGACCCCCTTAGTGATACCCAAGATGCTATTTATACACAACAGGTGAAGAAAATCCTCCGTAATAACTCACAGTGATCTCCATTTTACTCGGAAATGAAGAGGATTATTCTCGAGAATATCTTCTTTCCTTTCTTGCCTTTTCGCGCGTTAACCTTCTTACAGCACGTTCCAAATCTTCATGTTCACGCCTCAGATGTAGTCTATCACACTTCCATCTCACGCCACACACAGAAGAATGCGTACAATCCCTGTGAATATCTTCCGTGAATATCCTCCGTTAACCAATTTCCCTGAAGATTTATTATATTAGGTGATTTTGTAGTTAAAACACTGAAGATTTTGATTTCTAAACAGACTCCTTATTGATTTAATTCAGATTCGCGTTTATCTTTCCCCTATTTTCGTTTCAGTGCAAAACTTTATAGAATTTTCAGAGAGAAATCATCAGAAATATAATGGGTTTACAACTGAAATTTGATAGATCTCCATTCTTAGGGTTGATTTAAAATCAAACTTCTGATTTATTGTTAATCTTTATCACCCTTTGATTCATTATATTTCATTTGGTTTACTTTTGATCCTTCATATGATTTGTACTTGTGCCTATACTAATTATTCTGATAATATCAATTAAAAATTACTTTTAGTTCTTGGCTAAAATAAGATAATATGGTATTCAATCTTTGAATTGTGATGACTAACTAAGAAAATCTTACCCTTGTTTCCAGAATCTATAACAAAGATCTCTTGAATGAACCTAGTATGAACTCCACCGGCTCTGATAGAAGAAATCCACAGGCAAGTAGCAATGCAAGACTTAATCCCATCAGCGCTACTTGACTGCATCGTCGCCACCTATCTTCCTCCCTCAAACCCTTGACGTAGCGTACCTCCAGCAGAAAATGCCAGGACAAAGCCCACAAGACGCCCGCCTCATCTCATAAAAAGCTAAGTGTTATCTTGTTTAACTCAACCACATTTCTCAAATGATAACCTGCACATGGTTTATCTCTTGGAACTACTAGTTACGATATTAGACAGTAGCGAGGATGCTTAGATGTATCCACGTTCTATATTCCATTTCCTTGAGAAATTTTGCTAGGGATCTAGTTAACTATACCCTATACCTGTGAATGAGCATATCTTCAAAATGTATACCTTATTATATTTGTGGTCTTGAATCCATGAATGACTTTACGTATTTAGGAGGTTATGGAGAGCAGTCGAGTTGTTGTAGGCTTTATTTAATGCATACTACGTACTTTGTCGCTTACTCTCGTAGACACCACTAGCTTGTTCTATTGATTGTTGCTACTGGTGATTTCAATCAGGGAAAGAGTCATACTAGAGGAGGTCAGCACTCAAGATGTGTTAGTTGGATGGCTATGGATACCGTCGTCACCATCGGGATTAGTGTTAGCAAACACCACAGTAACACAGCGGGTGATCTCACCAGCGCGCTTCTCTTCTCAGACCCTTAACATATGATCCTGCCGCCACCAGCTCCGCTATTGACAACAGCATCGCCACCTTCCATCCATAGATGCGACCAACTCAACTCGTGAGAGCACCACCAGCGTTTGTCCTCTCTACGAAACTACCAATTCGACTTTGAGAGCTGCAGGAAGCACTGCTTCGCTGCATCAGCGCCTCCATATTTTCCTCTTGCGTCTTTGTATGATTGCAGCACTCGATTGCTTCAATTCCACTTGGCTATATCAGCGCCACATAGCACCAATTTCCCCTCAGGTGATCCCCAAGCAATGACGAAGAGAAGTTATTAATGAGTACATGGTACAATATATTCAAAAGTTTCGTAAAAGAACAAAGCCATCATCAAGATCCTTCATGCACTGGCATCACACAGGGCTCGACACGTGACTTAATGCATAGCCGCACAACCGCTACCCATGCTCCGAGAATATGAAAAGCTTCAAACCGCTTCAAAAATATAAGTACCTACTGTATTTTCTTATTCTCAGTTAGCATTTATCTTATGATCCTTGGTTATTTTAGAACACAAACCTGTGCATTTTAAGATTACTTAGACACATAACCGTTAGAACTGTCACTTAAACCCATAATTCTGGTATAGTTCTAAGTTTGCATTGGATCAATGCATATGTTGCTTTAAACCATCACATGTACGTACCTTTAGCATTTTAGTCAGTAGCATAATTTCCTTGTACATCCGCTAAACTTGTTGACTGTTGCCTGCAGTAATTTGAGATGATTCATTATTGTTAGCTTCTACCAGTCACTAGTAAAATAGGTTGCCATTGAAGAGTTGATGATTCTAAGATGAGCTCATTTTGTTGTCTAATAGTAGTTATATCATCTAAAATGTCATACCGCTTAGCTTATGATAAGCGGATAACTGCTCAACACCCGTGTGAATGTATACCCTGCCTCGAACCCTTAAGCATGTACACATGAAAATTCACTTTTAAAGTTATGTATGGCCAACCTACCCGGATGCGTGTACCACAGTGACTTTGGCCAACCTGCTTGAATACGTGTTTGTTTAGCATGAAAAGTATTTATGGGAGACCTTGTCTCATCTCATATATTTAGCGTATTGATACTTGTGTATTGATATTTGAGATAGCGCGTATTTGTGTATTGATATTTGAGTTCCAAAAAAAAAACGCGCATATATTATGCAATCGCATGTGTGAAGTACATATATAGAATATCCTTGTCATATTGTATTGAACTCTAGAAATTTTAAATATGGTCACACTATTGAGAATATCCATGAGAATGCACCATGAGAAATGAGAAAAGGTGGCCTCGAATGCACCATGAGAAATGAAAAAGGCTGCGAGTACAACCCATGAAATGAAAAATAGCTCCGAGTATGGCTAGGCTCCGTGCATGGCCAATGAAGTACACTAATAGTCCAAGAAAGGGCTAGGCTCCGTGCGTGGCTTTAACTGAAGCACAATAATAGTCCAAGAAAGGGCTAGGGCTTTAACCGAAGCGCACTAATAGTCCAAGAAAGGGCTAGGCTCGGTGCGTGGTTTTAACTGAAGCGCACTAATAGTCCAAGAAAGGGCTAGGCTCCGTGTGTGGCTTTAACTGAAGCGCACCAATAGTCCAAGAAAGGGCTAGGCTCCGTGCGTGGCTTTAACTGAAGCGCACCAATAGTCCAAGAAAGGGCTAGGCTCCGTGCGTGGCTTTAACTGAAGCGCAGTAATAGTCCAAGAAAGGGCTAGGGCTTTAACCGAAGCGCACTAATAGTCCAAGAAAGGGCTAGGCTCGGTGCGTGGCTTTAACTGAAGCGCACTAATAGTCCAAGAAAGGTCTAGGATCCGTGTGTGGCTTTAACTGAAGCGCACCAATAGTCCAAGAAAGGGCTAGGCTCCGTGCGTGGCTTTAACTGAAGCGCACCAATAGTCCAAGAAAGGGCTAGGCTCCGTGCTTGGATTTAACTGAAGCGCACCAATAGTCCAAGAAAGGGATAGGCTTTGTGCGTGGCTTTAACTGAAGCGCACCAATAGTCCAAGAAAGGGCTAGGCTCCGGAAAAGGCTATGAGTACAGCCCATAAAATGAATAAAGCCCTGAGTATGACTAGGCTGCGGGTACGACCCATAAAATCAAAGAAGGCGAGCGGTGAGATAAAATGAGAATAGCCGAGCAATGAGATAATATGGCTCTCGAATGATGGCCTTGAATGCACCATGAACCGAAAATAGCCACGAGTACGGCTGAGTGATGAGAAATGAAAAAGGCGGCCCTGAATGCGGCGCGGGAAACAAAAGAGTGGTCTGGAATGTACCATGAGAAATGGAATATTAAAAACAGATAGATAGATCGAATGTGCCATGAGTTAAGTCGTACCGACGCTGAGCGATGACACAATCCGGTCATGAGTAAGGGCTATGCGATAATCCCTGCTATGTGACAAACGTAAACCTCGAAAGGATAATTGCATAGGCTTCCACAATAGTCGAAAATCGTAGTGGCGCTGACTGAAAGAAA
This sequence comes from Papaver somniferum, assembly GCF_003573695.1. Taxonomy (NCBI): domain Eukaryota; kingdom Viridiplantae; phylum Streptophyta; class Magnoliopsida; order Ranunculales; family Papaveraceae; genus Papaver; species Papaver somniferum. The sequence goes on along the minus strand of NC_039359.1, from coordinate 187,500,888 downwards.
CTAACGTAGCGCATGTCATACTCGACTCCAAAGACGCAAGCGCTAATTCATGCTCATAGTTATCTACCACGTCTCGAGCGTATTTAAAGAGAAAAATAATATGAAAGAAAGAAAGAAATAAAAGGGTATGAGGGGACTTACTTCCAGAAATATATCATCACTCCTTGAATCCCTGCACGGGAGGCGAGCAAGTTAAATACCATACACTCGTCCGCCAACTTCACCAACTTAGCCGCGTATATTAATCCCCCATACCATCCAACCAAGCGACTATATAGACTAGTGCATACAGGTAGAACACCAAGCACTCTTCCGCCTACATATGCTCGGATGGTAAAAAATGTAAGTAGCCGCTGCTCTCAATAATAATAGAGTTTCTTAAGAAACAAAGGAGAAGGTAGCACTCTGCTCATGTAAACTTCCATCATAAGTTGATCGACGTCTATCAATCGGGAATGTCAAAGCGAATTTTCACTATCAAAATGATCACATGCGAGACGGAGTATGCTCGTTAGATAAGAAAGCATGGATGGCTAGACTGCAAAAAAAAAAAAAAGATTTGAGATGGATGGCTAGACTGTAGGCAAAAATAGATTTGAGAGATCGCCTTGAGTATGACTAGGATACAAGCATAACAGAAGGATGGCATGATAAATGCCAGGAACATGGCTAGCACTAAGCTACCAATGCGCCTTATTTCATTGCAAAACACTAAAAGGAAAGCGGGTAAGACATACACGACACATCCACTAAATCCAAAAGAGTGGGAAACAAAAGAGTGGTCCGGAATGTACCATGTAATGCTACTTCCATTTAACACATTTCAAAGTACATTGAGCGCAAGGCCCTCAATGCGCCTTTGACAACTTCAAAATACATCATATATATTTAGATAAGCCCACGACGGCCGCCAACAGAAACTAAGGCAGAACTTATATGTACAAACACATATGCTAGTTCATGCTTATAATAGTCTATCTCATCTAGATCGTTGATAAATGATTAAATATCTGCGCGTAAATGTCATTTCTCTCGCTTGATAAGGGAGCATGTTGAGCGCCTAAAACATCCGCACACAGATTCATACCCTGCAAATACAACACTTTTCATGTTTAGAATGAATCTTCAAATTCCTCCGAAGCGGATACATCTGGACATAATTGCTTCAAGAAGCCCTTCACTCGCACACTTATTCTAGGAGGCGCGCAGGTTGCACTCATCCGCCTTCCACTTGAATACTTAAATAAAATTTCAGAATCATATGCTTAAGAGGCGCGTAGGTTTCACTCATCTGCCCTTTACTTGAACACTTATTATAGGAGGCGCGCATGTTGCACTCATCCGCCCTTCACCTGCACACTTATTCTAGGAGGCGCATAGATTGCACTCATCCGCTCTTCACTTGAACATGTATTATAGGAGGCTCGCAGGCTGCACTCATCCGCCATTCCACTTAAACACTTAAATAAAACTCTCATACCGAGCATTCATCCACCCTACAGTTTTCAAAAGAGAGAAAGAGCGTGAAAGCGACAAATTAATGAAACTTCGACACTTACCCAAAGAGAGGATTCATCCGCCTTAGCATATCCTAAAGAGTAGGAGTCGATATATACACTGATCTACAAGTTTATTGGTCATGTGAGAGATAATTAATCACAAACATGCCTACTAAACGAACAACTTACCATTTTCATGAAACAATGAAGCACTTACATTTACGCGCACCTATTCTCTGTAAGAATATATATCCGCTTAAGCTAGCCGATCGATATGTAACCACTTAGATGTTGTAACTAAAACCACTATCTGTAAGCGGCCTTTTCATACATTGTGACTCTCATATACTTGCGTCTCATTTGGAATAGCTACATATGCAAGTGCGTAAAGCATAATTTACCCGCCATATATGATTCAGAATCTGTTTGTTGTGGCACTCGGGGACTGCATGTCAATACCTTCTCTATCGCCCGCACCTTTATCACATATTATGCTAATAATACCTTGCGCCTACTAGGATGCAAATGAGAAACCCATTACTGACATACAATAACCTTATTGGATTATTATTGGAACATGACAAACATTGATCTGAATGATAGTCTTGGGGACTCGGAATCGTGGATATAAACTATTCATCGTATTTTACCAACTTGCATAGAGGATGCCAAATGCTTCAGCGCGGAAGGGCGCCTCATCTTCTTTGATCCGTAAAAGGGAGGCAAAGTCTAATAACCTTCTGATGAGGTTCGTCATCAAGAAGAAGCTCTTAGCTCCTCCCTTTCCTCCGGAGCCTCGACTTTAACTTCGTCTAAAAGTTGGAAGTTTATCGACTTATCCTTGGATGAAACCAAATGATCTCGAAGATCCTTATCACTCTTATTCATATCTTTGAAGATACAAGACTCATAATAGCATGTGTTGTCATGAATGGGAAAACCATTAAGCGCGACCACGTCTTCCAGCATTGAAGCCGCCTCCCCCCTGATGTGATTTCAAGTTGTTGTAGTATTAATAGGTTCGTTGAGACTTGTGAAAGAAAAAGATTTTAGATTTAATGAAATTCAAAAACAAACAAAACTTAATTCAAGATTATTAGGAATAACCAAGAGAGTGATTTCACTATCACACATGAATAAATTATGGAAAATAATCCAAAATTCTAATTATCTTTTAAGTCCCTTATTTCTTAATTCACAAATAATCAAACATATTCTCAAATATTAATTGTATTCCCCAAGCATAGACTATCAATTGATTAAACAAAGTATAATCTATCAAATTGAATCACAAGTAGTTAAGAAAATTATGTACACATTTAAAAACTCTGCTAAAGCAGTGATTGAATGAATTATAATTAAAAATTAGAGAAAATGAAATAGTTACCCATTATTCATGTGTAAATAGCTTCATCCATTGCCTTGGTTAAGCGAGAATTTAGCCTCTCATCATGTTGGAAACACACTGAGAATTCGATTTCATTGCTCAAAAATGGTTTACAAATGATGAAATGGGAGAAACAATGATAAAACCGGGTTTGTAACAGTTATATTTGTTAAAAACTGAAAAGAACAATAGAACAGTACTGTCGCTGATTCTATAGCTCTCGACCCACGCCTGTGTATCATTTCCACTGTTGAAAAATGACTGCTGTTGCGCGTCTTATGTTCTTGGTGTGCTTCACAACAGCAGAAATGGTGATTCTTCTGTAACTCGACTTTCACAGCTCTATAATCTCCCAAACTCTCCGTGACCCCCTTAGTGATACCCAAGATGCTATTTATACACAACAGGTGAAGAAAATCCTCCGTAATAACTCACAGTGATCTCCATTTTACTCGGAAATGAAGAGGATTATTCTCGAGAATATCTTCTTTCCTTTCTTGCCTTTTCGCGCGTTAACCTTCTTACAGCACGTTCCAAATCTTCATGTTCACGCCTCAGATGTAGTCTATCACACTTCCATCTCACGCCACACACAGAAGAATGCGTACAATCCCTGTGAATATCTTCCGTGAATATCCTCCGTTAACCAATTTCCCTGTTTTGTATAATCCACGTACACAACCATCTTCTTTCGAATCTGAAATAGATACCGGCCCTGTTTACGTGTAACAGGCCCATACCAACCCATTTGAGTGATTGAATCACTCCATAAGTCTCCAAGATCAAGAACAACAACTCTCGGGTTTCCTTAAGCAAAACCCGTAACTCCCTGATTCATTCAAACTCGATGATTTAGCCAGTTCTGATCAATTCTGGCAACCTTACCACGCCTGTGAGACTGAAACAAGTCTTCTCAAACAATTACAGCCATTGAGTCTCACTGCATCGCACAAAAACTCCAACCCTAATTCTGCCACAATTTTCCCGCCAAAACTTGAAATTCAAAATGAAGAAGATGAAGTGCCCTGATCCAAAATATGGGCGCCTTTAACAGCTGGGGCGCCTGGGGGTTCCCTTATCCAAAATGAGGGTGCCTTTAGTACTTTTCCAGGGGTGCCCCGAGCAACTTTTCGAGCCGAATTTTCCAAAAATGTTTATTTCCCAAAAATACCTACAAACACATAAAACACCATAATAAATACGAAATCGAGTAACAACAATACAGAACATTGAGGACAAATTAGACACAAAAATGTGTCTATCAAATACCCTCAAACTTATTATTGGATAGTCCTCGAGCAAAACTAATCTAGAAAAATAAAATCCTAACTCGCTAGGTGGCCCTAGCGACCGAGATATAGTCTTGGGAGGGTTTACCAGAGGTGTACCCACAAAACCATTACTCCAGACCCTAGCTATCTACGCAGAACCTTGGAAGGCACTAAAGAATATCCTTGGTTGGCATACAAACATTGGATATAGGAGGAAGTACCCTGATGCAAAATTCCAATTGTTGTACACGAGTTTGCACTCAGCATATTATAATTCATATATAAGTGACAGAGCTTTACTCAGATAGTTTCTAGACATCATAACCGGAGTCAACCAATCACATGGAAAGATTAAGAAGATGGATAAAGATAAAATAGATGGTTTAAAGTGAACGGTGTTTCCCATATCTGTCTGAAGTCCTCTGCCAAGATGAACCTATCTTAATGGACTGAGATACCTGTCTGACTAATATCAACACAACTGGCATATAAGGGGACCAGTGGTCGATAAACCTAAATCTAGGTCAACACAACTGGCATATACAAGGGCATCAGTGGTCGACTTTATTGAATTTATTCCGGTTGGTCTGATGGTCTGGTCTCGATATTTTTTTTTTTTTGTATCTCAATCACTCTATTTCACCTAGTAAAGGTAACAACTTGAGTCGTTTTCCCCACCAAATCACTTAAGAAATAAAAACAGAAGGGATTAGGATTCAACGAGTTATGACGAAACTACCATGTTTTTTTTTAATTCTAACACCTGATATTTTTGCTTTTATGAATAGACTCTTTAGATGTTTCCATCTAATCAGATTGGTTCCTCAACTCCTACAACCAAGATGTTCCCATCCACTTAGATTGATTAGTGCCAACCTTAATAAGCATAAATTTCTAGGCTCTGGAGTTTATTATTGCAACTAAAAGCTAACAAAAAGTTTCTTCCCCACCCCCAAACTTAAATCTAACATTGTCCTCAATGTTTCTAATGAAAGAGCAATACCAAAAAGCAAAGTAACATGAGGAATCAGTAAAGAGAGAAGTCGGAAAGATAGTACCTGCGTGAAGAGAGAAATCAAAAACTAATATAAAACATACAATAGCCTCGATGGTCAATCAAGGGTAAACAGGGTCCTACATAGGGACCTCCTCAACATCACCTGTAGGAAAGGGCTCTAAAAAGGGTTTCAATCTCTGACCGTTAACCTTCGAAGAACTACTACCATCTGGTGTCTCGATCTCAACAACTCCATGAGGAAAGACAATACGAACAATAAAAAGGACCCGTCCACCGAGAATGTAACTTCCCAGGGAAAAGATGAAAGGGGGTATCATACAGAAGAACTTTTTGACCTGGAGAAAATGACTTCCTTAAAATATTTCTATCATGCACAAGTTTAATTTTGTTCTTATACTCCTTCGCACTATCGTAAGCATCTATATGAATCTCTTCTAACTCATTGAGCTGGAGTTTCCTATGGGCTCCTGCCTTGTCAAGTGAAAAATTTAGATGCTTAACAGCCCAATAAGCTTTATGTTCTAACTCAACAGGTAAATGACATGCCTTCCATACACAAGCCGATAAGGCGACATTCCAATGGGGGTCTTAAACGCAGTACGGTAAGCCCATAAGGCATCAGTAAGCCTAGACGACCAGTCTTTCCGATTAGGATTAACTGTTTTCTCTAATATACGCTTTATCTCCCTATTGGAAACCTCTACTGACCACTAGTCTGTGGATGATATGGGGTAGCTACCTTATGTGTAATACCATATTTCTTCATCAAAAGCCTAAAAGGTCCATTACAAAAGTGCGACCCTCCATCACTAATATATAGCTCGCGGTGTACCAAAACGTGTAAGTATATTATTTTTCAAGAACTCAATCACAACCCTATGGTCATTGGTTTACACGCAACCGCCTCAATCCACTTAGAGACATAGTCTACAGCGACAAGGATGTATAAGTTACCAAAAGAATTAGGAAACGGACCCATAAAGTCAATACCCCACATCAAAGACCTCAACAACTAAAATAGGGTTCAAGGGCATCATGTTCCTACGGGAAATGGTTCCTAATTTCTGGCAACGTTCACAAGTAACACAGTAACTATGGGAGTCTTTAAACAACGAAGGCCAATAGAATCCACACTGCAATATTTAGCAGCAGTCTTCTTAGCACTAAAGTGACCCCCACAAGCATGATCATGACAAAAGGAAATAATACTGGACTGGTCACTCTCAGGTATACATCTCCTAATAATCTGGTCTGGACAATACTTAAACAAATAAGGATCATCCCAAAAGAAGTGCTTCACCTCGGCTAAAAACCTAGAACGATCTTGTTTACCCCAATGTTGGGGCATTCGACCAGTAACAAGATAATTCACTATATTCGCATACCAAGGTGCTTGGGTAACAAAGAACAGTTGTTCATCAGGAAAACTATCCCTAACAGGAGGAGAATCATTAAGGGTATCCACAACAAGCCTAGACAAGTGGTCTGCTACTACATTTTCTGCACCTTTTTTATCTCTAATGTCTAAGGAAAATTCCTGCAACAATAGGATCCATCTAATCAATCTAGGTTTAGTATCCTTCTTGGAAAGAAGATACTTCAAAGCAGCATGATCAGTAAAGATTATGACCTTAGAACCTAAGAGGTAGGATCTAAACTTGTCTAAGGCAAACACAATAGCTAATAGTTCCTTCTCCGTAGTGGTATAGTTCAACTGGGCATCATTCAGAGTTTTTGCTAGCATAGTAAATCACATGAAGTAACTTATTTTCTCGCTGACCTAGCACAACACCAATAGCATAATCTGAAGCATCACACATGATCTCAAAGGTAGGTTCCAGTTGGTGCCTGGGCTATGGGGGCGGTAGTGAGTAAATTCTTAAGCTTCTCAAAGCCTCTAAAAAGCATCATCAAAGACAAACTTAACGTCTTTTGCAAGCAAATTGCAAAGAGGTCTAGAAATTAAGCTAAAATCCTTAATGAATCGACGATAAAAACCTGCATGCCCTAAGAATGACCTAATATCTCTTACGGTTTTTGGGACCTGTAAAGTTTTAATGAGGTCAACTTTGGCTCTATCTACCTCTATACCCTTCGAAGATACGATATGCCCTAGAACAATTCCTGAACGAACCATGAAGTGACATTTCTCCCAATTAAGCACTAAATTCTTTTCCTTACACCTAGTCAAAACTAATGACAAATGATGCAAGCACTCATCGAAAGACGAACCAAACACTGAAAAATCATCCATAAAGACCTCTAAGAACCGTTCTACCATGTCAGAAAATATGCTCAACATACAACGCTGAAAGGTCGCAGGGGCATTACATAGCCCGAAAGGCATGCGTCTATACGCAAAGGTACCAAAGGGACAGGTAAAAGTGGTTTTCTCTTGGTCTTCTGGGGCAATACAACCTGATTATAACCGCAGTATCCATCTAAAAAGCAATAATGGCTACGTCCAGCTAATCTCTCTAGCATTTGGTCGATGAAGGGAAGGGGAAAGTGGTCCTTCCTAGTGACCTTGTTCAATTTCCTATAGTCAATACAGACACGCCAACCCGTGGTCACCCGGGTTGGGATTAACTCATTGTTATCATTCTGGACTACAGTAATACCGGATTTCTTGGGAACAACCTGAACGGGGATGACCCACTTACTGTCTGAAATGGGGTAGATAATGCCTGCATCTAACAGCTTAAGAACCTCGGTTCGAACTACTTCTTTCATATTAGGGTTCAGTCGACGTTGCATCTCCCTAGAAGGTGGTGTCACTCTCTAAATAGATATGATGCATACAATCAGTAGGACTTATACCCTTAATGTCTGCTATGGTCCACCCTAAAGCTTCCTTGTTATTCTGAAGGACGGTCACTAGCCTACTTTCCTGATCACTATCCAAGTCGGATGCTATAATCACAGGTAAAGTTTCAGATGGGCCTAAAAACACATACTTCAGGGAATCTGGTAATGGTTTAAGGTCCAACTTAGGAGGCTTTTCTAACGAAGGAACTAGGGTAGACTCAGAAATGGGTAGAGGTTCGAACTTAAGTTTCCAGCCATTAATAGTGTCTATCAAAGGGGTTGAATCTAACAAAGCATTCACCTCATTAATCACATCGTCATCATCAAAATAAATCCCAAAGTCGGCTAGGCATTTCTCTAATGGATCTTCTAACAAAGTGTTTGGTAATGACTCCTCAACTAATGTTCCTATCATGTTCACCTCTTCTATGCTCGAGTCATCTGGTTCAAAGGGTAGCTTACTAATATAAAAATGTTCAGCTCAATAGTCATATTACCAAAAGACAAATTCATAATACCATTTCGACAGTTAATGATCGCATTGGATGTAGCTATAAACGGGGGACCTAAAATCACTGGTATTTGGTTCTCTGGGTCAGGGACAGGTTGGGTATCTAGGATAACAAAATCCACTGGATAAATAAACTTGTCGACCTCAATAAGAACGTCCTCGATCACACCACGAGAAATTTTAACGTACCTATCAGCTAACTGAAGTGTCATCTGGGTAGGTTTCATCTCACCAAGTCCTAGCTTAAGGTACACATGGTATGGCAGTAAGTTCACACTGGCTCCTAAGTCAAGCAAAGCTTTCTCGACACGGTATTTACCTATTGTGCAAGAAATAGTAGGGGACCCTGGGTCTTTATACTTAGGAGTAGTGGTATTCTGAATAATAGAACTCACATGACTAGCTAGGAAGGCTTTCTTCTGGACACTAAGTTTTCGCTTTCGCGTACACATATCCTTAAGAAACTTGGCATAAGCGGGAATCTGCTTAATCGCATCTAACAATGGGAGGTTGATAGTAACCTGCTTAAAAACCTCCAATATATCATTAAAGTTGGACTCCCTCTTAGTTGGAACTAGCAGCTGGGGGAACGGGGCTCTGGGAACAAAGCCGGGCTCAGCATGACCCTCATTGGTCTCTTTGGAGACTCTATCAGTCTCCTCATTTTCTGGCTCAGAAGGGTGAACTACAACATGTTCACTATCAGGCATGGCAACCTTATTGTCAACTTTCTTTCCACTCCTAAGGGTTGTTATAGAATTCACATGATTGTACGATTTCTCTTCTTTAGGGTTAGGATCAGTTTGACTAGGGAACCTTCCATCTTCTCTTTCACTAAGAAACTTGGCTATTTGTCTGACTTGAAGTTCTAAGTTAGCAAGAGACTGGGAATTATTCTTAAAATTCTGCCTGGTTTCTTCTTGAAAACCATAGTGGTTCTTTGATAACATCTCATGGTTCTTTGCTAACATAGTAAGAGTTTCTTCTAAAGTGGAGATCTTTTTCTCATTATGAAACTGGGGTTGACCTGAAGAGTTCTTAGCATAACCAAAACCTGGGGGAGGCTGAGAATTACTAGACTGTCCTTGATTCTGACCCTTAGACCAAGAAAAATTAGGATGGTTTCTCCAACCAGGGTTGTAAGTCTCTGAGTATGGGTCAAACTTCTGATGGTTCTCAAACCTAGCATTGTTATAGACAACATGGGCATGCTCTTCACTAACCTGACCTTCCCAAAACGAGTTATTGGGTTCTACTCCACAACTAGACACTTGAGAGGCTCTAAACCTATCATCAGGTTCAACAAGAGACCTATGTTTAGGATGATTCAATTCCAAAGCTTCTAACCTTCTAGACAAAGCACAAACTTAGCATCAGACCCGAAGCTTGTATCTACCACATTGGTGCTACTTCTATTGACCAAGAGTCTTTTGGGGGGTTCAACACAAGACTCCCACTGTTGGGATTTTTCAGCGACAGCTCCTAAGAAGGTAAAGCATCATCAACACTTTTACTAGTGAACTCACCAGCGCACATAGACTCAACCATGGCTTTGGTTGAATAGTCTAAACCATCATAAATAATCTCTACGAGTTTCATCTTATCAAATCCATGGTGAGGACACTGGGATAGGAGATCATTGAATCTCTCTAAAACCTATAAAGAGACTCTCCCTCTTGTTGCACACTAGCACTAATTTTCTGCCTAACAGACGCAGTTTTATGCTTAGGGTAGAATTTCATATAGAAAGCAGCAATAAGTTCCTGCCATGTTTCAATGGATTCAGATGGTAGGTTGTTCAGCCAGGTCTTGGCTTTATCTCTCAAGGAAAAGGGAAACATCTTAAGTTTCAAGACTTCATCAGTAAGGTCTTTTATTCTAATTGTCCCACAAATTTCCTCAAAGTCCCTAATATGAAAATAAGGGTTCTCATCATCTTTCCTAAGAATATAGGGATCATCTGAAGAATACTAGGTTTTATCTCGAAATTAGCCGTAGTGGCTGGCAATTTAATGCACGAAGCTCGGGTGGACCTAGTTGGGAACATGTAATCTTTCAAAGTTGCCATTGCTGGCACAACTGAAGTACTAGGGGTATTTTCCTCACGAAGAGACAGATTCTCAAAACTGAAGTTTCCAAAAACAGGGCTCTCAAAAGAAGAGTCTTCGAGCTCCCCGCTTCACAAGAAGAACTACTAGGTTTTCACTAATCAAACGACCTAGATGTTTCTTTTCCAAGCCCGTTTTAATAACCTTGGCATACACTAGAAAAACAAAAGAAAAAGAAAGAAATCCTAAAAGGAAGGGAAGTTCTATGCAAACACAAAGCAGGCTGACTCCACCAAAGCAAACCTAAAGATTTCTAGCAAACAAAAAGCATGATGGCTCCACTTAGATTGTTTCTAGACCAGCTTCTAATCCTTCGAAAGGGAATTCGTTACAATTTAAGCAAACCCCTCTGGAATCAATCCGAGTTAATAAGTTGAATCGAGACGAGGGAAGCTCAATGGAGCTTTGATACCCAAGGCCTCACCGGCGTTACAAGGCGGCGTATTCAACTCACAGAAACCATCATGAACTTTGAAGCATGCTTAAAAGAGTAACCAATATTTTTCGAATGACTTTCCTATTAAGCTCGTTACCCTATAGGTCTCGTTCTAGTCAAATTTTAGGCTTAGGTTCGCGTTTGGTTTCGTTTTCCTAAGGCGGGCAAGAAGGGAACGGTGATGAAATCCGAACCCTTATCTTGTATGGCCAGTCCTTGCCCTTTACTAGGAAATTAAAGCACCGTTTTCAAATCCTCAGCATATATGCAAACGAAGGAATACAGTAACTCGCTGACAGGGATTCGCGAGTGTTTCGACAAACTTACCTCCCGTACCAGACGGGGGATGAACCGCTGAAGTCGACTCGGGCCACGACTCCTATGTCATGTACGAACCCAAGGGGCCGAGGCGATATCGTAATCGACGTCCTTCTCTGCAAACAATTTATATTTAAACTACCCTTCCGTAGGGCTAAAAAAATAAAGTCCCAAAGTCCACAGTCCAAAATCCAAAAATAAAGTTCAAAAGAAAAAGAAAATCTAAAAGAAATTCTAAAAAATAAAAAATAAAAATTGTCTCTCTCTCTCTCTCTTTTTTAATTAATTTGTATTCTCCTTTTCTTTCACTCCTTTCGCTTTGCTTTTACTCCAAATCTTTAAGTATTCACCAAAAGCTTTGGCAAATTTTTCTTTCGCTCCAAATTCCAAAATCTATAAGGAAAAGACAAAAACCCAAAAACGTAAAGAAGAACAAATAAAATAAAAATGAAAAACAAATAAAAACCTAAAAAATAAATATATAAAAGCTCTAGCCTAAAGACAAGTCCGCATCGGCGGCGGCAAAAATTGATGTGATTTTAAGTTGTTGTAGTAATAATAGGTTCGTTGAGACTTGTGAAAGCAAAAGATTTTAGATTTAATGAAATTTAAAAACAAACAAAATTTAATTCAAGATTATTAGGAATAACCAAGACACTGATTCCACTATCACACATGAATAAATTATGGCAAATAATCCAAAACTCTAATTATCTTTTAAGTCTCTTATTTCTTAATTCACAAATAATCAAACATATTCTCAAATATTAATTGTATTCCCCAAGCATAGACTATCAATTGATTAAACAAAGTATAATCTATCAAATTGAATCACAAGTAATTAAGAAAATTATGTAAACATTTAAAAACTCTGCAAAAGCAGTGATTGAGTGAATTATAATTAAAAATTAGAGAAAATGAAATAGTTACCCATTATTCATGTGTAAATAGCTTCATCCATTTCCTTGGTTAAGCGAGAATTTAGCCTCTCATCATGTTGGAAACACACTCAGAATTCGATTCCATTGCTCAAAAATGGTTTACAAATGATGAAATGGGAGAAACAATGATAAAACCGGGTTTGTAACAGTTATATTTGTTTCAAACTGAAAAGAACGATAGAATGTTATTATCGCTGATTCTGTAGCTCTCGACCCACGCCTGTGTATCGTTTCCACTGTTGAAAAACGACTGTTGTTCCGCGTCTTATGTTCTTGTGTTCTTCACAGCAGCAGAAATGGTGATCCTTCTGCAACTCGACTTTCACAGCTCTATAATCTCCCAAACTCTCCGTGACCCCCTTAGTGATACCCCAAGATGATATTTATACACAACAGGTGAAGAATATCCTCCATAATAACTCACAATGATCTCTATTTTACTCGGCAGTGAAGAGGATTATTCTCGGGAATATCTTCTTTCCTTTCTTGCCTTTTCACGCGTTAATCTTCTTACAACACGTTCCAAATCTTCATGTTCACGCCTAAGATGTAGTCTATCACACTTCCATCTCACGCCATGCACAGAAGAATGCGTACAATCCCTGTGAATATCTTCCGTGAATATCCTCTCTTAACTACTTTCCCTGTTTTGTATAATCCACATACACATCCATCTTCTTTCGAATCTGAAATAGATACCGTCCTTGTTTACGTGTAAAGGTCCATACCAAACCATTTGAGTGATTGAATCACTCCATAAGTCTCTAAGATCAAGAACAGCAACTCTCGGGTTTTCTTAAGCAAAACGAGTAACTCCCTGATTCATTCAAACTCGATGATTTAGCCAGTTCTGATCAATTCCGGCAACCTCACCACGCCTGTGAGACTGAAACAAGTCTTCCCAAACAATTACAACCATTGAGTCTCACTGCATCGCATAAAAACTCCAACACTAATTCTGCCACAATTTTCCCGCCAAAACTTGAAATTCAAAATGAAGAAGATGAAGTGCCCTGATCCAAGATATGGGCGCCTTTAACAGCTGGGGCGCCTGGGGGTGCCCTTATCCAAAATGAGGGTGCCTTTAGTACTTTTCCGGGGGTGCCCCAAGCAACTTTTCGAGCCGAATTTTCCAAAAATATTTATTTCCCAAAAATACCTACAAACACATAAAACACCATACTATGTACGAAATCGAGTACCAACAATACAGAACATTGAGGACAAATTAGATACAAAAATGTGTCTATCACCCCCCAAGCAAATAATACATGTAAGGATCAATCATCCAAAGAGCAAATAAACGCACCAAACTGTCATGATCTCAGCGGACAGCTCTATACCGAGAGGATGCTATGGCGCCATGTATTCCCCAATAATGGATTATTTCCCTCATGATCGGGGTTGGAGTATATGTAATCCACCCAAGATTCCCAAGCGGGTAGAGATTCAGCGGACGAGCAAAGTGCGATTGTCGGAAAACATAGTTTCCTTGTGAGCTGCTAGGCGAGATACCTCCTCTAAGGCAGTTACCGGGGACACATCCGTCTGAGGACAGAGAAACCAACCATCAGATGAGGATGGGGGTAATACGTGAGGGTTCAACATTTGCGGATGTGTTCGTCTGAAAATTCCATCAGTTGCACCCGCTAATTGAAAAATCAACATGTGACTGTTGACCTGGCTTACGACCAGTCAACAGTCAGGGGACTAATGTTGATACATGAAAATAATTATCCTTAGAAAAGGAGTCCCCTTAACCTATTAAAGATTCCTTTTAGGATAGAGAGACTTGGGGACTATACCTAAACCACAAGGTTGGGATAGCTCTAGCCCATAAGAGAGCATGTTGGTTTAGTTGGGCCTTCATCCAAGGAAGAAGGAAATCCTCTTAGGGTTTACTAATAACTTAAAGGAAAGGAAATGGCAGTTTTGTAATATATTGATCTTATGAGTGCTTTTTCATAAGAGGAGGAGGAGAGATTATTATAAAAGGAAAGAAAGGATATTTAGAAAGACATTCTTGGTTGATCTATTCTCTCTCTTTACCTCCAAGGGGATGGGCTTGCTGTGGCTTGGACTTGCTTCTATTTCCCACTTTTACCCTATCAACACGATTCAAATTTGCATTTTGCAGGAAAAACGATTTCTATGTACGAGTCACAATGTTTTCAAATTTTTTGAAATGGCTTATATGAATCTAATATGCTTGTTGTGTGGTATTACAAACTACAGAAATGAATAACAACTATATTCGGATTGAATGTATATGCTTACCTCACCTTTAGAGAGAAAAATTTTCGTTACTCATATGCCTCAACAACGACATTTATTTTTATATATTTGCAGAACTTTGTGCTATTGAAACTTGAAATCAAGCGTATAAAGACAGAGTTAACAGATTGTTATGTAATGTAATATCTTTGTCTTTTAATTCTCGTACTCCCAATATGTAAAGAATTTTGTCACTAAAATGGACGAAGACGGAGATTGTTTGCATTGCTCAGTTGAACCCACCAAGCTTTGGTATGTCAAGTTTGGTTGTCATATTTTAGTTCCTAAGCTCAAAGCTGCTTGATTTAATTACTAGATTCAACTTCGTTAGGTAAGATTGGGAACATAAAAATGTTAAGGCTAACTCTTGTTACTCATGAAGAACTTGGAGACGTGTCGGCATCAACGAACACATCATCCTTCAGTTCGAGGTTAATAACGCACGCTTGACTTGTTATATTTATATCGTAGTTCTTTCAAGTCAGTTCTTATTGAAAACATAAGATACGAAGAATATTTTGTTTACTTGTCTCTAGTATCGGTGACTTGGTCATTATATCATGATCAAAGTGTCAAGGAAATATGTACTACTTGTTTTATACAACTCGAGTATATAGAGTTACGAAGTATAGTATATCTATGGACATTGTAGAGTCAACGTAAAACTAATTGGTAAGTATTTAGTGTATTGAATTTCATGTTGAATCCGTACCTTAGAATTATGTTAAATACATAGTTTAAGTGAGTAGACTCGCGAAAATTGTTTCCTAGTTAAATATGTGATTCAAGAGATATACAAATACCTTTGAAGGATCTCTATTAGGACCGATCCTAAGAGAAGGATCACTACTATGACGATCCTAAGGATCTCTAGTAGGATTGATCCTTATATAACCAAAAGTGCATTTTTCAATTTTTCCAACTATCTTAGCTACGGTTTGTGTATATATCAAAGTGTAGTTTGGTTAGAAAGGAAAGTTCGCAAAATGTTGACATAGTGCTTGAACATGTGTTAAAATCGTATTACCTAATATTCAATTGTTTCCTTGATACTCAAGGAGAGATCCCAAAAATGGAATATTTGGTTTATGTGCTTACCACATCCCAGAGGTATGCATATCTCTATTTACTATATTTGTAAAGTATATGAATGTATACAATCTAATTTTAGTTTTCAACTAAGAATGATTTCGGTTTTACAGTTAGAATTTTCCAAAACCGCAAAATATACATTTATTTCATATCTCAAGTATTTTCGGATTTGGTAATTCCTTGTTTTCCAAACAACCCTTAGTCATAACACTATAAATGGGGGAGTTTGTATTCTTGCAAACATCCTCTGACACAATGCCTAACCGTTTGTGTGGGGAACCCAATCGTTGATAGAGGAGAGTAATCTAATTAGGTGAAATCTATTGTATACTTCATTTAAAGTCTTATTTGGAATCAAGAATCATTTAAGTAGTACCGTTGGTGTGAAACTAAATCGTTTTTTATTTTACTTTTCGATAATTGATTTTTGACTAATGGTGTAGTTATCCTTGATCTATGAAACTTGCTTATTTTATAGTCCTTCTCTTTTGATATAAGGCCACTCAAATTGGTTTGAGGATTGACTATCTCATATGTATCCGGTTCTTGATCTGAAGATAGAATTGGCGATCATCAAATGATAACATACTTCGTTCTGTGTGTGAGCGATTATTGGTAGGAATCAAGTTGTTCGTGCAGGTGATACTTTGAATATTTGAGATTGAAGACTGGAAGATTTTATTTTTGGTATTCTGATCTTTGTGATACTTATTGCACACTTGATTATGTGGGATCTAAAAAGCAGTGTATTTTACAAATATCATACTTGTGAAAAAGATCAGGCAAACTAGTTAGATTTTTCCTCGAGAATTGATTGACTAGAGCTTGTCGACTAAGATAGATTGTTTATATAATCTTTGTATTGGTATATACATTTTGGTCAGAGGAGTGTATATTGATTAAACTGGAAATCCTTTATACTTAACTATATCTCTGACCTACCCAAGTTTGGACGATACACAGTGAGGTGGTTACTGAAATAGGTTATTCCTTTTACTGTTTCGGGTTACGATCCAAAGAAGTTGAAATACTATAAGTCTTCATGGCAGCTGAAACAACTTGAGATAGTGGACTTTATCTAGGGATTCAAGTGTGTATAGACTAGATTGGTTGTAGGCACATGAATACTGTAGGAATTGAGTAACTAGGGGTAGTTTACTTGTTCTTAGCTATACGAAGTTGCGGTAGTCAATTTGTAGTGGCTTAATTATAAGAGTATTCAAAACTGGACTAGGTTTTCGAATTTTTCTGACCTTACAATTTTCCTCGTTATAAAAATCTTGTGTGTCTCGTGATTTACTTTACTTTCGCATTATATTGGTTGTCTTTATAATTAAAGTAAATACAATTGTACGTTAATCAACCTTATATATTGGTTTGGTCACGAAATTAATATGTTTACCGAGTTACATCATGAACTAATATTTTGACATTTATTGTCTCTATAAGATTATATAAGGTGTATCTATAATAAGTTGATACGAAAAATTGTGGTGTACTTAGTACCATCATCATTTCATGAAAATATATCATATTCATAATATACGAAAACATACTTGTGAAATATCGTTTAGTAGTTAAAAGAGAGTTCAGTACAGACCCCTGGTAAGGACCAATCCCATGACATATCTGATAAGCATGTAAATGCTATATTTTATACCCATATTTATATTAGCTAGGATACAATATTTTAGTGTTTTTGTAGAAAGTACAAGTGAATTCGATCATCCAGCGAATAAACAGCAAAATGTGAGACTTAATGGTGTTTGCGACGAAAATAGCAAAATGTGGTTGGCCTGGTATTTCCATATATCAGCAACCATAATGATGAAATGTGGTTGGCCTGGTATTTCCATATATCAACAATCACAATGATGAAACGTGGTTGGCCTGGTATTTCCATGTATCAGCAACCACAATGATGAAATGGGGCTGGCCTGGTATTTCCATGAATCAACAACCACAATGATCAAATATGTTGGCCTGGTATTTCTATATATTAGCAGCACTTATTATACTGGCCTGGTATTTCTATATATCAGCAGCACTTATTATGGTGGCCTGGTATTTCTATATATCAGCAGCACTTATTATGTTGGCCTGGTATCTCCATATATATCAGCAGCATAGAATTATTTCATAGCCGAGGTCACAATGGGAAGACAAGTTTTAATTTGCTCTTCAATTAATGCATGGTGAAGCGAGTCGACCTCAGCACACTAATGTCACCTAAGATTGGTCAAGAGTGATTTTATTATTGTTAGCATAAGAATGGAAGAATATCACCTCCATGACCACGTGCAAATGAAGAAAAAGGAAAGATTAACATATCTTGTCCTTACATAAGTTCTCTTGCTATATATATATATATAAAGAATCTGAAGGAATGTTTGAGACCAAATGACATCATTTGTGCAAATACAGTTAAGGCGGCCCCAGCACATGCAAGAAAATATCATGCTTT
Organism: Papaver somniferum; assembly: GCF_003573695.1. Taxonomy (NCBI): domain Eukaryota; kingdom Viridiplantae; phylum Streptophyta; class Magnoliopsida; order Ranunculales; family Papaveraceae; genus Papaver; species Papaver somniferum. Next base: position 187,482,761 of record NC_039359.1, on the reverse strand, counting down.
TTAAATGAAATTAATCAATTTCCTTGGTGGTTTCATATACTATGGAAAGTGGATATTCGCTGATACTTTACAATGTTTCTTCATATTATGCCACGCGGCACAATATTATTGGGTGGATTGTATTTCATGACATGTAGCAGAATTCTATTGGGAGGTGATGTGGCGACGACGTGAATTCATTTGTGGGCTATATTTATGTGTTGTTTCAAAATGAAAATGGGAGGAATCCGATCAGGCTACAGAGGAGACGGCTACACATCCGCAACCGAAAGAGAAGACTAGGGTTTGAAGTTTCATTTCTTCAATTCCATTTTCGCTTAGCTAGAATTTTTGATTTTAATTTGTTTATGGCTTTTGAGAAAGCCATGTCTAGATAGAGTCATGTTAGGGTTTATATGGAAGCCAATTTAATTTTATAAACTCTATGATGATATTTCTAATAATAATTCATTGACTAGTGATTTCTCTTCAAATATGGCTTGGCATTTAATGGTTCATGTGATTTTATTGATTATTTATGTTTTTCAATTGACATTTCATGCTTGGGTTAAGTCCTTTGACGTGGTATGCTTTCGGATTGATATGTAATACTTTAGAATCACTACCTATGAAGCGAAGGAAATTACAACGGAGAAACTGTATTTTAGAATTCAATATACCATCTTCCGAGACATAAGATTGATTTCAAAATTGCCTTGAGTAATAAATAGAGATTAGTAGAGTTTTATGTGATTGAATTGGTGGAAATCGAATTTAATACCAAGACGCTAATAACCCACTCCTACTTTGTTTATAATTGCCATTATTTGTTATTTCATTTTGTTCCGAATTTCTGAAAACTGTTAAAACATCATCTATTTGATTATTTAGTTTTGGTATTAGTTGGTAGAGTATTTCACACTCCTCGTAGGAACGACCTGTACTTGTCATTGTTCTACTAGTTAGACACTGTGCAGTATTTTATTGTAGGTTTCCCAGCCTACCAAGTTTTTGGCGCCGCTGCCGGGGAGTGGTAGCAAAATACTCACTAGTTGATATCAGCGTATATAGTTTATTTTTAATTTTTTTTACATAATTTATTTTTATTTTTCTTTTAGATTTCTTTAGTTCTTTTTACGCAGTTTGTTTGATTTTTTTAGGTACTTTAGTTTGAAGTGCGGGCGAAAAGAAAGTATGCACTCGCAAAACATTTACAAGAGCCACTTGGAAGATCCATTAGAGGTTTGCTTAGCTCATTTTGGATATGATTTTTATGATGATAGTGTTATTTGTGAAGTCAATGCCTTATTAGACTCCACACCACTGCTAGACACTAATAAATGGAAGCCCAAACTAGAACCTCTAGTTCTGTCCGAATCTCGCCTAGTTCAATCAGTCGAGAATGCTCATACCTTGACCCATAAGCCATTAAGTTCTGAATTTTTTCGTCTTGATGATATTCATAATGAAACCGTTTTAGATGATGATGGGTCTAAGAGTCGTGATATTATTGCTCCATTGAGGCTTTGTTCAGCGAGTGAATTTGAAAAAATATCAGTCGTGGAAGTTATTTCCGCTGACTGAGAACCAGATTTAGGGAGTAAAATAACTGTTCAATTCTTTAGACAATATTTAGTAATCATATGCAAACCTGATTTACTTCATATTCAAGGTTCGAATTATGCTTTAAATAAGATTGAATTCAGTTTTATCTCTCTGGGTATTAATCTTTCTTACTGTAGGTTCATGTTTTCAACTAATTAGATTAGTTGGGTTGATCCCCAACTCTATAGGCTTTATATATATAATTCGCAGCTTACCTTGGGGTACCAACCCCACATTGTTTGAGAACGTGCTACTGGAAAGTCGGAAAACAAATACATTTCGCTTCATGGGAGTCAACCCATCAGATTTGTTCCCTGCACTCTATCTTTTATTTTTAGTTCTTTAGATTTTGCATATGTAATTTAGAATTTTCCACCTTAATTTCTACGTTGGATGACTCAATTACATTGAAGACAATGTAATGTTTAAGTGTGTGGGAGTGGCGCTTTTGTTAGGATTTTTCTTTAAAAGAAAAAAAAATAAATCTATTGCATAATATCTCTGTTTTGCTTAAGGACTAGCAAAATATAAGTTTGGGGGTGTTGATAAGCATGTAAATGCTACATTTTATACCCATATTTATATTAGGTAGGATACAATATTTTAGTTGCTAATACTATTTTAGTGCTTTTGTAGAAAGTACAAGTGAATTCGATCATCCAGCGAATAAACAGCAAAATGTGAGACTTAATGGTGTTTGCGACGAAAATTGCAAAATGTGGTTGGCCTGGTATTTCCATATATCAGCAACCACAATGATGAAATGTGGTTGGCCTGGTATTTCCATATATCATCAATCACAATGATGAAACGTGGTTGGCCTGGTATTTCCATGTATCAGCAACCACAATGATGAAATGGGGCTGGCCTGGTATTTCCATGTATCAAAAACCACAATGATCAAATATGTTGGCCTGGTATTTCTATATATTAGTAGCACTTATTATACTGGCCTGGTATTTCTATATATCAGCAGCACTTATTATGGTGGCCTGGTATTTCTATATATCAGCAGCACTTATTATGTTGGTCTGGTATCTCCATATATATCAGCAGCATAGAATTATTTCATAGCCGAGGTCATAATGGGAAGACAAGTTTTAATTTGCTCTTCAATTAATGCATGGTGAAGCGAGTCGACCTCAACACACTAATGTCACCTAAGATTGGTCAAGAGTGACTTTATTATTGTTAGCATAAGAATGGAAGAATATCACCTCCATGACCACGTGCAAATGAAGAAAAAGGAAAGATTAACATATCTTGTCCTTACATAAGTTCTATTGCTATATATATATATATATAAAGAATCTGAAGGAATGTTTGAGACCAAATGACATCATTTGTGCAAATACAGTTAAGGTGGCCCCAGCACATGCAAGAAAATATCATGCTTTTTAAATGAAATTAATTCATTTCCTTGGTGGTTTCATATACTATGGAAAGTGGAGATTCGCTGATACTTTACAATGTTTCATCATATTATGACACGCTGCACAATATTATTAGGATTGTATTTCATGACATGTAGCAGACTTCTATTGGGAGGTGATGTGGCGACGACGTGAATTCATCTATGGGCTATATTTATGTGTTGTTTAAAAATGAAAATGGGAGGAAGTCAACCAGGCTACCGAGGAGACGGCTACACAGCCGCAACCGGAAGAGAAGACTAGGGTTTGAAGTTTCATTTCTTCAATTCCATTTTCGCTTAGCTAGAGTTTTTGATTTTAATTTGTTTATGTCTTTTGAGAAAGCCATGTCTAGCTAGATCCATGTTAGGGTTTAGATGGAAGCCAATTTAATTTTATAAACTCTATGATGATATTTCTAATAATAATTCATTGACTAGTGATTTCTCTTCAAATATGGCTTGACATTTAATAGTTAATGTGATTTTCTTTATTATTTATACTTTTCAATTGATATTTCGTGCTTGGGTTAAGTCCTTTGACGTGGTATGCTTTAGGATTGATATGTAATGCTTTAGAATCACTACCTATGAAGCGAAGGAAATTACAACGGAGAAACTGTATTTTAGGATTTAATATACCATCTTCCGAGACATGAGATTTATTTCGAAATTGCCTTAAGTAATAAATAGAGATTAGTAGAGTTTTATATGATTTAATTGGTGGAAATCGAAGACCCTAATAACCCACTCCTACTTTGTTTATTATTGCGATTATTTTTTATTTCATTTTGTTCCGAATTTCTGAAAACCGTTAAAACATCATCTATTTGATTATTTAGTTTTGGTATTAGTTGGTAGAGTCTTTCACACTCCTCGTGGGAACGACCTGTACTTGCAATTGTTCTACTAGTTAGACACTCTGCACTTGCAGTATTTTATTGTAGGTTTCCCAACCTACCAATATCCCGGATGCAGGACCGATCCCTGACCGATCTTGTATAGAGTTTAATTTGTATTTGCATTTTCTATATGTTTGGTGACTTTCTGGTTCGAACAAACATCGATATGTATATGTATTGAACTTGGAATGTTCACATAGTGTCGGTATAGTGATTTGAACATGTATTAAACTCTTATTACTTTATGTTCAGGGAGAAATCCCGAAACCGGAATATTCTAATATGTTTTAGATATTCAGATTTAAATGTTTTCCGTATCCCAGAAGATTGCATTCTCTTATTGATATATTAGTAAAATATATGTGTATATGCTAGATAATATTAATTATCAACTAAGAGTAGTTGTGGTATATGAGTTGGATTACAACTGGAATTTTTCAATACCGAAAATATACATTTATTACATATCTTAAGGGTTTTCGGACTTGGTAATTCCTTTTTTTCGGAACAATCCTTGTTCATAACACTATGAATAGTTGAGCTTGTATTCTTACAAAGTCATTCTGTGACACGTTGCATAACCATTTATGTGAGAAGACCACTCGTTGATACAGGAGAGTAATCTAATTAGGTGAAATTTCTTATGTGGAATTCGTTTAAAGTCTTCTTTGGGATCAAGAAGATTTTAGTAGTATCATTGGTAAGAAACTAAATCGTACCATTATTTTAGTTTTCGATTATTGATTTGATTGACTAATGGTGTAGTTATCCTTAATAGAGCAAACTTGTTTATTATATGGTCTTTCTCTTTTGTATAACGCCGGATTGACTATTTTAAATCTATTTGATTGGAGATCTATAGATATGACTAGTGATCATCCAACGTTAACAAACTTCGTTCTATTTGCGATCAATCATTAGTAGGAATCAAGTTGTTTGTGCATGTGCTACTTTGAAGATTGAAGATTATAAGACTTTTCTTTTTGGTATTCTGATCTTTGCGATACTTATTGCACACTTGGTTATCTGGGATACAACATGCAGCTTATTTTATAAACATCAGACATGTGGAAAAAATCAAGTAAACTATTTAATGATTTTTCCACGTAGAATTGCTTGACTAGAGCTTGCTGAGAAATATTATTTTCATAATATTTATCTTGGTATTGATATTTTAACCAAAGGAGTTTATATTGATTAATGGAAGATCCTTTATGCTCAATTATATATTTGACCTTCCCAGGTTTAGAAGATACCTAGTGAGGTGGTTATTGAAACATGTTGGTCCTTTTACTATTTCGGGTTACGATCCAAAGGAGTTCAGGTAGCAAAAGTATTCACGGGCAGGTGAAGCAATTTGAAATAGTGGACCCTATCTTGGGATTCACATGCATAGACCAGATTGGTTGTAGGCACACGAAGAACCGAGTAACTATGGGTAGTTTATTTGGTCTCAATTATACGAAGTTACGGTAGTCAATTTGTATAACGGCTTAATTATGAAAGTATTCAGAGCTGGACTAGGTCCAGGTATTTTTCCGCCTTGCAGTTTCCCTCGTTAACAAAATCTTGAGTATCATGTGATTTACTTGCTTTGGCGTTATACTGCTTATCTTTATAATTAGAGTAAATGTTCTTATACGTTAATCAAACTTGATACAATCCCATTGATCGGTTCGGTCACGACTTAAGCTATTTACCAAGTATATCTTGTCGAAGTAATCTTTGGTAGTTGTTGTTTTTGTAAGATCGATTACACAAGGTGTGTCTTTAGTAGGTTGATACAAAAAATTTATGGTGTACTTGGTTCCCTTGTCATTTCATTACAACTACATTGTTGTGCCCTTACTATGTCTCAATTGCAAAAATATATAAATTAAAATTAACATTTTATACGTGAAAATAACATCAATATATAGAGTCATTTGGTCTAATATAATACTTTCGAGACTTATAACTTCATCAAATGGTTATCGATGATTCATTAGGAACTTCGATTACGAAGTTGTTAATGGTGGAGCCAACCTACTCAAGTAATAGACTAGAAGAATATTTGATTTCTTTTCTCCTTCTTCTCTCTCCTTCCTCTCAAAACCTTAGAAAACACCTCTTCACCTTTTTTCTTCTTTACTCAGATCTGGCCCTTTAGGGGCCGGACCGAGTCAGAGCAAAGATTTTTTGCTTTTGTAGTTAATCGTGATTAGAAGTCGACTATGATAAATTTCTTCTCTATTAGAGCGATTTTCTCTTCGCTATTAGGGCGAATTTATTTTTCGCTATTATGGAGATTCTATTTACACTTTCATAGTGTTTCTTTCCTTAGATTTGTTCATGATTCGCTATCGAGATACAAGTACATCGGCGATTTAACGCTTCCAAGATCAAGTTTTCATTAAAAAAAATAGATCTCGATTTTCCGGGTTATTCGCTACACATGAAGATTTTTTGGGAAAATTACTCCTTCTCACAGGAGCATCTCTTTTCAAAGAAGAAAACAAATCAAAATGGTCGAATTATAATTTTGAATATCATTCCTTCTCCAGTCTCTATGTACAAGAATTGGGTGTTTTCTTTGTTGTAGATCGCTCTTTCTCTTCGCGATTTATTTGCGCGTTGCATCTTACTTGTAATTATTTTATTGTTTTTGATGTACTTATCTGTCTTGAAAACCATCATGTAAACGTTTCTTTTATGGAATGAAATACATGTGGTTTGATAATCAAAAAAGAAGAATATTTGATAGATTTCAAAAATAGTATGCAGTTAAGGTATTTGATACAATACTTTAATGAATTTTTATTAGGCCGACCGAGCGAAGCGAGGGACGATTCTATATATGTGATGACTTTGTGTTGATGTGTGACATGACATTTTTTCCAATTTGACACAAAAGGATTGGATCTGGGTGGTTTGGTGTCATACTCTGAAAATTTCCAAATTGTCCCTCCCTTTTATTCCAATTACTATGTATCCTATTTTTTTCAGGAGTACAATTGGCAACCAAACTTTAATATAACGTATCTAAAAATACGTACATTGGAATTTACTAATTTTATCTCGTTGGAATGGTTTTAAAAAAATCTACGCAATGAGTACAAACAATAATATCAAATTTAGAGTTTTTACCAAAAATTTGGAGGCCTTTATCATTTTAGGCATAATTTTCAAAAGTTAAATGTATATCCATTATGCAAACCACCACAAAGAGTCATAATACTTTATGCAGCCATATTTTGTTTTATGCATCGACTTATTTTCCGTCAACTAATAAAACGATGTACTCTCTCCGTTTCAAGAAAAGTGACTTTCAGTTTAGTCACAATTTTTGAAAATTAAATGCATAGCCATTATGGAAACCACCACAAAGGATGCATAACACATTATGCAGCCGCATTTTGGTTTATGCATCGACTAATTTTCCGTTTCAGGAAAATTGATACTTTCACCCCGTGTCAGGAAAATGATACTTTCATCCCTTGTCCGAAAAAATGATACTTTCGCACCGATTTCTTCGGTCGGCCGTCCCACCGTGACAGCGGTCATCTAATATATGCACACATAATTTCTACAATTTTATGTTGCTTTGATGGATGATAACTACTAATAGATGAATGATATTTAAGGTAAGTGTTTGATGTATTGAAAAGCAGTGTACATGGTATGAACAAAAATCACCTTTTTAAACATCACGAAATTGGTTAAAAGACCAAAATCAACAATTTCTGGGTGAAAAAGATATGTAAAATTTGATACTATTTAAATGGACAAGAATGTAAAAATAGTCAGGATATAAACAGTTTCATCCTACCCATTTTGAAATACTTTTTTTTTCTATTTTTAATTTACATTAGGATGCATCCAGTTTCATCCTCGTTCTTTTTTAAGTTTAAGCCTGGATGAATCCAGTTTCATTCTTGCTATTTTTGGTGTCCATTTCACCCATACTAATTTTTAATCGTCCATTTGAACCATGTTTTAAATATATTTGGACAAATGACCTATTTTCCGTTTAAACATCGTCAGATTCTCCGTTGAGCCTAAACTATACAAACCAAACACACTGACAGCGTAGCCACCGGTTTATCCCCCACTGAGCAAACTCGTCCCTCTTAAACTCATGTTAAAGTTAGTATAATTTACACTTGAGCGGAGATTCGAAATGCTGACCTCCTATTTGAGAGTCAGGTTCCTGACCAACTGGGCTAACCCCCGGTGGTTATACATTATCATATTCAAAACCCCTAAAGTCTCTGATAATGAAAGTAATTGTGGTGAAATTTGGGGAAATGTTCGACGAATATGATAGATTTAGCATCAACTTGTCCGGTAACATGTGTACTATCGGAACCCATTATAGTTGGTTGCGAATTCACGTTTCTATGTAACCCTCACAGTCTACACCATTGGGCCATCGGGGACCCATGAATAAGACCCAAACGTGTTTTTGTATGAGCTAGCTAGGACCGCTAGGCTGACCATGCAAAATTGATGGCAAAACACAAGTCTGTAGAAACTATATTATATTATTGAAATCAAAACACACTTGCTGAAAAGAACAATAGCAAACCAAGAAAGAATTCAAACTAACCGAGAGTTCCTCACGAAACAAAAACGCAGAGCCTAAGACTCTTTAAATACTGATTCTACTGACAGTAGTTTCCTAACATAATTCTACCAAACTTAGAACACAGAATTTCCTAAATAATCAAACTTCTAAAGTAAAACCAAACTCCCAAATATAGTTCAGTACCCTTATTAAAACTCCAGTTCTAGAACAGTCTAGAATAGTCTCGGTTAGACTTCTTTTCTAACAGCCTCCCTCGAACCGAGACTCCGCAAGCTAATCATTCCCAGCATCCCTCGCATCTTGACAAAAGTTTCAGTCTTCAACGGCTTCGTGAAGATATCAGCAATTTGTTCACCACTGTAACAGAATTCCACGACTATCTCCTCGTCATTTACTAAATCACGGATATAGTGATACTTAATATCAATATGCTTGCTCCTTCCATGGAAAACAATGTTCTTTGTAAGTGCAATAGCAGACTTGTTGTCACATATGATATTTGTATGGACTTCTTGTTCATGGTTAAGCCACTTTAACATTCACCTTCGCCATATAGCATGAGTAGCACAAGAAGCTGCAACTATATACTCCTCTTCTGCAGTTGACAAAGCAACCACTTGTTGGTTCTTCGACGACCAAGAGAAAAAGGCTGATACCATATGAAAAGCATAACCTGAAGTGCTCTTCCTTGTCTCGTTATCGCCAGCCCAATCACTATCGGTGTAACCAATCAATCTGATTTTTGAGACGTTCTATAGAAAATTCCATAATTAATCGTGCCACTGACATAACGTAATATACGTTTTTCTGCTTGCAAATGAGATTGACGTGGAGACTCCATGAAACGACTAATTATACCAACTCCATATACTATGTCCGTCCTTGTAGTGGTCAAGTATCGAAGGCTACCAACAAGACGTTTAAAATATGTTGGATTAACAAGTTCACCTGTACCATCCTTCACAAGCTTAAACTTATCTTCAACTGGAGTTAAAATTGGATTGCATCCATGCATTTTGAAGCGTTCGAAGACATCTTTTGCATATTTTTGTTGCGATACAAAAATTCCATCCACTGTTTGTGAAACCTCAAGACCAAGAAAATAAGACATTAATCCCAAATCCATCATTTCAAATTCTTTGATCATAGCCTCCCTGAAATCTTCAATCATCTTTGAATTATTTCCCGTAAAAATAAGGTCATCCACATATATGCAAACGATAACCATATTACCTTGATAATCAGTTTTTACATATAGAGTATGTTCATATGGACACTTCTTAAAGTCATTATCGACAAAATAATTATCAATACGTGTGTATCAATCTCGAGGAGCTTGCTTCAATCCATACAAAGATTTATTTAACTTATATACTTGGTTTTCTTGACCTTTCACGGAGTACCCAGCAGGTTTCTCCACATACACCTCTTCCTCAAGAGCACCATTCAAGAAAGCAGATTTCACATCCATCTGAAAAATACTCCATTTACATTGCGCCGCTAAAGCAATGATCATTCGGAAGGTGTCAAGTCTAGTTACAGGTGCAAACACTTCAAAATAATCAATTCCCGGTTTTTGTTTGTAACCTTTTACTACCAACCTTGCTTTAAGACGATCCACCTCCCCATCAGGCCTATACTTTGTCTTGTAAACCCATTTTACACCAATTGCTTTTTTACCTTGTGGAAGTGTAGTAAGCTCCCATGTATTATTCTTCTCAATTGATTGAATTTCATCATCCATAGATTTCACCCATCCTTGATTTTGAACAGCTTCATCAAATATTAATGGATCACAATCCCCAATAAGTGCAAAATTTATCAATACTTCATCTCCGTCATTATCACTGGTTAAAACATAGTCTTGTAAGCGAGGTGGAAAAACACGATTGCGTATTGGACGAGATAATACTCCTTGCTGTGGTGATGATATTAGTGTATCCATATTAGGTGGTTTATCCTAACTAGGTGGAGTCACTAATGTAGTCGGAATTAATTTTGTATTTACTACAGGATTCTGAACAACAACCGTCTTTGTTGTTGACATTTCAACATTCCAATCCCACTGACCTTGTCCATTAAATATTACATCACGGCTGACAATCATCTTCCCAGTCTCCGGATTTAACAACTTGTATCCTTTTGTCGCACTACTATAACCAATGAAGATGCATTTTTCACTTTTGTCATCAAGTTTCTTGTGAATTTTATCCGGTACATGTGAATATGCTATGCAACCAAATATTCTTAGATGTCGAACACTCGGTTTTCTGCCACACCATGCTTCCTCCGGAGTTTTATTCCATACACGTTTAGTTGGACATCTGTTCAGCAAGTAAACAGCGCAAGAAACGGCTTCACCCCAGAAACATTTCGGAAAATTTTTGGTTTTCCTCATGGTACGAACCATATCCATTATAGTCTTGTTCTTTCTCTCAGCCACATCGTTTTGTTGAGGTGTATACCTTGCAGTCATTTGATGTACAATACCACACTCCTCCATAAACTTATCAACAACGGTGTACTCAGTACCTCTGTCAGTACGCAACACCTTAACCGGACTACCAATTTGATTTTCAACATAAGCTTTGAACCTTTTGAATGCATCAAATGCGTCGTCTTTCTTTTTTAACAAATAAACCCAAGATTTTCTGCTGAAATCATCAATGAACGTAATAAAATACTTGTTACCCCCACGGGATATTTCTTATATATGACCACATAAATCAGAGTGAACCAGCTCCAATGGTTGTTCCGCCCTCCTACTTTTTCCTACAGGAAAAGGATCTCGGTGTTGCTTTCTGAAAATGCAATCTTCACATTTTCCATCAGGAACAACAATGACTGGCAGGCCTGAAACCATTTCCTTCTTTGCAAGTAATTGCAAACTACTGAAGTTAATGTGTCCTATTCTCATGTGCCATGGAGAAGAGTCATCAGAAATAGAAGAACTATAACAGTACTCTTTTGGGTATTGAATGTTCAATGGAAATAAACAATTCTTGGTCATTAGTACCTTTGCAATTAGTCACCTTCTCCGGTCTTGGATAATACAAATTCCATTAGAAATTTTCATGGTGTAACCTTTTTCTGAAAGTTGTCCCATACTAACAAATTTTGATGTAGTCCAGGAATATAAAACATATCTGAAATATATGTATGAAAACCATTTTTCATAATGATGCCGACTCTTCCTTTCCCCATCACCGGAACTGTAGTACTATTTCCAAATTCCATATTTGAACGTATCGACTCGTTTAAATCAACAAACAATTCCTTTTTCCCGCACATATAATTGCTACACCCAGTGTCTAGAAACCATCTGTTATGACTTTATTCTTCTACAGGATGATATGCCATCAACAAAGTCTCAGACTTTTCCTCTTGCTTTTCGACCAGATTTTCCTTATTGTTAAACGCGACCTTCTTCTTGGATTTACATTCATATTTATAATGACCAAGGCGCCGACAATTATAACAACGAACTTTAGATCTGTCAACATAAGTCTTACCTTCACCACTTCCTTGCTGTAGATGTGAATTTGCCTATGGGTCACTATTCCAACTCGTCTAACTTTGAAGTGCTTCTTCAATAGGTTGCATATGAGACTTTTCTTTCATCCTCTGCTCACGTGCTTGCAACGAACCCAACAATTCATCGATACTTAATCAGAAAGTGTATTACATTCTTCAATTGCAGTCACCTTCGACTCAAAATTATCTGGTAAGCTACGAAGAATGTTTTTCTATAACCGAAAGATCATCTATCTTATCACCATTAGCCTTCATCTCATTAACCAGGCTTAATGCCCGTGAAAATAAATCACAAACAGATTCTGTCGATTCCATCTGAAGAAGTTCATATTTTCTTCTCAATGTCTGTAATCGCACCTTTTTTACCTTGTCTGAACCTTTGTAATAGTTCGACAAAACATCCCAAGCCTTTTTGGCTTCTTTGATATACAAAATTCTGCCTAACAGTGAATCATGTACCCCTTGGTGAAAAAGATACGTTGCTTTGGCATTCTTCTTCTTGTTTTCTACTAAAGTTGTTCGTTGTGCATCGGTGAAAGCAGCTCCTTCTGCAGGTTCTGTGTAACCTGTCTCCACTATATCCCATACCTCTTGTTATGTGAATAAATTCTCCATTTGAATTTTCCAATGCTCATAGTTCTTCCCTTCGAATATTGGTACTTTGATTGAATTTGAGGTAGACGCCATCTTCCCACAAACCCTAAGAATCCCACGATCTTGTGACTAACTGATACCAGATGCAGAAACTAGATTATATTATTGAAATCAAAACACACTTGCAGGAAAGAACAATAGCAAACCAAGAAATAATTCAAACTAACAGAGAGTTCCTCACGAAACAAAAACGCAGAGCCTAAGACCCTTTAAATACTGATTCTACTGACAGTAGTTTCCTAACATAATTCTACCAAACTTAGAACACAGAATTCCCTAAATAATCAAACTTCTAAAATAAAACCAAACTCCCAAATATAGTTCAGTATCCTTATTATAACTCTGGTTCTAGAACAGTCTAGAATAGTCTCGGTTAGACTTCTTTTCTAACAAAGACTGGCGGTTAAGTTGGCCACATCCATGGGTGGCCATAGCAATTTTTTCTGATTTTTGCTAAATTAGTCTGGTTGTTCATGTTAAATTAATTTATGGCCATAAACCTTTTTTTTTATTTTTTCTTATTTGCAGGATGAAGTATGAATCCAATTACCAAATTATGTATACTTGTAGTCACGACGCAATGGCTACCCTACCGGAGTATAAAGTTGAAAACAACAAATTTTGAGAATTCAATTAGAAGGGACATTTTAATTAGTACTCATGTTGATAGGGTAAAAGTGGGAAAGAGAAGCAAGTCCAAGCCACAACAAGCCCATCCTCTTGGAGGTAAAGAGAGAGAGAATAGATCAACCAAGAATGTCTTTCTAAATATCCTTTCTTTCCTTTTATAATAATCTCTCCTACTCCTCTTATGAAGAAGCACTCATAAGATCAATATATTACAAAACTACCATTTCCTTTCCTTTAAGTTATTAGTAAGCCCTAAGAGGCTTTCCTTCTTCCTTGGATTAAGGCCCAACTAAACCAACATGCTCTCTTATGGGCTAGAGCTATCCCAACCTTGTGGGTTAGGTCCAGTCCCCAGGTCTCTCTATCCTAAAAGGAATCTTTAATAGGTTAAGGGGAATCCTTTTCTAAGGATAATTATTTTCATGTATCAACATTAGTCCCCTGACTGTTGACTGGTCGTAGGCCAGATCAACAGTCACATGTTGATTTGTCAATTAGCGGATGCAACTGATGGAATTTTCAGACGAACACATCCGCGCATGTTGAACCATCACGTATTCCCCCATCCTCATCTGATAGTTGGTTTATCTGTCCTCAGGCGGATGTGTCCCCGGTAACCGCCTTAGAGGAGGTATATCGCCTAGCAGCTTACAGGGAAACTATGTTTTTCCGACAATCGCACTTTGCTCGTCCGCTGAATATCTACCCGCTTGGGAATCTTGGGTGGATTACATATACTCCAACCCCGATCATGAGGGAAATGATCTGTTATTGGGTCATACATGACTCTATAGCATCCTCTCAGTATAGAGTTGTCCGCTGAGATCATGACAGTTTGGTACGTTTATTTGGTCGTTGGATGATTGATCCTTAAATATTTTATTTGCTTGGGGGGAGGCGGCTTCGTTGCTGGAAGACGTGGCCGCGCTTAATGGTTTTCCCATTCATGTCAACACATGCTATTATGAGTCTTGTATCTTCAAAGCTATGAAGAAGAGTGATAATGATCTTCGAGATCATTTGGTTTTATCCAAGGATAAGTCGATAAACTTCCAACTTTTAAACGAAGTTAAAGTCGAGGCTCCGGAGGAAAGGGAGGATAAGGAGGAGCTAAGAGCTTCTTCCTGATGACGAACCTCATCAGAAGGTTATTATATTTTGCCTCCCTTTTCCGGATCAAAGAAGATGAGGCGTCCTTCCGCGCTGAAGCATTTGGCATCCTCTATACAAGTTGGTAAAATACGATGAATAGTTTATATCCACGATTCCGAGTCCCCAGGCCTATCATTCATATCAATGTTTGTCGTGTTCCAATAATAATCCAATAAGGTTATTGTATGTCAGTAATGGGTTTCTCATTTGCATCCTAGTAGGCGCAAGGTATTATTAGCATAATATGTGATAAAGGTGCAGACGATAGAGAAGGTATTGACATTTTATAATGTAGTCCCCGAGTGCCACAACAAACAGATTATGAATAATATATGGCGGGTAAATTATGATTTACGCACTTGCATATGTAGCTATTCCAAATGAGACGCAAGTATATGAGAGTCACGATGTATGAAAAGGCGGCTTACAGATAGTGGTTTTAGTTACAACATCTAAATAGTTACATATCGATCGGCTAGCTTAAGCGGATATATATTCTTACAGAGAATAGGTGTGCGTAAATGTAAGTGCTTTATTGTTTCATGAAAATGGTAAGTTGTTCGTTTAGTAGGCATGTTTGTGATTAGTTATCTCTCACATGACCAATGGACTTGTAGATCAGTGTATATATCGACTCCTACTCTTTAGGATATGCTAAGGCGGATGAATCCTCTCTTTGGGTAAGTGTTGACGTTTCATTAATTTGTCGCTTTCACGCTCTTTCTCTCCTTTGGAAATTGTGGGGTGGATGAATGCTCGGTATGAGAGTTTTACTTCAGTGTTCAAGTGGAATGGCGGATGAGTGCAGCCTGCGCACCTCTTAAGCATATGATTCTGCTTGGTTATTATGACCCCGGTTTGCTTGCTTTTACTTCAACCATCTAGTGAACGTACTTCCCCGCATGTGATCATTTCGATAGTGAAAATACACTTTGGTATTCCCAACTGATAAATGTCGATCGGCTTGAGATAGAA
Source organism: Papaver somniferum (assembly GCF_003573695.1). Taxonomy (NCBI): domain Eukaryota; kingdom Viridiplantae; phylum Streptophyta; class Magnoliopsida; order Ranunculales; family Papaveraceae; genus Papaver; species Papaver somniferum. Next base: position 187,467,352 of record NC_039359.1, on the reverse strand, counting down.
GCTCATAGGAGCGGTGTATTACGTACCTTATTTTTTCTTTTTAACGATATCGTGAGCAACAACTACTTATATATTTTCACCATTCGAGCATATGTAGGCCGACATGGTCGTTCAACCCGGCGTTTAATGATGTGTGCTTACCATGCCGCCCGTTGGTTGAGAGGGTTGTCATTCGTGCATTATTATTGGAATCACTGACGATGCCTATAAGGATGGGTGATCATAAGCGTGAAATGACATTTGCAATTTTCCTCCCAGTGGGTGAAAGCGCATCAGTGGCCTTGCATAATGCCTAGCCATACTCGGGAATATTTGTGCATTTCATTGACCATAAAGCGGGATGAAAAGAGCGCATCAGGTTGCAAGTGGAGATGCACATTCGCAATCGGGGGCTTCTTGAAGCAATTATGTCATGATGTATCCGCTTCGTAGGAATTTGAGGATTCATTCTTAACAAGCCAAGTGTTGTATTCGTAGGGTAAGAATCTTTGTACAAATGTTTTAGGCGCTCGACGTGCTCCCTTATTAGGCGAGAGGGATAACATTTGCGTGCAGATACTGAAATCATTTATCAATGATCGAAATAAGATAGATTTGTGAACTAGCGTCTGTGTATGTCCATTTAAGCTCCTCCTTAACTTCTTTTGGCGACCGTCGTGACCTTATCTAAATGCATAAAAATTTTAAAGTTGTCAAAGACGCGTTGAGGGTCTTGCGCTCAATGCACTTGAAATGTATTAAATGATAAGTAGCATTACATGGTACATTCCGGACCACTCTTTTGTTTCCCACTCTTTTGGCTTTAGTGGATGTGTCGTGTATGTCTTGCCCGCTTTCCTTTTAGTGATTTGTAATGAAATAAGGCGCATTGGTAGCTTAGTGCTATCCATGTTCCTGTAATTTCTCATGCAGTCCTTCTGTTATGCTTGTAGCCTAGTCATACTCAATGCGATCTCTCAAATCTACTTTTGCCTACAGTCTAGCCATCCATCTCAAATTACTTTTTTTCCAGTCTAGCCATCCATGCTTTATTATCTAATGAGCCTACTCCGTCTCGCATGTCATCATTTTGATAGTGAAAATTCGCTTTGACATTCCCGATTGATAGACGTCGGTCGGCTTATGATGGAAGTTTATAGGAGCGGAGTGCTACCTTCTCCTTTGTTTCTTAAGCGGCGTTATTATTATTGAGAGCAGCGGCTACTTACATTTTTTACCATTCGAGCATATGTAGGCGGACGAGTGCTTGGTGTTTTACCTGTATGCACGAGTATGTATAGTCGCTTGGTTGGATGGTATGGGGGATTACTATACGCGCCTAAGTTGGTGAATTTGGCGGACGAGTGTATGGTATTTAACTTGCTCGCCTCCCGTGCAGGGATTCAAGGAGTCGTGATAGATTTCTGGAAGTAAGTCCTCTCATACCCTTTTATTTATTTATTTCTTTCTTTCATATTATTTTTCTCTTTAAATACGTTCGATACGTGGTAGATAACTATGAGCATGAATTAGCGCTTGCATATTTGGAGTCGAGTATGACATGCCCTACTTTAGTTTCTTTCAGTCAGCGCCACTATGATTTTCGACTATTGTGGAAGCCTATGCAATTATCCCTTCGAGGTTTACGTGTGTCACATAGTTAACGTTCGTCACATAGCAGGGATTATCTCATAGCCCTTACTCATGACCGAATTGTGTCATCGCTCAGCGTCGGTACAACTTAAGTCATGGCACATTCGAGCTATCTATTTATTTTTAATATTCCATTTCTCATGGTACATTCCGGACCACTCTTTTGTTTTCCGCACCGCATTCAGGGCCGCCTTTTTTATTTCTCATCACTCAGCCGTACTCGTGGATATTTTAGGTTCATGGTGGATATTTTCAATTCATGGTGCATTCAAGGCCATAATTCAAGAGCCATCTTATCTCATTGCTCGGATATTCTCATTTTATCTCATCGCTCGCCTTCCTTGGACTATTGGTGCACTTCATTTAAAGCCACGCACAGATCCTAGCCCTTTCTTGGACTATTGGTGCGCTTCAGTTAAAGCCGCGCACGGAGCCTAGCCCTTTCTTGGACTATTGGTGCGCTTCAGTTAAAGCCGCGCACGGAGCCTAGCCCTTTCTTGGACTATTGGTGCGCTTCAATTAAAGCAACGCACGGAGCCTAGCCCTTTCTTGGACTATTGGTGCACTTCAGTTAAAGCCACGCACGGAGCCTAGCCCTTTCTTGGACTATTAGTGCGCTTCAGTTAAATACACGCACGGAGCCTAGCCCTTTCTTGGACTATTAGTGTACTTCATTGGCCATGCACGAAGCCTAGCCATACTCGGAGCTATTTTTCATTTCATGGGTTGTACTCGTAGCCTTTTTCATTTCTCATGGTGCATTCGAGGCCACCTTTTCTCATTTATCATGGTGCATTCTCATGGCTATTCTCAATTCGTAGTGTGACCATATTTAAAATTTCTAAAGTTCAATACAATATGACGAGGATATTCTATATATATAGTTCACACATACGATTGCCTAATATATGCGCAATTTATTTATTTTTTTGGAACTCAAATATCAATACACAAATACGCGCTATCTCAAATATCAATACACAAGTATCAATACGCTAAATATATGAGATGGGACAAGGTCTCCCATAAATACTTTTAATGCTAAACAAACACGCATCCGGGCAGGTTGGCCAAAGTCACTGTGGTACAAATGATTCAAGCGCTCATACATATACATAACTTTAAAAGTGAATTTTCATGTGTACATGCTTAAGGGTTCGAGGTAGGGTATACATTCACACGGGTGTTAAGCAGTTATCCACTTATCATAAGCTAAGCGGTATGACATTTTAGATGATATTAGATACTACTAGACAATAAAATGAGCTCATCTTAGAATCATCAACTCTTTAATGGCAACCTATTTTACTAGTGACTGGTAGAAGCTAACAATGATGAATCATCTTAAATTACTGCAGGCAACAGTCAACAAGTTTAGCGGATGTACAAGGAAATTATGCTACTGACTAAAATGCTAAAGGTACGTACACGCAATGGTGTAAAGCAATATATGCATTGATGCAATGCAAACTTAGAACTATACTAGAATTATGGGTTTAAGTGACAGTTCTAATGGTTATGTGTCTAAGTAATCTCAAAATGCACAGGTTTGTATTCTAAAATAACCAAGGATCATAAGATAAATGCTAATTGAGAACAAGCAAAGACAGTAGGTACTTATCTTTTCGAAGCGGTTTGAATTTTTTATATTCTCGGAGCATGGGTAGCGGTTGTGCGGCTATGCATTATGTCACGCATCGAGCCCTTTGTGACGCCAGTGCATGAAGGATCTTGATGATGTCTTTGTTTTTTTACGAAATTTCTGAATATAGTATACCATGTACTCGTTGATAACTTCTCTTCGTCATTGGTTTGGGATCTCCTGAGAGGAAATTGGTGCTATGCGACGCTGGTATAGCCAAGTGGTATTGAAGCAATCGAGTGGTGCAGTCATACAAATACGCAAGCGGAAAATATGGAGGCGTTGATGCAGCGAAGCAGTGCTTCCTGCAGCTCTCAAAGTCGGATTGGTAATTTCATAGAGAGGAAAAGCGTTGGTGGTGCTCTCACGAGTTGATTTGGTCGCAACTATGGATGGAAGGTGTCGATGTTGTTGTCAGTAGCGGAGCTGGTGACGGCAGGATCATGCGTTAAAAGTCTGAGAAGACAAGCGATGCCGGTGAGATCACGCGTTGTATTACTGTGGTGTTTGCTAACACTAATCCCGATGGTGACGACGGTATCCATAAACATCCAGCTAACACATCTTGAGTGTTGACCTCCTCTAGCGTGACTCTTTCCCTGATTGAAATCATCGATAGCAACAAGCAATAGAACAATCTAGTGGTGTCGACGAGCGTAAGCGACAGAGTACGTAGTATGCATTAAATAAAGCCTACAACAACTCGACTGTTCTCCATAACCTCCTAAATACGTAAAGGCATTCATGGCTTCAAGACCACAAATATAATAAGGTATACATTTTGAAGAGATGCTCATTCACAGGGAAAGGGTATAGTTAACTAGAGACCTAGCAAAGTTTCTCAAGGAAATGGAATATAGAATGTGGATACATCTAAGCATACTCGCTACTGACTAATATCGTAACTAGTAGTTCCAAGAGATAAACCATGTGCAAGTTATCATTTGAGAAATGTAGTTGAGTTAAACAAGATAACACTTAGCTTTTTATGAGATGAGGCGGGCGTCTTGAGGGCTTTGTCCTGGCGTTTTCTGCTGGAGGTATGCTACGTCAAGGGTTTGAGGGAGGAAGATAGGTGGCGACGATGCAGTCAAGTATGATGGAATTAAGTCTTGCGCTGCTACTTCCCTGTGGCTTTCTTCTATCAGATCCTGAGTGGTAGTTCCATGGAGAGGATAAGTACTGGTGGCATTGTCACAAATCGAGTTGCTTCTATTTATACATAACGAATCAACCACTGCCCCTAGATTTTCATGATATGTAGGAAGGCAGCGACAGAGGTTCCTATACTGCTGCAGAATTTCTTTATTAGAGGTTGGAGTTCCATTCACGGATGGTTATGAGGTTGTGTGTTGTTCTTTCAGAGTTTAGCTCGTACTCGTTGACAACATTTAGTCTGTATTGCGGCAGAGAACTGGCTATGCCATGAATCCCTTTGAGCTTTTACTTCTGCATCTGGGGCTAGAGCTCGCCTATTTGCATTAGTCCCTCGATCTTACAAATTCGAAGTTTCCTGAACTGTCTCAATAGGTTCAGACTTTGCGGATTCTTCACCGATTGAATCTGTTCACATCATAATGCTCTATGCAAAGGCACAACCCTATTCACCCGGATATGTCGTTTAAGCAGTAGGAGTTCCCTCTTAAGCGGTGGAGTTCAGACTAGGTTCATTCAAGAGACCATTGTTATAGATTCTGGAAACATGGGGTAAGATTTTCTTAGCTAGTCGTCACAATTCAAAGTTTGAATACCATATTATCTTATTTTAGCCAAGAACTGAAGTAATTTTTAATTGATATTATAAGAATAATTAGTATAGGCACAAGTGCAAATGAAATAAAGGATCAAAAGTAAATAAAATCAAAGGGTGATAAAGATTAATAACAAATCAGAAGTTTGATTTTAAATCAACCCAAAGAATCGAGATCTATCAAATTTCAGTTGTAAACCCAATATATTTCTGATGATTTCTCTCTGAAAATTCTATGAAGTTTTGCACTGAAACGAAAATAGGGGAAAGATAAACGCGAATCTGAATTAAGTCAATAAGGAGTTTGTTTAGAAATCAAAATCTTCAGTGTTTTAACTACAAAATCACCTAATATAATCAAATTAGAAGATTAAGAAAATAGAATACTTATCTTCTTAGATGTTCTCCATTTACTAATTTCATCTTTGACGTGTTCTTGTCGCTTAGATGAAGGCACGTTGATATACTTTTGGATAAATGGAAAATTGGGATGGATCGGAGCTGGTATAGTGAAGCGCTGACATTCGTTTCCTCTCTGGATCGGATTCGTACTTAATTTACAATAGTATGCAAGTGATGAAGAGGGAGGCGATGTAGCTCGATGCAATCGGAGGGGATGAAATGAGCGGAGAGAACGAAGCTGCTCGGAAGATTAGAAGATCACCCGGGTTGATCTTGGTGTAGATTCTCCGGATTCAAGGCGGTAATGGTTGTGACTGCTCCTGTAGCTTTCTATTGATGATGGGTGACGATGATTTGTTGTTAAGATTTGGTCGTGTTGGCTGAGATGTGAAGATTATTGGTGTAGATTCTCCAGATTCAAGGAGGTAATGGTTGTGACTGCTCCTGTAGCTTTCTATTGATGATGGGTGACGATGATTTGTTACTAAGATTTGGTCGTGTTGGCGGAGCTGTGAAGATTATTGCAGATGGTTGCGGATGAGAGAAGAACCAAGAAACTCCGGATGGTGTAGTCTCGAGATGTACGGGTACTACAGATGATACACATAGGTGCAATTGTCGGCTGGGAGGGATGAAGCGGCTTGTGGAGAATAAAAAAGAAACATATCGTGAGAATTGAGCGGACGGGTCGTGCTGGGCGAGAAACTCAACTTCTCCCACTGTGGTCGCAATGTTGATAGGGTAAAAGTGGGAAAGAGAAGCAAGCCCATCCCCTTGGAGGTAAAGAGAGAGAATAGATCAACCAAGAATGTCTTTCCAAATATCCTTTCTTTCCTTTTATAATAATCTCTCCTCCTCCTCTTATGAAGAAGCACTCATAAAATCAATATATTACAAAACTACAATTTCCTTTCCTTTAAGTTATTAGTAAACTCTAAGAGGCTTTCCTTCTTCCTTGGATTAAGGCCCAACTAAACCAACATGTTCTTTTATGGGCTAGAGCTATCCCAACCTTGTGGGTTAGGTTAGTCCCCAGGTCTCTCTATTCTAAAAGGAATCTTTAATAGGTTAAGGGGACTCCTTTTCTAAAGATAATTATTTTCAAGTATCAACAACTCGCTTCGTTCCAAAAAAATATGACTAAAAATGAAACAAACCAAATTTTTTTAAAAGGAGATAGTACAACTAAAAATGAGTCTGCTTCCAATTACATTCCATGGCAGCTTCGTTTCCAAATGGTATTACAGAAAGGGTGTGTAGCTTCCTCGCTCCTTCATGTTTTTTGTCCGTGAATCTAAAATGATTTCAACTCAAAAGTTATTTATAATTTATGTACAAACTACCAACCTTATGATGATAAGGTATACGAACTTTTGTGTAATAAGTACGGTTTTTGTTTGCTGGTTATATTCATACAAAGGACCGTCCTTTTCCCTCCATCACTATAGCGTGTAGTTTTATATGCTCGCATAAAATCATGCGTCGTATTTGTTCGCGTCAAAAAAGAACATGTTTGTGGACTTTGCGGTTTACTTTAATCCTGTTCTGAGGTAACGATGGAATCAATCTGCTCATTGCCTAAAATCTCAAGGTTATCAAAATATTATCTTATTATAGTCGTTTGTAATAATATATTATAACTGCTGATTTTGTATGTAAAAAAAATTATTTAAGTAGATCTAAGATTCCGATTAGCCACTAAACTCTCATTAGTTAGCAGTATAAGCTGAGGATTTTTGTTTTTTCTTTTGTTTCTTAAATGTGGTCCATGTTTTTTAAGGGCTTTCCAGATCTCTTCCATGTTCTCTCTAAATTCGAAGATATAATAAGCCAGATCTAACATACATATAAAAGAAAAATGAAAGCTTAGGTAGATCTTGGTAAATCGATTACTATACAGGTATAGAGTTGAAGTGTTGATGTGACTGAAAGTACCAATCGCAGATGTGGATTGGTCGTAATATATACTTGGTCTTAAGAATTTCATGGTGCATTTGGTTACAAAATTTTAAAAATGTGATTTACGGCTGATCTACTATTTTTATTGATGGGAAAACCGTATAAAGCAAGAATCTAAATTTGATCTATTATTTTTATTTTTATTTTTTCTACAATATCACCGTGCATTAACCAACCTAGGATTACACGATTTTAAATCTTTTTATATGGGAAGCCTCTTTGCCACATTATTTATTATTGAATTAACACACCAGAGTTGGTGACTGAAATCAAAAGAAAAAAATCCTACTGAATTATCACCGGGCTTTCATTGCTTTTTTTATGGTTACAACGTCTTCGACATCATTTACGAGATCAAGTAAAAATAAGTTGATGTTGAGATTAATCATGGGTTTAAAGAATTTCACCATTAAGAGTTTCTTCTTACGTTTCATAGAGAACCAAAGAGCAAGGAACAAGTTTGAGGCTTGCGAAATGGGGATCTGTTTTCCCAAAAGCTAAGGATGGTATCACAAACTGCAAGTCATTGATGGTATCATGCATCTAATTTTGAAGAAGAGGTTAGGGTTTGTGAAAGTTTTTTTGGTAGTCGACGGTTATCACTTAACTTTACTGAATCCTCTATGAAGAAGTTGTGCGTCTTAAAGGGGCTTTCAGACTAACTATTCATGGAGAATCCATCTTCTTGTTCGATTTTAATCTAGATATGATAAGGGTCACTGAATAGACGAGGGTACCCAAATACACCACAATCTTTAAATTATCCACCTATAAGTCCTCTTACCGAAAGTGATTGTCTATGGACAAAGTCGAGACAATACGACAAATCGGTATTCACACTTTGTGTGATCATCTATGGATACGAAATCGAGACAATACAACAATCAAAGTATGATTACTTGATGGTAGGTTCATACCTAATTACCAAACTCTATAGGATCACTATCAAGTAAAGCGGTGTTAACGTTTGTGTATTTTACTTTTAATTATAATACACAATTATAATTGTGGAAATAGAAAAGTAAAAGATGCAACAAGATTTTGTTAATGAGGAAACCGCAAATGCAGAAAAACCCCGGGACCAAGTCCAGAATTGAATACTCTCAGAATTAAGCCGTTATACAAAATCTAAACCAACTTCGTATAGTTGAGACAAATCAACTAAACCTAGTTCACTTAGTTTCTTCAGTATCCATGCGCTTCCGACATTCAATAAGTGCACGCCCTGGAACAATTCCTTTGGATCATATTCCAAACATTAAAGGAACAATAACTCTGTTTGGTAACAACTCTATTGATTCTTTCCAGATAAAGGTATCTCAAGTCATATGCAAAGGATCTTCCGTTTAAACTAATAAACTCCTTTGCCTGGTTAGATCAATCCAATCTCTATTACCTAAGTAATAAGATTCGGATTTGTAACAATCAAAATATAACTCAAGAGAACTATTAGGTGTTACCGATCTCACACAACTAATCAATCGAATAAATCTGATTCTAGTTGGATCCCAGCCGATTAAGGTTTGTGCTACACAAAGATATGAGAAACCAATAAAAATCTTCTTTCATCTTCAAATCTTCTTTAATCTTGAATTAAACCTGCACAACACCACTTGAATCTCTTGTGATCAATCATGCACAGAACGGAGTTTGTTAACAATGGGTTATCACAGGATGTCTTTAGATATACAAACAGTTCTAAAGATCCTGTCGACACTTTGATCTGGTTTGAGTGAATCTTATATCAGAAGAGAAGATTCTCAAGAATAAACAAACTAGGTGCAATAAAATTTCAACAACCGTTAGTCAATCAAATCAATCGAAAACCAATAAACTGCAATTATCCAGTTTCCCACCAACAGTACTCGTAGAGCTTCTTGATCCCACAGAAATCTTTAAACGAGCGGTCGTAAGAGATTTCGCCTAATTAGGGTACTCTCCTCTCCGGATAGACGACTCTACCAGAAACAACAAAAAGATGAAGTTTGCCTGGCTCTTAGGATAGTTTGCTAGAGATGCAAACTTATATATTTATAGACCAAGGATGTTTGGACACCAAGGAATTTCCAAAACCGAAATTATTCTCAAGATATGCAATAAATGCCAAATTGGTTTTGCTAATTCCTGGAAATGCTTTGTCCAATATTTTCTGAAATCTCTCAATAGAAATCTCTAATTAGTAAATGCACATTACTAATTTTTATTCTCTAGAGATATGCATTTAATTACTGGTAATTAAAGCATATAGAACTAACAACCTTAATTAAAAGATTCTTAATTTACTTCGGACCGGGATCTCCTTGAGTAATTAAGGAATAACTTTGAACAATAAAAGATAAGAGTTATTGTTCGTGTTCAAAGTATGTTGACATCTTTTCTTTGTAAATCATCTTTCATATTTACAATCTTGGAATTGATTATACCACACTTCCGGACAAGTTTAGAATTGGTTCATCTGTATTCCAAGAAAACTATGTGATTGATCAAATATCAAATCACAATCATGGGTTTAATCGGCTATACCAATCACTAGGATCGGTTATACCTTAATATGGATTACTTGTGATCGGACACACAAGTTACCAGGACCGGTTATGTCAGTTACCAGGATCGATTACGTCAATTACCATGACCGGATACCATATACTCATGGTATTGCTTGTGATCGGTTACACAAGTCACTAGGATCGGTTACACCAATTACTAGGACTGATTAAACCAATTACAAGGATCGATTACACAATTATTTTGTGATCGGTCGCACCAATTACTAGGATCGGTCACACCAATTACAAATATTCATCATACCATCTCAGGTGATTACTTAGGATAGGTTACACTAATTAATCAAAACTAATCATACCGAATCATAAGTCAGGCATTGTGATTAGTTATACGAAGATACATAACAAGTTATGATCGGTTCTACTAACTCACACATATTGGTAATCCAAAGATATGCAATGAATAACAATACCAATAAGCCTAGCGATTTCCCTTTCGATTCATAAAAAAAGTTCATGAATGTACTTCGTTTAAACATTGTTTCCAGGATGAAATATTCACCTCTACCCATACACAAAATCACAATAGCATTCACACGATTATGTCGATGTTATAACTACGAAGTTCAAAAGATAAGCGTTATACTTCATAGTCTAATTCCTTAATACTATAATCATATGATCATGTCTCACTAGTAGAGTAAAATATTCATTCATAGCTTCGCAGTTATGTTTTTAATATAGCACGACTTGAAATATACATCAGGAATAAAACAGCTCAAGTCAATATTACTAACCTCGATAGGAAGGATGATGTCGTCGTTGTAGCTCGTTACTTCTTCACGTTCTTCAGGTCTTCGAGTAATACTTGTATGTCTCGTATTCCCAGACTTTCTAGTCTAACCTATACGAAGTTGTCTCTAGTACATAATCAATCGACTCTTAGATGAGTTTAGGTTCACTAAAATATAATAACCAAACTTGACATACCAACGCTTGGCGGGTTCAACCGAGCTATGCTCTAACAGTCACTGCTTCTGAACATGGTCATGTGTTATTGGCTAGTAGGATTTTTGTGATTCGTCATTGGAATTTGTTTATTAAGCAATCAATAATAAAGATGAAGTTTATTCCCGTATAGCTAAATTTGAGGTAATCCTCATCATCTTTGGAATGCTAATAAATTAGCAGGATTTCGACCTTTTTGGGTATTCCCTTTATTGTTGATAAACATACAGCTAGTACCAGAATGAAAAATGCTAGGGTTTGTGTATAGATAGATTTTGAATGTGATTTTTCCGAGTTTTTACATGTCTCTTTCGATGAAATAGGATTTAAAGTTCCAATAAAGAATTATTAGAAACCTCCAAGGTACTTTAATTGTTAGACTTTTGGTCACTCGGGTGATAAATGTCCTAATTATAAGTATCTACCCAAAAAGTTCATAAGAAAGTTTGGATGCTTAAAGTTAAAAAGAAAGATAACATGGAGGTTGAGATGAATACAAAGTCTTAAGGAGAAGCTAGGGATGTGGCGAACGTAGTTGGGGGCGATAATATATATGTCAGCAAAAACCCCTTTGAGACTTTAGTTTTGGATAATAAAGTGGAGGATGAGTACGACAAACACCTTATTATCAATGAACTCGGATGCAGTAGGGAGAATAGGGGATGGTTTGGAGATTGTGACTCAACCACCAAAGGAGATGGAGACTCATCCATCATAAGGGAAATGGATATGTACATTAGTGTTTGCGGGGAAAAATGACTCGCTGGTTTTATGGTAAAAAGTGGTGGAGGAGGCAAGTGCTCGATGAAGAAAATCATCTGAACCTTTAAACAAATGTACTAGACGGGAGTACTTTGATTTCGAGAGACTAATCTGTAGGACCCTGGCCTAAACCAAGACATTGGTCGTTCCAGGTTCAATTCGGTCACAATAAGAGAGGAAGGGTCGGTATATAGGGAGAGAAGCTGAGAATGTGTGGAGATCAATAGATATTGATCGATTGATGAAATGATATGTTGAACTGTTTTGAAGATGAATTATCTGTGTAAACGAGAAGAATACTCTGTAAGTGTTTGATAATTGGCAGTAATGAGTCTATACTCGAGTGTCGTTATTAAGTTATCAAATCATAGGTTGAGAAACCTATTTATTGCAGCACATCGATCTCTTGTAAGTGGTGACAGTTGAAGGAAGTGGAAGAATGGGGAAGTGGGAAACCACTTCCACTTTGCATGGAAGACTTGGTTGATTTACCATCCACTATTTTGTTTACTCCTTAACTGTCAACACGACTTACTCACATTTCTCATCGTGGATGTATTGCACATCTCACATGTTGTAGGCCGCCAGACCAAAACCTTAATGTTACCCCCCGCGTGACATGAATTAATATCTCATGTGAAAGTCTTCTACGCAGACGTATTTTTATGTGTGGTCAATCTTTGACTTAAAACTATGAGTCTTAATCAATGAACTGAACAGTTCATAGTTCAAGGTCATGATGGACGAAGCATGAAGTGCTTGCTGGAACAGCAACATGCTCTGTGGACCATGGACGTTGAATTAGGTCACAGATGACCATGACATATCATTATGCTAACTGAAGCAGTAATGATAGTTAAATGACTTGGATTAATGAGCGCAGGTTAATGAGATTGTTGGATCGATTATATACCATTATGTTGGTGCGTTGAGAACTTGATAAGAAGTCGTATAAAAATAATCATTGATGAATGATCATAGAAGGTTCATCTCGATCCGTGTATCATGAGTCAGTCGAATGACAAGGAGAGAATATAATATTAAAATAATGGTCGACTGACGAGCCAAATGTTGGTTGATGAACCGATAAAATACTGATAGTTGGATCAGTATGAAATTCTCGAATGTTGATAGCTGAATAAACATGAGAAATATTACTTTCAGATAAATTGATAGTTGAATCAATATTAAAAAAATATTAATAACCGACCGAATATTAAATTATTAATTAAAATATTGATTGTTGGATCAATATAAAATTATTGGTGTTTGAACTTGTTCAGAATTGTGCTCTGCAGAGCATTAGGTCCAAAACCCTAATTTTGGCAAATGGATAATTAACCGAGAATGAACCAATGGATGAGAGAGGGACCGGCTACATGAGGTGATGGACCAACCATGTAGTATCTAGGTGCTCGACTGAGCATTCACCAAAATCCTTTGCAAAGTAGTTGGTGAAAGGATGATTAATTATTGTTTAATCATTATTAAAATATTGCTTAACTGAGCAACGGGTAGTAAAACCTAATTGTGGAGAGAGGAGGGACCGACCAAAGGGCTTGGAACCGGCCTCTGGTGGTCGTGGAACCATCTGATGGTGAATGGATCATCTTCCCATTTGCTGGAGAGTGTTTGAACCAAATATGAACTATAGATGATTAATTAGGTCATTAATCACTAAAAGAGGTGGGATCGGCTTCTGCAAGCCAAAGGGCCGATCATGACCGGTCATGGTGGCATGCTCGTGCTACTATGTTGTTCGCGGACCAATCCTGAGAATTTTGGTATTTTTTGATGGTCCATCGAGCATTATTTGGTCATTTTATGAAGAACCTGAGTTTAACTGAAACTCTTAATTTTGGTTGAATGACCAACTATTAAAAATATGAAATAATATTATTTTAATATTTCTCATGGTAAAAAGACATGTTGGTCGTCGGACCACTTGCTTTGCTAACCATATGGTCCATGGAGCAGTAGTTGAAAAGATATGGAAGTAGGGAGTTCTGATAGAAAGATGAAGTCTTTGAAAGAGGAAATCCTAATAATAAAAAAATATATATTATAATAATATAAAAATAAGGAAAAAAGGAGTGGGGACTAGCCGTACGGCCGTGTTGACCCCACTCCACGAGTTCCTATTTTTTACTATTTTATTAATATTTTCTCTCTTTTTTTCCTTTTTTTATCAGACTTTCGTATCCTTGTGCTTCCATGTTTTGGATGCCCGTACCTTTTACTCAGGGGTGTCCCATATGCTCGAAAGGTAAATATTCATTACTGCTTCATGGAATTCAGTTGAGAAAAGCCATGGATCCTGAGTAAGTGAACATTGGGTTTAATTAGTGTATTTTTTTCTAGGAATTCAGCCGATAAATACTGCAACTAGAATTAATTAGTCGTTCTATAGTAGCATGCAGTATGTCTAGGAGCATTTTATTGTTCAGATATGATGTGATCAACATCATGTTTATTCTAGATATTAATTTGGGTCAGACACCAGAGATGAATTCCGAATTCAAAAGGGACGTTGAGTCTTTTAGCTTAATCATGAAATATATGGAACGTTAAAATCTTCAACTTTAGAAACCCTAATGTCGCGACATAGATTATTACTTTCATGAGATTACATGACTGCAATTCACTTCTCTTGAGGAAGGTGAAGACACAAATTTCTTATGATTCTGATACTGATCAGAGATGCATAATTTCCGATGTGATTTTATGAATATAACTTTCGTCAAAAATCCACCATCAATAATTAGACTAAAGAAGAAAGAAGAAGAAAAACATAAAAAGGGTGTTGGGCTCGTCTTTAAAGTCAGACCCTAAAACTGTAATTGTTGAGAATATGGAAGAACTACCAGAGATCAGATAAGAGGAATCTAAGGAAGAAGTTAGCAGTGACAAAAACGAAGTGAAGGAAAAAACAAGGGAAACTTGTGATGATTTTGATGATATATCAGACTATGGAGCAGATAATGGGAATATGGGAGTTGAAAGATGATTTTGATGGAATCTCGGTGCAATTATTTTAGAGTTCATGGAATTTCAACTCCAAACTCGACCACTGGTTTTATTGGAATATGGAATTTGAAGGCTGGTTTTCCAGCTCAAATGGATTTGAGTTCGGTTACAGTACGAAAAGAATAACCAAAAATGGAAAATGATTTGGGTTTGCCTTCAAATTTTGTTCCCTCCTCTTCTAGACAATTCCAGCAAAAATCTAAGTCTGATGCTCACGTTGTTAGGGAGGTCGAAATAGATTCTCAAATCGCTTTTAATGAGATTTTTGGTGTTTTTGACCATCCTATGATGAGATATATGTGTGATCGCATGGAGATGAGCCAAATCTAATTCAGGGACAGAAACACCTCTGACTGGGGATGATTATGGTTTGTGAGACTTCGACCATGACTCCTACAATGATGGGAAAATTGATGTCTTCAAGTGCCCGTTTTAGGATAAAAATAGGGATTTTGAAGGAAGGATTGCTTTCTGTTAGGTAGTTCTTGCTTGTGCTTAAATTTTTTTTATTATTTCTGTACTTGAGGGTTATGAGTTGTTGTTTCGTGGATTTATAATTCTTTTCTTTCTTTTGTTTATTTATTTCGTTCTCTCTTCTTGTACCTTTACTTACGTGTTGCCACGTTTATTTTTATCACAAGTAATTTTTAACGCTTCACATTTAATATTTTTCAAGCCGACTATTTTTAACATTACCGAGTTTAAATACAAAGTTTATACTTGTTGCAAATATTTTGTAAACCTACTATACACTGGTGCAAATCCCTAGCGATAACGATTTTCATAACCAAACACCACTGCGAATCATAGAAATCAATAGAGAACTATTGATCAAATACTTTAAAATCTCTATTATTGTATTGATTAAATGGAACAAAATTTTAGCAAGGCAGGTAAATCTTCAATTTGTACATAGCTACGGAGAGATTAATTTCTCTTCAAACAGTCTAGCTATAAAGAGAGCTACTTTAAACAGAGGTGAGAAGAAGATTTTTTTTGACTAGGCCATCTTTTATGTTAGAATTAGAAATGCCAGGTAAGACTTATTATAGACTCTGCTGAGTTGTGGATGGTTGTTTGCCTGTAAACATCCATCTTGAATGAATTCTTTTGTTTATTTTTGTATTCTTTTTGGTATCAATAGAAAGTTCAATTATTAAGCAAAAAAAAAAGAAAATGATTAATTGCTTCAAAAACAAACAAACTATTGATTAAATTTTAGTTACACAGTTATATTTTTGGAAAGCAACTTGGCATTAATGCACATGTTTATTTTATTAAAAAAGTAATAATCAGTTATTACATCTGTAATCAACATTTAAATTATTGAGGTAATGAAACAAATAACTTGGAGGCTTTTGATTGTAATACTTTTGTATTAATATACTAATCAGGAATCTAATGGTATCAAACATTAATAATTATCTTGGATGCTTTTGATTATAATATAGTTGGGAATCTTAATGGTGCAGAAAATGAAGGCCAATATATCAATAATTCATACCTATATACTATTATTAACCAATGGTGGACTGTCGTCCTCAAATAAAGAGCCTCAGAGAGGCAAAGAGTTCGTCATCATTGATGATTATCAGACATTAACCACTGATAATGCAGGATAGGTGAGTTAACTAATGATGATTGATGACAACATTTCTTAATTCTCCATTCGTAGTGAGAGGTGATAGACTCGGATCCAAGTTGTACTTCTGGTTCTGACATCATCAATTTATCATCCTCGGCTAGATCGATAATTCTATATCTAACGGGATGAAATCCCGTGGGATTTCCCGTAGATACAAACTCAGCGGGACCCAAAGTAGGTAATACCCACCTCCCAATTTTTCAGTGGGACCACGGGATTGTTTATTATGGGATTTTTTCAGGGCAACATAGCATTACTCTCGGCTAAACACTCGTATAAACACCGTAGCTCCTTCTTAGCCGAAATAAAAAATAAATTACTTTCAGTCGAGTTCATGGGTTCATGTGTTAGGATTGGAACGTCAATTTAGATGAGCACAATGTAAAAGCTGACTTGGTATAATTTTAAGAAAAATGATATTTTTAAAAAGATAGCTTTGTTTCACGATTGAATTGCACATGAAATAAACCTATTTTTTTAGACGGAGGAAATATGTGACTCCTCAATTTTATGCTTCAGATGTCGTCAAATTTAGGTGGCATCCAGATGATACGTATAAGCAAAACAATAAAAATAATAATTACTACATTCACTCAAAAGTTTTGTTCCGCGGGCATGAACTTTAGATGTTTTCTTTAATAATTTTTTTTTCTTTCTTTTTGATATAAACTTATAGAGAAAACGGAAAGCTATTGTGGAGCTACGAATTACATCAAAAAGGATGAAGAAGATGGGAAGTAGAAGAAAAAAACTATTGTAAGGAAGATCATACGAAATGAGCTGCTTGTTGTCACTTAATTTCTAAATTACTTATGGTAACCTTGCATAAAAGATTAAGTCTTGAGAAACTTGTAATCAAATTTTCCCCACTTTTGTCTCCAAGTCTAATCCAAAAAAGAATAATTATCTCTTTAGAGTTTTGAGTATTTACAGAGCTCATGTCGATTGTATAAAATTTAAACATCTTAGCATCCATTCACATATCTCGTTATCATCGTATCTAAGAAAACGATCGTTTATTTGATTGGACATTTTGGATGCTTAATCATAAGTGCACAAAGTCTCAAAATTCAACTTCATTGCATAAATTTAGTTGGGGATTTACTTATTATATAACCTGGCCAAATTAAAGTATATCCAGGTTAATTGGGATATACTCATTTTGTTCCCAACCATAATAGAGGGTTAAGAGGTGTCTAATATGTGTAAAGTTATCTAATTACTATTCTCCTAATAATAACCAAAACCACCACTTTTAGGTTTTAGATCAAAACCTTTTAGTTTCTTTCCTTCTCCTTCATCATCAATCTAATGATCAATTCCTTTCTCCTACTCTATATTTCATCGTTTTCAAATGAAAAAATATCGTCGATTATGATTTATTTTTTTGTCGATTAATCCTTTCAAACTCATTCTAGTACTTTGTTTTGTTATTTGAATGACAAATTAGATCAGAAATTTTGAAATTGTTGAATTGTAGTTACACAATCGGCATGGTATTTGTTTGTCGAGCATGCCGACTTTTCATATTTATTTTTAGTCAGTAAGTTTATAGGATGAACAACATGCCGACTTTTCATATTTATTTTTAGTCGGCAAGGTTATAAGATGAATAGCATGCCGACTTTTCAAAGAGTTTTGTTTCTGAAAGTAATATTTACAGGGTCGGCATGGTATTCATCCTTATACCTTGCCGACTAAGAACTTGAAAATTTGAACCTTGCCGACCAAGAACTTGAACCTTGTCGACTATAGTTTAGTCGGCAAGGTTATGAAATTAAAACCTTGCCGACTAATTTTGCATTTGTAACACCTTTCTCTGTATGTCAAAAAATCCTATAGTCGGCAAGGTATTTTTTGTCGACCTTGCCGACTATAAGGTAGCCGGCAAGGTAAAAAATCAACAAGATCCCGACTAGTGAAACATTTACAACAGTCTCCTGCGTGTCAAAGATAATAAAGTCGGCATCTTCTTCATTCACCGACCTTGCAGGCCGGATATAGTCGGCATGTTATTCATCTGTACACCATGTCGACCGGATATAGCCAGCATATTCTTCATTCGTCGACCCTGCCGACTTTTTATAGTTTCAGAAGTGAAAGTATTGATTTATTATGTAATTTTGAGTATGATTTCACACATCAGCTTTGCAATCCCCTTTTTAGAAGTGTTTGGGTAGTATGTTTTCATTTCCGTTGCAAAACAAATTCTCAAAACAATTTCTTTTCATCAAAATTTTTCCCACATGAGTTCAATCAAAAACAAAATTTGATAACTTAAATTCATAAATTTTAATCTACCTAATTAATTCATCTAAACTCAATTAATTAACCTAATCAGAATTTTTAGTGTTAATTAAACAAGGGTATATTAGCCATTTAGAAAATACAAGGTTAAGGGGTAGTCTGTTTTACTTCAAAATGACCTGGCTTTTGTCTCATTAGGTATACCCCAATTAATTTGGTTATACCCAATCAAGCCAAGTTATATAAACTAAAACTATCAGGACGGGATTCATTTACTTGGAAGAAAACGATAACCCTGTAAATTTCATTGATATAACAAGATTGCTTACATCATAGATGGAAATCATAACAAAATACAAATATTTTGTGTCAAAGTAAAGTTGCAATGCATAATATGTATGATGCAAAATTTTAATAAGAAAATTGATAATATCCGAAGGATGGCTTTAGAATCAAAAGATATATTATCTCATTTTGTGCTCAAAAATCTTTTTGGTAATATTAATGTGTATAAAAAATAGGTAAAACTTGCGAGATAAAAGGAATATATTCTAAAGGAAGTCCACTTATTTGCATTAGGTCTCATTAAGATTTTTCGGAAGTTGATTATTCTCCTTCCAAATCAGTGACCAAAATTTTCGGAAACTATGTTGTCTTGTTCGAAAATTCTTTTCAAGAGTTTCTCATGTCTCCTAGGAATCTTGTCTTTTTGTGTAAAGTTACGAATAATTCAGATTATCAACCGATACTTTGTGCTAGAATTTCTGAAAGATATACATAAAATATGTAATTTAACTCCTCTTTACACTCTAATTCCATTGACCTCAATGGAAGCGAAGTTGCTTATTGCAATAATTTCGGCGATCCCTACGCTATGATCGATTATGAAAAGGAGTTTCAAAAGATTGTTCGCATTTGTGGAGAAACAAAATTGGAAGTCATGGTGTTGAAACGTTCTCTTACGAAATATCTTCAAGTTCAAGAGCACATTGTCAAACAACAAGAAGTTATTTTGAAAAAAATAAATGAAGGAGAACCAAATGTGCTTAGAGTTGAGGAACTATACTTTGATCAAGGATCTCATCAAGGAACTCAAAGAATTGTTCATATTAAAAAAACAAGATCGCAACACTATGAAGAAACTTGAGTAAGAAATCCTATGCATATGAATAAACTAAACAATTGTTGATTTGCATCAATGTTTATATAAAGTTTATTCAAACTATCAATAAGTAATACGAATGATAAGTTTTAATTTTAAATCTTTGTGTCACTTTAGATAGTTATGATTGCATTTCTTGTTCCTATTTAAGATCTCTTTCATTTACCTTCGGTTATGAGATTAATTTTTAGTTTTTTATTGACTTTAAAGTTTCGGTCTCATATTGTTTATCTCTTATGATTTTATGACTTTTTGATTTAGCAGATTTCATATCTAGCCGTTAGGGTTGCTTTAATATTGATTAACTCATGTGTGAAGTCATGATTATATTATTATCGGTTTATGTTTCATAAGTTGTGTATTTAGTATACATATGAGTTTCGGTTTTAGCATTTTACTTTGTGGTAGGTAATAGCTAAGATCTTTCGACCGTTTGCTGATAAATATCGAATTTTATTATTCTTTTATCTTGCATTGAATAACAAAATGACGGGGGAGCATTGAATTGGTGCTTAAACGATATATCTTTATGGGGTGTGTGGTTGTGGAAACCGAGGGAAGAATTATGTTTGATAATCTCTTTCCTGACATGCAACTAGATTTATTCTGATCTTAGTGAGACTAGTCGAAATAAGGTAAAGATTATTTTTGGTAAATCTTATTCCTGATAAGAGACTAGTTATCTAACCTAGTTGTACTTAATGAAAGAAGGTGCAGTTAATTCTTAATCAGTTTCTGTAAGAAAAACTAAGTCAATTCTGATCTTAGTTTAAGCTTATCAAAATAAGGTACGATTATTCAAGTTTAATCGGACCTTGATAAGAAAAATAGTTATCTAACCTAGTTAGGCTTATCAAAACGAGGTACAATTATTTTTGTACAGTTGGATTCTGATAAGTAACTAAGTTAATTTTGATCCTAGTTTGACTTATCGAAATAAAGGAAAATTACTTCGGGTAATTGTTCCTTGGTAACAGGTTAAAATCAAATTACTTAGGTAGTATTGGTTTTAGTGATTCTTATCAAAAGTGGTATGTTACACCTTTTTGATTAATTCTTGTAGGTTGTGTCAAGTTCTTATGAACTTGAGGGTCCTTTCAAAATATTTGTTGTATTTCTTCGTTTCTTTATCATTTTTGTGACAAAAAGGGAGAGAAATATATATGGAGTATATGGTGACTCATAATCACTGAGAAATGATATATGTTCTGAAAAGTATATATTTAAACACAAAAGAGTAAAGCATTGATTATGGGGAGAAAGATATCATGTTGTCTATCTAGTATTACATACTACGAAAGTGAATAAAAAATATGTTTGGTTTGAATATATAACTAGCTTTCCTTTAGGGGGAGTAAAATTGTTGTTATTCAAATGCTTCAACAACGACATTTATATATTCGAATATATGCAGGTTATTGTGTTGTTAAAACATGGAATCAAGCGTGAAAAGACGAGGGTACCGAAATACACCACAATCTTTAATTTATCCACCTATAAGTCCTCTAACCTAAAGTGATTGTCTATAGACAAAGTCAAGACAATACTACAAATCGGTACTCACACTTTGTGTGATTGTCTATGGATCGAGGCAATGCGACTACCAAAGTGTGATTACTTGATAATAGGTTTGGGATTAACCAAACTCTATAGGTTCACTATCAAGTAAAGCGGAGTTAACGTTTGCGTAATTTACTTCAAATTATTAAAAAAAATATAATTGCGGAAATAGAAAAGTAAATCACACAGCAAGATTTTGTTAACGAGGAAAACTGCAAATGCAGAAAAACCCCGGGACCAAGTCCAGAATTGAATACTCTCAGAATTAATCCGTTATATAAAATCTACACCAACTTCGTATAGTTGAGACCAAGCAACTACCCCTAGTTCACTTAGTTTCCTCAGTATCCATGCACTTCCGACTTAGATGAGTGCACGCACTGGAACAATTACTTTGGATCGTATTCCAAACAGTAAAGGAACAACAAATCTGTTTGATAAAAACTCTATTGATTTTTTAAGATAAGATATCTCAAGTCATATGCAAAGGCTCTTCCTTTTAAGATAATAAACTTCTTGCCTGGTTAGAACAAAATATCCAATAACTACAAAGTAGCCAAGTTTAGATTCTCACTCAATCGAAATAAATCTAAAAGAGATATATTATGAATGCGGATCTCACGCAACTATCAATCGGATAAATCTGATTCTAGTTGGATCCCAGCCGATCAAGGTTTGTGCAACCCAAAGATATGAGAAACCAATAAGAAATCTTCTTCATCCTCAAATCTTCTTTCATCTTCAATTAAACCTGCACAACACCACTTGAATCTCTTGTGATCAATCATGCACAAAATGTAGTGTTAACAATGGATTATCACAAGATTTTTTTAGATCTACAAACAGTTCTAAAGATCCCGTCGATACTTCGATCTAGTTTGAGTGAATCTTATATCAGAAGAGAAGATTCTCAAGCATAAACAAACTAAGTGCAACCAAAGTTTCAACAACCGTTAGTCAATCAAATCAATCGAAAACTAATAACACTGCAATTATCTAGTTTCCCACCAACGGTACTCGTAGAGCTTCTTGGTCCCACAAAAGTATTTAAACGATCGGTCGTACGATATTTCTCCTAATTAGGGTACTTTCCTCTCTGGATAGGAGGCTCCACCAGAAAGAACAAAAAGATGAAGTTTGTATGGATCTTAAGATAGTTTTCTAGAAATGCAAACTTTGGTATTTATAGACCAAGGAATTTTCAAAACCGAAAATATTCTCAATATATGCAATTAATGGAAAAATTCGGTTTTCATAATGTTAGAGCATTTCTCGGTCGAACTCGCATGCGTTGCTATCTCAAGCATGTTTGTCAATGTTAGTAATCAAAACTATAAGTATTGATGTCTAGTCTATTATAGCTAAGTCTCGGACTAGGATAGAAAGTGTAGTTGAGCTCAACGACTTCATGGAGATTCATCATACAATTAGAAGAACTACTCAAGGAACCGGTGGAACTTCTCGACAAAAAGGTATGTGAAGACTTGAACTTATCTGTCACTCAAAAGTCTATCTACTCTATCTCCTACTCTTTGAGACAAGAAGTCGTATGCTATATATATAGACTTGGATTATACACATTTGATATTTCGAGCCGAGTATACCTCGCCTATCTATATCTCGAAATATGTGTTGGTAAGATTTTCTCTTTGATCAAGTTTATCATTGCCTAGTAAGTTTCAATCATCTTGAAAATTGCTTTGACGAGAAATGGTGTAACAATTATATAACGTCCTCTAAGAACATTTCAATGATTGGAATGAGAGTTTAGATTACATAACCAATGATGGACATAAGTATTGTTGTGGAAACACATATGTGCATAAGTCCGATTCCTTGAACCAAAGTTTGCGAACATTGTTGATCAAGAGAAACCGTAAGAATGGCTTGTTGCCAAGTCCGCGAACTGCCTAACTTCTCATCCCAAGAAATTCTCCTGGAGTTAACAAACTAGTTCCGTGAGTACTAGTCCGCGAACCCAGTCCGTGAACCGACGGAAGGTATTTTGCCGAGATTTTCTGCTGGAGTTTGTAAACTCTGCCCGGTTGCTTAAGTCTGCGAACCTAGCGTGCTAACTTAAGAAGGTTATATATCTAAAGATGATTTCTGAATTTAAATTTAAAAAGACTAAGGAATGCAGTTTGCAAACTGTGGCTATAAAAGTTCATGAACCAATTCAAGTGAATCAAATCATCTTTTCTTCAATTGTGTTTTGTGTAGTACATGAGATTTCCTTGCAATTGAACAACTCTCTAACTAGTTCATTTGAAGTCACTTGAACTAGTTATGGTGAAGAAGAACATGGTTGATATGAAATGCTCATATGGCTAACCAATTGGTTAACATTTATTGAACCAACAAGTGCATACGTTTGGGTACGGTTAACAAACCTAGAAACGTGCATTGTCAAGTGTGTATAACAACCTAAGTTTTCGATCTAACGGTTGAGAAATATTATCTTGAATCTAAATCAGGTTTTCATCTAACGGTGGATATTGATTGCTTTGTTACCAAGGAAAAACCCTGATTTGAAAGATATATAAAGGAGACATCTAGTATTGTGCAAAACTAATCCCCACACCTTACATGTGATACTAGTTTGCGTGCTAGAGTTGATTCTCCTTTAACCTTTGGTTTTCTTCTTCTAAAACCAGGTTAACGACTTAAAGACTTCATTGGGATTGTGAAGCCAGACCGGTACTACTTTTATCGTAGTTGTGTGATCTGATCTTGCATCTTCTATCGTACGAGTACAATCAGATTGATTGGATTGAGATTGATATCTCCGATAGGAAAAATATAAAAAGTAGTCGCAAACATGTTCGTCTCATTGTTTGTGATTCCGCAACATCTTGTTTCGCTACCATACGATTAAGATTGTTGTGAGGTGATTGATAACTCCAGGCTGTTCTTCGGGAATATAAGACCGGATTATCAATTGGTTCCTGCTCACCTTGATTATTATCAAAAGACGGAATAAAACCTTTAGGTTTTATCTGTGGGAGACAGATTGATCCTTTGATAGACTTGTCTGTAGGAGACAGATTTGTTTATTGTTAAAGCCTGCGATTTTGGGTCGTAGCAACTCTTAGTTGTTGTTGAGATCAGGTAAGGGAATCAAGTGCGCAGTATCCTGCTGGGATCAGAGGCGCAGGAAGTACAACTGTACCTTGGATCAGTGGGAGACTGATTGGGGTTCAACTACAGTCCAGTCCGAAGTTAGCTTGGAGTAGGATAGTGTCTGTAGCGGCTTAATACAGTGTGTGTTCAATTTGGACTAGGTCTCGGGGTTTTTCTGCATTTGCGGTTTCCTCGTTAACAAAATTTCTGGTGTCTGTGTTATTTCAATTTACGTATTATATTATTTTATCTTTATAATTGAAATAATACAGGTTGTGCGTTAGATCATCAATTAGAGTAATCCAACCTTTGGTTGTTGATTGCCATTGATTGATCCTTGGATATTGGTCTTTGGTACCATCCAAGTTATTCCTTGTATTTGATTAGTACTTGCAGTTTCAGTTTGAGGAATTCAAATCAAGAGTGGGATATAAACTCGTTGATGTACTTTTAATTGATTGAGTCTTGTTGATTCTCTTAAAACCATATTCGAGTTTGTCCATACAGATTGCTAAGCGAAATATTGGGTGGTGTTGTTAGACCCCCGCTTTTTCAATTGGTATCAGAGCAGGCAAACACGTTCAAGACCTTACAAGTCTGTGTTTGTAGCGATCTGAATCTATGGACAGTTGTGCTATCTCAGTAAATGTACCACCAGTCTTCGATGGTTCAAACTACCTGATAGACACATTTCTGTGTCTGATTTGTCCTCGATGTCTGTATTGTTAGAACTCGATTTTTGTACTAATATTGTGTTTTTATGTAATTTTAGGTATTTTTGGAAATAAACATTTTTGGAAAAAATCAGCTCAAAAAATTGTCTAAAGCACCCGGAGGAATGTGTTATTCAGACTTTCACTTTTGGAGAAGGGGCACCTCAGTTGAACACCTACTATTTACACTCCACAGACGGATAGGGGGCGACCTTCTTCTTCCATATTTAAACAACGGAATTTGGAGGGAAATTTGGCTGCGGAAAAACAATATTAGGGTTTGCGATTTGACCTTGTTTCATTGAGATTAAAGGGCTGTAATCAAATGGGTTTAATCCTTTGGGCCAGACAGGCGTGTTATGGGTGTTTAGTTGGATCAGATTTGGCTGGATATTCCGTTCGAAGTGAAACAGGGAGAGTTAACCAAGTCACCTGCGATTTCTTCTGGTACTGATTCAGACGAGATTCCATTGGATTTTTCTCTTACTTTGGATATATACCATCCTGTTACATCACAACAGGATTGGTAAGTGCTTTGAATTCGATCATAGGGGAAGATTTCATGTAATCTCGACTAAATAGGGCAAGCACATTCTCGGAAAACTTCTGCGATATTTTGAGAAGGTCCGTGTGTATTTTCAGCGTGCTAAAACTCTTATGGAGCGTGTATGATGTTGTTGGGAGTGTACAGAGTACATGAAGACGCGTGTAGGAGCTGCAAAAGGAAATTATTCCCGTGACAGGAAGTAGAGAATAAACGGAGTTAATGAATATTATATGGAGTTATTACAACAATTTTTAGGCCATGTATAGTATATAAAGAGTGTTCGGTGGTCATAGAACGGGAGGGGAGAGTTTGGAGAAGAACAGTGCGTAAATCAGAGCTGCAGAGAAATATTTTCTGCTGCTGCATAAGCTGAAGAACACGAAGAACATAGACCCTCAGAGGCAGTCGTTTTGCTACAGTAACAACGACAATTAGGTTCTATCGTTCCCTGTAACAGTTCGGTTTGTAACACTTATAATTGTTACAAACCCGATTTTTAATAGTTTTTCTCAATTTCATCTTTGTAAACACCCTTTGAGCAATAAAAATGAATTTTGAGTGTGTTTCCAACATGATGATGAGCTAATTCTCCCACAACCAAGGCAATGAGGAAGCTATTTACGCATGAATAATTAGTAACTATTTTATTTTCTCTAATTTATAATTTATAATTTACTCAATCACTGCTTTTGCAGAGTTTTAAATTGTTTGCGTTATTTTCTTAATTAGTTGTGATTCAATCTGATAGGTTATACTTTGTATAGTCAATTGATAATCTATGCTTAGGGAATACAATTAATATTGAGAATTTGCCTGATTATTTGTGATTTAAGAAATAAGGAACTTAAAAGATAATTAGAGTTTGTGGTTATTTACCACATTCATTCATGCGTAATAGTGGAATCAGTGTCTTGGTTATTTTTAATATCTTGAAATCAATTTTGCAATAAGTTTTCTTTATTTTTTTAAGTTTTATAAGTCTAAAATCTATTGCTTTCACGAGTCTCAACGAACCTACTACTACAACTCAATTGAAAATCACATCACTACCTATGGTGGAAAATTGTTATGCGTACTTTTCTTCAATCGCGTGATTTCCAATCATGGGTTTATGTTGTTAATGGATATGAGGTTCCCGTCGTTATAGTTGAAAATGCTACCATGCCTAAAAACATCGGTACATATACTGCTGCTGAGTCACTTGCTGCAAAGCAAAACTGCGACGGTTTGAATGCCATCATTCATGTCATCACCCCATATCTTCGACACCATATGGCTTCATGCTCCATGTATAAAGATGCTTGGGATACTTTAGAAACTGTATTTGAAGGTAACACCAACGAAAAGGAAGCTAGGCTTCAAAACCTTAACTCAGAATGGGAAAACCTTCATATGGAAGAAGAAGAAGAGTCATTTGATGAATTTTATCACAAAATGTCTGAAATTGTTAATGCATACTGTGCATTGGGTAGGACTATTCCTGAAAGGGAAATTGTGATGAAGATTCTCAGATCGCTGCCATCTAAATACGAATCTAAAAAACATGTCATCGTTGAGGGAAATAAACTTGATACTCTTTCGCGAAATACGCTTGTTGGGAAGCTTAAAATTTTCGATCGCGAACTTAAATCAAGAGATAAACATCACGTGTCTAGAAATCATGTTACTACCCCTGATGGAAAATCTCCCCGTCCTAAATTGATTGATAAGAAAAATGAGAATTGCTTTATTTCTACGTTGTGTCGGTTTATACAACAATTTAAGAAAATTATTAGACAAAGTAAAAGAAAGTATCAAAAAGAGGTTCAATCAATCAAAAAGGGGAATAAGAGAGTTCAGAAAAACTGTACTAGCGAAACTGGTCTCGTGTGCTGTAAAAGTGTGCATACTTCCAATGGTCCAGATACTAAGGTGAATAAGATAACTAAAGCATAAATGAATACTCTTGATCATTGTCCTGAGGATGAAATTTCTTATTTTTATCTTAATCCCTTTGCTGAAAATCACAATCGTGATTCTTATACGACTTGTCGAATAACTCCGACTGTGTCTTGTAAGCCATTTCAGCAAATGCCACCCGATTATGTATCACTCTCCAGTCATCTTGACAACAAGGGTGATACAGAAAAGCACAATATGCTACCAAAACTCTCGGTTTCCTTGTGTACAGGATCATCCTAGCACGAATGATCAAAAACAATCCTGCTCTGCTAATCGCTGTGTGCAAAAAAAGAAGAAGAAATCTCCTGTGAAATCCTTTTTCCCTTAAAAAGTGATTTCTAGAACGGTGCAAGATTTGCGCAAATCAACAATCAAGTTGTTCAAAAATGTGATTAAAATGGAAAAAAATGATGTGCATAACTCTTCTTTTCTAAGGAATAAGCAAAAATTTGGATTAACAAATAATTCCTCCCCTCACGAGACATATCCCAGTCCTATATTGGATTGGATCGATTATGATTTGTAATATTGTTAATTCATGATTCTTTCGTCTATCCCTCTTAGGCAAGAATCATGATTTTTCGAGAGGGTTGTGTTGGAATGTGTCTGTTAATTCTCTATTTTTGACTTTTGTTGTATCGTTATTATTCATGTACGATTTCTGACTCTTTAAAAGACTTTTTCTGGTGATAACCTAATTCTATTAGGGTTTGGTAAAATATCGTTTTAGGAAATTCTTCATCTTCATTATTTTAAAATGAAGTTTCTCCTCTTCTAGATGATCATTTCATTTCTCCTCTTCTTTTCTATCATGTCCTCCTTTAGTCTTTCAAGCAAAGAAAGTGATGTATGGACTGTTCTGTTTCCCTCTAATAAGATTCGTTTTGATTCTTCCGATAACGAGATGTGTTATGACAAACGTATCTCATCGTCTGATGAGAATCCTTCAATCTCACAATTTGATAAGCTCTCTTTAACCATGAATCTTGTCTTGGATCAAGTATGTGCCCTGAAAAGTGAACTCGAAGCTTCCTCCAAGAGACTTGAAGAAAAGGTGGATAATCTTGAATCTAGGATTGATTTAATCGAAGATGAGCTTGATGAATATAGGGAATATGAGAAGAATTTTCAAATTAAGTGAAATGCATCATATAAGTTTGTTTGTTGCCTAGTAAGTCTTCTTTTTGATTTAGTTGGAAGAATAACTAGTGCTTTGAATAGCAATGATTGTTACTACACATAGCTATTATTTTTCATCTTCTTGTTCTTTTTTAGGTTTATTTGGTTTAAATTCTAAAAATATTTGGAGGATGATGGTTTGCAGTATTTAATCTTTATGATTTTATGATATTGCAATTTGTTATGGGATATGTGTGTTTGCGTTCGTGAACTTTGATTGTCCCATACTTTGTCAAAAGTAAAGTCGTTCGTGGTCGGTAGTCATGTACTGATAAAAGAATGAATGTACTTTTGACAAATACAAAAGTTAAGCCTATATTGTCAATTTATTTGATGGAATATAGGTTAAAATCTTTTGTTTTCAAGGATTATGTCTATTAATATCGTTATGCAAATAGTGATGGGAAGATAGAATGAATCCTTGAGTATTCCGCAGTATTGATCATCCTTGATCCATATTCTATGTAATACTGTGAGGCTTCGTAATGTGTCTTATGTTGAGCACGATACAACCAAGTTGATTAATTTTTGATTAACTTTGTTGGTTGTAAGGTACTTTATGTTGAGCATTCTTGAACTAAATTAATCATCTTGTTTGGTTATTTAGTTATTGCTCCATAAGTCTTTTTATATCGAGCAAAACAAATGACAATCAACTTGATTACTTTTGTAATTAGTTTGATTGTATATTCCAATTAGATTAATTATGGATTCTCTTGTAATTAATTTAGTTGAGTATTTTCATACTCCATAAGGTTTTCTTGTGTTGAATATATGAACGTTTAAGCTAATCATTGTCTTATGGTTAACTTAGTCGTAGCTCCGTAAGTTCTCTTATGTCGAGCACAATCAATTGAATTGATCACTTTTTGTATTTAATTTGATTGCGTATTCCGATTAAATTAATCATGGGTTTACTTGTGATTAATTTGATTGAGTTTTTGGATATAGAAAATCATTCTCATGGTTTTTGGTGTCCAATAAAAATCCTTCTTTTCTTTCGAAATTAAGGTCACTCTTGTTGTTCTTTCGGGAATGACATCAAATGGGGGAGAGTTCTTTTGAACTTGTGCTTAATGGTCATATCTTGAGGGGTGTGCGACTGTGGAATTTTAAAGGAGTTATCTTGTATCTTTAAACTCCTTGATGAATGCATTTAGCTTCGGCTTTATGATTGCATCTAAACTAGTTTGTATGTACTTTTTTATTTTAGTCATGAAATGTCTCTTTCGGAAATTTCATCATGATCCCGTTCTTGTACCTTTGCCAATTTTATTGACAAAAAGGGGGAGAATTAATATGTAGTTCATACTACAAATACATATGATTTTAGGATCATTGTGTAAGGGGGAGTGGTTTCCATGTGAGATGGAGTATTGACTAAAGGGGAGTGATACATATCACCACAGTATTATTTTTGAATTGTGATACAATTGAACTTTGACGCTGTGTAGTAATACTATGACATTGTATAACAATGATCGAGACCGATGCTTTCTCATTGTTATGGCTACGGATCTTCAACAACGGTGATGCTAAACTTACAACCTTTGGGATCATAGGAGTACTTGGAAGTGACGAAGATTTCGAGGAATGTTGAAGCTTAGACATGTGGAATAGGAGCTACTAAAAGTTTCTTTATATTTTTTGTATTCCATATGTATTGATAGTTTAATCACTAAAATTGACAAAAGGGGAGATTGTTAGAGCGTTGCTCGGTTGAACTCGCATGCGTTGCTATCTCAAGCATGTTTGTCAATGTTAGTGATCAAAACTATAACTCTTGATTTCTAGTCTATTATAAGCTCAGGGACTTCATGGAGATTCATCATACAAGTAGAAGAACTACTCAAGGAACGGGTGGAACTTCTCGACAAAAAGGTATGTGAATACTTGAACTTATCTGCCACTCAAAAGTATATCTACTCTATCTCCTACTCTTTGAGACAAGAAGTCGTATGCTATATATATAGACTTGGATTATACACATTTGGTATTTTGAGCCGAGTATACCTCGCCTATCTATATCTCGAAATACGTGTTGGTAAGCTTTTCGCGTTGATCAAGTTTATCTTTACTTAGTAAGTTTCAATCATCTTGAAAATTGCTTGGACGAGAAATGGTGTAACAACTATATAACGTCCTCTAAGAATGTTTCAATGATTGGAATGAGAGTTTATATTACATAACCAATGATGGACATAAGTTCTATTCCTTGAACCAAACTTTGCGAACTTTGTTGATCAAGAGAAACCGGAAGAATGGCTCTTTGCCAAGTCTACGAACTAAGTTCGCGAACTTCCGAACTTCTCATCCCGAGAAATTCTGCTGGAGTTAACAAACTAGTTGCGTGAGTACCAGTCCGCGAACCGGCGTAAGGTCTTTTGCCGAGATTTTCTGCTGGAGTTTGTAAACTCTGCCCAGTTGCTTAAGTCCGCGAAACTAGTGTGCGAACTTAAGAAGGTTATATATCTAAAGATGATTTCTGAACTTAAACTTAAAAAGACTAAGGAATGCAGTTTGCAAACCGTGTCTATAAAAATTAATGAACCAATTCAAGTGAATCAAATCATCTTTGCTTCAATTGTGTCTTGTGTAGTACATGAGATTTCCTTGCAATTAAACAACTCTCTAACTAGTTCATTTGAAGTCACTTGAAATAGTTATGGTGAAGAAGAACATGGTTGATATGAAATGCTCATATGGGTAACCAATTGGTTAACTATTGTTGAACCAATAAGTGCGTACGTTTGGGTACGGTTAACAAACCTAGAAACGTGCATTGTCAAGTGTGTATAACAAGCTAAGTTTTCGATCTAACGGTGGAGAAATATTAGCTTGAATCTAAATCAGGTTTTCATCTAACAGTTGATATTGATTGCTTTGTTACCAAGGCAAAACCATGATTTGAAAGACTATAGAAAGGAGACATCTAGTATTGTGCAAAACTAATCCCCACACCTTACGTGTGATACTAGTTTGCGTGCTAGAGTCGATTCTCCTTTAACCTTTGGTTTTCTTCTTCTAAAACCAGGTTAACGACTTAAATACTTCATTGGGATTGTGAAGCCAGACCGATACTACTTTTATCGTAGTTGTGTGATCTGATATTGCATCTTCTATTGTACGAGTACAATCAGATTGATTTGCTTGATATTGATATCTCTGATAGGCAAGATATAAAAAGTAGTCACAAACATCTTCATCTCATTGTTTGTGATTCTGCAACATCTTGTTTCGCTACCATACGATTAAGATTGTTGTGAGGTGATTGATAACTCTAGGATGTTCTTCGGGAATATAAGACCGGATTATCAATTGGTTTCTGTTCACCTTGATTATTATCAAAAGATGGAACAAAACCTTTAGGGTTTATCTGTGGTAGACAGATTGATCCTTTGATAGACTTGTCTGTGGGAGACAGATTTGTTTCTTTTTAACGCCTGCGATTTTGGGTCGTAGCAACTCTTAGTTGTGAGTGAGATCAGCTAAGCGAATCAAGTGCGCAGTATCCTGCTGGGATCATAGGCGTAGGGAGTACAACTATACCTTGGATCAGTGGGATACTAGTTGGGGTTCAACTACAGTCCAGTCCGAAGTTAGCATGGAGTAGGCTAGTGTCTGTAGCGGCTTAATACATTGTGTGTTAAATCTGGACTAGGTCTCGGGGTTTTTCTGCATTTGCGGCTTCCTCGTTAACAAATTTCTGGTGTCTATGTTATTTCAATTTCCGCATTATATTGTTTTATCTTTATAATTGAAATAATACAGGTTGTGCGTTAGATCACCAATTAGAGTAATCCAACCTTTGGTTGTTGATTGTCATTGATTGATCCTTGGATATTGGTCTTTGGTACCATCCAAGTTATTCCTTGTATTTGATTAGTACTCGCAGTTTCAGTTTGAGGAATTCAAATCAAGAGTGATATATAAACTCGTTGATGTAATTTTAATTGATTGAGTCTTGTTGATTCTCTTAAAAGTATATTCGAGTTTGTCCATACAAATTCCTAAGAGAAATATTGGGTGTTGTTGTTACACCCCCGCTTTTTCACACAATTCCAGTAAATGCTTGTCCAATATTTTTCCGAAATCTCTCAATATAAAATCTCCAATTAGTAAATGCACATTACTAATTTTTATTCTCTAGAGATACGCATTTAATTGATGGTCATTAAAAGCATATATAACCAAAAAACTTAATTAAAAGATTCTCAATTAATTTTGGTGCAGGATCTCCTTGAGTACTAAGAAATATCTTTGAACAATAAATGATAAGAGTTACTGTCTGTGTTCAAAGTATGTTGACATCTTTTCTCTATAAATCATTTTTCATATTTACATTCTTGGAACCGGTTATACCACAGTTCCAAACAAGTTTATAATTGATTCACTTGTATTCTAAGACTACTATGTGATTGATCAAATATCAAATCACATACATGGGCTCAATCGGTTCTACCAATCACTAGGATCCGTTATACCCTATTATGAAAACACTTGTGATCGTTCACACAAGTTACCAGGACTGGTTACATCAGTTACCAGGATTGGTTACATCAATTACCAGGAGCGATTACCATATACTCATGGTATTGCTTCTGATCGGTCACACCCGTCACTAGGATCGGTTACACCAATTACCAGGATCGGTTACAGCAATTACTAGGACCGGTTATACTAATTACAAGGATTGATTACACAACACTCTGTGATCGGTCACACCAATTACAAATATCGATCATACCATCTCAAGTGATTACTTAGGATCGGTTGCACTAATCAATCAAAACTAGTCATACCAAATCATAAGTCAGGCATTGTGATTAGGTGTACCAAGATACATAACAAAGTTACGATCGGTTCCACCATCTCACACATATTGGTAATCCAAAGATTTGCAACGAATAGCCGTACCAATAAGCCTAGCGATTTCCATTTAGATTCATAAAACAAGTTCATGAATATACTTCTTTTAAACAAATGTAAAACATTGTTTACTAGGATGAAATCTTCACCATTACCCATTCACATAACCATAACAGCATTCATAAGATTATGTCGATGTCATATCTACGAAGTTTAAAAGATAAGCGTTATACTTCGTAGTCTAATTCTCTAATACTATGAATCTATTATCATGTGATCATGTCTCACTACTAGAGTAATATATCAAATACACAGCTTCGCAGTTATGTTTTCAATATAGGACGACTTGAAAGATACGTTAGGAATGAAACAATTCAAGTCAATATTACTAACCTCAAGAGGAAGGATGATGTCGTCGTTGTAGCTCGTTACTTCTTCACGTTCTTCAGGTCTTCGATTAATACTTGTATGTCTCAACATTCCTAGACTTTCTAGTCTAACCTAAACGAAGTTGTCTCTGATACATAATCAAGCGAATCTTATATGAGTTTTGACACACTAAAATATGACAACCAAACTTGACGTATCAATGCTTGGTGGGTTCAACCGAGCTATGCTCTAATAATCTACCCCTTTGGCAATTTTAGTGACAAAACTCTTAATACATATTGATAAACAAATTAGAAGAATTCATTTTATATACGCTTGATTCCAAGTTTCAACATCACAATAACCTGCATATATTCAATCAATACATATCGATGTTGACATCTGAATAACAAAGCTTATACTCCCTCTAAAGGTAAGATAGATAGATATTCAATCTGAAGATCTTTGTTATTCTCCTTCTGTAGTCAAAATTATTACACAACAATATGATATGTTTCTCCCCCTTAGTCAATGCTTTACTCTTTCTAACGTTTAAGCACAATTGTCCTTTCCTTGGTGATTGCAAATCACTTGTTTACTCCATATATTTCTCCCCCTTTTTGTCACAAAATGACAAAGATTCGAGCAAATAAAGGTCAAATCGAAAGGATCTTACAAATCTAAAAGACTTGTAAACAACCTATAAGAATTAAGCACGAAGGTTTCACATACCACTTTTAGATAACTAATATTAAAACCGAAACTACAAGTAATTTAGTTTTAATATGTTATCAAGGAAACAATTGCCCGAAGCAATTTTCCCTAGAAGTTTTACAATTCGACTAAGAAACTTAATTCCCTTGTTAAACCGATTGTAAACATACAATCGCTTATTTCGATAAAACCAAAATAAAGATCATAATTAACTTTATTCCTCTCATCAGGTTCTAATTATTCAGACAATAACTTAGACCTTTCTCTTTAGACAAGACAAGCACTACGTTAGTTAACTAGTTTTTCTTGTCAAGGAATTCGATTAGACTTGAATAACCGAATCCTTCAATTTGATAAGTATAACTAAGATCATAATTAACTTAGTTTCTCTTATTCGGAATCAAATTGGACTAAACAAATGATCCCCTATTTCGTTAAGCCATACACAATACATACAAACCAAAATAAGTTGACTTGCATAATTATTTTCTTAACCGGAAGCAATTGAAACAAACATAGACATTATAGCACCGCAATTGCACCAAAATTTCGTTAAGCAAAAACACTTAATACCCAACAATAAAGAAGATACCAAACAATAAGCCAAATAAATTGACACAGTTTTTCTTAACCGAAAACAGTTGAATTACACATACACATCCATATATATCATAATGGAATATATCAATTGCAGGATCAATACCTAATTTCACTTATATTTCCGAATTTTGTTTTACTTTAGCGTCGTAGATTTCAGAATATAAGTTTCTAACTCAGGAAAGTTCACAGTGTCGACATTATGTGTATTTTAACGTATGCTAAAATATTATATATTTATTGTTTAAATATATTCGTTGATACTCAAGGTGAGATCTCAACTGAAATATTCCATAATATCTTTTTATATTTGAAATTTATATGTCTTTAATTTCCCACTTATTAAAGCATATCTCTGGATTATATATTAGTAAAGTGTACTTGTGAGCTAATATATAGTTGTCATCCAATGAGATATTTAGGTATATTAGTTGATAATAGTTGGAATTTAGTGAAAACCAAAAATTGGTATTTATTGTATATCTTTTGATATTTTCGGTTTTGGAAATTTTTTGGTGTCCAAACTACCCTAGTCTATGAACAGTGAAGTTTGTTTTTCTTACAAACTTATCCCAGAACGTGCGCACTTTATTTCATAGTCAGTGTGGGAGGTCGACTAGCGATATTACTTGTAATACTCACTTGGAGAGGAGAGTATCCTATTTAGGTGAAATCTTTTACGTCCGCTTCATTTAAGATAAAGTCCACTATCTTAAGTTGCTTCACCCACTGTGAATACTTCTAGCACTCAACTCCTTTAATTAAAAAACCACCATTTTCCATTGATAATCTCAAATAAAGGTTACATAGAGATCAAGTACATCAAGAAATCTAAAATAACAAGAACAACATGCTTGAAGTAATATATATTTGAATATTCCAACAAGGAAAGAGAAGGAAAACCAAAAGAACTACCTAAACAAGCATGATAGAACCCGATTAAATCAGAGAAAGGATGGTCTTCGAGGGATATCCTGACCATTTGATAGATTTTCTTCTTTATGAAGGGTTGCTCCATTGAAACATGAGTAATACGCTCAAGATCTTGAGTGGCCCTTTGCAGATTCCGATTACCGCAAATCGTCTTCGTAATTGAAAATTCCACAAACCAAAAATCATTAACATAAGATAGAATCACCATTAAGGTGAAAGAAAGAATCACCATTAACGGTGAAGGCTAGATGCACTTAAAGTGCAGACAAAAGAAACTTTAAAATTTGAAAACCCTAATAAAAATAAAAATAACAAAATAAAATAGATATACTAATCAAAATATAAAAACCTAAGAATCCATGCTCAGGTCTACCCCCAAATGGACTAGATCTGAGCAATTTCAAATCTATGGTTTATACTTTATTAATTACAAATTCTACCCTCTTATCGAAGGTTTATTGATCTCTTTTCAAATATATCAAGAGCATATCGAGAACTATTGAAAAAGAAAAAGGGATTCGTATATTTGTTACCACAAGAAATAAGAAGCACAAGAACAACTAAGGAAGATACAAACTTTATGGTGGACGGATGAGATATAACGGAAAATGGATAAGGAAAATATAAATAAAAAAGGTACTGAAGCTAAAATAAACGTGTACGAAAATGAGAAGTTGGCTTCTGACGTGGATACCACACCTAATGTTGGAGCACCTGGATTACAAGATTTGGAATATACATATCATCTTTTGTAATTTTAATCCATAAGTCCCAAGAACATAAGGAGGAAGCACCGTGTCATGACGACACGGCATGAAATGAAATATTTTTTTGTTATAATGATTTTAGTAATTAATGTCGACTATGGTAAGACTTACTTTAACCATGTTTGTTGGTGCAAAAATGTTTACCCAACATTCCTTGAGATGTGTGTAAGATGATTGAATCTCTGACGTTGCTTTATTTCTCCAGAATTGTAGATGAAAATTGAGGGGGTACCTGCAAAGACACTCCAATGCTTAAGTCAGAGAGAGCTCTAGACAGGTTTTTTAGAGGAGAAAAGTAATTATGATTGTGTACCTTTTGAGTTGGATTACAGCTTCTATTTATAGGCAGAAAACAAATATGATTGTTATGATTTGTAGTTATCTCAAATAACCACCAAGATTTACCTTTATCTTATAAGATTTGTAGTTATCTTGGATAACCACTTAGATTCATACTTATCTCCCCAATATTTGCATATATACTGGAAGATTCATGTTTGAAAGATCGACGTCTATCTTGTCAAGATTTGCATTTATCCAAGAAGATCTATATCTATCTTTACAGATCTGGATATATCATGAGAGATTAAAATCTATCTTCCCCAGATTCATAATTATCTCAAAAGATCTATGTTTATCTCTTTGAAATTTGTATTTATCTTTAATGGTTTCCATAATAACCATTGGGACTCTTTAATAAGCCATTTTTGGTTTTCTTAATAAACCACTGGGTTACCTTGATAACCAAGCCGGGATTCTTTAATAAGCCATTTTTGGTTTCCTCAATAAACCACTAGTCTACCTTGATAACCCAGCCGGGCTTCTTTAATAAGCCATTTTTGGTTTCCTTAATAAAGCGCTGGGCTACCTTGATAACACAGCCAGGCTTCTTTAATAAGTCATTTTTGGTTTCCTTAATAAACCATTGGGCTACCTTGATAACCCAGCCGGGCTTATTTAATAAGCCATCTGGGTTTCCTCAATAAACCCACATTCTACCGATATCAAATAGCTTCTGTGGTTCGCACGTACATTATTTTAATAGGATACAAACACCATGTAAACTTGTATCTATGAAAATTTTAGATATTTGCTACACAAATAATTATAAATACAGTTACAATTGCAATTAGGTAAACTAATAATTTCTAATAAAAATGTTAGGTACATATTTTTTATTTTGTCATAAGATAATAATTCTTTAGTCGATCCTCAAAAACTGGTAATCTTCGATACTGATTTGTGTTGTATTCGTACCATTATGCAGAATCTTCACCGATTGAGCAATAAATGTAGTTATTTCTTCCCAGAAATTCTTTCTCGATCGCTGGCACTATCGTCCTGAGTTCGCTATCCATATGTTATAGTAATTCCATTTCGTTATTATCCCATATGATTTCCATTGCATGGTTTCGGCGAAGCCTCGAATCCATTATCTCATTCTCTTCACGAATCATCAATAGTTTCGCTTACAGGTGATGCATGAAGCATGACTTTTCCTTCATTTTCCTCATCAAAGGAACATCGATATTCTCTCATCGACATCGTTGTCTCGATTCCTCACGGTATTCTTTAGCATCTTAGATAAGTTTCGTTATCCCCTTGTCAGCTTTAGACTTATACCTCCCCAACGGGTGTCCATGTCTAAATTCTATCAGGAGAAGTGATAAGCACGTAAATGTGATACATTTACACCCATAACTACATTAGCTAGGACTCATTATTTTACTAATAATATTTTTTTAAGGCTTTTATAGAAAATACAAGTAAATCTGGTAACCCGAAGAATAAAACGGATGAAATTAGACTTATGCACGTATTTGACCAATCAGAGTGGTCAAAGAAATATGGACGGTCATGGCTAATGGAATGAGATTAGGCTTAGAATTAATTGGGCATAATATTTTGTTCGTGGTGGAATTACAAGAATATGGCGACATTAATTAACTTCATTTCTACTTATTATACTGGTTTTGTTTCCATTTCATTTCTTTAATGGATTATACAATGCATGGAATGTGATTTACTACTGAGGACTAAATGTGGAATATCTTTGAAGAGAGTATATAAATAAATTGAAAAAGTCACGTGAAAGATGCTTTGAGATATGATTCAAATGGGAAAAGTGACGACAAAAGATATATATATTCCTTATTTATGATATTTTGGATGTGTAATAATATCTTTGGACTTTTGGGAAGTAGACAGTGGTTATATAATTGGAGTGTCAACCATGTAACGGGAGGTTCGGTCTGGGGGAGTTTTTGAGACGGTGTTTTTCTTTTGGATGCCATTGGAGAAGCAAATAACAAGGGGGGAAGAAGACGATTATTACCGGGTGACGACGGTGATATCGGTTTATTATCTCTTACCCAGTTAATTTATTTTTATGGATTTTGAGAAATCCATTTATATGGTGTGCTAAATTTTGTAACTAGGGTTCATGGAGAAAGCTACTTTGAGTATAGACCATTATGAAATAAATTGGAATTATCTTGGTATTAGGCTATAAAAATGAATCTTGAAGTCTATAATTTTGTTTATTGATTTTATTAAAATATGAGTTGTTGCACACCGGCTTTGTATGATACATTAGCCTAAATTCATAGATTCATATGGTTTACAATTGTATTTGTTAGTATTTGATAATTCATGCTTAGGTTAATTATTTTGATGGGTTATGCTTAGACGAAGCAAATAATAATTGTGAATCTATAAACTATGTTTTTGATAATTCTCTCGTCATTATAATTTGATAGGTCATGCTTAGAAATTTGATGGGCTATACTTAGGAGATGCGAGTTTATGATCGGAAATTATAACAATCATAGGTGTTGCAATAGAACAAAGCTATAAACACATATTTAGAATTAGAGTTCTTTTCGGTGCATAATTACAAATAGTAGTGGAATCCATAGACCCTGGTTATCGACTCCTTCTCATTGCATTTTATTAATTTTCTTTTGTTTTCGTTCTTTTTAAATCCTTAATTCAATAAATCTCAAAAATATCATTTCTGGTTAGTCGATTAGGAATATTAGTTACGGTATTTTCCACCGCTCCCTGTGGAAACGACCCGTACTTGCCTCTGTCTACATTGTAGACACCGTGCGATTCCGGTTATCACATATAAGGTTCTTCCAGAATCCCATCAATTTTTGGCGCTGCTGCCGGGGAGCGGTTGTGGAATATTCTAACTGGTATTTTATAAATATTTTTTCTATTATTATTTTTCTGTAAATAGCTTATTTTTTCTTTTATTTTTATATTTTCTTTTAGTTCTTTTTACATAGCTTATTTGATTTTCATAGGTACCTTAGTCTGAAGAGCGGCGATTGGAGTCAACAACTGGCCTAAAGTAAGTACTTGATATTCTCGCAAATCTTTTGCAAAGTCAGTTATTGAGAATTACTTTGTATAATGGTTTCCAGCGAGTTGACTTCTTTTATAGGTTTGAGATAGAGGAGTCATCTGATATTTCACATGAGGAGTATGCATATGCACCTTCCCATTATCAAGAACCTGCCAAGTGTGTAAATAATGGTTGAAATTATTCTTATTGGTATGATCATTCCGGACCTTGTGAAGGTTATGATCGTTACCAACCTTACAAAAATTGATCGAATTTTATATAGTGGTAAGAAGGTTGTCGTTCACTCAGATTTGTTGAGAATTTAAGAAATTAAAAGAAAATAAGGAAAATATATACAAATATGGTGACAGGATGAAGAGAGGCTGGGACTCAGGATTCCACTGTCTTTCATGTTCGTGGGGTTCAACAATTAATTGTAGACATTTATAGCTCAAAACAAATAAATATCAACTCTATTATTTGCCAAAGTAGATTTCATAAAATATTACACGTAGATCATAAGCATGGAGCATCAAAATTACCTAGAACTAAGCATGATCCATCAAACAAAGTCACGAATAGTTAATAGAAATCATGATTCGTTAAAAATCAATGCGAATAGTAAATAAAAAATTAATTAAGTTACCCCAATGATGAAATCCAGCTTCCTCCGTTGTCCCAATGTTGGGTTTAACTCCTCATGGTGAAAACACACTCAAAGGAATTTTTCATTACTCAAAAGGTGTTCACAAGATGAAAATATATGAAAAACATAGATTTGTAACGCTTATAATTGTTACAAAATAACAGTTGCAATGAACGATAAAAGATAACTGTCGCTGACACTGTAGCATAAACGACAATTTTGTAGGGTCTAATGTTCTTCACGCACCAGCAGAAAACTATTTTCCTGCCACTTGATTTTTCACTCTGTTCTCGATCTAAACTTCTCCCAAACTCTCCATCCTCCTCCTATGAACACAGGCACCCTTTATACGAAAGCGATCAAATATTCCCTCATAATTGCTCCGAATCTTCTCTTTTATTTCTTTGCACAATACAGGAATAATTTCCCTTTTTAATATCTGCACGTGTGTTCTGAGCTGGATTTCCTTGTTTATCTTGGCTTGATTGGTCGAATCTTGTTGAATAAAGAAGAAAATATTCTCCCATGCGATACGTATCATCCAAATATCTCGTGATAATCTCTCATGCACGAACTGCCCTGATTTCGTCTGTTGGATTTGCTAGCCAAATTCAATCGAAACAACCAATCATACCACGCCTGTTACGCTTAATCAAGTTATCCCAAAGAATCTCAGCCATTGAATCTCTCTAAAATAGCTCCAAAATCGGAACCCTGATCATGTTCTTCCGGTGTAATTATTTCCCGCCAAAACCGTAATTTGAATTGGAGAAGATGGGTGCCCCTTAACCGTCTGTGGAGTGTAAATAGCATGTTTCCAACTGAGGTGTCCCTTATAAATTGAGGTGCCCCTTATCCAAAACTGAGAGTCCGAATAACATGCGCCCTCCAGGTGCCAAAATCAATTTTTCGAGCCGAATTTTCAAAAAATGTTTATTTCGCAAAAATGCCTACAAACACATAAAATACCAAAATTAGTACAAAATCGAGTACCAACAATACAGAACATTGAGGACAAATTAGACACAAAAATGTGTCTATCAAATACCCCCAAACTTATTATTTTCTAGTCCTCGAGCAAAACTAATAAAAATTAAAGCCTAACTCACTAGGTGGCCCTAGTGACCGAGATATAGTCTCGGGAAGGTTTACCAGAGATGTACTCACAAAACCAATACTTCTAATTGGTCACAAGTATCTAAAGAGCTATGAGGACATACATATTCTCAACCTATATCCAAGTAACTAGAATTTCCAGAGAATTTAAAGGTACCATCTCTAAAGCTGACTAAAGAAAAAGGGAGACACATCCGCAACACTGCTAGATAAAGATATATCCGCTACATATCTAGACAAACATTGTAAGATACATCTGCTTTACAGCTAGATAAGATTAGGAGAGAGATAAAGATGAGAGGGACATCTGCTACACAGCTGGACTAATTATGTGTGATGAGTTGAACCAGTGCTAGAAAGATCTTGTGCCAGATGGAAAGTGGACTAACAAAGAAACCAATATGCATCTCTCCTCGATTCTCTCATAGTTCTCAGTGGAAACAACGTCTTCTTCGGTCTTCAATTGTTGATGATAAATTCTCGAATTTCGTAGAACTTTGACAATTAATTCTTCTCTTCGATTTCTTGCTTGAAACTTCCTTATAGATTTCTATTTCCCTATGGCCTTATTAAACAAAATTAAAATGTACTTTTTTTTTGAACACAAAAATAACAAGACAACAATTTACATGGCCATTAGAGAAGGACTTTAGAACTTGGATCTTCACAACTTGTAATGTCTTGAACTTGGGTCTTCACAACTTGTAATGTCTTGGTATCATGAACTTCAACAACGTATATCGTTTGATTTTCTTTGCTCTTGTAACTCAGTCTTCAACTTTGATTTTTTTTTTTTGAATTATTATTTTCTATTGTTGCTTCTAAACCTTAAACGTCTTCAACTTTCTTCATGATTTTGATGTCGCTCCGCTTGTTGATGATGATAAGTTTCTACTCAGAGAGAGTCATAATCCAGTAACTAAGACTACATTGTGAAATTGCTTTGTCTTTCTGGCATTTCCTTCTGACCTACTTGCCTTTCCATCATGGATGGTTAGGTCCATCACGGTTACTCTCTAAAAGGAACAAGTTCTCTCTTGAATGTCAAAGATCTCAATGTCTTTTTCTCTAATGTCTCAGAA
This sequence comes from Papaver somniferum, assembly GCF_003573695.1. Taxonomy (NCBI): domain Eukaryota; kingdom Viridiplantae; phylum Streptophyta; class Magnoliopsida; order Ranunculales; family Papaveraceae; genus Papaver; species Papaver somniferum. The sequence continues at coordinate 187,424,107 of NC_039359.1, read as the reverse complement.
GAATGTTATCCCTAGCAATTACAATTTCCATCTTTTCGGTGAGAAACCGTATGTAAACTTAGCTAACCGGATACTATGTGACGCTAGAAGTTTCAAAAATGCAACTAAAAAGTTCTTCCCCACCCCCAAACTTAAATCTAACATTGTCCTCAATGTTCTAAAGATAAAATTAAAAGCATGAACAAGGAGAAACTGTTACCACTCGAAGCAAAAGAGTTAAGAAAAGATATTATCGTGTTGCATGAGATTGGGTTACCTCCCAAGAAGTGCTAAGTTTAAAGTCTTCAGCCATATATCGGAAGGAATTAATCACCTCATATAATCATAAAGCAGTAGCCGGAATAACTGTGGGTCATCTGGATCAAAAAGTGCTAACCACAAGAATAGGAAACTACAACAATCCAAGAAGACATCGAACATACCCTTGTTTAAGACAACTACATCTAGTTGTGGTTCAGGTCTAGGCACTATAAAAGGGTCTAAATAAAAAGATTTCATCGGTTGGATTTCCTCAAAGGTATTATGAAGATCAGGCTGAAGAGTCTGGAAATACTCAACTAAGAACTTAGAAGCGCATAACAAAAGCCTGAATAATTGGGGATCCTCTGAGTCAATCAGATTTGACTCACACAGCTGACCACAATGAAAGAGGTGGTCTTCCTTAAGAAAATGTGTCGACCCTATTTTCCTAAAGTAATTAGGTTTAGTCTCAAAACTTAATAACCGACACATCTGAAAATCATATGTTCCCACAATTGGAAGAAAATTTTTTGGTGGGAAAACAAAGTCAATCTTGGTATCATAGCTTGGGTTAACCACATCAACCATAGGATGGGTTTCTAACAACTAAGCTCTCTTATGGACACAACTAGGTTCAGGAAAAAGTGTATGAAAATAATCTTGTAAGATGGTTGAGGCACAAATATCAAGTCCTACACGAGAGAACTTAAGAGTTAAAGGTAAGGCATCATGAAAGTGATAATCACCCCCAAACTTAGAGTTTTCAGTGTCTCTAGGTAGACTAGTCACAATTTCCCTAATTCCTAAATCATTATATTCCTTAAAATGGTCAATTGATTCTTCTAAGTTGTAATCAGGTGCAAATTCACTTTCTTTGTGTAAGACTGTTGTTTCTAAATCACTAGACTCAAAATAAACTCGTTCCTCTAAACCATCATTGGCTTCGTAATCAAAAGGAAGTACAACTTCGTCTAAAACGGTATTATCTCTAGTCAAATCTCCGTCCTTTTGAATAGGTGGATAATAATTAAAATTATCGGTATTTGAACCAGAAATATCATTATCAAGCTCAATTGGAGTAACAAATTCCTGATCACTATGCCTAAATATTTCAGATTCTTCATCAACACTATCCTCATCATAATCATAATAACATGAAAACGGTTGAACCTCATCTAAAGTATTGTTTTCAATTCTATCCTTGTCATCTTGATTATGTAAATAAAAAATTTCCTCATTTTCAAGGTTGATTTTTGAAGCAATGTATTGGCAATTCAGTGTAATTCGAGCAATTCTTTCTTTCGTCTCTAACTCAAGCCTACGTGTTGACTCAGCAAACTCACGTGTCGACTCAGTTAACTTACATGTTGACTCAGCTAACTTTCTGAGGTAATCTTCTAAACAAGGTTCACTCATTGTTACAGTTCTTTCGTCTATAGCTAAGTCATCTGTGTCTGCTGACTTATGTGTCGACTCATGTAACTCACGCGTTGACTCAAGTATCTTACGTGCCTCATCTAGAGAAGAGGAATTATAGGAATTTTGCTCGTATGACCGGTATTCATGTGAATAGTAATTGGGCTCACCATGGTATGAGCCATAACCTTCAAAGGTTTGGTGTTCCCAACCACTATTCACACTATGGTCATAAAAAGAATAATGTTAATGTAGCTCAGTCGAATAATCATTGTATTGGCTATACCAGTTCGACATCCTAACTGCAAGGGAATTCAAAACAAACACAAAGAAGGCTGACTCGACTACAACAAGCCTATTTTATCTAGCAAACAAAAAGCATGATGGCTCCCTTAGATTATTTCTAGATCATCTTTTATTCTTTCGAAAAGGAATTCGTTACAATCTGAGCAAACCACTCTGGAATCAATCTGAGTTAAAGTAAGTTGAATAGAGACGAGGGAAGCTCAGTGGAGCTTTGATACCCAAGGCCTCACCGACATTAAAAGGCGGCGTATTCAACTCACATAAACCATCATGAATTTCAAAGTATGCTCAAAAGAGTAACCAATATTTTCCGAACGACTTTCCTAATAATCTCGTTACCCTATCGGTCTCGTTCTAGTCCAAATTTTAAGGCTTAGGTTCGCGTATGTTACATGTTCCTAAGACGGGCAAGAAGGAAACGGTGATGAAATCTTGATTTGGCCAGGCCTTGCCCTTTACTAGAAAATTAAATCCGATATCAGGTCCTCAATATATATGCATACAAAATCATCCAGTAAACCCGCTGATAGGGGATTCGCGGGTGATTAGAATTCTTATCTCCCGTTCCAGACGGGGGATGAACCGTTGAAGTCGACTCGGGCCACGAATCATATGTCATGCACGAACCCGAGGGGCCGAGGTGATCTCGTAATCGCCGTTCTTCTCTGCAAACAGTTTATTTAAAACTACCCTTCCGTAGGGTTTTCAAAAATAAAGTCCAATGTTCAATGTCCAAAAGAAAAGAAGAAAAAAATGTCCAAAAATAAAATATTACAAAAATAAGAACCTTAATTACAGTTTCTAAAAAAATAAAAATAAAATTATTTACAAAATCTTCTTCTTCACTCCTTTTGGATTTCTCTTTTCTTTCCTTTTTGGGCTTTTCCTTTCTTTTCAGCACTTTCTCTTTTCCTTTAGCTTAGCTCCAAATCTGAAAGCAAACAAAAATACCAAAACGCGTAAAAAAGAACAAATAAAATAAAACCTAAAACCAAATCTATAAACAAATCCGCGTCGGCGGCGCCAAAAATTGATCGAATTTTATATAGTGGTAAGAAGGTTGTCGTTCACTCAGACTTGTTGAGAATTTGTTTTAAGATTTTAAAAGAAAATAAGGAAAATAAGGAAAATATATACAAATATGGTAACAGGATGAAGAGAGGTTGGGACTCAGGATTCCACTGTCTTTCATGTTCATGGGGTTCAAAAATTAATTGTAGACATTTATAGCTCAAAAAAAGGAAGTATCAACTCTATTATTTGTCAAAGTAGATTTCATAAAATATTACACGTAGATCATAAGCATGGCGCATCAAAATTACCTAGAACTAAGCATGCTCCATCAAACAAAGTCATGAATAGTTAATAGAAATCATGAATCGTTAAAAATCAATGCAAATAGTAAATAAACAATTAATTAAGTTACTCCAATGATGAAATCCAGCTTCCTCTGTTGTCCCAATGTTGGGTTTAACTCCTTATGGTGAAAACACACTCAAAGAAATTTTTCATTACTCAAAAGGTGTTCACAAAATGAAAATCTATGAAAAACAGATATTTGTAACGCTTATAATTGTTACAAAATAACAGTTGCAATGAACGATAAAAGAAAACTGTCGCTGACTCTGTAGCATAAACGACAGTTTTGTAGGGTCTAATGTTCTTCACGCACCAGCAGAAAACTATTTTCCTGCCACTTTATTTTTCACTCTGTTCTCGATCTAAACTTCTCCCAAACTCTCCATCCCCCTCCTATGAACACAAGCACCCTTTATATACTCGAAAGCGATCAAATATTCCCTCATAACTGCTCCGAATCTTCTCTTTTATTTCTTTGCACAATACGGGAATAATTTCCCTTTTTAATCTTTGCACGTGTGTTCTGATCTGGATTTCCTTGTTTATCTTGGCTTGATTGGTCGAATTTTGTTGAATAAAGAAGAAAATATTCTCCCATGCGATACGTATCATCCAAATATCCCGTGATAATCTCTCATGCACGAACTTCCCTGATTTCGTCTGTTGGATTTGCTAGCCAAATTCAATCGAAACAACCAATCATACCACGCCTGTTACGCTTAATCAAGTTATCCCAAAGAATCTCAGCCATTGAATCTCTCTAAAATAGCTCCAAAATCGGAACCCTGATCATGTTCTTCCGCTGTAATTATTTCCCGCCAAAACCGTAATTTGAATTGGAGAAGATGGGTGCCCCTTAACCGTCTGTGGAGTGTAAATAGCATGTTTCCAACTGAGGTGTCCCTTATAAATTGAGGTGCCCTTATCCAAAACTGAGAGTCTGAATAACATGCGCCCTCCAGGTGCCAAAATCAACTTTTCGAGCCGAATTTTCAAAAAATGTTTATTTCGCAAAAATGCCTACAAACACATAAAATACCAAAATTAGTACAAAATCGAGTACCAACAATACAGAACATTGAGGACAAATTAGACACAAAAATGTGTCTATCAAGAAGTGAAAACGTGGGGATAACAAAATACACCACCAACGTTTTCTTAGGATACCTGTATGGACTAAACTCAAATACAGTTCTTACAGTTCAACCTAATGAATCTCAATCAGGAATTATATGAAGAGCTTATATCTATTTCTCTCACAATGAGAATGTAAACAGAGACAAGTCCGTGAACCTGATTATTATGTGAGAGTACTTGGACGATTCCAAAGATCAATATCCAAGATCAATCAAGTCGTATCCAACAAACAAGGATGAATATCTACTTTGATTGATTTACGTACAACCTGTGATATTTCAATTATAAAGATAAAAGAATATAATGCGGAAAAGAAATAACACATACACCAAAAAAATTGTTAACGAGGAAACCGCAAATTCATAAAAACCCGGGACCTAGTCCATATTTGAACACCGAACTGTATAAAGCCGCTACAGACTCTAGCCTACTATCAAAACTTCGGACTAAAATGTATTTGGGACCGATTCTACTATCACAGCGATTCAGTTACAGTCGCGCTCCTTACGCCTCTTGATTCCAAGTAGGACTCCGCGCAGTTGATTCCCTTAAATGACGTATTTACATCCTAAGAGTTTCTTCAACTCAATTGAAGACTTTAAACCAATATGCCTCCCACGGGTAAGCTTATATGTGATTTCCGTCCTGATCAAAGATCAAGGTAAGTTAGGAAATCGATTGCAATAGACAAAGTCTAGCAGACCTCAAAATTCGGTCTTATGACTCCCAAAGAGAAGCCTAGATTATTATTCACCTCACAAGTAAAAACTTGTGGAATCACAAAGTTTGAGACGAAGAAACTTTGTGATTTCTATCTATCTTGTTTGTTGGAGCAAAGCTCAACAATCAAAGCAAGATCAGGACACACGAACTATCAAGACAAAGATAGTTTGACCTGGATTCATGAATCCCTAGGTGAAGTCTTTTTAGTCGCTAAACCTAAAAAGGTTTAAAGGAGAGGATGACTCTAGTTTACAAATATGACAACAAGAATAGTGTGAAGGATTCAAAGATCCCATTTGTTTGATGTTCTCCTTATATAGACTTTCAAGATCAAGGTTGCTTTAGATTTAAGCTAAGATAGCTTTGGAATCAACCAGTCAATAATCACCGTTAGATGAAAAGCTTGACTTGAGATTAAGATAGTAGAATATACACTTTGGTTAGTAGGTGAAAAAGCGGGGGTATAACAACCACACCCAATAATTCATTCGGAAATCTGTATGGACTGAACTCCAATATAATTCAGAGAGCACCAACTTAATAGCGAGCTCAATCAAGAGATATATCAAAGAGCTTTATCTCTATTTCTCAACATAATCAGCAAATCAAACAGATAGAATTCCGCGAGCCTGGTTGATATGAAAAATAACTTGGACGGTACCAAAGACCAATGCCCAAGTGTCATTCAAGTTATATTCAACAAACAATGTCGGATTTATCAAATGATTGAACTACGCACAACCTGTGATATTTCAATTATATAAACAAATATAATACGGAAAAGAAATAACACAGACGCCAGAAATTTTGTTACAAGGAAACCGCAAATGCAGAAAAACCCCGGGACCTAGTCCGGATTTGAACACCAAACTGTATTAAGACGCTACAAACACTAGCATACTACAAGTTAACTTCGGACTGGAATGTAGTTAAGCCCTATCCAACCTCACACTGATCAAGGTACAATCGCGTTCCTTACGCCTCTAGAAAGACGCCGGATTCTGCGCACTTGATTCCCTTAGCTGATCTCACCCACAACTAAGAGTTGCTACGACCCAAATTCGAAGACGTATAAACAAATCTGTCTCCCACAGAAGTACCTATGAAGTTTTGTTCCGTCTTATGATAAATCAAGGTGATCATGAACCAATTTATAATCTGGTCTTATACTCCCGAAGTGCAGCCTAGAAATATGTTATGGTGTAACAACAAGTAACAATCAGGATGAATTAGAAATGATGGAAATGGTAAGATAAATCTCAAATCCACAAGGGATTGAGCCAAATATAGTTCTGAAAGAACACATCCACAGGGTTTTTCTTATTGACTTTTCTATCTGAGAAGATAGTACTCTTCTCTTACACAATAAATACCAATGATCGAACTCAGCCAAGACCCGGTGGATTGGACGCACGTGTCACAATCTGGCTGGTCGATTACTAACTAATAAAGTAATAAAGGAATTTGATAAAGGCACCCATAAGAACTTCTAGTAGCAGACTCCACAGTTTGAGTTTAGCAGTCACGTTGTGACATTATCTCCCCCTAAGAAAACATCCCTGTCCTCAAGGATGAACTTTGGATAATGAGCCTTGATAGCAGAGAGATCTTCTCATGTGACATTCTCAGGAGATGAATTAGTCCATTGAATCAGCAATTGTTGGACCAATCTGTTATTTTGCAAAATGGTTCTGGTGCGCAAAGTCTTCTCAGGAAGCATGATGATTTCACCTGCATGATCCATAATAGGTAGAGTGGGAGAGGGAGTATGCTTGAGGCCAATGTGCTTTTTGAGCTGAGACACATGGAACACCGGATGGATGCGATCATGATATGGAAACTGTAATTTGTAAGCTACCTTCCCTAATCTCTGCAATACTGGAAAAGGGCCATATAATTTAGAGGACAGCTTAAAATTATTCCTGAGAGACAGAGAAGCTTACCTGTAGGGTTGCAGTTTCAAATATACTAAATCACCCACATCAAAAGATATATCTTGTCTAGATTTATCTGCATATAATTTCATTATTTCCTGAGCTTGATGGAGAGATTCCTTGAGGATATCCAGTAATGAATCTGTATCCTTAAGGTAATATTCAACTGCATCCACTGAAGTAGTGACAGAAGAAGGAAATGCAAGGTGAGGGGGAACATACCCATATAATGCTTGGAAGGGAGAGACTTTTAAACTAGTGTGATAACTAGTATTGTACCACCATTCAGCTAAGGCCAAACAATCACTCCATTTGCTTGTCTTGTGGCCAGTGAGGCATCTCAAATAATTCTCCATACAAGCATTGACTCTTTCATTCTTCCCATCTGTCTGAGGATGATAAGCAGTACTCAAATGCATAGCAGTACCCAAGGCCTTGAACAAGTCCTGCCAGAAGTTGTTAGTAAAAACCTTGTCTCTGTCTGAGACAATGGAAGAAGGAAAACCATGCAGTTTAAACACCTGAGAAAGAAAAGCATGAGCTACAGAGGCAGCTGTGTAAGGGTGGGAGAGAGCTATGAAGTGAGCATACTTGGTGAGTCTCTCCACAACTACCAAGATGACATTTTTTCTATTGCTAACTGGCAAACCCTCAATGAAATCCATAGAAATATGTTTCCAAGCATGTCCAGGTGTAGGAAGGGGTTGGAGCAAGCCAGCAGTGTTGGTGGTGTCACTTTTATTCCTCTGGCAAATATCACACTGAGATACCAGCTGAACTATGTCTCTATGCAAGCCTTTCCAATAAAAATGGCTTCTAGCTCTGACAGAAGTAGCTTGAATACCCGAATGCCCACCAATTGCAGAGTCATGGAGAGAATCTAAAAGAGTTTGCCTGACATTACCTCTTGTGCCAATGTAGAGTTTAGACTTGTACCTTAGATAGCCTTCTGTATATGTATAATTAGGTACACTGGTAGGACAGAGAAGAAGTTGAGAGATGAGCTGAGAAACTTTGGTATCCTCCACATAGCTTGTGAGAACTTCATGGACCCAAGTTGGTGTAGAAACATCCATGGAGTTACAAGAGGCATTTTCATTAGGTCTTATAGAAAGAGTATCTGCAACCACATTGTCAGCTTCTTTCTTATATTGTATGTCATAATCAAACCCCAATAATTTAATCAACCACTTTTGTTGGAATGTAGTGGTGAGCTTCTGCTCAAGGAAATACTTGAGACTTTGATGATCAGTTTTAGTAGTAAATTTTGTGCCCTGTAAATATTGTCTCCTGATAGACGCATTTATGTGTCTATTTTCATCTCTTTTGTGTATTTTGTTAGTATCCATTTTTGCTTATTGTGGTGTTTTTATGTTTGTTTAGGTGTTTTTGGAGAAATACCCCTTGTGTAGAAAGAGTTGCTCAATAAGTAATGTTTTACACCCTGGAGAAATGCACCCCAGAAATGCACCGGAAACGTCCCAGAAATGCCCCGGAGGATCCCAGAAAAATTATTATTTCCACCCCAAAATTACTATTTCCACCCAAATTACTATTCGCACCCCAGCACTCTGGATAAGGGGCACCTTCTTCTCAAATTCAAATAAACTTTTTGGCGGGAAAATTGGTTCATCAACTGGCAGAATTTCAATCGACAAAATGAAGGTGTTGTGGTGCGATTCAATGGCTCAAACTTGGTAGGAAGATGTGATATAGGTTAAGGAACACTTTTTGGGCTTTTGGTTTGATCAAATTTGGCCATAATTAGCTGGACAATTCACGGAAGCAAAACAGGGAAACACGGGTTGGACACGGGATTGGAGAAGATTTGAGCGTGTTCTTCTCATGCATGAGGGCTCTAGCAACGTTGTGGGTCGTGTTTAAACACTTCTAGAGTGACCAGGATGGAAATCTATGCGTACCAGAGCAAGAATGGAAAGAAAATATTCCCAAGAATATTTTTCTTTACTGCCGAGTTAAAGAGAATTATATGGAGTAATTGAGGGAGATTCAACGAGCTGTAGGTGTATAAATATGTTCCATGGGAGTACTAGAGAGTCTGTCGAGAGTTTGGGGAGGTTTGGAGGCGAGCAGAGAGGCGCAGGAGGAGTTGCAGAGAAGTTACCTGCTGCTGCTGCTGCCATTAACACGCCTGAAGAACACGAAGAACGGACTCGCAGCAGCAGTCGTTCTTCAACAGTGAAATCGACTGTCGTCTGTGGGTCGTAGTTCTTCAACGACAACAGCACCTCAGCTCTGTCGTTGATTCTGGACGCCTTCTGTGGGTCGCAGAATCCTGTTTTAGAACATTTACTTATCTTTCTCTTTATTGTAAACATCAATTGAGCTTAATAAAATATTTTGAGAGGTTTTCCAACATGATGAGTTAATTCCCTCGTAACCAAGGCAATGGAGGAAGCTATTCACGCAACATAAATGGGTAACTATTTCATTTAATTATATAATTCACCTAATCGCTGCTTTTGCAGAGTTTTAAATTGTTTGAATGATTGTCTTAATTATTTGTTATTCAGTTTGATAGGTTATTCTTGGTTTAATCTCTTGATAATCTATGCTTAAGGTTTACAAATAATGTTTGAGAATTTGTATGATTGATAGTGAATTAAAGATAAAAGAGGACTTAAGAATTGAATAGAGTTTTGAAATATTTATCATTCAATCTTGCGTAGTAGTGGAATCTAGTGTCTTGGTTACCTCTCGCCCAAAATTGTTAATATTTTGTATATATATTTTTATAAGTCTAAAAAAATCCTTTACCTTCACAAGTCTTAGAGTTCGAACCTTTATTACTACAACCCCCATTAAATCTTTAATCATTTTGGCGCCGCCGACGCGGATTTGTGCTTAGGTAGAATTTTTTTTTTTTAGGTTTACTATTTTTTTTTAGAATTATTTGTTCCTTTTTACTTTGTCTTTTTGTCTTTGATTTACAGGTTCGAAGTGGAGCACTAAGGACTTGGAGAGGAAAAAGCTTAAAGCGAAAAGCGAAAGAAAGAGAAAAAAGGACAATTTTAGGATTTAATTTTTAATTTTTTTTTTTAGAGTGTGTGAGGAAAACTGTAATTTTTTTTATTTTGGACTTTCTTTTTTATTTGGACTTTATTCTGGACTTTGGACATTATTTTTAAAACCCTACGGAAGGGTTATAAATTAAAAAAAAAAATTAAATACAAACTGTTTGCAGGGAAGGACGACGATTACTATATCGTCTCGGCCCCTCGGGTTCGCACACGGCATAGGAGTCGTGGCCCGAGTCGACGACAACGGTTCATCGCCCGTCTGGTACGGGAGGTAAGTCCAATCGAAACACCCGCGAATCTCCTGCAAGCGGGTTACTGTCTGCCTTAAGGTGATAATTGTTTGAGGACGAACCGGACTGTCTTTATTTTCCTAGTAAAGGGCAAGGCCTGGCCTAAACAAGATAAGGGTTCGGATTTCATCACCGTTCTCTTCTTGCCCGCCTTAGGAAAACGAAACCGAACGCGAACCTAAGCTTTAAAATTTGGAATAGAACGAGACCGATAGGGTAACGAGCTTAATAGGAAACTCGTTCGAAAAATATTGGTTGCTCTTTAAGCAAACTCCAAAGTTCATGATGGTTTCTGTGAGTTGAATGCGTGACTGCGCCGCCTTGTGATAGCGGTGAGGCCTTGGGTATCAAAGCTCCACTGAGCTTCCCTCGCCTCAATTCAACTTACTTTGACTCGGATTGATTCCAGAGGGGTTTGCTCAAATTGCAACGAATTCCCTTTCGAAAGATAGAAGCTGGTCTAGAAACAATCTAAGTGGAGCCATCATGCTTTTTGTTTGCTAGAAATCTTTAGGTTTGTTTTGGTGGAGTCGAGTCGGCTTTGTTTGTGGTTGTGTAGAATTCCCTTGCAATTAAGAATGTCGAACTGGTATGATAGAAGCCAATACAATGAGTATCGACCTGAATTTGAATATGGACATCATCAGTTTTATGACCATGGTGGGAATAGTAGTTGGGAACGCCAACCTTTTCAAGGTTATGGTTCATACCATAGTGAGCCCAATTACTATCCACACACGAATTGGTCTTACGAGCAAGAAAATCAGGAATATTATAGTACTAGTCATGCGTTTTTGGAAAATTACTTAAAAACTAGTCCTGATTATGACATTTATAAACCTGTTCAATCTCTAGAAGAAACCTACCAACAAATTCGAAGGGAGTATGAACGTGCAGATAGTTCAAGAGAAGAGAGTACACAACGGTCTAAGATATTCAATGAGACTTGTGAACATATAAGTGTTATGCTCAGTGAAATTCAAGCACGTTTAGAGGCAGAAAATGAACAGTTAGCTAATGCTGCTCGAAATAATCTAAATTTCCAAAATAGGGTTTCTAATTCTACCCTTGATATCAATAGTGAATATTTGCCTAATTTAGAGGACGAGGTTAGAATTGGTAACACTACTTGTTTTGATAAGGTTCGATCATTTTCATGCTATTATAATGATGATGATGATGAGAATAGTAGTAATGAAGAATCTGAAATATGTAGGCATAGTGATCAGGAATCTATTAATCCAATTGAGCTTTATAGTGATTATATTATTTCTAGTTCAAATCCAAATAATTTTTATGATTATTCACCTATTCAAAAGGACGAGGATTTGATTAGGGATACCACCTTTTTAGACGATGTAGTTCATGATCCTTTAGCCTACATAGTATTGGACAATCCATTATTTGATGAACTTATTAGTGGATCGGAGGAAGTAACTATGATTAACACCTTAGTTAATGAGCCTTTACTAGAAACTTTTTCTCATAATCCTTTATATGATGGTGGTTTAGAGGAACCGGTTTATCCTGAGAATCACCCACAAGATTACAACTTAGAAAAATCAATTGCCCATTTTCAAGAATCTGATGACATAGAAATTAGGGAAGTTGTGACCAGTCTATCTAGAGACACTGAAGACTCTAAGTTTGGGGGTAATCATCATTCTCCGTGTACTTTAACTCTTAGAAAGATCCCTTACTTGGGACTTGACATCAATGCCTCAACCATCTTACAAGATTATCTTCATACTCGTTTTCCCGAACCTCATGATGTCCAGGAAGAATTTCAGTCGTTAGAAACCCATCCTCTGGTTGATGTGGTTTGCCCAGGATATGATACCCAGATTGACTTTGTTTTCCCACCAAATACTTTTCTACCAATTGTGGGAACATATAAATTTCAGATGTGTCAATTATTAAGTTTTGAGACTAAACCTAATTACTTTAGGAGATTAGGGTCGACACATCTGTTTAAGGAAGACCACCACTCTCTTTGTGGTCAACTGTGTAAGTCAAATCTGATTGACTTTAAGGATCCCCATTTATTCAGGTTGTTATTATTTTTAATTGAGTTTTTCCAGACTTTTAAACCTGAACTGTTGGATCTTAGCTATGAGGAAGTGCATCCAATGAAAATTTTCTATCAAGATCCTTTCATAGAACCTGAACCTGAACCACAATGGGACATATGTATCTTAATCAGGAAATAGATAAGGGTATGCAGTACATGTTCATTTTCTTGGCTTGTTGCAGATTCCTTTACTTGTGATAGCTCTATTTGGTTTCGATAACCACAAATTTCGGCTATTGCTATATGATTCGAGGAGATTAAACCTTTCTTAGTCTGGCTGAAGACTTTAAACTTAGCACTTCTTGGGAGGTAACCCAATCTCACGCAACACGGTAATATCCTTCAATAAATCTTTTACTTCAAATAGTAACCGTTTCTCCTTGTTCATGTTTTTAATTTTATCTTTAGAACATTGAGGACAATGTTAGATTTAAGTTTGGGGGTATGGGGAGAAACTTTTTAGTTGCGTAATAAATAAACTCCAGAGCCTAGAAATTTACGCCTATTAAGGATAACACTAACCAATCTAAGTGGATGGAAACATTTTTGTTTTAGGAGTTGAGGGACCAATCTGACTAGATGGAAACATCTATAGAGTCTATTCATAAAAGCACAGAGCTCAGGTGTTAGAAATAACATGATAGTTTCGCCATATCTCGTCGAGTCCTTTTCACTTTCTATTTTTAGTTTTCTTTTATTTCAAGTGATTTGGTGGGGCACACGATTCAAGTTGTTACCTTTGCTAGGGTGAAATAGAGTGACTGAGTTACCTTTTCAAAAAAAAAAAAAAAAAAATAGACCGGACCAGTTAGACCAATCGGAATAAGTATTAACACTTGGATAGCAATATGCGTGTGTTCTCCCTGTTTCCGTCGCCTAAGCAAGCGTGGAATGCAGGACCCGTGGGAACTATCGTGTAATCTGCTGACAAGAAGCATGCGCTTGGATCCAAAAGATCTATTCATGCCGTTAAAAAAAATAATAATAAAAAAAATATATAAATAAAAAAAAAATGGTTATTGTTATGTGTAGTCAACTGCTGGTTCCCTTGTATTTGCCAGTTTGTTGATCTAGATTTAAGTTATTGACCACTGGTTCCCTTGTATATGCCAGTGTGTTAATATTAGTCAGACCGGTATCTCAGTCATTTAGGTTAGGTTCATCTTGGAAGAGGCCTTCAGACAGATATGGGAAACACCGTTCGCTTTTCAACCATCTACATTTTTCTTTCCATCTTCTTAATCTTTTCATGTGATTAGTCTGACTCCGAGTATGATGTCCATCGTGAAACTATCTTAGTAGAGCTCTGTCACTTATATGAATTTTAGTATGCTTGAGTGCAAACTCGTATACATCAATTGGAATTTCGCGTCAGGGTACTTCCTCCTGTAATTAATAAGTATGCCAACCAAGGAGGTTCTTTAGTGCTTTCCAAGATTTTTCGTAGATAGCTAGGGTCTGGAGTATTGGTTTTTGTGGGTACACCTCTGATAAACCCACCCGAGATTAACTCGGTCACTTTTCAAGAATAAATTTTGCTTGAGGACTAGCAAATAATAAGTTTGGGGGTATTTGATAGACGCATTTATGTGTCTATTTTCATCTCTTTTGTGTATTTTGTTAGTATCCATTTTTGCTTATTGTGGGTTTTTATGTTTGTTTAGGTGTTTTTGGAGAAATACCCCTTGTGTAGAAAGAGTTGCTCAATAAGTAATGTTTTACACCCTGGAGAAATGCACCCCAGAAATGCACCGGAAACGTCCCAGAAATGCCCCGGAGGATCCCAGAAAAATTATTATTTCCACCCCAAAATTACTATTTCCACCCAAATTACTATTCGCACCCCAGCACTCTGGATAAGGGGCACCTTCTTCTCAAATTCAAATAAACTTTTTGGCGGGAAAATTGGTTCATCAACTGGCAGAATTTCAATCGACAAAATGAAGGTGTTGTGGTGCGATTCAATGGCTCAAACTTGGTAGGAAGATGTGATATAGGTTAAGGAACACTTTTTGGGCTTTTGGTTTGATCAAATTTGGCCATAATTAGCTGGACAATTCACGGAAGCAAAACAGGGAAACACGGGTTGGACACGGGATTGGAGAAGATTTGAGCGTGTTCTTCTCATGCATGAGGGCTCTAGCAACGTTGTGGGTCGTGTTTAAACACTTCTAGAGTGACCAGGATGGAAATATATGCGTACCAGAGCAAGAATGGAAAGAAAATATTCCCAAGAATATTTTTCTTTACTGCCGAGTTAAAGAGAATTATATGGAGTAATTGAGGGAGATTCAACGAGCTGTAGGTGTATAAATATGTTCCATGGGAGTACTAGAGAGTCTGTCGAGAGTTGGGAGAAGAGAGGAGAGCCACAGACGCAGAAATCAAGAGTTGATCAAACTCTGCTGCTGCTGCTGCTGCTGATGATGAAGAACACCAAGAACACGAAGAACGGACTCGCAGTAGCAGTCGTTTATCAACAGTGGAAATGACTCACGGACGTGGGTCGTAGGTGTGGGTCGTAGCATTTCAGCGACAACAGCACCTCAGCTTTGTCGTTCATTTTGGACGCCTTCTGTGGGTCGCAGAATCCTGTTTTAGAACATTTACTTATCTTTCTCTTTATTGTAAACATCAATTGAGCTTAATAAAATATTTTGAGAGGTTTTCCAACATGATGAGTTAATTCCCTCGTAACCAAGGCAATGGAGGAAGCTATTCACGCAACATAAATGGGTAACTATTTCATTTAATTATATAATTCACCTAATCTTGCTTTTGCAGAGTTTTAAATTGTTTGAATGATTGTCTTAATTATTTGTTATTCAGTTTGATAGGTTATGCTTGGTTTAATCTCTTGATAATCTATGCTTAAGGTTTACAAATAATATTTGAGAATTTGTAT
This sequence comes from Papaver somniferum, assembly GCF_003573695.1. NCBI lineage: Eukaryota > Viridiplantae > Streptophyta > Magnoliopsida > Ranunculales > Papaveraceae > Papaver > Papaver somniferum. The sequence goes on along the minus strand of NC_039359.1, from coordinate 187,408,685 downwards.
GATTGATAGTGAATTAAAGATAAAAGAGGACTTAAGAATTGAATAGAGTTTTGAAATATTTATCATTCAATCTTGCGTAGTAGTGGAATCTAGTGTCTTGGTTACCTCTCGCCCAAAATTGTTAATATTTTGTATATATATTTTTATAAGTCTAAAAAAAATCCTTTACCTTCACAAGTCTTAGAGTTCGAACCTTTATTACTACAACCCCCATTAAATCTTTAATCATCTCCATCTCTGCACAGCCAGGACAATGGCTAACAACTCCTTTTCATAAGTAGAGAGGCCTCTGGCTCTGGGCCCCAAGGGTTTGATGAAAAATTTTATGGGTTTACCTTCTTGAAGTAAAACAGCACCAACACAGAGATCACTAGTATCACTTTCAACCAAAAATGGTTTGGTGAAGTCTGGAAGTGCTTGAACATGGGTGCTGCTCATTGCTCTCTTGAGTTTCTCAAAGGCATGTGGTGCAGCTGGTGTCCAAAGGAAGGATTCTTTCTTGAGAAGATTTGTCAGAGGTTTACTGATGAGGCTGTAGCCTTGCATAAACTTTATATAGTAACCAGTGAGGCTAAAAAAACCTCTCAAGTCTTTAATGCTCTTAGGCAGGGGCCAAATTTGCATACAAGCAACTTTATTTGCATCTGCACGAACCCCTTCAGCTGTAATAATGTGACCCAGATATTCCAAAGAAGGTTGTCCAAAGAAAATTTGGACATGTTGGCAAAGATCTTGTGTTGCCTCAACAAGCCAAAAACAATTTTAAGATGCTCCAAATGCTCATCCATGTTTTGGATGTAAATCAATATATCATCAAAAGATACTAGAACAAATCTTCTCAAAAATGGTTGAAAAGTATCATTCATTAGGGCCTGGAATGTAGCAGGAGCATTTGTAAGGCCAAATGGCATTACTTTGAACTCATAGTGTCCATGATGAGTTCTGAATGTTGTCTTAAAGATGTCTTTGGCACTGACTCTGATTTGATGATATCCTTCTCTTAAATTAATCTTTGAGAACACTGTAGACCCCTTCAACTCATCCAATAATTCATCAACAATAGGAATTGGAATTTATCTTTAATAGTGAAACTTTTTAAATTCCTATAGTCCACATAGAATCTCCAAGAACCATATTTCTTTCTAACTAGAAGTATTGGTGAAGCAAATGGGTTGTGTCTAGGTTGAATGATGCCAGTTTGTAGCATTTCCTTAACCAATTGTTCAACTACACCTTTCTGGACATATGGGCATTTATAAGCTCTTTGATTGACAGGTGTAGAAAGTGGTTGTAAAGGAATTTTGTGATCCAAACTTCTCTGAGGTGGAAGTTTGGTTGGTTCTTTAAATATGTCATGAAAGTCATGTAACAAAGGTTGGAGAGTGGCAGGAGTAGTTGGTGTGTCAGGGGTTAAGGAGATGGAGAACAAATGGCCCACAATGCCATGAAAAGTTGTTGAAAAGAGTTTCTTAATTGACTCTCCACTAACCATAAGTAAAGAAGAAGATGGAGAAGTACCTTGTAATGTGATTTTCTTGTTATGGTACTTGAAAGAAATGGTTAACTTAGAGAAATTAAAAAGGACATCACCCAAAGTCCTCGGCCAATCAGCACCTAGTACAATATCACATCCACCCAATGGTAACAGTCTTAAATTTTCAACAAAGGTGTGTCCTTGCATACTCCATTGGAGGTTAGAACAGATCCCAGTGCTTACAGTTTGGTCTCCATTGGCAACTGTGACTAGTAAGGAAGGAGTTTTCTCAATGGGACATTTAAGAGAAGTAGCTAAAGTGCTATCAATAAAACTTTTTGTGCTACCTGAATAAATGAGAATGGATACCTTTCTCTTATGGAGTAGACCTGGAATCCTGATGGTGTCACTAGTAGCACTGCTTATAAGAGCATGTAAAGATACCTCTATATAAGATTGGACTGGTGACTCAGTTGTTTACTCAAAAACTTCCTCCTCCTCTTCATTTTATTGATGTGATTTTCAATTGAGTTGTAGTTATAAGTTCGTTGAGATTTGTGAAAGCAAAAGATTTTAGACTTATAAAACTTAAAAATAGAAAACCTGTTGCAAAATTAATTTCAAGATTTAAAAATAAGCAAGACACTGATTCCACTATTACACATGAATGAATGATGGTAAATAACCCAAAACTCTAATTATCTTTTAAGTCCTTTATTTTCTTAACTCACAATTTAATCAGGCAAATTCTCAAATATCAATTGTATTCCCTAAGCATAGATTATCAATTGACTAAAGAAAGTATAACCTATTAGATTGAATCACAACTAATTAAGAAAATTATGCAAACAATTTAAAACTCTGCAAAAGCAGTGATTGAGTGAATTATAAATTAAAGAAAATAAAATAGTTACCAATTATTCATGCGTAAATAGCTTCCTCATTGCCTTGGTTGTGGGAGATTTAGCTCATTATCATCTTGGAAACACGCTCAAAAGTTTATTTCATTGCTCAAATGGTGTTTACAAATAATGAAATGGGAGAAAAAAGATTAAAATCGGTTTTGTAACACTTATATCTGTTACAAACCGAGCTGTTACAGAGAACGATAAAAATAGAGTTTCGTTGTCACTGTAGCACAACGAATGTCTTCTACAGTCTAATGTTCTTCGTGTTCTCTTCAATGGAAGCAACAACAGATCTCTCCAACTTACGTTTCTTTGATCTGTTTTCTCCCCCAATATCTCTGTAACCCTTGTACGACCCCCAAACACTTCTTTTATACTCAAAATGACCTCAAAATATCACTAGTTAATGCCAATATCTTCTCTTTACTCACTCGGCATATTACCGAGATTTCTTTCCCTGTTTAACTCCTACACGCTTTTGTTGCATCCAAATATACTCCAATTTCGCTCAGAACAAGAACAGAAAGATCCCAACACTTCAGACACGCGCAATCCTCAAACACTTCCCAGAAATAAAGCCGAGAATATATTTCTTCCCTGTTTGACTGAAACACCGAGGAAACTTCATTCTTTCTTCAAACTAACCGGGTTACCAGTCCTGTTTCGTCATAACAGGCCCATACAAGTCCAAAACCATGAAAGAATCCCCACAAAATCTTCTCAAACTCGATTCAGCAGTTACACAGGTGACAACATATTTCTCCCGCGCACGATCTGCTCTGGTTTGATCCCTTGGATTATTTAGCCAAATTCATTCAAAACAGACAATCTTACCACGTCTGTTACCCACAAACAACTCATCCCAAAGAATCTCAGCCATTGAATCTCTCTAAAACAACTCTAAATCACGAACCCTAATTCTGATAGTAGCTTGTGAACAGTTTCCCGCCAAACTGAAAATTCAAACGAAGGGGACGCCCGCCCCCTAACAGAGATGGGGGTGCGAATAGCAGTTGCCCCCCCTGAGGTTCCCCTTAGTAATTGAGGTGTCCCTTAACCAAACTGAGAGTCCGCATAGCAAATTTCCTACTGGGGTGCTCCACATAATTTTTCGAGCCGATTTTTCCAAAAATGTTTATTTCCCAAAAATATCTACAAACACACAAAACACCATCTTAAGTACAAAATTGAGTACCAACAATACATACATTGAGGAAAAATCAGACACAAAAATGTGTCTATCAAAATACCCCCAAACTTATTATTTGCTAGTCCTCGAGCAAAAATAATCTAGAAAATAAAATGACTACACTTAGCACGTGCAACAAGCCGTTAAACCGCTAGGTAGCCCTAGCGGCGGAGTGTTGTCTCCGGAGGATTACCAGAGGTGTACCCACAAAACCTTTACTCCAGACCCTAGCTATCTACGCAAAACCTTGGAAGGCACTAAAGAATATCCTTGGTTGGCATACAATCATTGACTATAGGAGAAAGTACCCTGATGCAAAATTCCAATTGTTGTACACGAGTTTTCACTCAAGCATACTAAAATTCATATGTAAGTGACAGAGCTCTACTCAGATAGTTTCTGGACATCATAACCGGAGTCAACCAATCAAATGAAAAGATTAATAAGATGGATAAAGAGAAAAGTATATGGTTTAAAGTGAACGGTGTTTCCCATATCTGTCTGAAGGCCTCTGCCAAGATGAACCTATCCTAATGGACTGAGATACCGGTCTGACTAATATCAACACAACTGGTATATACAAGGGGACCAGTGGTCGATAAACCTAACTCTAGGTCAACACAACTGGCATATACAAGGGCATCAGTGGTCGACTTTATTGAATTTATTCCGGTTGGTCTAATGGTTTGGTCTCAATTTTTTTTTTTGGTATCTCAATCACCCTAATTCACCCTAGAAAAGGTAACAACTTGAATCGTGTACCCCACCAAGTCACTTAAAAAAACAACAACAGAAGCATTAGGATTCAACGAGATATGGCGAAACTACCATGTTTTTTTTTTAAGTCTAACACCTGAGCTATGTGCTTTTATGAATAGACTCTGTAGATGTTTCCATCTAATCAGATTGATTCCTCAACTCCTACAACCAAGATGTTCCCATCCACTTAGATTGGTTAGTGACAACCTTAATAAGCATAAATTTCCAGGCATTGGAGTTTATTTATTGCAACTAAAAAGTTTATCCCATACCCCCAAACTTAAATCTAACATTGTCCTCAATGTTCTAAAGATAAAATTAAAAGCATGAACAAGGAGAAATTTTTACCACTCGAAGCAAAAGAGTTAAGGAAAGACATTACCGTGTTGCATGAGATTGGGTTACCTCCCAAGAAGTGCTAAGTTTAAAGTATTCAGCCAGACATCGGAAGGAATTAATCACCTCATAGAATCATAAAGTAATATCCGGAATAACTGCGGATCACCAAAACCAAATAGAGCTATCACAAGTAAAAGGAATCTGCAATATGCCAAGAAAATGAACAAATAAAGCACAACCTTGTCTAGTTTCCTGTTTAAGACAACTACATCTAGTTGTGGTTCAGGTTCACGTTCTATAACAGGGTCTAGATAAAATATTTCCATGGGTTGCATTTCCTCATAAGTTAGATCCAAATGTTCAGGTTCTAGAGTTTGTAAAAACTCAAATACAAACTTAGAAGCACATAATAATAACCTGAATTATTGGGGATCCTCTAAGTCAATCAGATTTGATTCACACATCTGACCACAATGAGAGTGGTGGTGTTCCTTAAATAAATGTGTCGACCCTAATCTCCTAAAGTAATTAGGTTTAGTTTCAAAACTCAATAACTGACACATTTCAAATTCCAAAGTTCCCACAATTGGAATAAAGGTTTTTGGTGGGAAAACAAAATCAATCTGGGTATCATAGCCTGCGTAAACCACATCAACCAGAGGATAGGTTTTTAACAACTGAACTTCTTCCTGGACATTATTAGGTTCGGGAAAACGCGTATGAAGATAATCTTGTAAAATGGTTGAGGCACATATGTCAAGTCCCAAGTGAGGGACCTTTCTAAGAGTTAAAGCACATGGAGAATGATGATCACCCCCAAACTTAGAGTTTTCAGTGTCTCTAGAAAGACTAGTCACAACTTCCCTTATATCTAGGTCATCAGATTCCTGGAAATGGTCAATTGATTCTTCTAAGTCAGGTTCATCCTCACTCATCTCTACGAGTTCATTTTCTTCTAAGAGTAGAGTTTCTAAATTTCTAGACTCAAAAACAATATTCTCAGGATAAACTAGTTCCTCTAAACCATCATTGGCTTCGTAATCAAAAGGAAGTACAACTTCGTCTAAAACGGTATTATCTCTAGTCAAATCCCCGTCTTTTTGAATAGGTGGATAATAATTAAAATTATCGGGATTTGAACCAGAAATATCATTATCATTATCAAGCTCAATATGAGTAACAAATTCCTGATCACCATGCCTAAATACTTCAGATTCTTCATCAACGTTGTCCACATCATACTCATCATTATCATAACATGGAAATGGCTGAACCTCATCTACACAAGGAGTGTCACCAATTCTAACCTCGATATCTTTATTATGCAAATAACTATCCTCATTTTCAAGAGTATTATTGGATACACTATATTGGAAATTCAAGTCATTTCGAGCAATATTTTCGTTCGTCTCTAACTCAAGTCTACGTGTCGACTCAACTATCCTCTCAAGGGTCTATTCTAAAGAAAGCTCCCTAAGTGTTGGATCTAAGTTTTCACTTAACCTACTGAGGATATCTTCCAAAGAAGATTCAGTCGTTGCTGCAGTTCTTTCGTCCATAACTACGTTGTTCACCTCATCTAACTTGTATGTCGATTCAGCTAACTTACGTGATTACTCAGCTAAATTCCTGAGAAACTCTTCTAGAGAAGGAATAGGAACTGAAGGATCATAAAAAGGACTACTTTTCAAAAGTTTTATTGTATCCTCTAAAGACGAAGAACTAGTATTATAATCTTCTTTCCCGTATGACCGATGCGCGCGTGGATAGTAATTGGGATGACCATGGTATGACCCAAAACCTTGAAAAGGTTGGCGTGTCCAACCACTATTCACACTATGATCATAAAAATAGTAATGTCCATGTTGTTCAGTCGAATAATCATTGTATTGGCTATACCAGTTCGACATCCTAACTGCAAGGGAATTCTAAACAAACACAAAGAAGGCTGACTCGACCACAACAAGCCTATTTTATCTAGCAAAAAAAAAGCATGATGGCTCCCTTAGATTGTTTCTAGATCAGCTTTTATTCTTTCGAAAAGGAATTCGTTACAATCTGAGCAAACCTCTCTGGAATCAATCCGAGTTAAAGTAAGTTGAATAGAGACGAGGGAAGCTCAATGGAGCTTTGATACCCAAGGCCTCACCGGCGTTACAAGGCGGCGTATTCAACTCACAGAAACCATCATGAACTTCAAAGTATGCTCAAAAGAGTAACCAATTTTTTCCGAACGACTTTCCTAATAAGCTCGTTACCCTATCGGTCTCGTTCTAGTCCAAATTTTAAGGCTTAGGTTCGCGTAGGTTACGTGTTCGGTGATGAAATCCGAGTCCTTATCTTGATTTGGCCAGGCCTTTCCCTTTACTAGAAAATTAAATCCGATTTCAGGTCCTCAATATATATGCATACAAAATCATCCAGTAAACCCGCTGACAGGGGATTCGCGGGTGTTTAGAATTATTACCTCCCGTTCCAGACGGGGGATGAACCGTTGAAGTCGACTCGGGCCACGAATCATATGTCATGTACGAACCCGAGGGGCCGAGGCGATATCGTAATCGCCGTCCTTCTCTGCAAACAGTTTATTTAGAACTACCCTTCCGTAGGGTTTTTAAAATTAAAGTCAAATGTTCAATGTCCAAAAGAAAAGAAGAAAAAAAATGTCCAAAAATAAAATATTACAAAAAATATAAACCTTAATTACAGTTTCTAGAAAAATAAAAATAAAATTATTTACAAAATATTCTTCTTCACTCCTTTTGGATTTCTCTTTTCTTTCCTTTTTGGGCTTTTCCTTTCTTTTCAGCACTTTCTCTTTTTCCTTTAGCTTAGCTCCAAATCTGAAAGCAAACAAAAATACCAAAACGCGTAAAAAGAACAAATAAAATAAAACCTAAAAACAAATCTATAAACAAATCCGCGTCGGCGGTGCCAAAATGATGATAGTTTTAATTGAGTTGTAGTTATAAGTTCGTTGAGATTTGTGAAAGCAAAAGATTTTAAACTTATAAAACTTAAAAATAGAAAACCTGTTGCAAAATTAATTTCAAGATTTAAAAATAACCGAGACACTGATTCCACTATTACACATGAATGAATGATGGTAAATAACCCAAAACTCTAATTATCTTTTAAGTCCCTTAGGCAAAAATATCAATTGTATTCCCTAAGCATAGATTATCAATTGACTAAACAAAGTATAACCTATTAGATTGATTCACAACTAATTAAGAAAATTATGCAAACAATTTAAAACTCTGCAAAAGCAGTGATTGAGTGAATTATAAATTAAAGAAAATAAAATAGTTACCAATTATTCATGCGTAAATAGCTTCTTCATTGCCTTGGTTGTGGGAGATTTAGCTCATTATCATGTTGGAAACACGCTCAAAATTTGATTTCATTGCTCAAATGGTGTTTAAAAATAATGAAATGGGAGAAAAAAGATTAAAATCGGGTTTGTAACACTTATATCTGTTACAAATCGAGTTGTTACAGAGAACGATAGAAATAGAGTGTCTTTGTCACTGTAGCACAACGACTGTCTTCTACATTCTAATGTTCTTCGTGTTATCTTCAATGGCAGCAGCAGCAGATCTCTTAAACTTACGTTTCTTTGATCTGTTTTCTCCCCCAATCTCTCTATAACCCTTGTACGACCCCCAAACACTTCTTTTATACTCAACAGGACCTCAAAATATCACTAGTTAATGCCAATATCTTCTCTTTACTCACTCTGCATATTACCGAGATTTCTTTCCCTGTTTAACTCCTACACGCTTTTGTTGCATCCAAACATACTCCAATTTCGCTCAGAACAAGAACAGAAAGATCCCAACACTTCAGACACGCGCAATCCTCAAACACTTCCCAGAAATAAAGCCGAGAATATATTTCTTCCCCGTTTGACTGAAACACCGAGGAAACTTCATTCTTTCTTCAAACTAACCAGGTTACCAGTCCTGTTTCGTCTTAACAGGCCCATACAAGTCCAAAACCATGAAATAATCCCCACAAAATCTTCTCAAACTCGATTCAGCAGTTATACAGGTGACAACATATTTCTCCCGTGCACGAACTGCTCTGGTTTGATCCCTTGGATTATCTAGCCAAATTCAGTCAAAACAGACAATAATACCACGCCTGTTACGCACAAACAACTCATCCCAAAGAATCTCAGCCATCGAATCTCTCTAAAACAACTCTAAATCACGAACCTTAATTCTGATAATAGCCTGTGAACAGTTTCCCGCCAAACTGAAAATTCAAATGAAGGGGACGACCTCCCCCTAACAGAGATGGGGGGGCGAATAGCAGTTGGCTCCCCTGAGATGCCCCTTAACCAAACTGAGAGTCCGCATAGCAAATGTCCTTCGGGGGTGCTCCGCATAATTTTTCGAGCCGATTTTTCCAAAAATGTTTATTTCCCAAAAATGCCTACAAACACACAAAACACCATAATAAATACAAAATTGAGTACCAACAATACAGACATTGAGGACAAATCAGACACAAAAATGTGTCTATCATTTCTGTGGAATCAATACTTTCAACTTGGAGCATAAATATCTTCTGTTTCCCTTTACAGAAGTGGCCCTGCTTGTACACCTCATCACAATTATAACACAACCCCTGTGCTCTTCTTCTATTCACTTCCTCTTGAGTTAGGCGTTTAATAGTAGGAGAAGTACCAGTGGTTTTGGATGGGGGAGTGAAAAGTGACGTTGGGGTGGTAGGAACAAATTTAGGTGAAGTTAGAATAGGCTTTGGTGGAAAAGTTGGGGATGAGAACCGCCTATTTAAGTGAAATGAATTGGTGAATGATCTAGTAAATGGCTTGGTAGCTGAGGCAGCAAGATTAAATTTCTGTTCTTGTAGTCTAGCTAGAGAAAAGGCCTCTGAAAGTGTAGCTGGTTGAAACACTGAAACAGATTTACAAATTTCTTCTTTGAGACCATAAGGAAACTCATGATACAATAAGTCTCAATCAGAGAAAGGTTCATATTAAGCATTAAGGATTTCAATGATTCAAAGTCCTCATAATAATCATCCACAGTTGATCTTTGAATAAGCTTATTAAAACTACCCACAAAATTTTCTTCAATATGATTTTTAAATCGAGCACACAAATGAAGAACTAGATCTGACCATGTAATACGAGGTCTATTAACTTGAAAATTTAAAAACCATTTCTCAGCTTTACCTTCCAAGTAGATTGCAGCAATATTCACTTTCAGATGTTCCTCAATATTGTTGAGGTGAAAGTATCTTCCGCTCTTATGAATCCATCCCCTTGGGTTATCACCATCGAATCGTGGAAAATCCAATTTAGGGAATCTATGATGTTGAGGCGGAAAAAATTGGTGTTGGGTATGAAAGAAATTATGATCAGTATGGGTACCATTGTGAGAACCACTGCTCGCTCAGGGTTTGGTTGAGTTTGATTTTGCTCAAACAGCTTGAACAATGTATCAAATTTCGAGCTCATAGTATCAAACTTACTGTAAAGATCCGCCAGCTCAGATTTAATTAGATCTTGATCACCCTTGAGTTTCTTCACCTCTGTTCAACTTCTTTTAATGTCATGATGAAAAAAAATTTGGAGTGATTTGAGCTGAATTGACACGGCTCTGATGCCAATTGTTGTGGTGTAACAACAAGTAACTATCAGGATGAATTAGAAATGATGGAAATGGTAAGATAAATCTCAAATCCACAAGGGATTGAGCCAAATCTGGTTCTGAAAGAACACAACCACAGGTTTTTTCTTATTGACTTTTCTATCTGAGAAGATAATACTCTTCTCTTACACAATAAATACCAATGATCGAACTCAGCCAAGACCCAGTGGATTGGACGCACGTGTCACAATCTGGCTGGTCGATTACTAACTAATAAAGTAATACAGGAATTTAATAAAGGCACCCCTAAGAACTACTAGTAGAAGACTCCACAGTTTGAGTTTAGCAGTCACATTGTGACAAAATATCAGTCACCTCACAATAACTTAACTATATGGTGGTAGAAGAAGTTACTGCGGAACCACAAAGTCTGAGACGAAGAACTTTGTGATTAATTTTTATATCTTACCTATCGGAGATAAATCTCGAGCAAATATTAGAGAAAATAATACTCAACATGATATAACAAGTAAAATTAGAATACGCAACCACAGAGAAAATAATTGGATCTGGCTTCACGAATGCCAAATGAAGTCTTTAAGTCATTAACCTAATATGGTTTTGGAAAAACCTAGGTTAAACGAGAATCGACTCTAGTACGCAACTAGGACACATGAAAGTGTCGGGATTAGGTTTTCCAGTTGCTAGAGTTCTCCCTTATATAGTCATTCAAATCAGGGTTGCTTACAATCAAAGCTAAGATAACTTAGTAACAAAGCATTCAATATTCACCGTTAAATGAAATACTGATTTAAGATTCAAGCTAAGTCTGCTTAATAATAAAGAAATGAATCTCCACCGTTAGATGGTCTTAGCTTGTTACACAGAAATGAAATATACCTTCATTCAGATATAGGTAACCGTACCTAGACGTGTATATTGATTTGGCTCAATAATAGTTAACCGAAGTTAGCAATATGAACACTTTTGTCTTAACCATATTCATCTAACACTTCTAGATCAAATATGATGATCAATAAATCTAATTGTATATCAAATAGAGTTGTTCAATTGTTCATTATCTCATAGAAATATATATGAACAAATTGAAGTAAAATCGGATTGATTCGTAATCGTACAAATTACTTATACAATAATCAACTCATGAACATTAAGCCACGGTTTCCAAAGATTGTATTCCTTAATTCATAAACATTTTATTTCATGAGTATGAGAATCATACTTAACCGATTTTAGAACTTAATCACTGTGTTTGCGAACCAGGTACGCAAACAACAGCTCTGGACCTTGGCCTTGTCCAGCCTCGCATACTAGGTACGCAACCATCCGTCCCGGACCCAACTCAGGTGAAACCGTTGGCATACTAGGTACGCAAACAAGGTTCCAGTACCTTTACAGGTAAAACCGATCGCATACTGGGTACGCAAACAAGGCTCCCGGACTTGAATCACAACAATACAGTTCGCATACTAGGTAAGCATACCGTGTTGTATCCAGACATGGTTAATTGTTCTAAACTCCCATTTCAACCATAGAAACATCCTTAGAAGGCGACAATGGATTTCCCACACATACGATTCAAGTGATCAATACGAAACTTTCCAAGTCGACATCAAATGATTGTCTCACACAAATCATGTAAGATGTTTCAAGGCAATTTCCACATGATCATCTTTTGACTTAATATTTAGTTTCCAACAAATAAATTGTCTTCAACTAAACTTGTCAAAAATATGATGATTATAGCTAAAAAAAAAAGCTTTCAACTCGTATTTCGAGAAATAGATAAGCGAGATAAACTCGGCTAGAAATATCAAATGTGTATAATATAAAAGTCTATATAGCTATACAACTTAGTTTCATTAAAATATAAAATATAATAGACTTCTGAGTGATAGATAAGTTTTAGTATCCACATACTTTTTGTTGATGAAGTTCCTCCAAGCTCTCCTCAGTAGATCTTCGTCTTCAATCGATGAACGTCGTGGAGTATAAAGCTCAACTACACATTCTATCATAATCCGAGACATAGTTATAAGTATACTAGAAACCAAGACTATAGTTTTGATCAACTAAACTTGACAAACAAGCTTGAGATAGCAACACTTGCGATTTCGACCGAGCAATGCTCTAACAGTACAATGACATGTTCATGAAGGTTAGCCGAAACTATCCAATTAGACGATAAGCTTAACCATTTTCATATATCACTTTAAGACTTTAATCTTGAGTCATAAATGTGATCAAACATATCTAGATAGTGTTTTTAGAGAGTTGTTCATACTAGATTCATATGAATCTACATTGCTGAACAATTTTGTATTCAATTGAATAATAGAAAACATGATTTTGAGTACAGGTCACTGTCGAGTATATATACCGGATTCTCTCTTCTCTCGACATTAGACTCACACGTTCTCATCACACACTGCACACTAACAAATGACACACTCACACTGCTATTACCCTCCCTCAATCTCAAGTGGTATGTAAAAGACAACATGAGATTGCACTAACAAATGACACACTCACGCGCACACACCAGCACACACATTCTGTATCTATAATAGACAGGAAGTAGGAAGAAGTATGAATTACAGTTGGTGTAGATGTGCAGTTGGAGGAGGCAGTACTGATGCATAAAGATATTTGTCTGCACTAGAAGTAGAGCAGCAATTGGGGAAGCAACCAACAAAGCATCCAAGAATACACACAGGTCCATATATGGCGGGCTCAGGAACAATGTGAGGTCGATGAAGAAATGTCGATGCAGCAGCTTTCTCTGTCGCAGGAGGTAGACCACTTAATTGTGCAGCAGTAGTTGGTGTAGATAGATGAAGAGACTGTTGATGTAGCACTACACATACTTGCAGAATAAGAGAATTCACCGGAAAGCTGCATTCGCAGAGCATAAGCAAGCAGTAGGACTAGTGAAAGTTGGTGGAGACTAGGCTGTAGTTGTTGATGTAAAGGAATACAAAGTGAACAGTGGGGACATCTTAGAAGTAATCATTAATTGCAGTAATAGTTGTAGTAGTTGGTGTAGATAAAATCAAATAGGTACAACAACAACATTAACCATTGGTGTAGGAAGCAGTAGTTGGTGATGGAAAAGTATACTAAGTGAGCAGTAGTTGAGAAGTAGGCAATATTGGATAAGTATGGTAGTAGAAGTAAGTAGTACCAGTAGAGAACACCATAGAATTCCAGGAACATGAGCAGTAAAGGTATAGGGCAGCACACACATCTCATGACAAAACTCACACAAAAGAATCTCAATAGAAGCACCTGCCAACTAATCTACCACTGAAAAACACCAACTCCAATTACCATTCTCAACTGTAATACTCAATTTTTCAAGCCAACAACAAGCATTAAAAGAATTCCATTTCTCCACTTATTTCAGTCTTTTATTCGCAGCATGATCTTAGTTGAACCTTGTCTTATTCAATGACAAACATGAAAGTAAAAGATAACTAAACCAGGCTACATCTGAATTGAATGTAGACTCATCAAAGAGAAATTCAATATCTGATGCAGTACCAAACCAATTCCAAATACACTCATCACTCTCAGCTCCATCATTGAAACACACAAGATTTTCAACACGACACAAGTGAGGACCGTCTTGAAGTAAGAATTGAATTACTGAGTATGAATATGAGCAATTTAAGCACTAGATTTGTGCAGCAAAACTTCATCAACAATAATCTCAACCTTCTACTGAATCTATTTAGTGGAACAACTTTATGTTTTCATCTAACCATCAAATTTGTGGCAGACTCTAACATGCTCAGACTCAAATAGCAACAGGAATCAAGAACAGTAAATCTTGATTAAAAAATTAGATGAAACAACTAATTATGATGAAGAAACAAATTATGACGAGGAATTGAACGTTGTTGAGGTAGTGAATCATAAATCGAACACATAAAATCAGATCTAAAGTAATCAAAATATCAAATTCGAGATTACCAGCTTTGACCTAATTTTCCCGACGAAGAAGAAAAACCAAATGCTAGATCTGAGAAGTATGCTTGATTCCATTTGAAGACGTAGCAGTGAAGCACCAGGATCAAATGTCACTCCACACCAATAACCACCAGTAACAAATCTTCATCCGAACTCCATGAATCTTCAGACAAAACTCCTTTAACAACCAAGATGTAGTCAATTGTTTCTTGAGATGCAGAAAAGAAACATCAAAACTGAGCGAATTTGTCTTTTAAGAAGTAAACTCGGATCAAATTTCATCACAGAGATCAATTTCTGATGACAACTACCAGCATAGAAGAGCAAGAACAACAGCAGGGAAGATGAGTTAAAGAATTTAGGTTGAATCAGCGGAAGATAGGATCGATACCCTCAGAAATTTAGATTTCTGAGTCTGATACCATAATAGATTCATATGAATCTACATTGCTGAACGATTTTGTATTCAATTGAATAATAGAAAATATGATTTTGAATACAGGTCACTGTCGAGTATATATACCGGATTCTCTCTTCTCTCGACATTATACTCACACGTGCTCGGAACACACTGCACACTAACAAATGACACACTCACACTGCTATTAGTTCAAACGTCGATTATCTCATAGAAATAAATCTGATGCATCTGAAAATATTCGACATGGTAAGTACATGTAATGTATACCTGTTCGTGAATATTTTTGTCATGGTACGTGTACCGGATATGTATACTCTTTAGACAGAAATGGGTTCAGGAACTCACAGATCTTTTATGGTTTGCATACTGGGTGTGCGTACCTTTTTGGTTTGGAAACCAACAGATGTTTTCCGGTTTGCATACTGGGTATGCACACCTTCCTGGTTCACGAGTCAACAGACTTTTTATGGTATGGATACCGGGTATGTGCACAAAAAAGTCGCCGCCGAACTATAGCTACACCGGTACGTGTACTGGAATGCATACTGTCATGTATCCAGATTTACAATAGTTTTATATCTCTCTAATAATCAGTATGAAAAATTCTTGAATATCGTCAATGACACATATCACTATTCCAGGCTATTTTCAAATGATTAAATCTTAAATCATAATTAGGTCATGGGCAATAAATTGTCCTTAACCAAATTCATCAAGTATGAACAAATGTGCTTAAGCTTAGTCATATTTCAAGAACGATATTCAAGACAAACTTGACTCGAAATTTCTATTATGCATGTACTGTCTAATTTAGTCATGCGACAATGTCTCACATATAGAAAGGGTGGTTCAGTCTTCACTTACTTTTTGTTGAAGAAGTTCTCCAAAAGCTTCGGTTCATCTTCGTCTTCGAACGGTAGAACGCAATGATGTATGGTACTTAAATACACACTTCTATGCTAATCCGAGACTTGGCTAAATGTAGACTAGAACAATATATAATTTTGATCAATTAAATTTGACAACAAGCTTGAGATAGAAACACTTGTGAGTTCGGCCGAGCATTGCTCTAACAAGAACCATTCGTTTCGTCTCATCCTTAATTTGGTACTGAAATTAAATGATTTGTGCATAATAATCTTTTTTTTTTATTATTCCATGACACTTTATTGTCCAAACTGTGCGTTGAAATTAATCCAACATTCGTTACTCTAGGTCATCAAATTCAACAAAGAAAAAGCCATGCATAGGGATGCCCCCGATATCCCCAACAAATAATCAACCTCAATATTCTACACTACAAGAAAATCTACCTATTGCTACATTATATATTGTCACACCTTCAATATAGGTGTTGCAAAAGAAAATTTCTAGTCACATCACTTCTCAGGTGCAGCTAAAAGTTATAATTTACTGCTGTAAAATGAAACTTTTGCCACACAACTATAGCAACAATATGAAAAGAATGTGGCAAAAAAGTATAGTCTCTTGCTGCAGTAATAGAGAGTGGGTGCATCAATAGACTTCTTGCTGCATAGGTTATCGCGACATCAGTAGCGGTTTATGTCGTAACCATTGGGTGCTACAATAGGTTAAGTTTCTTGTAGTGCTATTTGAATAATAACTAATGATCATT
Organism: Papaver somniferum; assembly: GCF_003573695.1. Lineage (NCBI taxonomy): Eukaryota > Viridiplantae > Streptophyta > Magnoliopsida > Ranunculales > Papaveraceae > Papaver > Papaver somniferum. The sequence goes on along the minus strand of NC_039359.1, from coordinate 187,392,342 downwards.
CTGGATAAATCTGAATTGTATGTATTTGTTTTTAAAATAGGATTTTTTTTCCGCTAAAATTAAAATCAGGCATATGATTTAAGTGTAAACTTTTGGTGAGTCATTTTTTGGATAAATCTTAATTGTGTGTATTTTTTTTTATTTTTCGATTGTTCCCTAAAAATAATGAGCCTAATGAAAATTACTTTTTGTATTTTAAAAAAGAGGATATGAAGTTCTTTGTTATTTGCAGGTTGACGAATGACAATTAATTTATTATAGTTGTTACATGGTTGTAACGTTTAATTTTTTCACTTTATTTTTTTTTATTTCCACATTAATTTTTTTAATTGGTGAGTAACTAATTATGAAGGTTATCAATGTTGTGGAGGAAGGTTACAAATCTTACATCGTCGGATATCTATGGATGGGATGAGACTACGATGGCTGGATATAACGTTGTCTCTGAAAATGTTATCTGACGTCAAAGACTCAAAAACCCCGTCTATTTTTTATTCTAGATATCATTTTTCTCATTATATTTGTTTAACTATATAATAAAGGTTACTTTTTTGTGATAAATTTTTTTCACAAAATAATTTATTGGTAATAAAATATGGAGGAAAACACTTTGTTCAAAATATTATTATTTTTTATATTTGAAAATTATTGTTTTTATTCATTTTACGAGTCTTTTAAATAACTCTCTTTACCATGTAAAATATTTTTTGCATAATTTTTTATATTAAATAATAATATTTATTTATTTTCTCGTATTAAATGAATAAAAACAAATCCTATTTAATAATTAATGTTTTTATGCAAAGTAGATCGGAAGAAAGAAGAGCTACAAATACCTGGTAGGAATCCTTGTCACCAGCTGGGCACCAACACCCTTCTGTATGACAATCCCTAATCTATGAAAAAATAAATTACATTTCTTTGCGCTAACATCAAACCTAGACAAGTGATTGTGCAGCCTCTTCAAAAGATCCACAAAATCCTCGCCAAGTTCTCCAAATGTCATGAAAACTAAAGTGCCAAAGCCAAAAACTTGAACCAAACATTTATCAAAGTATTTTTATTTATGAAATTATGAAATTATATTAACCTAAAAATATATATAATATAAATTTTAAAAATAGAAGATAGTGATTTTATTTATTTCTTTTAATAAGCATTTGAGAAATGAAAATAAAGTAACTCTCTATCCATTTACAAGCACACCAAAAGGAAGCACTTGACACAGACATGATATATGGACACGACAAGAAGCGGATATAGAGATGTGGCAATTTCTCATAAACCATGACGCAAATACGTTACGAAATCAATAATATTTTCTACTAACATAAATATATATAAAATAAATGTAACTTCTAAGAGATTAAAATAATGTGAATGAATAAACATATATATATATATATATATTATAAGGGATAGTGGTGTTTTTCTGTATGGACAGACATCCACAGTTTAGACACATAAAGAACGGCTAAGATGGTCCACTAATAAGAGACATGTGCTTTCTACCCAATGGACGAATATCCACATTTTGGACACTTAAAGGACGGTTCAGATTGAACCACCAAATTTACACGCCCTAAATTTCAGTCAACGCATTTCGTATTCTTTTCACTCTTACTCTTCTTCAATGCACAAGGCGCAATTCTTGCCATTCAATGGGACATCCGTTTCTGTTCTCCTTTAATATAATAAAATACAAAACAAAGCTTGGCTAACTTAGTCTAGATAAAGAATGGTCAAGATTTATCTACGAAGAAGATAAATCTACGGTCGTGGTTTGTTCAAGTTAACCATGATAAATATTTTATTAATTAATGTCCCATTAATTTCTCATGATGAATGATTAATTAAATTTTTATTATAAGTGTCACCTTAAATAATGTAATAAATACATATTTTTATTAACAAATAATTTTACTAAAAATCATATTAATAAATATTAATGGTGGTAGTGGAAGTGGGGGTGGTGGAAACGGCGGCTAGTGTTTCTGAGTAGTGGAGGCGATAACATTACTGGTGGTGGAATACATAGTGGGCGGATGTTGGTGAACAGAGTTGGACAATAATAGTTATATGTGTTTACAAAAAGGGGAACATTGTATTGTAAAAGATGTAGTTAGCTTTTTTTAGCACGAACTTTGAGGACAAAAATCAAATATCTCTAGGAGGATACCAAATCATATAAGACAATATGATCGTGACCGATGGATCAACTAAATGGTATCCCTGCTATCTATGGTACCCGATTGAATAAATTATAGTTTTTGGTGTTAAAATAAAATTGATTAAAATATAAAAGAGAATATAACAACAACAAGAAATGATAGAAAAAAATTAATTGACGACTTATGTTTGCACAATCTAAACTTTATACATGACGTTTCTGATTAAAAATTAAAAGCTCGCCCAGATGTGGGGGTGGCAACGGTGGTGGTGGGGAAAAGAAGTGGTGTCAGGTGATTTTGTGGTGGTGGCAGGTGTTGTTGAGTAATAAAATATTATGTTTATGTGTCGCCACAAATCAGTTAACATTATACAGGCAAAAAAAATGTAGTTGATCGTCTTAATCATAAAATAAACTCGGCTAAAATAGATGACTATTAAAAAAACACTAGAATGTCATATTATATAAAATAACTGCAAACGAATGGTACAAGTCAAAATCAGTACATAATAAAACAACTTATTATTGAGTCGTCATGTTACGACACGGGTTAAATCATACCTAGGTGATCTTTTTTTCATGTTTCTTTGTTTTGTATTATAAAACAAAGTTTGGCTAAGTTAGTCAACTTAAAGAGCGATCTTCATTTGCACTCCCAGTTAACATTACGTATTCTCTTCTTCCCATCTCAAAACTAGCAAAGGGGAGAAATTTGATCGACTGTAAATAGTAAACCTATTTTCCCATAAAACTAAACAGTTGATTCTCTCACTCACATCTGGTAGGAGAAGTGGATCAAAAAACCTTAGTTTCCCACTTTTGAGCAAACCTAAATCAGAATTAAATTTGGGAAGAAAAGATAGACTATAAAGAAAAAAGAACTTAAATCCAATAACATACTTCCCCTTGACCTTCTACCCTTGATCATTTGGTATCATCCTCGAAATATTTCATATTTGGGTTAATTCATTAAATTTTTTTTGGTGTCGTCCTCAAAATTTGTTTAGGGAGAAGATAAATCAATTGTTGTTTACGTAAGTGTTTACAAGTGACGTGTCCATCCAACGGTCTTAATATGTATACATCATTATTATCTCATTAATTTCTCATAATAAATATTTTATTAATCCCTCATAATAAATGTCTTATTAATTATCTTAATAGATAACAACTTTGTTAATAATTACATCAGTAGATATTAAGGATCGCCAAGGTACTGTTTGAGTGGTGCATGGGGTTGGTGGCGGTAGTGATGCTGGTGGAAAAGGTAGTGGTAACGAGTGGTTATGGTGGTGATACTGCAGTTGGTCAATGTAGTAGTTTGCAATGTATATTCAGTGTCGTTATGACACAAATAACATTATATGGAAGCCGTGCTTGATTTTTTATTGTTAAAATAAGTTTGGATATAATACAAAAAAAATAATAAAAAATTATGAATAACAGTTGTCACTTCACACATAGTCATGACGGGCCAAAATTCTTCCATAGGTGGATCAAACCAAATTAGCAACCATATTTGCCCCATAAAAACCTGAAATTCCTAAGATCTTTTATAAAATTACACTAAAATATATTAGAGTATAAAAACAAGTGGGGGCTGGTGCACCCATTCGTTTCATATGGCTCTGTCACCGTATATAGTAACAACAAATGAATGACACCAATTAAAATTAACGTAATTTTTTTTACTTAATTTCGAGAACGCATAGTTGCGACACGAGTCAACTTCTAGTTTGTATTAAAATAGTGTATCACATATATATATGTGATGTCACTGATGTGTCTGACACGTAAATGCGACCGTCCAAATGCCGGACTCGAGTCCATCGCGGACATGTGACCATTTTAGAAATCAGCATTTACCCTTAAACGAGTGATCACCCACGCGCTGCCCAGGACTGAAGCTATCTATAAATCAGCATTTACCCTTTAACTAGTGACTGTTTTAGATCCAACAACCACCGATTTGAAAAGCATATAATTTACGAAAGAGAATCTAAATTATAGAAAATTATATTTCATGAAAAAGACATTTTATATTTGGTTTTTTACTCATGTATTTTTTAAAAAAATTATAGAAAGCAGATTTACCAACTCTCGGTGGCCGATGCAGATTACAGAACACATCACATAATTGAACACATTACACATGTGATTTTGTAGAAAGAGAAAAAGAAAATAAACTTATTTTATTATCTGAAAATAACTTATTCATTTCGTAGCAATTGGGTTGGGTGTTCTTTTGTAACTTTGTAAGGTGGTCCCTACTCCCTACCAATTTGCCGCAATTCTTTCCATGGTACTAGCATCGCAAAGGTACGGGCTTCTATCCCCCACGTAGTCTCCTAGTTTTCGCTGGTTTGGTAACATACTCCCAAAGGGGGTTAATTACTACTAGCCTACTAGGTATGCGTATGTCTACAACCTTTGCTAAGGGTGGGATTAGTCCTGTCCTATGGTGCCGGCGTTGCCAAAATCCAGTTAAGAAAACATCCCGATTAGATTCTAATATGAAATCCGTCTCAACCTGTGTTAACTGTTAGCTTAGGTATAGTCAGATAATACCTAATGGTTTCGGCGTCACCAATTACACTGAATTAGGGAAACATTTCCGGTTAGATGCAATTAAGAATAGGGACGGACCCAGGATCATCTATGAGGTAGGGCTAGTGCATAGTGTGAGGCAACGAATTTTTACAGCATGTTAGATTTTTCTTTTTTTAGATACTAAAGATGGGAATTTTATTAACTGCAAAAGCTTAAACTGACTGACAATAACTGACTCTATATAATGCTAGGAGGTTATCAAGCCATGTCCTAGTTTTTTTTTTTTTTTGACACAAAAGCAAGATATTACTAAAGATAGATATTACACTTTGGGTAGATCATCAACATCCCTTAAAATTTCTACATAGTATTCAGGGATGTATCCAAAAAAGTCAAAAGATGATCTAGTGATTCTATCATTATTAACTAGTTTATGAGCTGCATTATTAGCAGATCTCCTTACATAATTTACTGAACTACTAGAAATTTCTTGTACCAGGTGCTTTATTTCTATAGTAAGATCCTGATTTTCCCACTGTACATACAGGGTTGCACCATTCAGAGATTTCACTACATTTATACAGTCTGTTTCGAACATAACATTTGAAAGATTCAAAGAATTGGCCCAAATAACAGCTTCTTCAACCGCCAAGCATTCAGTATGTTCAGCATTTAGTCCTCCATAGCAGTATCTTCCCCTGCAGGTACCTGAAACATCTCTTATTATTAAACCAATTCCAAAAACCTTACTGTTCTTGTCAAATGAAGCATCAATATTAATCTTGAGATGACTAGAGGGAGGAGGTTTCCACATTTGAATACTATCCATAGGCGCCTCGACATTCATCTGATTTGTGTTAAAACAATGAAAGCATTGTTGTACAAGATATTTAATTTTGATAACTGTGCTCAGTGTATTTGAAGTTGTGTTACGGAAGACTTTGTTGCATCTGTTTTTCCAAATTTGCCAACAAGTAATCATGGTAGTAATTAACCATAGTTCCCAAGAGTGTTGATTTCTAACTGCATGATCCATGAACCAGCTTATTATCCAAGAACGTAAAGAAGCATGTGCAGATTGAATACCGTTAACATTGATGTTCATGGAAACCAGATCGATCTAGTTATATGACATTCAATTATGATATGTTCTAGTGCTTCAGGAGCTTGCTTGCACAAAGGAAAAAAAAGTATCAACATCTTGTTTATAAAAACTTAGTTTTACTATAGTTGGGACTATATTTTTAAGGCATTTCCACATGAAAAGCTTGACCCTATGATGAGTGTTAGATTTCCACAGTTCTCTCCACACTTGTTTAAGAACTAACTGTGTCTGTAACTGTCTTTGTTGGGAAACTAAAGCATTATAAGTAGATTTAACAGTAAATACTCCCTTACTGTTTATCTCCCATATAATAATGTCTTGACCATGTTGAACTAGATGTATTTTCAAGATTAGTTAAGTTGTATGGTGTTTAAACAGGGCATTAACCAGAGGAATATTCCATCTCCTTGGATTCTGAAGCATAAGATCACATACATAAACTATTCTTGCAGGTTCTGCATAACTATTATTTGGAATTGGTGGATGATCAAGACCCTTTATCCATTTGTCATACCACACTAAAGTTTTTGTACCACACCTAACATCCCATCTATGATATTTCATGACATTCCCCAAGCCTTTTTCTATACCCTTCCAGATCCGAGAAGAGTTAGGATTATCTGTCGAAAGATGGATGAAATCACAGAATGGAGAGTACTTGGGTTTCAGCACTTTGACCCATAACTGATCATGCTCTGTACAAAGCCTCCATGCTAGTTTAGTAATAAGGGCCATATTAAAATGTTCTAAATTCCTAAAAGACATACCACCATCAACTTTAGATAGACTCAGTGAGTCTCAAGCAATGAAATTTATGCCTTTGTTGTTTTTGTGACCCCACCAAAATCTCCTTTGAATTGCATCTAGTTGTTTCAAGGTTTGTTTGGGTAGCTTGAATTTGCTCATATAGTGGGCAGGAATGGAATTTAAGAAAGTTTTTACCATTGTGGTTCTAGCTGATTGATTAAGAATTTTTGAGTTTCGTCCACTTAGTCTATTTTGGAAAGCATCACTAATTCCCTTGAAAGAAAGTGATTTAGACTGACCCAGTAAAATTGGTAATCCAAGATACTTATCAGAGGTACATAGTTTCTTGACTCCCCAACTTCTGGACTATGTCTAATTTTTGTTGATGTGACAAATCTCATGTGATAAAAGCTGATGACTTAGAGAAATTTATCATCTGACCCGATAAGTCTCCAAATTTTTTGAGAATATCCAAGACAGAAGATATCCTCTTATGATCAGCTTGAAAGAAGAGCAAACAATCGTCTGCAAACAAAAACTGATTTATTGATGGAGCTTCTTTAGTGACTTTGATACGTTTGATGAGTAGGTTTTGGTCAGTAATAATAAGAGATCTAGACAGGAACTCCATTGATTTTATAAAAAATAGGGGATAAAGGATCCCATGTGGAAGACCCCTTGTAGGGATATACTTATTACAAAGACTCTCATTGAGCTTTATTGCAATTTGTGTTGTTGAGACCGGTGTAGTCAATCTCCGCACTCTCAGCCGAGATCTCGGAGATATTTCGCGTTTCGTCCCAAGAGCGAGACGATTTTCATTATACCCTCGAGACGATATTTTCAGAGAAATTTCGAATGGTACCGGTCTTATCGGTCAGAACCGGTTATCTCGGCCAGAATTTTTTTTTTTTTTTTGCTTCACTAGATCGACTAATCTGACGTTCACAAACAAAAATTAAATAGAACCGTCTTTGTTGATTTCACATACAAACATTAAAGGAACCATTTTTTTAATGATTCATCTTATATATTGAAACCAAACAGGCATGGAAAAGATCTAATTAACCTGATAAACAAGCTAAGAAAATCAATCACACAAAAATGGTTTTGTGAAAGAAAAATGATTATAATTAAGGAGCTATTAGACTAGGAAAATTACAACTTCTTGTTGTCGTCGAAGAACTCCTTGAATCAGTTTTGGTGTACATATCTACTCTTTTTTTTTTTTTTTTTGCAAAGACAAAGTAGAGACGAAGGTTCCTTTAAGCAGATAAATTAAGATTCTCAATCGACAATAGAATCACGATTTCGATTTAACCAGATTCTGAATATCTTCCCTAGAGAATTGAACAAGCAGCAGAGAGAAATGTTAGAAGATGGGGGAGAGAAAAAATTGGAAAAGAAAGAAAAAAGAAACCTCGCGTCAAAGTTTTCTAAGTTGCGGCGCCACATGGTGTGACAACTCATCAAGGAGGAGAGTGTGATGAGGTAGGTGTGGAGAATAAAATTTCCAGTAGTATGCGTGTGCAATATTTAGGCGTTTTACAAATTTATCTGCGATGCGTCCAATTTACATCCTCAAGTCCTTGTCGGTGCTACACAAGATATCGTACCGGCGAGGAAATGTGAAGTGTGTGTGGTAATTTAAAATTTCGGGAAATTTATATAACTTAACAGGTGTATTATGCGAAAAAATATTTGCCATAAAAACTATAGATGTGAAATTTATAACCGATATTGCACCGATATTTGAAATCGAGATCTCCTCGATATAATGTTGTACCAGTGTACCGGTTGCAGCGAGACAAGACCGGTATCCGATATTAACTACATTGATTGAGATACACTGATGGATGAATTCTCTCCATTCCTGACAAAACCCCAAATGTTCAAGCATTTTATCTAGAAAATTCCATTCCAGTCGATTGAATGCTTTTGACATGTCGAGTTTCAAAGCTATGTTACCATTTTTCTTTTTAGATTTCTTCATGGAATGGATCAACTCATGTGCAATAATAATGTTGTCGTTAATTTATCTTTTCGGAACATAAGCCACCTGAGTAGGAGAAATGATTTTATCCATAAGAATTTGTATTCTCTTAACTAGAAGTTTAGAGATGATTTTGTATGTATTATTACAGAGACTTATTGGTCTGCAATCATTAGGGGTAGCTGCAAACTTAGATTTTGGGATTAAACAAATTGAAGTGTGGTTTAGATGAGATGGAAGCTTTCTAGTTGAGAATTTTTTTTGAACCATTGCAATTATATCATCTCCTATTATACTCCATTGAGTCTGAAAGAACCCAGCTGGGTAACCATCAGGACCCGGAAAATTCCAGCCATGTCCTAGTTACACCATACTTTCTGCTGAATTTCGCAAGTTTATCAGCGACCTTATTACAATTTCTAAAAACAAAATGGGATTCGCATCTCTGGATAGTCTTTAAGGAATTAATAACATCAAGGAGAATGACTTCGTTTTCCCAGACTATTACTGGAGCAGCATTGTTGATGTAGCTTGCTATATCCTTTAAATATGTTAGATATATAAATTGTAAAAGCTATACGTAGAAAATGTAGTAAAACAGTGATTTAAAGGAAGAAATAATGAGTTTCCACGGATATTGAAATGAAAAAACATAAAATGACAATCAAATTTTAGTAAGTTCTGAAATTTTCTTAACTAATTGGTACACATGTTAAGTTATAAGTGGGATAAACTCAACCATTCACATTACTCATACGTAAGAAAAAAATCATAAATCTCACCCGGATTATAGCCCCCTTTAGCCTCTTGATGGGTCCGTCAGTGATTAAGAATCCGTTTAAGTTTGGAACTAACGAGTATAAGATTGGGATAGAGGCATATATAGTTAGTCATGATTAAGAGCTAGCTAGGATCGGTTAATGGGACGAGTTCGGCTTGGTTAGTGGGCTAAGGCATGATCTCAGTTGCCCAACCTAGAGAGATCCAGACGACTGTTGTCGCTGTTGAGAGTATTAATCTTATATTATCTGGGTTGTTTAAGATCCTGCGGTTTATAATTTTAGGGACACTCCACTCATTGCCAATTGGTTTTGAGTTGGATGCCGATAATCTAATATGGTATCAGAACATGCTATTTGTGTTGAGTCATTTGATCACACCTTTACTCTGCGTCATCCAATTTATTATTCACGTGTTAGACCCAACAAGACTACCCATGAGGGGACGTGTTGAGATTATTAGTCCCATATTATCTGGGTTATATATGATCATGTAGTTTATAATGTTTAGGTCCACTTCACTCATTGCAAATTGGTTTTGAGTTGGATGCCCATATTCTAACGGTCGCTAGAATATTGCTATAATATATAGATTATCTTCTAGTGTTCAACAAAATTTATTTTTGTTAACCTTATCGAACCACTTTTCGTTTTCTTATTATGGAAAGGGTAAATAATGGCAACTGCAAGATGAAACTTATCTTATATAAAGACAAATCTCTTTATTGATGTTTAGAAAATCTCTCAAAACTAAACACAAGCTCTAATCTTGCTCATATGATCAACCAAACTTTGGTGATCATATATATATAGAAATATGAATTCCTTTTCCTAGTCCTATTACCTTATTACATGTCTTTCCTTTTCTTAGAAATAGATGACTTCTAATTCCCTTAGGATTACATCAATTTCCTAATCTTGTCCTAACCAGCTTGTTAGTGACTTCTATGTTGAATTTTAACCAACATTCTCCCCATTAAGCTTCAACCTTACCCGTGATATATCTTGTACTCCAATGAATTGTCTCATTTCTTCAAACTTGATCCGAGCTAATGCCTTTGTCAATATATCTGCTTTCTGCTCAGTTCTTGGTATGTGTTCAACGTTGATAATCTCTTTCTCGATAAAGCCAAGTCTGGTCTTGTGTGTAACAAGTATCTAAGGCATCCAACATTTCTTCTATAACTCGTTGGATCAATCTCAGCTTCTTCTTGTGCCTTTGAAACTTTAAGTCCAAACTCCATTGGTATCTTAGTTGGATTACAAGTTTAAAGTCCTGCTTCTTTCAGAATTCTCCTTGCATAAGCTTCTTGTTTAATCTGAATCCCATATACTCCTTGATGGACTTCTATGCCAAGGTAATAAGTGAGTTTTCCGAGGTCTGACATCTCAAACTTTGATGACATTTCTCTCTTGAACTCATTGATCACCTTAAGGGAGTTGCCAGTCAAAAATAGATCATCTACATAGACTGCAATCACAAGAAGCGTTCCCTTTTCTTCTCTTCTGTATACTGATGTTTCTTTAGAGCACTTAACAAATCTGATTTCTCTTAAGATTTGATCTAACTTTGTATTCCAGGCTCGAGGAGCTTGCCTTAGACCATATAGATCTTTTAATAACTTACAAACCTTATGCTCCTGTCCTTTTACTTCAAAACCTTCTGGTTGTTCAACATACACATCTTCTTGCAATTCACCATGTAAGAATGTTGTCTGAACGTCTAAGTGGTGAATTTCCCATGAGTTTGATGCTGCCTCTGCAATTAATAAGCGTATTATTTCAATTCTAGCAACTGGTGCAAAAACTTCATCAAAATCTATGCCTGGTTCTTGTACATATCCTTTAGCTACAAGCCTTGCTTTGTATTTATTGACAGTACCATCAGCATTCCGTTTTATTTTGAAGATCCACTTAAGACCAATCACTTTCACCCCACCTGGCTTATCAACTAGAAACCAACTCTTGTTTCTGTTGATTGAAATAATTTCTTCACTACATGCTTGTGTCCATTTAGTTGAGACCTTTGCTTCCTGAAAATTCCTTGGTTTATCATTAATAGAAAGTAGCATAATCTCACATTCTTCTGCAGCTTGAAGAACATAATCCTCCAGATACTGTGGCTTTTGTATCTGTCTTGTTGATTTTCGCAGTGGAATGGGTTGAGTTATTTCATCGATCTCCTCTTCTTCTTCTTCTTCTTCTTCTTATTCTACTTCTTCGGTATTCTCAGTGTTTTCATTAGTCTCTTCTTCTTCTTGATTAACATCATTGTTTCCATTGGTATTGATGATTATGGGTCCTTTGTCTTCATCAATTACTTGACCCCATCTCATGTGAAACATTCCTGGATCCCTACTTGGTCCATCATTAGTTTCTTTCTAGTTTGCTTTTTCCATCTTTTGTATCCTTTCAGGGCATACAGAGGAGAAGTGTCCTGGTTTATCACATCTGTAACAAATAATGTTTGATCTATCCTTCTTTTCTTTCCCTTGGTTTTGATCATTCTGACTTGTTGTTCTATCTTGTGAGTTAAACCTTCCTCCCCTTCCTCGGCCTCTGTTTCCTCTACCACCTCTTCCACGACCTCTTCCTCTTGTCGCGGAGTTTTGTTGGTAAGAGTTTGTGTACAAGAGTTTTCCTTGAGTTTCTCCATTGTTTTCTTCATCAAGGATTCTCTCTTCATATGCTTTCAATCTTCCAATTATATCTTCATAGCTAGTCTTCTTTAAATCTAAGACTTGTTCGAGAGAGGCTATGATATGAATATACTTGGATCTTGGTAAACTATTGAGAAACTTCTTTACCAGTTTATCTTCATCAATGGATTGTCCAAGTGACGCAGCTTTTGAGGTTATATCTGATAGCTTTCCTGCAAAGCTATCAATAGTATCAGTGTCTTTCATCTTCACTCTTTCAAATTCAGACATTAAGGTTTGCAGACGGGCTTCTTTAACTCGATCAGCTCCGAGATTACGTGCCTTTATTGCATCCCAAATTTTCTTTGAAGTTTCCTGTTCACCATCTTGTAGAACAAGACATTCTGGTATTGCTTGAAAGAGTAATCCAATGGCAACATTGTTTTTGTCTGGGTCCAATGTACCAGGATCAATTGTTTCCCAAACTTTGTAGATTTTCATCAGTACCTTCATTCTCATGGCCCATACTGTGTAGTTTGTGGCGTTGAGGATTGGAACTTGTATTGATGGTGGCGTGAACTGTTTTGCACCCACAATGGTGGTTTCGTTTTCCATGGCTCAGAAACAAGCTCTGATACCAATTAATGGCAACTGCAAGATGAAACCTAGCTTATATAAAGACAACTCTCTTTATTGATGTTTAGAAAATCTCTCAAAACTAAATACAAGCTCTAATCTTGCTCATATGATCAACCACAATTTTGGTGATCATATATATATAGAACTATGAATTCCTTTTCCTAATCCTATTACCTTATTACATGTCTTTCCTTTTCTTAGAACTAGATGACTTCTAATTCCCTTAAGATTACATCAATTTCCTAATCTTGTCCTAACCAGCTTGTTAGTGACTTCTATGTTGAAGTTTAACCAACAGTAAATACCCACTCTTTTCATTAATATGAAAATGTACTAAGCAGATTTTGACTTATTACATCAATAATCAAGAAACTATTCCCAAATTCAAATGAACGAAAAATGAAATGTTTACTAGAGTATTAATAGATTGATGGAAAAGTTAATGGTCTTTTAATAGTTTCAAACCATTTAAATTATTGATTAGTTTAAAATTTTGACGCTCCTGTAAAAAGTAAGTAATATATCCAAGTTTCTGGGATTAATTTCGGTATTTTTGATCTTGTTTGTAATAAATTGATCAATAGGTGGCCGAAGAGAATCTTTCTTGATTATGTGCTCGTTAATCATGTAGTGATACTCAAAGATACCTCTAAGTCTATTAAATCGTTCTTACAGAATTTGGGAAATGACAATCATGAATATTAATTAATTTATAATGAAAAAATAAATTCATTTATAACTACTAAGAAACATTTGCTTTTAACCGCTATTAACACAAAGGTTTTGCTTACGCCACTGATACCTACATCCACAAGGGAATATATGATTTCACTGTAATTGGGGCAAAGATTACATGTGTTCTTCGAAGTTTTTTCAAATATCTTGTTAGATAATGAGCATACATACAACTCTCTCCACCTTATTTCTTCGGATATCTTCAAATTCTTAAAGCATTACACGTATTCTTATTTTAGGGTTCAAGGTTAACGGCGAGACTACACTGGTCATATTTTTGCTATTTCGTGGTCCATCGTCAATTGTTTTGCTCCTTTCATTAACCGAGGAGGAGCCACCCCTTCACATTCCCCGAGCTCTTTTTTATCTCTTCTTAAGACCTATTCTAATGGACACTTAGCATATTCAAGTGGAATCTGCTAGAGACTTTTTTACCTATAACAAAGATTAAAAGCTTTGTCTCATCTTCAAACTTAACCATCCATGACTTACTCCTTTTCCATGTAGCGTCATCTTGGAGAAGTGGATAGATACCTCGTGTGAAACATGAAATTAAGGATTCGACCTCATACTTCACGTATACTTTTTCTTCCATTCTTTTACTCGCACAAATGTTTTCACGTGTCCAGCAGATATTTCATCGTTATATCATTGACACAATGCACTAGTGATTCTAGTTTGCTAACACCTCAATAATAATTATAAATTTGAGCACATGAGCCACCGTCTTAAAACCACTATAAATATGGATTTTTGACTTTTTTTTGAGTTTCGAATTACGTAGGTTCCTCTAGAATCAAGGAGTCCCTAAACCATCCTATGAAGCGTGGCTATGGTTCGTTGTATCGGATATCGACATTGTATCGATCCGGCTAACTGATATGGATATGATACGTTGGAATCGGTGATACCGACTGAAACTGACCGTCAATGACCATTATTGGCCGACGCGATTTTATGTTCAATTAAGGTATGGTTGTTTTACATCATATTGAATTTGTATATATTGAATGTTTAATTACACTTTTTGAATATCTATTGAATGTTTGTTCTTCCTCCGATTTAATCGGATCTTTTCATACATGTGTTTTTTTTATTCCGTCAATTCTTCTTTTTTTATTGTCGGATTTTTTGGTATTGTACTTTTACGATATGTTCTTGTTACTTTGTATTATCTTATTTTCGATCTTAAACTCATTGTAACCTCGAAGTTTTGTTAATGAAACGGTTTCTTGTTTATCGAAACGAAAATATATATCTATTTAAAGTTTATTTTCAATATCTTAACGTTTTCTCTTAAAAAAAACAAACAAAATAGAGTTGACTGAGTTTTCAAATCTAAAAGATATTGCAATTCAGATATATTATTTCATCAGACTTTTCTGAGCATATTTCGCTGATAGAAAACCCAATATGAATTTTAGAAGCAAATAACAATCCATTTTATCTTTTTCAAATAGGTGGAAAACTTGTATTTTGTATCGGTAAGTATAATATTGTATCAGTGTCTCCATCTTTCCTTCTCCTTTCAAGACAAGAAAATTCCGTACCTTGGTGAAAAATATTGTATCAGTGATCGTGTGAATATCCAGGATGGACTGTTATAGTGAAAAATGCATGAACCCTAACATTCACACCTACCTGTCCTGAACGATACTGGTCGGCACGGTACAAGTACGATCTATATCTACCGAGAAACTCAGAACCTTGAACCAGTGATAGAGATGGGTATTAAACTGATATGCCAGGCCAACCATGGGTGTGGTGTGGCATAATTCTGACCGAATTCGTATTTTACACAAAATATGTATCCTTTTCCTTCTGCTTTTATTTTCCAGGAACTTTTGATGTGGGTCCCGAAGTCAATTATTGGAAAAGTGATCTGGTACGAGTCAAAAAAAATAATCCAACGACCGAAACAGAGGATTGCATTTTTAATTTACGCGTACGAAGTATCTTAACTTACCTCTGTGAAACCTTTTCCTCTTACAGGGAGGAAAAGAAAATAGAGTCCTTGGAGGAAAATGGATTTAAATGGCTCACTAATATCTATAAATACCCAGAACCGTGAGAGGTGGGATCCCATTCAATAAAAACCTTCTTCTCATTCGTTTCCTCTCGCTGTGAAGTTCTAGCTTTTAATTCAAAAGGTGAAACCTTGAATCTTTCTTTAGATTTCTCATTCAAATTTGAACTCTGTTTTTTATGTTTCTTCGGGTGATTATCATCAAATTTGTGTACTAGATTTTTTTTTTGTTGGATTGATCTAGAATTACAGAGATTCTGAGTTGTGGGTTCTGTTTAGATATTTTTTTTCTTTTTTGAATCAGATACAAGTTCAAGGATACTCTGTTTTTCTTTCAGTTATTATTATTCATATTTTTTTTTTCGTCCAAATTTCCTCATTCCCTAGTTTTCACGCTTAGATTTTATTGTTTGAGTATAAAAAAAGTGTCTTTTATGTTTTTATACTGGTAATTCATCGTTGGTTTGTTTTTGTTTCTCTCTATTCGTTTAGTATTCGATCTAGTTTCTGATGGTACTCAACCCTACTTTCCGGTGTAACGTAAACTCGTGCGTGAGCATGCCAGGTTTCACAAAGATATTCATGTTTTTTACATTTTCATGAATCTTTCTATTTTCTCCATCTTTTCGGGGATTTATTATGAGCTCAATTATGTATGATCCAGAGATTATTCTGGTCAAGATTTCATGTGAATTTGGCGGTCCTTTATGATTCTTCGGTTTGCAAGTGATTAAGCTGTGCAGTCTATAGTCAGTTATTTTGTCATACAGTATGGATGCATTCAGACTATTTGACATTCTGATTTGTTGGAATTTTGCAGAATGGGTGAAATCAATGGTCAGTACACTTACGAAGAATTGGAAAGGGAACTTTACTGGCCAGCAGAGAAGCTAAGAGTTTCTATCACTGGAGCTGGTGGTTTCATTGCTTCCCACATTGCTCGTAGATTGAAGAGTGAGGGTCACTACATTATTGCCTCTGACTGGAAGAAGAATGAACATATGACTGAAGATATGTTTTGCAATGAATTCCACCTTGTGGATCTTAGGGTTATGGAGAACTGTTTGAAGGTTACTAGCGGTGTTGATCATGTTTTTAACCTTGCTGCTGATATGGGAGGAATGGGTTTCATCCAATCTAACCATTCAGTCATTATGTACAACAACACTATGATTAGTTTTAACATGCTCGAGGCTGCTAGGATTAATGGTGTCAAGAGGTATGTCGATTGGTTATCAAGTTTTGTTGCCAAATTTGTATGAGAAGTATAATTTTACTCCATGTGAAAATCTAGGTTCTTAAGTATGTAAACTAGAAAACTGACTTGTTTGTCCTTGTTCACCGCAGGTTCTTCTATGCTTCAAGTGCTTGCATCTACCCTGAATTTAAGCAGTTGGAGACTAATGTTAGCTTGAAGGAGGCTGATGCTTGGCCTGCTGAGGTTTGTTACTAAAGAACCCCAATGAGGAAAATATATAATATGAAATTGAGAATAGCGAAGAAGTAATCGATAGCTTATATTCAATTTGATCAACTAATTTATGGCTGTGTTTGGTTTTTATTTTAGCCACAAGATGCTTACGGACTGGAGAAGCTTGCAACAGAAGAGTTGTGCAAGCATTACACCAAGGACTTCGGAATTGAGTGCCGTATCGGAAGATTCCACAACATTTATGGTCCCTTCGGTACATGGAAAGGTAGGAGACTCTTATTGTTACTGTTGATTTATATTCTTTTTGCCTTTATCCGCATTATCCTTACTAATTGGTTTGAATATATCCTCATTGTGGTTTAAATACAACAGGTGGAAGGGAGAAGGCTCCTGCTGCTTTCTGTAGAAAGGCACAGACATCCACTGAAAGATTTGAGATGTGGGGAGATGGTCTACAGACCCGTTCCTTCACTTTCATTGATGAATGTGTTGAGGGTGTCTTGAGGTAAATAATTAACAAAGCCTCGTAATTATCGTCTTAAAGCTCTAGTATTAGGTTCATGAGTTAAATTGGACTACAATGTTATGTAAATGTGGCGCTCATCAATAGCCGTTCGCATTTTATGATTAAATGCGTATAGTTATTGTTATCCCTTCTGGTCAAATTTTTTTCCCACCGATATACAAGTACTACATTAGGGAATTTAGAAATTCTGATTACTTTTAGAGATCATATTAGTTGAATTTCCAAAAGGGGATCATGCATTGATCTTATCAAATTTGAAGTTCTGGCATGTAAACTTAGTGAACTGTGATCTAAACTACTTCTATATAGGTTGACAAAATCGGACTTCAAGGAACCAGTGAACATCGGAAGTGATGAGATGGTTAGCATGAACGAAATGGCTGAGATTGTTCTTGGCTTTGAGAACAAAAATCTTCCAATCCATCACATTCCTGGACCTGAAGGTGTGAGGGGTCGTAACTCGGATAACACGCTGATCAAAGAGAAGTTGGGATGGGCACCAACCATGAAACTGAAGGTAACATTTCAAGAAGCAATTGGCTCTAATCTTTCAACTTTTCTCAAAAAATCTCCACCTCTTAACTCTTTCTTATTTAACTTTTGTAGGATGGGCTGAGGTTTACATACTTCTGGATCAAGGAACAGATTGAGAAAGAAAAATCCCAAGGAACGGATATGTCCGCATATGGATCATCAAAAATTGTGGGGACACAAGCACCTGTTCAACTTGGTTCGCTGCGTGCAGCTGACGGGAAAGAAGGCCTTTGAAAGAAGTGAACTAGTATTTATTTGCACCTGAGAAGTAATGTCGTGGGATCCATATATGTATTTTCCTAATGTTTTCAAACCATATTTGCGGTGTGGAAACAGCAACTCAGATTGCAATTTAGTTTGTGAGTTTCCTGTTATTGTTGCTTTTCCGTATATAAGTAGGGATGTTCTTTACTCTTGTGCATTGCTCAAGCTTTTGGGCTGAGCTTTTATTTCAGGATGATGTAATGTGGAAGTAATTTATCCTTGCTTTCATTTGGGTGCTATTTAATACTTGTTCCTACGTTGCATATTTCAGTCCTGATTTCTTTTCTTCAATCATCTCCTCCTAAGTAAGTAGGGAACTGGTAATCATCCCATGTCATGTTATAGTTGAATAACATGACGAACTCATTTTAGTAAATATTGCAAACATGATCTGCTAGGTTTTACTGTTTGCTTTCACTTCCAAACTCAATAAGGATATGGTTGATAGGTATGGTGATGGATGTGGTCTTCTGATATCACTTATCAGTTATCAGTGGTCCATAAAAGTTCAGACGATAAATATGTGGATATTCTTCAGGAAGGAAGGGGCATTCATTTGCTTATGTGGGATGCAATCTGCACCTTAGTCATCTTAACCCTTTCTCAGGGAGGGAGGCATGTGATTATATTCCCCAAATGTGGCCCGGTCATGGCCACACAGCGCCTTTCCTCTGTCATGTAGCTAACAAGTAGGAGTAGTATCTTTTAAGTAGTCGGGTCAGAGTTTGTTGCTTTGCCGCTTATTTTTCTGATTGCCTAAGTTCAATATTATGAAACATTTCATTAGCAATACCATTCATTTGATTAAAGATTTTTCTGTTACTCAAAAATACGTATATCATTTTTTTTCTTAATACAAACAAAAAACTAGCCAGAGGCTTGAGGAATCCGTCTAGCAAAGTACTCTTTAGGTTTTCTTTCGCTATACTAGTTAAAACAGGGCCTTAATTCATTACATCTTAAAACTTCTAAAATACGTAAACAAGTTCTCAAAGTTTTTCAGAGTATGATCTTCACAACCAGAGGCAAAGTTCCTCATTTTCTTTCTCCAGCTTCCTCTCGTACTCTTCGACCTCCACCGAAACGTCCCTGAGCCCTATGTTGTGAAAGGTGCCCTAGGCGCACGAGTCGTGCTAGGGGAGCCTAGACAAAAAAAACGCCCAAGGCTTTTTTCTTTTAAAATTTCTGGGCGCCTAGGGCTCCTCGCCTAGCGCCTAATAGCCTGAGCCCTTTCTGTTTTGCTAAAAGTAAGAGCCGCAATGAGGGCTATGATCACCCCTTCAAAGGTTGTTATGCTGCAGCTAAAACCTGTTTCCCCTGTATTCAAACCCTTCTCATCAACAAAAGTTAAACCAATACTGATTCTCGCTAGCTAGGCTTGTATCAATGTGTCCCATGTATTTGTATAGTTGCCGACTTTGGCTCGAATGGTTAGTCGGTGGTCAAGTAACTGGTCCACTGTAGGTTTTCGTATTGGGATTCTCGCATTTGTTGAGTTGAGCATTAACTTAACCTGGGACTGAATAAGAGCTATTGAATTTGCAGGGTGAGAGGAGTGTTCTGGGAACAGTTTTGGTAACGTGCTTTCCAAATGTACCAGCATAACAACGCACACAATCTGGGGTGTCAATGCCTGGGCACTGGGCAAGGAGAGTTTGAAGAAAGATCAAACCTCCCAGATATCCACCCAGTAATAGTGGTAAAGGCCCGTCTATCTCCTACATGACCAAATCCCATACCAAACCAGACTGCACGGCTGAAGCTACAGTCGCACAAAGTATGTTTTAACGATTCTGTTCACATTTGCAAATTGTACAAATGGGAGAGCTATTAAGAATCCAGACACTAAGTTTGGCTGCTACTGGGACTATGTCATTGCAACATTTCCATATAACATCAAGGTAGGACTTGCAAGTTCCAATTTGTTGTTTTTTTTCAATATTGGTTTTCTCCTATTTTGGACAGGGTATCCTTCGAGGTGATCAATCTCAGTACCCAAAGTTGGCAATTCTCAAAGGAGAGAAAACCTGTTTAACAAATTCTTGAGTATCACCCCCTTTCCGTTTTTCCATTTAGCATCTTCTTTTATTATTTGCAGACCTTCTCCTAATCCTTCCCACAACCGCGAAGTGGCTGGGCTAGTTCTATTCCTGATGATTGGGGAAGAGTTAAGGGCGGTCAATCCCTTGTTGGCAGGTCAGACAGTCCCCAAAAATTGAAAACGACTGGCCGGATACCGTTAGTGGCCGGGTCGGATCAGCAAATCGATGGATCAAGCCTGGGCGGCTGCTCCGGACTGGACAACTCCGGTAGGGCGTGATGTACTTGGCAGGGGTGTCATCGGGGAAGTGGATTAATGCGGAGATTAAAGTGACGGAAAGCGGAACTATCGGCATCAAGAAGGGTCGAGCGAAGAGTGTTCCCCTTGGCAACAAAGGTGCTGAGGCGGTTTGGCCACGCCGACAGGACATCAAATGTCTGCAGCACTCACGGTCTAAACGGTGCGATTAGCTCACGCCCAAAACCACCCAATCCGAATAAAGGGAACAAAGGGTCATTTTCATCTGGGGAAGAGTTAAGTACTTGGCCTTCAGTATCTTGACCCATAAAAGCTAGATAGCATCTGCTTTGACAGAAACATTACGTTTTGAAATATTTAGAAGTGGATAGAACATAATTTGCTTCAAAACTGTGCTTGATAGGAAGTTCATATTGTCAGGATTTTCTTAGAGAATCACCGACAACTGCGGAATAACGGATCTTGAGATATTATGATGAATAATAAGTAAACCAAGTACAAGCAACTATAATAATACGAGAAAGATAAATCAACTCACAAGACACAAGATTTATAATGGTTCGACCAATACATACAACTTGTATATATTGTCTACGTCCACTTTGAGATGCACCAACTCAAATCCACTATGAAGAAAAACGATTACAACGTCGTGTGAATCCCAGCAAACCCTTGGTTACACCGCAACAATTATCCGAAACGATAACATTGTCTCTTTTTCCTCACCAATATGCTCTCACAACGAAACCCTAGCTTTAGCCCTAAAAGCTATACAAGAAATTTCTCACCTATCTCTAAATCGTTTTCTACACAACGTAAATTCTACAAGGTCTAATTACCTATTTATATAGGTTACAAACTTGGCCACCAAAGATTATAACCGGTTCAGGAAACCCCTTTACTAAAATATCACGGTTAACTTTAGAAAATAATTAATTAGTCTTCAATTAACTAACAATCTCCCACTTTGAAGACTTATTGATTATCTTCGACTCTTCAACTTTGGATTGACGGTGCTAAAACATCTTATTTGTTAGTGCAGCTCTCCTCCCAGATCCTCATTCTGAGAGACCAACTAAAGCCTTGTAGAGATTTAGCTTGTCTGATGTTAGTCCCTTGGTAAACATATCCGCCGAATTCTTCGAACCAAGAATCTTCTCGAGCTTCAACTCTACTTCTTTTAAGAGATCCCGAATGAAATGATAATGAATATCTATATGCTTCGTCCTAGCATGATAGGCTGAGTTCTTGGATAAATGTATAGCGCTTTGACTGTCGCTAAACAGAACACTATCTCGTTGTTCCTTTCCCAACTCATCTAACAAACCCCGTAATCAAATCATCTCCTTGCTCGCTTCTGTTACTGCTACGTACTCCGCTTCCCTAGTAGACAATGTCACCAACTTCTGTAAACGTGAGTTTCAACTCACTGCAGTTGACCCCATAGTATAAACATAACCGGTCGTACTTCGCCTTTTATCTACATCACCTGTGAAGTCTGCATCCACATAACCCCTCAAGATAGAACCACCTTTTCCATAACACAATGATACGTTTGTGTTACCTCTCAAATACCTGAGAATCCACTTCACAGCTTCCCAATGTTGTTTTCCTGGGTTGCTTGCATATCTACTCACTACTCCCACTGCATGTGAAATATCCGGTCTCGTGCACACCATAGCATACGTTAGACTCCTAATCGCCGAAGAATATGGTATGTTAGCCATGTACTCCTTTTCTTCATTTGTCTTCGCACACTGCATACTTGAAAGACGAATTTGACTTCCCAGTGGAGAACTAACAGGTTTAGCATTCTCCGTATTGAACCTTTTCAACACTCGTTCAATATATTCAGCCTGACTAAGCATAAGTACACCCTTAGATCTGTCTCTTATGATCCTCATACCAAGAATCTGCTTTACTTCACCAAGATCTTTCATAGCAAACTCACTTGCTAATTGTTTCTTCAAATTCTCAACTTATTGTAAAGATGTTCCGGCAACCAACATATCATCCACATACAGTAATAATATGATGTAGTCAGAACCGCACCTTTTGAAGTAACAACAGTGATCTGCATTACACCGTGAGTAACCACCTCTATGCATGAAGTTATCAAACTTCTTGTACCACTGTCTCGAGGCTTGTTTTAAACCATACAAACTCTTCTTTAGCTTGCACACCATCTCTTCCTTGCCTTTTACTATGAATCCTTCTGGATGCTTCATGTAAATTTCTTCATTTAGGTCACCATGAAGAAAAGCTGTCTTTACATCCAACTGTTCAAGGTAGAGATCTTCAGAAGCCACTAGACTTAAAACTACTCGAATAGTAGTCATCTTCACAAGTGGAGAAAATATCTCGTTGTAATCAACACCAGGTTTTTGCTGGAAACCTTTCACAACCAACCTCGCTTTGTAGCGAATATCTCCATTTGCTTCAGACTTCATCTGATAAACCCACTTGTTATGCAACCACCTTCTTACCTCTTGGTAATTTTACTAACACCCAAATGCCATTCTCCTCAAGCGAATTCATCTCATCTTCCATAGAAAGTTGCCACTTGCCTGAATCATCAGCCGCTAGTGCTTCTTTAATATCTTCAGGTTCACCTCCATCCGTAAGTAATAGATAATTCAGATCATACCTTGGGTTTGGTTTTGGAGTTCTTAATGATCTTCGTACTTCTTGTGGAACTATAGGAGTAACTCTCACTGCAGCATAAGTCTCTTCACCTTGTACTTCTCTGCCATCAGCAACACCGTGCCTATCTTGTACCACACTTTTTCCAGAAACATCATCAATATCGATATACAACTCCTTATCGACGTTGCTTGATCCGACATCTTCAACTTGTGTTTTATTCATGTCCTTGTACATCTCATTCTCATTAAAAGTTACGTCTCTACTTCTAATAACTTTGTGACCCTCGTAGTCCCAAAGTTTATATTCAAAAGCGTCATTTCCTTAACCAAGAAATATACACTTCTTTGCTTGAGCACCTATCTTAGACCTCTCACCGGGACTAAGATGAACATAACCAACACAACCAAAAACTTTCAAATATGAAAGATCTTTTTTCCGGTCCAAACCTCCTATGGTGTCTTCATATCTAATGGACTACTAGGTGTCCTATTGATTAGATAAGCAGCCGTCTCTGTTGCATGTGCCCAGAAGGTCTCGGGCAAACCAGACTGAACCTCATGCACCTAGCACGTGCATTCAACGTCCAATTCATACGTTCTGCTACTCCATTCTCCTGTGGCGTCCTTGGAATTTTCCTCTCCAAACGAATTCCATTTGTAGCACATAACTGTAAGAATTCTGTTTTTTCATACTCACCACCGTTGTCTGACCTTAGACACTTCAAACCATTTTTTGTTTCAACCAAATCTTTCCACTTCTTAAACACTTCATACACCTCGAACTTATTCTTCATGAAGTAAAGCCACACCTTCCTTGAGTGATCATCAATAAAGGTGACATAATATTGGAACCCGCTGTGGGATGCAACATCAATTGGTCCCCGTACATCAGTATGAACTAAATCAAGTTTCTCACTTCTCAAGGCTCTACCGCCTCTGCTGAAACTAACCCGTTTTTGCTTACCAAGAACACAATCTTCACAAAAAATCATATCAACAGACTTCACCTTAGGTGGATATCCTCCCGAACATAGAATCTTCATGTTCTTCTCACTCATGTGACCTAATCTTCTATGCCATAAGTTAGCGTCTTCACCACTACTAGCCACTGCTAAAGTAGTTCTATCTGAAGTCCGGTATAGAGTACCGACTCTAAATCCACGATCTAATACCATATCTCCTTTCTTCACTTTCCAATTGTGTTTCGTAAGCACAACTTCATAGTCATCATCACAAACTTGGCCCACAGACACCAAGTTCTTCTTCAAATTTGAAACGTGTCGTACATCCTTCAATTTCCATGTCGAACCATTGACTTTCAAGATCACATCACCCAAACCGATGATGTCGCATGCTTCACCGTCACCTAAGAATACTTGGCCATAGTATCCTTCTTTATAAGAGATCATAATACTCTTATGACCCGTTGCATGGAAAGAAGCTCCCGAGTCTATAATCCAAAACTCATCTTGCTTGTCCTCAGAGAGTAGTAGAAAACCTACCGTAATCACCTTCTTGTTATCAACAAGGACCTTCACCGGTTCCGTAGATGCAACTACGTTGACTTCTTCTTGATTACCTTTGTTTACACCATTATTAGCACCTTTGTTTTCCGGACAATCGCGTTTGTAGTTTCCTACTTTCTTACACGCCCAACACTCAACAACACCTCTAGTCCGGGATTGAGATCTCCCCCTAGAATTTCCTCTAGACTTCCATATGGATTTGTTGTTGTTGTTCCTATTCGAACTCCTGCCTCTATCTTCTTGTTGCAAACTTAAGGCCGAACTTGAAGAACTAGAAACATAACCTTGTTCTATTCTTCTCTCCTCTTCTGCAATTAACCTTTGCTGCACATCATCAAGCTTCAACTTCTCGCTACCTGCGGAATTACTAATGGTTGTTCTTGCGGTTTCCCAACTCTTTGGTAATGACGACAACAACCTTAAAGCTTGAACTTCATCATCAAAAGTAATACTAACTTTTGAAAGTTGAGAAATAATTGATTTAAACTTCCCAAGATGTGCTGAAATCGCTTCGCCTTCTTGCATCTTCAGATTAAATAATTTTTCACACAACATAATATTCTCCGAGGCTGATGACTTTTGATACAATTTTTCAAGTTTATCCAGAATATCCTTCGTACTAGTTTCCTCTTGTACGTTATTGTAGAATTCTTCCGTTAGATATCTACGGATCACGGTTACACACTTGCGATCAAGAGTTGTCCATTCATCGTCTTTGCGTGCTCCCTTTTTCGCAACTCCACCCAATGGATCAGCAATGTCTTTCTCATATAGGTAGACTTCCATCTGAGACTTCCAAAACGCAAAGTTCTTCCTATTGAAAACTTTAACCCTAGCTACCGTACTTTCGTTATTATCACTCATAACTCCCACTCCAATAGTACTACGATAAACCCTAAAGCTCTAACCCGAGCTCTGATACCAGTTGTCTGGATTTTCTTAGAGAATCACTGACAACCGCGGAATAACGGATCTTGAGATATTATGATGAGTAATAAGTAAACCAAGCACAAGCAACTATAATAATACGAGAAAGATAAATCAACTCACAAGACACAAGATTTATAGTGGTTCAACCAATACATACAACTTGTATATATTGTCTACGTCCACTTGGAGTTGCACCAACTCAAATCCACTATGAAGAAAAACGATTACAACGTCGGGTGAATCCCAGCAAACCCTTGGTTACACCGCAACAATTACCCGAGACGATAACATTGTCTCTTGTTCCTCACCAATATGCTCTCAATGAAACCCTAGCTTTACCCTAAAAGCTATACAAGAAATCTCTCACCGATCTCTAAATCGTTTTCTACACAACGTAAATTCTACAAGGCCTAATTACCTATTTATATAAGTTACGAACTTGGCCACCAAGAATTATAATCGGTTTAGGAAACCCCTTTCCTAAAATATCACGGCTAACTTTAAGAAATAATTAATTAGTCTTTAATTAACTAACACATATATTATCGAATCGCTCACGTAACCATGGAAAATCTTCAGCACATATTTGGAACGTATTTGAGCTTCTTAAGTTCACCAACATGGCCTTATAAAAGAACTGTTCCCTTGACAAAATTCTAACCTGCTTAAGATAGTCCGCAAGAGATATTACTCCTTCCACAATTGCCTTGTCCAATGCATACACAACATCCTCTATCGCCTCCTCTCCTGCTAGACTTTCCAAGACATACTTCGATTCCATGTCTTCAACTTCAAATGCTGCCTCAATTTTATTTCCAGTGGACTTAGGATCACAAACTCTTAACCATTGCGCCATCATATCGGCCTCTTCTGTCATCTCCAACACCCTTTGTTTCAAACTAGTTCTTTCGTTTTCAATTCCTAGTATTATCGAAGTTGCAATATCAGCTCTATCAACAAGTTCCTCTTGCAAGCCTGATAATGCTTCTATGTCTTCCTCTGTTTTCGATTGCAACTCCGTTACGTCAGACTGAAGCATTGCCACGAGATGCTCAAGGATCTCTAATTTTATAGGATCACTGGAATTGGAGAAAAGTAAATGTGAACTTGAGAAGAAAGCTTCGTGGTGAGCAATCAGGTACACAAGGTTACGAACAAGGTCCAAGAGATTTGACCGAGGATACGTCCAAGTGGTAAGATACTCGGAGGTAACAACACCGGTGCAGTCAACGAAAGGGTGAAGACCATGAGTCTGCGGGAGAACAACTGAAGGCGGTGAATTAGGGTAGTTTTGATGGATCCAAATAGTAAGAGGGATCCGTGAAGCGCATTCAGATACTTGGAGGAATCCATTTACATTGAGAAGGTTAACGGTTCTGCCGTCGTTATATGTGAATATGTCAACTGACGGAACTAAATGTTCATACTCACATAGTAAACAGATGATGTGTTCGCGAACGATCCATTTGAAATTTGGTTCTTCACACGATAGCGTAACAGGGTCAATACACAAAAGCGCAGCATCAACGGACTCGATTGAAGTTTCGGGTGCCATTGTCTGGTACGGGAGAAGTAAAATTGATGAGCACTTGTGTGTTTGAATACAAAGATTGATGAGTACTCGTGTGTATTAATAAAAAAATTTGACGAGCACTTAGGACCACTTCTAATCAGAATCATTGTTGTGGACAATATTTACTCTGTTGGTTGTTGCAGTTGATAGCCTTTTCCGCCCAACTTATATGACCAAAACTATTAATTGGGACTACAAAACAGCTAAACCACCCTTTTGGCCGGTAGCAGGGAAAGGTCAAGTGTCTAACTTCTAGAATGAAGTAAGACAAGCTATACTTCAACTACGATAACTCTCTATTTCAGCTTTTACAAATCCTTTCGGATCTCGATGTCCTGGCTGGAAACATCAACATCAGATTAGAATCTGTAACTAAATAATGAATAAGAAAAGGGTGCACACTGCACAACACTCACTTGAAGAAGAATGAATATTCTGGGTTATTGCAAGTCCAGCCAGAATTCGCCATTCTGAATTTAGGGACGAGACCAAACACGATAGGAAAGTGAAACGATCAAGACCAAAGAAAATTTGGGTCCAATGAACAGAAAGCTTGTTAAACCACTTTTGCTAAGAACTTGACCTTTACTTCCAATTAGAAAGCTTCTTTCTCTCTTTTTCGTGGTTTTCCTTGTTAAACCACTTTTGCTAGGAACTTGACCTTTGCTTTCAATAAGAAAGCTTCTTCGCTCCAATATGCAGTCTTTCTTGAATGGTTTTTTTCTATCAAACCATAAGTTTTCTATTCTTGGTAAGATCATAGTGTCGTCGCCGTCATCATCAAGTAATGGTGGTTCAAACAACTTCAAGTAATCGGCATTTATAACCGAGTACATTCCTAGATAAGGTGGCAGATCCAGACGAAAGGCATTGTCACCAATCTGATCGAGAATACGAAATGGCCCATATCGCAATGGCTTCAACTTCTTACCTTCCCCCTTCAGTCGTTCCTTACCTAATTTTAACCATACCAGGTTGCCAACACCAAAATTACAAGGTACAAGATGCTTTCATGCTTTTCTTTGTATTTGGATTGTGACTTCTTTAGTTGTGCTTCAACAGTCGCATGAATCTGAGATATCTTCTCCAAGAACTTTTGTGCCTTTTGCCGTTTACTTCCTTCCTTCCCCCCATTGAGGTGTCACTAGAAAATACTAGATCGAAAGGACTAGGTGGTAAGTAACCATAGCACATCTCAAAAGGAGATTTTCCCGAAGAATTATGAACCGCTCTATTGAAAGCAAACTGTAGATATGGTAAACTCTCATCCCAAGTTTTAGAATGCTTAGAATTATATCCCCTTAACATGTGAACCATAGTCCTGTTGACCACTTCTGTTTGTCCGTCTATTTGTGGATGAAAAGTTGTACTCTTATTCAACCTAGTGTCCATCATATTCCATAAAGAATCCCAAAAGTGACTAAGGAATCGACTATCCCTATCGGAAATAATCGAATTAGGTAACCCAAAATGCTTACACACATGCTCAAAGAAGAGCTTTGCTGCACCGGCTCCCGTTACTGTCCTTGTACATGGAATTAATGCAATCATCTTGCTGAATCGGTCGACCACAACGAACAAGTAATCATAACCAGACTTGGTCTTTGATAATCCACCAAGAAAATCCATAGAAATACTCTCCCAAGGTCTTGATGGTACTGGTAATGGTAGATATAACCCACGTTTTCTGTTGGAAGGCTCAGAAGTGCTACACAAATTACACCCTCGAACTAACTTAGCCACATCATCTTGCATATTCGGCCAAAAGACATACCTCTGGAGGTTAAGTAGAGTTTTATTCATCCCAAAGTATCTAGCCACTCGGGAAGTGTGTGCCTCTCTCAACCACTGTAAACGATCTCCATCTTCTGGTATGCAAAGTAACTGACCTTTGTATAACAATCCATTTCGAAGTTCAAACTCTCCTTTCAAACCACTCTATACACCTTCTAACACCTTTTTGAAGTCCTTGCTAGATGCGTATGACTCTACATACTCTTGAGGAACAATCGAATGAATTCTCACGGCCACCATTAATGCTCGGACTGGTAGACGAGACAACACATCTGCTAACTTGTTTGTTACTCCCTTCTTGTACCTAATGATAATGTTGAAACTCATCAAGTAAGACATCCACTTCATGTGTCAGGCTTGTTGTAGTTTTGTCTGTGCGTGTAGATACTCCAATGGTTTGTGATCTGAATGTATCACTACTTCTTTACCTAAGAGGTACACTCTCCAATGCTTAATACATTGATATAAAGCATAAAATTCTTTGTCATAAGGTGCATAGTTCTTAATAGCACCTGAGAACAATTCTGAATGGTACTCCACTGGTTTACCATCCTGTAATAATACTCCTCCCAATGCATAGTTAGAAGCGTCGGTCTCAACTTCAAAATTACGTTGTAAGTTAGGCAATGCCAATACTGGTGCTTCTGAAATCTTCTTTTTTAGTAACTGAAAAGCGTCTTCATGGGTTTGCTGCCATTCAAACTTTGCCTTAGCTCCCGTCAAACCATGCAATGGTCCTGCAATATTTGAAAAATGCCGGATAAACTTACGCAAGTAGGAACAATCCCCTAAGAAACTTCTGATTTCAGTTACGGTACTAGGTCTAGGCCACTTAGTGATCACTTCAACCTTCCTTGGATCAATTTTTCGTTGTCCACCACCAACAATGAATCCAAGGTACACTAAATCCTCTTTCCCAAACTCACACTTATTTACGTTCAACTTCAACTGGCCTTCATGTAACACTTTAAATACCTTCTCAACGTGAACAAGATGCTCTTCCCAAGTTCTGATGTATATGAGGATATCATCCAACTAAAAAATCACAAAATCTTCTATAAAAGGTCGTAACAAATCATTCATCAAACGCATAAACGTCGCTGGAGCGTTATACAAACCAAAAGGCATCACCAACCATTCGAACAAGCCTTGTTTGGTTTTGAAAGCAGCTTTCCATGTATCATCTTCTCGGACTCTCATCTGGTGGTATCCGAATTTGAAATCCAACTTTGTAAAGACTCGAGCTTTTTTCAATTGATCCATCACGTCCTCTATCCTAGGTAGAGGATAACGGTTCTTGATAGTAATCTTGTTCAATGCTCTATAATCAATACACATACGCCAGCCTTCATCTTTCTTTGGTACCAACAATACCGCCGATCCACAAGGTGAAGCACTTGGCACTATCATTCCTAATTCTAGGATTTCCTGGACTTGTTTCTTGATCTCATCAGATTCCTCGACGGTCGTGCGATAAATACCTACATTAGGCAGAGAACTCTCCCCGGTCAACATGATTTCATGCTCCACACTCCTTTTTGGCGGTAACCCTGTGACATCAGAAAATAAATCCTTGTATTTCAACTTCAACCTTTCTAGGTCGCCTTCTTGGTGAGCATTCAAGGATGCTAAACATACTCTACTGGACTCCTCTTCAAGAGAACGGATCACAAGGAGAATGAACTTTTTGCTAGCATTCACCAACCGCTTAGCTTGAGTGGATATGATCAAGCTTTCTTCCTCAAGAGGAGAATCTATAACCTGAATCACAAAACTTTCCCCATCTTTGGTAAAGGTATACTTGTGTTCCCTCCTGTGTAGAGTTTCATCTCTATCCCATAGGTAAGGACTACCTAGTACTACCTGGTAGACATCCAAAGGAACTACATCGCATGTAACTTCATCAATATATGACTCATCTAGAGCAAATTTGAACGTGCACCGCTGTGAAACTTGTAAGCCTCCTTCCTTTTGAAGCCATCCTAAAGGGTATGGTTTTGGATGTTTGTTAGTCTTCAATCCTAACTTCTGCACCAAAAAACTTGAAAATAAATTCTTTTGACTTCCCGGGTCAATAACAGCATCAACTAGTGATGTTTTGACTTGCATCTTCACTGTGAAGAGTCACTCCCTAAGATCATCTTTTGAAGGCCTTTATTTTGCCCTTGTCATAAGAGAAAGCTTTGAATTGAGTTCCGTTAGTCCATGGACTTCTTTTGGAGTTTGAGTGACTAGTGATGCCTTCTTGGCTTCTTTCCTCTGCAACCCTTTAGGTTTTAGATGAGGGTTCTTAACCCAAAACTTGTCGACAACATGACCTGTTTGATTGCAATGGGTGCAAGAAAAACCTTCCTTGTCATTAGACTTTCCTTATTCTTTGCTCCTTTCACCTCCTTTCACAGTGGTACCTACAGATTTCACCTTAGTATTTCCCTTTGAATCAGATTTCTTAAGCCTACCCTCAATGGCATTAACTTTTATACTTGCTTCGGAGATAGTATCCACCGAAAACATCTTCAACTCCTTCCGTATATACTCATGGAACCCGGAAATATATTTCATATAGATAACATAATCTCCCAAGTCTAAATCCAGAATCATATCTTGATTCTGAAATTCCAAAGTATACTCTTATACGGTTTGGTTGTAAGTTTGCTTCAAGTTATACCACTTGAACCATCTCTCCTCAAGGTAGCCAACCAGATAAAACTGTTTCCTTACAACTGCCTTGAATCTTTTCCACGACAATACTCCCTTACCTAGGTTTTGTCTTTGATAAGCTTTCCACCAGGTTAGAGCATGCTTTTGTAGCTTCAATGCCGCGAAATAAATCTTTTCTTTTGAACCATATTCAAAGAAAGAAAGTTACGTCTCTAGACGTTCAATCCAATCATCCAATTTTTCTACATCGACGCTTCCATCATAAAGTGGAATATCAACGCGAAAATCAACTTTCAGATTCTTACCATGAGGTTTAGTTGAAGTATGACTTTTAAGAAACTCACTTTTCTTATTTTCGCCATCCTCTTCTTCTTCTTCTTCTTCTGAATCGTCTTCTTCAGAATCATCTTTTTCCGAAACTTCTGGTGAAGGTGTAATATTTTTCTTTGTCTTCGTCTTGGGTGTATGAGAACGAATACATTTACTCAGCTCCTAAAGGGTAACTTGAATTGACTTCATGTCTGTTTGCAGCGTAGCCACCTTTTCTTTCATAGTTTGTGGTTCGCCTTTGTAGATAGGGAAAACGATTTGCTGGTTTTTACGGAATTGAGGAGACGACCGTACGGAGGAGACTCCTTGAACCGAGCGAAATGCTTAACCTCACACAGATGCACTGCAAGAAGGGAGTTCTTTAAGTTCGAGAGATCAATCTGTAGGACTCCGGCCTAAACCAAGACAATGGCCGTTCCAGAGTCAATTCAGTCACAAGAGAGATGGGTCGATCCGTAGGAGGAAAGCTGAGAAATGTGTGAGATCAATGGTGATCGAATATTGTAGGTGTGTTGTGTATTCTGCGTGAAGAAATAAGATAAGTTCTGATTGATTGAATTTTCTCTGTTGAGAGTAATTGCTCAGATGTTGAATTCTTAATCTCTTGTTGTCTGTTGACGAGAGATTGTCATGTCCTTTCAATCATGATTCAGAGACTTATTTATATTGCCAGAATTGTAAACACCTTGATCCCATGAAGTGTGACAGTTGCTGGAGTCAAAGAGTGGGGAAGTGGGAAATCGTGTCAAAACCAGTTGCTCATCGTGCAGAGACTTGGTTAATTTTCCACCCACTACTTTTCTAACTCCTCCAACTGATTGCACGACTTGATCATATTCTCGTCGTGTGTATGAACACACATGCCGTAGACTGCCAGACCAAAACCCTAGTTAGTATCCCCCATGTGACACGATTGACATCTAGTGATTGTGGAGTCAGTTGCTGCCTTTATGGGACGATGACTCCTTGTATTGCTGAGTTGAACGTGATTTGAAAATGTTCTGAGACTCATGAATTGAACATGCCTGCTGAGACAAAAGTATATTGTCGGATAAATATTGATAACTTAATGTGAGCAAATGTTGCTGAATTGTTGACTATTGATAGTTGAACCAATATTCCTTAGTCTGAGCAAATATTGCTCGTATGAGCAAGTGTTGCTCGTCTGATGAATTGTTGGTGTCAGGACCAGATAAGATAAAATATTAATTTAAGACACTGGCAGCTAGTTCGAGCATAATAATAAAAGTGTTGATCACGGTATCATCATAAAATCATTAGTATTTGAGTCTGCTCATAATTATGTTTTGCAGAGCTCTGGATTCGAAACCCTAATTTTTGATCAATCGATGATTTATTGAAAATCAACCAAAGAGTGAAGGAGGGAACGACTACATGGGATGATGAGTCGACCATATAACGCCCAGATGCTCAAATGAGCAAAATACCAAAGTCTCTTGAAGACCAGTTGGTGAAAGGATGATTAAATGCTGGTTTAATCATTTATTGAAATAATGCTCGTGTCGTTAGGTAGTAAAACCTGAT
This sequence comes from Papaver somniferum, assembly GCF_003573695.1. Taxonomy (NCBI): domain Eukaryota; kingdom Viridiplantae; phylum Streptophyta; class Magnoliopsida; order Ranunculales; family Papaveraceae; genus Papaver; species Papaver somniferum. The sequence goes on along the minus strand of NC_039359.1, from coordinate 187,358,900 downwards.
TATGCAGAGATGAGGGACCGACCAAGGGGTCATGGGACCGGCTCTTGGTGGTCGTGGGACCAGCTGATCGTCGTTTGAGCAAACTCCCGGTTGTTTGAGAAGAGTTTGGACCCAATATGAGCAATTGAGCAAATTAGGTAATAATCATTATAACATGTGGGACCGGCTATTTGCAAGTCCTAGGGACGGCCTTGGTCGGTCAAGGAGACATTCCCGTGTCACCATAATGTCCTTGTCTCAGTCCTGAGAGTTTCTATATTTTCTGATGCGCGTTTGAGCAATATTTTGAGAAAATATGAAGGATTCAGGGTTTTGCTGAAACTAGGGAATCTTCATGAGATGATGAAATATAGCTAATAAACTAGAAGATTGCAAGGTGTGGGACCGTCCATGGCTAGGGCATGGCCGGCCAGCTAGCAAGCTCGGTCCTGCAACACCTTTCCCAATTTTATGTATTTTCCCTGATGTGAAGGAAATACCATGAAACTGAGGAATTTCATGAGGTTAAGAAATTTCCATGAGATTATGGAAATAATAATAATAAAATAGGGAGTCATGAAGTGTGGGACCAGCTATGGCCAAGGCATGGCCGGCCGACCAAGGAGCCCGGTCCCAAGGCACTTTTCCTAATTTTATAATATTTTTCGTGATTTTAGGGAAATATCATAAAGCCAAGGAGTTTGTTGAAACCAAGGAATTTGTTGAAATCAAGGAGTTTCCATGATATGAGGGAAACATAAAAAATAATAATAATAAAATAAAGGGCATGTGGGACCGGCCGGCTAGGGCATGGTCCCACGAGTTTTCCTAATTTTATATTATTTTTCATGACTTGAAGGAAATTTCATGAATTTAAGGAGTTTTCATGAAACGAAGGATATTTGCTCAAATGAAGAGATTTTCATGAATCAAGGAAAATAATAAAAAAATGACAAAATATAAAATTGGGCTTGGGAATGGCCACGGCTCGACCGGCCGGCCGATGGGCCCAGTCCCCTGGCGCCTCAATTAATAGTTGATTATTTATTATTTTCTTCCTATTTTGCATAGGTTCATCGTTCCTTCGTGTTTTGGAATGCTCGTTCGTGCATTCAGGTGCTCGTTTTTGCATTACTGCTGAGTACACTTGCACCATTTTGGTCGGGGCTTACTCGATAGCGGCTCAGATGCCCGTACGTTGAATATTTATTACTAACCCATGGAATTCTGCTGGGAAGAACCACGAATTGAAGTAATGAAATATTATGCAGAACGTAAAACATTTCTGAATATTCAGTTAATGAATTTAAGGATTAGAGATAATTAATTGTTGGCTCTATACTAGCAGGCATGGTGTCTAGGAGCATTAATTATCTGAGAGTTGAGTAACATGAGATTGTGAAGCGTCATATTTCCTTTATATATTCAGGGAAAACCTTGTTGCATCCTGAAGACGTTATTGCTCTATACTAGCAGACAAGCTGTCTAGGAGCCATCCAATCTTTTGATTTTATATAGAAATAATTACTGAAATTGCTCAGTATTCATGAGATGTGTCATTGCCTCAGCTTAGAGACTACACGTCTACATATACTCTGAGAGATAGTATTCTCAGATAAAGATTTTATGGAATGAGCTTTCATGCTTCAATGAGAGACATGAGCCTCAATACTCATCTGATTGATGGATCAGGAGCATGTATAATTACGATTTTTACGATTTTAACCCTTATCGAAAATCCACCATCTACATTAAGTCCTATGCTTAGCGAGGGACGGTCATGTTCCTAGGTCAGCACTGAATGGTGAGATTTTTCAGTTATAAACAAAATAAGTAATTGAACTTAGTCGTAAGATAAGACGTTACCGGATTTTCGATTGAATGAGCAAACCATGAATTGAATGAAAATCCCAGTGGCATGATAGAGCATCGTCTAATGAGCATAAATTGGTGTAGAACCGCTGATTTGATGGTGGAATCTTGGTCGGTTTAGGACTCACGGGCCAGGCCCAATAAGGAAATCCTTGTGAAATTAGGTTTTTGGAAATAAAATTTGATATAAAAGGAACTAATATCTTTTTTTTTATTTCACCTAGACCGACCACCACCTTCATCAACTCTTCATCTACCTCACGTCAGGGGAAAAAAAATTCGTACGCCGGAGTCGGCCGTCACCACCCATCGCCGGCCGAATTCCGGCCAACTCCGGCGCCGACCAGGTACGTCAAAAAAAATTTCGTTTGATGATTTCATGAGTTGTTCATGCTTTGATCACGTTGAAGTTATATACTTGTGCGTATATGAGTGTGAGTTTTGTACAAAAACCCTTTTTTAGAAAACGTATGTTCGTTCAATCGTTAGTTTAAAAAATTAGTAATAATCCCTGACTTATGAGAGATTCTTTTTTTTTATATAGACCCGTGTTCGGTGATAAAATTTTGTTTATGAGCTTTCATGAAAAGCAAAACTTTATCTTGAAAGATGTGAGCTTTCACAAAATCGAAATAAACCTTCGTTTCAAAGAAAGACGATTGTACGAAGGAAAATAGATTTTTTTTTTTATCAAATTGTGGAGCCTCCAAAAAGAGGCTCACGTCAAAAAATTTATTTTTTACGTGAGTTAATCACGTTTTTTTTTTAATTTATACACATATATGTATATACATTTTTGAAAACACTTTGAGCAATATTTAAAAACAAACAATTATTTGTGATGAAATATTTGTTTAGTTTTTCATAATACGGTGATTAATGATCGCATGATGGAAGTGTTCGTGATTTTATGAAAACTTGAGTTCTGTTCGTCTTTTGTAGATTCGAAGAAACGAGCAAGGTTTTGAAGTTCCAACTCTTGCATCATAATCACCGTGTTAGTAGAATTGTAAAGAGGTAAGAGTTAAGAATTACCATTTTTGTAGTGGATTCATCATCATCATATCTGTAACTTTGTGCTCCTGGTTCCAGAAAATGGTGACTTCCAGCAGCATTGAGTATGATTGCAGCTATTCTTCCATCTCTTCTGAAGAGGATTCCAAAGCTTCCGCAGCCAAATCACGAGCTAAGATGAATCGTACTTAGGGAGTGAAGCATAGTGCGCCTCTTAATGATCATAGAGTTACTTATGCTGATCTCATGAAGATAAAAGCCGAAGATGACAGGATGGATGATTATCGGCGAATAAGGGACCGGGTCCAGCGTAGAGTGCTAGCAGCTGAGGAGAAACTTCGATCTCGAGCTGACGGTGTACCCTATGACTCTGATGCTTCGGAAGATGAACCCATATGGGTGCCACGAGATCTCAAGATTAAGCCAGACCGGCGTACTAAGGAGATCGAGAAACTGGTCAAAGCTGACCTTGAAGCTGAGCGTGAAAAAGAATAGTACTGGGATTCCTTGTACAACGATCCTGAGATTCATCCAGACTTCGTCAATGGCCCTGATAGTGATTCCGGTGAAGAATTTGAAGAGGACTCCGCGAAAGATGATGATGATGAATCTGATAATTCTGGCAAATCTGATGACTCTGATGAATCTGACGAGTAGTCTTGCTCATGAATTTCTCTGAGATTATTTGTTTTTGTCGAAGTAGACATTTTCTGGTTATTTGAGAAGTCTTGCTGTAGAGATATTTCTTTAGAGATTATTTTTGAGCCATAATCCCTTGTCGTATCTTTTGCCAAATCTTCTTCACATCTCCAACTGAATAGGATGGACCAATGCCCATGTAGACAATAATTATCCATGAAGCATGATTATACAACCGGCTAGGAAACACGTGACCTGTTAGATCATTAATTCACGGTTGCAACGTTGATTACATCCGAAGTATTAGTCCCCAGTATTATCATGTTGAGTATGCCTGAGATGTCAGTCCCCAGTATTGTCGCACTTTTTCTATGATACCGGATACACTGGTTCGAGAATTAGGGTTTCAATAAAAACCGCAACAGATTTGACTATATCCACTATAGGATAAGCATCCAGACCTTCAATGTTTAGATTTTTCTATTTAAACAACATCTCGTTTTCTACCTTGTGTATTATCAGAAATAATTTTGAGCACAATCATACCTCTCGTCGCCATGTCCAGCAGTAGTATTTCTTCTCGAAACGAAACTCAATCAAAGAATGAAGTAGAAGCGTCTGTCTCAGTAAGTCATATATTTTCTTCATACCCATTTGATCAGAATTATTGATCATAGAAAATAATTTGTTGCAGGATAATCAGAAGAATCCATCTTCTTCGCATAATTTGAGGCCTAAGTGGACTGTTAAAGCCCCTTCCCGGTACAGGTCAGCTCATACTGAAGCTGGAGCATATGTAAGTAATTCCATAACTTCTCAGTTGAGGTTTTCCATGCTCGATGTTCGATAAAATTAAAAACTCCTTCACTTCATCACAGGTTGATGTTCATATTGTCGTTGATGCTAGAGAGAGTAGGAATGGGAAGTCCGTGGTTGACGATAGAGGCAACCATGTTGACGATGACTCTATTGATTCCGTGGAGGATGAGGTTAGAGCTCACATTCACGAGTATCCAACAGCTGGACTCCCCTTTGAATCTCCCATGACTAATACTTCCCCAAACGATGAGGTGGTCGGTGGATTCGTCATTCCCATATGTCACGTACTTCTGTATAACAAAATTTGGAGACGGTACGGGCACATTGATACAACGGAAATATGAAGAAGCTTTCTCCCAACCCTTCTGACTACGGTTGCCTGATTGTTACCGATCATTGAAGAGATGAACGAGATGAATCTGCGAGATGTCAAGAATCATGAACTGCACAGGTGGGATGAAATGATTTCAACCTGTGAAACCTTTCGGTTCAACATAGGCTGGCTTCGTCGTCGGCTCGAGATGATCAAAATTCACAGGGCGACGACGGCTGCTGATGCGATTTCTACCACAACTGCTTTCTTGAAAGAGGAGAAGGCACTTGCCTTGGAATCGGCAAGAGTCGAGAAGGCTGTCCAGGACTTAAAAGTGAAGATTAAAAACTTTCAAAAGAAGCTTGACATGGTTTTTTTTAAGAATCACTCTCTGCTGGATGATTTAATCTGAGTGAGCATTTATGATTGTTTTCTAATAGGTTTAGGCTTTTTCTTAGGTAGAATAATTGATCATGGTACGAAATAATTTTTTGTTCATTTATGAAATGTTTAATGAACAAAGGAATATAAATTACATTTTTAGAAATACCTGAAATGATGAAAAGGTAATGGTTTTCTACGGATCAGGCATAATATGCTTTGAGCCATTTACCGTTGATGATATTTCCTTCCACTCCTCCATCAATGGCTAAGATTTTGTAATACCCACTGGACACTGCCTTGATGATAACATATGGTCCTTCCCATTTTGGAGAGAACTTGGGAGCAGACATGTCTTGTTGAATGTGTTTTGCTGTCTTTAGCACCAAATCTCCTACTTGGAAAGTTCGAGGTCTTACCATTTTTTTGTAAGCTTTGGAGATCCTTTGTTTGTATGCTTCCACATATTTTTCTACCTTATCCCTTCTTGACTCAAGCATGTCCAGTTTAGCGATCCTTGAGTTGGACACTTCTGCTTCATCCCATTGTACTCCACTGGATGTGGCGATCCTTGCTGAAGGAATCTTGATTTCTGCTGGGAGTATGGCATCAGATCCATAGACAAGAGAGTACGGTGAAATTCCGATTGAACTCCTTGGTGCGGTCTGGTAGGACCATAAAGCCATGGGAAATTGTTCATGCCATGTTCGAGGATTATCATGAATTATTAAGCTGAGAATTCAGATCAAAGTTTTGTTGGTACTCTCCGCTTGTCCATTTCCTTGGGGATAGTATGGTGTAGAGAAAACTTGTTTGATGTCGTATTCCTCGAGAAATTCTGTCACGTGTTTGTTGGCGAAAGGAGTTTCATTATCAGTGAATGTGCTTAGGAACGCCGAACCTGCATATTATGTGTTCCTTGATGAAAGTCGCGATCGTGACTCCAGTGGTGCTTCGAAGAGGGATAGATTCAACCCACTTGGTAAAATACTCAGTTGCAGTGATGATGTACTCATGTTGTTTCGAAGACGCTGGATTGATTTTTCCTATGATATCCAGTCCCCATCTATGGAAAGGCCATGGACTATTCACAAAATTCAATAGGAGACAAGGAGTGTGGATGAGATTACCATGGATTTGGCATTGGTGACATCTCTGAACATGTGCAGCTACGTCGTCTTCCATGGTCGGCCAATAATATTTCTCATGAATCTGGAGAAATAGTTTCCTTTTTTCTTGATGTTCTCCGTCATGCATTTCTTTTAAAATTGTTGGGATTTCATGCTCAGCTAAGCATCTCAGTAGGTTCCCACCAAAACTTTTGCGGTATAAGATTCCGTCAAGAAAGGAAAATATTTTAGCCCTCTAAATGAGTTTGACTGTTTCCTTGTTTTCCAACGGCAGCTCATTGTCGCGAAGGTACTTGATGTAAGGTTCCTTCTCGTCCCCAGTGTGGTGAACTGTCAAAGATTCTAGGTGATGAGGAGGCGTCTGAAAATTGGTACAAGGTCTTTGCAGAGTTCTTGACTAAGCTTCCATGAAAGGATAGTAGTATCCTATCCTTTGGAGCCTTCTGTAAAGTGTTACCACCAACATCTGTCCGCAGATTTCTTCATGTATGTGTTTGAGTTGTTCATCCGCTTCATCGCTTCCAAGGCATCGTGATAAAGATCCGTCAGGATTCCGATAATATAACGCTCCATGAAGCAAGAAATAATTCTTTAGTTCCTTGAGACTGACTTTCCCTTCTGAAAGAGAACTGCTCAGTTCATGAATAATAGGCGCCCTCCAATCGTTTGCTTGAATGTCTTCGACTTGAGCAAGCCAAGTAGATGACACGACGCACCTCTGTACTGTGATTGTTTTTTCTTCTCCTTCGAACTGTAGTTTGGAAGCGAGAGTTGCTAGACAATCAGCATGACTGTTATTAGTTCGTCCAGTATAGACAATCGTTGCATCAGCAAAATAAGCTAATATCCGTTGAGCTTCAGCTCTGAAAGGGGCGAGTTTAATTTCTTTGAGAGAGTCTGCTCCATTCATTTGATTGACCAGTAGTTCTGAATCTCCTCTTATCTCAAGGTGTGTTGCTCCTGCTTGCTTGGCCAGGGACAGGCCTAGTAAGAAAGCTTCATATTCCGCTGAATTGTTTGTGAAATGAAAATCCAGTTTGAATGAGTGTGAGAAGACTTCACCAGATGGAGGTACTAGCACCACGCCCGCTCCTCCAGTATCATTGCTAGGGGTGGCAGACCCGTCAAAGTATAAAAGCCACGTCTTTTCTCTGATGACTAAGATTTCTGGAAACTCGTCGGGTACGTCTTCGTGTAACATTGTTGCATCTTCCCCTGGAAAAGCAGCAAGCAAGTCTTCAACTGCTTGTCCTTTGATTGCTTTGGGCGGTACACATTCTATGTCGAATTCTGACATCTGCAGTAGCCACTTTGTTGGTCTCTCCATCAAGGCTGGCTTTGATAGTAGAAATTTTATGGGGTCGGACTTGGAAACGAGCACGACTCTGCTGGATAACAAATCGTGCCTGAATTTATGGATTACATGTACCAATGCTAGACATGCTCTTTCGGCTTTTGCGAATCGGAGCTGAGCATCTCTCACCGTAAGGCTGAAGTAATAAATTGGATATTCGACACCTTCTTTGTCTTCTTGAGCAAGAAGTGCCCCGATAGAGACGTCACTGGAAGTTGTGTAAAGTATTAATGGCCGTCCTTGCACTGGAGATTTCATGACAGCAGGTGATAATAGTATTTCCATCTATCAGTGTCTAACACAGGGGTAGAATCTAATAGAGCATTCACCTGTTCAATAGTGCTATCGTCGTCAAAATCTAAACCAAAATGGGATAGACAACTTTCTAATGGGTCTTCAGACAAGATGTTTGGTAATGACTCCTGAAATAAGGCTTCTATCATGTTCACCTCCTCAACACATGTGTCATCTAGCTCATGAGGTTGCTTACTGACATTAAAAATGTTCATCTCCATAGTCATATTTCCAAAAGATAAACTCATCACACCATTTCGACAGTTAATGATCGCATTAGACGTAGCTAAAAATGGGCGACCTAAAATCACAGGTATCTGGTTCTCTGGGTCAGGGACATGTTGGGTATCTAGGACCACGAAATCCACTGGATAAATAAACTTGTCGACCTCAATAAGAACATCCTCGATAACACCTCGAGGGATTTTAACAGACCTATCAGCTAACTGCAGTGTCATCTGAGTAGGTTTCATTTCACCAAGTCCTAGCTGTAAGTATACATGGAACGGCAGTAAGTTCACACTGGCTCCTAACTCAAGCAAAGATTTTTCTACCCGGAAGTTACCTATTGTGCAAGCAATGGTAGGAGAACCTGGGTCTTTTTACTTTGGAGTTGTGGTGTTCTGAATGATTGAACCTACGTGACTAGCTAAAAAGGCTTTCTTATGGACACTAAGTTTTCGCTTTCGCGTACACATATCCTTAAGGAACTTGGCATAAGCAGGAATTTGCCTAATTTCATCTAATAAGGGAAGGTTTATGGTAACTTGCTTAAAAACCTCCACTATGTCATTAAAGTTCGATTCCTTCTTTGTTGGTACTAATAGCTGAGGAAATGGGGATCTAGGCCTAAAATCAGACCTTTCAGGAACCGAATTCACATCATCAGAAACTTTATCAGTCTCTTCAGCTACTGGTCCTGAGAAGTGAGATCCTGAGGGGTGAACTACAGTATGTTCACTATCGGGCATGGTTACCTTATTGTCTACAACTCTACCACTTCTAAGGGTTCTAACAACATTCAATTGATTCGATGGTTTTGCACCTAATTCATGAACTCCTCTAGGGTTGGGTTGTGTTTGACTAGGAAACTTACCTTTTTCTCTCAAAGAATCACTTATCAGACCAACCTGGGTCTTTAACTCGGAAATAACCTGACTATTTTCTTGTCCTATCCTGTTACTAGCTTGTAGACTCTGTTCTACGGATAACTGGAATTTTGCAGTTTGCTGATTTAACAAGGCGAGAGATTCCTCTAAACTTAGGATTTTCTTATCTGACCGATTCTGAAACTGAGCTAGTCCTGAGGGATTCTTAGTATAGCCAAAAACTGGGAGAGCATTAGAATTACTAAACTGACCTTGACTTTGGCCCTTAGACCACGAAAGGTTCGGATGGTTTCTCCAACCAGGATTATAGGTTTCTGAATATGGGTCAATCTTTTGACGGTTATCAAATCTAGTGTTATTATAAAGAGAATTGGCCTTCTCTTCAATATTTTGGCCTTCCCAAAAAGGCTCCACTCTACCACTAGTCTGGCCCACTTCTAAGTCTTGTAACCTTTTTGTTATAGCAACATTTTTGGCATCTGATTCATAGCCTCCTTCTACCCTATTAACGTTTCCTCTACTGAAAAGAATTGTTTTCTGGGGTGCCCTACTATTTTCCCATTGCTGGGTTTTTCGGCGATTTCATTAAAAAATTCCATCGCCGCGTCAACAGTTTGATTTTCAAATCCACCAGTGCATAGTGACTCAACCATGGTCGTTGTAGTATAGTGGTAAGTATTCCCGCCTGTCACGCGGTTGACCCAGGTTCAATCCCCGGCAGCGGCACCAAAAATTGATGTGATTTGTAGATAGTGGTAAAAGTGGTTCGATTCTCAGACTTGTGAAGGATATTAATTAGACTTAAATTCTAAAACTAAAATAGAAAACTCACTAAAAATTATAGCAAACTCAATCAAAGATGATATCAATACTAAAAGAAACACTGAGGCTAAGATTCCACTAATTTCCAAATTCAAAGTGATTAAATCAATACTTATATTTGTGCAATTTTCTTGTTTAATTTGATTATATAATATTGCAACAAGTAGATTTTCAAAAGTAATAATTGTAAATACCAAGTATGAAGCATCAAAAGTCTTAAAACTAAGCATACTCCATCAAAATAGATCACAATCACTCAAATAAAATTCTTATTCAATAATAGTTCAAGGCAAATAATCATATAATTATTGCAAATAAAAAGATAAAATAGAATATACCACTTTTTGTTGGAAAAATAGCTTCCTCTATCGCCTCAACAATGGGGTTTAGCTCCTCATATTAATCATGATCTCAAAATATGTGTTTGTTTCTCAAAAGATGATTAAAAGAGTGAAAAGTAATAACACAGACTGTTTGCAACAGTGTATTGGTGTTGCAAAACAGATGTTACAATGGAACTGTTACAGAAAAACTGTTGCTTTGTCGCTGATTTTAAGACCCTAGAATAAGACTGCCCTGAACAGCTTAATTTTCTTCAGCTGTTAAACAACGACACTTTTCTGCGACTGTCTACCGAGCGTCAATGTTCTTCGCGTTCTTCTTCTTCTTCAGCAGCAGCAGCAGAAACAGAGTTTGGTAAAGCTCTGATTTCTTATTCTCTGGCTCTCCTTAGGTTCCCAAACTCTCGACACCTCTTCTATATGACCCAAGACATCTATTTATATCAAAAATACCGATTAAATCTCTCCCAAATCTTCCAAAATCTCTTTCCTTCTCTTCACGGCCAAGTTGCAACAATTTCTTGTTTTAGGATTTCTACGCGTTTCTGATCTTTCCTTTTTATTCTAATCTCTTCATTAGATAGATACAAATCTTTGGGAAGGTTTACAGCACTTTAATCTCTCTAAAATTCCCTAAAAAAGGGCACACACGTGACTTCCCATATTTTCTTGTTGTGAGAAAAACCGTTGATTGATCCCATTCTAATCGATTTAAACACCCATATCAGATTCCTAGACCCATAAGGAGTATATCCTATGAAAATCAGAGGTTTAATCGACCTCAAACTCCTTCAAATCACGATTGCCAAAATTGCTCTTTAACTGCACTTTTTTCCAGCCAAAAACCTGATTTTTGAATGTTGAAGATGGTTGCCCCTTATCCAGAGTAGGGGTGCGATTAGAAACTGCCTGGAAATGGGATGCCCCTTAGTAATTAGGTTACCCCTTATCCAAAGTGAGAGTTTGAATAGCAAATGTCCTCCGGGTGTTTTCCGACAACTTTTCGAGCCAATTTTTTCCAAAAATGTTTATTGGCCAAAAATACCTACAAATAAATAAAACACCATAATAAGTACAAAAATGAGCCCTAACAACATATAGAATCGAGACAAATCGGACACAAAAATGTGTCTATCAAATACCCCCAAACCTATTATTTGCTAGTCCTCGAGCAAAAATAAAATCCTAACTCACTGTCGCAGGCATCGTCAATTCCATTTAGCGTATGCAATAAGCCTTTAAACCCCTAGGTGTCCCTAGTGGCGGAGTGTTGTCTCCGGAGGACTTACCAGAGGTATACCCACAAAACCTTTTTACTCCAGACCCTAGCTATCTACACAGAACCTTGGAAGGCACTAAAGAATCTCCTTGGTTGGCATACTTATTGACTACAGGAGGAAGTACCCTGATGCGAAATTCCAATTGTTGTACACGAGTTTGCACTCAAGCATATTAAAATTCATATGAAGTGACAGAGCTCTACTCAGATAGTCGCACTATGGACATCAATATCCGGAGTCAAAACTAATCACATGGATAGATCAAGAAGATGGATATAGAAAAACATAGATGGTTTTGATGTTTACTAGGTGAACGGTGTTTCTCATATCTGTCTGAAGGCCTCCGCCAAAATGAACCTATCCTAATGGACTGAGATACTAGTCTGACTAATATCAACACACTGGCATATACAAGGGAACCAGTGATTGATAATCCTAACTCTAGGTCAACACAACTGGCATATACAAGGGTTCCAGTGGTCGACTTTATTGAATTTATTCCAGTTGGTCTGATGGTCTGGTCTCTTTTCTTCTTTTTTTTTTTCTTTTTTTTTTTTATCTCAATCACTCTAATTCACCCTAGCATTGGTAACAACTTGAATCGTGAGCCCCACCTAATCACTTAGAGAAACATAGTTTAAAAAAAAACAAAAAAAACGAAGTGAAAAGGACTCAACGAGATATGGTGAAACTATCATGTTATTTCTAACACCTGAGCTCTGTGCTTTTATGAATAGACTCTTTAGATGTTGCCATCTAGTCAGATTTGTTCCTCAACTCCTACAACCAAAATTCTTCCATCCACTTAGATTGGTTAGTGCCATCCTTAATAGGCATAAATTTCTAGGCTCTGGAGTTTATTTATTGCAACGAAAAGGTAACAAAAAGTTCTACCCCACCCCCAAACTTAAATCTAACATTGTCCTCAATGTTTCTAATTAAATAATGATACCAAAAATATAAGTAACATGAGGAAATAGTAAAGAGAGAAGTCAGAAAGATAGTACCTGGGTGAAGTGTAACCAAAAACCTACAAAAATATTATACAACATACAAAATCGCCTCGATGGTCAATCAAGGTAAACAGGGTCCTCCAGAAGGACCTCCTCAACATCACCTGTAGGAAAAGGCTCTAAAAAGGGCTTCAATCGCTGAACGTTAACCTTCGAAGAACTACTACCATCTGGTGTCTCAATCTCAACAGCGCTATGAGGAAAAACAGTACGGACCACAAAAGGACCGGTCCACCGAGAGCGCAACTTCCCGGAGAATAGATGCAAACGAGTGTCATACAGAAGAACTTTTTGACCTGGAGAAAATGACTTTCGTAAAATATTCCTATCATGCAAAAGTTTCATTTTGTTCTTATACTCCTTAGCACTATCGTATGCATCTCTACGAATCTCGTCCAACTCATTGAGCTGGAGCTTTCTTTGAGCTCCTGCCTTGTCAAGTGAAAAGTTTAAGTTCTTAATAGCCCAATAGGCTCGATGCTCTAACTCAACAGGCAGGTGACATGCCTTCCAAACACTAAACGATAAGGTGACATTCCAATGGGTGTCTTAAACGCAGTACGGTAAGCCCATAAGGCATCAGTAAGCCTCGACGACCAGTCTTTCCTATTTGGATTAACTGTTTTCTCTAGAATACGTTTAATTTCCCTATTGGAAAACTCTACCTAACCACTAGTCTGAGGGTGATATGGGGTTGCTACTTTATGGGTAATACCGTATTGTTTCATTAAAAGAGAAAACTGTCTATTACAAAAGTGTGAACCTCCATCACTAATTATAGCTCGCGGCGTACCAAAACGTGTAAGTATATTCTCTTTCAAAAACTGGACTACGACCCTGTGGTCATTCGTTCTACACGGAACCGCCTCAACCCACTTAGACACATAGTCTACAGCGACAAGTATGTAAAGATAACCAAACGAAATAAGAAATGGACCCAATAAATCAATGCCCTACACATAAAAGACCTTAATCACTAAAATAGGGCTCAAAGGCATCATATTTCTACGGGAAATGGTTCCTAACTTCTGGAAACACTCACAAGAAACACAATGACTATGGGAATCTTTAAACAACGAAGGCCAGTAAAATCCACACTGCAAAAACTTAGCAGCAGTCTTCTTAGCACTAAAATGACCCCCACATGCATGTTCATGACAAAAGGAGATAATACTAGACTGGTCACTCTCAGATACACATCTCCTAATAATCTGGTCCGGACAATACTTATACAGATAAGGATCGTCCCAAAAGAAATGCTTAACCTCGGCTAAAAACCTAGAACGATCTTGCTTACCCCAATGTTGAGGGGTTCGACCAGTAACAAGATAATTCACTATATTTTCATACCAAGGTGATTGGGAAACAGAGAACAATTGTTCATCAGGAAAGTTATCCCTTATAGGAAGGGAATTACTAGTGGAACTAACAACTAGCCTAGACAAGTGATCTGCTACTACATTTTCTGCACCCTTTTTGTCTCTAATGTCTGGGGAAAATTCCTGTAACAATAGGATCCATCTGATCAATCCAGGTTTGGTATCCTTCTTAGATAAAAGGTATTTCAAAGCAGCATGATCTGTATATATTATGATCTTAGAACCTAATAGGTAGGAACTAAACTTATCCAAGGCAAACACGATGGCTAAAAGTTCCTTCTCGGTAGTTGTGTAGTTCATTTGGGCATCATTCAGAGTTTTCCTAGCATAATAAATCACATGAAGTAATTTGTTTTCTCGCTGTCCTAAAACGACACCTATAGCATAATCTGAAGAATCACACATAATCTCAAAGGGTAGGTTCTAGTTAGGTGCCTGGACTATCGGGGCAGTAGTGAGTAAAGTTTTAAGCTTCTCAAAATCCTCTAAACAAGCATCATCAAAGACAAACTTAACATCTTTTGCAATCAAATTGCAAAGAGGTCTAGAAATCAATCTAAAATCCTTAATGAATCGACGGTAAAAACTTGCATACCCTAATAAGGTCAACTTTGGCTTTGTCTACCTCTATACCCTTCGAAGAGACGATGTTCCCTAATACAATTCCTGATTTAACCATGAAATAACATTTTTCCCAATTAAGTACTAATTTTTTTCCTTACACCTAGTCAACACTAATGTCAAATGATGCAAGCACTCATCGAAAGATGAACCAAACACTGGAAAATCATCCATAAAGACCTCTAAGAACCGTTCTACCATATCAGAAAATATGCTCATCATACAACGCTGAAAAGTTTCAGGGGCTTTACATAGCCCGAAAGGTATGCTTTATACGCAAAGGTACCAAAGGGACAGGTAAAAGTGGTTTTCTCTTGGTCTTCTGGGGAAATAACGATCTGATTATAACCGGAGTAGCCATCTAATAAGCAATAGTGACTATGTCCAGCTAATCGTTCTAGCATTTGGTTGATAAAAGGAAGGGGAAAGTGATCCTTCCTTGTGACCTTTTTCAATTTCCTATAGTCTATACACACACGCCATCCCGTGGTCACTCGGGTTGGGATTAATTCATTATTATCATTCTGGACTACAGTGATACCTGATTTCTTGGGGACAACCTGAACAGGGCTGGCCCACTTACTGTCTGAAATTGGGTAAATAATACCCGCATCTAACAACTTAAGCACCTCTTTTCGAACTACCTCTTTCATGTTAGGGTTCAGTCGACGTTGCATCTCCCTAGAAGGTTTGGAGTCTTCCTCTAAATGAATCTGATGCATACACACAGTAGGACTTATACCCTTAATGTCTGCTATAGTCCACCCTAAAGCTTCCTTATTGTCTTGAAGTACACTTACTAGCCTACTTTCCTGATCACTATCCAAATTGGAAGCTACAATCACAGGTAAAGTCTCATATGGGCCTAAAAACGCATACTTTAGAGTATCGGGTAGCGGTTTAAGGTCCAACTTTGAGGGCTCTTCTAAAGAAGGAATTAGGGTAGTCTCAGAAACTGGTAACGGTTCGAACCTAGCTTTCCATCTATCAGTGTCTAACATAGGGGTAGAATCTAATAGAGCATTCACCTGTTCAATAGTGTTATCGTCGTCAAAATATAAACCAAAATGGGATATACAACTTTCTAATGGGTCTTCAGACAAGATGTTTGGTAATGACTCCTGAACTAAGGCTTCTATCATGTTCACCTCCTCAACACATGTGTCATCTAGCTCATGAGGTTGCTTACTGACATTAAAAATGTTCATCTCCATAGTCATATTGCCAAAAGATAAACTCATCACACCATTTCGACAGTTAATAATCGCATTAGACGTAGCTAAAAATGGGCGACCTAAAATCACAGGTATCTGGTTCTCTGGGTCAGGGACAGGTTGGGTATCTAGGACCACGAAATCCACTGGATAAATAAACTTGTCGACCTCAATAAGAACATCCTCGATAACATCTCGAGGGATTTTAACAGACCTATCAGCTAACTGCAGTGTCATCTGAGTAGGTTTCATTTTACCAAGTCCTAGCTGTAAGTATACATGGAATGGCAGTAAGTTCACACTGGCTCCTAAGTCAAGCAAAGATTTTTCTACCCGGAAGTTACTTATTGTGCAAGCAATGGTAGGAGAACCTGGGTCTTTGTACTTTGGAGTTTTGGTGTTCTGAATGATTGAACTTACGTGACTAGCTAAAAAGGCTTTCTTATGGACGCTAAGTTTTCGCTTTCGCGTACACATATCCTTAAGGAACTTGGCATAAGCAGGAATTTGCCTAATTTCATCTAATAAGGGAAGGTTTATGGTAACTTGCTTAAAAACCTCCACTATGTCATTAAAGTTCGATTCCTTCTTTGTTGGTACTAATAGCTGAGGAAATGGGGCTCTAGGCCTAAAATCAGACCTTTCAGGAACCGAATTCACATCATCAGAAACTTTATCAGTCTCTTCAGCTACTGGTCCTGAGAGGTGATATCCTGAGGGGTGAACTACACTATGTTCACTATCGGGCATGGTTACCTTATTGTCTACAACTCTACCACTTCTAAGGGTTCTAACAACATTCAATTGATTCGATGGTTTTGCACCTAATTCATGAACTCCTCTAGGGTTGGGTTGTGTTTGACTAGGAAACTTACCTTTTTCTCTCAAAGAATCACTTATCACACCAACCTGGGTTTTTAACTCGGAAATAGCCTGACTATTTTCTTGTCCTATCCTGTTACTAGCTTGTAGACTCTGTTCTACGGATAACTGGAATTTTGCAGTTTGCTGAGTTAACAAGGCGAGAGATTCCTCTAAACTTAGGATTTTCTTATCTGACTGATTCTGAAACTGAGCTAGTCCTGAGGGATTCTTAGTATAAACAAAACCTGGGAGAGCAGTAGAATTACTAAACTGACCTTGACTTTGGCCCTTAGACCACGAAAGGTTCGGATGGTTTCTCCAACCAGGATTATAGGTTTCTGAGTATGGGTCAATCTTTTGACGGTTATCAAATCTAGTGTTATTATAAAGAGCATTGGCCTGCTCTTCAATATTCTGGCCTTCCCAAAAAGGCTCCATTCTACCACTAGTCTGGCCCACTTCTAAGGCTTGTAACCTTTTTGTTATAGCAACAATTTTGGCATCTGATTCATAGCCTCCTTCTACCCTATTAACGTTTTCTCTACTTAAAAGAATTGTTTTCTGCGGTGCCCTACTATTTTCCCATTGCTGGGTTTTTTCGGCGATTTCGTTAAAAAATTCCATCGCCGCATCAACAGTTTGGTTTTCAAATCCACCAGTGCATAGTGACTCAACCATGGTCGTTGTAGTATAGTGGCAAGTATTCCCGCCTGTCACGCGGTTGATCCAGGTTCGATCCCCGGCAGCGGCGCCAAAAATTGATGTGATTTGTAGATAGTGGTAAAAGTGGTTCGATTCTCAGACTTGTGAAGGATATTAATTAGACTTAAATTCTAATACTAAAATAGAAAACTCACTAAGAATTATAGCAAACTCAATCAAAGATGATATCAATACTAAAAGAAACACTGAGGCTAAGATTCCACTATTTTCCAAATTCAAAGTGATTAAATCAATACTTATATTTGTGCAATTTTCTTGTTTAATTTGATTATAAAATATTGCAACAAGTAGATTTTCAAAAGTAATAATTGTAAATACCAAGTATGAAGCATCAAAAGTCTTAAAACTAAGCATACTCCATCAAAATAGATCACAATCACTCAAATAAAATTCTTATTGAATAAGACTGCCTTGAACAACTTAATGTTCTTCAGCTGTTAAACAACGACACTTTTCTGCGACTGTCTACCGAGCGTCAATGTTCTTCTCGTTCTGCTTCTTCAGCAGAAGCAGAAACAGAATTTGGTAAAGCTCTGATTTCTTCTTCTCTGGCTCTCCTTAGGTTCCCAAACTCTCGACACCTCTTCTATATGACCCAAGACATCTATTTATATCAAAAATACTGATTAAATCTCTCGCAAATCTTCCAAAATCTCTTTACTTCTCTTCACGTCCAAGTTGCGACAATTTCTTGTTTTAGGATTTCTACGCGTTTCTAAGCTTTCCTTTTTATTCTAAACTCTTCCTTAGATAGATACAAATCTTTTGGAAGGTTTACAGCGGTTTAATCTCTCTAAAATTCCCTAAAACAGGTCATACACGTGACTTTCCATATTTTCTTGTTGTGAGAAAAATCCGTCGATTGAGCCCATTCTAATCAATTTAAACACCCTTATCAGATTCCTAGACCCATAAGGAGTCTATCCTATGAAAATCAGAGGTTTAATCGACCTCAAACTCCTTCAAATCACGATTGCCAAAACTGCTCTTTAACTGCACTTTTTTCCCGCCAAAAACCTGATTTTTGAATGTTGAAGATGGTTTCCCCTTATCCAGAGTAGGGGTGCGATTAGAAACTGCCTGGAAATGGGATTCCCCTTAGTAATTATGTTACCCCTTATCCAAAGTGAGAGTCCGAATAGCAAATGTCCTCTGGGTGCTTTCCGACAACTTTTTGAGCCAATTTTTTCCAAAAATGTTTATTGGCCAAAAATACCTACAAATCAATAAAACACCATAATAAGTACAAAAATGAGCCCTAACAACATATAGAATCGAGAAAAATCGGACACAAAAATGTGTCTATCACGACGCTTGACTGGTGTAGCAAATGAATTAATCGGTTTAGCACCTGAAGATGATGGTTTGTTAGCAGCTTTTTCAATGGATTCCCAACTTGGGAGTGAAGTACTGTAGATCTTCCTTGGAGGTTTAGGGATGTCCTTTTGAGACTCAAGGAATTCAGCGTCATAGACCGGAGCGTAAGGAGATGACGAAGCTGCAATACGAACAATCTTGTTATCGAGCAGAGCCTTCATGCATTGATGATATGTTGAAGGAACCACTTTATTGTCATGGAGCCATGGTCTTCCAAGTATCATGTGGTAATCAGGCTCTTGTTCGATCACGTGAAATTTGGCCTTTGATTGAATATGCCCTACCCTCAAGTCTATGTATGCATATCCATATGTATGGATATGCCTTCCTTCAAATCCCGTCATCAAGATGGGATGGCGAATAATTTTATTCTGTGGGAATTTGGCTGCTTTGAGAGTCTTCATGGTAATGATATTTGTGGAAGCGCCTGTATCAACGAGAGCCTTCTTGAATTCAGAGTCTTTGATAAAACCTGTCACGTATAAGGCTCGATTATGCCCTTCATCTTCCATGCGGTCTTCTTCTCCGAATGTGATGTTGTTGATTGAATGCTCAGACATCATGGATGTCTCTTCAACTACTAGGCATGACAGAGTTAGATGCACGTCTGATGATATTTGGTTGAGTGCAGCGAACGTGTTCGTACGTTGATCCCTTGAGAAGTGCAGAAGCTCACATAGATTTTCAATCAACTATGTGATTTCCTGATCCACCGTCTTTTCATAAGTGGTGAAACTGTTGGCTTGAGGGCTAGCGTCAGTGGTGTCAAGAGACGAGCGTTCCACAACTTGATCTCCTAAGATTCTCGTCAAGTACACCATGCAGTTGAACAAATTATTGATTGCTCTCTTCAATCGATTTATGTTCCTTTCCAAAATCTCTTGCCTTCGTGCCAGTTCGTCTAATGATGGAATTTCTCCATCGAATGCATTGATAGATGAGAAAGGAGTAGTAAAGTAAGGATGACGAATGCTACTAGAATCATTCGGATGATCCAGAGAAGCGTCACCATTTGAAAGACTCTGACTGGAGTTTTGAGTAACTGAATTGTATCTAAGACCGACCATCTTCGTGAGAATTGTGATTGCAACCGAGAGAATGATCTCCCACTGTAGTCGCCAATCTGTAGATGGGGGAAAACAATTTGCTGGTTTTCACGGAATTGAGGAGACGACCGTACGGAGGAGACTCCTTGAACCAAGCGAAATGCTTAACCTCACACAGATGCACTGCAAGAAGGGAGAGCTTTAAGTTCAAGACTGATTTGTCAAGATCTTCATCCGAAAAATCACCCTCAGACTGATCATCCTCAGAGACATAAACACTTTTACTTTTATCAAGTAACTTAGTGTTCTTCTTTGCTTTAAAGACAACATCCTTTCCGATTTTGGATGTATGCTCATGATCAAAGATCTTTAGCTTTCCAACCAAGGTTATCAAGGTTAACTTAGTGTTCTTCTTTGCATTTCTGGAAAGATTATCAAGGTTATTTCCCTCAACGATGGAATGCTTCTTAGACGCGTATCTAGATGGTAGCGGTCTGAGAATTTTCATCACAATGTCCTTTTCAGGAATAGTCTTACTCAATGCAAAAGATGCATTAACAATTTCAGACACTCTGTGATTAAACTCATCAAATGTATCTTCATCTGCCATACGAAGGTTCTCCTAATCGGAATTAAGGTTTTGAAGCCTAGCTTCCTTTTCACTGGAGTTACCTTCAAATACGGTTTCTAAGATATCCCAAGCATCTTTAGACTTAGTGCAATTTGACACATGGTGCTGAAGATTTGTGGTAATGGCATGTATGATGGCATTCAAACAGTCGGAATTTTTCTTTGCAGCAAGTATCTCGGCGGGATTATATTCAACAATATTCTTGGGAACGTTTACATCTCCAACTGCCACAACGGGAGCATCATAGCCATTAACAACATACACCCATGATTCAAAATCACGCGCTTGAAGAAAAGCTCGCATAGAAATTTTCCACCATAAGTAATTAGAGTCATCGAAGACTGGTGGTACGTTAATAGAGATAGCACCTCTGTCCATAAAGTCAGATCGCTACAAACACAAACTTGTAAGGTCTTAAACGTGTTTTCCGTCTCTGATACCAATTGAAAAAGTGGGGGTCTAACAACACCACCCAATATTTCTCTTAGAAATCTGTATGGACTAAATCTGAAATACTTTCTAGAGAATCAAATAGACAGTCAAACTAAATCCAGGTAAAAGTATCTCAAGGAGTTAATATCTCTATCTTGTTTTTATTTACTCAAGCTAATAGAAATCAGCGAGTCTTTAGTCAAACACAAGGAATAACTTGGATGGTACCAAAGACCAATATCCAAGGATCAATCAATGACAATCAATAACCAAAGGTTGGATTACTCTAATTGATGATCTAAATGCACAACCTGTATTATTTCAATTATATAAACAAATATAATGCGGAAATAGAAATAACACAAACACCACAAATTTTGTTAACGATGAAACCACAAATGCAGAAAAACCCCGGGACCTAGTCTAGATTGAACACACACTGTATTAAGCCGCTACAGACACTAGCCTACTCCAAGCTAACTTCGGACTGGACTGTAGTTGAACCACAATCAGTCTCCCACTGATCCAAGGTACAGTTGTACTCCCTACGCCTCTGATCCCAGCAGGATACTGCGCACTTGATTCTCTTAGCTGATCTCACCCACAACATAGAGTTGGTATGACCCAAAATCACAGGCTTTGAGAATAAACAAATCTGTATTACACAGACAAGTCTACCAAAGGATCAATCTGTCTCCCACAGATAAACCCTAAGGTTTTGTTTCGTCTTTTGATAATAATCAAGGTGAAGAGGAACCAATTGATAATCCGGTCTTATATTCCCGAAGAACAACCTAGAGTTATCAATCACCTCACAACAATCTTAATCGTATGGTAGCGAAACAAGATGTTGCGGAATCACAAACAATGAGACGAAGATGTTTGTGACTACTTTTTATATCTTGGCTATCGGAGATATCAATCTCAAGCCAATCAATATGATTGTACTCGTACGATAGAAGATGCAATATCATATCGCACAACTACGATAAAAGTAGTATCGGTCTGGCTTCACAATCCCAATGAAGTCTTTAAGTCGTTAACCTGGTTTTAGAAGAAGAAAACCAAAGGTTAAAGGAGAAACGACTCTAGCACGCAAACTAGTATCACACGTGAGGTCTTGGGATTAGTTTTGCACAATACTAGATGTCTCCTTTATATAGGCTTTCAAATCAGGGTTTGCAATTAGGTTACCTTGGTAACAAAGCAATCAATATCCCCTGTTAGATGAAAACCAGATTTATATTCAAGCTAATATTTACCAACCGTTATATAGAAAAATTAGCTTGTTATACACACTTGACAATGCACGTTTCTAGGTTTGTTAACCGTACCCAAACGTATACACTTGTTGGTTCAACAATAGTTAACCAAATGGTTAGACATATGAGCATTTCATATCAACCATATTTTTCTTCACCGTAACTAGTTCAAATGACTTCAAGATGAACTAATTAGAGAGTTGTTCAATTGCAAGGAATTCTCAAGTACTACACAAGACACGATTGAAGCAAAGATGATTTGATTCACTTGAATCGGTTCATGAACTTTTATAGCCACGGTTTGCAAACTGCATTCCTTAGTCTTTTTAAGTTTAAGTTCAGAAATCATCTTCAGATATATAACCTTCTCAAGTTCGCAGACTAGTTTCGCGGACTCAAGTTACCGGCCAGAGTGTAAAAACTCCAGCAGAAATTCTCGGGTATGAGAACTTCGCCGGTTCGCGGACTGAGTTCGCGGACTTAGCTTCACGCAAGTAGTTTGTCAACTCCAGCAGAAATTCTCGGGTTTGAGAACTTCGTCAGTTCGCGGACTTGGCTCACGCCATTCTTCCGTTTCTCTTGATCAACAAAGTTCGCAAACTTTGGTTCAAGGAATAGGATTTATACATAAATGTGTTTCCAACAACAATGCTTATGCCCACCATTGGTTATGTAATCTAAACTCTCATTTCAATCATTGAAACATTCTTAGAGGACGTTATACAGTTGTTACACCATTTCTCGTCAAAGCAATTTTCAAGATGATTGAAACATATCATGACTTTCGTCACATGGTAAAGATAAACTTGATCGAAGTGAAAATCTTACCAACACATATTTCGAGATATAAATAGGCGAGGTATACTCGGTTCGAAATACCAAATGTGTATAATCCAATTCTATATATATAGCATACGACTTCTTGTCTCAAAGAGTAGTAAATAGAGTAGATAGACTTTTGAGTGATAGATAAGTTCAAGTCTTCACATACCTTTTTTTCGAGAAGTTCCACCGGTTCCTTAAGTAGTTCTTCTTCTTGTATGATGAATTGCCATGAAGTCCTTGAGATCAACTACACTTTCTATCATAGTCCGAGACTTAACTATAGTAGACTAGAAATCAAGACTTATAGTTTTGATCACTAACATTGATAAACATGCTTGAGATAGCAACGCATGCGAGTTCGACCGAGCAATGCTCTAACAATCTCCCCCTTTGTAAATTTTAGTGACAAAACTATCAATACATATGGAATACAAAAAAAATAAAGAAACTTTAGTAGCTCCTATTCCACATGTCTAATCTTCAACATTCCTCGAAATCTTCGTCACTTCCAAGTACTCCAATGATCCCAAAGGTTGTAAGTTTAGCATCACCGTTGTTGAAGATCCGTGGCTATAACAATGAGAAAACATAGTTCTCGATCATTTTTATACAATGTCATAGTATTATTACACAGCGTCAAAGTTCAATTGTATCACAACTTCAACAGTAATACTATGGTGATATGTATCACTCCCCCTTAGTCAATACTCCATCTCACATGGAAAACACTCCCTCTTACACAATGATCCGAAAACCATATGTATTTGTAGTGTGAACTACATATTAATTCTTCCCCTTTTTGTCAATAAAATTGGCAAAGGTACAATAATGGGATCATAATGAAATTTCCGAAAGAGACATTTCATGACAAAAGGAAAAAAAATACATACCAACTAATTTAGATGCAATCATAAAGCCGAAGCTAAATGCATTCATCAAGGAGTTTAAAGATACAAGATAACCCCTCTAAAATTCCAAACCCGCACACCCCTCAAGATATGACCATTAAGCACAAGTTCAAAAGAACTCTCCCCCATTTGATGTCATTCCCGAAAGAACAACAAGAGCGACCTTAATTTCGAAAGAAAATAAGGATTTTTATTGGACACCAAAAACCATAAGAATGATTTCCTATATCCAAAAACTCAATCAAATTAATCACAAGTAAACCCATGATTAATTTAATCGGAATGCGCAATCAACTTAAACGCAAAAAGTGATCAATTCAATTGATCGTGTTCAATATAAGAGAACTTATGGAGACACGAAAATTCTCAACTAGATTAATTATAAGAGAACCCATAATTAATCTAATTGCAATACACAACCAAAATAATTACAAAAGTAATCAATTAAATTGTTATTTGTTTTGATCGACATAAGAAAACTTACGGAGCAATAACTAAATAACCAAACAAGATGATTAATTTAGTTCAATATGCTCGACATAGCATATCTCACGGAACACCAACTAAGCTAAAAAATCAACTTGGTTGTATAGTGCTCAACATAAGATACATTACGGAGCCTCACAGTAATATATAAAATATGGATCAGGGATGATTAATACAGCGGAATACACA
The DNA here is from genome assembly GCF_003573695.1 of Papaver somniferum. Taxonomy (NCBI): domain Eukaryota; kingdom Viridiplantae; phylum Streptophyta; class Magnoliopsida; order Ranunculales; family Papaveraceae; genus Papaver; species Papaver somniferum. The sequence goes on along the minus strand of NC_039359.1, from coordinate 187,334,583 downwards.
AGGATTCATTCTATCTTCCCATCACTATTTGCATAACGATATTAATAGACATAATCCTTGAAAACAAAAGATTTTAACCTATCTTCCATCAAATATTTGACAATATAGGCTTAACTTTTGTATTTGTCAAAAGTCCATTCATTCTTTTACCAGTACCTGAATTCCGATCACGAGCGACTTTACTTTTGACAAAGTATGGGACAAACATAGTTCACGGACGTAAACACCAATATCCCATAACAAATTGCAATATAACAAATCATAAATATTAATACTGCAAAAACATCATACTCCAAATAATTTTAGAATTTAAACCAATAAACCTAAAAAATAACAAGAAGATGAAAAATAATAGCTATGTGTAGTCACAATCATTGCTATTCAAGCACTAGTTATTCTTCCAACGAAGTCAAAAAAAAGACATACTAGGCAACAATATATTTGAGAAATTCCTTATCACTCCCGAACTCCTTGTCGTCAACAAGCCGTTGGAATATAAGGTTCGTGGAGGAAGGATTCAATCCAACAAACCGTCTTGGCTGATGATGTCGAACCAGGGCTTTCTGAATTTCCAAAGATCTTAAAACGCAAGCCTTTATTTCACTAATATCCTTTCTTACTTCCTTCAACTCATCAAGAACATCAGAAAAATTCTGAGAGTTAGAAGGGACATCCCTTGGCTTTCTTGTATTCCTCCTTTTTATTTTCAGTGAAGGAGTTACTGGAGATTTCTCTTTTTCCTTGATTGATGGCTTAACAATCATATTGACATATTTTCCATCCAAAGACATGATGCTTAGAGAACAGTTATAAACAACGGGCTTTTGTGAGTGGAATTCACAATCTCATCAAGCAGTCTTAAGATATAAAGGATATCAGAGAGGAACAAGGAATGTAGGGTTCACAACCTTTAAACAGGTTCGTGGACGCCCAACTCTAAACCCTATAAAGAGCAGAATTGTCGATAATAAACCTTTATTTTATTTTGATAGACAAACAACTAAGAAAAGAAGAAGAAAAACTTTTCCTAAAGCCTGATTGGTACACAACCTTGTCTCTTTTGATCAGGCACATGAGACAAGATTTACCAAAAAATACAATCAATTTGTGTTGTAGTGAACAACAATCTGTCCACCATTTTCCTCTAGAGAGGAATCCTCAGACTTCTGTTTATCAAAGCGATTTGACCATACCTTCTTCTCTAATGGTCTTATTTTGTCTTTGGAAACCAACTTCTTAGACGAAGATAAAATCCTACATACCTCAGCAGTCTTCTGAGCAAGTCTTCCTTGCCAATCGATTTGCTCTTCGTTGAAGTTTGTTGGCGTGCCTCGCTTGATGTTTGTACTTGTAACATCTTGATAGTTCATGACCCTTCTGAGAACAAAATGAGCACGTCAAACTTGGATAATATTCAGGCATCTGTGGTGTGAAAGCATCCAGACACATAGTAGATCCTGAAACAATACAAACAGAGTTTCCAAAGGATGGGTCAATTGATTCTTCCAGCTTGATTGGATTCTCTTCTTCACCGAAACCATCAAGGTTGATATATGTATTGCTACAATTATTAAAATTAATGTTTTCACATAGAAGACCAACACTTGAATTCCTATCTTCATCAGAATCATAGATCTCAGACATCTCATCAAGTGTTACAGCAAGACCTTTGTTCCCAATGTATTTTCTACGATTTGGGAACTCGTTTGCAAAATGACCAAAGCCTTACACTTAAAGCATTGTGGCATATCCTCGTCATCAGCCTCGTCAGCATCCCTGTTTTTAGGAGGGACGCGATTGTGAGGTTTATCTGACGACCTAGGTTTGTCTCTTGAAAACCGTTTACTTCTCTTCAATAGAAGATCCCTAAACTGTCTTGGATCAAGGAGACTGATTTGTCAAGATCTTCATCAAAAAATTCACCCTCAGACTGATCATCCTCAGAAACATAAACACTTTTACTTTTATCAAGTAACTTAGTGTTCTTCTTTGCTTTAAATTCAACATCCTTTCCGATTTTGGATGTATGCTCATGATCAAAGATCTTTAGCTTTCCAACCAATGTATTTCTCGAAAGATGATCAAGGTTATTTCCCTCAACGAGTGCATGCTTCTTAGACTCGTATCTAGATGGCAGTGATCTGAGAATTTTCATCACAATGTCCTTTTCAGAAATAGTCTTACCCAATGCAAAAGATGCATTAACAATTTCAGACACTCTGTGATTAAATTCATCAAATGTATCTTCATCTTCCATACAAAGGTTCTCCTAATCGGAATTAAGGTTTTGAAGCATAGCTTCCTTTTCACTGGAGTTACCTTCAAATACGGTTTCTAAGATATCCCAAGCATCTTTAGACCTAGTGCAATTTGACACATGGTGCTAAAGATTTGGGGTAATGGCATGTATGATGGCATTCAAACCGTCGGAATTTTGCTTTGCAGCAAGTATCTCAGCAGGATTATATTCACCAATATTCTTGGGAACGTTTACATCTCCAACTGCCACAACGAGAGCATCATATCCATTAACAACATATACCCATGATTGAAAATTACGCGCTTGAAGAAAAGCTCGCATAGCAATTTTCCACCATAAGTAATTAGAGTCATCGAAGACTGGTGGTACGTTAATAGAGATAACACCTCTATCCATAAAGTCAGATCGCTACAAACACATACTTGTAAGGTCTTAAACGTGTTTGCCGTCTCTGATACCAATTGAAAAAGCGTGGGTCTAACAACAACACCCAATATTTCGCTTAGCAATATGTATGGACTAACTCCGAAATACTTTCTAGAGAATCAACTTGACAGTCAGACTCAATCTAGGTAAAAGTATTTCAAGGAGTTAGTATCTCTCTCTTGTTTTGATTTACTCAAGCTAATAGAAATCAGCGAGTCTTTAATCAAACACAAGGAATAACTTGGATGGTACCAAAGACCAATATCCAAGGATCAATCAATGACAATAAACAACCAAAGGTTGGATTACTCTAATTGATGATCTAAACGCACAACCTGTATTATTTCAATTATATAAACAAATATAATGCGGAAATAGAAATAACACAGGCACCAGAAATTTTGTTAACGAGGAAACCGCAAATGCATAAAAACCCCGGGACTTAGTCCAGATTGAACACACACTATATTAAGCCACTACAGACACTATTCTACTCCAAGCTAACTTCAGACTGGACTGTAGTTGAACCCCAATCAGTCTCCCACTGATCTAAGGTACAGTTGTACTCTCCACGCCTCTGATCCCAGCAGGATACTGCGCACTTGATTCCCTTAGCTGATCTCACCCACAAATAAGAGTTGCTACGACTCAAAATCGCAGGCTTCGACAATAAACAAATCTTTCTCACACAGACAAGTCTATCAAAGGATTAATCTGTCTCCCACAGACAAACCCTAAAGGTTTTGTTCAATCTTTTGATAATAATCAAGGTGAACATGAACCAATTGATAATCTGGTCTTATATTCCCGAAGAACAGCCTAGAGTTATCAATCACCTCACAACAATCTTAATCGTATGGTAGCGAAACAAGATGTTGCGTAATCACAAAGAATAAGACGAATATGTTTGTGATTACTTTTTATATCTTGCCTATCGGAAATATCAATCTCAAGCCAATAAATCTGATTGCACTCGTACGATAGAAGATGCAAGATCAGATCACACAAATACGATAAAAGTAGTATCGGTCTGGCTTCACAATCCCAATGAAGTCTTTAAGTCGTTAACCTGGTTTTAGAAGAAGAAAACCAAATGTTAAAGGAGAAACGACTCTATCACGCAAACTAGTATCACACGTAAGGTGTGGGGATTAGTTTTGCACAATACTAAATGTCTCCTTTATATAGTCTTTCAAATCAGGGTTTCCAATTAGGTTACCTTGGTAACAAAGCAATCAATATCCATCGTTAGATGAAAACATGATTTAGGTTCAAGCTAATATTTACCAACCGTTAGATCGAAAACTTAGCTTGTTATACACACTTGACAATGCACGTTTCTAGGTTTGTTAACCGTACCCAAATATATGCACTTGTTGGTTCAACCATAGTTAACTAAATGGTTAGCCATATGAGCATTTCATATCAACCATGTTCTTCACCATAACTAGTTCAAATGACTTCAAGATGAACTAGTTATAGAGTTGTTCAATTGCAAGGAAATCTCATGTACTACACAAGACACAATTGAAGCAAAGATGATTTGAATCACTTGAATCGGTTCACAAACTTTTATAGCCACGGTTTGCAAACTGCATTCCTTAGTCTTTTTAAGTTTAAGTTCAGAAATCATCTTCAGATATATAACCTTCTCAAGTTCGCAGACTAGGTTGGCTGACTTAAGTTATCGGGCAGAGTTTTCAAACTCCAGTAGAAATTCTCGGGAATAAAAACTTCGCCGGTTCGCGGATTGGGTTCGCTGACTGAGTTCGCGGACTTAGATTCACATAAGTAGGTTGTCAACTCCAGCAGAAATTCTCGGGTTTGATAACTTCGGCAGTTCGCGGACTTCGCTCACGCCATTCTTCCGGTTCTCTTGATCAACAAAGTTCGCAAACTTTGGTTCAAGAAATAGGACTTATGCATAAATGTATTTCCACAACAATGCTTATGTCCACCATTGGTTATGTAATCTAAACTCTCATTTCAATCGTTGAAACATTCTTAGAGGACGTTATATAGTTGTTACACCATTTCTCGTCAAAGAAATTTTCAAGATGATTGAAACATATCATGACTTTTGTCACATGGTAAAGATAAACTTGATCATAGCGAAAATCTTACCAACACTTTCGAGATATAGATAGGCGAGGTATACTCGGCTCGAAATACCAAATATGTATAATCCAAGTCTATATATATATAGCATACGACTTCTTGTCTCAAAGAGTAGGATATAGAGTAGATAGACTTTTGAGTGATAGATAAGTTCAAGTCTTCACATACCTTTTTGTCGAGAAGTTCTACCAGTTCCTTGAGTAGTTCTTCTACTTGTATGATGAATCTCCATGAAGTCCTTGATCTCAACTACACTTTCTATCCTAGTCCGAGACTTATCTATAATAGACTAGAAATCAAAACTTATAGTTTTGATCACTAATATTGACAAACATGCTTGAGATAGCAACGCATGCGAGTTCGACCGAGCAATGCTCTAACACTTTCAATCATGATTCAGGGACTTATTTGTACTGCCAGAATTGTAAACACCTTAATCCCATGAAGTTAGACAGTTGCTGGAGTCAAAGAGTGGGGAAGTGGGATCGTGTCAAAACCAGTTGCTCATCGTGCGGAGACTTGGTTAATTTTCCACCCACTACTTTGCTAACTCCTCCAACTGATTGCATGACTTGCTCACATTCTCGTCGTGTGTATGAACACACGTGTTGTAGACCGCCATACCAAAACCTTAGTTAATATCCCCCATGTGACACGGTTGACATCTCGTGATTGTGGAGTCAGTTGCTGACTTTAAGGGACGATGAGTCCTTGTATTGCTGAGTTGAACGTGATGTGAAAATGTTCTGAGACTCATGAATTGAACATGCCTGCTGAGACAAAAGATATTGTCGAATAAATTTTGATAACTTAAGGTGAGCAAATGTTGCTGAATTGTTGAATATTGATAGTTGAACTAATATTCCTTAGTCTGAGCAAATATTGCTCGTATGAGCAAGTGTTGCTCGTCTGATGAATTATTGGTGTCAGGACCAGATAAGATAAAATATTAATTTAAGACACTGGAAGCTAGGCCGAGCATAATAAAAAAAGAGTTGATGACGGTATCATTATTATTAGAGCATTGCTCGGTCGAACTCGCATGCGTTGCTATCTCAAGCATGTTTGTCAGTGTTAGTGATCAAAACTATAAGTCTTGATTTCTAGTCTACTATAGCTAAGTCTCGGACTAGGATATAAAGTGAAGTTGAGCTCAAGGACTTCATGGCGATTCATCATACAAGAAGAAGAACTACTCAAGGAACCGGTGGAACTTCTCGACAAAAAGGTATGTGAAGACTTGAACTTATCTGTCACTCAAAGTCTATCTACTATATCTCTTACTTATTGAGACAAAAAGTCGTATGCTATATATACTTAGATTATACACATTTGGTATTTCGAGTCGAGTATACCTCGCCTATCTATATCTTGAAATATGTGTTGGTAAGCGTTTCGCTTATACCATGTTTATATTTACCTAGTGACGAATGTCATGATATGTTTCAATTACTTTGAAAATTGCTTTGAAGAGAAATGGTGTAACAACTATATAACGTCCTCTAAGAATGTTTCAATGGTTCGAATGAGAGTTTAGATTACATAACCAATGATGGACATAAGTATTGTTGTGGAAACACATATGTGCATAAGTCCTATTCCTTGAACCAAAGTTTGCGAACTTTGTTGATCAAGAGAAACCGGAAGAAAGGCTTGTTGCCAAGTCCGCGAACTCAGTCCGCAAACTGCCGAACTTCTCATCCCGATAAATTCTGCTGGAGTTGACAAACTTGTTACGTGAGTACTAGTCCGCGAACCGGCGGAAAGTCTTTACCGAGATTTTCTACTGGAGTTTGTAAACTCTGCCCGGTTGCTTAAGTCCGCGAACCTATTGTGCGAACTTAAGAAGGTTATATATCTGAAGATGATTTCTGAACTTAAACTTATAAAGACTAAGGAATTCAAATTGCAAACCGTGGATATAAAGTTCATGAACCGATTCAAGTGAATCAAATTATCTTTGCTTCAATTGTATCTTGTGTAGTACATAAGATTTCCTTGCAATTGAACAACTCTTTAACTAGTTCATTTAAGTCACTTGAACTAGTTATGGTGAAGAAGAATATGGTTGGTATGAAATGCTCATATTCCTAACCTTGTGGTTAATTATTGTTGAACCAACAATGTACACGTTTGGGTACGGTTAACAAACCTAGAAGCGTACATTTCATCTGTGTATAACAAGCTAAGTTTTCGATCTAACGGTTGAGAAATATTAGCTTGAATCTAAATCAGGTTTTCATATAACGGTGGATATTGTTTGCTTTGTGACCAAGGAGAAACCCTGATTTGAAATACTATATAAGGGGACATCTAGCAATTCTGCAAAACTAATCCCCGCACCTCATGTGTGATACTAGTTTGCGTGCTAGAGTCGTTTCTCCTTTAACCTTTGGTTTTTTCTTCTAAAACCAGGTTAACGACTTAAAGACTTCATTGGGATTGTGAAGCCAGGCTGATACTAGTTTTATCGTAGTTGTGTGATCTGATCTTGCATCTTCTATTGTAGGAGTACAATCAGATTGATTGGCTTGAGATTAATATCTCCGATAGGCAAAAATATAAAAAGTAGTCACAAACATCTTCGTCTCATTGTTTGTGATTCCGCAACATCTTGTTTCGCTACCATACGATTAATATTGTTGTGAGGTGATTGATTTATCTAGGCTATTCTTCGGGAATATAAGACCGTATTATCAATTGGTTCCTGTTCACCTTGATTATTATCAAACGACGGAACAAAAACTTTAGGGTTTTTCTGTGGGAGACAGATTGATCATTTGATACACTTGTCTATGTGAGACAGATTTGTTTATTGTTAAAGCATGCGATTTTAGGTCATAGAAACTCTTAGTTGTGGGTGAGATCATCTAAGGGAATCAAGTGCGCAGTATCCTGCTGGGATCAGAGGCGTAGGGAGTACAACTGTACCTTGGATCAGTGGGATAATTATTGGAGTTAAACTACAGTATAGTCCAAAGTTAGCTTGGAGTAGGCTAGTGTCTGTAGCGGCTTATTTCAGTTTCCACATTATATTGTTTTATCTTTATAATTGAAATAATACAGGTTGTGCGTTAGATCATCAATTAGAGTAATCCAACCTTTGGTTGTTGATTGTCATTGGTTGATCCTTGGATATTGGTCTTTGGTACCATCCAAGTTATTCCTTGTATTTGATTAGTACTCGTAGTTTCTATTTGAGGAAATCAAATCAAGAAGAGAGAGATATAAACTCGTTGATATACTTTTAATTGATTGAGTCTTGTTGATTCTATTAAAAGTATATTCGAGTTTGTCCATACAGATTTCTAAGCTAAATATTGGGTGGTGTTGTTAGACTCCCGCTTTTTCAATTGGTATCAGAGCAGGCAAACACGTTCAAGACCTCAAAACTCTGTGTTTGTAGCGATCTGACTTTATGGAGAGAGGTGTTATCTCTATTAACGTACCACCAGTCTTCGATGACTCTAATTACTTACGGTGGAAAATTTCTATGCGAGCTTTTCTTCAAGCGCGTGATTTTCAATCATGGGTGTATGTTGTTAATGGCTATGATGCTCTCGTTGTGGCAGTTGGAGATGTAAACGTTACCAAGAATATTGGTGAATATAATCCTGCCGAGATACTTGCTTCAAAGCAAAACTCCCACGGTTTGAATGCCACCATGCATGCCATCACCCCAAATCTTCGACACCATGTGGCTTCATGCTCCACGTCTAAAGATGCTTGGGATACTTTAGAAACTATATTTGAAGGTAACACCAGCAAAAAGGAAGCTAGGATTCAAAACCTTAACTCTGAATGGGAAAACCTTCATATGGCAGAAGAAAAGTCATTTGATGAATTTTATCATAAAATGTCTGAAATTGTTAATGCATCATGTGCATTGGGTAGGACTATTTCTGAAAGTGAAATTGTGATGAAGATTCTCAGATCACTGCCATCTAAATATGAATCTAAAAAACATGCCATCGTTGAGGGAAATAACCTTGATACTCTTTCCCGAAATACGCTTGTTGGAAAGCTTAAAATTTTCGATCGTGAACTTAAATCAAGAGATAAACATCACATGTCTATCAATCACGTTACTACTCCTGATGGAAAATCTCACCGTCCTAAATTTATTGATAAGAAAAATGAGAATTGCTTTATTTCTACGTTGTCTCGGTTTATACAGCAGCTAAAGAAAATTCTTAGACAGAGTAAAATAAAGTCTCAAAAAGGGTTCAATCAATCAAAAAAGGGGATAAGAGAGTTCAGAAAAACTGTACTGGCGAAACTGGTCTCGTGTGCTTTAAAAGTGTGCATACTTCCAATGGTCCAGATACTAAGGTGAATAAGATAACTAAAACATGGATGAATACTCTTGACTATTGTCCTGATGATGAAATATGTGATTGTTCTCTTAAACTGTTTGCTTAAAATCACAATCGTGATTCTTATACGACATGTCGAATAACTCTGATTGTGTCTCGTAAGCCGTGTCAGCGAATGTCACCCGATTATGTATCACTCTCCAGTCATCTTGACAACAAGGGTGATACAGAAAAACACAAGATGCTACCGGAACTCTCGGTTTCCTTGTGTAAAAATCAGGATCATCTTAGCACAAATGATCAAAAACAATCCTGCTCTGGTAAACGCTGTGTGCAGAAGAAGAAGAAGAAATCTCCGGTGAAATCCTTTTCTAGAACGGTGCAGGATTTGCGCAAATCAACAATCAAGTTCTTCAAAACTATGATTAATAGGGAAAAGAATGATGTGCATAACTCTTCTTTTCTAAGGAATAAGCAAAAATTTGGATTAACGAATAATTCCTCCCCTCACGAGACATATCCCAGTCCTGTATCGGATTGGATTGATTATGATTTGTAATCTTGTTATTCATGATTCTTTCGCCTATCCCTCTTAGGAAAGAATCATGATTTTCGAGAGGGTTGTGTTGGAATGTGTTTGTTAATTCTTTATGTTTTGCTTTTGTTGTACCGTTATTGTTCATGTACGGTTTCTGACTCTTCCTGTGATAACCTATTTCTGTTAGGGTTTGGTAAAAGGTCATTTTAGGAAATTCTTCATCTTCATTCTTTTATAATGAAGTTTCTCCTCTTCTAGATGATCATTTCATTTATCTTATCTATCATGTCCTCCTCTAGCCTTTCAAGTAAAGAAAGTGATGTATGGATTGTTCTGTTTCCCTCTAAGAAGATTCGTTTTGATTCTTCCGATAACGAGATGTATTATGACAAGCATATCTCACCGTCTGATGAGAATCCTTCAGTCTCACAATTTGATAAGCTCTCTTTAACCATGAATCTTGTCTTGGATCAAGTACGTGCCCTGAAAAGTGATCTCGAAGCTTCCTCTAAGAGACTTGACGAAAAGGTGGATAATCTTAAATCTAGGATTGATCTAATCGAAGATGAGCTTGATGAATATAGGGAATATGAGAATATTTTTCAAAGTAAGATAAATGCATCATAGAAGTTTGTTTGTTGCCTAGTATGTCTTCTTTTTGGTTTAGTTGGAAGAATAACTAGTGCTTTGAATAGCAATGATTGTGACTACACATAGCTATTATTTTTCATCTTCTTGTTCTTTTTTAGGTTTATTGATATTAAATAAAAATATTTGGAGGATGATGGTTTGCAGTATTTAATCTTTATGATTTATTATATTGCAATTTGTTATGGGATATTGGTGTTTACGTCCGTGAACTATGTTGTCCCATATTTTGTCAAAAGTAAAGTCGTTCATGATCGGTATTCATGTATTGATTTAAGGATGAATAGACTTTTGACATATACAAAAGTTAAGCCTATATTGTCAATTCTTTGATGGAAGATAGGTTAAAATCTTTTGTGTTCAAGGATTATGTCTATTAAATATCGTTATGCAAATAGTGATGGAAGATAGAATGAATCCTTGTGTATTCCACAGTATTGATTTTCACTGATCCATATTTTATGTAATACTGTGAGGCTCCGTAATGTGTCTTATGTTGAGCACGATACAACCAAGTTGATTATTGGTTATCTTTGTTGGTTTTTCCATAAGGTACTTTATGTTGAGCATTCTTGAACTAAATTAATCATCTTGTTTAGTTATTTAGTTATTGATCCTAAGTCTTTTTATGTCGAGCAAAACAAACGACAATTAAATTGATTACTTTTGTAATTAGTTTGATTGGGTATTTTAATTAGATTAATTATGGGTTCTCTTGTAATTAATCTAGTTGAGTATTTTCATACTCCGTAAGATTCCTCTTATGTTGAGTATATGAACGACTGTACTATTCATTTTCTGATGGGTATGTTAGTCGTATGCTCCGTAAGTTCTCTTTTGTCGATCATAATCAATTAAGTTGATCACTTTTGTGTTTAATTTGATTGCGTATTCCGATTAAATTAATCATGGGTTTACTTGTGATTAATTTGATTGAGTTTTAGGATATAGGAAATCATTCTTATGGTTTTTGGTGCCCAATAAAAATCCTTCTTTTCTTTCGAAATTAAGGTCGCTCTTGTTGTTCTTTCGGGAATGACATCAAATGGGGGAGAGTTCTTTTGAACTTGTGCTTAATGGTCATATCTTGAGGGGTGTGCGGCTGTGGAATTTTAGAGGGGTTATGTTGTATCTTTAAAATCCTTGATGAATGCATTTAGCTTCATCTTTTATGATTGCATCTAAATTAGTTGGTACGTATTTTTTTTTCCTTTTGTCATGAAATGTCTCTTTCGAAAATTTCATTATGATCTCGTTCTTGTACCTTTGCCAATTTTATTAACAAAAAGGGGGAGAATTAATATGTAGTTCACACTACAAATACATATGATTTTCGGATCATTGTGTAAGAGGGAGTGGTTTCCATGTGAGATGGAGTATTGACTAAGGGGGAGTGATACATATCACCATAGTATTATTGTTGAAGTTGTGATACAATTGAACTTTGACGTTGTGTAATAATACTATGACACTGTATAAAAATGATCGAGAACTATGTTTTCTCATTGTTATAGCTACGGATCTTCAACAACGGTGAGCTAAACTTACAACCTTTGGGATCATTGGAGTACTTGGAAGTGACAAAGATTTCGAGGAATGTTGAAAATTAGACATGTGGAATAGGAGCTACTAAAGTATCTTTATCTTTTTTGTATTCCATATGTATTGATAGTTTTGTCACTAAAGTTTACAAAGGGGGATATTGTTAAAGCATTGCTCGGTCGAACTCGCATGCGTTGCTATCTCAAGCATGTTTATCAATATTAGTGATCAAAACTATAAGTCTTGATTTCTAGTCTACTATGGCTAAGTCTCGGACTAGGATAGAAAGTGTAGTTGAGCTCAAGGAATTCATGGCGATTCATCATACAAGAAGAATAACTACTCAAGGAACCGGTGAAACTTCTAGACAAAAAGGTATGTGAAGACTTGAACTTATCTGTCACTCAAAAGTCTATCTACTCTATCTCCTACTTCTTGAGACAAAAAGTCGTATGCTATATATAGACTTAGATTATACACATTTGGTATTTCGAGCCGAGTATACCTTGCCTATCTATATCTCGAAATATGTGTTGGTAAGCGTTTCGCTTCGACCATGGTTATCTTTACCTAGTGACGAAAGTCATGATATGTTTCAACCACTTTGAAAATTTCTTTGACGAGAAATGGTGTAACAACTGTATAACGTCCTCTAAGAATGTTTCAATGGTTGGAATGAGAGTTTAGATTACATAACCAATGATGGACATAAGTATTATTGTGGAAACACATATGTGCATAAGTCCTATTCCTTGAACCAAAGTTTTCGAACTTTGTTGATCAAGAGAAACTGGAAGAATGGCTTGTTGCCAAGTCCGCGAACTCAGTCCGCAAACTGCCGAACATCTCATCCCGAGAAATTCTGCTGGAGTTGACAAACTTGTTACGTGAGTAACAGTCCGCGAACCGGCGGAAAGTCTTTGCCGAGATTTTCTGCTGGAGTTTGTAAACTCTGCCCGGTTGCTTAAGTCCTCGAACCTAGTGTGCGAACTTAAGAAGGTTATATATCTGAAGATGATTTATAAACTTAAACTTATAAAGACTAAGGAATTCAAATTGCAAACCGTGGCTATAAAGTTCATGAATCGATTCAAGTGAATCAAATCATCTTTGCTTCAATCGTGTCTTGTGTAATACATAAGATTTCCTTGCAATTGAATAACTCTCTAACTAGTTCATTTGAGTCACTTGAACTAGTTATGGTGAAGAAGAATATGGTTGGTGGCTAACCTATTGGTTAACTATTGTGGAACCAACAATGTACACGTTTGGGTATGGTTAACAAACCTAGAAGTGTACATTTCATCTATGTATAAAAAGCTAAGTTTTCGATCTAACGGTTGATAAATATTAGCTTGAATCTAAATCAGGTTTTCATCTAACGGTGGATATTGTTTGCTTTATGACCAAGGCGAAACCGTGATTTGAAATATTATATAAGGGGACATCTAGCAATTCTGCAAAACTAATCCCCACACCTCACGTGTGATACTAGTTTGCGTGCTAGAGTCGTTTCTCCTTTAACCTTTGGTTTTCTTCTTCTAAAACCAGGTTAACGACTTAAAAACTTCATTGGGATTGTGAACCCAGACCGATACTAATTTTATCATAATTGCGTGATCTGATCTTGCATCTTCTATCATAGGAGTACAATCAGATTGATTGGCTTGAGATTAATATCTCCGATAGGCAAGATATAAAAAGTAGTCACAAACATCTTCGTCTCATTGTTTGTGATTCCGAAACATCTTGTTTCGCTACCATACTATTAAGATTGTTGTGAGGTGATTGATTTATCTAGGCTGTTCTTCGGGAATATAAGATCGGATTATCAATTGGTTCCTTTTCACCTTGATTATTATCAAAAGACGGAACAAAAACTTTAGGGTTTTTTTGTGGGAGACATATTGATACTTTGATAGACTTGTATGTGTGAGAAAGATTTGTTTATTATTAAAGCCTGCGATTTTGGGTCGTAGCAAATCTTAGTTGTGGGTGAGATCATCTAAGGGAATCAAGTGCGCAGTATCCTGCTGGGATCAGAGGCGTAGGGAGTACAATTGTACCTTGGATCAGTGGGAGATTGATGGGATTCAACTCCAGTCCAGTCCAGTCCAAAGATAGCTTGGAGTAGGCTAGTGTCTGTAGCGGCTTAATACAGTGTGTGTTCAATCTGGACTAGGTCCCGGGTTTTTTCTGCATTTGCGGTTTCTTCGTTAACAAAATTTCTGGTGTCTGTGTTATTTCAGTTTCCGCATTATATTGTTTTATCTTTATAATTGAAATAATACAGGTTGTGCGTAAGATCATCAATTAGAGTAATTCAACCTTTGGTTGTTGATTGTCATTGGTTGATCCTTGGATATTGGTATTTGGTACCATCCAAGTTATTCCTTGTATTTGATTAGTACTCGCAGTTTCTGTTTGAGGAAATCAAATCAAAAAGAGAGAGATATAAACTCGTTGATATACTTTTAATTGATTGAGTCTTGTTGATTCTCTTAAAACTATATTCGAGTTTGTCCATATAGATTGCTAAGCGAAATATTGGGTGGTGTTGTTAGATCCCCGCTTTTTCAATCATAAAATTATTAGTATTTGAATCTGCTCAGAATTATGTTTTGCAGAGCTCTGGATTCGAAACCCTAATTTTTGATCAATCGATGATTTATTGACAAACAACCACAAAGTAAATGAGGGACCGACTACATGGGATGACGAGTCGACCATGTAATGCCATATGCTCAAATGAGCAAAATACCAAAGTCTCCTGAAGACCAATTGGTAAAAGGATGATTAAATGCCGGTTTAATCATTTATTGAAATAATGCTCGTGTGGGCGTTAGGTAGTAAAACCTGATTATGGAGAAATGAGGGACCGACTCTTGGTGGTCGTGGGACCAGCTGACCGTCGTTTGAGCAAACTCCCGGTTGTTTGAGAAGAGTTTGGACCCAATATGAGCAATTGAGCAAATTATGTCAAAATTATTAAAACATGTGGGACCGGATATTTGCAAACCCTAGGGACGAACTTGGTCGCTCAAGGAGACATGCCCGTGTCACCATAATGTTTGTGTCTCAGTCCTGAGAGTTTCGATATTTTCTGAAGCGCGTTTGAGCAACATTTTGAGAAAATATGAAGGATTCAGGTTTTTGCTGAAACTAGGGAATCTTCATGAGATGATGAAATATAATTAATAAAATAGGGGGTTGCAAGGTGTGGGACCGGCCACGCCTAGGGCATGGCCGGCCAGCTAGCAAGCTCGGTCCCGCAGCACATTTCCCAATTTTATGTAACTTTATGTATTTTCCCTTATGTGAATGAAATACCATGAAACTGAGGAATTTCATGAGGTTAAGAAATTTCCATGAGATTATGGAAATAATAATAATAAAATAGGGAATCATGAAGTATGGGACCGGCTATGGCCAAGGCATGGCCGGCCGGCCAAGGAGCCCGATCCCAAGGCACTTTTCCTAATTTTATAATATTTTTCGTGATTTTAGGGAAATATCATAAAGCCAAGGAGTTTGTTGAAACCAAGAAATTTGTTGGAATCAAGGAGTTTCCATGAGATGAGGGAAACATAAAAAATAATAATAATAAAATAAGGGGTGTGTGGGACTGGCTAGGGAATGACCGGCCGGCTAGGTCCCGGTCCCACGAGTTTTTCTAATTTTATATTATTTTTCATGACTTGAAGGAAATTTCATGAATTTAAGGAGTTTTCATGAAACGAAGGATATTTGCTCAAATAAAGAGGTTTTCATGAGATCAAGGAAAATAATAAAAATATAATAAAATATAAAATTGGGCGTGGGACTGGCCACGGCACGACCGGCCATGGGACCCAGTCCCCTGGCGCCTCAATTAATATATTATTATTTATTATTTTCTTCCTATTTTGCATAGGTTCATCGTTCCTTCGTGTTTTGGAATGCTCGTTCGTGCATTCAGGTGCTCGGTTGTGCATTATTGCTGAGTACACTTGCACCATTTTGGTCGGGGCTTACTCGATAGCGGCTCAGATGCCCGTACGTTGAATATTTATTACTAACCCATGGAATTCTGCTAGGAAGAACCACGAACTGAAGTAATGTAATATTATGAAGAACGTAAAATATTTCTGAATATTCAGTTAAAGAATTTAAGGATTAAAGATAATTAATTGATGGCTATATACTAGCAGGCATGCTGTCTAGGAGCATTAATTATCTGTAAGTTGAGTAACATGAGCTTGTTGAAGCGTCATATTTCCTTTATATAGTCAGGGAAAACCTTGTTGCATCCTGAAGACGTTATTGCTCTATACTAGCAGACAAGCTGTCTAGGAGCATTCCAATCTTTCGATTCTATATAGAAGTAATTACTGAAATTGCTACGTATTCATGAGATGTGTCGTTGCCTCAGTTGAGAGACTACACATCTAGATATACTCTGAGAGACAGTATTCTCAGTCAGAGATTTTATGGCATGAGCTTTCATGCTTCAATGAGATACATGAGCTTCAATACTCATTTGATTGCTGGATCAAGAGCATGTATAATTATGGTTTTACGATTTTAACCCTTGTCGAAAATCCACCATCTACAGCCTTCCTTAGGATCATCATCTGACTTTGTCATACTTGATCCCCTTGTTTTCTTAACGTCTTCTAGCTTCTCGAGTACCTCACCAAGCTTTATGTAGAGAGATCTAGTGAAAACCATAAACTATAGGGATTTACCCTAAAAACTAACCTTTCTCGTGATGTCAACTTGATACATATGATCTCTATACTTTGGTAGCTATTACTGTAAAGGCGGAATTCAGAATATAATAGACGAGAAACTTAGAAAACAGAACACATGTGGTGATTCGAAGAAATTTATCTTCTTTAGATTATGAATAAGAAAACGATTTACAATTCTCTCTTTCTTACACTCACAATCTCTCTAAACAGTAGTTAACCCTAAACTGTTTTCTAAGCTTGCTTTTACAACAAATAATTGTCTCACAAACTTATCTAGGTTTTCTGTGTGCTTAGCTATTATCCAAAGCCATCTATTTATAGCCTTCATCGTACTCAGCCGACCAAGGACTTCTATTAGGAATCTATTTCCTAAACTAAGAGTATTGCCTAAAACAAAACTCTTCCCTAACTAGGAATTCTGCCTAGAATAGGATTCTTCCCTCAACTTATCTTGAGGTTAACTAAGTTCCCTAAAGGAGTACGGATACACTTGTATCAGTACTCATCCCGTTTGGGCAGGGTTTTACCCACACAAACGCGAACGGATTCGGGTATGGATGATACCCGAAATTGCCATTGCGGGTATGGGTTGTGGATGAGATTCAACGTCCCCGCCCCGTAGCTTTCATATTCTAGGATTCAGTCTTTTACATAAAAATTTATATCGTATTTACTTGGTATTTTTTTGTGTTCGTTAAGCGTTTCAAGGTATAAGGTATTTCTTTATAACTCTAAACTTCTATGTTGATTAGTAGACTATTGATTTTTAATAGTCAGTCATATTTTGGATTATATGCGAATTAATGTTGTTTTTCTTGATTGTGTTTGTTAAGATTCAGTTGGATAAGATATTTTCATCATTTAGCCGAGCCATTCTTTCATTTATTATACTCATAATCGTTGGTGTTTATTCATCACTTTCACTCTTTTGCACTAATAAATGATAAGACACATTATCCATGAGTTAATAAAAAATATTGAAGTAGACGACAAGATGGTTAACGTGGTTGAAAATGCTTAATAATAATGAATTAAGAAGTATAAAGATTACTGATAGTCGTATATGGAGCAATTATTATCTTTGTTCATTTTAAGGAGAATTCTTGAATTTGAGATTTTTGTTTTTAGGTTATTATTGTTGTTTGAATCATATATTAACTTAAAGTTATGGATACGCATATCCTATCCGCCCCAATTCATGTGGATAGTGGGGAGGATATGGGTATCTTTTTACAATTGGAGCAGTGACTGGAATTGACATACCCGTCCCATGACTCTCCCTACTCTGAAGTTATTTTCAACAAAGTCCTTGCAGTTATGCAGCCACAAAAGCGTACGGTTACTCGCAACAAAAGATTTCATTTCCTTAATCTTTAATAAGGTGGACAAAAAATGACGGAATATGGACATCATACTCCATATGTATCTTTAAGCCCATAGGACTAAGCTAGTACGTACATCTAGATTTCTTTAAGCCTATAAGACTAAAACGAAACCCTAGATGTACCTAATATGATGAGTTCTTTTTCTAGGAGATGAAATTGCTCTTTTTCAGGACGACCTTATTTAGAAAATAAATTTAGGTAATTAGGAACTATCTGAATCAGTAACTTGATGAGTGATAAGTGTTTAATTCACATATTTATAGTGTTAGGTTCATGCTTGTTTTCATTAGATTTATTGCATTTTATCTCGTAAGGTTCTTGTCTTCTATTTTATGTTTTACTGGTGTGTAATCCGTGCCCCGCCCCGTCGCCCAAATGCATTAGAGCATTAAAAAAAATTGATTAATATATTATTTTTTAATTAATAAAAAAGTTTGATACCCTTGGATATTCAATATACTATGGAGATATCTAATTTATGTATGTAATATAATATAATATAATATAAAAATATTCTCATTGTAATTATACTTGTGCACTAAGAAATAGTAAATCTTCTCATTCATAGTAAAACTATGAAAGAACAAAGCAAATCAAAAATGCTAATTTTACTGTAAAACCTGAGTTTTAAATTACGGTCACACGAAAATCATTGCAAATATGATTTGTAAAATTACAAAAATTATATCTTGTTACGCAACTAACAGGGGTACATTGGATCAGGATTTATCTAGATAAAATTAGATATTAGTTTTCCCGGAATCTAATGAATGTATAATGTTTCTTAAAGAATCTTCAAGATTCTTATAGATACATGATTCTGGATTATAATAAATTGTCTTGGGAGTAGTTTGCTTTTTAAAAATTGAAGTATATTACCAATTATTAATATATTTGAAAAAACCAAGGCCATTATGATTCCCTTCAAAAAAATATATCCAAAAGTGGGGGTGGTGGTGGGCGGTAGTGGTTGGTATGTGTGATGGTGGCGGTGGCGGTGATGGTGGTGGGCGTGGGCGGTGGTGGTTGGTGTGTGGCGGTGATGGTGGTGGAGTGAAAATTGTTGGTGATGGAGGCGGTGGTCGATGGTGGTGGTTGTGCTTGGGTTGGTTTGTGGTGTATGGTGGTGGTGGTGGTTTGTAGTGGTGGTGGTGTTGAAAAATATAGCATGTTGTGATAAAAAATAAATGTCCATAAGAATCCATGAAACTCTTGTGATTTGGGTTAAGATTGATATGAGATAATGACATACATATTTTTCCTACAAATATCCATAAGCATCCATATATATCTTGTCCCTTAACTATCCTAAGAAATCTTAAATAAATTGAATACCTAGGATATTATGGAATCTAAAACAATCCTAATTGAATACCATGGATATTTAATGATTCCTTACATATCTTAATTGAATACCTAGGAGTTTTTAGGATTGTTAAATATCCATATAAATCCTAATCCAATACACCCCTGTGATTTATAAAATTTTATGGTTTTCTACATCATTTTTCCCACTAACTAATATTATGCAAAAGTGCATTTGTGCAAGAAAATAACGAATAGATATTTATTGTCACATGCCCAACTAAAACAATTAAAACAACATCAAAGATATAATCATTAATTTCTTCCGTATGTTTAAAAAAAATGAATCCAACATCAAAGATATTTAACAAATAACCAACCAACCAAAACCCAAATAACCTGAACATGATTTCAAATGATAAAATTAGCAGATGATTGATTTGGCTTTTTATTATAATTTCTCGGGACTAAGCATTTTGTTCAACCTCTTTTTCAAGGGGCATGTTGAGCCATTTGTTCAGTATCTCTAAGTGCACTTCTTTTACACCCTTTTTGGATAGATCCACCTTTAAGTTTCTCAAAAGAATTCCATAGACCTACAATAACTCGAAATTATCTGATAATTTTTTATGATGCGTTCAAAAATCAATAGCTTAATCACGAATATCTCGTTCACAAATTAAACACTTTCGTAGCTCTATCCAGGCCGTTCATATATGGAGTAAATTGTTTAGTCAATGGACGTAAGTTCCACCATGCTAAAAAATAAAAAACCATTAAATGGGTGAATGATTTTGTTTAATATATTTTTACTCACAAATGATTCCTTGATTTCGTGCATTATGAGGTGAGAGTTGGATACCCTTATATAATAAGTAAATATTTAAACTTAATTACATTGAGTTAATTTATGGGAACCATTAATTTTAAAATGAAATCGTGCATGTTATAATGAATTTTAAAATGAAATCGTGCATGTTATACCCAATCACATATCATATACCCGCATCATTATATTGGACAACATGTGCCACTTGAAAAATATCTAAGAGTAAGAGGAAGATGTTCTCTAATATGTGCAGATCATCACAGAAAAAAATTCGCCTTTTAAGGAATCGATGATTTATAGGGTATGGTTTTGTGAGACATTTTAACCAAGAACAATCGATATAACATTAGCTTGAACTCTATTTTTTTTTACAAACTTCGCAACTCATAATATGTCTTATGAAAATCATTGAACGTGGGATTCTTCCAATTCTCCAACGTGCTACGTTGTTGTTGGTTCAGATTTTTGGATAACGAAATCATGTTTGTTTGTTTTTTTCCGCTTTTTGGCTAGGCTAAATCCTAACCAGGACTCTTACCCAAATCCATCCGGTAGGAATGGCCCTACTTCCAGACCCAACCCCACCAAACTTCTCTATACAACTAATTTAAATAAAAACCTTTACAGTGGGGGATTGAACACTTGACCGCTCCTTACTGGAGTTGATGGAATACCACTGAGTTATGCCCTTGGAGCCGAACCACGTATGTTTAAATGATGTATCGATCGCAACTCCTTCATAGGCTCCTCCACAAAAAAATAGAGACCTCCCTCGTATTTATGCATTTCCAAGGTTTGTTTAGAAAATGGTTATTATGTAGGGTATATTTCATGGCTTGAGCAATGGGTTAGGTGCTAATCTATTATCAGAACATAGACCTCGCGTTCCAAACTTGGAATTGTAAGGGGCAGATTTTTGAAACCTGCATTTCATCTTCCAATGTATTTAACACTAAATGAGATATTAATTGATCTTTCTAAAAAAAATATAGTCCGGAGACCATATTATTAATGTTGTACATTTTGTTGTTTTCTGTAATAATCCACGTGATACTACTTAAAATCCTTGAAAAACAACTATAAGCATAAAGAATTGAAAAGAAAAAAGCCATATGTTTAAACATAAACTAAAAATGCAGTCATTTTCATACTTTAAAACCCATTTACCGCCGCACCAAATAAGAGTTCATTAAAACATCGAAATCGTTCCGCTGCACTTTATATATAAGATCCACAAATGAAACTTATTATATAAAATTTTCTTTATCAAATCAGTGTTTATGTTAAAGATACCCATGTATTATAATTTATTTCTTATTACACCCATTTTAAATTTTACACAATTCTATTCTCATTTTTTTCCCTTGTCGAACTGCATATTCCACTAAGCAGGAAGCATCCAATTCTTGGCAGGACAGTTGTTGCGCATGCTTATATCGATGACTTTAGAAGAGGTATGCACTATATATCTCTTACAAAACTCTTTAATATATAAGCAATTTAAAGCCGAACCCATGAAACTGATGACCGAAAGAGAAAAAAACAATCATGAGATTTTTCTTGGGGTTTTTTGTGTTTTTTTTTGAGGATTACAATCATGAATATAATGTTTGTATGCTTTTAAGTTTGACCTATTCAGAGGCATGTTCTTTAATCAGAATGAAATTTGATTTTAAGTTGTTACCGATTTATTTGTATCTTCTCATATCGTGAATGAATCATTAATGAGAAAGAGAGCAACGGAGGAAGCTACATGTTTAGTATGAATTTGAAAACTTTCAGAAATTTTAGTGATGACAATTTCTCGGAATATTTTCCTTTCTTTTCCTCTTTTTTATTTTTTTGTACATGTTCGTACATGCATGTGCTTCTAGAAAACCACTTGATTTCCAGAGTTATAACTAATCATGTAACTGATGTTACAGGTGGACACGAAGCAAAATTACTGGTATTATGGAAATGCCGGAGCAAGAGTTGGATGTGGTAATTCCTTCCCAACATTTTTTTCTTTCTTTCTTGGATTTGCTTATCCATCTCTTTTCCAGTTATCGTCCAAATTCCTAATATCACAGTATAGTCTCATGGCCTGCTTTTGATGTGGCTAGATGAGCAAAAAAATTCGTTAGATAGAAAACCAGAAACGTCAAATATGAATTCAATCTTTTCAAAGTATCTGAGATTTTTTCATTGTGGGTCGGACCGATAATTATATGTTGACACGTTTTATAAAGTAGAAAAGCATTTCTAAAACAACCGTCTTTACTGTGTTGTTAACTTCCAACTTTTCTCAAAAGTAAAACAATAAAGGGATTTGGGGGTGGGGGAAGATTTTTAAGTTATATACGTGTAAAAATATAAAAATGCGATGTGTACATTTTGTGCGTGGCCTGAACGCATCTAAGACAAAGGATTCTTCACCTGTTAATTTAAAGCCCTAACTACCAGCCTAGCTTTGTAGTTGTCTACGAAGCCATCATCAGACTCCTTTTGAGTATCTATTTAACACCTATTGCTAAAATTTGTTTTAATGATAAAAATGACTATCGACAAAGATGGAATGGTTCTTATTATGAAAAGACACAACCCGTGCTACGTGTCGGGGCCGATTGGATCAGCTAATTTTGTTCGCCCCGCTTCCGTTGTCCAGATGCACTGGAATATTTTCCACAATATTTTAAATATTTCACATTTGCATGCCGATATGAAAAGTACGAAACTTTGATATCATTTGGTAACCAAACTATGGTGAGAATATATTTAATTTGTGCATCCGAAAATAACATAGTTAGTAATTGTATAATGTCCAATTTGAGGAATTAAAGCTTTGCTCAATCTTATGTCTGGGAAGACGAATCTAATATCAATTTATTTTTAAGAATAAGCACTAAAGCCTAAATATATGATTTCAAATGTTAAGAAATTAATTATTTTTGATGTAGCACAATGATTGACTTGGACTTTCATTGATAAATATATCTGGTCCTTGGCACTTTGTTCACTACTAATTCTTGAGGTATATATAGAGCTTTTTTTTTCAGGTTCCCATGTAGTGAGAGCGTCTTGTTGAAAAACTGGATAAGCTTTGGTCGTCCCACCATGGTTTATATGCATAGTTTATAAAGACTTCAATATCCCGAATGGACTTTTTGTTGTAAATGCTTAATACACAATGAAATATCAATTCGAGATGCGTATGACTGTTTTATATACCCTTGACAATGAAAACTAAACACAATAACTATATTTTTATATATATTGCTATTTTCAAAAACTGAAGTCAAGCTAGAAAAGATTTTCAAGAACCAAGTTCACCAATTACAGTTTGATGTGTGGAGATCAAAATCTAAACTGTAGTCAAGAAAAGACTAAATCTAAATCAAATCTTACCATGCAGCGAATATGAGATTACATTAACCAATGTGGTGTACATATTCTGCAAACAAAAAGCAGTCCATATAAATTAATGAGTGTTTGCAAGACGATCAATTGTGAACGCCCCTCACATTCCTAAATATCGGTATATCATAAAACCAAAGGGACCCTGAGATTAATCAAATAACACACATTAAAAAAAATAATAACAATAAATAAGAAGAGTTAGATAGGTAAGAGACATTACACTGCAACCATCCTCATTTGTGATTGTTACCCATTTTAATCCGCCTAATATTTGTGGAAGAAGTAAACTCAATATATAGCCCTGGATTACAAAGATTTTGAACCCCAACACACCCACAAATCATAAAAGTTTGACTAAACTAAACAAAAGCCATTGATCCGAAACAACAAACCTTGCTTAAATTTATCGGGGACCAGAATTTCCAATATCCAATCTTGTATATCCACCAAAGGCTAGTAAAATTATCCTTCGGAAAATGAACCCAGTTCACCGGAATCAATTCAAGAAGAGCAGGTAAGTTCCTCTCCTTTCAGTCGAGTCCCTCCGGTCCACAGAAATAGGGGTATTCTATTCGGTATTACTATAAACAAATATATACCAGCTGGATAAAGACGTTGATGGACATAGTATGACTTTCTAATTAAATCTAATACCTCTACAAACCATACTTCACAACTATTTTACAGTTATAATACAATATAAGACATCATACAAACTGGAAATTTGACCAACATCTTTATAAACGTAAAAAACAGAAATGTTGATTGATTTTAGTGTGTCATTGCATAAATTTTTTAGTGTAGGCTAATGCATGTCAGTGGATGCAAGAAAATAATAAAAAACTTAACATGTCAATAATTACTGCTTAACTGCAAAATATGTTCAGCTATATTCCTTTCTGCAGTAACTACTTGACCTTCATGTATAGCATGAACACGTGCAGTGCAGTCTCAGCGCCAATGGAATTGCTGCAAAATAAAACAATAAAGAGAAGTTTCAGTAGAACAAATAGAATTACCTTGATTTAGATTTCCCATACAAAAAGAAAAACCCTGAACCAAGTGTTAAAAAAGAAGAGCAATTCATCATGCTATATACATGCATGATTCTAGAAATTTAACCAGAAAAATTACTCAATACACGTACTTCACAAAGGCTCATCAAGAATTAATCTTTACGTCAAGGGTTTTCCAGATTTTGAATTATGTGGCCGGTGGATATTTCCAATAGAGTCAGTGTCACATTGTTGTCCATGTTGCCCCTAATGGATGGTTAAAAGATCTTTTCCAGGTTAATTTGTACTTGGTATTTTGTATGCACATGCTATTAAACTGATTTGCTATCTTTTATTCCGAGATTAATAATGAAAATTTTCTTGTTTAGTCCTAGGCCCAAATAGTTATTTATTCCTGGGTCCAACCGAAAATTAATATTATTCTTAGGTCCATAAGATGGAAAAGACCTGGCTGCCCCTCCATGATACGTGTGAACGTCTTCTCTCTATTCGAAGTTCGAACCCACTGGTTAGCAAAAACACCTTCTATCTTCGTCTCTCTTCGTTTTTCCTTTACCTTCTCTATTCTAAGAGAATTCTTGTGATTCAATCAAGGAATCACAAACCAAAAACCTAGATTCCGATCTTTGAGAAACCAAAACTCTAAACCTAGATTTCGATTTTCCATATTGAATCAAGATTTTTTTTCTAAATCTACGAAGATAGTACTGCTCCTATATAAGAAGAAGATGATTATGAAGAATCGCCAACACAAAAAACCAAATAAGCGAGCAAAAACAAACAAACAAAAAAAGAGTATCGAAATCAGTAGCAGAAAAAGGTATGAATCAGAAGTACATATATGATGTACGGGAAAAACCTAATTTATTTTAACCAATATGATACATCACTGCGTATAAGATGTTTTTTTTTGGATTTTGACTGTTTAATCAGAGGTACATAACTCAAAATCTGATGAAAATCATCATAAGTGACATGCGTTTAGTGTTTGTGTTTGTAGTTTGTATTTTCTGACATATAGATTTGTGGGTACATAACTCAAAAACTGATTGAATAACAATCAAAGTGACACGCTGTGTGTTTTTATTGTTTTCTGACACATAGATCCACCAGTACATATATACAATACTGAGGTAAAAAATCACTATATTGTTTATATACTCAAAAAAATCAATATGTTGTTTATTATTTTTGGTTGATGAGATAATGATCCACCATTACATATCTCTAGTACTTAAGAAATAAGTCTTTTATGCTTTCATTGAATTTAAGCCCTATGAACATCAAGTACATAACTCACATACTGAATAGTAACCATTATTATGCTTTCACATGTGATTTTTGGGTGTTTTAGGCATATGAGTATGCAGTACATAAGGCCAGTACTGATTATGTAACATTGATTATGCTTCTATATAAGATTGTTTGTGTTTCTTGCATGTAGATTTCTCAGTACACATAACTCAAAAACTGTTGAATAACAATCAAAAGTGACATGAGGTGTGTTTTTTTTCTTTCTTCTTTTCACTGCATACCAATACATATATGTTGTACTGAGGTATAACAGTGCTTTTGTACTATAAAATCATTATGTTGGTTTATGAGATAATGATTTTGGGTATGCAGTACATAAGGCCAATACTGATGAATGTGTTTATGTTTCCATATATGATTGTGTTTAAGTAACATTGTTTATGCTTCCATATATGATTGTGTTTCAGACATGATGATTGTGCAGTGTATAAATGCTACACTGAAATAAAATTAACTAAATTTTTGTAGGGAAGGTTGTGCCAAAACCTGGTACGAAGTTGTATAGATCTGGACTCAAAGACTTACATATTTTAGTAGCCAACATGAGATTGAGTGGATATACTTTGAGTGATGCGCAATTACAAAAGATAGACGAAGCATCGTCATTCGCGGACCTCCCTTCAAGCATTGGACGCTTATGGAAGTAAAGCCACATTCTTATGGAAGTAAAGGTGCTCAATACTAGCAGTGTATATTAGTTGTACTATGAAAAAAATACTACAATGTATATTGGTTATAAAAAACACAGTTAAAACTCAAATAAATTTACATCTGAGCATTAATTTATAGTGATCACTCAATGTATGTGTGTGATGAATTTCAGTGTATATCTGCTGCACTGCTTTAATTAGTTTAAGTCTATAATTACATGTACTGGTTTAAATTCAGTTAGTATTTGTTATACTCAAAAAGAATAGAGTATATATTGATTGTACTACAAAAAAGTTTAAATTCAGTATATATTGGTTGTACTGCAAAAAAAATAAAAATGTATATTGGTTGTACTACAAAAAAAAGTGTACAATGGAAACTTCAAAATTAGCAATAGATGCAATGAAAAGAAAGAAATAAAAAATTACATAAGCTTGAGCAAAAACCAAGGCGTGTTGGTTTATTACATACTAATTTCAAGTACTTCACATACAACCAAAAAATCAGTACATCTGATACATACTGAGAAAGTGAGTGCATAATGGATGCACTGAAAGAAAAATAATGACTGAAAACACTTTCATTCACTTTTAACTCCAGGTATGCAAGGCTTTCCTCCATAATTTTCACAAGTTACCCTTCTATAGTTCCCAGAATAATGAAATTGCTCTTCCCAAATCCCGGTTTAACTTGTTTAGCAGCATCGATTGCCTTTCATGGACAACAACCAACACCAGAGCATTATTTCATGTAAAATTCAGCTACTAAAGCAAATATAACAGTGCATATATGATATACCCTCAGAACCTAAAAATCTACACTAATTGAAACCGGAAAAAAAAAATCAGAATGTTCAGTACATAACTTACATACTGATTAAAAAACCATGCTTATACTTACATATATGAGTCTATGTGCGTTAAACTCTTGAACCTGTAAATGTGAATTTCCAGAACATAAATGGTATATTCAAAAAGTTCCTAGTGTTTAGATTAGAACTAGACATCTTAAACCTGTAAATGTGACCAAAACCTAACAATATTGACACAGCCATGATGAACAGCAGATAAAAATGAGTATCAATATGCATACATGGAGACCAATGAGACATACTTTGGTGGTATTAGATACCACTACATGTCATATGCAACTTGGGTTTCTCTATCTCAGCAAGTCATGCTGCAACCAAGATAAAACCTACAATAGTAGTCAATCAACTTTCTACTCTCTAACCCGCACATATAAGAACTAAACCACTTATCATTGGTTCAAATAATCAAGCTAAAAAGATGAAATTATATGCATGCATTAATAAGACTTGTAGTATGCAGATCCTCATGAGATTTAGTTTTACCATGCACATGTATAAACATGTATTCATCCAAAAGAAAAAGTGTTATCATAATAAATCAAACATCATGAGATTATCCGTATTTGAAGAGGACCAAGAAGCAACATCTTCTTCAGGAACTAGTGTAACGTCTTCTCCAGAAACTAAGCATATGCTAGAGGATAATAAACCTGCAAAATATAACAGTACATATATGATATACTCTCAGAAACTAAAAAGCAACACTAATAGAAACCGGAAAAAGACTCAGAATTTTCGGTACATAACTTCCATACTGATTAAAAACCCATGTTTATGCTTACATATATGAGTCTACGTATGTTAGACACTATGAATTTGTAGTACATAAATGTTATACTAAAAACAAAACTAGTTAATCTGCAGAACATAAATGGTATACTTAAAAATTTCCTGGTGTTTGGATTAGAACTAAATATCTTGAACCTGTAAATGTGACCAAAACATAACAATATTAACACGACCATGATGAACAACAGATATAAATGAGTATTAGTTCATTCCATCATCATAATACATAAAAAAAATGAAAATACAGTGCACTCATTACGCACTCCATCAAACACACTATAAATGCATGAGAATGCAATAAAAAATGAGAAATACAATACATATTTCAGTATTTCGCATATGTATTGTAATCATGTATCAAAATAGCAGTGGTCCTTGCTAGTGGAAAACCCATCCACAACCTAACCATTCTTCTCCTACTCCATAATTGGTTCTTTGTCAAATAAGAACCGCCCTTTAGATAAGATAATCTATATGTTTCTACGTGACAGTTGGGTTTTCAGTAGAGAATAGATGATATGTTCCGTCTAAATTTGGTTTAGCAAAAACATAGGTATTGTCCATTTGAAAAAATGGTAACAACAAATATGCTCAACAATTCGGTGGAAGGGCATTAAAAATTAATTTCCAATCCCCAACATTTCTAAAGTTCCAATATCAATAGTGGTTTTATTATTTAAGAACCAATGACATTGCTAGTTTCTTATCACTAGAAAACTATATCAACTAACAAAGTTTAACGTATACAATCTTTCATAATCATGCTCAATACATCAAATATGCACTCAATTTATACGGTGAATACTTGCTCAATAAACTTAAACTGTAATGAATAATTGTATAAAATTTAAGGATTCTTTGTTTAGTTAGCAAGTCACAAGAGAGATTCTCACCTCTTCAGAGATTATTTTGGAATTCAAGCTTGCCTTTCCTCTGGAGTGATGCTTTTATGTAATGCTTTTATGCACTTGCCTTCACCCACTTGTCAATACATAGTTTATGCACTGCGATTTTATCTGGAGTGCTGCTTTTAAGTTATGATTGTTCAACAGTGCAGCGTATATATACTGTGATTTTTCTGCAGTGTATCGTATATACAATATGATTTATCTGCAACAAAACATAGGACCCCTGCCGAAACATTAACTGATTTTGATTCCAGGACAAAATCGCTTAAAAACCACATTTCAGTGATTCTATATCAACTATATAATACGCTTACCCACTGCATAAGCTGATCAAAGAAATTATAAACATCATTTACAAAAAACAACGAACAAACAAATAATAATCGAGAGAGTATTATTTCAGTAACGCATATATGTACCTATGGATCAAACAACAAGTGGTAAAACTAAGAAATAAAACAGAATCAAAAGCAGTTTGTATCAGTATGACACATATGCACTGCTAATTCATGAACTACAAAACAACCATATGTAATGAATCTATCAAAAAAAAGGAATCGAGAGAGTCTTATTTCAGTATCGAAGATATGTACTTATGGATCGAACAACAACAAGTGATAAGATAAAACTAAAAATAAAACAGAATCAAAAGCAATTTGTATCAGTATGCAACATATGTACTGCTGGATAATACCCCTGAAACAACAAACAAGCACGAATTTGATAAAATAAAGAAGCGAAAACAACAAGATAATCAAAGCGATAGTTCAAATATGTTAAAAACACCATAATCTAACCAAAAAATTGAGTAATTACGATCAAGATTCATAAAAAACAAACCAAAACAAAAATAAATCTAAAACTAAGATTTATGTGTACTACCATCAATAAATAAAAACTAAGATCTATAATGATCTCCAACAACAGATTGAGATGAATTGAATAATCAACCTAAGAATGAAATATGCACCACATATCTTGACTGATTCTTTGTTGATTATCTTGATCTGTAGGTAGCAACAACTTCATGTACGTATCTCAATTGAATTTCTCCATTACAGTAGATCTAAATAGCTTAAAATAAAATAAAACAACATTAAAACTAACTAAATCTCGGTTAATCAAACAAAATCGAAATAATTCTCGCATTCGGCGATGAAAACCTAAGAAAAAAATTCTCTTCTAGCAGCTCTCCCGGTTTGGATATGAGAAATTAAAATGAAAACAAAAAAGTGAAATGAAATTTAGTTACCCAGCTTTTATATACATAAGGGTGTTTTGGGAATTTCAAAAATGCGCGTAGTATATCCCACACGTGTGCAGGACCTGGGCTTAAAAAAATTGGTCCATTTTCATGTTTTCTTTTAATTATGGACCTCTGATTAGTGGGTTTTAATGGGTGGACCTGCCACTAACTAAGAACACTATAATGGTACCTATTGGTAATTCCTAGATTAATAATTTAAACATAACCATTGGTTGAAACTAAACCATAGCAGAAGTTTTAAAAAGGATTATCATCTCCAAGCTTCATAGCTTTATCGGGTTGGTTCAATGTTGAACGAATTGTATAATAGTAAACCATGTAATATAAGTAGCTTTTTTTTTACCTCCTCACCTTGTGCTTCATATTCTTTATTTAACATGCTCCCGAGCAGTATACTTTAGTATTTGTTCAGCATTAAGCCCTACAATCATTGCTTCACAGTAGCACGTTGTCTCAACTATTTGATATTAAAATGGATAGTGTTGTTCCTATTTATTCACAAAAATGAAAATCAGTTACCAAACTTGGTGGCCTTGAAACTAAGCCCTAACAGAAGTTAAAAACAGAACTCATTGACATAGTGAAGTTGAAAACCATATAAATGAAGTTGGACTGCTCTAATCCCTCCTCCACCTACTTTATATTCCCCTCTCTCACCTGCTTTACATTCTTAGCCAGTAAGCTACAACTTTTCATGTAGCCGCAATTTTTTGTTGGAAGTTAAGAAAGATAATAACATTAATTGTACATAAAATTAGTGGAAGCACGACATTTAACTATGATCATCATATGGACTCTTGACAATATTCAAGATTATTAACGGAGTTATGCGACCGGGTTCACCTCTTCTTACCAAACTTCCACATATGAAACGTTGAACCATAACTCATTATCAAATTTCTCAAATATTTTTGTAAAAGTCTGCACATTCAGAGAGTGAGTGGGAATGCAATAATGAGGTTGTTAGTTTGTACCTTTGGCAGTTGCAGTGGCTCGGCCATAAGCGTCTCCGAGTGATGTCCTTTAAACTAAAACTGGTTCATGGGTCCAGGTCCTGCAATTATTTGGTTCAGTATGTTTTTCTATGTCTTTGTAGCAACACCATGATGCATATACAATCTGAACCTGCCATTCAAACACATTGCATCTTAATTACTATTTCTTAAAAAGTCTGTCTTGGCATATCAAAGAACCTGTACGCTGTCATATTTAACCAGTACTTCTTGAACCACCTTTTTTCAAAAACAACCGGTTCTTGGACTTCGTAAATTATCCATCGGTCCACCAACTCTTCTTCATATACTACCATGATCACCAGCTACATGACCTGAACTCCATCAGTCTATCTCGCGAAACTTTTACCATAATCTGTTCGTCCTCACACATAGCGGCGGCACCAGTTTGAAGCACATACCATCTCCTTACACACAGGAGCACCAGTTTGAAACAAAAGTTTTCATCTATTTCACCCTGCATTCACTTTGCAAAACAACAACGGTAAGAGTTTTTCTTGATTATTGATTTCAAGTTCTATTCATTTTTATTTCTATTTTTAATGATCCACTTATGTCATGGCTCTTTGATGTTCTTACGTAGATTCAAGAAAAAGCAACAGTGTGGGATGAGAACAAAAAAGTAATACGTACACCTTACCGATGGTGGTTTGAGCATAAAAAAAAATACAAAAAGCAACACCAACGATTTTTTTTGGTTTCACAAATCAAGGATCCCGTAAATTTAGCTTTTATTTTGACTGTACACTAAGGAAAAGTTCATTAAAAATTGAACATATACTTGAAATATTGTGACCCTCAGAAACAAAAGAACCCCAAGTTAAAACTCAAAACGCAGATCAAAGGGATAACACCTGGGCACAATGATTCTTCCTAGATATGGGGTGCACAACAAACGAATATAGTAACAACGGATATGCAAGTTGATCCAAGTCATGTTACAAATTTCTAACCCTATTTTGAGACACGGTTTCATGGCGTAGCACTGTATCAGCAAGAATAAGCGCATTTAAGGAATATATTAGTGCAAATCATTCATTATTTCCCCATTTCAGTGCAACTCAATATTATCGGATATACTATGATATATATTAACTACAAAAATGGAGAATTAAAAAAAAATCTTACCCTATCACAGAAGACCTGAAAATCGCTCCATGCACCCCAAACTACATTCCAAAATCTATTTCATCCCATGCTTCAGATGTTGCAACTCCCCTAGTACCAAAAATAATATTATCAACTATAAGAATCTACAAACATACGGAAAAAAATATTAACATCCAAACGATTGAAACAGTCGGAATGGCATACTAACATAGTAACATCTCAACCAAAAACATCTCAACCTAAGATTATGTAATGTCAGGAAACACACACGAATGAATGGAACACAAAATAATCATCTTCACTCCTTATAATCACTCAAATAACAGATGTCAAAATTTACAGACCCGCCAAAAATACCAGTTCGAGAGAAAAATTCAATCGTTGTCCAGGTAAAGCAAGCTGTTGGAGTAGGGTAAAATGGAGATACACCAAAAAGATTTTCAAAGAACAAATAAAATTACATAGTTTAAGTATAACAGGTAAGGCAAACAGTTGGGTATTACATATACGAAGGGAAAAAAATAAAATTGCTCAACAATATCCTCAGGTTCAAACTTTCAAAAAAAAAAAAATCTCCTCAGGTTCCTTGCACTTTCATTGCCCTTTCTCATTTATTCGTCTATTTTATCTATCTATTCTCTCCATTTGATAAGTAATATCCTTGATCAATGCTCAAGCATCAGCTTGTTGATCGATTGCAACATCTTCTCTCTTGAATAACGGGTGCTTCCCTCCAGTATTTTTCGTACTCGTGGACTGATGTTCAGAGTAGCATCCTCTACTAAAATCCTAAAAGCATCAGCATGTTGACCGATTGTAGCTGCTCGTTGTCTGGTTTCAGCACTTCGTTGTTCAATTGCAGCAGCTCGTTGTTGGATAGCACTTGGTTTTTCAATTGCAGCAGTTCGTTGGGGGGTATCGCCTCTTGTGGACTCTTCAGGTGAGTTTAACTGATGACACGATTTTACAACATTCTACAACCTCAACAAACCATATCATTCAACATTTCCCAATATCACAATTGTTTCTTCTTTTTCTATTTTTGACAACACCAAAACAACGAAAGAAACAACTACTTTGTTTTTCTTTTTCAGTTTTTTTTTTTTTTTTTATCAGCAAAACGATAATATATATTATAATAACTTACTTTGAGGGTAGAAATAGAGCCTTCAGAAACAACAACGACAATAAGAAAATTAGAACTCATCAAACTACAATCGAAGCACATGAAAACAAAAGAATAAAATACCAAGAAGACACTCGTCCATGACATTGCCGAACCGAGGGAAGTTCAACTGATTTCTTTGAAATATGAAATATTATTTGACACAGAACTAAGGTTCCATTTGAAATATGAAATATTATTGCACCAGTCCATTGTTGCAATGCCTACTTTAAAAAAGAAAAACAACATACTCTTATAATGGACTGCAATATACACATGATTTTAACTCTGGATTTACCTTATCTTCAATCTAAGTGCTGCAACAAATGATAAAAATCAACCAAAAAAAAAAAGCTTACTGGAGTGGAGTCACGTATGAAGATACAAAGAGATACAATCATGTAGAAATAGATAACTGATTAACGTCAAGGTATCCAAATTCCAAGCTTTAGAATTCAAACCTCACGTGTTTCTTTATTACTCTTCACATGTAAGCCAAAGTGCAAAACTACACTCAAGAATGTACCTTTTGTATCAAAACCATATGGAAAAGAAAAACAATTGTATACATGACCTGAAATAAAAGAGATAACTAATTGAGATAAGTGATGAACGAACATATGTATATGCATAATACCAAAGAAAAGGTCTAACGGTACATACCACCAAGGATGCCATAATGGCGATGGTAAAACCAACGCTTTTAATAGCAGGTAACATTTGTAAACAATTTAAAAAAAAAAAAAAAAAACAATTGTAAAGAAATTAAAATTAGGAAAACCTAAAAGGTTGATCAGTTTTTGATACTATTCCTGTGATTCATAGTAAAACGAAGTTTATTATCAGCCATTTAGTGTTAACGTACCGTTGACTAATATATATCAAAGAGAACAGATTAGACAAAACTTATGTTGTTTGGCAAGCGAAGCAAAATCCACCGAAATATCAAAGGAACCAAAAGAACCAAACCTCTCCTCTTTCACCTCAAATCAGGACTCTCATTGCCGCCATTAGTTGATGGACGGGTACATATAAAACAATCAACAAAAATAAAAATAAATTAGACAACTACAAGACCCTAGAAGAAAAATGCAACGTGCAAAACCACATAGTTCCAATGTTTTATATAGATTTGACTGATCCAAAGATTTCCATAAAAAAAAAACCTTTGTTTTGGAAATAATACCAAGCAATACCTACATATGATTTATATATCTTTGGATACTCAGGTTTTAGCTGTTACCATATTTTTATCAATTTTTTTTTCTTTTATAATTTTATTTTCCACGATATCCATTTTGTTTTTGAAGTAATTTCCCAAGATATCTTAGTTTAGCTAAAATATGTCGCACATGAATGGAAAACAATGTTTTCTCATAAAAATCAAAATAACTTTCCTTCGAACAAATTCATGCTATTTTAAAAAAATTTCTAGCATATATAGTATAAAAATTAAAATCTAGAAATTAATAAGAATAAGTAATTCCGTTTATTTTTGTTATTTTTCGGATTAAGATTTTGGTATAAAAAAATGGAGATTAAGAAGATTTTCTTAAAGATTTTCGACATAAAAATTTACCTAAAATAAAAAAACAATGCCGTGTTTAAAATATTCCCGTTTCTTTTATTTATTTTACATGATCATGATCTTAGTTTTAC
Source organism: Papaver somniferum (assembly GCF_003573695.1). NCBI lineage: Eukaryota > Viridiplantae > Streptophyta > Magnoliopsida > Ranunculales > Papaveraceae > Papaver > Papaver somniferum. Next base: position 187,299,321 of record NC_039359.1, on the reverse strand, counting down.
CAAATCGTATGGTCTGAATTTTATTAAAATCATGTAAACGTGGTGTAATAAAATCTCTACCCTACCAACCAACATGGAACATTAGATCGTATCAATTTCATTAAAAATTAATGGCCACGAAATATAAGGGGTATAAGTTGTTTTCCAACCAATCAAGAACGAGGGTTTCGTTGACCGGTCAATGAGAGGTTAGGTTACCGCAACTCTCGACGTAGAATGAGAGATGGCCTGGAGTTTTTAGGTTGTTGATTTTATGCGGCCTATCGGAAATAGCGGGCCAATTTTAAAACTAAACTTCCTGTGTAAGTCTTATGTGAAGACATTAATGGCCCACCAAAATTGGTGCATAGCACACATGATGAGTCAAATTTGGGAGGCCACACGAACTAAGACTTTTGAAGTCTATTGCATGTGTCATTCGCACAAACTAAGATACCTAAGGAAGGTTGTATGTGATTTTTATGTAAAATGCAACACTTAAAAGTGTTATCTGCTCTAGCCATATGAGTTGCAATGGTTATGAAATGTGGTAGCGACAACCACGAAATGCAAAACTTTAATGCGTGACACGTGACAGCCACACGGGTTGTACCTGAAATGACGAGAGTACCAAGTACACTGATGAGTGCTAAATAGTGCATAATTCTATATCTTTTTATTGGCATTTGTCTTATCTTTTGTGTTTTAGTTCTCTATTTTATTCCAAATTTTGTATTTTAATTGTTTTTAAGAATAAATATTTTTACTAATTTATTTTGTGTTTTTAGGTAGTAAATAAAGCATGGGTGATTTGAGAAGCCAAAAGAGGAGGAAATTGGTGGCCAGGGCGTAAAGGGAATGAGAAACGGAGAAAAAATATCGCGTAAGGAGCAGCTGCAATCCGCAAGCCGCTTGCAAGATCTACACCAGCAGTGGGCTTGGTAGAGAACCCAAAACCTAAACCCATATATGTACCTGAAACATCAGATTTGATACAGCTGCTTAGCATCCAAAAACACCTCCACTCAGGACATCAAATCTTGATGCATCTGCCTAACACTCGAGCACCTTCTATTCCTTCACCTAATCGAACATGACCAAAGCAATTCCATTTTCCCTTCCAGCGGAGTAGCATGAATTTCCACAAGTGTTAGTATTGAGATCTGCATGAAAGTACTCACATAGGATGCATCACCCTCTGACAAAGAGATTTTCGTGTCGACACACTTTTATTTAAAAGTTAGCTCGATCGACGCGTTTAAATTCCTTAAGGAAAATGTAGACTGTTCATATCAGTCTCAAAAATGATCACGGCCACACAATTCAACAAGCCTAGCCTACCCCTGGCATAATTAGACAATCATCACGATGACCGCCGGCGGGCCCACTAGCATCCCGACCGAACGGATTCCATCTAGTACATTTGTAATGCTTCGAACGATTAACCCCAATGTGGGTGATCGCGTTATTGGCAAAACAAGCTCAAACGAGCTAAGACCGGAAAAAACGGTCTCAAAACCCATCATATCCGTACAACTTAGCCGGCCTAGTTGAACGGCTTAGATCGCATCTCGAACGATCAAAGAGGTGCCAATGTGTTCACTGGCGGCCCAATTTTCTTCCCAGCCGATTGACTTGCTCATGGAAAGTCAATGACGCATCAAACCGTTCAATCGAACTAGGACGGACGCGGCTGCATTGAAAACCTAATTTGTGTTTGCGGCAGTATGTTATTGTCGCAAATCGATCATGACCGCCCATCTTCGCCAGCTAAATCGAGTGGCTTAGATCTAATTTTAGATGGCCCAAGAGATGTCAGCGTGCACACCAGTGGCCCGTCTTTGCACGTGGCCGATCGGCCTTCTCAAACTAGCGCCCAACGCTTTCATTCGATCATCCAAACTACAGTTGGCCACACGGTTTCCAAACCCTAATTTGGATCAACAGTAGCAAATAGCTGCCGCAAACCATCTCGTCCATACAACTTTGCTAGCTTGGCCGGACGGTTTAGATCAGATATAAGATAACTGATAGAGGGATTCCATGATCACCGGCCATCCCCCTTCCATGAGGAGCAATCGTCCAAGCTACAACTAGCCCATGTGATCCTCAAACGATCGCCTAAAGATGGTCCATCGCGCTGCTTCAACCGCAGTCATTAACTGCCACAAATCGTCTCGGCCACTCAATTTGGCTAGCCGATTTGAGCGCTCCAGATCGAATTGAGATTAACCCGTAGGATTTTAGAATGGCCACCATCCGTCACTCGTCTACGTGGAGCGGTCGACCCCTAGATCTACCAAACGATTACCTGGTCGGTCATGCTACCTTTTTAAGACGCCCTATCCGTGACTGATTCAATTGAGCTCTAAAACAATGATGCTTCTTGCACATCGATTATTTTCAACTTCTTGTTTAAAATCGATGCTTCATACACATCGATTATAAACGATGTTTTATAAATATTGGTTTCACAAATAATTTATTATTTGACCTAAAAGCATCGTGTGCTGCTTTCAGCGACGAGTCTCACGACTCGACCCACTTACTCGAGACATCAAAGATGTCACAAACTGGGGGATGCTCATTAGGGTATTGGTCTGGCGGTTTACAACGTGCGGCGTGCAACGCGCCTATTACGAGAACGTGTCAGGCAAGAACGGATGGTTAACATCAATGAGGTAGCGGGTGAAGGCGTGACCAGTTTCCCCTCATAGTGGAAACATAGTGATCACCACTTTTTACACAACTCCACTTCTCCACTTCCTACGATATCAGAGTGTGCTCGGACATGACTTGTATAAATAGGATTTCAACCTATTTCGACAAGAACCCAAGTGTTATCAACACAAGTATCCAGAAATCACATTCTGATACAAGTCACAAACAGCCACACCTTCATAATTCAACATTCTGTCAAACACCTTCTTCGCTTCCCCTCCTAAGATCAACCTTTCTTCTTCACTTTGTGACCTAATTGAATCTGGAACGGCCACTTCTTGGTTAGGCCAGAGTCTTACAGATTGATATCTCGAATCTAAAATTACTCTCGTGCAGTGCATTTGTTTAGGGTTTGAATTCGTTTCTCATCAACACAGCCAAATTTACCAAAAACGGCAAAATCAGTTTTTACCCCAAAACAACTGGCGACCACAGTAGGAGGTTAATCTCTCGGTTGCAAGATCAATTTTCAATTTCATTTCAATTTTCTCAAATTCAAGATGATTAGGTCTGGATTAGCGACAAATCCCGATGTTACTGGCTCTGACAACACCCCTGGTGTCAACGTTCCTGCCGGTGACACCAATGTACCGCCTACCAGCACAATCAATGAATCTCGTGGTACTACATCCTCAACTACCAATACCAGTGATAAGCATAATTCATATGATTTTAATGTCCGTTCCGTACTTGCTTTAGCTATTATTCTTGCATATTTTGGTATTATTACTCTTGTTTTCTCTTATTTGTCTCAATTAGGTGAATCATCAAAAAAGGAGCTACAAAGTGCTGAAAATATGTAGGAATATAAGTATTCCAAGTATCAAAGTACCCAAGTTTGAGAAGTGGAAGAAGTGCGACGAAAAGGAGCAAAACGCTCAAAATCAAGATTCAGGCCAAAGACCGATCTTAACTCATTCAAATTAATAATTTCTCATCACCATATTGAATATAATTTAAATATAAAAATAATTCAAAAAGAATGAGTTCATTCCGAGTTCGTATGAAGAAGTTGTGGCCAAAACAGTTTTTATCAAATACCGAAGACAGTAAAGTCCGCGAACCGGGTTCGCAGACTTAATTCCGAGAATTTCTGCTGGAATTTGAAGTTTGCGGACTGGGTTCGCAAACTTAGGTAGTAGGAAACGTGTATTTACAATTTGGAAGGCCTAAGGGCATGTTTGGAGTCGTTTGGTCATATTTTTGGGTCGGGTTCCTAAAACAAACTAAATACGTGAAGGCCAAGCAATTTAAACCTATGAAAAGGTATTAGGTTATGTGAAATGGTATCACATCATTCGGTCACGAAATTGTAATCTTGGAGAGAAGAAACATCACACTGAGCTATTCTCAATCGTAACGTTATCTCTTTACTTTTCTCATATATATATATATCATGGATGTTTCTACATCTATGAGTAGCTAAACGCCTATTGATTGAGGATGAATTCTAAGTTGTAAACTTGATTTGATTTAATATATGAATCTATTTTGATTTCTTCATATGATTATCGTTTGTTTCTACTATAAGTAAATATTATAATTGATTGATTGATTGTTCTAGGTGGCCAACTAAATCAGTTTATTGATTAATCTAAAGCTAGTAAAGGGTTAGGATATCCGTGTAATTGTTGAATAACCCCTACAAAAGTAGAAAACGTGAGACCTTGCAGAGGGATACTGTTGAGCAATCGCGTGTAGAAACAACACTAGAAAGTGGACCTTGCGCTAAGAGTCTAACTACTAGGATTAACCTAAATCACAAAACATAAAGTATCCGACCAAGCTACACCTTGAGTGCGCTATTACTTGGTGGTTTGGAAGAATAAAATCTGGTATTCGAGCGCTTCGGTATCCAGTGACCAAAGGACTTTAGGGAATAACACTGCTCTAGATGTTTTTTTACGGTTAGTGATAATCTATGATTAATGATGAATAGATGAATATATTAACTCATTGACGGTTTATATACGAAGAAGGATTCCTCAATCATATCTCTATCTATTGATTACAATACAATTTTTATTTGCTTTGATTATTTATTTTGTTCACAATCTCATACAAAACCCCCCTTTGTGACACTTGACAATTAAAACTCATTGCTCTTCGTGTGAACGATCCTTACTTCCATTATATTACCAATTAACTGTGTGAAAATAAGGTTATTAATTTGATTGAGCTACGACACCCATCAAATTTTGGCGCCGCTGCCGGGGAACAGTCGGTAGCTTTAGTTGTTAATTTTATTAGTTTTATAATTGTTTTTAGAATTTCCTGTTAGTTTTTAATTTCGTTTTCTAGATTTTTATTTTCAGGTACTTAATCTGGCACCGAAAGACTGGGAATACCAGAGGTGTTGAATCCAAACCCGTAAAGGAAAGGTATTACAAGCACGTCAGCAAACGCAACCAGAACCCTCTACAAAAGAGATGGTTAATACAGACGACGAGAGACATCCTCCACCTCCTCCTCCTCCTCCGGAGAGGAAACTGCGAGAGTTGACATTTCCATGCTTAGACTCGCAACCACTGTGCATTACAATCACTAACCCGGTGGAGCTGAAATTGAATGTTCTTCTCCATCTACCAAAGTTCAAGGGACTTCCAGGTGAAGATCCGAATCGTCATCTTCGGAAATTTCAACAGAAGATGACGAGTCTTAGGCAAAGTACTGAAAATAGTGATACAACATTGTTGCAAGATTTTCAATTCTCTTTAATAGATTCAGCGGAAGAATGGTTGTATTACCTTCCTCCAGGGAGTATTACAACATGGAATGAGATGAAAAAGCTATTTTTAGATAAATATTTTCCTGCTTCAAAAGAAACCTCTGTTCGTAAGGAGATTAGTGGTGTTCTTCAGATTACTGAGGAGTATCTTTATGAATATTGGGATAGGTACGAAAAGATGGTGGCGATTTGCCCTCACCACAACATATCACCAACACTCATCATTCAATATTTCTACGAAGGATTACTTTCAGAGCAACTAAATTTGATTCATGCAGTTGCTGGTGGTTCACTTACTGAAAAGACAATCTCGCAGGCAACCAGTTTGATCGAGAGCATGGCTTAGAATGCTCAACAATTTTATACCAGAAATGACTCAAATGTCAGATGAGTTAGCAATATGGAGGAGACTTCACAGTCAGAGCAACGAATAAACAATATAGAGAAGGTAGTACAAAGGATAACAGCAATGATTATTCCATCATACGAAGAGGAAGCCGAGGTAAATGCTTTATTCCCTAATCAGAGTCCAAGGTATGATCCATACTCAAATACTTATAATCCTGGTTCGAAAGATCAACCTAATTTCAGTTACGCTAACAAGCAAGCTGCAGCCCCTGATCCATATGCAAGACAAGGTGGTTTTCAACAACACTTACAGCAACCACAACAAGCTAAAGATCAGGGAACTTCTATCGATGATAAGTTCAAGATGCTCCTGCAAAGCATGCAGGGTGTTGCATCTACAACACAGAGTACAGTTCAACAAAATCAACAGAAAGCTGAACAAAATCAGTTAAAAACTGATGATACTATTAGAGATTTGCAGACTCAAGTGGGTCAATTGGCTACTGATATGAATCTCATGAAGGCACAAGCCTCAACAAAGTTGCCATCACAATCTTTTGTGAACCCAAGAGAGTAATGCAGTGACATTAAGAAGTGGAAGACAAGTTGATGAGTTACAACAACAAGGTTCTAATCTGGATACAGGGGCAGTATGCGCACCTAGTGATGGCATCGAAAAGGAAGTAGAAGATGAAACCTTCCCAAAGGAAAATCCAACCTCAAACGGCCAACCTAAGGACGCGGTTCCCATTTTTACCATACCACCTCCTTTCCTTAGTCGTTTTTCCAACTCGAAGAAAGAGGCTCAAGACAAGGAGGTCATGGATATTTTCAGCAAGATACACATCAACATTCCATTTATTAAGGCCATCAGAACCGTACCCAGGTATGCCAAGGTTTTGAAGGATTTGTGTACAAGTAAGGATAGGTTGATTGCTGATCAGATTACTCAAGTGGGCGAATGTGCTACAACTATGTTGCTAAATAAGATGCATACAAAGTGTGAATATCCTGATGGCTTCACAGTTCCGGTTACCATTGGTAACCGACGATTTGAGCGTGATTTGCTTGATTTGGGAGCTTCCATAAGTGTTATGTCATCCGATGTTTATGATTATTTGAATCTCGGACCTATAAAAGAGGCAAAGATCAATATTGAATTGGCTAACAAGTCCAATATATATCCTAAGGGAGTCATGGAGGACGTGTTAGTCAAGTGAATCGGTTAATCTTTCCGGTAGATTTTTACATTGTGGATATCCACAATGGAGATAATTGTTCATCTACTTCGTTACTTCTTGGGAGACCGTTTATGAAGACTGCAAAGAAGAAGATTGATGTTGATAGTGGTGCACTCACTATGGACTTTGATAAGGAGATCATACGGTTCAATATTTTTGAAACCATGAGATATCCTAGTGATGTTCAATCAGCTTTCTCTATTGATGTTATTGGTTCGTTAGTACAACAAATGTTTGAGTTGAATGTTGAAGATGAACTTGGAGTTGTGTTACGGAACATTATTGATTTGGACGTTCACGGGCAGCCGAACCTCGACGTGGACTTAGCCAAGGATATAGTGGAGATGTGTGGTGCTTTAACGGCATTACAACAAGCCAAACCTGGTAATGCTTCTTATATATCTTTACCCGTAACTAATGAGGTTCCATTACCTTCTATTGTGCAGGAACCGAAACTTGAATTGAAGTCGCTTCCAGACCACCTAAAGTACGCGTACTTGGGTGATAAAGAAGAACTTCCGGTGATTATTGCAAAGAACCTCACCTCAATACAAGAAGAACGTATACTTAGGGTTCTAGAAGAGCACAAAACTGTTATTGGTTGGACAATTGTTGACATCAAAGGCATTAGTCCATCCATGTGCATGCATAGGATCCAATGGAAGAAGATTTTAATCATGTACGTGATGCTCAGCATAGGCTTAACCCCCCAATGATGGAGGTCGTGAAGAAAGAGATCCTCAAATTGCTAAGTGTGGGGGTGATTTACCCAATTTTTGACAGTAAATGGGTTAGCCCGGTTCAGGTGGTTCCTAAGAAATCATGTGTCACTGTTGTTAGAAATCAAGATGATGAACTTGTTCCTACAAGAGTTCAAACAGTATGGAGAGTGTGCATAGACTATATAAAGCTTAATGCAGCAACCCAGAAGGATCAGATGCTCACATTATTGCTTTTTGGACGGTTATTCGGGCTACAATCAGATTGTTATTGCACCAGAAGATCAAGAGAAGACTACTTTCACTTGTCCTTTTGGTACGTTTTCCTATAGACGGATGTCGTTTGGTGTTTGCAGTGCGCCTGCCACTTTTCAGAGGTGTATGGTCAGTATATTTTCTGACTATGTGGAACGCATAATTGAGGTATTTATGGATGATTTTAGTGTTTATGGTGATTCATTTGATATTTGCTTACAAAATCTTGAACTTGTGCTTAAAAGATGCATAGACACTAACCTTGTTCTTAATTGGGAGAAATGCCACTTTATGGTAAACCATGGAATAGTGCTTGGTCATAGTGCGTCCTCTCGAGGGATTGAAGTTGACAAAGCAAAGATAGACTTAATAAGAAACTTACAATATCCCACTTCGGTGAGGGAAATTCGTTCTTTTCTTGATCATGCAGGTTTTTACAGGCGGTTTATCAAATATTTTCTCCAAAATCTCAATGCCGATGTGCAAATTATTACAAAAAGAGGTTATTTTTGACTTCAACAAGGAGTGAAAGGATGCCTTTGATAAATTGAAAGAATTGTTCACGACTGCACCAATTATCAAGTCACCGGATTGGAATTTGCCATTTGAATTAATGTGTGATACAAGTGACTATGCAGTTGGAGCCGTTTTGGGTTAAAGAGTAGACAAGTTGTCTCATGTGATTTATTATGCATCCAGGACCCTAAACGATGCACAAATCAACTATTCTACCACCGAGAAAGAATTTTTGGCTATAGTGTTTGTATTAGAAAAATTTAGATCCTATTTGGTAGGTTCAAAAGAGGTTGTGTATTCTGATCATGCAGCACTTAGGTACCTATTAAAGAAGAAATAAGCTAAGCCAAGACTTATACGGTGGATTCTACTATTCCAAGAATTCGATTATGAAATAAAGGATAAAAGAGGTGTTGAAAATATTGTTGTTGATCATCTTAGTAGAATTTTTTATTTCCGAAGAAGAACTTCCTTTACAAGATCGTTTTCCAGACGAACAACTTTTCTCAATTGAAGATTCAACACCTTGGTACGTGGATATAGTGAACTACTTGGTTACAAGACAAGTACCTAGTACAATGTCTAATTTTCAAAAGCTTAAGCTTAAGAAAATAGCCAAGCAGTATGTGTGGGATGAGCCCTACTTGTGGAAATACGGTTCTGATCAAATCATCCGCAGGTGCGTACCTAATTCTGAATTTCAATCTATTCTTATTTTTTGTCATACTTATGCATGTGGTGGTCACTTTGGTTCTAAACGTACCGTTTTCAAAGTACTTGTAAGTGGATTTTATTGGCCTACCCTATTTGAGGATGCATACATTTTTTTCAAATCTTGTGATAGATGTCAATGAACTAGCAATCTAGGTGCTCGAAATCAAATGCCACTCACACCAATTCTTGTTGTTGAAGTATTTGATGTGTGGGGAGTTGATTTTATGGGTCCTTTTGTCAATTCTAATGGAAAATCTTATATACTTCTTGCTGTGGATTATGTTTCTAAATGGGTGGAAGCTAAAGCCATCCCTACTAATGATTCTCAAGTTGTTTGTGAGTTTGTGAAGGAATATATTTTTTCTAGACATGGTACACCAAGAGTGGTTATCAGTGACGGAGGTTCACATTTTCAGAAATCCTTTCATGCTCTACTTAAGAAATACAACATAACACACAAGGTTGGTACGCGTATCACCCACAAACCAGTGGTCAAGCCGAGATCTCGAACCGTGAGATTAAATCCATTCTTGAGAAAACCGTAAACACTACACGGAAAGATTGGAGTTATAGGCTTAAGGATGCACTTTGGGCATATAGCACGGCGTACAAAACACCAATTGGTATGTCTCCATATCGGTTGGTGTATGGCAAAACTTGTCATCTTCTGGTTGAACTTGAACACAAGGTATATTGGGCGATAAATATGTGCAACATGGATTATGACAATGCGGGGAAACAAAGGAAGTTACAACTCAACGAGCTAGAGGAGATACGTAATGATGCTTACGAGAGTTCTCGTATATACAAGAAAAAGACGAAACTTTTCCATGACAAGATAATTTCTCGGAAGAGTTTTGTTGTGGGTCAAAAAGTTCTTTTATTTAATTCTCGTCTTAATTTATTTCCTGGAAAGCTAAGGTCCCGATGGGGTGGACCGTTTGTTGTTACTAACGTTTTTCCTTATGGTGCAGTTGAGGTTACTAGTATTTCTATAGGGACAACTTTTAAGGTCAACGGACATATATTGAAGCCATATTACGAAAACTTCTCTATGGAGAATGTAGACGTAATTGAACTTCGGGATTTGCTCCCTCTGGAGGAGTAACATAATTGGAACGCCAAGTCAGGCTGAAGACACTAAACTAAGAGCTAAATGGGAGGCAACCCATCGGTTTTGTATCTCTATCCCTTTTATTTTTAATTTTATTAGTTTTTCATATCATATCTTGCATTCCCATCTTAGAGTTTACAAGTCCTATATCTATAATGAAAGTTTTGACGAATTCTCGTCAGAAAATTATGACTGCACACTTGCCACGAAGATAGCTCTCGAGACTTCATACGGAGTCCGATTTGAGTGGTTAACCCCAACTTTTAAAGAGGACAGACTAACCTTTATTTTCCAAAAATAAAATCTGAATTCGGAGTCTGTTTGGTTGGAGCGATAGGCCTGAATTCAGATTGCATGACAGTCAGTCCGGAGGCCATCAAAGTCAGACCTTTTATCGAAACGCTGTGCCCCTTTGACACTTTATATAAAAGACGTAGGCGAACAACTTTAGTTTATGATGTTTTTCCTAGTTTCCTACCCACTGATACAGTTTTCGAGTTTAATTCGTTGTTACGTCAGATTTCAGAATTTTCGGTTTTGAACATTGAGGACAATGTTTAGTTTAAGTGTGGGGGAGCATTTAGTATCATACTATTTGCATATGCACATAACAAATAATACTCTTTGATTTCTTACATCCTTGAGACTTCATCTTTTGGAGTTAATTTTGAGCTATTTAGGATGACACTCTACACCTTTTTAAGGTTGAAACAGTTCTTACGGTTATAGATTGAGTTCCACTTTTTCGTTCCACAATCTTAAATATATATGTTCATAATTGAATGCAAAATTTAGCTATGGTAGTCGTTTGAAAGATTCATCCTCTCAATTAATCACTACTGAATCACTTTCATTTTATTTTTGCAGTTATATGTTTCTCTAAAGTGATTTGGTAGGATCCTGATACTGCCGTGGATGTTGTAGTAAGGTAATCATTGGTTAAGCACATAAAGCTCCATAAGACAATTATATTACACATAAAGAGTGAGCCGATATAAAAAATTAAAAAATAAAAAATAATAATAATAATAATAAAGTGAAAAGAAAAGAAAAAGAATAAAAGAAAGAAACTTTTGTATAAGGCTCCTCTTCCTTTATCGACATTAATAATTCTATGATAAGTCCGAAATTTCTGACTAATCATAGCCGATGAAAACAAAAACCATATCATCATTATATAGCAAGTAAAAAGACTATTGATGAGGTTCTTGACACTTTGATAGTTGTATGTGTGAAACGTTGTCCCTGTCTCCTTCGCCTAAGCAAGCATGGAACGCAGGATCCAAGGCAACTATCATGTACTTGCTGAAAAGGAACATGCGCTTAGAGTATCTAATCATGTGTTCGAGTTAATTGGGTGCTTCTCTCAACTATTGCGCTATAAATAGAATCCTTTGACGACATTCATACAAGTATTGTGGGTAACATCTTTCACTTTAGTCAACATTTGCACACTTTACTATTTTATTTCCATTTTCTTATCTATCCATGTGATTTTTCAGTATGCGAGTGTTGTGACAGATGTTGCAACAAGTACGATGATTATCTAAGTAGAGTTTTGCAAACAGGTTGAATGTCACACGTAAGTAATTAATTATGTGTGATGATTGGAATGTATGTGGGATGTTTGCAGCTAAAGAACATATGCAAGCTAATTATTTATCTATTACTTTGTGTTTATCCTTAGTGGTTCTTCCAAGGCGAGAAATTGGAGTAGGTTTTGTGGGTATACCTCTTGTAAGCCCTCACGAGACTATAACTTGTCCACTAGGGACACCTAGAGGTTTAAAGGCTTGTTATTCATGCTAAGAATAACCGTATCCTCAACGACATGGAGTTTTTGTATTTAGGATTAGTTTTATTTAGTTTGCTCGAGGACTAGCAAAATCTAAGTGTGGTGGAATTTGATAAGTGCATAATTCATATGATTTTAGTGTCCATTCCATACTTGCTTTAGCTATTATTCTTGCATATTTTGGTATTATTACTCTTGTTTTCTCTTATTTGTCTCAATTAGGTGAATCATCCAAAAAGGAGCTACAAATTTCTGAAAAGAGCTACAAAGTATCCAAGTGCCCAAGTCCAAGAGAAGTGGAAGAAGTGCGACGAAAATGAGCAAAACGCTCAAAATCAAGACTCGGGCCAAAGACCAATCCTAACTCATTAAAATTAGGTATTTCTCATCACCATATTGAATATTATTGAAAGATAAAAATAATTCAAAAAGAATGAGGTCATTCCGAATTCGGATGAAGAAGTTGTGGCCAAAACAGTTTTTATCAAATACCGAAGACAGTGAAGTCCGCGAACTGGGTTCGCATACCGGGTTCACAGACTTAATTCCGAAATTTTCTGCTGGAATTTGAAGTTTGTGGACTGGGTTCGCAAACTTAGGTAGTAGGAAACGTGTATTTACACTTTGGAAGGCCTAAAGGCACGTTTGGAGTCGTTAGGTCATATTTTTGGGTCTGGTTCCTAAAACAAACTAAATACGTGAAGGCCAAGCAATGTAAACCTATAAAAAGGTATTAGGTTATGTGAAATGGTATCACATCATTAGGTCAGGAAATTGTAAGCTTGTGGAGAAGAAACATCACACGGAGCGATTCTCAATCGTAACGTTATCTCTTTACTTTTCTCATATATATATCATGGATGTTTCTACATCCATGAGTAGATAAAAACCTAATGATTGAGGATGATTCTAAGTTGTAAACTTGATTTGATTTAATATATGAATCTATTTTGATTTCTTCATATGATTATCGTTTGTTTCTACTATAAGTTAATATTATGATTGATTGATTGATTGATTGTTCTAGGCGGCCAACTAAATCAGTTTATTGATTAATCTAAAGCTAGTAAAGGGTTAGGATATCCGTGTAATTGTTGAATAACCCCTACAAAAGTAGAAAACGTGAGACCTTGCAGAGGGATTCCTTGGAGCAATGGCGTGTAGAAACAACACTAGAAAGTGGACCTTGCGCTGAGAGTTTAACTACTATGATTAACCTAAGTCACAAAACATAAATCATTCGACCAAGCTACACCTTGAGTGCGCTACTACTTGGTGTTTTGGACGAATAGAATCTGGTATTCAAGCGCTTTGGTATCCAGTGACCAAAGGACTTTAGGGAATAGTACTGCTCTAGCTGCTTTTCTACGATTAGTGATAATCTATGATTAATGACGAATATATGAATATATTAACTTATTGACGATTTATATACGAAGAAGGATTCCTCGATCATATCTCTATCTATTGATTACAATACAATTTTATTTGCTTTGCTTTGATAATTTATTTTGTTCACAATCTAAAACAAAACCCCCCTTTGTGACACTTGACAACTAAAACTCACTGGTCTTCATGGGAACGATCCTTACTTCCATTATATTACCAGTTAATTGTGTGGAAATAAGATTATTAATTTGATTGAGCTACGACACCCATCAACCAGTGGCGCAGGAAACATTCCCTTAGGCGTGACACCTTCAATCACCAGAGCCAGAGCCGCTGCCACCCCCCCCCCCCCCAATGTTTCTTCGAGAGTAACGCCCCCGGTCGTTACTAGAGCTACTATCACTCCCCCATCAGGACGAGAGACTGGAGGAGCCAGAGGATGCCAACCCTCTATTACCATTGTTGATTTAATGGAGAGACAAGAAGTTCTCGCTAAGGCTCAGACGGACATGGCTAGAACTCAGAACGAGGTACTCACTTTCCTCGAGACGTTAACGGAGTGACTACCACAAGATCCGCGTCAACCCATGGAGCCAATAAGGGGTAATTTTAACACTCATGGCGCGAGTGCTTCAACAGGGCTTGCCTTCATAGATGAAGAAGCTCGTGTGTCCCATGAACGCTGCTCACGAGAAAGGAATCAGATGTCCAACTTCATCACACGTGAGGATCTGGAGCGTATTCTCCAAGATCGAGGCAAAGAAAACCCAATGGACCTGCACCAGCACCAACCTCCGTATCCTCCTGATGTGCAAAGATTTCCTCTCCCGAGAGGATACTCCTCTCCTCAATTTTCTCTCTATGATGGTACTGGTAACGCTCGCGAACACATCTCTCGTTTTTTGGAATCCTTGGGAGAACACGAATATAATCATGTCCTCATCCTGAAAGAGTTTTCAAAGTCGCTTACCGGAAGGGTGTATACTTGGTACACATCGCACCAAACAGCATATCCAACTGGTGTGAGATGGTCACTGCTTTCTATAAGAAATATTTATTTGTATCTGAGCAAATCACTTTCTCAGACTTAGGAAGAATGTTTCAACGAAACAACGAGCATCACATGATTACGTCAAGAGATTCAGAATTCAAGCTTTAGATTGTCACGACCCAAATGTGACCGAGCAACAGTTGGTGGAGTCATGCATCAACGGTATGGTTCTCATCTATCGTGCTTTACTGGAAAACCTGCATTTCTAGACGTTCTCTGAACTCCATGAAGCTGCTAAGCTGTCGGCTATAACCGTACCAGCATTGTTAGAAAGAGCCAGACCATCCAGGGGTGAAGATGCACGCAATACTCAAGGAAACATACGCCTCATCAACAAGAAATATAACACCGGTCCTTCTGTAAGCGTAGTAGGTGAAGGAGAAAAAAGGAAAGCTCCAGCAGCGGAACAACAACCCAAGCGTGCAGCACCAGCGCATACGACTCCATCCCGGAAAGTCGCGTCTAAGACTCCTGTGCAAGAAACTGGGGATGCTGCTCCAGACTTCCAATTTTCAATAAACGAAGTCATAGAACTCCTTGAAGCATGGATACAAGATGACGCGATCAAACTACCTCCTCTCAGACGACCGCTGACCGAAGAAGAGATGGAAAATCCCAAGTTTTGTCGCTACCATAGGTTTGTCAACCATCCGACCAGTGACTGCAACATATTGAAGCGCATTTTCAAAGAGAATGTGGATGCAGGAGAACTTCAATTAGGAAATGAAGGAGTTCACAGAGACCCCCTTCCTGTCAGGAGCTGCATGATTTCCGGGGACTACGTTCACCAAACTGTGCAGTCTATGATGGAGCATTTATGTGAAATACTGTTGTTGATGGTGGTTTTTAGTTCAGTGCTAAAATTTTACAACCCTGCATTTAATATGTTGTCATTCAACAAAGAGACAGAGCCATGTAAAAGTGATGAGTTCACAATCTTTTCACTTGCGCATTTATTGAGCAAATCAATATATTTACATGAAATTTATCCAGAATGGTGCATGTAGCAACAATCCCACATATTCTGTAAATTTCGACACCTTGCCTGTATTATTCATTAATATAAGGCTCATTGAATACTTTCTGTGCTATGTTCCCCGACTGAACCTTTAATGTTGATATGACATGACAATTAGTGTTCACTCGCAACTGAGTAGCATGAATTTCCCGAAATATCAAGGTTAAGGTCTGCATAAAAGTACTCAGTCAGAAAGTTGCTGCTCTCTGGCAATAAATATAAAAACTCTGTGTCAGCACGCAGAGTTTAATCAATTTTGTGATAATTCACAAGATTCAAACACCAATCTAATTAATTTGCAAAAATTAGGTTTTTGCGCCTTGCGCAGTATATCAGACCCTGCTAGTCGAAACTAAACCTAGGAAAACTAAGCAATTGATCCGCCATGGATTAGTAGGTTCAAAGTCCTACCCAAAATCAGAAAACAAGGAATAAAAGAGGAGCCGCGAAAAATAGGAGCATCAGCAAAAGGAGGTGTGGTCGTGCCATAGGTCAGCCGGCGCTACCTGCATATGGCCACGCCCCCATGCTGCTTGTCGGCCCTCCTCTTTTCTATCGACCAATCAGGTCGCTCTAAGTCCGCCACATGCACATGAGGTGTGGCCGGGTCCCAATACCTTGCAGGTCCCTCTTTCCATCGACCAATCAGGTCGCTTTAAATCCGCCACGCGCACTAGAGATGTGGCCACGCCCTATGTCTGGACGGCCCCATTTCTTATTGACCAATCAGGTCGCTCTAAACCCGCCACAGTATTAAAGTGCGGCTACGTGATAACTCACTTTTTGATCGTGGCCAACGCCATGACAAACCCCAATTATGGTTTTATGATCAAAACACGAATTTTGCTTCAGTGTCATTAGTCGAAACCCTAATTTCTGGACGGACCAAATTACGTCACTCTGGCCCCACAATATGCCACGAGCCATGCGGGACCCATAAAGCCCTAAAAAAGGCGTCATGCCATGGCTATCCTTGCGCCTGTGGTCGTTCCCACATTATGGCCCTGCCATAATTCCTTTGACGCGGCCATGGCATCATATTCATAAAAAACGTCACCGTGCCGCGGCCACATGACACACGCGCTAATTAGGGTTACGGGATGCCAAACCCTAATTTAGGCAGGGCTGCTACACCACATGCCACATGCGCTAATTAGGGTTGCAGCATGCCAAACCCTAATTTAGGCAGGTCTGCTAGGACACATGCCACACGCACTAATTAGGGTTCTGGCATGCCAAACACTAATTTAGGCAGGCACCACTGCACCACTATGCCACTGACAGGCGCCATTACGCTATTATACCACTGATAGGCGCCAACAAGATGTGGCCATAATCAACAGCCACCTTTTCTCATAAACTACAATCACGGTCGTCCAACTTCGCCACAGAGTTAATCGTCCCATAATAAGTCTCAGGTTCACACGCCATTTTCCTGCGGCAAGGTCCATGGATTGACTTGCCACAACGTAATCATCCGCCACCTAGTTGGCGCACGATTGATCAGAATAATTAAGTCTTGCACACAAGATCCACTCAGCAATCTGCTGCACTTTTTCCACGAAAATACTCGAGACATTCAACATGTCACAAACTGGGGGATGCTCATCAGGGTATTGGTCTGGCGGTTTACAGCGTGTGGCGTGCAACACGCCCATTATAATAAAGTGTCAGGAAAGCGGGAAGTTAGTGGAGGAAATAAGTAGTGGGTGTAAACCAACCCGTTTTGCCATAATAGGGACGTGGTTTCTGGCACTTACACATTACCCCACTTCTCCATCACGCAACCACTCCCACTTCCTATGAGATCAGGGTGCGTTCAATTATGACTTGTATAAATAGGTTTCTACCTATTTCGACCAAAAAACAGAGTTTTAGTTAACAACAACACAAGTATCCAGAAAGACACCAAAGAACTGATAGCTTACATTCCGCAAGCCAGTTCCATATTCTGATACAAGTCATAAAATAGCCACACCTTCAGAATTAACCATTCTGGTCTCAACACCTTCTTTGCTTCCCTCCCTAAGACCAACCCTTCTCCTTCACTTTATGACCGAAGCAAGACTGGAACGACCATTTCTTGGTTTAGACCAGGATTGTACAGATTGATCTCTTGAATCTAAAGCACTCCCGTGCAGTGCATTTGCTTAGCTCTAAATTCGTTCCTCAACAACACACCCAAATTTACCAAAACCAGCAGAAACAGTTTTTACCCCGAAACAACTGGCGACTACGGTGGGAGATTAATCTCTCGGTTGCAATATCAATTTTCAATTTTCAATTTATTTTTTTAATCCCAATTTCAAAATGGTTGATCTCAGGTCTGGGTCAGCAACTAATCCTGAGGTTACTGGCGCTGAAAATTCCCTTGGTATCAACATTCCTTCCAGTGATGTCAATATACCATCTGTCAGCACGATCAACACCCGCAGCACCACAAGCTCTGCCACCAATACCAGCGGCGTAGGAAACGCTCCCTCATGCATTACACCTCCAATCACCAGAGCCAAAGCCGCTGCCGCCGCACCCAATATTTTCTCAAGTGTGACGCCACCGGTTGTCACCAGAGCTGCTGCCGCTCCCCTATCAGGACGAAACACCGGAGGAGCCAGAGGAAGCCAACCCCCTATTACCATTGCTGATTTGATGGAAAGACAAGAAGTTCTTGCTAAGGCTCAGATGGACATGGATTCAACTCAGAAAGAGGTACTTACTTTCCTAAAGACACTAGCGGAGCGACTACCACAAGAACCACGCCAACCCCAAATGGAGCCAATGAGGAATACTTTTAACACTCCTGGCGCTAGTACCTCAACAGGACGCGCCTATGTAGATGAAGAGGCTCGTTTTGCTCCTGAACGTCCATTGGAAATGAATCATCCATCCAACTTCGTCACGCATGAAGATTTGGAACGACTTCTCTGAAATCGAGACAGGGAAAACCCGGTGTACATGCACCAGCATCAACCTCCATATCCTCCTGATGTGCAAAGAGTTCCTCTTCCGAGGGGATATTCTTCTCCTCAATTATTCCTTTACGACAGTACTGGTAATGCGCGTGAACATATCTCTCATTTTCTGGAATCTTTTGGAGAGCATGAATACAATCATGTCCTCCGCTTGAAGGAATTTTCAAAATCACTTACCAGAAGAGCGTACACCTAGTACAAAAACATTGCACCAAACAGTATATCCAACTGGTATGACATGGTTACAGCTTTCTACAAGAAGTATTTCTTCGTTTCTAAGAAAATCACCTTTTCAGACTTAGGAAGGATGTTCCAATGAAACAATGAACATCCGAATGATTATGTCAAGAGATTCATAATTCAGACACTGGATTGTCATGACCCAAACGTGACTGAACAACTATTGGTGGAGTCGTGCATTAACGGAATGGTTCCCATTTATCGCGCTTTGCTGGAGAATCTATGCTTCTAGACATTCTCTGAACTCCATGAAGCTGCTAAGCGGTCGGCTACAACGGCATCGATACTATTAGAAAGGACCAGACCAGCCAGGAGTGAAGATACATGCACAACTCGAGGAAGGAGACGCCTTATCAACAAAAAATATAACATTGGCCCCTATGTAAGCATACTGAGTAAAGGAGGAAAAAGAAAATCTCCAGCGGTGGAACAACAACCCAAACGTACAACACCGACACATCAGGCGGCTCCACCTCGGAAGACCGCAACTAAAGCTCTTGTACAAAACCAAGAGGCCGGAGAAGCCGCTATAGACTTCCCATTTCCAATAGAGGAAGTGATTGAACTCCTGTAAGCATGGATTCAAGATGATGCTATCAAACTGCCCCCTATCAGGCGCCCGCCAACTGACGAGGAAATAGCAAATCCCAAGTACTGTCGTTACCACAGGTTCGTCCATCACCCAACCCATGAATGTAATAAACTGAAACGCATTTTCAAGGAAAAGGTGGGCTCGGGAGAACTTCAACTGGGCAATAAGGGAGTCCACAGATATCCTCTTCCAGCCATAAGTTGTATGCTTTCTGGGGACTCTGTTCACAAAACTGTGCAGTCCATGATGCAGCGTGTGTGCGAAATCCTCTACTTCTCCAAGGCGCAGCGTCAAGACATATTTGCAGCCCTCAATCGCGTTGTGTCAGGCAAGCAGCTCTTTCCTGTCGAATAAGCCAATCCTAAATCCCACCCTCTCTCGGTAAACACTGTTGGAAAATGCAACTGGGGACTGCTGACCATTGCTTACCTAAAGAATACCGAGTTCGATAGCATGCTGATCGACGCGACCTATGATTTCAACATTATTATTGTCAAAACTCTAAAAGCCGCGGGAATTTCAAAGCAGGAGGCTAACCACTCCCCAATTATGATCAACAACCCAGAAGGTGAAGCAATGAATGCTTACGGGTACATTCACCTCGAAATCAAGGTGGGAGATGCTCTAACACACGGCAAATTCCACATTATTAAAGAATGCTCAGATTATGATATGGTTCTGGGGTGCTCGTGGGTGCATAACAATAAAGAAAAGTTAGGAGTATATCCTCTGCCAATGTCAATACCTGAAAGAATTTCCAACAAGCCGTCCAACCCTGAAGAATAAATGTTGTCGTATCAACAACTTTCCAGTGTAACCCAATTTCCTGTAGAGAGTCCGTCGACGTTCATCCGCATATCTCGAACACAAGTAAGTCTTATTGAAAAACCCTGAAAAAGCGGGAGTCTAACAACCTCACCCAATATTTCGATTAGTAATCTGTATGGAATAACTCCAATATACTCTCTAGAGAATCAACTAGACAGTCAAACTCAATCTAGATAAAAAAGTATATCAAGGAGTCAATATCTCAATCTCTCGATTTGATCTTTACTCAAGCAAATGGAAATCTGCGAGTCTTTATCAAATACTAGAGAGATAAACTTGGATGGTACCAAAGATCAATATCCAAGTGTCAATCAATTTAAATCAACAACCAAAGGTTGGATATTCTAATTGGTTGATCTTAACGCACAACCTGTGATATTTCTGAAAAAGCGGGGGTCTAACAACCACACCCAATATTTCGCTTAGCAATATGTATGGACAAACTCCAATATACTATCTAGAGAATCAACTAGACAGTCATACTCAATCTAGATAAAAGTATATCAAAGAATTAATATCTCAATCTCTCGATTTGATCTATACTCAAGTAAATAGAAATCTGCGATTCTTTATCAAATACTAGAGAGATAACTTGGATGGTACCAAAGACCAATATCCAAGTGTCAATTAATTTAAATCAACAACCAAAGGTTGGATATTCTAATTGATTGAACCTAACGCACAACCTGTGATATTTTAATTATAAAGATAAACAATATAATACGAAAATAGAAATAACATAGACACCAGAATTTTGTTAACGAGGAAACCGCAAATGCAGAAAACCTTCGGGACCTAGTCCAGATTGAACACACACTGTATTAAGCTGCTACAGACACTAGCCTACTTCAAACTAACTTCGGTCTGGACTGTAGTTGAACCCCAATCAATCTCACACTGATCCAAGGTACAGTTATGCTCCTACGCCTCTGATCCCGGCAGGATACTGCGACTTGATTCCCTTAGCTGATCTCCCACAGAATTACCTACAAGTTTTTTTCCGTCTTTTGATAAATCAAGGTGAACAGGAACCAATTGATAACCCATACTTATATTCCCTAAGAACATCCTAGAATTATCAATCACCTCACAATAATCTTAATCGATGTGGCGAAAGAAGATATTGTGGAATCACAAACGATGAGACGAAGATGTTTGTGATTACTTTTATATCTTGCCTATCGGAGATATTAATCTCAAGCCAATTTTTGCGATTGTACTCGTACGATAGAAGATGCAAGATCAGATCACACAACTACGATAAAGGTAGTATCGGTCTGGCTTCACAATCCCAATGAAGTCTTTAAGTCGTTAACCTGGTTTAGAAGAAGAAACCAAAGGTTAAAGGAGAATCGACTCTATCTATACAACTAGTATCACACATAAGGTGTGGGGATTAGGTTTCCAAGTTGCTAGAGTTCTCCCTTATATAGTCTTTCTAATCAGGGTTTGCAATCAATGTTAGCTTGGTAACTAAGCATTCAATATTCACCGTTAAATGAAAACCTGATTTAGATTCAAGCTAATATCTTTCAACCGTTAGATCGAAAAACCTAGCTTGTTACACACAAATGAAATTTATGATTTTAGGTTTCTGTAACCGTACCCAAATATGTCCATTTGTTGGTTCAACGGTAGTTAACCAAATGGTTAGCCATATGAGCACTTTCATATCAACCAATCTCTTCTTCACCATAACTAGTTAAAATGACTCAAATGAACTAGTTAGAGAGTTGTTCAATTGCAAGGAAATCTTATGTAACTACACAAGACACAATTGAAGCAAAAACGATTTGATTCACTTGAATCGGTTATGAACTTTATAGCCACGGTTTGCAAACTTGCAATCCTTAGTTTATATAAACATGAGTTCACAAACAATCGTCTTTAGATATAACCTAACTCAAGTTCGCGGACTTAAGTTCCCGGAAGGAGTTCTCAAACTCCAGCATATTTTCTCGGGTCGAGAACTTCCGCCAGTTCGCGGACTGGGTTCACGGCTCTTGTTCTGGTTCTCTTGATCAACAAAGTTTACAAACTTCGGTTCATAAGGACTTATACATATATGTGTTTCCACAACAATGCTTATATCCAAAAATGTTTATTTAATTTAAACTCTCATTTCAATCATTGAAACATTCTTCTATAATGTTATAATAGTCGTTAGACATAAATAATCGACTACCATCATCAAAGCCATTTTCAAAGTGATTGAAACATAACATGACTTTCGTCACTAGGTAAAGATAAGTTTTTCCAAAGCGAAATCTTACCAACACATATTTCGAGAAATAGATAGGCGAGATAAACTCGGCTCGAAATAGCAAATGTGTATACTCAAAGTCTATATAGCACAACGACTTTTGTCTCAAGATAGGAGATAGAGTAGATAGACTTTTGAGTGATAGATAAGTTCAAGTCTCCACATACCTTTTAGTCGATGAAGATCCACTAGTTCCTTGAGCAGTCCTTCGTCTTGTATGATGACCGCCATGAAGTTATTGAGATCAAATACACTTTCTATCCTAGTCCGATACATTAGCTATAGTAGACTAGAAATCAAGACTTATAGTTTTGATCACTAACATTGACAAACATGCTTGAGATAGCAACGCATGCGAGGTTGACCGAGCAATGCTCTAACAATCTCCCCCTTTGTCAATTTTTAGTGACAAAACTATTAATACATATGGAATACAAAAATAAATACATAAACTTTTGTATCTCCTATTCCACGTGCCTAATCTTCAACATTACTCGAAATCTTCGTCACTTCCAAATACTCCAATGACCCCAAAGGTTGTAAGTTCAGCATCATCGTTGTTGAAAATCCGTAGCTATAACAATGAGAAAACAAAGTTCTCGATCATTGGTATACAGTGTCATAGTATCATTACACAGTATCAAAGTTCAATTGTATCACAACTTTGACAATAAACTATGGTGATATTATCACTCCCCCTTATTCAATACTCCATCTCACATGGAAACCACTCCCCCTTACATAATGATCCGAAAACCATATGTTTTGTAGTGTGAACTACATATTAATTCTCCCCCTTTTTGTCAATAAAATTGGCAAAGATATAAAAACGGGATCCTAATGAAATTTCCGAAAGAGACATTTCATGACCAAAGGAAGCACATATCAACTTGTTTAGATGCAATCATAAAGCCGAAGCTAAATGCTTTCATCAAGGAGCTTATAAATATACAAGATAACCTATATAATATTCCACAGCCGCACTTCCCACAAAGATTTGGCGATTAAGCACAAGTTCAGAAGAACTCTCCCCCATTTGATGTCATTCCCGAAAGAACAACAAGAGCGACCTTAATTTCGAAAGAAAATAAGGATTTCTTTGGACACAACAAATCACATACGAGTATGAATTTGAATCCAAAAATAATCAATTAAATTAACCAAAAGAGAACCTATGATTAATTTAATCGGAAGTGCTCAACATAAGTGAACTTATGGATCCTCAAAAATACTCAATTAGATTAATCACAAGAGAACCCATAATTAATCTCATCGAAATACACAACCAAATTAATCACAAAAAAGTAATCAATTTAATTGGTCATGCTCGACATAAGAAGACTTTCGGAGCCGCCTCACAATAATACATAAAAGATTATGGATCAGAGAAGATCAATATTGCAGAATACACAAGGATTCATTCTATTTTCCATCACTATTTGCACAATGACATACAATAGACATAATCCTTATAAACAAAAGATTTTAACCTATATTCCATCAATAATTGACATAATAGGCTTAACTTTTGTATTTGTCAAAAATCCATTCATTATTTTATCAATACGTGAATATCGATTTACGAAAGACTTTACTTTTGACAAAGTATGGGACAATCATAGTTCATGGACGCAAACACACATATCCCACAACACATTGCAATATAGAATCATAAAAATTAATACTGCAAAAATCATCTTCCAATTTTTTTTTTAGAATTTGAACAAATAAACCTAAAAACATGAAGATGAAAACGTTGGACATGGCTATGTGTAATCACAATAATGGCTATTCCAAAATCTAGTTATTCTTCTAAATAAAACAAGAAAAATAGAAGATTTACTAGGCAATATAGAGCTTTCTCAAGGCATCAACTGAGAATTCCTTTTCATTATTAAAGATCCCATTGATTATGGGATAATTCAATTCCTCTAAATCTTCAAAAATATTAGTTAACTCACTGAGTTCTCTTTTCAAATCAAGCAAGATGTTCTTGGTTAGAGACAAAATTTGTTCATAGTGAGTTATCTTTTCTAAAGAGGAAATGATTCAAGATTTTAAATCATTTCTCTTGTTGATGAAATCTTTCACCATGTCTCTAAAATTATTATCAAAATGACAAACAGATAAGAGACATTTAGAGGAAGAACCTTCTCTATTATTTATAGCCTTCACTTTCTTCACTCTTGAGGAAGAGATTCCTTTACATAGGTACACATTAACTGCTTCAATTGCAACCTTGCTTGTGGTGACTCTAGTTACAGGAGCCATGAAACTGTATCTTTTGATAAGTGGTGAGAAAGGGAGGATACAAAAGTAAAACAGATTTATGAACACAAAACCCTAGAAAGCATTGAATAAGCCTTTTAGGATATGTTATTCGCCTCCATCTTATTAGAAGAATATTATCTTAACTAAGATAAGAAACATATTTACAAGGAAAACAACATCTTGAGCCACTTTTAGTGCAAACCTCATTTTTACCAAGCTAAAAAAATGAGGATGCGGATGTTGGTGACTGAGTGAGCCATATGATCACACCTCTTATTTCTTCGTGGCTTAGCACTGTTTGTTGAGTAAACAGATTTCTTGCCTTGTCTAGATCTGGATTTCTTTTCCGAGTCCAGATTATTTTCTGCATGTTCTCTTGATGTTTGATGATTCTCTTATTGGTCCTTCTGAATCTCCAACAAGTGTTCTGATCATGCTTTGAATGTCCACAAAAAGAGCAAGTCAATAAAGATTTTTCGTCTTTAGGTGGCACTTTCTGTTTAACACAACAATCAACAATCGTTGTTCCTTGGTTAGTTGGTGCAGACGGCTTCGAGCTTTGAGTTTTGCTTTTGAACCCTAAACCATTAGTGTTTCCAAAGGATCTTTATCCAAATAACATTGCTGCAATTTTATCCGAGCTTCTCGATAACCTTTGTAGGTCATTCTTGAGAGTGTTAATCTCTTCTTCCTTTAGAGACATGATTCTGACGAAATTATCATTAAGACGTTCTATCTCAATATTTTTTGTCTGGAGAGATGATTCAACTTTCATCAACGAGGCCTTTAGATGAAGGTTCTCTTAAAGAATCTCTTTATTCAAGAGATCAAGAAACTATGTGTCATACTCAAGTTCTGGATCAGAAGTTGAACAGGAGAGAGAACCTGTAGTAAACGAATCATCTGAAGCAATAACTGAAGATGGATATTTATCACATCTGCACTTCCTCTTTATCAAATTCTTGACGTTTCTGATAATCAGTGATTTATCAAAATCAACATGATTGGCGTAACATTCATCAGCCCAGGACAGGTGATAAGATACACTTGTGTTGGTCACAGCATTGAATGCATATGTTCTGCTTATGTCAAGATCAGGAACTTTTATCTTTCCTATCAGAGTGTTTCTGGAAAGTGTTTCAAGGTTATTTCCCTCAACGATGGCATGCTTCTTAGAGTCGTATCTAGATGGCAACGATCTGAGAATTTTCCTCACAATGTCCTTTTCAGGAATAGTCTTACCCAATGCAAAAGATGCATTAACAATTTCAGACGCTTTGTAATTAAACTCATCAAATGAATCTTCATCTGCCATACGAAGGTTTTCCAAATCGGATTTAAGGTTTTGAAGCCTAGCTTCATTTTCACTGGAATTACCTTCGAATACGATTTCTAAGATATCCCACGCATCTTTAGACCTAGTGCAATTTGACACATGGTGTTGAAGATTTGGGGTAATGGCATGTATGATGGCTTTCAAACCTTCGGAATTTTGCTTTGCAGCAAGTATCTCGGCAGGACTGTATTCACCAATGTTCTTGGGAACGTTTACATCTCCTACTGCCACAACGGAAGCATCATAGCCATTAACTACATATACCCATGATTGAAAATCACGTGCTTAAAGAAAAGCTCACATAACAATTTTCCACCATAAGTAATTAGAGCCATCGAAGACTGGTGGTACGTTTATTGAGATAACACCTCTCTCCATAGAGTCAGATCGCTACAAACACAGACTTGTAAGGTCTTAAACGTGTTTTTCTGCTCTGATACCAATTAAAAAAGCGGGGGTCTAACAACCACACCCAATATTTCGCTTAGCAATCTGTATGGAAAAACTCCAATATACTTTCTAGAGAATCAACTAGACAGTCAGACTCAATCTAGATAAAAGTATATCAAAGAGTTAATATCTAAATCTCTTGATTTGATCTATACTCAAGCAAATAGAAATCTGCGAGTCTTTATCAAATATTAGAGAGATAAATTGGATGGTATCAAAGACCAATATCCAAGTGTCAATCAATTTAAATCAACAACCAAAGGTTGGATATTCTAATTGATTGAACCTAACGCACAACCTGTGATATTTTAATTATAAAGATAAACAATATAATGCGGAAATAGAAATAACACAGACACCAGAATTTTGTTAATGAGGAAACCGCAAATGCAGAAAACCTCCGGGACCTAGTCCAGATTGAACACACACTGTATTAAGCTGCTACAGACACCAGCCTACTTCAAACTAACTTCGGTCTGGACTGTAGTTGAACCCCAATCAATCTCACACTGATCCAAGGTACAATTATGATCCTACGCCTCTGATCCCAGTAGGATACTGCGCACTTGATTCCCTTAGCTGATCTCACCCACAACTAAGAGTTGCTACGACCCAAAGTCGAAGACTTTAATAAACAAATATGTATCACACAGAAAAGTCTATAGTAATATATAAATCTGTCTCCCACAGAAATACCTACAAGTTTTGTTCCATCTTTTGATAAATCAAGGTGAACAGGAACCAATTGATAACCCGGACTTATATTACCGAAGAACAGCCTAGAATTATCAATCACCTCACAATAATCTTAATTGACGCGGCGAAAGAAGATATTATGGAATCACAAACGATGAGACGAAAATGTTTGTGATTATTTTATATCTTGCCTCGGAGATATTAATCTCAATCCAATCTTTGGGATTGTACTCGTATAATAGAATATGCAAGATCAGATCACACAACTAAGAGAAAGTAGTATCGGTCTGGCTTCACAATCCAAATGAAATCTTTAAGTCGTTAACCTGGTTTAGAAGAAGAAACCAAAGGTTAAAGGAGAATTGACTCTAGTTATGCAACTAGTATCACACAGAAGGTGTGGGGATTAGGTTTCCCAGTTGCTAAAGTTCTCCCTTATATAGTCTTTCTAATCAGGGTTTGCAATCAATGTTAGCTTGGTAACAAAGCATTCAATATTCACCATTAGATAAAAACCTGATTTAGATTCAAGCTAATATCTTTCAACTTTTAGATCGAAAAACCTAGCTTGTTACACACAAATAAAATGTACGATTTTAGGTTTGCGTAACCGTACCCAAACATGTATATTTGTTGGTTCAACAGTAGTTAACCAAATGGTTAGCTATATGAGCACTTTCATATCAACCAATCTCTTCTTCACCATAACTAGTTCAAATGACTCAAATAAACTATCTAGAGAGTTGTTCAATTGCAAGGAAATCTTATGTAACTACACAAGACACAATTGAAGCAAAAACGATTTGATTCACTTGAATCGGTTTATGAACTTTATAGCCACGGTTTGCAAACTTGCATTCCTTAGTTTATATAAACATGAGTTCACAAACAATCGTCTTTAGATATAACCTAACTCAAGTTCGCGGACTGGGTTCGCGGACTTAAGTTCCCGGAAGAAGTTCTCAAACTCCAGCAGATTTTCTCGGGTCGAGAACTTCCGCCAGTTCGCGGACTGGGTTCACGGCTCTTGTTCCGGTTCTCTTGATCAACAAAGTTCGCAAACTTCGGTTCAAGGAATAAGGACTTATACATATATGTGTTTCCACAACAATGTTTATATCCAAAAATGGTTATATAATCTAAATTCTCATTTCAATCATCGAAACATTCTTCTATAATGTTATAATAGTCGTTAGACATAAAGAATCGATTATCGTTATCAAAGCCATTTTCAAAGTGATTGAAACATAACATGACTTTCGTCGTTAGGTAACGATAAGTTTGGCCAAAGCGAAAGCTTACCAACACATATTTCGAGAAATATCTATGTGAGATAAACTCGGCTCGAAATATCAAATCTGTATAATCAAAGTCTATATAGCAGAACGACTTTTGTCTCAAGATAGGAGATAGAGTAGATAGACTTTTGAGTGATAGATAAGTTCAAGTCTCCACATACCTTTTTAGTCGATGAAGATCCCCCAGTTCCTTGAGCAGTCCTTCGTCTTGTATGATGATCGCCATGGAGTTCTTAAGCTCAAATACACTTTATATCCTAGTCCGAGACATTAGCTATAGTAGACTAGAAATCAAGACTTATAGTTTTAATCACTAACATTGACAAACATGCTTGAGATAGCAACACATGCGAGGTTGACCGAGCAATGCTCTAATAATTTCAATTATATAACAAAATATAATGCAGAATAGAAATAACACAGACACCAGAAATTTTGTTAACGAGGAAACTGCAAATGCAGAAAAACCTCGGGACCTAATCCAGATTGAACACCACAGTGTATTAAGCCGCTACAGACACTATCCTACTACAAACTAACTTCGGTATGGATTGTAGTTGAACCCTAATCAATATCACACTGATTCAAGGTACAGTTGCGCTCCTTACGTCTCTGATCCCAGCAGGATACTACGCACTTGATTCCCTTAGCTGATCTCACCCACAACCAAGAGTTGCTACGACCCAAAGTCGAAGAATTTAATAAACAAATTTGTATCACACAGAAAAGTCTACAATGATAGATAAATCTGTCTCCCATAGATAAACCTAAGAGTTTTGTTCCGTCTTTTGATAAAATCAAGGTGAACAGGAACCAATCGGTAAACCGGACTTATATTCCCGAAGAACGACCGAGAATTATCAATTAACCTCTCACAATAATCTAAATCGCATGGTAGCGAAACTAGATATTGCGGAATCACAAACGATGAGACGAAGATGTTTGTGATTTCTTTTTTTATCTTTCCCTATCGAAGATGAAGTTCCACTGGCTACTTGAGTAGTTCTTCGTCTTCGTAAAATGATCGCCATGGAGTCTGGATCTCAACTACACTAAACTGTCCTAAACCAAGACTTAGTTATAAGAAGTCTAGAAATCAAGACATGTAGTTTTGACAACTAAACTTGACAAATATGCTTGAGATAGAAACGCATGCGAGTTCGACCGAGCAATGCTCTAACAAACCCTTTATGCAACCAGTCACTTCTCCTCTCACCCAGACTTGGGGACTCGATCCAATTATCAACCCGTGCGTCACTGGGAGATGTGAATGGGATACTGGGCCCTTCAAATATTTCATCAAAAGTTTGGAAGCCGTTTTAGTCAAAAATAATGAATCTGAGAACCAAGTAGCCGCGCAACATCAAAACCCATTTCAAATTGGAGATATGGTAGTAAAAGTTGCCGCTCAACCTCCTTCGTACGATTCCACAGATGAGCCATACCTAGTGGCAGAAGTTATTTTGAGAGGCTACTGTAAGCCCATCAACACTGACAAGTTATAAGGCGTAGTAATACACGCCAGGTGGCTCAAACCCTTCAAAGCCTAAGGTGTCACGCTGCCTCTTGCCTCAAAATTCCTCTTAGTGTTTCCTTCAGCAATTTCCCTTTCCATGCAATATTTATAATTCCTCCAAAATGATTGCACTGCTTGCATTCATAATTAGGGTTTCAATTTATCAGCTAATTAAAGTATCGTTTCTTTTAAAATAAGTTTTCCTAAGTCATCTCAAAGGAAAAGTTCCAAGTGAACCCAAACTCTCACAAAATCATTACCCATCAATTCGAAACTAGAAAAAATCAAACCCTACAAGATATCTTATATCACTCGAAATACTGAAGAGGGGAATATGCGAGGAAGAAGGTCATCAAGCGGTGGCACAAACGCCTTCTTTCAAGAGCTGACGGTGCTTCTCGTGGCGTGTTTCCCAGTTCGTGGCAGCCCACATGCCCAGGCGGCATGCCACAGAGGCCAAAAAGTGTGTGCTTTGCAACGGAAAATCAAGAAGCGGGTCGGTCAAATACCTAACCATTGTTATTACTTCCCCTGTTTTGAGTTACCATGGATGACGCCGGCATGCGGAGATGTCATTATGGAAGCAGTTAGAGGAAGAGAACGTGACATGTTGACCAGCGTTATTGGTGTGTCATCTTACCATCCGCATTATTTGTGTACTATGTCTTCCCATTTGCTGAATGGCTCCAGGATAATGGAAGAACTTGTTTTTCGCAAAGGGGTTTTGGATTCTTTTTCAGTCGGGAGATTTTGTTCATTCATCCAATTAAAGATATGAAATTATCAAAGCAGAATGAAAGAATATTACTTGGTGAAGCCTAGCTCTGGTCACATGAACAAAAAAAAACCTGAAGTATCAAAACATCTACAAGCTACGAAAATATTGTTCTTCTACGAAAGAAAATAACAAAATGGGAAAACTATTTATCAATGTCAACGCCAAGGTCAGTCGCGCCTCCACTAGATTTCTCACCAACGGCTACTCCAGCATCCTCTCCAACGGCTTCTCCAGCACCCTCTCCAACGGATGCTTCAACAACATCCTCAACGGCCGCTTTAGCCTCTCCAACAGCAGCTTTGGCATCCTCTCCAGAAGTCGTTTCAGTTTCCTTATCGTGAGCCGCATCGACGTCTTTCTCGGAAACTACTCCAACAACGTCTTGAGGACACAACGGTTCGTCCACATCAGAGTCAAGGATTACGATACCGTTATGAACGGGGTAATCAAGCTTATTCCCGCCAGGTTTCTTATTATCGACCCTTCGTCTCTTCAGTCGAGCAGCGAACCTTTCAGCCCTGGTACTTGGTTGTTGAGATGCTTTGTCGCGCTGAGACGCCTTATCATACTAGGACGCTTCATCGTGTCTCCACTTCTCCTCCATTTCAACCTAAGCCATCAAAGCTTGAATACGCCCTCGAACAATGCGTAGATGAGTAAGAGGCATACCCTGTATGGCCCGACCAGCTTCACGAAATAAAGGATCAATTTTGTTTAATACCTCCTCAAACGCAGAAACCCTGGGTTTGTCAACTTCAAAGATTTTCTCCGAAGAAATGGGAGAATAACCATCTCCAGGAGTTTCCATCGTATACTGCAGAGAATCATTATGTCTGCATCAACAACCTACGTGGTAAAAGAAAACAAAAGGCAAATCGCAAGAAGATATGAAGCAATATCTGAAAAAGAAGATGAACACAATCTCGTGGTGATCGATATGAAAAGAAAGGCTTGAAGTGCTCTCTTATATTACGCAAATTTATGAAACCTGAAAAAGAAAAACTTTTCACCTGCCGTACATAAAGGCTCTAGATACGGGATATCAACTGGTTATATGCTTATCTATCTGAGATAATTGACTCACCTGGGCTGCTGGCGGAAAGAAGCTCGCCACCACAGGGGAAAGCATGAAGAGGGACAGGCAAATAAAGACAAAGAAGAAGTGGAAAAGTGATTCCCTTTTATATGCATAGTGCTTTCGGAATTCCTTCTTGGACCTTACGTAAGGAATGGGCAGTTGAGCCTGCAGCACAAAGGCTCCTTGACCTGATCAAGGCACAAATACGTCAGCCATGCAAAGGCTTATCGCCAAAGGTAGACCAAGATTTCTTGGTAATCCCTATATGCACTACCTTTTCAGTTTGTTCTTGACTGTCACCATCTAAGGCTTACCCCGCAACAATGTCATTGTTACGTGCTAAGAAGGGGACTTAATGTTGATGGTGGTTTTTAGTTCAGGGCTAAAATTATACAACCCTGCGTTTAATATGCTGTCATTCTGCAAAGAGACAGAGCCATGTAAAAGTGATGAGTTCACAATCTTTTCACTTGCGCATTTATTGAGAAAATCAATATATTTACATGAAATTTATCCAGAATGGTGCATGTAGCAACAATCCTACATATTCTGTAAATTTCGACACCTTGCATGTATTATTCATTAATATAAGGCTCATTGAATACTTTCTGTTCTATGTTCCCCACCTTAACTTTTAATATTGATATGACATGACAGTTAGTGTTCACTCGCAGCTGAGTAGCATGAATTTCCCGAAATATCAAGGTTAAGGTCTGCATAAAAGTACTCAGTCAGAAAGCATGCTACTCTCTGGCGATAAATCTAAAAACTCTGTGTCAGCACGCAGAGGTCAATCAATTTTTAGATAATTCACAAGATTCAAACACCAATCTATTTAATTTGCAAAAATTAGGTTTTTTGCGCCTTGCGCAGTATATCAGACCCTGTTGGTCAAAACTAAACCTACGCAAACTAAGCAATTGATTCGCCATGGATTAGTAGGTACAAAGTCCTACCCAAAATCAGAAAACAAGGAATAAAAGAGGAGCCGCGGAAAATAGGAGCAACAACAAAGGGAGGTGTGTCTGTGTCATAGGCCAGCCGGCGCCACCTGTAGATGGCCACGCCCCCATGCTGCTTGCCGGCCCTCCTCTTTTCTATCGACCAATCAGGTCGCTCTAAATCCACCACATGTACATGAGGTGTGGCCGGGTCCCAATACCTTGATGACCCTCTTTCTATCGACCAATTGTAATACCCCGATACTCGGCAGTGGTTGGACGAATGGAATACAAGTATTGGTTTGTCCTTCCCCAACACCGAGGCCTTTTCAACACAATTGGCTCCAGAGTTGGCAGAAAACTCTGTAGTTAAGTGTGCTCGGGCGGAAGCAATCCATGGATGGGTAACCATCCGGAAAGTTTTCTGTTGGATTACCGTAGCGATTCCCGTTGAAAACCCCACACTGCCGGATAACCTCAGTGGCTAAGTAGGGACAATATCGGTGGAGGGACGGGTCATTACAAATGGTATCAGAGCCGATGGTGGTTCACCTGCCGAGGGTGGGAAGGTACGCTGGACGGGTTGGTCCAGGTGCTTCTCATGAGGGGCAGGAAACATCGGAGATCTGGGATTGTATATATATTCTGGAGCCGAAGATGGCTCCATTTTAAGGTGGTGGTATTGTAATACCCCGATATTCGGCAGTGGTTGTCCGAATGGAATATAAGTAATGGTTTGTACTTCCCTAACACCGAGGCCTTTTTTTCCCAGCACAATTGGCTCCAGAGTTGGCAAAAAACTCTGCAGTTAAGCGTGCTTGGGCGGGAGAAATCCAGGGATGGGTGACCACCCGGGAAGTTTTCTGCTGGATTACCGCAGCGATGCCCGTTGAACACCCCACACTGCCGGATAGCCGCAGTTGCTAAGTGGGGACAATATCGGTGGAGGGACAGGTCATTACACCAATCAATTCGCTTTAAATCCTCCACGTGCACTTGAAATGTGGCCACGCCCCATGTCTGGCCGGACCCATTTCCTATTGACTAATCAAGTCGCTCTAAACCTGCCACAGTATTAAAATAGGCAAATTACACCGGATGGACGCAGTGCCAATTAGCTTTCCAAACCGCGCCAGCATGGCATGCCAAAGATGCCATTCCGCACCAAATATGCCAATCGGCATGCCAAGTGCGCCATTCCGCACCAACATGTTAATTGACATGCCAACGTGCCACAACAAGTGCGGCTACGTGATAACTCACTTTTTGATCATGGACAACGCCATAACAAACCGCAATTAGGGTTTTATGATCAAAACACGACTTTTGCTTCAGTGTCATTAGTCGAAACCCTAATTTCTGGTCGTGGCCCAAATTACGTCACTCTGGCCCCACAACATGCCACGAGCCATGCGGGACCCATAAAGCCCTAAAAAAGGCGCCATGCCATGGCCACCCATGGCTATCCTTGTGCCTATGGTCGTTCCCACATTATGGCCCTGCCATATTCCTTTGGCGCGGCCATGGAATCATCTGCACACAAAAAGTCATTGTGATGCGGCCACATGCCACACGCGCTAATTAGGGTTACAGCATACCAAACCCTAATTTAGGCAGGGCCGCTACACCACATGCCACACGCGCTAATTAGGGTTGCGGCATGCCAAACCCTAATTTAGGCAGGGCCGCTAGAAAACATGCCACACGCACTAATTAGGGTTGCGGCATGCCAAACCCTAGTTTAGGCAGGCGCCACTGCACCATTATGCCATTGACAGGCGCCATTACGCTATTATGCCACTGACAGGCGCCAACAAGATGTGGCCATAATCAACGGCCACCTTTTCTCATAAACTACAATCACAGCCGTCCAACTTCGCCATAGAGTTAACCGAACCATAATAAGTCTCAGGTTCACACACCATTTTCCTGCGGCAAGTTCCATGGTTTGACTTGCCACAACATGATCATCCGCCACCTAGCTGGAGTACGATTGATCAGAATAATTAAGTCTTGCACACAAGACCCACTCAGCAATCTGCTGCACTTTTTCCACGAAAATACTCGAGACATCAAACATGTCACAAACTGGGGGATGCTCATTAGGGTATTGGTCTGGCGGTTTACAGCGTGCAACGTGCAACACGCCCATTATAATAAAGTGTCAGGAAAGTGGGCAGTTAGTGGCGGAAATAAGTAGTGGGTGTAAACCAACCCGTTTTCCCATAATAGGGACGTGGTTTCTGGCACTTACACGTTACCCCAATTCTCCATCACTCAACCACTCCCACTTCCTATGAGATCAGGGTGCATTCAATTATGACTTGTATAAATAGGTTTCTACCTATTTCGACCAAAAAACAGAGTTTTGGTTAACAACAACACAAGTATCCAGAAAAACACCAAAGAAATGATAGCTTACATTCCGCGAGCCAGTTCCAGATTCTGATACAAGTCATAAAATAGCCGCACCTTCAGAATTAACCATTCTGGTCTCAACACCTTCTTCGCTTCCCTCCTTAAGACCATCCCTTCTCCTTCACTTTGTGACCGAATCAAGACTGGAACGGCCATTTCTTGGTTTAGGCCAGGATTGTACAGATTGATCTCTCGAATCTAAAGTACTCCCGTGTAGTGCATTTGTTAAGGTCTAAGTCTGTTTCTCAACAACACACCCAAATTTACCAAAACCTACGGAAACAGTTTTTACCCCAAAACAACTGTATTTCTCTAAGGTGCAGCGTCAAGACATGTTCGGAGCCCTCAACCGTGTCGTATCAGGCAAGTGTCCGTTTCCAGTCAGGGAAACCGCTCCCAAACCCCAATCTTTCCTGGGAAGCGTGACTGATAAATGTAACGGGGGACTCCTAACCACCGCTCGCTTGAAGGATGTCGAATTTGAAAACACACTGATTGATGTAGCATCTGATTTCAATATTGTCACTGTCAAGACCCTGAAAGCTGCAAAGATTTCAAAGCAGGAAGTTGTTCACTACCCAACCATAATTAAAAACTCTGAAGGAGATTCTAGAGACGCTTACGGTTACATTGACCTTGAAATAAAGGTGGGAGACGCTCTAACACGCGGCAAATTTCATATTGTGAAAGATTACCCGAATTATGATATGATTCTGGGCCGCTCGTGGGTGCATGACAACAAATCAAAGCTAGGAGTGTGTCATTTGCCAGTGTCTATACCTGAAAGGATTTCCAACAAGCCGTCCAACCCTGAAGATTATTTGTTGTCGTATCAACAACTTGCCGATGTAACACGTCTACCTGGAGAGAGCCCATCGACATACATTTGAAGATTCCGAACCCAAGTAAGTCTTATTGAACAACCATTTTTGCAACCAGTCATTCCTCTTTCCGCCAAGGCTCGGGGACTCGCTCCGATCATCAACCCAACCTCCACTAGGAGATGTGAATGGGATGTTGGTCCTTTATAATATTTTATCAAGAGCTTAGAAACAGTCACAGTTAAAGATAAGGAATCTGGGAAAGAAACGGCGCAACGCCCAAATCCATTCCAAGTTGGAGATCTAGTAGTAAAAGTTGTCGCTCAACCTGCTCCGTCTGATTCTGCAAGAAAGAAAGACAGGTTGTACCTAGTGGCAGAAGTTATTTTGGGAGGTTATTGCAAGCTCATCAATACAGACAAGCTAGAGGGTGTAGTAGTACACACCCGTTGGCTCAAACCCTTCAATGCCTAAGATATCATGCCGCCATTAACTCCGACATTCCTTTTAGTGTTTCCTCTAGTAATTTTTCTTTTAAATAGAATATTTGTAATCCCTCCAAAATGATTGCACTGCTTGCATTCGTAATTAGGTTTTCAATTTATCAGTTAATCAAAGCATCATTTATTTTTAGAAATTTCTCCTCCTGAATCATGAGATAAAGTCTCGAGAAAACCCGATTTTTCATCATTACCCACCGATTCAAACCAGACAAGACAAAACCCTAAACGAAACATCTCAAATCCTTCAAGACACCGAGGAGAAGAATACTGGAGGAATTGAAGGTGAACATGTTCGTGATCAATCCTTAATTTCCATCATTGCGTCCCCTACTTTGAGCTATCATTATTAGGGAAATTATCATAGAGGTGGCTTCCGGGCACATAAAAGCGTATCACCACTTATATGTGTCGGTTGCATGAATTGATGGAATGGGGAGATTCTATTATAACCCTACTAGAGAACGCCTCAGTAAAGGTCTCAAGATAACATGAATAAAAGAACCATTGTTTAAACAAAAACTTAAACTCAGCCGCCACTGAGTATACGAAGAAAATGTTTACGAGATACGAAGAAGTATTCATCTAAAAAAAAGGCAGGCAACAAAAGGGAAAATCTAGTCATCGGCGAGATTAAGATCAGCAGTGCCTTCATCGGAACCGTCACTGGAAGCTTCTTCAACACCTTCGTCGCAAGACGCTACCACCTCCTCTCCAGAAGCTGCCCCGATCTCCTTTTGGGACATTGTTCCAACATTTCCCTCGTGAACCACCGCTGCATCCTCTCCAGAAGACGTAACAATTTCCCTTTCAGAGGCTGCACCGACATCCCTTTTAGCAATTGTTTCAGCGTTCTCTCCGGAAGCCACTTCAATGCTCTCCTTGGATATCGTGCTAACAACCTTTGGATGATCGGGTTCGTCCACATCAGAGTCAAGTATTATGATGCCGTTATGAACCGGGTAATCATGCATATTTTCACGGGGAGCCCGCTTGTGTTCGATCCTTCGCCTCTTTAGTCAAGCTGCAAACCTTTCAGCTCTCGCGCTTGTCGTCGTTCCTCCATTTCTCCTCCATGCTGACTGAAGCCAAAAAGGCCTGAGTACGCTCTCGAACGATGCGTAAGTGCAGAAGAGACATACCCTGTATGGCACGACCAGCTTCGCGAAATGGAGTATCTATTTTGGCCATCACCTCCTCGAACGCATTAGCCTCGGGTTTGTGGACTTCAAAGCTCTTTTCTGGAGAAGTAAAAGAGTAATCATCACCAGTAGTTCCCATTATATACTGCAAAAAGGCGTTATGATTATATCGACGGCTGGTATATATAAAAAAAATCATCATCGTCAATCAAAAATCAAATTGCATGATGAACATGGAGAAATACATGGAACGAAGAAGAAAATCAATTCTACGATGGGAGAAAGGCTCCAGCGTCTTCTTTATATTCCACAAGTCAGCAAGATCCCGGAAAGAAAAGGAGTCTCTACTTGCCGTGTATAAAGGCTTCAGATGTGGGATAACGATCAAGTAGATGCTTATCCATATGAAAAACAACTGACTTGTGCTAAGAGGAGACATATCGTACTCAAGGGATGAACCAGCCCTTATCCTGGTAATGTACGCCAAACTTCGTGAATTTCTTTAACTGTCACCATCTAGTGCTTACCACGCAATAGAGTCACCATTACGTGCTAAGCAGGGGATTTAATGTTGATGGTGATTTTTAGTTCAGGGTGAAAATTGTAAAATCATGTATTCAATGCGTTGTCATCCTGCAAAGGAATAAAGGCCATTTAAAAGTAATGAGTGTCCAGACCTCTTTGCTTACATATATTGAGCAATTCAACATATTCATGAAATTTATCCAGAATGGTGCATGTAGCAACAATCCCAAATATTCTGTGAATTTTATTTTTCTCTAGCATTATTCACTAATGCATTGCGCGCCTAGTATTTTCCTATGCTATGTTCCACAGCTGAACTCTCAATATTGGCATGACATGACGATTAATGTTCACTCGCAGCGGAGTAGCATGAATCTGCCGAAGTGTCAGTATTGAGATCTGCATGAAAGTACTCACACAGGATGCATTACTCTCTGACAAAGAGATTTTCGTGTCGAGCAATTTTATTTAAAAGTTATCTCGATCGACGCGTTTAAATTCCTTAAGGAAAATCTAGATTGTCCATATAAGTCTCAGAAATGATCACGGCCATGCAATTCAACAAGCCTAGCCTACCCATGGAAGAATTAAACAATCATCACCATGACCGTCGGTGGGCCCACTAGCATCCCGACCGAACGGATTATATCTTGTACATCTGCAGTGCTTCGAACGATTAACCCCAATGTGGGTGATCGCGCTATTGGCAAAACAAGCTCAAACGAGCAAAGACCGGAAAAAACGGTCTCAAAACCCATCGCATCTGTTCAACTTAGCCGTCCTAGTTGGATGTCTTAGATCGCATCTCGAACGATCAAAGAGGTACCAATGTGTTCACCGACGGCTCAATTTTCTTCCCAATCGATCGACTTGCTCATGGCAAGTCAATGACGCATCAAACTATTCGATCGAACTAGGGCGGACGCGGCTGCTTTGAAATCAAATTTGTGTTTGCGACAGTTTGTTACTGTCGCAAATCTATCATGACCGCCCATCTTCGCCAGCTAAATCGAGTGGCTTAGATCTACTTTTAGATGGCCCAAGAGATATCGGTGTGCACACCAGCTGCCCGTCTTTTCACGTGGCCGGTCGGCCTTCTCAAACTAGCGCCCAGTGATTTTATTCGATCAGCTAAACTAGGGTTGGCCACACGGTTTCCAAACCCTAATTTGGATCAATAGCTGCCGCAAATCATATCGTCCATCCAACTTTTCTAGCTTGGTCGGACGGTTTAGATCATATATAAGATAACCGATAGGGCGACGCTGTGATCACCGGCCACCCCCTTCCATGAGAATAAATCGATCAAGCTACAACTAGCCATGTGATCCTCAAACGATCTCCCAAATATGGTCCTTCGCGCTGTTTCAACCGCAGTCATTAACTTCCGCAAATCTTCTCGGTCACTCAACTTGGCTAGCCGATTTGAGTGATCCATATCTAATTTAGATCAACCGGTAGGATTTTAGAATGGCTACCATCCGTCACTTGTCTACATGGAGCGATCGACCAAACAATAACTCATCCCTAGATCTACCAAACGATCACCCAAAGGTGGTCGTTCATGCTACCTTCTTAAGACGCTCAATCCGCGACTGATTCAATCGAG
Source organism: Papaver somniferum (assembly GCF_003573695.1). Classification (NCBI taxonomy): domain Eukaryota; kingdom Viridiplantae; phylum Streptophyta; class Magnoliopsida; order Ranunculales; family Papaveraceae; genus Papaver; species Papaver somniferum. The sequence continues at coordinate 187,259,459 of NC_039359.1, read as the reverse complement.
CTCTAAAACAATGATGCTTCTTGCAGATCGATTATTTTCAACTGCTTGTTTTAAAGCGATGCTTCATACACATCGATTATAAGTGATCTTTTATAAATATTGGTTTCATAAATAATTTATTATCTGACCTAAAAGCATTGTGTGCTGCTTTCAGCGACGAGTCTCACGACTCGACCCACTTACTCGAGACATCAAACATGTCACAAACTGGGGGATGCTCACTGGGGTATTGGTTTGGCGGTTTACAGCGTGAAATGTGCCCATTACGAGAACGTGTCAGGGAAGAATGGACGGTTAACATCAACGAGATAGTGGGTGAAGGCGTGACCAGTTTCCCCCCATAGTGGAAACGTGGTGATCACCATTTTTTACACAACTCCACTTCTCCACTGCCTAATCACCTCCACTTCCTACGAGATCAGGGTGTGCTCGAACATGACTTGTATAAATAGGATTTCAACCTACCTGGACAAGCACACAAGTGTTATCAACACAAGTATCCATAAATCACATTACGATACAAGTCATAAATAGCCACACCTTCGTAATTTAACATTCTGATCTCAAACACCTTCTTTGGTTCTCTCCCTAAGATTAACCCTTCTCCTTCACTTTGTGACCGAATTGAATCTGGAACGGCCATTTCTTGGTTTGGGCCAAGGTCTTATAGATTGATATCTCAAATCTAAAAGTACTCCCGTGCAGTGCATTTGTTTAGGGTTTGAATTCTTTTCTCATCAACACACCGAAATTTACCAAAAACAGCAGAATCAATTTTTATCCTAAAAGTGGCGTATTATGGCTCAAGTGTTGTTTATTGGCTTTGTGAGCATGACAATGATGTGAGACAAGTTGTAATGGTTATGAAGCAAGTTTATAAACTTATTAGAGTGTCTCTAACCGTTCAAGACAAGTGTGGCTTCAATCTGCAAGACAACACAAAAGGTGGCAGTTGAAAAGCAGATTAACGGTTAAGAAAACTACCTGTGGACATGTGGCTGTCTGTAGGATGTGCAAGCGGTTGCACAAATTTTTTGGCCTGATCTTTAGCATTATAAATATCCTAGAGATTAATAAGTTGAGGGTTGTTCAATTGAGAGACGAACCACTGATTTGTAGAGAGTGTTAGGTATTCACCAAGAGGGTGAATGACCTGTTTTGGTCCATGTGAGGGCCAAGTTTCCTAATCTTCCTTTAGTGCAATAAAATGAGTTTGTTGCAGTATATGTTTTTGTTATGATATTGTTGATTTGTGTGAGTTTATCAATTGGTTTGATGCATGGAAAAGCTCTTATGCTTATGGGGGCATAAAGAGTTAGAGAGAAAAGAAGATGAAGACTTTTGTTACATAAAGCCTTAAAAGTGAAGGAAAATACATACTTTGATGCAAGTGTATAAGGATGAGTACTTGTTGGTGAAGTTGATTCACTGAACCACATAGTATTGCAGGTCATGTCCCATGAAAATTTTAGGCGATTAAATGGGCATGTCACACCTTCCACCGTGGAAGCTTTGAGATGAGTTAATATATTTTCATGCACATATGTCTTGATATGAATCCCTTGTACTTGGAGTGATTCACTAAGTAACATTTCCAGGTTGAGGCTGTAGAGAATGAACAGTTGATGAAGAAGCTGAGGATGTTGGTCATAAGACCACTTATGATTCTGAGACCATGGATGGAGCTTTCACATAAACCAAAAGTTTACATTGATGTAATCTTTGATCCTCATCCGATGAGCTTCTTCTATCATGTGGACTAGGTCCCGGATTTTTATGCATTTGTGGTTTCCTCGTTAACAAAATTTCTGGTGTATGTGTTAATTCTTTTCCGCATTATATTGTTTATATTTATAATTGAAATATTACATGTGTACGTAAATCAATCAAAGTAGGATACAACGTGATTGATTACTTGAAAATTAATCTTTGGAATCACCCAAGTACTCTCACACGCAAATCAGGTTCACATACTAGTCTCTGTAAACTTTTTGATTGTGAGAGAAAGAGATATAACTCTAGATATTGTTCCTTGATTGAGATTCGTTAAGTTGAACTCTCGTAATTGTATTTAAGTTTTCCATACAAGTTGCCTAAGAAAAAGTTGGTGGTGTATTTTGGTACCTGATAGGTGTCTAAAATACCTAATTTACGATGTAGTAGTTATGCTTTCTTTGCTATTTTTTCTTGTGAATTTTGTATTTTACGTTTGTTTTGAGTGTTTTAGGTATTTTGGAGTCATACGGAGGAAAATAAGAAGAAATCACCCAATTTGAGCATGGAAAGGGTAAGAAGGTCATTCAGAGCAATCACTATTGGGAGCCTGGCAAGGTTAAGGGGCAACTCGACGTTAAGGGGCTACCGTGGGGTGACTATATTCCAGCAGTGGGTGCAAATAGCTGTCACGTTTTTATAACCTAAAATCGATTTTCTCATTCATGCTTTTAGTTCCACCTGAAACCGAGAAGAAAAGCAGCGCTGCTGCTATTATTTCAGAAAAGAGATCGAGAAAAAGAAATAACTGAAATCAAGATGATTGGAGAAAATTGAAGAACTGTGATTGTTGTTATCAACGAGTCCATGTTCTGATGTTGTGTTTAAGCGAGATTCAATTGAAGTAAAATTAGGGCTTAGTGATGTTGATCTCTGAATTGAGAGCTGATACTGATGAATCGAGATGATTATAGGATGGGTGTTGTTCAACTCGGGCTCAGATGAAGATTAGATCAAGAAAATGATGATTCTGGTACTGTTGCCGAGATGATGGTGGTGTTCTTAAACTAATAGGGTATGAAGGAACTGGGGGTTTTTGCTTTCGGTTCTGAAATTGAATCAATGTGATCGATTCATAGAGAAGGATTAAGAGATAGAGCTGCTGATGAGAATATGGTGTCCATAAATGTTGATCATGGTGGATATGTGAATCGAGATAGGAAGAGAAGAAATCTAAATTGAAGTTGTTGCTGTTGATTATGGGTTTGCTGTTGAACTCAGAAATTGATGATGGGTTCAATGTAATCTGAGATTGAATGGGATTGTGAGATAATGATGGCTGGGTTTGCTATGAATTTCAGAGAGAAATTGATGAAGATTTTGGTGCGCAATGGTTAGTTCAGATTCAGATGTAGAAGATGTAGTTGTGTAAAAAGGGGATCTGATATTGACGTTCATGGGTTTCGAGTGGAGGAAAGTAGATGAGTTTGAATGAATGGGTTTTGTTTGGTATTGGTGATGGTTAATCTGAGCTCAACAGAAAAGAGAATCTAAGGAGGAATCGAACTCGTTCTTGAGATGTTATGATATACAGGGAAAGAAGAGGAAATGGGGTGGTTCTGATACTGCCATTGAATCTGTTGAATCGATAAACAGGAAGAAGAAGGCGTTATGCTGCCAAGGTTGAATTGAAGAATGGGTTGTGATTGAATGATTGATTAGATGAATGTTAGGAATTGTGTACAGGAAATGGAGCTAAAAATTGCCTGAGATTTGGCCTGAGATTCGACCAGAAACAAAGGATACTCTGCTGAATTTTTCCTCCGACGAGTCGACCCAGCGGCTCGTTGAACCTAACTCAGTGAGTCAGATGAGTAAGCCATGATTAAGACGAACTGACTGAAGCTGACTCTCTCTTCTTTGACCCGGTTGACTAACGAAGACCGTCAGTTTGACTGTTACTTATGACGGTATCTGAACGGAATATTCCCTAACCAGAGGAGAATCTCAGATAATCTGCGGTGACTTTTCCGGCATATTTCCGGTGATCTCGAGGACTTTTCAGGCAACCCAAATTTACAGATTTTTTGTGTGGATTCTTTTCATGGGTGTGAATACTTAGATTTGGAGAATTTGACTTAAAAATTGGAATTAGGCTCAAATTGAGAAAGTGGTTTTATTATGGAATGAGGATTCTTTTTCTACAAGGATTGGAGAGCATTGAAGCCTATAAATAGAGAAGTTCTCCACACACTTCTACACACCTCTCTACACACACAACACTTGTGTTTTTGCTTGCTTTCAAAATTCTTCTTTTAATTATTTGTGTGAACTTTAAAAATTCTCCCTTTAATTATTTGTGTGAATTTCAAAAACATGAGTAGCTAATTTTCTTATTGACCGAGGATGAATTCCTAGTTCTTAACATGTTTTGAGTTTTGTTTTCTTAAATCTACTTTGAAGTTTTTCACATGATTATCGTTTGTTTTTACTAATAGGAATGTTTATACATTCCTGGTTGATTGGTAGATTGTTTAGGAGGCCGATTAAATTGATTTGTTAATTGATCTAAAGCTAGTGAAAGTTAGGATATAAGTAATCGTTTCTTGACTCTTTACATAAGTAGCAAACACGAGACCTTGCGGAGGGATTCCGTGGAGCAATTGTGTGTGGAAACAACGTTAGCAAGTAGAACTTGAGCTAAGAGTCTAACTACTAATATCAACCTAATAAATTCATAAACTTAATGCTTTTAACGAAATTACATCTTGAGTGAGCTACTACTAGATGGTTTGGTGAATAGAATCCGGTAGTCGAGAACTTCCGTATCCAGTGATACTAGGGATTTAGGGGTTTAGCACTGAGCTAGATGCTTTACCTATGGTTGGTGATAATATGTGACTAATAAAAAGTGGAAAAGAACATAACTTGAATCATTGTTTTGCAACGAAGAAGGATTCCTTGATCTAATCTCTCTTATTGATTTCAACTTAAACTTTTAATTGCTTTATTTATTTATTTTTTTGTTTTTGAAATCTAAATCCAATCCCCTCTATTTGTGACAACTAAACAACTAAAACCTCTTGCTCCTCGTGGGAACGAACTTGACTACACTGTATTACTTGTTAATTAGGTGTAAAAACCTCTTTCGAGCGGTTAACACTCCGCTTCCTCCTTCTTCATCTAGTGAGTTCGCAGATTCCGATATAGACGAAGAAGAAATGGATGATCGTACACTCAAGGATCTAGCTTCTCACAAGATCGATACACAAAAATGGTGTATCCAAACTAATTCAACCTTCGAGATCAAGCTGGGGTTGATTAGAGAGTTACCAAAGTTTCATGGCATGGTGAATGAAGATCCAAACAAACATCTTATGAACTTCTCTACCATAGTCATGGCTATGCTTCCACCGGAGATTAATGCGGATGGAGCAATGTTGAAAGCTTTCCCGTTGTCTTTGGCGGGCAATGCTAAGGAATGGTTATATTATTTGCCTTCCGGAAGTATCACCACATGGAATGGGATGAAGAAACTTTTCCTCGAGAAATATTTTCCTTCCTCAAAAGCTACTCAAATTCGCAAGGAGATTTGTGGGATGAAGCAAAATGTGGGAGAGTCATTGTATGAATGTTTGGAGCGATACAAGAGATTGGTGGCAAGATGTCCACACCATCAATTCACTGACGTCATGATACTCCAATACTTCTATGAAGCTCTCCACCCAAGTGATAGATCTCTTCTTGACGCCGCAGGTGGTGGTGCACTAATGAACAAGACATTGACCCAAGCTAGAGAGTTGATTGAAAGTATGGTTGTAAACTCGCAAAAAATCTACACAAGAGAAGAAACAACGGTTAGGCGAGTGCATGAAGTTAGTGATTCATCATCATACCTTGAACAAAGGATGGGGAGCATGGAAAGGGTAATGCAACGAATGGCCGCGGTAATTATTCCGGATGATGAGACCGAACAAGTAAATGCTTTATATCCAAATCAAAGGCCAAGGTACGATCCATACTCCAATACTTACAATCCCGGTTGGAAGGATCACCCTAACTTTAGTTATGCCAACAAGCAAGCGGCGGCTCCTAATCCATATGTGCAACAAAGTGGTTTCCAACAATCACGCTTCCAACCTCAACAACAATTCCAACCACAACAAGTCAAGGAGCGTGATTCTTCGAGTGATGACAAGCTCAATGCGTTAATGCAAGGCATGCAAGGTCTTACTTCTATGTTACAACAAAGCCAACAAAAGAATGAATCGGCCATTAAGGCTTTGGAAACCCAAATGGGACAATTGGCAACCGATGTGCATCTATTGAAATCTCAAGCATCCACAAAGCTTCCTTCACAACCATTTGTGAATCCAAGAGAGAATGTTAATGCGGTTACGTTAAGAAGTGGAGACAAGTGGAGAGTCCAATCATCATGAAGAAGCTAGTGAAGAGGTAGTCAAAGACAAGGAGGAAGTCGCACCAAAGGAGAATTCAACACCAACCGACCAATCCAAGGAACCGGTTCCTAGTTTCACTACTCCACCTCCTTTTCCTAGTCGTTGCTAAGTCCAAGAAAGAAGCTCAAGACAAGGCACTCATGGATATCTTCAAGAAGATAGAAATCAACATCCCATTCATAGAGGCCATCAAGACAATGCCAAGGTATGCTAAGTTCATGAAGGAATTATGCACAAAGAAGGATAGGTTGCTTGATAATGAAATTACTAAAGTTGGCGAGAGTGCGTCGGCTATGCTATTGAAGAAGATGCCTACAAAGTGCACGGATCCCGGTGGTTTCACGGTGCCAATTACTATTGGTACAAAAAGGTTTGAACATGCTTTACTTGACTTGGGAGCTTCCATAAGTGTAATGTCGGCCGATATATATGACACCTTGAATCTTGGACCTTTGAAAGATACAAGAGTTATTATCCAATTAGCAAACAAGTCTAACATATATCCTAAGGGACTTGTAGAAGACGTGCTAGTGCAAGTGAATGAGCTAATTTTTCCGGTTGATTTCTTCGTGGTGGATATGGACAACAATGAGAATCGGTCATCTACTTCTTTACTTCTTGGGAGGCCATTTATGAAGACCGCAAAGACGAAGATTGACGTTGACAAGGGTACACTTACTATGGAATTCGATAAGGAGATAATACACTTCAACATATTTGAAGCCATGCGCTACCCAAGTGATGTGCATTCCGCTTACTCCATTGATGTGGTTAGTTCGTTAGCGCAACAAATGGTGGAATTGAGTCGAAAGGACGAACTTGAGGTGGTGTTGCAAAAGAGCATTGAATTGGACGTCCACGGTTGTCTAATTTGGATGTTGAAATCTCCAAGGAATTGGTGGAGATGTGTGGTGCCTTGACGGCATTGCAAGAAGCTAAAAAGGGTAATGTTTCATATATTTCTTTACCCATGGATGATGAATTACTTGTACCATCTATTGTGAAGGCGCCTAAGCTAGAATTGAAGCCACTTCCGGAACATTTGAAGTATGCTTTCTTGGGAGATGAAGATGAGCTTCCGGTGATTATTGTAAAGAACCTCACACCGGTACAAGAAGACCGTTTGCTTAGAGTTTTGAAAGAGCACAAAACGGCTATTGGGTGGACAATTGCGGACATCAAAGGCATTAGTCCATCCGTGTGCATGCATAGAATTCTAATGGAAGAGAACGTGAAGCCGGTACGTGATGCTCAACGTAGGCTTAATCCTCCCATGATGGAGGTTGTGAAGAAAGAGATACTCAAATTGCTAAGTGTGGGGTGATCTACCCAATATCCGATAGCAAATGGGTTAGTCCGGTACAAGTGGTACCAAAGAAGTCCGGTGTTACGGTTGTTAGAAATCAAGACGATGAACTTGTTCCTACAAGAGTTCAAACCGGTTGGAGAGTGTGCATTGATTATCGAAAGCTTAATTCCGCAACTCGAAAGGATCACTTTCCTTTACCTATCAAATGTTGGAGCGGTTAGCGGGGCATTCTTATTATTGTTTCTTGGACGGTTATTCGGGATACAACCAAATTGTTATTGCACCGGAGGACCAAGAGAAGACCACTTTCACTTGTCCGTTTGGAACGTTTGCATATAGACGGATGTCGTTTGGTCTTTGCAATGCACCGGCTACTTTCCAAAGATGCATGGTTAGTATATTCTCGGACTATGTGGAGCGCATCATCGAGGTATTTATGGATGATTTCAGTGTTTACGCAATTCTTTTGATAGTTGTTTAGACAACCTTGAACTAGTTCTTAAACGATGCATAGACACAAACCTTGTCCTTAATTGGGAGAAATGTCACTTTATGGTAAACCATGGCATAGTACTTGGTCACATCGTGTCCTCTCGAGGGCTCGAAGTGGACAAGTCAAAGATAGATTTAATAAACTTACAATATCCCACTTCGGTGAGGGAAATCCGTTCATTTCTTGGCCATGCAGGTTTCTATAGGCGGTTTATCAAGGATTTCTCCAAAATCTCCATGCCGATGTGCAAGTTATTACAAAAGGAGGTACCTTTTGACTTCAACAAGGAATGCAAGGATGCCTTTGACAAATTGAAGGCAATGTTGACAAGTGCGCCAATTATCAAATCCGGATTGGAATCTTCCATTTGAATTAATGTGTGATGCTAGTGATTATGCGGTTGGAGCCGTTTTGGGTCAAAGAGTGGACAAATTGTCCCATGTTATCTATTATGCATCGAGGACCCTTAATGATGCACAAATCAACTATTCTACCACGGAGAAGGAGTTATTGGCTATAGTTTTTGCATTGGAAAAGTTTCGATCATATTTGGTGGGCACAAAGGTTATTGTATATTCCGATCATGCCGCACTTAAATACTTAATAAAGAAGAAAGAAGCTAAGCCAAGGCTAATACGATGGATCCTATTGCTACAAGAGTTCGACATAGAAATTCGAGACAAGAAAGGTGTAGAAAATACCGTTGCGGATCATCTCAGTAGACTTGTTATGTCTCAAGAAGAACTTCCATTACAAGACCGCTTTCCGGACGAACAACTTTTCTCCTTGGAAAATTCTACACCTTGGTACGCGGATATAGTGAATTACTTGGTAACAAGGAAGGTACCTAATACAATGTCTAACTTCCAAAAGATGAAACTTAAGAAGATAGCCAAGCAATATGTGTGGGATGAACCATACTTATGGAAATATGGCGTGGATCAAATGATACGAAGGTGCGTGCCAAATTTCGAATTTCAATCTATTCTCTCTTTCTGTCACATTCTCGCTTGTGGTGTCCATTTTGGTTCTAAACGTACCGCTCTCAAAGTTCTCGAGAGTGGATTTTATTGGCCAACCTTGTTTGAAGAAGCACATGTTTTTTGAAAATCGTGTGATAGATGTCAAAGAACGGGCAATCTAGGTGCTCGAAATCAAATGCCACTCACACCAATCCTCACCATTGAGATTTTTGATGTGTGGGGAATCGATTTTATGGGCCCTTTTGTCAATTCAAATGGAAATTTTTATATACTTCTTTCGGTGGATTGTGTTTCGAAATGGGTGGAAGCTAGAGCCACCAAAACTAATGATTCTCAAGTTGTTTGTGATTTTGTAAGAGAAAACTTATTCACTAGGCATGGTACACCAAGAGTGGTGATAAGCGATGGAGGCTCACATTTCAAGAAGGCTTTCCACGCTCTCTTCAAGAAGTACAACATTACATATAAGATTGGTACGCCTTATCATCCACAAACTAGTGGACAAGCGGAAATTTCAAACCGGGAAATCAAGTCCATTCTTGAGAAAACGGTGAATACTACAAGGAAAGATTGGAGCTTTAAGCTTAATGATGCACTTTGGGCGTATAGAACGACGTACAAGACACCAATTGGAATGTCTCCATATCAGTTGGTTTATGGTAAAGCTTGTCATCTTCCGGTTGAACTTGAACATAAGGCTTATTGGGGGATAAAGAAATGCAACATGGAGTATGATGAAGCGGGGAAGCAAAGAAAGTTACAACTACATGAGCTAGAGGAGATACGTAATGATGCTTACGAGAGTGCCCGGATTTATAAGGAAAAGACCAAGCTTTTTCATGACAAGATGATTTCTAGGAAAAGCTTCAAAGTGTAACAAAAAGTCCTTTTATATCATTCTCACCTTAAACTATTTCCTGGAAAGTTAAGGTCCCGTTGGATTGGACCATATGTTGTTACTAATGTTTTTCCTTATGGTGCAGTTGAAATTACTAGTCTTAGAGATAACTCGGTTTCCAAGGTCAACGGCCATAGATTGAAGCCATACTACGAGAACATCGCATATGTGAATGTGGAGGAACTTTCATTTGAGGATTCACTCCCTCTGGAGGAGTAATGTGAAGCAAGAGCCAAGTCAGGCCGTCGACTTTAAAACAAGCGCTTAATGGGAGGCAACCCATAGGTTTTGTATTTCTTATCCTTTTACTTTTTCTTTTTTTTTTTTCTTTTTTTTGTTTATTTCTTTTTTCTTGTTCCATATCATATTAGGATTTCCCACCTTGACTTTACTAGGACGATTCAATTAAATTGAGGACAATGTAAGGTTTAAGTGTGGGGGAGTGGTTAAGCATATTAAAAAAAAAAATTGCATAAAACCTCCAACTTTTAGAGATTTTAGAGTCACTAGCATACTTCTAGGTATGTTTACATAGAGAATTCTGACCGACATAACTGAACTTGGAAGTGTTAGGGAACTACGTTCAGATTTCTTGCTTGTTAGAGTGTTAAATAATGGATTTAATAATGCCGGTGATGCATATTAGGAGCAGGGAGACATGCATTATTAGAGTTGCTGATCAATCATTAGTGAAGACTACCCTATTTATATCATGCGAGGCACCGACCAGAAATTCTTTATAAATAACTAAAGAGCTTTCTTTTGAGTGTGTGTCACCGTACGTTAATTCCGGGTAGAATGGTGAGCTACCCAACCTCCCACCAATAGAAGCACTACTCTTTGATCTCTTGAGTGCTAATTTTGTCAATCATGAGGGTGACGTCTATAGATGAAAGCCTCCTTCTTGTAGTTCGATTTGCAGTTAGCATCATTCTCTCTCTCGACAACAACGGATCCATAGAAACACCATCATCATCATCAACAAGGGAACGACATCAAAATCTATAAGGAAAGTTGAAAAAGTTCAAGGTTTACAAGCAACGGAACAAGAAAAGAGTAAATTTCATATCCAAGTAAAGCAACATAAAATGAGTGGATTTTTATATATACATGTTGAAGACTAACATATAATGAGCGGATTTTTACATATACATGTTGAAGACTTATTTACAAAAGCAAAGAAAAGCAAAAGGTGAGAATTATTGAAGTTTATGATTTCGAGACGATACAAGTTGTGAAGAATCAAGTGGTAAAGTACTTTTCCAACGGCCATGGTTTGTTTTTATTTTCACTTTGTTTTGTATTTTATTTCTCTTGTCTCTAAAAAAAAGTAAAAAAAAAATAATAAAAAAAAAAAAATGATGGCAAGAGAAATTTTTGTTTTTATCTTTTATTTAATAAGGCGTGGGGAAGAAAAATCTATAAGGAAGTTTCAAGCGACAAGGATTTAAGGTAAAGAGTTACAATTGTCAAGGAATTACGAAGTTCGAGTGTTTATCATCAATATTTGAAGCCAAAGACGAAGACCAAGAAGATGTAGAGAGGAGTGGAAGACGTTTCTATTGGATGCCGTGAGAGTGGTGTTATCATAATTTGCAATCGGATGTGAAGGTAAGTAAGTAATCTCATCCTCAATAATAATGGTTGATTTCCTTTCTTATAGATCGTTAGAAAAATGGTTTTTCAAAACGTTAAAAGATGTGGGTTTTTAAAATATTTCGGAAGTTGTCCTTCCCACCATTCAACGTGTTGCAGGAATTCTCTCTTCATTCCTACCTGCACACATGTGAGAACCATAAAAGTACGTATTTTGAGTGCAATTTCATAAAACCCTTTTTTTGGTGAGGCAAAAGTCGAGGCGAAATGCTTATTGATCGCTTTTCAAACACGCATTCTCTCATATGGTGTGGTTATTTCTCGCTCAACATTTAAGAATGGGAATATGTTCTTTAGTATTTCTAACTTCTTATTACTAGCATGCAGAAACTCTATGTCCTCATAACTCTTTGGATGTTTGGGACGCTGAAACGTTTTGAAGTTGTAAGTTTTATTTGATTTGCTCGAGGACTAGCAAGTCTAAGTGTGGGGGAATTTGATAGGTGTCTAAAACACCTAATTTACGATGTAGTAGTTATGCTTTCTTTGCTATTTTTTCTTGTGAATTTTGTATTTTACGTTTGTTTTGAGTGTTTTAGGTATTTTGGAGTCATACGGAGGAAAAAAAGAAGAAATCACCCAATTTGAGCATGGAAAGGGTAAGAAGGTCATTCACAGCAAACACTATTGGGAGCCTGGCAAGGTTAAGGGGCAACTCGACGTTAAGGGGCTACCGTGGGGTGACTATATTCCAGCAGTGGGTGCAAATAGCTGTCCCATTTTTATAACCTAAAATCGATTTTCTCATTCATTATTTTAGTTCCACCTGAAACCGAGAAGAAAAGCAGTGCTGCTGCTATTATTTCAGAGAAGAGATCGAGAAAAAAAATTAACTGAAATCAAGATGATTGAAGAGAATCGAAGAACTGTGATTGTTGTTATCAACGAGTCCATGTTCTGATGTTGTGTTTAAGCGAGATTCAATTGAATTAAAATTAGGGTTTAATGATGTTGATCTATGAATTGAGAGCTGACACTGATGAATCGAGATGATTATAGGATGGGTGTTGTTCAACTCGGGCTCAGATGAAGATTAGAGCAAGAAAATGATGATTCTGGTACTGTTGCCGAGATGATATTGGTGTTCTTAAACTAATAGGGTTTGAAGGAACTGGGGGTTTTTGCTTTCGGTTCTGAAATTGAATCAATGTGATCGATTCATAGAGAAGGATTAAGAGATAGAGCTGCTGATGAGAATATGGTGGCCATAAATGATGATCATGGTGGATCTGTGAATCGAGATAGGAAGAGAAGAAATCTAAATTGAAGTTGTTGCTGTTAAACTCAGAAATTGATGATGGGTTCAATGTAATCTGAGATTGAATGGGATTGTGAGATAATGATGGTTGGGTTTGCTGTGAATTTCAGAGAGAAATTGATAAAGATTTTGGTGCAATGGTTAGTTCAGATTCAGATGTAGAAGATGCGGTTGTGTAAAAAGGGGATCTGATATTGACGTTCATGGGTTTCGAGTGGAGGAAAGTAGATGAGTTTGAATGAATGGGTTTCATCTGGTATTGGTTATGGTTAATCTGAGCTCAACAGAGAAGAGAATCTAAGGAGGAATCGAGCTCGTTCTTGAGATGTTATGATATACAGGGAAAGAAGAGGAAACGGGGTGGTTCTGATACTGCCATTGAATCTGTTGAATCGATAAACAGAAAGAAGAAGGCGTTATGCTGCCAAGGTTGAATTGAAGAATGGGTTGTGATTGAATGATTGATTAGATGAATGTTAGGAATTGTGTACGGGAAATGGAGCTAAAAATTGCCTGAGATTTGTCCTGAGAGTCGACCAGAAACAAAGGATACTCTGCTGAATTTTTCCTCCGACGAGTCGACCCAGCGGCTCGTTGAACCTAACTCAGTGAGTCAGATGAGTAAGCCATGATTAAGACGAACTGACTGAAGCTGACTCTCTCTTCTTTGACCCGGTTGACTAACGAAGACCGTCAGTTTGACCGTTACTTATGACGGTATCTGAACGGAATATTCCCTAACTAGAGGAGAATCTCAGATAATCTGCGGTGACTTTTCCGGCATATTTCCAGTGATCTCGAGGACTTTTCAGGCAACCCAAATTTACAGATTTTTTGTGTGGATTATTTTCATGGGTGTGAATACTTAGATTTGGAGAATTTGACTTAAAAATTGGAATTAGGCTCAAATTGAGAAAGTGGTTTTATTATGGAATGAGGATTCTTTTTCTACAAGGATTGGAGAGCATTGAAGCCTATAAATAGAGAAGTTCTCCACACACTTCTACACACCTCTCTACACACACAACACTTGTGTTTTTGCTTGCTTTCAAAATTCTTCTTTTAATTATTTGTGTGAACTTTAAAAATTCTCCCTTTAATTATTTGTGTGAATTTCAAAAACATGAGTAGCTAATTTTCTTATTGACCGAGGATGAATTCCTAGTTCTTAACATGTTTTGAGTTTTGTTTTCTTAAATCTACTTTGAAGTTTTTCACATGATTATCGTTGTTTTTACTAATAGGAATGTTTATGCATTCATGGTTGATCGGTAGATTGTTTAGGAGGCCAAGTAAATTGATTTGTTAATTGATCTAAAGCTAGTGAAAGTTAGGAGATAAGTAATCGTTTCTTGACTCTTTACATAAGTAGCAAACACGAGACCTTGCGGAGGGATTCCGTGGAGCAATTGTGTGTGGAAACAACGTTAGCAAGTAGACCTTGAGCTAAGAGTCTAACTACTAATATCAACCTAATAAATTCATAAATCTTAATGCGTTTAACTAAATTACATCTTGAGTGAGCTACTACTAGGTGGTTTGGTGAATATAATCTGGTAGTCGAGAATTTCCGTATCCGGTGATACTAGGGATTTAGGGGTTTAGCACTGAGCTAGATGCTTTACATACGGTTGGTGATAATCTGTGACTAATAAAAAGTGGAAAAGAACATAACTTGAATCATTGTTTTGCAATGAAGAAGGATTCCTTTATCTAATCTCTCTTATTGATTTCAACTTAAATTTTTAATTGTTTTATTTACTTTTTTTTTTGTTTTTAAAATCTAAAACCAATCCCCTTTTTTTGTGACAACTAAACAACTAAAACCTCTTGCTCCTCGTGGGAACGAACTTGACTACACTATATTACTTGTTAATTAGGTGGAAAAATATTAATTAATTTGTTGTGGTTACGACACGCATCAGTACCCCGCATTTTCAGGTTCTACAACTATCAATTGGAAAAAAAAACTCTAATATTAAATTGTAAAATCGGTTTTCAGAAGTTTCAGAAACCATATTGTACATGGAAACTTAAACAAGGTAGAAAATCCTTTAGCTAAACTAGCTAGGAAATAAAATGTAAACCAGTAGTGACATGACCATCCTCATGAGTGTATCGCTGCTAAACTGTATCGGGTGTAAGTTGGTTTCCTCTGCTTTATATATTGTTTTCATTAAAAAAAAAAGTACCAGTGAGCCCCATAAATCTATCATCAAGAATAGATTTTTCATGATCAAAACGGGTAATGTTTCACAATAAAAATTATATATTGGTGTTCCTTTACCGTAATTGTAGTTTTATAAAGTAGATTATAATGTAATGATTAACAAACAAACTAACAGGGGGTTAGTCAATTGAGATTCGTAGAGACACTGAGAGATTTTGGGCGATTCACTATGAGTTTAGAGATTTTGGGAGACTTTGAGGATGATTTTCAAGGAATTATGGTGATTCTTAGAGACAACAAAACATATATGAATTTCAGCTTACACACGTGAGACAAACAATATGTTTATTTTTTTACAAAATAAATATATGAATAATTCAATGAAAATGTGTTAGTCCATGCATGACTAATAGAAATTTTAACCATTTTGCCAATAAAATCAAAATGAGACGAACATAAGGGATTTGAATCTCTAGTAAACTTTATCGGGTTTTGGAAGACAACATTTTGTTATAGGTTAAAAAAAAAGAAAACAATATGTTAGCTTGGTTTTAAATCTATGAGGAAAAACCCCTAATCTCTTATACTAGCTTCTCTTCTTCCCCCCTTATAGTCGAAATAATTAAAAGATATAAAAGATTATTGTAGCTTACATATTTGGTTATTTTTTAAATATTTTTGATATTTAATCCTTAAAGAAAAAAAGAAAGAAAAAAGTCTCTCAAAAAATCACCTACCTAGGAGAGACTTTTTTCTAGCCTTTTATGGTATATTTTGTAATAAAAGTCTCCACAAGTCTCTCGAAACCACAAGTCATTGGTTTCAAATTCCATTCTAATAACAGAGAATTCTGGAGACTTTTAGAAAGTCACGATCCAATAACAAAGATTGCTCGAGATTTTAAAGAACTTTCTACTGAGTAACAAGAGATTTCAAAAGTCTCTAAAATTCTTTCAATATCTCCACAAATCTTAATTAATTATCCCCCTGTAAATCAATATTTAAAAAATTATGCGCTCTCTGCACAATTTTTAAGATGAGAGAGGGATATTTTTAGATGTTTTTTCAGTTATATTCTTATGGATAAAAAATAGTAAAATTTAGAATTTTCATATCTCTTAAACTATCTATAGATACTTGTAAACTTTATACCGTTCAAAGACATTTTAAAATACATACTTAATGAATATAGATGATTGTTTTTTTTGTATGAATAATGTAAAATCAAAATTTTGAAAAAGTATTGAGATTAAAAACTGAATATTGCTCGGCAACTTTCTCTGCAACTTTCTCCTTTGAAACCTAAATATCTTCAACCCAAAATTTTCGTTCTTGATCAAACTAAACCTATCATAAACGTTTGATCCCTAAATATCTTCCCTGTGAGTCACAAAACTTTGGATTTCTTCGTATTTCAACGAAGATTTCCTACTCTTAAAATTTCAGTTATTCAAAATTTGTAGCCATTGGCATTCATTCTCATTAAAAGTATTTTGTAGTTCAACAATGTCTCTTTATAAACCTTCCAATCATGACCAACAAACTAACAACTTGGAAATGATTCGTCAATTTGCAAATATTCTAAACCAAGAAACCCTATCCAAGATCATCAGTGTCAATTCTCCATTACCAAATCTATCAACAAGCTACCAAAACTGCTTAGTTTTATTAATTCTCTCACCTAGAACCTTCCAAATCTCAATGGTCAGGGAGTTATTAGCCAAACTATGGAGATCTTTTAACCAGAATTTTTATATCTTTGAATTTACATCAGAAAAATATTTGATTAAATTCGAATCACATTCAGACTCAGAGTTTATTATGGAATCTTCTCCAGAGATGATCTTCTGGCATTAGAGAGATGTATCCCAAATAAGTTACCAAATGAGTATATCTTTGATAAGGTCGAATTCTGGGCACAATTACATGGTCTACCAGTTAACTATCTAGATAGAAAATTCATACAATGTCTAGTGGCACATGCTGAAAGCAAAAGAACAATCTCTATTCAAGAATCTCGCAATTGGGGGAAATTCGCAAGGGTTCGCCTTCCTGTTGATATCAATCAACCATTACGAGATTCTATTTCTTTTCCTCTGCCAAATGGTCAAGAAATCATTGCTGAAATAAGATATGAAAGACTTCCAAGATTTTGTTTATTCTGTGGACTTCTTGGACATCTCATGAAAATGTGTCCAAAAGTACACCTGTTAAAAGATAAAGTGCACCAGGAATTTCCAAAAGAACTACATCAACAAGCTTACGATCTTATTGTTCCAAAATATCAAAGATCGATTAATGCCTCAAACAGATTATACCCTAATGATGTAGAGGAATTCCAACAAGATGATATTCATGAGGATTCTATAATTCATAGTGTTCAGATCCGGCAAACTTCATCAACTGAAGTTTCATGGATGATGAGTCATCGTACAAACTCATCGATGATTGGTAATTTTCATCACACGTCATCATCTGATGTGGCTTTCAAAGAACCAGATATCTTGCAACAACAATTACCAATATTTGGATATGATTTGGGTGGAAAAAATCTGACGGTTTCAAACCAAGTCAATTATCTACCAACAGATTTCAAGCAGAATGTAAATCCTTTTACAGTTCTAACTGCTACAAACTTCTCAGATAATTGGGCACTAATAACCGCACGAAAGGGTAAACAACAGGTTCCGACAACTACTACAATATCTGAATTACAACAACTGAATGATGAACTAGTCAAGGGTAAAGCAAAAGCAACTGAACACCAATATTCCTCTTCCCATTACAATTATATTAATAATCAGACATTACGAGTGGCAGAATCATCCCAGTTTGTAACAAAGAAACTAAAATCTTTTACAACTGAGGTTTTAAGTAAATCAGTAAATAAGAATCTTCATCAACTTCTATCCAGGACAAACAGATTGTCACGGAATAGTGACAGTGGACGGATTCTACGGAATTACGGACAATCAAACAAGATTACCAGAAGGCGGGAATGGAAATCGATGGCTAGAGAACTTCGCATTACCTCTTTTCCCGAACCAACTACCATCAGAGATTCAAGTGGCACTAAACGAATGCAGGATGGATCATGCATCAATACTAGAGAGGCACAATCAGAGATGGTTACATGAATCGAGGAGGATTCTGATGATCAATGGGCAGTGGCGGCTAGCCCTAATTGGACGCACGATCCATGTTAGTGTTTGCATGGAATTGTTGAGAGTTAGGGAATGACCCAACAATTCAGACACTATAATCTTTCCTTAGAAGTACAAAACCTGGAATTGTATTTCTTTCAGAAACAAAACTTTCTGAGGCAGCTTCTATCCCGATTATTCGTAGACTTGGATACTCTTGTCAATGTGTTGTTCCTGTTATGGGTCGTAGTGGGGGTCTCTGGTTACTATGGCAAGATGATATTGATGCTGAAATTATCTCATTCTCAAAGAATCTGATCCATCTTCAAGTTAATCAAAATGGTGCTTTTCGCAGATGGAATCTATTTTGTGTTTACGGACCTCCAAATAGACAAGAAAGAGGTGAATTCTGGCACAGTCTATCTATTTATGCTCAACAAGTAGATGGACCAAAATGTTTTATAGGCAATTTCAATGCAATCTCTTCAGTGAGGGAAAAATTTGGAGGAGATCAGTCTCTTAATGGTACAATAACACCTTTTAACAATTTTACAAGAGACAATCATCTTTTGGATTTGGGTTTTTCTGGACCGGCATTCACTGGGACAAATGGAAGACAGATGCAGCCCTTAATTAGACAACGTTTGGATAGAGTTGTCGCATCTCCAGATTGGTGTTTAATGTTTGAAAATTCAGGAGTATTACATCTTCCAAGATTATCAAGTGACCATTCTCCAATCATTTTGAATATGTGCAGATCAATCCCGAGAAATCCTCCGTCATATAAATTCGAAGCATACTGGTGCAACCATCCAGATTTTCTTAAGGTTGTTCTAGAAAGCTGGAATATTAATATCTCAGGTGACTTAATGGGTAAGCTATATTCTCTTGGTACATTCCTTAAATGCTGGAGTAAAGAAAAGATTGGTTGCATCAAAAATAAGATCAGCAAACTAAAAAAAAAATTACTCCACCTTCAAGGCTTAAACCCAATGTTAGCTACCCTTAAGCAAGAGAAATTAATCTCAGATCAACTTAATGATTACATTATCATGGAAGAAACTTATTAGGAGAAAAGGATGAAGCAAATACGGCTGAAAACTGGAGATCAGAATACCAAACAGTTTCACTTATCTGTCCAGCAACGAAGAAGGAAAAATAATATCTCAAGTCTACAAACAAATACGGGTCAGTGGTTCACCAATCCAATGGCAATTGCATATGAAATTATCTCTTTCTTCAAAAACTTGTTTCAAGAGGATGTGACTGTTTAACTCCCTACATATTTTCAACAATCATCTTTATCGTTAGATGCAGCTGATAATATTTCCATTACATCTGTTCCTTCAACGGATACTATATGGAAGGTGGTCAAAAACATGAATCCATTTGGTTCACCAGGACCTGATGGATTTCCGGTGATATTTTACAAGAAAAGTTGGTCTGCTGTTGGAGATGATATTGTTAAATTCATTCAAGAGATTTTCACTTAAAGATAACTACCAAGTAAGTTGAATCACACATTTATTAGTTTGATTCCAAAAGTGAAACATCCGATCTCATCAATTGAATTTAGACCAATCTCTTTATGTAATGTCTTGTTTAAATTTGTTGCAAATATAATTGCCTTAAGACTAAGTCCATATTTGGAGAAATTCATTTCATGGTCTCAAAATGCATTTGTGAAACATAGGCAGATTACTGACAATATTGTCATTGCTAAGGATATTTTTCATTCATTGCATAAGTCAAAATCGAAGCAAGGCTATTTTGCTCTCAAACTAGACATGTCAAAAGCATATGATAGAGTGTCTTGGTCTTTCCTGGGATTCATGTTGCATCATATGGGAATTCATGATCATTCACATCAATTAATAAAGAATTGTGTCTGTACTTCATCTTTTTCTATACTTGTCAATGGAGCTCATTATGGTAACTTTAAAAGTGGAAGAGGATTAAGGCATGGGTGTCCATTATCTCCCTCTTTATTCATTATATGCTCGCAAGATTTATCTCTCCTTATGGCTAGATATGAAAATCTGAATCTCTACAGTGGATACCAAGTAAATGCGTATGCTCCATCAATCAGTCATCTCATGTTTGCGGATGATCTACTTTTCTTTGGAAAGAATTCAGAAGCAAATGTTCTTTAGTTGAAATGTATTTTAGATGATTACTCCTCTTTTTCTGGCCAGATAATTAACTTCTCCAAGTCGTCTATCCATTTTAACAAAGGATGCTCATATTTTAATAAAGGGAGAACAATTCAGAAGTTTGGTGTTAGAGAAATGGCACTAAATGAAGAATATTTGGGCTCTTATCCTCTGAAGTTTAACTACAACATGGAAACACACGAACCATTAATGAATAAGTTTGGAACCAAGCTTACTGGATATAAAGCATTCTTCGTTAATTCAGCTGGCAGAACGGTGTTATAAAAAATGTGTTATCTGCCATTCCTATCTACTCGATGGGAATCAAAAAGCTTCCCAAAGGTGTTACAAACCAGATTACAAAGATTCAAAGATCTTTCTGGTGGGGACACGACACGAGTACAAGAAAGTGTCACTTCATCAAATGGGAAAAAATGGCGAAAGCAAAAGAGAATGGAGGGTTAGGATTAAGGAATATGGAGCAGGTCAATGTTTCATTGGTAGAAAAACTCGTATGGAGGTTTTTAACTTGTCCAGATGCAGTTTGGGTGAAATTATATGAAGCAAAATATCTGAGAGGTTTATCGTTCTGGGACTGTGAACCTAAAAATGGAGATTCTAAAACTTGGAAAGACATACTGTCAGTTAGAGAGTTATTCTCAACAACTGTTATTGGTTTCTGGGCACAAGAAACTCTATCAGAATATGGAAAGATCCATGGATCCCTAATATGTCGGGATTTCGACCAATAAGATTACCAGAGTCAGAAATTCAGGTGGAATTTGTATATGATCTGTTTATTCAAGGGGAGAGAAGCTGGAACGTGGAGTTATTAACTCAAATATTTCCGGATATCCAAGTTCAGGAAATCCAAAACATATATATCCCTCAAGATGAGAATGTGGATGATAAACTAGTGTGGTTAAAAACCAAGAAAGGGAACTTCACGACGAAATCTTGTTACAAACTATTGGCAGATTCAGTGGGTTCAAGTTCAACAGTCTCTTCTTTTCCCTGGAAGATTTTTTGGAAAAAGATGAAAACTCAACCAAAAGTACATATGTTTTTTTGGAAGATACTTCATAATGGCATGCCAGTTTATAGTAATCTGTCAATATTCAATAATCAGATTCAAAACTTATGCCCATCCTGCAATTGTGAAGAGGAATCAATTCACCACTTATTATTTGCCCGTCCTTTCTCAAAAGAAGTTTTTCAGCGAAGTCCTTTAACAATCGACATTCCAGATAATACTTCTCCAATGGGTGTGATACAGTTTTGGATAGAAAAGGAGGATCAAGGTATAACTCTTAACTTGGCAGCTTGTATCCTGTGGAATGTATGGAAAATGAGGAACGATAGAATTTTTAATAATACTCAGCCCTCAATATCACTTTGTATTGAGAAGGCACTGAACAATTTCAAGCTTTTCGATCTTCATCATGCATTGAATTTTAGCTCAGGGATTAATATCAGCCATCAAGAATCTGCTCAATGGGTAACTCCTCCTCACTTTACGGTCAAGGTTAACGTTGATGCAGCGTACAATAATGGTCGAGGTGCAGCTGCAGCCATAGCTAGAGATTCAAATGGTACCTATCTTGGCTGTGGTGCTTTATGCTTTAGTTCTTTCTCTTCAATGGTGGCGGAGGCTAAAGCTTATGGCCTTGGTCTACAATTGGCGAAAAGAATCCAGGTTTCAAAGATAATAGTGGAAGGAGATGCTGAGGAGATTCCTAAAGCCATAACAGGGAGCATAAATGATATTCCGTGGAGTATCCGCTCAACTGTGATTTCTATCCACGACAGCGTCAAGGAATTTAGTGATATAAACTTTACATCTGTTCCTAGAGACGCAAACTCAATTGCTCACGACTTAGTTCAATTTGCAATTTCTGACAATGTAAACAGGTGGTGGTGTTCGGAAGAACCACCCTATTATATTATGCAGCGCCTCAATTTATTTGAGGATTACTATAATAAAATGCTTGATTCCTTCAAAAAAAAATGAACATAAACATGATTATCAAATTATAGATATTTCTTAAACTAAGATTAATATAAATAATCAGTTAAAGGGTAATTTGAGAAATAAAAATTAATTTTGGAGGGATAAAAATTTAAAACGAAAATGTCATATTTGGTGGGCCGAAGGAGTATCTCTCACGAAATACGTTCATATATCCCCCATGTAGGCGCTTGCCACGACCTTCAGATATGGTATCTTTGTATTTTCGAGCCATGCCTTGTGATGGTTGAACCGCTTTCTCTGGATAAGAGGAAGATCAAACAGAGAAGAGCATTTTATATTTAAATCGAAGGGTGTGTTGGTAATTTTGTCTCTGAGGTCATCCTCTATCGAAGAAGGTTGAGTTTAAATGCTCAAAAGAGATGACAGTGGAATGGGAATGGCAGTAATTACGCTCAAGTATAAGGCTAATGTAGTAAAATAACGAAACTTTAAAATCCAAATAGATTTTCCCACCAAAACTGCCCGCCTTTTTTTCTCTCACCTATTTTTCTGGCGATTTAAAGAGACCCTAACCCCATATTGTAGATCTCTGTTTGACTCTTCTCTCTCTCTCACTCTCTCTATCATTTCCAATATCCAACCTTTTTCAGTTCTTGAGTTCTGTCTCCGACTTCTTCACTAACCCAGGTTTGACTCTCTCACCCTCTCTCCGATTTACAGATCTAGAAAGTTCTTAGGGTTATTTCTTCATTTTAGTGATTTTCTTTTGTTCAAGTTTCTGAACTTTATCTGTTAGCTGAGTAAACCTAGATCTGTAAAAAGTCGTAAACCTCCCTCTTCTTTTCACTTTTACATATTTTTTAGCTTGATTTCTTGATTTTTTTTTGTTGATTTTGGTTTTTGATTTCATCCTATTTTATTTATTTTCAGAAATGGCTGGAAAAGGTGGAAAGGGTCTTTTGGCTGCAAAGACAACAGCAGCAAACAAGGACAAAGACAAGAAGAAGCCAGTATCTAGGTCTTCTCGTGCTGGTATTCAGGTAACTAGTTTTTTCAGATCTAACCATCTGACTATACTTTGTTCTGTAACTATTATGTGGATTTTATCTGTTTAAAGGGTGTCTGCAATTTTTGTTTAGGTCAGACGACCATGACAGATTTGTGATGCATTAGGTTTCTGTTTCATGATTCCCATGCAATTTTTGTGAAGATATGTGGTGTTTGCTTGGAGTATAAATTGGCTTTTTGTGTTAATTGGGTGCTATTCTCAATGACAGGAACAACCTTTAATGGAACTATTGAATTTGTGTTTAAAGGCTAGTAATTTCATAAGTTCTAGCAAAATGATGTGATGTCTTAGGTTTATGTTTCAGAATGTAGTTATAATTCTGTGAAGAAGATATATGGTGGTTGCTTAAAATTTGCTTTGAGTGCTATGTAATTTCATAACGTTAACAACCAGTGATGTGTAATCTATGACTCTAAGCTCATAGCGTTAACATCCAATGATTAATCTAGGAAATTGTTAAGGAAAGTTTAAGTTCAAATATCCATCTTGAAATGTCTGTGAACATGTAGGTGGTGCACTAAGCTTCTTTTCTATTTACTAATTATAATCTGGGTGAAGGAGATAACAATACTATAGTTGCTTAAAATGTGAATTTTGTAATATGCAATTTGCAAACATTAACACCCACTGATGTGTAACCGATGATACGGAACTGTAATCTTGAAGTGTTCTTCGAACATCTGAGTGATGCCTTTGGTTTCTCTTTCATTTAATTAAAATCTGGTTGAAACAAATATATGCTAGATGTGTGAAATATGAGTTGAATGCTACTTGATCTGAAAACATGAACCCCTAATGAAACTATGTCGTTGATGGTTCAGAATTCTTAAGGCTAGATTAAGCTTAATATTTTAGTTCGAAAGTTCCGTGAGCACGCACCTTATCCAATGTTGTCTAATATCAGGTTGTATTTGATAGAAGTGTGGTGTTGTGAAGTTTTGTAGTTGACAGTCGACATACGAATACATGTTTCTTTGATTATGTATCTCATGTTGATACTGATGGTTTACTCATAATGCTCATTTTCTATAAAAGACAGTTGTTTGGTAGCTAATCAGCGAATGTTGCTCCTGTATGGCTACTCAACCCCTGAACAATTCCTGTTTTAAGAAAAGCTGGGACAACCAGCATTCTGGTAGCCAGGATGCTAAAGCAACAAACTCTTTTTCAATGATTCTTACCCACATACCTCTTATCTCATGCCATGCCTGACCTAATTTACTTTACCAGATTGACGAGTTATTTTGGCCTTTGTTCCTTATCTCTGCACTTAAAACTTTATGTATGGAAGTCAACCTAGCCAGGCCCTGTACACACAGCAAGGTTTTTAGCAAAACTGATTCAGATATGAAATTGTAGCTAGGTCCTAGACAACCTTTATTTTTTGGTTCATTTGATTGCAGAAACTGCCCATATTCTCTGCCAATCTGATTCTGATTGTATATTTTTTGTTTCTGTCTCCACCCATGTGCGGTTCTAGTTTCCTGTTGGCCGTATCCACAGGCATTTGAAGCTTAGGATTGCAGCTCATGGGCGAGTTGGGGCTACTGCTGCAGTCTATGCGGCAGCAATTCTCGAGTATTTGACAGCAGAAGTACTAGAACTTGCTGGAAATGCAAGTAAGGATCTGAAAGTGAAGCGTATCACTCCAAGGCATCTCCAGTTGGCCATTAGAGGTGACGAAGAACTTGATACTTTGATCAAGGGAACCATCGCTGGTGGTGGTGTTATTCCTCACATCCACAAGTCTCTCATTAACAAGGCCACCAAAGAATGAAAAACTAGGGTTCCCACTAGGGTTTCCTGTAAGTTTAATGTCTTTCTTGGGTCTCTTATTTTACTTTCTGCCAATTAAGGACTTGGTGTTGGTTGTACCTTGTAAGTCTTAAATGTGTTGGCGGGGCTTGATTAGACATAGTAGTGTTCATACTAGTTTCAATTTCTTGAACCACTTCATTTTCTTTCCTTGTTTTCTAACTTAGATTGGATCTGCTTAATGAACTAGTGATTGTTGACTAAATCTGTTATTTCCTTTGGATTGCATCTTTTACCTCTTGGGAAGCCTTTTGATATTATGTTAATAGATGTTTAGTTGTCCTAATACTATAGTGCTAGTGTCTTTATCATTAGCTAGAATTGGTCTGTGTTAAATGAGAATAGCGAGAATATGCCTTGGGTTCTGCAAATAAAACCATTGTTCCTGGATGAGTTGCTGATAGGTCTCAATTCTGAATCATTGGTCGTGGTACTTTTTGAACACTAGAATAATTAGAGAAACTCTTATTAACAGGGCTATAGATTAATTTAAGCCATAAGTTCTGTATAACCAGAAGGGGGACTTGGTATCAAGTAGTGAGTGCAACAAAAACCATTGTTCCTAGGACCTAGATGGGTTGCTGGTAGGTCTCAATTCTGAGGCATTGGTCGTGGTACTTTTTGAGCACTGGAATTAGAGAAACTCTTATTAATAGGAGCTATCTTATAAATTAATTTAAGCCATAAGTTCTGTATACCTAGATAGAAGGGGGACTCCGCATCAAGTAGTGAGTCAAGGGAACAATTACGTAGCTGACTAGAGAGTACCTAGCTGTAAAAGTCGGGATATATGGGGTTGCCTGTGAACTAAGTTCAAGCACTATGGTAGGTGTCACACCCCCAAATGCACCTTCCAAATTTTCTTCAGAGATGTGGCACTAGGATTTCTTCAGAGATGTGGCACTAGGATGGTTCTCTTTTTCACCGAAGTTCAGCCTCATATGCTTCTTCACCTCCAAGCACACACTTAACCACTCAATGAGTATGGAAGAGAAGACTTCTAAATTATGTTATTTTCTTCTTCTCCAACTCTTTGTACATCCTACGCTGTACGAGAGGGGTTTGGCATATAGTTATTCACTATTCTTAATAAGATACTTACACAAATATATAACAATCCATCAATGTTGATCATATTTTATTTTATTTTGGATACAATTATTAGTGTTAAGGAAAACCTAGAACCAAAACAAATAAACTACACTAAAATAAAGAAATATAAAGGAAAACTAAAAAGCTAACTCAGTTACACAATATCATTTTAATCTTCCTGCAGAATTACCTGCAACTCCTGACTAAACTGATCGGCTCTCAAACACACATAATTGCTACTAGGGTGCAAACTAGCAAGATTGTGAACTGCATGATTGGTCTCTCTACAACAATGGCTAATCTTCACATGAGAGAAAAACTCCAGTAATCTATTAACTCTTCTCCAAATATATAGTAAGTTCCATGGAGATTTAGGATCAATCTTCTTCAGCAGCAGATATGGAATCTTTGAACATGAAGTTCTATAGCCAAATCAAACCTAACTCAACCCATGAAGCTCACGAGCAACAACAAAGATAGGTAAAGAACCTCCGAAGCACAGTCTAAAACGGTACTTAGTGTATTTCTAGAACAACAACATACCCAGCTGTAGTCTCTCTAAGAGAACCATATGAATTAATCATAATATCAGCTCCAACATGACGAATCCACCAACACTGCTTCCAAATCTTAGGGATTAAGGTACAATCCACATTCTATCTTCCAATAAAACTTCTGTTAGCAGGGAAATCACTTATAGATCTTCCGATCTCGCTTATCTATCTCTCGAAATATGTGTTGGTAAGCTTTCGCTTTGGCCAAGTTCATCTTTACTAGTGACGAAAGTCATGTTAAGTTTCAATCACTTGAAAATGGCTTTGACGAAAAATGGCTTGTGAACAACAACTATATAACGTCCTCTAAGAATGTTTCAATGATTGAAATGAGAGTTTAGATTATATAACCATGGTTGGATATAAGCATTGTGTGGTAACTCATACATGTACAAGTCCTTATTCCTTGAACCAAAGTATGCGTACTTTGCTTCTCGGGAAAACCGGAACAGAGTCCGCGAACCCAGTCCTGCATACTGTCGGAGGTTATCTTCCCGTGAAAATCTGCTGGAGTTTGTGAACTGTTTACAAACTCATTCAGGGTACTTAAGTCCGCGTACCAGTCCACGTACTTAAGTTGGTTATTTTCTAAAAATGATTATTCGTGAACTTAAATTTATATAAACTAAGGAATGCAACTTTGCAAACCGTGGCTATAAAGTTCATGAATCGATTCGAGTGAATCAAATCGTTTTTGTTTCAATTCTGTCTATTATAAAGATCTAAGCAATTGAACAACTCTCCAACTAGTTCATTTGAGTAATTTTAACTAGTTGTGGTAAAGAAGAATATGGTTGATATGAAAGTGCTTATATGGATAACCATTTGGTTAACTACTGTTGAACCAACTAGACGCACATATTTGGGTATGGTTGCACGAACCTAGATAAACGTGCATTTCATTTGTGTGTAACATGCTAAATTTCGATCTAACGGTTGAAAGATATTAGCTTGAATCTAATCAAGTTTTCATCTAACGGTGAATATTGAATGCTTTGTTACTAACCTAACATTGATTGCAAACCCTGATTTAAAAGACTATATAAAGGA
The DNA here is from genome assembly GCF_003573695.1 of Papaver somniferum. Classification (NCBI taxonomy): domain Eukaryota; kingdom Viridiplantae; phylum Streptophyta; class Magnoliopsida; order Ranunculales; family Papaveraceae; genus Papaver; species Papaver somniferum. The sequence goes on along the minus strand of NC_039359.1, from coordinate 187,231,671 downwards.
GAACTCTAGCAACTGGGAAACCTAATCCCCACACCTCATGTGTGATACTAGTTGTATTAGCTAGAGTCTATTCTACTTTAACCTTAGGTTTCTACCAATACCCTGTAGGTTAACGACTTGAAGACTTCATTGGGATTGTGAAGCCAGATCGATACTACTTTTCTTGTAGTTGTGTGATCTGATCTTGTTGTTTCTATCGTACTAAGTACAATCGTAAGATTGGCTTGAGATTGATTTCTCCGATAGGCAAGATATAAAAGTAGTCACAAACATCTTCGTCTCATCATTTGTGATTCCTCAATATCTAGTTTCTCCATTATACGATTTAGATTATTGTGAGGTGATTGATAATACTAAGCTGTTCTTCGGGAATATAAGTCTGGTTTATCAATTGGTTCATGTTCACCTTGATTTATCAAAAAACAGAACAAAAATTCATAGGTATTTCTGTGGGAGACAGATTTATCTATTACCGTAGACTTTTCTGTGTGATACAGATTTGTTTATGATAGTCTTCGATTTTGGGTCGTAGCAACTCTTAGTTGTGGGTGAGATCAGCTAAGGGAATCAAGTGCGTAGTATCCTGTTGGGATCAGAGACGTAGGAGCACAACTGTACCTTGGATCAGTGTGAGATTGATTGCGGTTCAACTACAGTCCAGATAGAAGTTAGTTTGTAGTAGGCTAGTGATGAGTGCTAAATAGTGCATATTTCTATATATTTTTCTTGGCATTTAACTCATCTTTTGTGCATTAATTCTACATTTTATCCCATATTCTGTATTTTCATTGTTTTCAAGAATAAATACTTTTCTTAATTAATTTTGTATTTTTAGGTACTAAATAAAGCCTGGTTAACTCACGGAGTGAAAAGAGCAAAGAAACGACAAAGACTCCCGCAGAAAGGCAGCGAAGAATGATGTTTGCAAGAGCCGGACCAACTAGAAGTGGGCTTGGAAGGAAGAATTTGTTCTTAAAGAAGAAGCGGGCTCAGAATTATCTAAGCCCAAACTCTAAACTAAGTCCAAGACCAAGCCCAGAGCCTGCCTAAGCTCGTAGCCGTCAGATTGGATCCACAGATGCATCCAACGGTCGCTTCATCACAGTGCATCAAACTCTGAAGCTCCTGTCAAACATCATAGCACCTAACTCTCATCTGGAACGTCAGAATTGTTGTATCTAGAATCCAACGGTCGCTCAAGATCTGCCTCCGTCTCGCCGTTAGATCGATCCATCATCTTCGCATCCAACGTCTCATCCTTGCTGCGCATCAACATTTGCTACACCCGCTCAACACCCGAGTACCAAACACCTATACCCCGTACCAAACAACCCCTTCTCATATTCTCCATCGAACCCATCTTCTTCTCCGTCTGCAACTCCACTGCCTCTTCTCAACCACCACCACAACCACCATCTCTTCGTCGCCAACCACCACCAAAATCCATCATGGTTATCACCTACTAATGCCTACCTATTTCCCCTTCTTTCTAGCCAGCTATCATACCAATTTCTCTCCTAGGGTTTCAGAGACAGGAAAGAAGAGAAATTGATAAAATAGCTCGAGCTAGAGGAGCAGTTGGAACAGGAGATGGAGAAGGAAGAGCAGAGGAAGGATGGGTTGAAGACATGGGAACGAATCATCCCATCAAATTAGGTAAATCAATAACCCTAATTTCTGCTATTTTTGGGGATTTGGGGAAAACTTGTGTAGAACCCTAATTGAAGCTTGTAACTATAAATATGATGTGTGGGTGTGTGTTAGAAGTTATACCTGGACTAGCCAGTGCTTCACCCAAGAGGACTGGAATAGCCAGTGCCTCAAGGGTTAGTTTTTATTTTAAATGATGTTGTGCATTTCAATTGTTTTTATCCTATCCATGCTTTGATCTTGTTGTGCTTGAATTGTCTAGGATTGAATATCCTTATAGGTTGTTAAAACACTAAGCAAGCTTCTCTGCGGGTAGTTGAAGTGTGAGAGCCCCAACTATCACAAGGTTTAGAATTCATTTTAGTGCCTTTAACCTCCTTTCTAGACCAACCCTTAGATGAACAACCGGCTTTGAACCGCAACTGTCATCTAGTTATTCAGAAAGCCTAGAAGCTGACTGATAACTAGCAAGGGACAAGAACATAGCTGGAGGACCTGCCTTTGTTTCTTTATCACTGCCCTTGGCTCACAACCTTGGTTTGTTTATCTTTGTTTCAATGTTTCTTATTCACTGCCACTGAATTTCACTTTCTTTGTTCTCTGTCACTGTTACCTCATTGCTTTAGTTACTGCCTTGTTAATTTAGATAACTAGCTTAAAAACTTCAACTATACACCCTAGTCTTTGTGGTTCGACCCTGCCTTGCACACTCACTACAGCAGACCCTGTGCACTTGCAGGTATCATTTCTGTGACTCTTTTAGAGAGCCACCAGCTAGTGCCTGTAGCGGCTTAATACAATGTGTGTTCAATCTGGACTAGGTCCCGGGGTTTTTCTGCATTTTAAGTTTCCTCGTTAACAAAACTTCTGGTGTCTGTGTTATTTCTTTTTCGCATTATATTTTGTTATATAATTGAAATATCACAGGCTGTTTGTTAAATCGATCAACTGGGAAATCCAACCTTTGGTTGTTGATTGAAATTGATTGATACTTGAACATTGGTCTTTGGTACCGTTCAAGTGATTTCTCTTGTATTCAATTAGACTCGCAGATTTCTATTTGCTTGAGTAAGTATTGAATCTAGAAAGAGAGATATAACTCTTTGATATACTTTTATTAAGATTGAGTCTGACTGTCTAGTTGATTCTGTTAAAATTATATTGGAGTTAGTCCATACAGATTGCTAATCGAAATATTGGGTATGGTTGTTAGACCCTCACTTTTTCAATTGGTATTAGAGTAGGCAAACACGTTAAAATACCTTACAAGTCTGTGTTTGTAGCGATATGACTCTATGGACAAGAGTGCTATCTCTGATAAACACATCACCAGAAATAAAAGTTATGTCTCGAGTGTATCTATTAAAGAGAAAGATTCTTTAGTCTCAAATATAGACGAACCTAGTGTCCTGACGAGACAGACAGACACTGACGTGTTGTTCCGATTACCCTTCGAAAGAGTATCTCTACTAATGAAATGGAAACAGCTGAAGAGAGTGAACTGATTCTAAATCTGGTTATAATCCAAGATGATTGATTTAATCGGTTGAAAAACCATGTCAGTATCCTTCTTGGTGTAGTAAGAGACTGCAATTCCAAAAACACTGAAGATCAGTCTTCACGTATCCTACTTAAGGCAAGTCTTGAAAAGGATATTTTGGAAATTGAACATCGCTTGAATAAACTCTCTATTCAAGGACGTGTCAAAAAGTCCTCTATAGAATCTACTTGTCTTGAAACTAAAAAGGCTCCAATTTCAGAAGTAAAACCAGAATCCCTTCCTATTAAAAAGGATGTGCCTGAAATCTCCATTAATCAAGGATGTTGCACATCAAATGGGAGGAAGAAATCTCCAAACGATGATGGTAAGAATAAACCTTCTAATCATTCTCATGATCAGAAAGTATGTCTCTTTTGTGATTCAAAAGAGCCTGTTAAGCCGAAGTGAAACTCTAGGTTGAATAAAAATTCCATCGTTCAACTTCAACACACCTTAGACTTAATCCTCAAGGGTGTAACTGACATCGTATGTCTAAACCAATTAGTTTTCGTACTTACCCTGTGTATGCTATCAAGAAAGTCAGTTCAATGAGTTCCTCGAGTGCTCAAAAGCAGAACAGATGTCTTAACAAAAGTCGTCTAAGGAAAGATCAAGTCGTTTCCTCTGAAGATAACATTACCTTTGATGTAAATGAAATCCCAGGAAAAAGGAGAAAAAAATGATGATATGAGAAATAACCTGAAGGAGATAATTGAAGGCTATAAAGAAATTGTCAACAGGTTGTCAACCTCTTCAAGTCAAAATTCTTCTGGTAAGAACTCAAACTATGTCTCATATTTTGATGACAATAAGTTTTATGATAATTTTTCACATCAAAAGAGATTTTTTCCTAGACTTAAAAGGAAAAAGAAACTCAACCATGAACTTCGTTCATCTGATGAGCTGAAAGCTCATTCTTGTGCTAATTAATCACAAGGGTTGAGGACTTACTCATAAAAATCCTGTTGGGTAAGTTGTGTTAATAATCAGGTATACTTCTGTCAAAATTGTTTTCTGTTTAGTTGAGTTATCTTCTTATCGTTTATAACTAGACTATTGTCTGCAGACAACTTTGCTTAAGTATTAGTTGTGTCTTATGAGGATCTTCGTTTGGCCTTCTCATTTTCAAAGAGGTTTTTCTTTGCAACTATGTTGCCTGCTACTCTTGTGCTCTAAAATTGTTTCTCTACTGAGATATAAAATTTATTGAACCAAAAATATTTTGATAATTTTCACATAGCAGAAATTCCGTTTTGTCGTAAAATTACGACCGGTTGCGTACCTTTTGTTGATGGGTCAAGATTGTGTTCGTACGAGTACCCGTGTTACTGTCACAAATCAATTTTTAGAAACCCTAAAAGTTACCTTCCCTAAGAAACCATTTAAACCCTTGAGTCCCGTACGCATACTCTGGGATTTTTTTTTGTAGCCTGTCAAGAATGTCTTCTTCCAACTCTAGCGGTTTTGCAAAAAGGTTTCTTGACAAAGGTATTGGTTTCGAGTCCAAGGGAAGGAAGAAAAGAACCTTAATAGAAGATGATCATCCTAATGCCTCATACTACTATGCCTATACACATCACAACGTTGAGAATGAGCACACGGTTTCTGCTGAAGTGGGTCATGATTTCCTTAAATATTTTGAGGAAGCAAAACTGCAGCTCGTTGATACTTTGAAGAGTCTTGATGTGTTAAAAACTGAGTTGAAAAAGGTTACCTCTAACCTTGGTCTCATAAAGACACATGTTAAAGAACTTCTCAATGAGGATATCTTCTCTGAAGAATCAGTTGATGCTATCAATCACAAGCTCAAAGACCTCAAGGCTCGTGAGGATCCCGAAGTGTCTATCTAGTTCATGTTCACCTTCGGCATAGGAGTTCACTTTGTCTTTAGCTTGTTGATTTTATTTTGCCTAGTAAATCTTCTCATGAGAATTTTATTCTTGTGTTTTTAGGAAGAATAATTAGAGTTTGGAATAGCCATTATTGTGATTTCACATAGCTATGTCCAACATTTTCATCTTTATTGTTTTTAGGTTTACTTGTTTAAATTCTAAAGAATTGTTTGGAAGATGATTTTTTGCAGTATTAATCTTTATGGTTTTATATATTGCAAACTTATTATGGGATATGTGTGTTTGCGTCCGTGAACTATGATTGTCCCATACCTTGTCAAAAGTTAAGTCTTTCATATGTCGATATGCATGTATTGATAAAAGAATGAATGAACTTTTGACATTACAAAAGTTTTAAGCCTATTATATGACATTATGCAAATATTTATGGAAGATAGGATGAACTTTTATTTACAAGGATTATGTCTATTGTACGTCATTGTGCAAATAATGATGGAAAATAGAATGAATCCTTGTTTATTCCGCAGTATTGATCTTCCCTGATCCATATTTTATGTATATACCGTGCGGCTTCGTAAGCTCTTTTATGTCGAGCATAACCAATTGAATTGATCACACTCTTGTGGTAATTTAGTTTTGTATTCCGATTGAATTAATCATGGGTTTTCTTGTGGTTAATTTAATTGAGTACTTTTGGATTCAAAATCCTTCCTTTATTATGAAAGTAAGGTCGTTATTGTTGTTCTTTCGGGAATGACATTTTATGGGGGAGAGTTCTTAATTGAACTTGTGCTTAATTGCCAAATCTTTGTGGGGAGTGCGGCTGTGGAATATTATAGGGGTTATCTTGTATCTTTATAAACTCCTTGATGAATGCATTTAGCTTCGGCTATATGATGGCATCTAAAAAGTTGATATGTGCTTTCTTTTGGTCATGAAATGTCTCTATGGAAATTTCACTAGGATCCCACTAGTTTTCGTACCTTTGCCAATTTTATTGATAAAACAGGGGAGAATTAATGTGTAATTCACACTACAAATACATATGGTTTTCGGATCATTATGTAAGGGGGAGTGGTTTCCATGTGAGATGGAGTATTGACTAAGGGGGAGTGATACATATCACATAGTATTGTTGTCGAAGTTGTGATACAATTGAACTTTGATGTTGTATAATAATACTATGACACTGTATAAAAATGATTGAGAATTCTTGTTTTCTCATTGTTATGACTACGGATTTTCAACAACGGTGATACTAAACTTACAACCTTTGGGATCATTGGAGTACTTGGAAGCGACTAAGATTTCGAGTAATGTTGAAGAACCAAGAAGATTAGGCATGTGGAAGAAAAGCTACAAAAGGTTATTTATCTATTTTTATATTCCATATGTATTGATAGTTTTATCACTAAAATTGACAAAGGGGGAGATTGTTAGAGCACTGCTCGGTCGAACTCGCATGCGTGCTATCTCAAGCATGTTTTTCAATGTTAGTAATCAAAACTATAAGTTCATGAATCGATTCAAGTGAATCAAATCGTTTTTGTTTCAATTGTGTCTATTATAAAGATCTAAGCAATTGAACAACTCTCTAACTAGTTCATTTGAGTCATTTAAACTAGTTGTGCTAAAGAAGAATATGGTTGATGTGAAAGTGCTCATACGACTAACCATTTGGTTAACTACTGTTGAACCAACTAGATGTACATGTTTGGGAACGGTTACACGAACCTAGATAAACGTGCATTGCATTTGTGTGTAACAAGAACGGTTGAAATATATTAGCTTGAATCTAATCAGGTTTTCATCTAACGATGAATATTGAATGCTTTGTTACTAAGCTAACATTGATTGCAAACCATGATAAGGGAGAACTCTAGCAACTGGGAAACCTAATCCCCACACCTCCCATGTGATACTAGTTGTATTAGCTAGAGTCGATTCTCCTTTAACCTTAGGTTTCTACCGAGACCCTGTAGGTTAACGACTTGAAAACTTCATTGGGATTGTGAAGCCAGACCGATACTACTTTTCTTGTAGTTGTGTGATCTGGTCTTGCTGTTTCTATCGTACTAAGTACAATCGTAAGATTGACTTGAGATTGATTTCTCCGATAGGCAAGAAATAAAAATAGTCACAAACATCTTCGTCTCATCGTTTGTGATTCCACATTATCTAGTTTCGCCATCATACGATTTAGATTATTGTGAGGTGATTGATAATACTGAGTTGTTCTTCGGGAATATAAGTCTGGTTTATCAATTAGTTCCTGTTCATCTTGATTTATCAAAAGACGGAACAAAAACTCGTAGGTATTTATGTGGGAGACAGATTTATCTATTATCGTAGACTTTTCTGTGTGATATAATTTTTTTTATTAAAGTCTTCGACTTTGGGTCGTAGCAACTCTTAGTTGTGGGTGAGATCAGCTAAGGGAATCAAGTGCGTAGTATCCTGCTAGGATCATAGACGTAGGAGCGCAACTGTACCTTGGATCAGTGTGAGATTGATTGGGGTTCAACTATAGTCCAGACTGAAATTAGTTTGTAGTAGGCTAGTGTCTGTAGCGGCTTAATACAGTATGTGTTCAATCTGGACTAGGTCCCGGGGTTTTTCTGCATTTGCGGTTTCCTCGTTAACAAAATTTCTGGTGTCTGTGTTATTTCAATTTCCGCATTATATTGTTTTATCTTTATAATTGAAATAATATAGGTTGTGCGTTAAATCGATCAACTGGGAAATCCAACCTTTGGTTGTTGATTGAAATTGATTGATACTTGAACATTGGTCTTTGGTACCGTTCAAGTGATTTCTCTTGTATTCAATTAGACTCTTGCTTGAGTAGATATTTAATCGAGAAAGAGAGATATAACTCTTTGATATAATTTTATTAAGATTGAATCTGACTGTCTAGTTGATTATCTTAAAAGTATATTGGAGTCCATACAAATTGCTAATCGAAATATTGGGTGTGGTTGTTAGACCCTCGCTTTTTCATTATATTTACCACAAGCATGAAATTTGGCTTCCTCTGTTATCCCAGTGTTGGAGTTTAGCTCCTCATGTTGAAAACACTCTCAAAAAATTTATTCATGGCTCAAAAAGTGCTTACAATGAGAGAAGAAAAGAAAACAGAATAACACAGAAAATTGCAACGTTTATAATCGTTGCAAAGAAGAAATAAACCACAACATATATATAAGTGTCTCTTTTCTGTCGTTGAAGATGAACAAAAAATCATTGTTTTTCCGGCTGGTCTCCTCTGCAGATTGCGACTGACTTAGTTGGTCAGCCTTCATCTTGTTCTTCTTATTCTTACCTGCTGGTGAAGAACTCGCCTGCAGCTTTTTCCGCAGCTCTGGTTTCTTCTCCGCTCCACCCCCAAAACTCTCGATATCCTTTGTTTAGGTCCCAAAACTCTTATTTATACACAACATGCGAAAAATGTCACGAGAATATCTTCCATTTGAAAAGACGAGGGTACCCAAATACACCACAATCTTTCGAATATCAACCTATAAGTCTGATATCTTTAGTGATCGTCAATGGACAGAGTCGAGACAATACAACTTAAGTCATATACCTTGTGTGATTGTTTATGGACTAGGTTTAAACAATACGACAACAACATATTTACTTGACAATAGTTACGACAACAACCGATAGACTATTAGGATCAGTGTCAAGTAATACAGACTCAAACTATAAACTTTCTCAAACAGATCAAACTTTTTATTATCAAAACGATTTGAATTGTTCGAAAGACCCAAAATATATCTTTTTCTTTTTCTTTTTGCATTAGGCTCTTTCATCAACTGATATAAATATCAGATAGTCCGCAATACTTTTTCTTAACCGAAAGATAACGAGATAGATCCACGTGCTCTGATTCATTATTTAGATATGATCCAGGAACAATACCATAGTGTTTCAAGAAGAGTTACCTTGACATAGGTCTATCTCTGGTCTAGATCAACCTAAGTTAAATGGAGTCATTATCGTTCTGCATAAAGAGTCAAATATGAAACTTCATACACCTTAAAGTTCACAATACGAAAAGATATTTTTATGAGGTCCCTATACACATTATAAACCACTGGTTTCGCTTGGTGGACCGTACTTTTAGAAAAAGTGGTATATAGATTCGTTCAACTCAGATTTGTGAACATCCGATTTTAGTCCTAATTCTAAATTAAACTAGAATTTTTATGAGAGACAGGGACTCAGGATTCCACCATACATCATATTCATGCGATTCATATGTTAAATCTAAACAAGAAATATCGTTTTCTCCGTCATCCCATGTTGAAAACACTCTCAAAAGATTTATTCATGGCTCAAAAATTATTTACAAAGAAGAGAAGAAAAGAAAACAGAATAACACAGAGAATTGCAACGTTTTTCGTTGCAAAGAAGAAATAAACCGCAACTGATATAAGTGTCTCTTTTATGTTGCTGAAGATGACAAAAAACATCACTGTTTTTTCTGCTGATCTCTTCTGTAATTTGAGACTGACTTAGTTGGTCAGTCCTCCGTCTTCTTCTTCTTTTTCCCTACTGGTGAAGAACTCGCCATCAAATTTTTCCGCGGCTATGGTTTCCTCTCTGCTCTATCCCAAAACTCTCAATATCCCATGTTTAGGTCCCAAGACTCTTATTTATACACAACAGACGAAAATATCACGGGAATATTTTCCATTATTTCTCATCTCCTTTCCTATAAGTTTCGGCTTTTATTATGTCCTTTCTCTTGCGCGTCTTTTGTTTCTATACAAACTCTCTCCAACTCGATAAATCAAATACAAAGATAATATATCTTCTCCCATTTCACGTACTTTCCTAATATAAACCAAGAAAAACTCAATAAACTTTCTCTTCCTTGTTTTAACGAAAACCTGATGATGCGGCCTAACTTAATTGAATTAAACACCTATACATGCCATGTTTAGCCTATTCAAGTCTAGCCCAACCCAATTTAGCGATTGAGTCTCCATAAAACTAGTCTAAATTTGATTCAGAGAGTTACACAGACGAATATCAATTTTCCCGCGAAAATTCAGTTTTAAAAATAAGAAGAAGGGGTGTGCCCCTATCCATGCTGGGGTCCCTTGGGTGCCGTTATCAATTTTTCGGGTGTTTATTTCCCAAAAACACCTAAAGATACATAAAATACCATAATAAGTACAATATTAAGCACCAATAATTATAGAGAATTGAGACAAATCAAACACAAAAATATGTCTATCACTCTCTTCATAAGATCATTTTGGGTGTCTCCTAAATAGGTAAAAGCAAAAATATTGTGGAAGTACTTGGTACCTTTGTCTTTCCAGACGTGCATACTGCAAGATTTACTTTATCAACATGGACCTAATATACAACTCCAATGAGAGCTTTATATGAAATACCCCTAAGACGGCTCATCATTGTAAATAAAAAATAATATATGATATGATTTAAAAACACCGACCAATGCTTGCGGTAATCGAGAGCCAAGTGATTAAAAATACCATATGATGAATATATGGTTTCAAGACTTGGGAAATCGTTGACTTATAAACTTATTATGTAAAGTAATGAGTTTTTCTGGCAAATAGTTTTATTTCGGTTTTATTTTTAGGTTGCAAAAGCACAAACAAAATACATTATTTGTTTTTTATTTATAAAGAAACCACATTACATTGAAAAGTCATACCAAAAGTGCTTGGGGAACAAAAAAAAGATATACTCAATCCATCTCGACTTTTCATCCCAGAACCTCTGTTTTGAAAAGTTCATAACATTCGTCATGATTCAAATATTTTTGTTTGACCTCAAAATATCAGGATCGAGCTCAAGTTTTCTAATGATCGTATAAATGAGCTATAATTAAGTATGACTTGCAAAATGAGTTTAAGAAAATGGCAAAGGATAGTTATAAACATATTGAAAACTTTACTAATTCTTTAACGAGAAATCTAGGATAAGTTTTGTTAACCTACTTCATAAATTTAACAAATTTTTTTACCATTTTTTTTATTAACACTCTTAAAACGCATGAAGTGCGTTTGTTAGGTTTTTTTGGAGTGTCGCTTCGTGGGCTTGAATGAGAGAAAGATTTTCTGCCAAAGTCAAAATCATTTTTTCTGCAACAAATGAAAAATAACTTGGGTAAAAGATGAAAAGTCAGTGATAAATCAATTATGTAGTTCCTATTCTAGGCAACCTACACCCAAGTATAAGACTACTAGAATAAGATATGAACTCTTAGAAATAAGAACTAGATGTCATTCATCAATGGTCGACCCCCATATTTGAGCCAAGGGGTTTTATTTTTAGTGATTATGGAGACAAAACCCTCCATGATGTAATGCACCTTTAGGGCTATCCTTGCTAAGGTACATACTCCTAGACAACTTATTCTACCCTGACTTGGGAAATTCTTGTCCTTTAGGATTGTCGATGCCTTGTGTAGATAATGGTATCTACTATTTCATCAGGACAACTTGAGTTGAATAAGGTATTTTTATAAATAGAGAATTCCCCGACGCGTAATTTATTTATTTTTTAAAATAATTGTTGAGATTGAACAATTCAGAAAATAGAATAGTTACATGAAAATGTATGACCAATATCGAGGGTGAGAGAGGAATATCAACTATCTAAAGGTCAAACAAGTATTTTGATACGGGTAAGATACTTCATATACGACCAATTATGCCAAAAATACCGAGCATCCACTAGGTAACTTTTTTGGAAAACTGAGAATTTTACACAGATCAAATCATCAGTACCAATCAGGGAAACAACATAGTCATCTAGTAGTTCTTTATATTTGAAAGGGATAAAGAAGGAATTGAGTACGATAATGCTTGCTCTAAGTTTGCGTTTGACACAAAAAGAACATAATTTAAACTACCTAGAATTTAGTTCCCATGGAAAATCATTTCCATCTCTGCAAGTTAATATGTTTGGCACGCTTACGAATCAAATTGATAATGTTACGGTTTTCTGTTTTTCAAAGATTTTGTTTTCTCTTTTTTTTTTAATCACAAGTATATTGATTTCTTGTAAGTAAACAATTTATCATTAAAGTTGTCGTCGAATATCAGATTAATATTTATATTTATTAAAGTTATATTTTTTGGTCATATAGTTCACTTTTTGATATTTTTTTATAAAAATATACATCAGCTTTATTTAAAATATATATACTTTTTCGTGATGAGTGACTGCACAAATTAAATTAATATTGAAGAAATTAAACCTTTAGCATTGGAAATATTTATTGTATTTTATTACAGTATAAACTTTCAAACAATGTTTTGTTAATTAATTATCTTATTCTTTTCTTGGATGTGATATTGCGAAAAGATCCATAAATTTATCTATGATTTTTCTTATATTAAACTATTACAGAACTATCATATAATTATTTATATGACTCTTGTTTTTGTCTTCGTTAGTTGATTTATCTGTACTTTAACTGAATCTAAAGTTCCAAAGTATAGTTCTTTGTAGGTCGAACCAAAAAAGAAAAAGCCATTGACTATTTTCTATTTATCTGTCAGAAAAAGGGGAAATCCCCTTTTTTATCCCTTCCCCTAAATGAATGAAATACAATAGTAAACTGAAAATGAAAGTATCTTTCTTTCTCACATCCTTTCTCTATCTCTATCCCATTGACGAACCAAAAAGACCAGATGCCTTCACTACACCAAATTCCCGGATTAGTAACAGGAATTCGTAACGGCGTCGTGGCCGTTACAAAATTCCCGTTACAAATGGCTGATGGGGGTGATGATGTAATTTCTGATGTACGAAGGAGAACAAGTAGGAGTTTTAGGTTCATTGTGTGAGGTGATAAATCAGGGAGAGAGTTAGAGTTAGGGTTTATTCTTGAGGTGAAGAAATCATGAGAAGATGATGGATCTGTTGAGAACACAGGTGATTCTTGGCGGTGTTGCTAAATCAAGTGTGAATTCAACTTGGCAGAAATGGTAAGTTGATTTAGGGTTTCTCAGATTAATTCTGATTTGTGTGTAATTAATTTATAAATTGAATAGTGTTTGAGGGGTTTGTTCTTAATTGAAGTATGGATGGATGTTTAGGGTTCTTTTTTGGATTTCACAAGGAACTTTGGTTTACTCTTTTCCCCAATTTAGGCACCAGGGTTTTCTGTGTTCAGGATTACAAAAGAAACAATTGAAGATGGTGATAGAGTTTGATTGATTATATTGTTACCGATTAGAGAGGAGTGAACATGTATGAAGATTTGCAGATAGGATTGGTATTTTGTGTGTAGAAGAAGAAGGAGCTGAAGAAAAACTATGTGCAACTAAGGATCCAACATGTGAGATTTTATTTTTTGTAAAAAAATTAGTCTTTTGTTTGTTGATATATGACTGTGTGTGTTTTAATTGCAACTATTGTTCTTGTTGTTGTTGCAGAAGAAGAGGGGAGTTAGTAAGAAGCTAATGTTGCCTGCCAACTCTTTTGATAATTTAATGTGTTGTTTGCTGTGATGATGGAAGGAGGTATAGCTGAAATGGGTGCTTGTTTGAGCATTTGCAGCTGAGTTAGGTGGTGAATTGAAACTGCAGGAAGGATGGAAGGAGGTAGCTGAAATAGGTGCTTGGTTCTGGTGATGCAGTTTGAGGTCATAAGGAAGGATTGCTAGGTCAAAGAGTAGTGTTGTTGTATTATATGATAACATAATGAGTTGCAGAATGGTGGCTGTTTGGCTGTGAATTGCCGGGAATAGCAGAATGAGTTGCAGCTGGGATTGCAACTAGATGAACATTGCAGGGAAGTGATTGAATCTGCAGAATGGTGCTCTAAATGGCAGTTGCAGTTGAAGCTGAACGGAAGCTGCAGGTATATTGATAGTTTCGTTTCCATTAAATTCTAATACTTATTTATTTGTGTTTTTTATAGTGGATTGATGATTTGATGTTTTTTGGTTTTGATTTTATAGATGTGAAGAAGAAGTGGGAGAGTAGTTCACGGGGTAGGAAGCTGCTTGAGTAGTAATTTATATGATAAGATGCTTGAATTTATAACATGTCCATGGTTTTGTTTGTGTGTTTGAGTTTATATAAGTGGCTGTCTTACCTAGATCAAAGTTGGATTTAAATGCAGGGAAAGTATGGAATTGTGGAGTTTCTGCTGTGAGATGGATGGAGGATAAGGAAATGGTGGTTCTACTGAGAACGGTCTAGAAGCAGGCATTGCTTTTCCTACAGGTTTCTTTCTAAATTGATACAACCTTTTCCTTACCATTTTTTGTTTTAAGCTACAACCATTTAATAAAACTGTTTATTGTTTTAAGTTGCATCCATGGAATTACAGGGTTGCAGCTCATTGTACACCTAACACTGGTGATAAGACTGTGTTCATGAGAATTTAGTCTTTAATTTGGTTGTATGCAGGCATTCATCAAAGCACAAAAACCAAGGGCTTACTTCAAGAGGTTTCAAGTCAAATTCAAGCGAAGGAGAGGTATATGCATTTGTTTTTATTTTCTTTTTCCCATTTTCTAGAACTGCTGGTTTTGCCAGTTACTGAATACTCAAACCAGATTACGGTTAAAAACATTCTGTTGAAAGAGTCAACTATGACAGTAAGTTTTAAACTTTGTGCATTTGACAATGCCCTCCATGAATGCAGTTTTTCTCTTTTCTCCTTCTATCCATTTTACTTCTCTTTTCTTCTCTTGAAGAATGTCGTCTTATTTGTCTACTTGTTGTCTCTTGTTGTCAGCAGAAATTGTTATTGCACTCTTGAATGCCACTCAATGTGCAACTGACTGGTCAAAAGCTTAGCACACATGGGCACTCTTCAATACTGTTGTTATGTCTCATTACATAATTATTATGGTCATTCTGAGTGCTTACAAGTCATTCGTTCGGCATCTCAGTCGACCCCAGTTGCAGATTCTTGGTATGTACTACTGTTGCTTTTTAACCATTTTTAGAAATGTATTTGATTTTAGAACGAAAAATGATTTATTTGTTCGACTTTATGAAGCCCATAAATTGGGACTTTAGTCTTATCTACTGCATCCTATGAGATTAATCATGGGGCATTTATTTCCATCTCTGGTAGTCTACCTTATGAAAATCAACTATTCTGTCCATGTTACAGTACAGACTAAAGCCAGTAGAAGAAGCAACTATTCGTGGTGATCGTCAAGGTGTTAGATTCTTTTTTCTGTGACATCTCCTAGTCCATCATATGCCTACTGGATCATTGATGGAGTAATAAAGCATGTAAAGTCTGAAAAGTTCACAGAGAAGGTAAATGTAATTTGTATCTTACTTTTGACTCAACACCAAAATGTAAATAGCTCCTTAACAGAACAGTAAAATAATTGTAATAAATCATCACTTCTGACAGATGATGATCTGTAAGTGCATCACCAGCAGCAGCGCAACATCACCCGCTCCTTCTAGAGCTAAGCCAAAAGTCAGCAGTAATTACCGCTTCAGTCCATCACCGTTCCACTACCACCAGCTGAAGGTAATCAGTAGCAGAAATTCCCTTGATATGCCGCCAATTGATGAAGCATCGGTTATCAAAGACATGAAGGTAATTATCTTATCGTGTTTATCTCTCTCAATGTTCTGTATAACGTGGTCAAAATCATAGCTGATATGTAACACTGGAAATTATGTTTGGTTTATTTCAGGGAGCAGCTATGGCATATGTGATAGATCTCTTATCAGTCCTTGCAACCTTCGTACAAGCTGTTACTGATATCTTTGATGGTGATAAACCAACCGCAGAAGATTTTGAGGCAGAAATATGTATGCAAGAGAAGGAAAAGGCAGTTATGTGAGTTTTGCACATGTTAGTTTTATCTTATATGCTCTTAAGTTCTAAACAGCTTTAAGCCACAGATAACTTAGAAATTCTCTTAAGTTTCTAACCAGACATTGTATTCCCTCAAAAC
This sequence comes from Papaver somniferum, assembly GCF_003573695.1. NCBI lineage: Eukaryota > Viridiplantae > Streptophyta > Magnoliopsida > Ranunculales > Papaveraceae > Papaver > Papaver somniferum. The sequence goes on along the minus strand of NC_039359.1, from coordinate 187,215,692 downwards.
TTAGGTATTCTCTCAAGTTGTTCTTGTTGAAAGAATATGACTATCATTGTTGTTGAATGCGAGATTGGATTTGGTAGTTATTTTTTAATTCAGGCGTGTTTCCGGGAAAAATATGAATAGCCGGTATATGTTGACCTGGTCAACATCGGTCAGCATTGACTAATTTTGACCAGGTCAATGTTGACTGGCAGTAATTTTTTTGTTGTTACGAAAAAGTTCGTAACGGATCCTAGCTGTTTCAACTTGCCACGTAGCAACGGCTAGAGCATGTTACTAATTTGCCACGTAGTAACGGCCAAAAAATGTTCGACCTTGTCGTTACAAAAATGTCGTAACGGAGCTCAGCCATTACTACGTGGCATTTCCTAACGGCTTAAAGCTGTTACTAAAGACGATACAACCGAGAATTCGTCATGGCTGCATTGCCGTTACAAAAAAAATGTACCACCCATTTTTGAAACAGGCGAGGGCCGTTACAACCCCGTTTCGTAACGGCTTAACCTGTTACGAATCCCAGAATTTGGTATAGTGCTTGATATAAAAATATTTGGTACCTAAAATCACGATCTGATGTAGATTGTAATTGTAGATTTATAATAGAAATATTGGAATCACATAAAGATATTCCAAAATAGATGGATTTTGTGACTCGGAAGAAAAACTTCTTTGTATAGGAAAAGTAGCCATTTATTCCTATGAAGCATTCAGGAACAAGAACATTAAATTAGAAATATCGGGTGGAGTGTTGGAATATTTCTATCGATCGGTCATGTCTTATAGGCCCGAGTCAAACATCCAATTGCTTCGATTTGAATTATCCAAAGGATACCTTAGATATATCAAAAAGATGTACAATCAAACCTACTTCTCGATTCAATAGAAGCCCAAGAAGTGAATATCATACCCAAACAACGAGAAATATGTAAAAAGTAGGTATGATTGCGCCTATTCATAATCCTAAATAGAATGTAACGACACGAGGATCCATATGAAACATAGTATCTATTTAGATACACTCGATTCCCACTTTTTCATAATGAGAATGTACATAACCCTATTTTGATCTAATCCGGTATGGAATGAACTTATAATCATGGAATCAACTCCATCAAATTATAAGTTCATAACCCTAGCCCATTCTCATTTTGGGCGGAAGAGGTCTACTAATTCTTTGATTCTATTTAGTAAGAGGGATCTTGAACTAAGAAATATACCCTGGAATCTAAAAAAGGGTATCCTGAGCAATTGCAATAATTGGGTTCATTGATATTCATGGTATAGTATATGCTATTACACATACAATCATACTCAATTCAGTGGAACTGTTTGATCTTAAAGGAGATCTTTTATAATTCCGCATGTGAGGGGTTATTTCTTGGTTTCGTCCAGTCATTAATAACTTGATTATTTTTAGATAATAGTAGATAGAAACAACACTCGTAAGAAGTCCTATTGAAACCAAGAATTATAGGCATGTCTGCCATCCACACCAAAATAGTTGGAGTTCTTTCGAAAAAACGTGTTAGTGGAGGAATACCTCCTACGGATAAGAGACACGGGTCTAAAGATAGGGAAAAAAAACGATTTTTCAAGTATCATCCTGCATAATCTCGAATGTTATCAGTTTGGTACATAGACCAAATGATACAATGCAAGCAAAAAAAATTAGATTCATAGAGATACACAATAGCATATAAGTTATCAACGTAAAAAAAGTGGTGAAAAATGTGGACGTACATGTGTAAAGTTGTTGTGCAAACACTAGCACAACACTGCATAGCATGCAAAAACTTGAGAACAATATGACATAGCAGGCCACCTAACACAATACGAGAACATCAAGATAGGTTAGCATGGCGTGCCGTTCCAGTCTAATCGGCATACATGCAAGGAACAACACACGACATGGATAAGCACGAAGCCTAACACATCACGTGAAAAACATGTGGTACGAATAAACACATCATGCGACATGTGGTAAAACGCACCATAAATAATACATTATATTACATGTATGTGTTTATGGGTAAAAACTGTTTCTGCTGGTTTTGGTAAATGTGGGTGTGTGGATGAGAAACAAATATAAACCTTAAAAAAATGCACTGCACGGGAGTACTTTATATTTGAGAGATCAATCTGTACAATCCTGGCCTAAACCAAGAAATGGTCGTTCCAGTCTTGCTTCGGTAACAAAGTGAAGGAGAAGGATTGGTCTTAGGGAGGGAAGCAAAGAAGGTGTGTCTATTTTATGACTTGTATCAGAATTTGGAACTGGCTTGCGGAATGTAAGCTATCAGTTCTTTGGCATTTTCTAGATACTGTGTTGTTGTTAACCAAAACTGTTGTCCTTTGGTTGAAATAGATAGAACCTATTTATACAAGTCATACTGAATGCACCCTGATCTCGTAGAAAGTGGGAATGATTGAGTGATGGAGAAGTGGGGTCGTGTGTAAATGCCAGAAAACCACGTTCCCACCATGAAGGAGACAGGTTAGTTTACACCCACTACTTCTTGTCGCCACTAACTTCCCTGCTTTCTGACACTTTATTATAATGAGCGTATTGCACGCCGCACGCTGTAAACCTCCAAACCAATACCCTGACGAGTATCCCCCAGTTTCGTGAAAAACATGTAGCAGATTGATATGTGTGGCAAGTCAAAGTCAGGAGACTTGAGCAGGAGAATAGCGTGTGATTCTATTAGGCTTGTCTTGGTTGGTCGCCTAAGACTTTCCATAGGCCTGTCAATTCTGTGGCGAATTTGGACGGCTAAGATTGTGACTCATGAGAAAGGGTGGTCATTGATTATGGCCACATTCTGTTGGCGCCTAATAATAGTACAGTGGCATCATTGGCACATGCCAATGGCGTAATGGCATATTTAGTGCACGTCGGTGGCACAATGGCATGGTTGGCATAGTTAGCACATGTCGGTGGCTCGGTAGTGCAAGTAGCGCCTGGCGTAGCCAGGGACGCTAGATTTTGGCACATTGGTGTTAGACACAAATATGGCTTGGCAACATTAAATCTAGTTGCCACATCAATCCCAATGCTCTGGGTAGCATGATTAGGCTTGGTTGACGTAGCAACTTCGCCTAAATTAGGGTTTGGCATGCCGAAACCCAAATTAGTGCGTGTGGCATGCGGCCGCGGCATGGTGACGCTTTTTGTGCAAACGACGCCATAGTCACGCCAAACAAACTATAGTAAGGCCATAATGTAGAAACGGCCACAGGAGCAAGGGTTGCTATGAGTGACTATGATATGACGCCATTCTTATGGTTTCCTGGGTCCCACATGGCTCGTGGCATGTTGTGGGGCCCAAAGTGGCGTAATTTGAGCCACAACTGGAAATTAGGGTTTTGGTTAATGCGCCTAAAGCAGAGTCGTGCTTCTGACTAGAAAACACTAATTTAAGCACATCATGGCGTTGGCCACGAACACGAGGTAGGTTAGCACGTAGGCGCGCTATTTACGGCACATTGGCATGTTTGGCGTGGCGGAGTGGCATGTTGGCATGTCGTTCAGCTCATTGGCGCAACATGGCACGTTTGGCATGTTGGCGCGGTTTTGAAAAGCCAATTGGCTTTGTGACCATCTGGCGCAGTTTGCCTCTTTTAATACTATGGCAGGTTTAGAGCGACTTGATTGGTCAATAAAATGAGGGGCCAGCCAAGCATGGGCGCGGCCATACCTCCAGTGCGCGTAGAGGATTTAAAGCGATCTGATTGGTCGATGGGAAATAGGGCCAGCAAGTATGGGCCCAACCACAACTCATGTGCGTGTGCCGGGTTTAAGGCGACCTGATTGGTCGACAGGAAATAGGGCCGGTCGGGAAACATGGGGTGTGGCCACTTGCAAGTGGCGCCGGTTGGCCTATGGCATGGTCACACCTACCTTTGTTGCTGCTCCTATTACGCGTCTCCTTTTATTCCTTGTTTTCTGATTTTGGGTAGGATTTTGCACCTACTAATCCATGACGGATTAATTGCCTAGTTTGCCTAAGCTTAGTTTCGACCAACGGGGTCTAATATACTGCGCAAGGCGCAAAACCCTAATTATTGCAAATCAGGTTAATATTTGAATCTTGTGAATTATCACAAAATTGATTCACAAAGTTCTTTAAGTTTATTGTCAGAGAGCAGTATGATTTCCGATTGAGTACTTTTATGCAAGGACCTTAATCTTGATGCTTGGAAATTCGTGCTACTCTGCTGCGAGTGAACACAAATTGTCATGCCATATCAATATTAAGGATTCGGCCGGGGAACATAGCACAGGAAGTATTCAAAGAAACTTATATTAATTGAATAATATGGGCATGGTGCCGAAATTTACAAAATATCTGAGATTGTTGCTACATGCGCCATTCTGGATAAATTTCATAAGAATATATTGAGTTGCTCAATAAATGCACCAGTGGAGAGGTTGAACACTCACTTTTACATGGCTTCGTTTCTTTGCAGAATGACGACATATTAAATGCAAGGTTTACAATTTTAACCCTGAAATAAAAACCACCATCAACAGTATGTTTAATCGAAATTATATATTCAAGCTAATTTTGTACCATTACATTTTAATTTGTTGTGTTAACTAATTTATATGACAAAACATGGAATATTAAAGCCTATCAAGTAATAAATAACAAATCACGTACGAGGATATAATTATATTAAGAAATGGATTGTTTGTTTATAAGAAGTTGATTGGAAGGCTGGATACTAGTTCGGCTCAGACCCCCTTCTGAATGATTAGCCCTAATCTATGATAAAGGAAATTTCCAACTTTTACATTTGCATCATGACTGGCCATATAATTCTTCAATCTCTTCAAGAAATCCACAGTATCATCACCAAGTTCACTCAGTGTCGTGAAATCTAAAGTACCAAAACCATACCCGTGAGTTCTACACTTATCGAGATATTTTTTGCGTTTAGGGGTTACAACATCGCCTACAACAAACCCTGCTATGTAAGTATAGATTCCTACCCCCGTAAAAGGAGAGACGCCGGTAACATCTATGCATACATCATGTTTATTATCCCAACTGCACACTTAGTTATCAGCTAGCCGTAGTTCTCTACCATCGGGGGAAAGAAATCCCAAAGCAACCTCCATTTTAGATGATACCCCGGTTCGGAAACACATATCTGCAAAGGTGTTACGGACCAGGTCATGACAGACCTTGAGACAATACCGAGAATATCCACCTCCCTGTCATAACTGGGACATAAGCTACCAACGTCAAAAAGTGGAATACCAAGCGTGTAACAGAGCACAAAGCTAAACTTTTGAGACCAATCTTCCGATTAAGTCCTTCTATATGGATAAAGTCTTATGCATGCTGGATTTTGTTAAATTGCCAGAGAACTACATCACGCTCAGACATGTTATATCAGGGTACATCTCCTTCTTCACCGCTCAGACAGATAGTAATAAACAAAAATGTTAAATATAAAATTGATGTTTGGATCATTTATGACTTTTGACTGATAGTAAAATAAATGAAGATGTAGTTGGTATTATGTAAAATCGTACGTTGATTTTTAAGAACAAAATCAATAATTTTGTGCAAAATATCCGTTATCTTGAAAGTTCATTAAATTCAATAATTTTGTGCAAAATATCCGTTATCTTAAAAGTTCATTAAATTACTCCTTGTGTAAATACCTGAAAGATACTTAATCCGGCAAAATATAGAATAAATGTGCCGGCACAACACATCATGGTTATTCGTATGATGTTTCTTTGTGTCATGATGTGTTGGTCACGTCACAGTTATTCATCTGATGTTTCTTTATGCCATGCCGTGTTTTGCTTTTGACTAAAAAACACAACATGGCACAACGCGCCTTAACGACCTGGCGCGACACAATATTTTAGGCATGCTTCTTCTTGTGCTGCTCTAGCGCAACACAACCCTTTAAATCTCTGAAAGTATGTGTGGAGTTGTAATTCGGTAAGGAAGGGGCGTGGCTTCATTTATCCAATGTAATTTATTTTCGAGCCATTGTTGTCATGCCAAACACTCATTTTTGAACTTCTCTTATCTTCGAATGCATCCCTGAACTTCTTTCACAAAATTGGTTAAAAAGACCAAAATCAATAATTTTTGGGTGAAAAAGACATCTAGATTTTGATACTGTTTAAATGGAAAAAAATGTAAAAATAGCCAGGATGTAGACAGTTTCATCCTACCTATTTTCAAATACTTTTTCTTATTTTTAATTTACATCAGGATGCATCCAGTTTCATCCTCGCTATTTTTTAAGTTTAAGCCAGGATGAATCCAGTTTCATCCTTACTATTTTTTTTGGTGTCCATTTGACACATACTAATTTTTACTCGTCCATTAAAACCATGTTTTAAAAATATTTGGACAAATGACCCATTTTCCGAACTTCTTTTTACTCTATTTATCATCTGCATCAAATGCACCCGAACTGATGTTAGGCTGTGCTCACATGCTGTTTCCAAGCCTAAATGTTGATTTCCAATTTTTAACTATTCTACCATGCGCATCTACGTGAATTTTTACTATAAAATTTTGGCTTTTAGAAATGATTTATGGATTATCTGCTCCCAATTTTCGGATGATTATTAGTTTAGGGTCCCAGAAGTTCAGAGCTGGCTTTCTGTTGCTTGATAGTTGAATTGTGGTCGTGTTGAGGTTCAGATGAGAATACCATGTATGGTGAGAAGATGTACCCTGCGATGAATGAAAAGTTTAGGGATTACCATGTGATCTGGGCCATAAAGGGTTTTATGCGACTATACGGAGTCCTCCCCATCTCTAAGAATTCCGGATAAGTCTTGACAAGAGAAGGTCCCATCTTTGTTTTTCTTGTACATAATTTAGTAGTGCTGATGTTTGAAGTTGTGCAGTGGAAAACTTCTATAGAAAAGGGAAGCAAGAAGTTAATGAAGGAAAAAGTATAGAGACAGGGAACCCAAAATTTAGAAAGTTGTTTATAAACATGGAATTTTTTTAAAGTGGAACATTAACAACTGGATTTAGGGTCCACAATTAAGAAGACGAATGTGAGAGATGATAAGAGTCCTTGTGGAGAGTTAAAAGCTTAAAAGCCTCCTCAACTCAATCTTTTGTCTCTTTTATTTGGTTGGAATCAAGCTTCTTGCAACTCTCATTTTTCATTGATTTCTAGCTATCTCATGTCATGGCATTCCATAAATGTGTTTTAAAAAAAGTTTTTAAGTAAAAAGTGAAAGTATCATTTTTTTTTTTTCTGAAATGATTTCTATATACAAAGAACAAGCATTTATCGCATCTTTGCATCAATTATCAAAAACAATTCAACAATAGGAAGTAGGAACGGGAAAGTATATGCAACTCTTCTTGGAATGCTGGTTTTCTCTCTTTATTCATCTTATCTGTTTATGATTCTTAAACTCCTCCTTAGGTTTGGTCTCTACGGAATCATGGCACGACAATTGACACATTAGCTGTTGTTGAAGGGTTGCCAGAAATTGGAACATTTGGATTTTCTTTCAAACTTTTGGCACATTTTTTAACGTGGGTTCAAAAGTTCAATTCTAATCACATGAATATAAGGAATTGAGGGGCTATCCTATCACTTTCTTTCTTGCAATTCTTTATTATCTAAAACACCTACTACTTAAAAGATGGATGGATATATTCTTCTTCTTACATAAAAAAGGGTATATGAATCATATCAAGAATCCATTTCAAACCAAGTGATTAGATTACTGCTTAGTTAGTACATTATCTGTCAAATTAAACCAAATTAACTAATGAATGCAGAAGAGAATCATGTGAGTGAGGAAAGAGTATTTGTCATCTCTCTCAATAAAATCTATATCTAAAGAAACTCAAGCACATGAGTGGTACCAACGAGCACGTGATCACATGTAGTTAACCAATTGAAATGATTTATTTTTATGTATCAAACTGCAAACGAAAGGTTTCATTACAGATATACACGTGATTGTTCATCTTTACGAAAAGGCAATAAAGCTGGAAAAACAACAACAACTTCTTGGTATGGGCGTGAGATAAAGAATCTCCACTTGACCGGATATGTGAATTTGACTCGTAGACTCTCTCTCGCCTTCTATCCATCCATGCTTGCCCAGGTAAACATCGTTGTTCAAAACTCAATAGCATCGGTGATTTGGTAACAAAACTCGTTGGCATTGGAATTTACTAATAACAACTGGAATTTAGCAAGTTCGAGGCGATTACAGTTTTGGTTAAAAAAAAAACCTGAAATTGGTTTTCGTGGATGGATAGGAAATGCAGTAGTACTAGTCTTGTAAAGTAGTGGGCATTTGTAATAAAAAAAAGAGTAAGCGACTGTCTTAATCATAATAAAAACAATTCTTATCTTTTACTTAAATGTTTTGTTTAGTGAATTGTCAGGCTAGTAACTGTAAGATCATGATAACTCGTGCCTGTCCACTGCCATTGATGACCTAATGCAAACATAATTAACGACCCCCTAGCTATGATTTAGGACCAATTAAACCAACATTGAGCGCAGAATAATCAATTTTGGGCGGTAACATCTGGAGAATCTTAAATCTTGACCATCTGACAAAAGCTGAACCCCCCACCCTATTATGATTATTCTCATAAACCCCTTAGCAAGTACGGAGTAATCGACAAGCAAAAAAAGAAGAGAAAATCCAAATAGAACTTGTTAATGTGAAAAAATTGAGCTAAAGTAGAAAGTTAGATTATACTTCAGTTTTTTAAGCAACTTACAACAAAAATCTCCATTACATTACAAAAACAAACCCCCTAGAAATAAAGCTAAAAACAGAGATAAACACACAAAAGAAAAAGCGCGCGAAAAATAATCTCTGATTTCACTCTCACTCACTAATTAACTTAGAATAGAAAATTTAAAAATATTTCAAAATACTAAAGTTCTTCTAAGAGTGGGAACTAACAAGTTATTACTAGTAGAATCAGCAAGATCTTTAATCACATCAGCAATTAGATCCTTGAATATTAACCGTTCGATATCCAGAACGGCTTCCGACGTCTCTAGCGGAGAATCAACCCAACCTTGTGTTGAATCACCAACCATATCTTTCTTTAATGCGCCACAAATGATTTCAAATAAATCTTCGGTTGTTGCTTTCTCTCTAATTCTTCGAAATTCCATCCAAATTTGCCGAAATGAAGGCTTGCCGGTACTTGACATTGTCTTCCACGGGAGTAATTGTCTTTTACGATCTAAAATCTCCGTAATTGTATCGAATACGAGTTTCCTATGCACTCTTGAGACTTGAGAAGTAGTCTTGTATTTCTGTTTCTCAAGTAATAAGAACACATCTGTATCTTCTGATAAACAATCAGGAACCTGAAGAATTGCAGAAATGTATATGAAATCTGAATCATCCGATTGGATATTTTCTTCCGATTTCATTCTGATTGGTGATATCACTGGAGTACTCCACATATCTTCTTCCAGATCGGCTGATTGATCTGATAACAACCATTAACAATAACCAAACGTTCTTTAGTACAAAATTAAGGGCACCCCAGAGAATTAATCACATCAGTAAAGAAAAAGCAAAACACTAAAGGAAAAGAATTTAAGTTACTTTCTAAACTGCAAATATAAATTTTTCTCTAATTTGTCAAGCCATAACTTCATTAACAGTAAATGCACCAATACAGCACAAGTACATAGAAAGTCAGCAATGTCTTATTCTGAGTTCTTGTTTTTTCCCCTTGCTATTGATTGCAGAATTTACAGTTTAGAGTAAAATCCACATAGGTTTTCAGGTAAATAAGATCAGAAAACAGCACATTTTTAGTCATTTTACTATTTAATCATCATCAATTCCTCATCTTAATAGTAGCAACGAATTTCGATCAGTGTGCAATGATGTAAACCCTAAGTTTACCGTTACAATAAGAACACCAAATTACACCATTACTCTATTTCGTAAAAAATGGATACAAAATTAAACGCCAAAATTAAATGATATTGTAATTATACCTTTGAAATCAATGCATCTTGCCCTTCTCATGATAGGAGAAGGAGATGATTCGTCTTTGTAAAAAGACGAGTCAAGAACCGAAACTGGACTCGGCTGTAACTCGGTTTCTCTCGATGTAATTTCAGCTATACTGTGAAGTAGTTTATCACATCTTTCTAATAAACTTCTTCCATCTTTGTATTCCTCCATTTTCGATCTCTGCATTTGCCAAAAAAGGAATTCAATAATCAAAATCACAAAACTGAAAAAAAAAACTAAAAACAAGGCAAATTCATGCATCAAATTAATGTTAATCACCTCCGAGAAATCGAGTTGAGACGAAGTACTGATACTACTTTCCGAAAAAGCCGAAGAATCATCATCGATAACTCGAACAGAAATTCTTTCTCGAGGAGAAGAATCTAATTTTCTATTGTTTCTTGGTGATCTGTTTGTGAATTGATCTGATCCAGGTCCTCTTCTTGGACTAACTCTTGGTGAATTAACTGGCGAACTTCTTCGATTTTGATCCTCATCATTATTTCTTCTTGGAGTTTCAATACTTAATGCTTTTCTTCTTGCTAAAGAACTAGGACTTCTAGCAGGACTTTCATTTCGATCAGGAGACGACGACATTGAATTTCTTCCTCTACGATTGTTAATTCCGTTACTGTTTCGTTGTTGTGGTTCATTTTCGTGACGATTCATTCTTGTTCTTCCAGAATCAGTTGAAACGTTTATATTTCGATTGATTCCATTGGGCCTGGATCTGATATTCGAAGTTGGCGAAGAAGTAGATTCTTGTCCCGTTCTTCCATTCCTATTGTTAAATTGTGATGATCTTGATGGTTTCATAATAACAATTGGAGATTCTTCAGTAGAAGAAAATCTTCGATCAAAAACGAAATTACGATTTCCGATTCTTTCAACTGGTTGTTTTCTATTAGAAGAAGAATGTAATAATCCTTTGAGTTGTAAAGCTTCTAAGATCTGTTTCAACGTTTCGAGATCTTTTTCTGGTTCATCAATTCCTCTCATTTTGAGTCTCTTTTCAATCTCTCCGTATAAGGTAGTACCATTCTGTTTTGGTTCTGGAAAGAAATCTTGTGCATCATAAAACATTTTCCTCTGTTGCATCTGATGTTGATGATTCTGATGCGAGTTGTGATTATTACTCCATGGTAAAACAGTATAAAATCCGTTCACATTCGATACTTTTTGTTGTTCAGATTTTGGCTTTCCTACTGTCTCTGTTGTTTTTCGAAGCAGTTTCGATCTATAATCCTCTGTAACAACTACATTATCTTTGGAAACTGAATTTGAAAACTCTGAATGTTTAGGTTCAATGAATCGGTATTGAAAATCTCTGGATACTCGAGATTCAGAAGCAGATCTTGTTAACTCAACTTTCTTGATTGGTTCTCTACCTGAAGAATTAGGTAAACCTTCAAGACCCATTAATCTAGCAATAACACTAGGAGAACCACCACCACCCCGTTTTTGATTATTCTCATTCTCATTATTTGATTCGAAACTTTCACAACGACTAGCAGATGAGAAGATTGCAGCATTTGATTTGATTTCTTTTGGATATAAACTACCTTTTGTATCAAAACTAGCTCTGCTGTCTAGTGATAATCTTGGACCTTCTCGTAACTTCCATGGAGTTCGTAAACTTTCTTTTGGATCAAACGCAGGTAATGGTGATGGTGAAGGAGAGGATGATATTATTTTTACCGGAATCTCTACCGGAACTGAAAATTCTGAGGCCGGTGAACGTAGTTCTGGTGTTGATTTCTTCATTTCAGGCTGTGATTGTGGTAGTTCTTTAGAAAAAACCGGAGATTCAATTGATGATTTCTCTGATTGTGGTGATGAATCCACTGACTGCATATCAAAAATTAAACATTTTCAGAATCAATGAAATCAAATGTGAGAATAATTGAACAAATGAGAAATAGAAAACTTACGGAAGAAGTTGTTGAAGGAAGACGTTTAGTTGAAGAACAAAGACGTTTTCCAGTAAGAATGTGTTGTCGATCAAATAACTGAAGAAATCCAGTCATACATCCCATTTGTTTCTGAATTTGTTTCTCTAGTTTCTGATCCGGTATTACTCCTGCAGTTGCCATTTCTCTGTGTCTCTTCCTCAGCGGCTCTCTCTCTGAACAATATTTCCTGCTCAAGCCTCCATTTTTCTTCTTTGCTCTCTCTAACTTAACACAACAGAGTCTGAAAGCTCTCTTCTTTCTTCTCCCGCTTTTCTAATTCTTTTAAAGCCACGAGGAAATGAGCTGCTATAATTTCTATTATACTATTTATTTTTCATCGAGACGGATTGTGTCCTTAACAGTTCAGAAAATGATAAATAGGCCTGATTCGCTGAAATTACAATTCAGTCCTGCAGGTAATGGGCATAGTTTTGGCTTTGTTAGGCTTTTCGTGCAGATGGCAGGTGAACCTCCGTGGGTGTGGTCTACGTGTCAGAAATCCACACCCTTGAATTACGTTACTTTGACTGGATTATTTTTACCTAATTACCCCTGTAATATTGGGCCATGCAGTTTTCTTAATGGAATATTGGACCATCCAGTTTTCAGAAAATTTAAAACTATAACAGGATTTTGAAATGAAAACTATACTCCTTTAAAGCATTCGGCATAGTCGGCACAGTGGAATGGGACTCCCCGATAGTTTTTATGTTCTTAGAAACCACAGAAATATCAATTTAATGATAAAATAACGGAACAAATAAATCTACGTACTGAAATGGATTGGAGACGAATAATATTATGTGGTTTGGTTATCTCGGTCTACGTCCACGAAAAAATCCATATGGGTAAATTAGATTGATCATCAGATGAAATTTCTGAGATAGTGTCATGTAGCTGCCCATCTAGTTAGAATATACTTGTGTCTGCTGCTAGTAAATTGTGTTTGGTGTATTAGAATTAAGGGTCAGATATTTCTCTTGTTGTTGTCGTTAGGATGACGCCAATTGGCAAGCATCGGTTAGTCATTCAGATTCTCCTAGATTGGACTAGGGTTAATAAAAATGTAAGAAGAAAACAATGGCGACTTAGGAAAATAAATGAAATAGTGTTAGTTAATCTTCTCTTCTTCTCTAGGATGGTTCTCTGAAACAGATTTCTCTATTTTATTCAATCTGTGTGTTAATTTGTTGTGGAAACACAACAATTGGCATCAGAGACGTCTATCCTCACCATGAGTGGATCAAATCATCCCACAATCTAAGAATTTAATGAAGAACTGCATAAATTCTCTGAATCTTTCACTCAAAAAATAAATGATCTCTCTATGCAACACCCTGAACTCGCTGTGCAAACTAAAGACATTAAAGACTCCATGTTGTCTAAGGATGACTTCTTAAAATATATGGAGGTTTATACAGGAAGGAGGAGTGAAGAACCAAGAAATTCAGGAATAGAAGGATCTCACTCCAATTTCCATCGCCAGGAGGGTGCAACGTTCAATTCTCAACAAGGGGGTCGTGAAATTCACAACAGCCAGCGTATGTCTAAGCTGGATTTTCCAAGGTTTGATGGTGAGAACCCTAAAAGCTGAATTCAAAAGTGTGACAGGTATTTTCTCCTCAATAACATTAAGGAAGAGCACCATAAGGTAACCATGGCGGCTATGCACATGGATGGAAAGGAAAATAAGTGGTTAACCAATTTACAGACAACTAGGTCTATTACTTCATGGTTTAAGTTAGCTGAGCATGCTTGTATTAGATTTAAGAACCCTGCAAATGAAAATATCTTAGGCATATTCAGTAAATTATCTCTAACTATTATTGTGGATGACTATTTTGAACAATTTGAAAACCTAAAAGCTTTTTTATTCCGACATTATCCTATGCTCACTGAGCAGTACTTTGTGATGAGTTTCATTGGTGGTTTAAAAGATGAAATCAAACACTCTGATAGTATGTTTCGTCCTGCTACACTAATGCAAGAATTTTCACTTGCTAGAATGTAAGAGAAAACTCTAAATACTCAACACAAAACTGTCAAGCCTAGCAACAATTTTTTTTTTCTCATCCAAGGCAATCCAGTTCTCAAAAAATTTCTCCCAAACTAGTCATCCTCCCACTCTTACTTCCACTTCCATCACCAACCCCCCAAACCTCAACTCAACCATCACTTCTCATTAGAAGGTTAACTCCTGAGCAATTTCAAAAAACAAAATCTCAAGGACTTTGTTTTAATTGTGATGAGGTTTATAGGCAGGGCACGTCTGTAAGAAACAACAGTTATTTCTCATGGTAACCACAGTTTTTGAAGTAGAGCCTAGTGATCGAGCAGAAGAAGTCACAGAGGTGGAGGATACACCAGCAATGGAGAGTGACATGGATATCTCCTTTCATGCACTTACTGGTAATATCAGTTGAGACACAATCAGAATTCCAGGTTTTATAAACAAGCATCATGTTTCTATTTTAATTGATACTTGGAGTACCCACGGCTCATTGGTTGTGATCTAGCTAAATCTCTTGGTTGTTTTATCCAACCTATTGTTAATTTGTTAGTCACTAGTAGCCAATGGGGACAGAACTGTGAGTATTAGCATTTGTGCATCCTTACAATGGAAAATGCAGGATTATGAGTTCACTGGTGACCTCAGATTACTCCCTCTAGGAGGCTGTGATATAGTTCTTGGTGCTGACTGGTTGAGACATCTAGGAGATATCACTTTCAACCTCTCCAACTTGAGCATCTCCTTTAAGCCTCTAGGACACCAAATAACTTTGGTTGGGAGTCACCAAACACCCTCTCTGAGGATGATAAGAGCAAAGGGTGTGCAAGATTTTTTTTCCAGAAGAACTCATGGAATTGTGGGCCTTTTTTTTCTCTGTATCTTCCCCTACATCACCACCTCTCATTCCACCTGCTATTTCTCCAATCCTTCAAGAATTTCAGGATGTTTTTCTGAACCTATTCAATTACCACGACAAAACACTGGATCATTCAATTCCCCTTGAACCTAATTCAACTCCAGTAAACCAGAGACCATACAAATGTCCTTATGTTCAGAAATCTGTCATTGAGAAGTTGGTTCAAGAAATGTTACAGAGTGGGGTTATTCAGCCAAGACATAACCCTTTTGCTTCCCCAATTCTCATTGTCAAAAAGAAGGACAACAACTAGAGGTCTTGTGTGGATTACATGAAGCTCAACATCATGACAATCAAAGATAAGTTCCTTATTCCTATTATAGATGAACTTTTATATAAACTCCATGGTCCTTGTGTGTTTACTAGAATTGATCTAAGATCAGGCTATCATCAAATTAGAGTTAGTCTAGCTGATATTCACAAAACAACCTTCAGAACTCATCATGGTCACTATGAGTTCACTGTCACGCCATTTGGCCTCGCCAATGCCCCTGCCACCTTTCAGGCTTTAATGAGTGACATTTTTCAAACCTATTTGAAGAAATTTATTTTGGTTTTCTTTGATGATATCCTCATATGTACCATGGCCTGAAAACTCATGCAGAACACCTCCACATTGCTCTTTCTATTTTGAGACAACATCAATTACATGCTAAGTTATCCAAGTGTTATTTTTCTCAAACTGAACTTAAGTACTTGGGTCATATAATTACTTCTCAAGGTGTAGTTGCAAATCCTGCTAAGATTTCTGCGATGATTAGTTGGCCTACACCTACAAATATCAAGGATCTAAGAGGGTTGTTGGGACTGACAGGCTATTACAGAAAATTTGTAAGACACTACGGGGTCATTAGTAAACCTATTACTGAACTATTGAAGAAGAATTCTTTCATTTGGATTGACTAGGCTATACAAGCTTTCAATACACTAAAGACAGCCATGACTACCATTCCCGTACTGGCTCTCCCAGACTTTTCCAAGCCATTTATACTTGAAACAGATGCATGTGCTAAAGGAATTGGATATGTATTGATGCAGGAAGGAAGACCAATTGCTTTCTTTAGCAAACCACTTGGTCCTAGAGTAATGTGCATCTCTACTTGTGAGAAAGAACACATAGCTTTGGGTTCAGCTGTCACTAAATGGAGGCACTATTTACAAGGACAACATTTTACTATCAAGACTGATCAAGAGAGCATCAAGTACTTCTTGGAGCAGAAAATTACTACTGGTCTTCAACAGAACTGGCTCATCAAACTCCTAGGTTTTGACTATGACATTCAAGACAAAAAGGGAGCGGAAAAACAAAGTTGTTGATGCCCTCTCTAGAAGATCTCACAATGCGGCTGAGCTGTGCAACATTATAATATCTAAGCCAATATGGATGCAAGAAATTATCTCTATCTATGTCCAAGATCACAGAGTCTAACAACTCATCTTCCAGTTACTTATTTCTCCTGCATCAACCCCAAATTATACTTATCAAGATGGCATCTTAAGATACAAATCCAGAATCTACATCGGGGACGGTAACAAAGTCAGACACAATGTTCATCTTTCCATTCATGCTTCAGTTGTATGAGGACAATCTAGCATCCATGCCACCTACATGAAAGATAAAACACACTTTTTTCTGGCCTGTTTTGGAACAAGAGATAATTGCTTTAGTCTCAAGTTGTCATGTATGTCAGAGAAACAAAGGAGAACACACCTTGCCTGCTGGGTTGTTACAACCTCTTCCAATAACTGATCATGCATGGCAGCATATTAGCATCGACTTCATTGAAGGCCTCCCAAAGAGTGATAGGAAAGATGTCATCTTAATGATGGTGGACGGGTTCACCAAATACAGTCACTTCATTCCTCTTCAGCACCCTTATACAACAACATAAGTGGCCAAGATATTTATGCACCACATTGTCAGATTCCATGGGATTCCTACTTCAATTGTGTCAGACAGGGATAAGGTCTTCACATGCAACTTCTGGCAAGATTTATTCAAGAACCTAGGAACTAATCTCAAGCTTAGCACTGCTTACCACAAACTGATGGCCAAACAGAGAGAGTCAATGCATGCCTGGAAAACTATCTTAGGTGTATGACTAGCTAACAACCCAAGAATTGGATGAGTTGGTTAGATTTAGCTTAATGGTGGTACAACACCAGCTATCATACTAGCTTAAAGATGTCACCATTCAAAGCTTTGTATGGATATGAAGCTCCACACTTGTCTTTTCTTATATCAACTGCCACTTCAGTAGACTCAGTTGAGAAACATTTGAAGCAAAGGGAAGGCATGTTACTGATTCTTAAGGACACTCTTACTAAAGGTCAAGAATGCATGAAGTATTTTGAAGACAAAAAACAATATGAAAGAGTTTTTGCAGTTGGAGATCATGTTTATCTCAAGTTACAACCATACCGCCGGGCTTCACTGTCTCTTAGAAAGAACTTCAAACTCTCACCTGGGTAGTATGGTCCTTTTCCTGTCACACAGAAGATTGTAACCCTTGCTTACAAGTTGCAACTACCTCCTGAAGCTAGGAGACGCCCTGACGCTGTACACACACCTTCTCCAACACTACCAGTGGTCGACCATGAAGGGCAAGTCATTGTCACTCCCATTGTTGTTTTGGGGTCAAGAATTCTAGCCAGAGGCAACCATTTGGTACCCCATCTACTCATCCATTGGTCAAATTCGACAGCAGAAGAGGCAACTTGGGAGGACTCTGCCAACATTTCTGCTCACTTTCCTTCCTTCAATCCTCGAGGACAAGAATTGTTTCATGGGAGGGGTATTGTCATGTAGCTGCCCATCTAGTTAGAATATACTTGTGTCTGTTGATAGTAAATTGTGTTGGGTGTACTAGAATTAAGGGTCAGATAATTCTCTTGTTGTAGCCGTTAGGATGACGCCAGTTGGAAAGCATCGACTAGTCATTTAGTTTCTCCTGGATTGGATTAGGGTTAACAAATATGTAAGAAGGAAACAATGGCGGCTTAGTAAAATAAATGAAACAGTGTTAGTTAACCTCTTCTTCTTCTCTAGGTTCGTTCTTTGAACAAGATTTCTCTCTTTTATTCAAATCTGTGTGTTAATTTGTTGTGGAAACACAACAGATGAATTACATGTAACTTATTCATTCATATTTATATGATTACAGAAGAAACAATAAACTTAAGATAAATAAGAAACTTTATCTTTGACTATAAGAAGGTTATCGTCTAGAACTGAATTGGTCTTCTGATATCTTATTTGCACCTACTTTGATTGCACGTACCATATATTCCAACACCCCCTCAAGTTGGACACGAAGAAGATTGTAGTGTGCAACTTGAACAACTACTTGAAAAAAATCTTCTAAACTTTGTAGCTTGATCTTTCATTACCGAGCTGACTTGATATTCTAACTTCGGATCTTTGCACCTGCTTTATGGTTAACTTTCACAAATAATAAAAAACTAGCAATTTCTTTTTACAACTATCTTGTTTCGGAGGGAGTCATGACTTCACTAATGGAACCAAAAATACTACAGAAGATTGAAAATTTTAAATCGGTGACATAAAATAAATCCACCGTATTAAGCATCCATAAATGCAGGGAGGAAGAGCAGATGACTTGATAAAACGTTGACTTTGCAACACAATAACTTAAGGAGTAATAGCCTAATCTGTGAGAATGGCTCATCAGTAAACCAAATAAAAAGTTGACGTTAAGAAAACGAAAGTGAAGCAAATATATTACTTACATGTATAATAAAGGTTCCATATACATATATATATATATATGTGAAAACCAATTAGAGAAGATGAAACATTGTTGATGAGATCATGTTCATCTAATACAGTGAACTGAAGAAATATAAAATCACTTCAATAGTTGTGAAACTTGTAAAAGCAATTAGGTTTGATTGTGAATGCCAGATGAACATGGCACAAAGAATGACAAAAGCATGCAGTTGAAGAAAAACTTGCCATGCTTTGAAGGCATAGGTGAAGAGATATACAAAAACTTAATTTTGATTCAATATCTCATTCGATTTATTCAAAATCAAGATGGAAACTGATCGGATTTCAATTAAAATTTCGAAATATGTGTAAGGAAAGAAACCGCCATATTCATTTCCAAGTTTTTTTGGAACATACGTGAAACCAGTAAAGCAATAGAAATATCAATCAATGTTAGGTTTTTTTGGAACATACCATGATCTGATACCATATTAGGTTTTGATACATAGACCAAAGCTAACATGGATATCATTGATTTTACAAACAATAGAAATATCAATCAATGATAATATAACAAAATAAATAAATCTACATACCGAAATGAGATAGGAGACGAACAATATTACGTGGTTCGGTCATCTCGGCCTACGTCCACGGAGAAACCCATAAGGGTGATTTAGATTGATCATTAGATGAAATCTTTGAGATGGATTACATGTAGCTTATTAATTCATATTTATAGGATTACAGGGGAAACAGTAAACTTCAGATAAATAACAAACTTTATCTTTGACTAGAAGAAGGTTATCGTCTAGAACTGAATTGGTCGTCTGATATCTTATATGCACGTACTTTGATTGTACGTGCCATATATTCTGATACGGGTCTACCATTAAATTGTTTAAGCCTACCAGAGGTTTGAGACAGGGAGACTCAATCTCATTTTATTTTTTCTTATTCTGCATGGAAGCGCTTTCGAGAACAATTATGCATGCTGAAATCACATGTTTGATAAAATAAATAAAATAAGTAATTTATTATTCAGGGATGAACAACTATTTATTGATTTTTAGGGTGAATGAAAAAACTTGCTATAACTTAGTTAACATGTTCAAAAACTTTGGTTAGTTTCAGGAAAACTTACTAATTTAAATAAATTTTAACCCTAAAACAGAAGCAAGCATAAGACAGAGTTAAGGATATTTTAGAAGTCACTGTTATACCTCTAAATGATAAGTACCTCGGATCTTCTTTTTTTACAAACAGATCAAAATTTGAGTGCTTTGAACCTTTGGTGGAGAAAATGAAAACCCGATTAGCCGGTTGAAAATGAGCTCATTTGAACAACGCTGGAAAAACTGTAATGATTAAGAATGTAACTGCCTCTTTGTAGCTTCATTTAAGATACAAGTTAAGATTTGTAATAAATTAAGAAAACAGCAGAAAGATTATTGGTGGGGGAATGATGAAAATGATCTACATGAGAAAGGTAAAAAAGGAATCTGCTTAAAGAATTGGACTTGTATTTGTGAATTTCTTGATAATGGGGGGCTAGGAATAAAAAATGGGCAGCATTTTAGTCTAGCAATAATTGCTACGGAGACTGAAAAAAATCATGACTCTCTTTGTGCCTCCATCCTCAAAGCAAAATACTACCCGAATAATGATATTCTCCACATAAATAATATCCAGAATAGGAATAATATTGGGTTTAGGAAGGACCGTTAACTGGTATCAATCAGATCAAACAAATCTATTTTTGGGAAGTAGGATATGACACTGTTGTTGACATACATAATGATTTTTAGACTCCATACACAATGCCAGCATTCCAAAAACCAAGAATGCATACACAGGGACTAAGTAAAGTCAGTGACCTGTTCACTTCACGTCATCCTTGAGATTAAGAAAAACTGGCAGAATCTTTCGATGCTCAAACCATAGAGAAAATTAGGAAAACAAGAATATCTAAACAAAAAAGGCGTGAACTCTTTATATAACCAAATAAACTCAATTTGAATTACAAACTACAATTGGAAAAAGATCTGGAGGATGGATACATCTCCATCTATTAAGAATTTTATTTGAAAAACAACCCACGCCATACTTCCCAATAGTACGAGGGTGTCAATTATCATTCCAGGCACAAACACCAAATGTAACTTAGGTAACGATGGTCAGGAAACACTCACTCACCTGTTTATGCAATGTAATTATGCTCAGTAAATTTGAATACATTTTAACTTTCACATGCAATTGTTACTAATGGTACAAATAATTTCCATGACTAGCTAAACGACTGTTTTGAAAGTCCAGATAGAGGAGGCTACGATATTGAGTGGTAGGTTTTGTAGCATTATCATCTGGCATATATGGAAGGCCATGTGTAATATTACCTTTTAAAAGTAAAATCAAAATAGTGTTGTTACAGTAAATAATATGATTAAGTTCATCAATGGTTACAAGACAATTAATCAAACAAGTTATAATATAATGCAATAATGTACTACAACCCCAAAAATGACGATGTTCTTAAATTTACCATGCAACGGTTAGGGAAGCCAATAGGAACCATGAACTTAAAACAATATTGTGTTAACTATGATGAATTCCACAACTGGTGATATTTGTTTGACCGTTTAGTGAGCATCAAAGAATCTAGAGGGTTACACGCAGACTGTATTACCAGAGATGAGCTAGAAAAAGCTGGAACTAAAACGAATTTTTAAAGGGAAAAAAAAAAAGTGGACACATTTTCTCTTTCACAAGAGATTCTCACCCCAACTCTCATGCTACTAATAGGAAAGTACTGCAGAAGTTATACAGAAGTTATACAAGATTAGTACAAACTTTGACAATAACACTAATTTTGATATAAATTCATAGCAAATGACTTTCTTTCAGTTATGAGATTTCAAGTAATTTGGACAACGAAATTAGTTATATTTGGTAATAAATTTGCTATCAAACATAACTGGTTAGACAGAAACCTTTAGGCTATCTTAACTTTCTTAAACATTTACACTTGGAGTGGTGGTGTAATGGTTTATCCTAATTCCTCCATCAATACAACATCGGTTCACTCTTTTTTCTAAGGGTGCACATCAACCTGCCAAACTTTCCCAACCTGACCGAATCGAGCCCCAAAAAAAAAAACGCAAAAAACCGAACATGATTACCAGTACGACCCTAGACGGTAAAGCTATTTTAAACCCAACCTTGGTACGATGCTACGCGGTTGAAAACTATTTTCGACCGACTCGATCCCAAACCAACCGTAGGTCTGAATCAGGTTTAATACCATCCGTCGGTACCATATCCATATATATATAGATTACCCTAATCTAAAAACTTCCACAAACATTTTTATCTCCATACTCCAGGCGCAGATAGGAGATAGGCCTGAAACCACCTTCTTCTCCTCTTCAATTGTTTTTCAATTGAATGGTTTGAATCAGTACCCCAAAAAACTACTGTCTGAATCTTCAGTTCTTCTCTTACATCACCACCTCACCACCATATGAAATATTATCATCTTTTTTCCCGTTAAACAAGGTGAACAGCGGTAACAACTCACCGTAATAGACATCAAAAATTTATATACTTTTTCATCTTCTAGAATTGCCGTGTTAAAGAGATTTTAGTAAGCAAGAGATAGTTTTGCAATTGACTTTTTAGCGTAATTTCACAAGAATCGATCTCTAGGGTTTCTTATATTTGGGTAAAATTTCAAATATTCTGATGAATAACGGTTCTTAATTATGTATCCCGACCGTGGAATTTGGGTTTTTTTCTTTTTTTTTTTTTAATTTTGGTGAATTCTTGTTTACTTGTTCATTGTTGATTCATGTGTTTGAATATTTCTAAAATCTAGACAAATACAATCATATTCTTCTTTGTTTAATCTGAAACAAGTATACTTTGTGTGATGTTAAGCTTAATTTACATAAATTACTCTGAGATGCCTAAGCTTAACTTAACAGTGTATTTATGATCGGTAAACCGCAAGTTAAACTGGACTAACCGGTCTCTGAATTGGGCATTTCACAACCGACCTGATTTAAAACTCACTACTAACTGTGGTAGCTGGAAAATAAACCGACTTGTATGGTTCTATGGTCGGTAGCGCTAAAAACCGACCCAAATCCACCGATGTAAACCCTTACTTTTTCCCAGAAAGAAAAAAATCCATTCATGAAAATCCCGGCAGTTATTTCAAAGTCTTCGTCATTACACCCCGTGATATTTTGGAATGATGCAACTCTGAATTGATCTGATAACGGCATATTGAAATATATTAAACATGATTTTGACACGTGGTACTTGTTGGATTAACTTCAACATAGAAGTCACTAACAAGCTGGTTAGGACAAGATTAGGAAATTGATGTAATCCTAAGGGAATTATAAGTCATCTAGTTCTAAGAAAAGGAAAGACATGTAATAAGGTAATAGGACTAGGAAAAGAAATTCATAGTTCTATATATATATGATCACCAAAATTGTGGTTGATCATATGAGCAAGATTAGAACTTGTGTTTAGTTTTGAGAGATTTTCTAAACATCAATAAAAAGAGTTTTCTTTATATAAGTTAAGTTTCATCATTAGTACTCTTTGTTTTTATGTGTACGGCAATAGATGGGACTCGCACACAGAAGTGTGTACCTTTGCCGATGCTAGACTGAGTACAACTACTAGTGGTGTATTTTTGTATGGATATGTAAATTCAATGTATACATATTTGTGAAATGCAGTATATGGTCCGTACATTTTACGAGATTGTATAATTTGAAGGAGAAAGGAGACAAAGTTTTGGTCAACAAAAATACTGGTGTGTAGTTGTGTAGTAACAGTCAATAACTCAATAGATATCAATGAGAGATTTGGAAAATATAAGATCATAACCATAAGATTGGGTCATTAGAGGGGACCAACTAAAGATGAAGTTGACGTTTGGGACCATTTACATTACATTAACAAAAAAAAAAAAGATTATCTGTGAATAAGTTCATTTCTTTATTGACTACTACAATGATCACTATCTGCTAGTAATACGAGTACTTAATTTGAGAATTTAGTGAGCACAAACAACATTTTCTTTTTTCTTTTAGCTTCTGTTATGTGCAAACATTTTAAAGCAAAACTTGCTAAAGATGGTATTTTCCATACCATTTTGGTGCTTTTGTAATGCGGATGTCTTTCTATAGTTTTGTGTATAAGAGAAAAAGTTGCTATGAATCCGCAAGTGCGCGATTACGCACTCTGAAAGCATCACTAAGCACTGAAAATCAAAGCTTTGACATGATATCTGAATTCCAACTCGGCCCAAATTGTACACACTGCCAAAATGTTAGAAAGCAATCTATTTACTTGAGAGGTTGCATATTCACTGTTTTAGTACTCTGTCGGTCCCATGAAGAGTTCTTCGATCGGTCCTTAGAATCAGGGAATCTATGGCGAAAACCCGAGTACGCAAGCAAAAAGTGGCCGGTAAGGTTCTTGTTTGAACAACCCAAAGTTTGGTTGGTTCAACTAGGTTACACCTCAAATTCAACCTTATTATGCAATTTGTTTTCGGTCCTCGAGTTATAACCCCAAAGGTATCATTACCCATCCACAAAAAACTCATTAGTGGAAATTAAACCAAGATATGGTGATTTGGTTCGTGGATCAACTGCTGCAGTTGACGCAGTCAAGTTGGATCAACATACGTTGTTGACACACTATGCGATATTTGGAAATTCGAGTTAACTAGAAGAGCAAGTTGTGTCGGTTGCTTGTTTTAGAGTTTTACTATATTTAGAGTTTCTTTGTGTTTTTAGAAATGTGCTTTATTTAGAGTTTGTTTTTATTAGGAAAGTACTTTAAGTGATCGTCAAGTTTGTGAGACTATAAGTAGGCTAGTAAGTCATGAGTTAATGTACACCAAACTGATTATCAATGTAGTCTTTTATTTGCTTCCGCTTGTACTCTCTCTCTCTTGCTCGATCCTACATTCGGTATCAAAATAAAAGTAACACAAAAACCGCATCAAAACAAAAGTAACACAAAAGCCCCAAAAAATTTGATGAAACTAATTTTAAAAATTGAAATTTTTATATCAATTTTTAAAAATTTGAGATTTTTATATCAATTTTGTTTAAGATGGAGTTTTACTTTTTGTACCACAAATTTAGTCACCTTAAATTTTTATGATTAGTTTTAATTTGCTTAACAATCATGGGAAAAGGAACCGGGCAGGCAGTAACGGTTACTTTCTTGGTACGGTTTCTAGCAAGTGTCTCCATACGACGCAATATCCGTAAAAGATCGAAAACCGAGAAAGCATAATGTTTCGGCATCAGGGAATTATAAGTAGTGGCTGCCGGTGGAATCCCACTTCACAACAGCAACAAGAGGTAGAAGAAGAAAGGGAAAAAACCATTATTTTGTTGGATTTGTCGTGTGAACACAGTTTTAATGGGTGGCCTACCATCTCAATCTCTAAATTACTCGAGTATGTTCGAGTGATTTCTCACCTCCTCTAACCGTGTCAAGAAACTGGATAAAATACACGTATTAAGATAAGTCGACTGTATTTAGGATAAGTCCTAATACATGTTTATCTTACCACTTGATGTTGTTGGCTATAAATAGCCCTCCCTGTATCCATATGTATATGTAATGAAGACAGAGAAATGAAAGCTGGAAACTAATAAAAAACCGTAGCTCTTCCTTCATCTATTCTATTGTGCACCTAGTTGTCTTCTTATATTTGTATACAACTCCACTAGTACCACTGATAGCTTACCTTATTAATACATAATACGTTATCAACACGATTTGCTCGATAACTGCGGACTACTCCTTTGGCCGTCTGGTGGAGAACGACGATGACAACTGCCGGAGACTATTATCTTTCTTTTCTGGCTCTCTTCTATGTTTCATTTATGATCAATACTGTTTAACTTTGTACCTGTTTAGCTTTGTACAAGTTTGTTGATAGTTTGTTTCTCTTTGTTACGAGCAGGGAACTAATTCCATCCCAAGTTGATAGTTAAATCTAACTTGCAGTTGCCTATCTTTTCAAATATCACTACTAATAGGTTCTGGTAAGTATGGAAAGGTCAGAATGGCAGTTCCCTGAACTTTGATATTTTTCTGATCATTTTTCTTTATTATGGTACTAACGGTTTTAATACCGATAAAGCGAGATATTGTTGCTTCCCTGAAGGATAGCATAAATTTAATTTTTCTCGGCTTTAATCTCCAGTTAATTTGAAGTAATTCCACCTGAAGCTGGAATATCGTGTAGCATAGTATGGATACAAAATGCGCGCTCCGCTAACCGGCCGGTCCCAAAAGTGACCCGTTATAAAGTGCTAGCCGGTTTCTATCAGCGGTCCCTGAAGTGACCTGACTAATATTGAGGAAATTTTCCTATAAAGCATGTATCCATTTGCACACTTGTAAATTAATATTTGGACGACCCCCGAGGGACGAAAATGAAGACTTATTATGTTGGTACCATGTTTGTACTTATGTTTTTTCTTTGTTTTGAGTTTTGTTTATTTTATTTACTTGTTTTGGAAATGATGGATTCCCGATGCAATCCATGAGATGTTGCCGATTCCGGAAGCAGTCCAACATGTAATATGTGGTTTCCTGTAGTAATCCATATTAGGCTCCAGAAGTGGTCTATGGGTTCCAGGAATAAGCCATAAAATTTTGGGTTCCCTAAGTAGCCCATGGTTACCAAATGTTTTTGTTATGGCTCTATTATTTTTCTCTCGTCTATCTGTACTAATGGATATGGATTCCTGAAGTAATTTATCCATATTTAATAGACGACAGAGATATTTGTCTCAAAGACAAGGGAACAATAAACACAAATTTTCGAACCATTTTTGTAACCTTGTAGAGGTCTTTCGAAATGTAAAATATCATTTTGGGTTCGAATAGTGTGATAGACGTATACATAAGGGCGTATATCATTTTATCTGGTGGTGTAGTATTTGCCTTATATTCTATCAGGTTCCAGAAGAATCTGTTGAGTTATAGAAATATTTGGTATTACCACCTTGCAACGATAAATGAGCATTTTTATGGAGTATTTTGTTACTTCATTTGTTTTTGTTCCAGAAGCACGTTGTAAAGAAGCGTAAGGCTCTCTTTTATAGGGTGTACCATAGGAGAATTCGAATAACCGAATTCTACGTTGTCATTAACCAGAAGTTTAATGACCCTTGAATTATTCATGCTCGGGCATGTGTGGTTTGGACACCCAACTTCTACCAAAATGAGTAGAACGACCCAAAATGCTCATGGACATCCTATACATAACCTGAAGCTTATGTCGAATAAAGATGCAAATCGTGTTGCTCTTTCTCTGAACATTTAGCTCTTTAATTGGCATTGACAATTGCATTATGGTAACCCGTTGTTGAATCACCAACATTAATCCCTAGAGAGGATTTAAGGTGGCATTTTGTAGGGCTTATTCACCCTACACTATGGACAATTTTTCAGTACTTTACGGTATTGATAGACGCATCTAATTGATGGTCTATTATTTATATTAACATGTAATGTTGTGTTTTCCAAACCTTTTTGCAAACCTTTTGGTTGTCTATCCATTATTGGACTTTCCTATTAAGTCCATTTATATTGATGGTAAATTGATAGGCTTTTGATGCTTTGCTTTCAGTTGGTGTTACATCGAGCATATAGTTAGCACATGTGCGCACTCGACATGGTTTAGTTGAGTTCTTTGTTTAAGCATCTTTAATTTATTGCTCGACCAACTATTTACCATCAATACTGGCTTGGGAAGCAACCTTACATTTCAAATTTACGTGTTTTGGTCCATGGAGTCACCAAACTATATATGTTGGTTTCGATTCATAAGACAATTAAAACCACGTCCTGGTAATGTCTTATTGAAGATGAGACTGTATTCCCGCCCTTAGGGGGAGGAAGTAAGACGTCAAAAAGGAACAGCGTGAAATGTCTCATCTCTTGTCGAGCCTGCATTTATTTTTGGGTACTTTTTGTAGTTAAATTAAAACCCAAAAACCATCATGAACAGAATTTCCTTTGAAAATCAGGCAATTATGGAACCAGAATTTTTCTAGAAATGAGATAGTAATATATCTGCCATGATCAGGATTACTAAGATGCCACCAGAAGTTGGCATGACAACCCGCCACCAGAAGTTGGCGTGACCAAGCTGATAACCTTTGAGATTCTTCTACTTTAATTAGGGGGAGAAAAGTCACCACAAGAGGATGGTGCGAATTATGTTGATAACCTAAAAAAGGTTCTCCAGCCATAACCAAGGTGAGAAAGACTGCCACCTGAAGATGGCAAGTATTATGTCGACAAAATTAAGGGTTTTTCTCTTAAAGTCATGGAGATGACAAGCACCACCTAATGGTCAGTAAGCAAAGTCGACATTTAAATAGGTTATCTGATTAAGTTTTTATCCTGTTCAAAGAAAGTTTGGTTGCCACTAGAATTGGCGTGAAACATCTCATTTATTTTCTCACACCAAGATATTGGACATAATTGAGGTGTTGGAGATTACTCGTGATTAAAACAAATAACTGCAGTAGCTCTGGAAAAATATTATTCGTCACTTGCTTGAGGATGCAGACACAAGAAGTTGTCACAGCAGGTTAAATCACGCATCTCGCAATGACCAAGTCGTGTGTTAAAACATGCTTGAGGCATGAATAACTGCCTCATATATGCCTCCTAATAGAGAATCCAATCACTCTTCTAAATATGTAGTGCTCTTGAAGAGACTACAGATAGTGCTCGTGGAGACTACCGGAATATGATTCACACTCTCTGAGTATATACCTCATTATAGATGAGGAGATGATAATGCCCCTGAAGTGGCGCTGGTACCAGTTGTGAAACTTTTATTAATTATGCATGCATTAGAGAAATGCGTGGGATCTATATAATTGTCGATTATTTATTACAATGGTGGTTGTGTACCCCTCTGCAGAGGAACATCGACATTGTGATCGGTAGGCATATGACATGTTCCCCTCAAACTGAGGTAGAGGATGAAATCTCTCGAAAAGCGCAAAAAGATCGGATCCGGCTCACACCGTAAAATTGTGAGGCCTGAATGTTACAGGTTGGTGTTTGAGATAAAGCGCGGAGATAATAGTATTATCGCTTTAAGTGCGATTGAGGGTTTCCTGCTGAACCCCGGGATTGGTTCTGTAAACTAAAAGTATTCTCCTAATATTGATGCACTTTAGCTTGATCGTCCCTGAAGGACTCTGATTGCATCTTGCTATGACTTATGATTGGTGATTATATTGAATCTTTGAAGGATTCGATCTTCTGAAATAAGTCATTATCACCACATAGGAGAAATTCGTGAACAATCCTTGTGTGTATTTTATGTTCTTTGGTATAGGTCTAATATCCGGATGAATTGATGATCATCTTCGGCTTCTTGAAAGCCCTTAATAGCACTAAAATCCATGCTTGAACTAGACTATGAGATCTCGTTGAAATTGAAATATTTCTCGGCTAGAAGTCCGAGAATATGCTAGCACAGACTAGAGTATCTAATTTTTGATACTGGTAATACTTATTGTGCTACTAAAATTAGCACCATTACTATGTAATTCCGAAAAGTGGAAAGTGATCGATCTATCTGATATGTACGTAGAAATAATACTTTATGGTCCAGAAGTACCATGTAAGAATATAATGCATGCATTATCTTGTTGTTCTAACTTTTATTTTGCAGGTTACACTTTTTGAGGATGAAATTAATTCTACGGTATTTATGAGTCTACAAAAGGCCTTTCATTGTTATGCCTGAAGTTAAAGCGGACAACTGAATTTGGTGTGCAATAATGGAGGATTTAAATGCGAGGTGTACATTACTAGTGGTGCACTCGGCGCAAGACCTGCAATCAATTCTCCATAAGCTGCAAATGGTAAAGCAGTTTTCTGAAGGCCATATAATATTTGCACCACCAACCGCTTTAAGAAATCATGCTTCAGGGGGAGTAAACTCGTAGAATCATTGGCTGAACTTAAACGCGTTGTACTCTTTTTCCTTCACCAAGGTTTTGTCCCGTTGGGTGTTCCTTGTCAAGGTTTTAACGAGGCAACATATGCGTGTTCAGCACCATTATCAGGCGACGTCCGTTGTACTCTTTTCCTTTAGTCTGGTTTCGTCCCACGTGGTTTCCAGACGAGGTTTTTAACGAGGCAACATTAGCATCGACGTCAGCATTATTATGAACTTTGGGCACTCAGGTTTTGTCCCAAGTGGTTTTCCTGGTGCGGGCGTTCAGGTTTTGTCCCAAGTGGTTTTACTAACGCCGTTTGTCAAAGAAAAACATTTTTTGGCGGCGACCACCTTCATTCTAAGCTCAGGTTTTGTCCTAAATGGTTTTCCTGACGCAACTTTGACAGAAGAAGCATTTCATGGCGGTGACCAACCTCAGTCTAAGCGCAGGTTTTTCTTGAACGGTTTTCCTGGCACAATTTTGAAAAAGGGGAGAAAATTCGTAACGACCATCATCACTTTAAAGATACCGGAGTTGTACTCTTTTTCCTTCGGCCAGTTTTTATCTCAATCAGATTTTTCTGGCAAGGTTTTTAACGAGGCAACGGATTTGCTCGGATTTTGTCCCTTCGGGTTTTACCAGCAAAGCTTTAACAAAGCACTATTATTAGAATAGTGGTCCAAGGGGGAGTGTCGTGTGAACACAATTTTAATGGGTGGACCACCATCTCAATCTCTAAATTACTCGAGTATGTTCGAGTGATTTCCCACCTCCTCTGACCGTGTCAAGAAGCTGGATAAACTTTACGTATTAAGATAAGCCGACTGTATTTAGGATAAGTCCGAACACATATTTATCTTACCACTTGATGATGTTGGCTATAAATAGCCCTCCCTGTATCCATATGTATATGTAATGAAGACGGAGAAATGAAAGCTGGAAACTAATGAAAAGCCGTAGCTCTTCTTTCATCTATTCTACTGTGCACTTAGTTGTCTTCTTATATTTGTATACAACTCCACTAGCACCACTGATAGCTTACCTTATTAATACGTAATAGGATTCTAATTCTGTCCTTAATACTAATCAAAGAAAGAGCGGTTTTGTTGTAAACGACTTAGCTATGTACTTTAGGCTTCGCTTTTGATTAGCCAATCGGCTATGAAGGAATTAATTATACAAGTAGTGAGCACATGCGATGCACGTCGGCAACATTAATTTTTCATTCCATATATGAAATGTGGTACTTTCATTTTATTTTTCAATTTAACCTAATATTAGGTAAAAACGGAAAAAAAATAATTAAAGTATCACTTTCAATGAAACAAAGGTAATCTTTCGTATCGAAACTAAAATCTATAGATTCTTCTAAGTAATTTCATAGTATATCAAGTGAAGTATTTGAGCATTATATAAGCAACATATAAAAAGTATATAAACTCTTTCAATTTACCTTTAAAATATAGCTATTTTCGGAGAATTATTAAAAAGTGAAAATTTGATATGGTTGTTTATACTCGTTGCGTACGTGATTGAAAGAGCTTTCCAAATATACAAAATTCACAAAAATCCAAGGTACCGTTTGGAAGATATGAAGTGTTAAAACATTTATTTTTATTTTTATAAAAATGACATTTCTGCAATTAGAACGATTTTATATATTATTATTTTCAAATTCCTATTCTGTTATGCGTTTCAGTCCTCATTTATATTTCTTAACTAAACAGTCCCTATTTTATTTAACATTTTAATCCCTAATTCGTTTGGTTAATCAAAAAAAAGTAAAGATTTCAATTAAGCTTGTTTGGCTTAAAGAGGGGGGAGATGTACTGGTGCTTTTTTTGTCACATCCAACTAGAACTGTTTAACTTAAACTAGTTATTACTAATGAAATCACGTTGCCTTTTCAGTTTGATTCAATATAAGTAGTTGATTAACAGTTAACACCCACTTTTTACTGTTTCTCATTTACCAAGAGATACCGAAATAACTGAAAAAGGTTCTCAGTCAAAAAGATCATCAAGAGCCTTTTCTAATCTTAATTTAAGCAACAAAGCTTAGTGATTTGGTGACTGGCATGGTTTTAGCGACCACAAAATATTCCTCTTTATTAACAATGGAAACCTGTTGGAAAATTGGATATCATAGGATGAAAAAACAGAGAACAAATAATGTTACAATACCGCTTTACGATTTTCTTCAGCAAATATACCTGCCATTCCCAAATAATTGGCGAGTATAATTAGTCACTAAAATAATACTTTCAGGATACAATGAAGCCTTGCCTTGAAAACTTTATTCAGTTCAAAAGTTGTACTCCCATGACCCAACCAAGAACACATAATAATTAGAATCTGATGATGCTTACACAAAAAGGAAATTAAAAAGGAAGCTAAAGATTGTGTTAAAATGGGAGAAAGCCTTCGCAATTTATAGAGGTATTGATGATGTTTTTCAGTTCAGGACTAAGATTGTAAAACCTGTATTTAATGGCCCTGCGAGGGGATAAAGCCATTTAAAAAAGTGATGAGTGCAAAAAAACCTCTTCGCTCATTGAGCAATTCAATATATGTATGAAATTCACTCAGAATGGTGCGTGTAGCAACAATCCCAAATATTCTGTTAATTCTATTTTTTGCCAGCATTATTCACTAATGCATGACTTGCCTAGTATTTTCCTATGCTATGTCCCCAGCCGAACTCCCAATATTGACATGACATGACGATTAAATGTTCACTCTCAGCCGAGTAGCGTGAATCTTCCGAAGTGTCAGCATTGAGAATCTGCGTGAAAATACTCACACAGGCTGCATCATCCTCTGACAAAGAGATTTTCGTGTCGACGCACTTCTAATTGAAAGTTAGCGCGATCGAACGCATTTAAATTCCTTAAGGAAAATCTGGATTGTTCATATCAGTCTCAAAAAATAATCACGGCCACACGATTTGGTCGCGCGATTTAACAAGCCTAGCCCACTCCTAGCAGAACTAGGCGGTCATCATGGTGACCGGAGGGCCTACTAATGCCCTGGCCGAACGGATTCCACCTAGTACACCCGCAGCGCTTCGAACGATTAACCCCAATGTGGGTGATCGCGTTGTTGGCAAAACAAGTTCAAACGAGTTAAGACCGGCAAAAACGGTCTCAAAATCTATTGCATCCGTCCAACTTAGCCAGCCTAGTTGGGCGACCTAGATCGCATCTCGAACGATCAAAGAAGTAACAATGTGTTCATTGGCGGCCCAACTCCCCCCTTGGTCGATCGACCTACCCGCGACAAGCCCATAATGCATCAAGTCGTTCGATCGAACTATGATGGACGTGGCCTTTTGAAAACCCTAATTTGTACTTGCGGCAGTATGCTACTGTCGCAAATCGATCATGACCACCCATCTTCGCCAGCCGAATTGAGTGACTTAGATCTAATTTTAGACGATCAAAGAGGCGCCAACATGGTCGCTGGAGGCTCACCTTTATAAAACCCTAAATTGAATAAGCGGCGTTACACAACTGTCACAAATCGATCACGGCCGTCCAACTTCACCAGCCTGGTTGGACGACATAGATCTAATTTTCGAAGTCCAACGAGATGCTTGCACATTCACGTCCAACCCATCTATGCGTGTACCTAATCGGCATGTCCAAATCAGTGGCAAATTCTACGAATCGTTTGGTCTAATGTTAGGGTGGCCGCACGGCTTCAAACCCTAAAATACGATCAACGACAGCGTATAACTGCCGCAAATCATCTCGTTCGTCCAACTTTGCTAGCATGGTCGGACGGTATAGATCGGATTTTAGATGACCAACAGGGTGACGCCATGATCACCGGCCACACTCCTTCATAGGGAGCGATCGACCAATCGATAACTCACCCATAAGGTCTTCAAACGATCACTTATAGGTGGCCGGTCGTGCTACTTCTTTTAAGACGTTCAATCTGTGAATAATTCGATCGAGCTCTAAAACAACGATGCTTCTATCACATCGACTATTTTCAGCTGCTTGTTTTAAAATAATGCTTCATACACATCGATTATAAACAGTGCTTCATAAACATTGATTTCACAAATAACTTTATTATTTAACCTAAAAGCACTATGTGCTGATTTTAGCGGCAAGTCTCATGACATGACCCATTGACTCGAGACATCAAACATGTCACAAACTGGGGGATGCTCACTGGGGTATTGGTCTGGTGGTTTACAGCGTGCGGTGTGCAACACGCCCATTACGAGAAAGTGTCAGGAAAGACGGACGGTTAACAATAATGAGAGTAGTGGTTGAACGTGTGATCAGTCTTCTTTCGTAACGGAAAAAAGATGATCACCACCTTCCGCACAAACCCACTTCTCCACTACTTCCTCCACTTCCTATGAGATCAGGATGCGCTCAATGACTTGTTTAAATAGGTTTTCAATATAAATTCGAAAAGTAGACATAACACAAGTGTTATCAACACAAGTAACCAGAAACCATTTTCTGATACAAGTCATAAACAACCACACCTTCATAATTCAACATTCTGATCTCAAACACCTTCTTCGCTTCCCTCCCTAAGATTAACCCTTCTCCTTCACCTTGAGACTTAATTGAATCTGGAACGGCCATTTCTTGCTTTAGACCAGAGTCTTACTGATTGATCTCTAGAACTCAAAAGTACTCATGTGCAGTACATTTGTTTAGGGTTTGAATTCGTTTCTCATCAACACACCCAAATTTACCAAAAACAGCAGAATCAGTTTTTAGCTTAAAACAACTGGCGACCACGGTGGGAGATTAATCTCTCGGTTACTTCAATTTTTTCGAATTCAAGATGGTGGATCTTAGGTCTGGATCAACGACAAATCCTGATGTTACTGCGTTGACAACACCCCTGGTGTCAACATTCCTGCTGGTGACGCCAATGTGCCGCTTACCAGCACGATCAACGCATCTCATGGCACTACATCCTCTACCACCAACACCAGCAGTGCAGGAAACATCCCCTCTTTGACACCTCCTATCACCAGAGCCAGAGCCACCGTCATTCCTAATGTTTCTTCAAGCGTGACACCCCCAGTTGTTACCAGAGCGGCTGCCACTCCTCCATCAGGGTGGGGGGATGGAGGAACCAGGGGAAGTCAACCTCCTATTACCATCGTTGATTTGATGGAAAGGCAAGAAGTTCTCGCTAAGTCCCAGATAGATATGGCTACAACTCAGAAGGAGGTACTTACTTTCCTCAAGACACTAACGGAGCAGTTACTACAAGAGCCATGTCAACCTGCGAAGCCAATAAGGACTACTTTTAACGCTCCTGGTGCAAGCACTGCAATAGGGAGATCCTTTATGGATAAGGAAGTGCGTGTTTATCCTAAACGTCCATGGGAGAGGAATCAACCGTCCAATTTCATCACTCGTGAGGATATGGAACGGCTTCTCCAAAATCAAGGCAAAGAAAACCCGGTGGACATGCACCAGCATCAACCTCCGTATCCTCCTGATGTGCAAAAAGTTCCTCTCCCGAGAGCGTACTCCTCCCCCAGTTTTCACTCTATGATGGCACTGGAAACGCTCATGAACATATCTCTCGTTTTCTGGAATCTTTGGGAGAGCACGAATACAATCACGTCCTCCGCCTAAAGGAATTTTCAAAGTCGCTTACTGGAAGAGCGTACACCTGGTACAAAAACATCGCACCAAACCGCATATCCAACTGGTGTGAGATGGTCACCACTTTCTATAAAAAATATTTCTTCGTGTATGAGAAAATCACTTTCTCATACTTAGGGAGAATGTTTCAACGAAACAACGAGCATCCAAATGATTACGTCAAGAGGTTCAGAATTCAAGCTTCAGATTGTCACGACCCAAATGTGACTGAGCAGCAGTTAGTGGAGTCATGTATTAACGGTATGGTTCATATCTATCGTGCTTTACTGGAAAACTTGCGTTTCCAGACTTTCTCTGAACTCCATGAAGCTGCTAAGCGGTAGGCTACGACCGCACCAACGCTGTTATAAAGAGCCAGACCGGCCAGGGGCGAAGATGAACGCGAAACTCGAGGAAACAGACGCCTCATCAACAAGCAATATAACGTCGGTCCTTATGTGAGAGTAGTAGGGAAAAGGAAAGCTCCAGCAGCGGAACAACAACCCAAGCGTGCAGCACCAGTGCAGACAACTCCATTCCGGAAAATCATGGCTAAGACTCCTATGTAAGAAACTGGAGATGCTGCTCCAGACTTCCCATTTCCAATGAACGAAGTCATAGAACTCCTGGAAGCACGGATTCAAGATAACGCCATCAAGCTACCTCCTCTCAGACGTCCACCAACCGAGGAAGAAATGGCAAATCCTAAATATTGCCGTTACCATAGGTTCGACAATCACCCAACCAGTGACTGCAACAAGTTAAAACGTATTTTCAATGAAAAGGTGGATGTAGGAGAACTCCAATTAGGAAATGAAGGTGTTTACAGAGATCCTCTTCCTGTCAGTAGTTGCATGATTTTTGGGGACTCCGTCCACAAAACCGTACAGTCTATGATGGAGCACTTATGTGAAATCCCGTATTTCTCTATGGCGCGGCATCAAGACATATTTTCAGCCCTCAACCGTATTGTATCAGGCAAGCGTTTTTTTCTAGTCAAGGAAGTCGCTTCCAAACCCCAATCTTTCCTGGAACGCGCGAATGATAGATGCAACTGCGACTCTTAACCGTCGCTCATTTGAAAGATGTCGAGTTCGACAGCATACTGATTGATGTGACCTCTGACGTCAACATTGTCACCATCAAGACTCTGAGAGCTGCAAAGATTTCAAAGCAGGAAGCTGTTCACATCCCAACCACAATCAAAAATTCGGAAGGAGAAGCCCGAGATGCTTACGGGTACATTGATCTTGGAATTAAGGTGGGAGATGCTCTAACACACGCTAAATTTCATAAAGTTAAAGAGTACCCGAATTATGATATAGTCCTGGGACGCTCATGGATACACAACAACAAGGTGAAGCTAGGAGTATGTCCTTTTCCGGTGTCTATACCTGAAAGGATCTCCAACAAGCCATCCAATCCCGAGGACT
Organism: Papaver somniferum; assembly: GCF_003573695.1. Taxonomy (NCBI): domain Eukaryota; kingdom Viridiplantae; phylum Streptophyta; class Magnoliopsida; order Ranunculales; family Papaveraceae; genus Papaver; species Papaver somniferum. The sequence continues at coordinate 187,178,970 of NC_039359.1, read as the reverse complement.
AATTGTTGTCGTATCAACAACTCTCAAATGTGACGCAACTTCCTGGAGAGAGCCGGTCAACATACGTTCGAAGATTCCGAACTCAAGTAAGTCTTATTGAATAACCCTTTTTGCAATCAATCACTCCTCCTTCCGCTAAGGCTTGGGGACTCGCTTCGATCAACAACCCAGCCGCTGCTAGGAGATGTGAATGGAATGCCGGTCCTTTCAAATGCTTTGTCAAAACTTTAGATGTTGTCTCAGTAAAAGACAACGAGTCCCAGAATCAAGTAGTTTTACAACGCCCAAACCCATTTCAAATTGGAGATATGGTAGTGAAGGTGACCGCGTTTCAAGTTGGAGATGTGACAGTGAAGGTGACCGCTCAGCCTGATTCGCCTACAGAAAGGGAAGACGAGCCATACCTGGTGGAAAATGTTATCTTAGGCGGTTACTTCAAGATCATCAATGCTGAAAAACTGGAAGGCGTGACAATTCACTCACGATGGCTCAAGCCTTTAAATACCTAAAACAATGTGCTACCTTTTCCTCCAGCTTTCTCCGTAGTATTTCCTCAAGCAATTTCCTCTTTCATGCAATATTTTTAATTCCTCCAAAATGATTGCACTGCTTGCATTCATAATTATTAGGGTTTTAGTTTGTCAATTAATCAAAGTATTATTTTCTTTTAGAAATCTCTTTACTCTTGAATCATGACACAAAGTCTTGAGCAATCCTAAACCCTCATCATTACCCATCAGTGCAAACCAGAAAGACAAAACCCTAAAAAGAAACATTCCATATCTTTCGAGAAACATTGAAGGAATACATGCAGAAAGAAAAAGGGGCAACGAAATCGTATGATTGTTAGAGCAAGCGCTTTGAAGAGCAGTCTACTCCAACAATAAAGCAACCTCTCGATCACCACATGATTAGGTGGATTTCAACACGTTATCAATTGGAGAAAAGGCAGGATCGTGGTCAATCTCTGGTTTCCATTATCGCATCCCCTTTATTATTTTTAGGGTTACAGTGCACGATCACGTAAAAACGCATCACCACTTATATGTGTCGGCTGCACGAATTGTTGGAATGGGGAGATTCTATTATAGCCCTAATGGAAAACTCCGCAGTTAGGGTCTCAAGATAACATGAATAAAAAGCCATTTTACAAACCAAAAAAAAAAGAACTTAAACTCAGCCGCCACTTAGTATAAGGAGGAAGTGTTTACAAGATACGAGGAAGTACTCAGCTAAAAAGAGGAAAAGAATAAGAGGGAACAAGGAGATCTAGTCATCAGAGAGATCAACAGTGCCTTCGCCGAGCCGTCACCAGAAGCTGCTTCAACACCTTCATCACAAGCCGCTACTGCGTCCTCTCCGGGATCTGCTTCAACCTCCATTTTGGATACTGCTTCAGCGTCCTCTGTAGGAACTGCCTCCACATCCTCCTCGAAAACCACCGCGGTTTCTCCTTTAGGAACTGCACCAACACATTTTTCCGCTTCGACGTTCTCCCCGGAAGTCGCTTCAGCGGCCTTCTCAGAAATTATGCTGACAACCTTTGGATATTTGGGTTCGTTCACATCAGAGTCAAGGATTATGACGTCATTTTGGATCGGATAATCACACTTATCTTCACTTGGAGTCCATTTATGTTCGATCCTTCGCCACTTTAGCCGAGCTGCAAATCTCTCAGCCCTCGCGCTCGTCGGCGGCTACGACGCTTCATCATGCCTCCATTTCTCCTCCATGTTGACTGAAGCCAAAAAAGCTTGAGTACGCTCTCGAACGATGCGCAAGTGCAGAAAAGAATACCCTGTATGGCACGACCAGCTTCGCGAAATGGAGAATCTATTTTGGCAATCACCTCCTCGAACGCATTGGCCTCGGCTTTGTCGACTTCAAAGCTCTTTTCTGGAGAAGTAAAAGAATAATCGTCACCACAGTTCCCATAATGTACTGCAAAAAGGCGTTATAATTATATTAACAACTGGTATAAAAAAAAATCATCGCAATCAAAAACTAAATCGCATGATGAACATGGAGCAATACCTGGAACGAAGAAGAAAAGCAATTCTGCGATGGCAGGAGGCCCCATCGTCCTCTTTATATTTCACAAATCAGCAAGATCCCGGGAAGAAAAGGAGTCTCTACTAGCCGTGTAAAAAGGCTCTAGATGCGGGATAACAATCAAATAGATTCTTATCTATCTGAAGACAACTTACATTCACTAAAAGGAAACGTATCTTTATCAAAGGATGAGCCGGCTCTAATGCTTACTCCGCAATAGCGTTGCTATTACATGCTAAGCAGAGAACTTAATGTTGATGGTGGTTTTCAGTTCAGGGATAAAATTGTAAAACCTGTATTTAATGGCCCTACAAGGGGATAAATCCATTTAAAAAAGTGATGAGTGCAAAAAACCTCTTCGCTCATTGAGCAATTCAATATATGTATAAAATTCACTCAGAATGGTGCGTCTAACAATAATCCCAAATATTATGTGAATTCTATTTTCTGTCAGCATTATTCACTAATGCATGACTTGCCTAGTATTTTCCTATGCTATGTTCCCAGCCGAACTCCTAATATTGACATGACATGACGATTAAATGTTCACTCTCAGCCGAGTAGCGTGAATCTCCCGAAATGTCAGTATTGAGAATCTGCATGAAAATACTCACACGGGCTGCATCGTCCTCTGACAAAGAGGTTTTCGTGTCGACGCACTTCTAGTTGAAAGTTAGCGCAATCAAACGCGTTTAAATTCCTTACGGAAAATCTGGACTGTTCATATCAGTCTCAAAAAATAATCACGACCACACGATTCGGACGCACGGTTTAACAAGCCTAGCCTACTCCTAGCAGAACTAGGCGGTCATCATGGTGACCGGCGGGACTACTAATGCCCTTGTCGAACGGATTCCACCTAGTACACCCGCAGCGCTTCGAATGATTAACCCTAATGTGGGTGATCGCGCTGTTGGAAAAACAAGTTCAAACGAGTTAAGACCGGCAAAAACGGTCTCAAAATCCATTGCACCCGTCCAACTCAGCCAGCCTAGTTGGAAGGCCTAGATCGCATCTCGAACAATCGAAGAAGTACTGATGTATTCATTGGCGGCCCAACTCCTCCCTTGGTCGATCGACCTACCCGTGGCAAGTCCATAATACATCAAGTCGTTCGATCGAACTATGATGGACGTGGCCATTTCAAAACCCTAATTTGTACTTGCGGCAGTATGTTATTGTCGCAAACCGATCATGACCACCCATCTTCGCCAGCCGAATTGAGTGGCTTAGATATAATTTTAGACGATCAAAGAGGCGCCAACATGGTCGCCGGCGGCTTACCTTTGTCTCTAGCTGATCGAAGTACATGTGGTGATCCAGAAGCACGTCGAACCGCTCTCCCAAAGTAGGGAGATCGCGCGCTTATAAAACCCTAAATTGAATAAGAAGTGTTACATAACTGCCGAAAATCGATCACGACAGTCCAACTTCGCCAGCCTGGTCGGACGACCTAGATCTAATTTCAGAAGGCCAACAAGATGCTTGCACATTCATCAACAACCCATCTGTGCGTGTACCTAATCAGCCTGTCCAAATCAGTGGCAAATGACATGAATCGTTTGGTCTAATGTTAGGGTGGCCGCACGGCTTCAAACCCTAAAATACGATCAACGACAGCGTATAACTGCCGCAAATCATCTCGTTCGTCCAACTTTGCTAGCATGGTCGGACGGTATAGATCGGATTTTAGATGACCAACAGGGTGACGCCATGATCACCGGCCACACTCCTTCATAGGGAGCGATCGACCAATCGATAACTCACCCATAAGGTCTTCAAACGATCACTTAAAGGTGGCCGGTCGTGCTACTTCTTTTAAGACGTTCAATCTGTGAATAATTCGATCGAGCTCTAAAACAACGATGCTTCTATCACATCGACTATTTTCAGCTGCTTGTTTTAAAATAATGCTTCATACACATCGATTATAAACAGTGCTTCATAAACATTGATTTCACAAATAACTTTATTATTTAACCTAAAAGCACTATGTGCTGATTTTAGCGGCAAGTCTCATGACATGACCCATTGACTCGAGACATCAAACATGTCACAAACTGGGGGATGCTCACTGGGGTATTGGTCTGGTGGTTTACAGCGTGCGGTGTGCAACACGCCCATTACGAGAAAGTGTCAGGAAAGACGGACGGTTAACAATAATGAGAGTAGTGGTTGAACGTGTGATCAGTCTTCTTTCGTAACGGAAACAAGATGATCACCACCTTCCGCACAAACCCACTTCTCCACTACTTCCTCCACTTCCTATGAGATCAGGATGCGCTCAATGACTTGTTTAAATAGGTTTTCAATATAAATTCGAAAAGTAGACATAACACAAGTGTTATCAACACAAGTAACCAGAAACCATTTTCTGATACAAGTCATAAACAACCACACCTTCATAATTCAACATTCTGATCTCAAACACCTTCTTCGCTTCCCTCCCTAAGATTAACCCTTCTCCTTCACCTTGAGACTTAATTGAATCTGGAACGGCCATTTCTTGGCTTAGGTCAGAGTCTTACAGATTGATCTCTCGAACTCAAAAGTACTCATGTGCAGTACATTTGTTTAGGATTTGAATTTGTTTCTCATCAACACACCCAAATTTACCAAAAACAGCTGAATCAGTTTTTACCCCAAAACAAGAGGGTTTCATATTTAATTGAGATGTCTCTGCATCTCCAATAGAAGCCTTCAAAAGACATACATTAATGATGTTTCATGAAAAAGATACTTATGGGAACAAATTTTTGGAAAACCGAATTAGGTTTTCAAATTCAAAATTATAGAAAAATTTTGGAAAATCCTTTTTCATACTGGTAAACATTTATGAAAATATTTAACAAAACCTTCGGTAACATAGGAAAATTATGGGTGAGGTGTTAATAATACAATTTCAAGCTATGTTTAAGGTGATTGTTGTTTGGAAGCGCCTCTCTTCACCTGATATTACATCTTGGAAATTGGTGGTTGAAATATAAAACACAAAGTCCACATATTTTTACCTATAACGCAAAACAAAATCATATTTGATAGGAATGCAAGATCTAACATAAACAATTACATAGAAAAATCTCTTTTAGTACAAATAAATCTTTGCTAGAAAATACTCCCTCCAATTCTAAAAAATAAATAGCACTTTTTTTATATTTTAACATAAAAATAGGTCAAATTAAAAAAACGACAAATATTTCTTTTCAAAAAATAGAGGGCCTAACAAAGACCCACGGAAAACTGTGGAGTGCGAGTCTAAGTAACAGTATGATATTGTGCGTTTGGGTTATAGCCATAGGGACTATGTTAGTGTGCGCTTGGATGACAACGGTTAGACCCACATTTTTGTATTTGTAGCTCAGTAGCTGCATAGACCATGTGAAGTTTTTTTTCTTCTTTTTTTCGAAATAAATAATCTCACAACACGTTCGAAGAATTATGTATTCTATGACCCTTCTGCTACTTCATGTGGGTCTACATTATCTATACCCACTACCTCTCCTTTTATTCCGATTTTTTTTCCAGCTCACCATCATTTGATGACATACTCAACAATGCCCCCATCTTCTTGGAAAATCAATCACACCACCCCATTTTGCGTATTTGCAGTATTGGACCCACTTCAACATTCCCAATGCCTAGATTCAATTTCTGGAGTATATTCTGCTGGCGACCTAGTAAAATGAATGCAGCCCAAATAGGGGTGAGATTGATCAGATGATGCACCAATTCGACAGTGCTACGTAGCCCGGGGGTTTTTACATCACATAGATACACCCCTATGTGGAATTTTCATCTACGGTTGATCTCCTCCCATCCTACCCCACCTGGAAAAACAGTGGCATGTTTAAAGATTGGACCAACCAAAAGATGCCACATAGTGGTGTACTTATGTCGGGTAAAAAAACCTGGAGACCATCTATCATTTTCGACACCAACTGGTCCAATTCCAAGCTCGAGTCTGATGTACTCGAATAACTCTAAGAAGTTACGGCTACATAAAACCTAACCAAAACCGTGAATAGAAATCAGAACCGCCAGTTTGTAACCGAATCCGACCCAATGATATAATTTATGGTTTAAGTTCTGGAAAACCAACGGAATTCAATTTCGATTCAGTCATTTCCCAAATTGTATCGAATCGGACTGTTTGTATCGAAATTTATATAATTATCATACCCGTTGATTTTTTTAGGTTAATAATTCCATTTGATCAGCATTAACTCTTCCTCCTTTTTTTTTTCTTTTCTTCTTTACATGATCAAGTTCATAAAAGAATCTCCTTCTTCGAGCCCACGGGTCCACCACTCTCTATTACTACCTACTTAAGCCTAAAACTATCATTACCTTTATAGTTTTCTTCTTCCTCTTCTTCTCTATCAACTGTATGCACCATCAAAACTACATCAGTAGAACCTTAGAAGAAATTATTGGATATCGTTGACTGGATAGGTAGATTTTATCATATTATTTCTTTATTCTTCTTTGATTATATGATGTTACGTGTTCGGTTGATACAACATTAAAAATTAGGGTTTTATAAAATTAAAAATATTTGGGAATTATTCAAATTTAGGTTTGGTTAGATTCATTTACATATTATTATCATCTGGGTTAAAGTTAATTTCTTTAACTTTTTTCCATACATTGTTTCATTTTGGTCTCAACTTGCATTAGGTATGTCAAGACTGTAAACTTGAATGCAATAGATATGGAAGAAGGATAATTTCGAAAAATTTATGACATTAATTAATTAGATTCATGATATAATTACAACTGAACTGGTTAACACTATTCTTTTGCATGTTGCGTTTAATTTTTGCTTACTTGGTGTTCCATTTATTTATTTTCTTTATTTTATTACTGAAGGTGTTTTTATGATGTTGGTAAACAAAATGGTCGAAAGGCAATAAGTGATGTGAAGCTGATAAGCGTGGAAGAATATTGGAGAACAACGAAAGGGTACTAGTTGGCTAGATGCAAGGAGGAACCATAACTATGCATGTTATTGTTCAACACTCAATGATAGACAAGAAAAATGATAACTTCATGGAGCCCTATGAAGCCTTAATATGCTTTGTGTATCTGCGTGCGGACAGTTGATAATCCTATGACTATGAGTGCCTTGATTCTTGCAAACACTAGACTAGTTTGTTTAACAAAAATTTATCACTTCAAAAGTTTTAGCCTTTAAGTGAATCGGCAAATCCGGATAAACCCACTTTGCATCGAACAAGAGGTTTTCAAATTATATGATGACTAACTCATCCAAATTTTGATCTTCTTGTTTTACTACTATGGATAACTACATGGCAACAATTTTCATCAAAAAATATGCAATGGCTGCTCATGTCACAGCCTCTGGACTCTTAGATGTTCATTGAAAGCAATTACAAAATATCAGTTAGTTTAAATTTCCTCTTTAGTGTGCTTGGATATAATAATAATAGAAGAACATAGGAAATCCTTATTCTGATTGGCTTTCAACCAAATTTGGTCAAAATAACTTTCGCGGATACCATATTCTGTATATCCTCCTAAGCCCAAACATCTAGTTTAAGTGTAGGCATCAAGTCCAAGTTTAGGGATACTCTTGAATTTATGTAACTTAGCTAATGTACCCCTTGAGGAGCATTGGATCTTTGAGGAGGTGCCCCCTCAAGCCTATAAATATGTAACCTTAAGAAGTCTCAAAGATAAAGATCCCACCTTGATCTCCTCAAGGTCCCAACTTGAAGATTATCTTAATAAAGTGCAAGCTCTTTCTCCTCTTTACTTATGTTTGAACTTAGTAGTGAGTTTATCTATACTTATACTTGGTATGGTTATTATAATTTTTTAGCAACTACATTATAACGCCGACTAAGAGGATATTTTAACTCAACCTCATGCAATCGGGAAAAGAATTCTTGTTAGTCACGTTTTAATTCGATTTCCTTTAATATTATCTAAAGTTCATTAAGTTTTCACGCTCATTCATTACTTCGCAAAATTTACTTTCATTTCAGTGAGTTTTTTTATATAACCTAAGTTCTTTTATTGTTAAGCATGCATTTTACTTATATAAGATCATGTCAAGAGAAGTTGTTTTGTGAGTTCTCTATTTGAGGAACACATGTGTGAAAACTCACCGAATGATCACATCCGACGGTATAGAAAGATGATACATGACGTTTGAAAAACAAGTGACGAAAATCAAAATGGATGAGTTTTTGTGTGTGAAAACTGTTTCTGTTGGTTTTGGTAAATTTGGGTGTGTGGATGAGAAACGAATCTAAACCCTAAACAATGCACTGCACGGGAGTACTTTTGATTCGAGAGATCAATCTGTACAATCCTGGCCTAAACCAAGAAATGGCTGTTCCAGGCTTGCTTCGGTCACAAAGTGAAGGAGAAGGGTTGGTCTTAGGGAGGGAAGCGAAGAGAGTGTTGAGACCAGAATGGTTAATTCTGAAGATGTGGCTTGTTTTATGACTTGTATCAGAAAGTGGAACTGGCTTGTAGAGTGAAAAGCTATCAGTTCTTGGTGATTTCCGGATACTATGTTGTTGCCGACCAAAAACTTGTTTTTTTGGTGGAAATAGGTGAAGCCTATTTACACAAGTCATATTGAAACGTACCCTGGTCTCGTAGGAAGTGGAAACGATTGAGTGGTGGAAGAATGGAGTAACGTGTAACCGTCAGACATTATGCTTCCATGACGAAGGAGGTGAATCCGTTTACACCGCTACTTCTCACCATCACTAATTTTCCCGCTTCATGACACTTACTTGTAACGGGCGCATTGCACGCCGCACGCTGTAAACCTCTAGACCAATACCCTGATGAGTATCCCCCAGTTTGTGACATGTTTGATGTCTCGAGTGTTTTCGTGGAAAACATGTAGCACTTTGCTACGTGTGGCAAGTCAAAGTCAGGGGACTTGCCACAGGAAAATAGCAGGTGATGTTATTATGCTCGTTTTGGATGGTCGCCTAAAACTTGCCACAGGCCTGTCAGTTCGGTAGCGAACTTGGACGACCGGGATTACATCTCGTGGGGAAGGGTAGCCGTTGATTATGGATACTTTCTGTTGGCGCCTGATAATGGTACAGTGGCACCAGTGGTACTGCGGCATGGCATAGTTCGCGCATGCCAGTGGCACAATGGTGCAAGTGGCGCCTGGCGTAGCCATGGCCACTGGATTTAGGCGGCTGGTCGCCTAAAACTTGCCACAAGTCGGTCAGTTCGGTAGCGAACTTGGATGGCTGAGATTGCATCTCATGAGGAAGGGTAGCCGTTGATTATGGCTACCTTATGTTGGCGTCTGATAATGGCATATCGGTGCCTTTAGTGCATGCCAGTGGCACTGCGGCATGGCTGGCATAGTTCATGCATGCCAATGGCACGGTGGAATGGCTGGCATAGTTTGTGCATGCCAGCGACACTGTGGTGTAAATAGCGCCTGGCATAGTCGTGGCCACTAAATTTTTGGCACATTGGTGTTAGAATCAAATGTGGTGTGGCAACATCAGTTTCAGTGGCCACATCGATCCCAATATTCTATGGAACATTGTTTGGCTCGGTTCGCGTAGCAACTTTGCCTAAATTAGGGTTTGGCATGTCGAAACCCTAATTAACGCATATGGCACGCGACATGTGGCTGTGGCACAACGGAGTTTCATGTAAACGGTGCCAGAGGCATGCCAAAAGAACCATAGTCAGGCCGTTATGTGAAAATGTCCACATGAATCAATATTTCCACGAGTGGCATGTTGTGATGTCTTTATTAGGGTTTTCACGGCTCGTGGCATGTTGTGGGCCCGAAGTGGCATGGTTTGTGCCACGACTAGAAATTAGGGTTTCATCCACCACCACTAGAGCATGGACGTGCTTCTGGTTAGGATATCCAAATTGAAGTCCATTATGAAGCTGGTCACGCACGGAGAGTGGTTTAGCAGGTTTGGCATGCTGTCGCGGTAAGTGGCGCGTTTGGCATGTGCACTTGGCATGCCTGTTTGGCGTGTGCGATTTGCATTCTCGTTTTGGCATGTTTGGCGCGGTTTTGGGAAGCTAACTTGGTATGGAGACCTCTTGACACAATTTCCACCTCTTTTAAAGTTGTGGCAGGTTTAGAGTAACCTGATTGGTCAATGAAAGTAGGGGCGGCCAAGCACGGGCGTGGCTACCCTTTTGGCGCGTGTGGTAGGTTTAATGTGACCTGATTGGTCGATAGAAAATAGGGCCGGCAAGCTACAACTCATTGGGAGTGTGTTTTAAAGTGACCTGATTGGTCGGCAAAGTAATAAGGGCCGGTTGGGTAGCATGGGGCGTGGCCAAGTGGCGTCGGCTAGCCTATGGCATGGCCACGCCTCCCTTTTTGTTGCTCCTACTCTGTGGCTCTATTTATTCTTTGCTTTATGACTGAGTATTCTATGCAAGGATCTTAATCTTTATACTTGGAAATTTGCGCTACTCTGTTATGAGTGAACACAAACCCGTTATCCCATACCAATGTTAAGAGTTATGCTGGGGAACTGAACACGGGAAAAGTACTCAGGGAGTCTTATATTAATAATTAATATAGGCAAGGCGCCGAAATTTACAAAGCATCTGGGATTGTTGCTACATGCGCCAGTCTGGATAAATTTCATGTAAACATATTGAACGGCTCAATAAGTGTGCCAGCGGAGAGGTTGACACTCATGGCTCCGCTTCCTTACAGAGTGACGTCACATCAGATGCAAGGTTTTACAACGCTAAAAACCACCATCAACAATGAGGTACTCAACAAGTTAGAAGAAATAGGTAGACTATCAGGAAAATGGACAATATGTATCAAAACTCCAAGGCAAGTGATGTCGGACGGATCGATAACAAGTAAAAAACTCGTGAAACTAGAGGTAACATTAAGATACATGCAGAAGATGACAAAACACACAAATGATAAGGGAGGAGCCACAAAAAATTCATGAAAAATCAGGCTAAAAGTAGAAGAATAGTTAGATACTCAGAATTAGCAACCAGATATTTATTAATATACCTTGGATAAGTTCTTATTTTATTTTCCTAATGAATGGTTGAGATAACCATTTTATTGAAAAATTCAGATTTAAATGATTTTATTATTGTGATTATCAGTTTTTATATTTTTTATTTGCATTGTGACTGAGAAGTTCTATAATGCCTTCAGAAGTAGAAATATAACACGATGCACTCTAAATGGTAACGTGTAAAAGGATATGTCAGACCAAAGAAATACAACAAGTACATGGTTGATGGTTATATGTTCTCACCTAAGTCTTTTTATACAAGATGACGGTGTTTGCATAAAAGAAACAACCACAGGTAGAACAATCAATAAGGATAAAAACCTCGTTGATGGTGTAACCAAGTACTATGGTATGGTTTACCGAAACTTAATTATACATATTTTTCAAAGGTGGTGTTTGTTACGACTGGGTGAAGGTGGAAAAAAGAATCATGGCGTAAAATTGTTCTAATTCTAACTTCGTATTTATTAAGTTGAATATGTTCAGGAGTTCATAGAGTTACTTTGATGAACCCCCGATACTCGACTTTAAGGCTAACTTCTCAAGTATTTTATTTCAACATATTTGAATGATCCTGATTGGTTTTTTGTAATTCACTCAATGAACCATACAAGTAAATGGATTATTGAAACCGGAAATCAAAGAATGTAGGTTACCCTAGAAAATAAACCCCAATATAAATCTTTGTTGCACCACACCATAATTAACAACTGTTGGTTGTGTTGTAACTTGAATTTTATGATCCTATTAAGCTTTTTACTGGGTTTAATCTGGTACTAATTGTGTTTGTATCTTATACTTTATTTTGTTATTGGTCTGTAAATTTGTAAGTTTTGACTGATGATGCATGTGTTTATAATATTTCTTAATGCTCCTTACTGTTAGTCATGTGCAGATTAAATGTTTAGTGACCATGTGTATGGTTTTATCATCGCTTACTTCATATTTTTATTTGTAATATGATAGAACAACCAGAGAGAATCATTTCTCGAGGTACGTCATGGCAGTAGGATGTACACAACTCTTCATCAAAATTTAAAATTTTAATGAATATCGACATTGAGGATTGCAAGCCTGTGGGAGCTTTTGCTTCTACTTTATCTGCTACGATGGGAGAGCTCATATTCATATCGTACACTTACTGGAAAAACGTGTTGAATAATTTTAAAGATAATGTTTGGACAAGTTTGATGTTGTTTTTATTATTTTTGCATTGTTCACATATGCTTGTTCTTTATTATATGTTACCTTAGTCATGTTTATTGACATAAATCTCTATCCAGGGTGGGGGTGTGGGGGTGGTAACATGAATTGGATGTGAACCCAAAGCATTACCGTGTTGCTTCTACTTTATCTACTACGATGGGAGAGCTCATATTCATATCGTACACTTACTGGAAAAACGTGTTGAATAATTTTAAAGATAATGTTTGGACAAGTTTGATGTTGTTTTTATTATTTTTGCATTGTTCACATATGCTTGTTCTTTATTATATGTTACCTTAGTCATGTTTATTGACATAAATCTCTATCCGGGGTGTGGTGTGGGGGTGGGAACATGAATTGGATGTGAACCCAAAGCATTACCGTGTTGTTATTGAACCAGGATTATGACTTACATAATAAGTATAATAAAATCAATTGTTGGAAGAAACCTACGAAGATCCGCAATATCTAAGGGGGTTTCTGAAGTGGTTGAATCAACTCAACTGGAGAGGTTTGCAGAACAATTATTTTCTTGTGAGCATATTATAAGTTAAATAACATAGTTTGGAGCAAAATAAGTTTGTGCTTGATAATCTCCCAAAAAAAAACTCAACATTGTTTTCCCCGAAACAAAAAAAAAAAGTGGAAATTACAGGAGATAATGATATAATCAGTAAATAGGTAAAAAAGAAAAAAAAATGATCGTTTGGATATTCAAAATTATAGAATTAATATTATCGAGTTGTTGGTGACTTTTATTTTGAAAGATTTGACATGTAAACTCAAATTAATTTAAAGAATTTAACACGAATAAACACCTATAACCTTGATCTACACATGAAAATACCATGAACCTTGAATTTGTGCTCATTCAGAACACGCTTCAAAAAAAAAAAACCTAGAGGATAAGAAAGCCTTGCTAGTTTGAGGCCTAGCCAAATTATTTGACGCCTACTACTAAACGACAAAATTGGACATTTTGAAGTAATTTCAAAAACCTCTTATCCACATATTTTTGTTAATGGATATTTTTCCCATGAATAATTAGTGTTAATTAATTGTATTAGTTAATTGATTAATGAAATTATAGTTAGTTTTAGATAATTAGTTTGTGTGTTTGTTATCATCTAATCGCCACATCAATTTATTGAGTTTTATGAAAAAAACTTAATGACTCATACATCAAGTTTTTTAAGCATTAAGACCCGTGTTTAATTGATTTTTTCCATAATCCACGTTTACTTCCATTTTTCTGAAATCTAATCAGAGTCGGTGGATATGTCAATGAACATCAACCAATTCTGGGCGAAGCTCATCATTTCGATGAACATTGAAGAGAATCGGTGGATATCTCAATGGATATCAACCGACCATAAAAGAACTCAAAAATGGTGATTTTGTACCCCCAAATGCATCCATAATCGGTGGATATGGTCCTGCCATGTACAGACTGTAAAAGACTAAAATTCAAGAGTTTTTTGTGAACTTTTTTTTTTGTTGCTATAATCGGTTTATATAGATGCATGTATCCGCCGATAGTAAATTTGGGCTTTTCTTCGGCTGTTTTGCTCATAACTACTTAGTCCGATGTCGGACTTGTATCTTCATGCTTTATAACATAGATATAAATTTTTTTGGGTTAGTGTAAAAATGCAAATATGGTTAATGAATCGGTTGATATGGATATTAACGTATACCAATTGTTGTTTATGAAACCAAAAAAATTCTTAATCCAAGTGATTTTGCATTTTCCGCCTATAAATATGGTAAGAAAGGAGTAGGTTTTAATATTTTTATTAAAGATCGTTAATAGAAATGATTTAGGTTTTTGTATTTGTTTTTAAGTAAGAAGAATTATTAAGGTTATTGTAGAGGGTAGCTAGTTTAGTGTTTCCGTACACTTTGGACACCTCATATCTCCTTCTCTAGGTTGGGGATATGAAATGATAGGCTTCAAAAGGTAAAGAAGGGTATGCGGGATATTAGAAAAATACTTCCTCCAATTTTGGAAAAGATATATTCTCATCTTTTCCATTTTAACCCTAAAATATGCCAAAATGAAAAAGTGATAATATTTGGATGTGAGTGTTTAACTGATGCTTCAGACGGACTTCAAAGTTCTAATCATCTACACGGTCCCTGTAGCGGTTTTGAATAAGTGTTTTAGAACCCGGACCGGACCGGACGGTTTAACCAGTAGAAGAAAAATGGTTGGGTCACTTTTGACTCGTTAATTTTGTTTAAAAACCCAATGAGCTAGGTGAACCGTCTGGTCTAACCGGTGAACCATTCGACTCACCTTGTTTTTTACCCGATAGTTTTCAATCAAAGTTTTTTTTCTTCTTTTTTAATCGTTAATCTTCTCTCTGTGAGAAGTTCAGACAGTTTGGGCATTTTTCAATTTTCAAATCATGAACTAAAAATTAAATTTTTCCCACAGATAATTAACGTTTTTGCTTGTTTTCTAAGCACCTATGGAGATACTCCTATAAGAAAATCAATGATATAAAAGGATCAAAGATCAAGAGATTCAAACTCTTCTGAAAGTGGAAACTAAAAGAATAAAGAGAAATCGAAAACCGTTGCTGTGGATTTATTTCAATTTCGAAGGTATATAAGTTTATACCATTTGATTTCAATTTCTTTTGTTGATCTTTTTTTTTATAATTTTCACTAAACCATTTGCCCTAATTTACTCTAGGAACAGCAGAAATGCGAAACATTTTATTCCAACTTTGGTCCCTATTTACTTAGTGCAGAAGAATTTTAAAATGTTATTATAATTCATGTACAATTACTCATTTGTTGTGTGAACATGGCTTACAGGGGTGACCCACCATTTGCCGGAACATTCTGACAGACACTAAATTTACTTCTCTGTTAAGTATTAACCTCCTAAACTGGATAAACATTAACAGCTTAATAGTTAAGTAAGTCTCACATTGTAAACACCTGTATTGTTTGTTTAAATACCGACTTAATATTCTTGGCTATATGTATATAGCTGAGTGGCCTCCCCACTTTCTCATGTATGAAAACTAGAGAAAGAATAGAAACTTAATACTAAAAGGGAGTCCATCTCCCATATTCTCCCATCTCTCATTTTTATCTTTCCATATGTTTTGTTCTCGTAGTATATAATTTGAGTTCCAATTATGAATTGAGAATATCACAACACGTTATCAGCACGAAATCTCTCTCGGACAGATGCTCAGATACATATGGAACGATGTGCTATCCGCTCAAATCTACAAACGAAGAGAACGGAGAGATGATAGCATAACGAAGACAGACAGACACTTCTTCTCTCTATTTAATTTATTTTCTTCATTATTGATATATAGCCTTGTCTAATTTTGTACTCACTTGATTGTTATTGTGGTGAGTGTAGGTCCTATAGGACACCATGCGTGGGTTGGATGTTCCACAAAATCCTATTTGTACCATGAGTTAGTCGATAAAAGAAGAAATCAAGGCTAATTTGTTTTCTTTCCTAATTAAGATATCAGCCAAGAGTTGATATTTGTGGGTAAGTTAATTAATTAGGGAATTTTTATATCAACGGTGAGTTCATATAATCATAGTGGATAATTACTTATCTCGTTGTTTCTTTCTCTATTTTTGGTACTAAGAGTTTTAATATGATTAGAGCGAAGAATTCTTGCATTCCAGAGGGACAACACAAATTCAAATTTTTTCCGCTAAATGATCTCCAGAAATGAAAAAATTTCCACCTGAAGTTGGAATGTTGTGCGATAAGATATGGATATTGGATGGTGCTCGATTAGCTAATCGGTTCCAGATGTGACCCGGTACAAAGTGTTAGCCGGATTTTATCGGTGGTCCCTGAAGTGACCTGTGACTAATATTGAGGCAGTTTTTTGCCACAAAGATTGTATCCATGTGCACACTTGGAAATTAATATTTCGTCAACTCCGAAGGCGACGAAAATGGAGATTTGTTGTTTCTTTTAGTACCATATATGTTTATGTTTCCTTTATTTTTCTGTTTACTTTATTTACTTGTTCTGTAAACAAAGGATTCCCGAAGCAATCCATGAGATGTTGCCGACTCCAGAAGCAGTCCAACACATAATATGTGGTTTCCTGTAGTAATCCATATTAGGCTCCAGAAGTGGTCTAAGGGTTCCAGGAATAAGCTATAAAATTTCGGGTTCCCGAAGTAGCACATGGTTACCAAACGTTTCTGTTATGGATTTATTATTTTTCTCTCGTCTACCTGTAGGTCCTGTACTAACATATATGGATTCCTGAAGTAATTTATCCATATTTAATAGACAATGGATATATTTGTCTCAAATACAAGCAACGACAAATACAAATTTTCAAACCATTTTCGTAATCTTTTAGAGGTTTTAGGAAATGTGAAATGTCATTTCGGGTTCGAATAATATGATAGACGACTCCAGAAGAGCGTATATCATTTTATCTGGTGGTGTAGTATTTGCCTTATATTCTATCAGGTTCCGGAAGAATCTGTTGAGTTTTAAAAATATTTGGTATTTCCACCTTGAAATGAAAAATGAGCATTTTTATGGGGTATTTTGTTACTTCATTTGTTTTTGTGCCAGAAGCACATTTAGGGAAGCTTGAGGCTCTCTCTTTTATGGGGTGTGCCATATGAAAATTCTATCAGTAGAATCTCATAGTGTCATTAACCAGAAGTTTAATGACCTTGATTTTTCATGCTTAGGCATGGTCGATATGGACATCAAAAGTTCTACCAAGATGAGTAGACGATTCAAAATGCTCATGGAAATCCTTTACAGAACCCGAAGCTTCCATTATATGGGGATGTAAATAGTGTTGTTGGTCCCTGAGACAATTAGTTGTTAAATTAAAGTAATATTAACATTATGGTAACCCGTTGCTGAATCACCAACATTAATCCCTAGAAAGGATTCAAGGTGGCATATGCAGGACTTATTCACCCTGCAGCGCAGACAATTATTTCAATACTTTATCGTATTGATAGACGCATCTAATAGATGGTCTCTTTTTATATTAACACGTGATGTTAGATTTTGCCAAACTGTTTGTGCAAATCTTGTGGTTGCGTATCCATTTTTGGACTTTCCAGTTAAGTCCATTTATTTTGGTGGTAAATTTATAGGCTTTTGATGCTTTGCCTTAAGTTGGTATTATATCGAGCATATAAATAACACATGTGCATGCTCAACATGGTCTGGTTGAGTTCTTTGTAAAGCATTTTTAGTTGATTGCTCGACCAACTATTTACCATCAATATTGTTTGGAAGCAACCTTATATTTCGTGTTTTGTCTATAACGTCACCTAATTATATATGTTGGTTTTAGTTTATAAGACATTTAAAACCCTGAGCTGGTAATTTCTTACTTAAGATGAGACTGTAATCCCGCCGTTAGGGGGAGGAAGTAAGGCGTCAAAAAGGAACGACGTGAAATATCTCATCTCTTGTCGAGCCTGCAACTGTTTTTGGGTAGTCTTTGTGTAGATAAATTAAAACCCAAAAACTATCATGAGTAGAATTGCCTTTGAAAATCAGGCAATTATGGAACCAGAAGTTTCCAAGAATGAGATGGTAATATTTCTTCCATGATCAGGAAAGCTAAAATTCCACCAGAAGTTGGCATGACAACGCGCCACCAGAAGTTGGCGTGAGTAAGGTTGACAACCTTTAAGGTTCTCCCATTTTAATCAGGGGGAAAAATGTAACCATAAGAAGTTGGTGAGAATTATGTTGTTAACCTAAAAAGGTTTTTCCCGCCTAAACCATGGGGAGAAAGACTGCCACCTGGAGATGCCACGTATTATGTCGACAAATGTAAGGGGTTTCCTTTCAAGTCATGGATATGACAGGCATCACCTAAAGGTTGCAGTAGGAGACGTCGACAATCAAATAGATTATCTGATTAAGCTTTATCATGATCAAAGAAAGTTCGGCTGCCACTAGAATTGGTGTGAAACATCTCATTTGTTTTCTCACACCAAGATATTGGATGTAATTGAGGTGTTGGAGATTACTCATGATTAAAACAAATAACTGCAGTAGCTCTGGAAAAATATTGTTTGTCACTTGCTTGAGGATGCAGACACGAGAAGTTGTCACAACAGGTTAAATGATGCATCTCGCAATGAACAAGTCGTGTGTTAAAACACGCTTGAGGCCTGAATAACTGCCTCATATATGCCTCTTAAAAAGAGATCCCAATCACTTTTCTAATATGTAATGCTCTTAAAGAGAGACTACAGATAGTGCTCGTGGAGACTATCGGAATATGATCCACACTCTGTAAGTATATACCTCATTAAAGATGAGGAGATGATAATGCCCCTGAAGTGGCGCTGGTACCAGTCTGTGAAACTTTTGTTGAGTATGCATGCATTAGAGAAATGTGTGGGATCTATACAGTTGTCGATTATCTATTTACAATGATGGTTATGTACCACTCTGCAGAGGAACATCGACATCGTGATTGGTAGGCATATAATATATTCCCCTCAAAATAAGATAGAGTATGGAATCTCTCCAAAAAGCGCAAAAGATCGGATCCGACTCACATCGTAAAATTATGAGGCCTGAATGTTACAGGTTGGTGTTTGATATAAAGTGCAGGGAGAGTAGTATTATTGCTTTAAGTGCGATTGAGGGTTTTTCCTGCTGAACCCCCAGGATTGGTTTTGTAATACTAAAATATTCTCCCAATGTTGATGCACTTTGGCGTGGTAGTCTCTGAAGGACTCATATTGCATCTTTTTAAACTAGTTTTTGGTGATTGTATTTGAATCCATGAAGGATTCTAGTTTTAACTCTGGCATCCTCCTGACCTTATGAATTACGTCAGTCTTGAAATTAAGTCATAATCACCATTTTGAAGAGGAGAATTTTGTGAACAATCCTTGTATGTGTTTTAAGTTCTTAGCATAAGGTTAAAATCCGGATGAACTGATGTGATCATTTTCGGCTTCTTAAAAGCCTTTAATTGCGATAAAATCCACGCTTGAACTAGACTATGAGATCTCGTCGAAATTGAAATATTTCTCGACCAGAAGTTCGAGAATATGCCAGCACAAACTAGAATATCTAATTTTTGATACTGGTAATACTTATTGTGCTACTAAAAAGTGGAAAGTGATCGATCTATCTGATACGTACATAGAAATAATACTTTATGGTCCAGAGATACCATGTACGAATATAATGCATGCATTATCTTGTTTCGTTGTAACTTTTGTTTTGCAGGTTGCACTTTCAAAGGCTGAAATTGATTCTACGGTGTTTATGAGTTTACAAAATGCCTTTCATTGTTATGCCTGAAGTTAAAGCGGAAAACAGAATTTGGTGTGCAATGGTGGAGGATTTAAATGCGAGGTGTACATTGCTAGTGGTGCACCCGGCGCAAGGCCTGCAGTCAATCCTCCATAGACTGCGAATGGTTCTAAGCAGTTTTCTGAAAGCCATATAATATTTGCACCACCAACCACTTTAAGAAATCATGCTTCAGGGGGAGTAAACTCGTAGAATCATAGGCTGGATTTAAACGCGCTGTACTCTTTTTCCTTCACTAAGGTTTTGTCCCGATGGGTTTTCCTTGTCAAGGTTTTAACGAGGCAACATATGCATGTCCAGCACCATTATCAGGCGACGTCCGTTGTACTCTTTTTCTTTGGTCTGGTTTTGTCCTATGTGGTTTTTCAGATGAGGTTTTTAACGAGACAACATTAGCATCGACGTCGGCATTATTATGAACTTTGGGCACCCAGGTTTTGTCCCAGGTGGTTTTCCTGGTGTGGGGCGTTCAGGTTTTGTCCCAACTGGTTTCCTGGCGCAGTTTTGTCAAAGAAAATATTTTGTGGCGGCGACCACCCTCATTCTAAGTTCAGGTTTTATCCCAAGTGGTTTTAATGAGGCAGGCATTTAGGTTTTGTCCCGAGTGGTTTTCCTAATGCAATTTTGACGGATGTGGTATTTCATGACGGTAATCAACCTCATTAAGAGCTCAGGCTTTGTCCCAAGTGGTTTTCCTGAAGCAGTTTCAACAACGGGAGAAAATTCGTGACGACCATCATCACCTTAAAGCTCCAAGAGTTGTACTCTTTTTCCTTCGACCAGTTTTTATCTCAGTCGAATTTTTCTGGCAAGGTTTTAACGAGGCAACGAATTTGCTCGGATTTTGTCCCATCGGGTTTTACCAGCAAAGCTTTAACAAGGCAGTATTTTTAGAAATGGTGGTCCAAGGGGGAGTGTTGTGTGAACATGGCTTACAGGGGTGACCCACCATTTGCCGGAACATTCTGACAGACACTAGATTTACTTCTCTGTTAAGTATTAACCGCCTAAACTGGATAAGCATTAACAGCTTAATAATTAAGTAAGTCTCACATTGTAAACACCTGTATTGTTTGTTTAAATACCGACTTAATACTCTTGGCTATATGTATATAGCTGAGTGGCCTCCCCACTTTCTCATGTATGAAAACTAGAGAAAGAACAGAAACTTAATACTAAAAGGGAGTCCAGCTCCCATATTCTCCCATCTCTCATTTCTATCTTTCCATACGTTTTGTTCTCGTAGTATATAATTTGAGTTCCAATTATGAATTGAGAATATTACAACATCATCATTTAATTTTTAAGTGAATTCAATTTTTTATCTTGTATTTACATTTGCTTTTTCTACCGTTAATACCGATATCGACTTTGCTTATCTCACACTTTTGATTGTAGTTGTTTCATTAAACAATTTGAACTACATACACTTGATTTTCATTGTAGGAGATTATTATGATGTAATATATTATTATGTCTTGCATTTGCATTTATTTTTGATATTATGTATTATTTGGAAGTCGAAGATAACCCGGATTGGAATAAGTTTGATGAACAAGTTCTCATGATAAATGATTTGGAGAATGATTTTGTTAGCTTTTTATAGGATTGACCCACTAACCCCCGCTGAACTACTGGTTGAACCAATTAATCCTAATCCAGTGATTTTACTGAGTCGGTGTCCGGTCCAGTTAAGTGAAAACTACAGTCAGACGCAGTTTACAAAAAAAAATTACTGTGAAACCCACGGGGGTAATTCTTCACGTGCGTGCCCATTATCTGTTAGAAAATTTCTCAAAAACCTAAGATTTCTAAAATTCCATTTCTCGCTCCAAACTACTGAAATCAACAACAAAAAAAAATGGTTGATTATAACCAATTTATCGTTTCAAATTCCGTTTCTTTCCTACTTTGGATTTCATTTGTGTTTTTCTGGTTTTTCGATTCTCGTCTTGTAAGCTCTTGTTATATACCTTTTTGGTTTTTATTTTAGGGGTTTTACTGATTATGGTTATAGTCCGCAAGTTGAAACACCAAAGGTGTCACTATCCATGCATAAAAACTCCAACAAAACAAATTGTTCACAAAAATCCCATTTAACATAAACTGTCTATATTACCCTTCTAGTTTAAATCGCCCTAACAAAAACAAAAATCAACCCACTTTTAATTTTTATTATATTATCAACAAAAACAACAACAACCCACCATCATCAACTAGCAACACCACCGACCACCATCCGTCGCCGGCGGACCACCGCGTCGCCACCACCGTCGTCGCCCACCACCGCCATTATCGGTCGTCGCCTGCCACCACCACCACCGCCGACCACCGTCGTCGCCACCACTGTTGCCGACCACCGCCACCACCACCGTTGTCGCAACCACCGCCACCAGCGGCCACCACCACCAACCAGCAACCAACACCTCCGACCACCACCACCAACCAGCACCGCCGACCAGCACCGCTACCACCGTCGTTGCCACCACAGACACCACCAACCAGCACACATACCAACGCCACCACCCGCCACCACCCACCACCACCAAATATCCATAAAACCATCACCACCTCCGCCTACAAAAAATCCAACCACCACTAGCCGCCACCAACGCCAACCAACACCGATGTCAACAAAACCACCACCGCCATTACCACCCTAGTAGTACCATAACCACCAATACCATCACCTTCGTGACTAAAAATTGATGAAACTAAAACTGGTTTCATAAAATAAAAAAAACTGTTTGGTTTCATTAGAAAAACAATCCATCTCTGTATCGTTAAAAGAATTTGATGAAACCAAAACTGGTTTCATCAAAAAAGTGTTTGATTTCGTCAAAAACAATCCATCTCTATATTACTAAAAAAAATAATTGATGGAATTAAAACTGGTTTCATCAAAAAACTATTTTTGATTTCATCTATGTTTAGTTTCGTCAATAAAAACTCAAAAAATATTGATCAAATGCAGATGAAACCAATACTTGTTTCAATAAAACACTATTTATTACCAACAACGTTGGTTTCACCGAAAAATTTCAAAAAAAATTAAGGCAAGATTAGATGAAACCAAAACCGGTTTCGCCAAATTTAGATGAAACCGAAATTGGTTTCATCATAAATGTACTCTTGAGTGTTTCATAATCGATGAAAGCTGGTCGAACTAGGGCAGTACTCTCCAATCCCTAAAAGGTCTTGCACACTTGCAACTATGTTTATGCACCACCCCCATCGCCGCCACAACCACCATTACCATTACCGCGCCACCACCATCATCGGCCACCACCATCTCCACTGCGCCACCGCCATTACTGCTGCCGTAAATACCAACCAGACGCCACCAAAACAGAAAATAACTATATTACTAGTGGTTTCGTTGATAAAAACTTGAAAATAAGATGAAACCAAAACTGATTTCATAGAAAATGAAAAAAATCAGATGAAACCAAAATTGGTTTCAACAAAAAAATGTCACTAACAAAATTTAGTTTCGTCAATACAATCTTTCTTGGTGTAGCAAATGCAGTGTCTGTTACGTAAAAGTAATTTAATTGTCCAAAAAAAAAACTGATATGATTCACTAAGTAACAAGAAATACTTGTCAAATGCATGATTGTTATGGTACTATCATATCGAGATTACAAAACATATTGTATGGTAATGATTTAGCTATAAGAACTCATGCTCCTATTTAACAGAAAAAAAAGAAGTCAATAACTCATTTTTTGCAAATTCTGATTGCAGACGACTAACTTCTGGTGAAAGAATTTTTTCCATGCTGAAATCCAAAGATTTCCAAAATTCATAGAACCCAGCACCTGCAAAGTAATACTATTACAACACCAAAGAACTGAGCAAAGGTACAACCGAAAATGAATGTGCAAAATACAAGAAAAGGCATGTTAACAACTCTCTCATTCTCTCTCTTAAGGATGTTTTGTAGTTTCAATACATAAATATGGAATCACAACACCAGTCAACAACTTAAACAGGAACATAAATGACAATGTAAATTTCATCGCTCATCGCTATATGCATATTAGCAATTCATATGTTGGTGTTATGTAAAACAGGAACAGAAATTGCAACACCACTACCGCCACAAAACCCGCACTAGCACTACCGCCAGTAGAACCACAAACCAGCAAATTTCTTTTGCCGACAAAAAATGAAAAAGAAAAAACTAGACCAAGATTGATTCCCATTTTCCTTGCAAACACTCTTTACGCATGATCATCAAATGTAATGCCACATGTTTCGAGTTAACAAAGTACGCATTAGATTCAAATACAAACAACATCATACAGCTTCCTCGATTATAAATTCAGAATTAATAGTATACACAGATATAACCCAAATTAGAAGAACCACTAGTATGTATCAATTTTATAAGGACCTACCAAAACATTAGTTACCTCACCAATGGAAACACAATTTGACATATGTTACCAAATCAATGGTAGAAGTATGACAAAGAAGGGTCGTCGCTCTATAACACTGGATTTTCTTTTCATTTTCATGAATGAAAACCCTAATTTCAAATCAAACCAACTTGAAAACAACAATTTCATACATTATTCAAAGATAAAGAATCATTACTTACCAGATTTTTTTCAATTGAGATTTCCCAAATTCAAAGATACCGGCACAAAATACCAGCACCTGCAAATCAAGACTATTACAACATCGGATTTTCAATTGAGATACAGATTTAAGAGATTAAACAAAAATCAATCAAAAACCCTAGAAAATCTTCTGCTAAATTTTTCGTCGCCACCACAAAAACGATTTTTTATAGAAAAAACCAGACCACCGCAATTACCTCTTGTTAATCCACCGCAACTTTCCCATTTGGTTTTACAGATCCGAGTTATTTTAACTCATCACCCGTCTTCAAAAACTATCTCTAATAAAACTTAACAATGACCGAAATGTAATGGATTTGGTTAATTAAGATTTAATAACTTGAATCATTAGGGCTTACTCTTGAATTTAAGAGATTTGTCAGCATATTAATCGAGAAGGTGATGTTGCTGGTGGTGAAGGTGGAGGAGGAGGCGATGGAGGAGATGGTGTTGATGTCAGATCTGAACATCGTAACCGGTTGGTGGCAGCAAATGTGTTGTTGTTGGTGGTGGATATGAAGGAGGAGGAAGAGGATGAGGTGCTGGTATCGGATCTGGAAGTGGTGGTGGTTTGATGGTAGTGCGGCGGTAGGAGGTGGTGGTGGTTTTAGGGGAAAGAGGAAAATGAAATGAAGTCACCAAAGGAGAAAAAAAATTATGCACATATATACAGTAAATGACAGGTTTTGAAATACATAAAGTAATGAAAACTAAATTTAATAATTTTAAATGGAAACTGAGTTTTTGTGTCACTTTTTAATCAAATTGTTTTCATTTATTAAAAATAATAAAAACCACCAATTTGATCATCTTAATTGTACCACCAAAAAATAATATGACTGGATTTTTTGTACCACCAATTTGGTCATCTTGATTTTTTAAAGCTTATAATGTTATGGTTATATAATTACAATTTCAGTTTCACACCAAGAGATTCTTTAGTTATACCAAAAATTCTTTCAGTTAGATAAAAGTGATGGTGATTTTTTTTTTTTGGGAAATGGTTTTTATTTGTCCATCAATTTGGCTATTAGTAAATGAGATGGTGAATGTTTTTTAGTTCTTGTAGGATTATGATTAGTGGGTGATCATCGTATTTGAGTTTGCAGGAATTGAGAAATTGAAGAGTAGTACTCATTGATAGACACAACACCACCAGGTAGTGCAAATCAAGTGTTTGACAAAATGCTTGAACCACCAAAATTTTGGAGCGGTTGAATAATTTTAATAAATGTGTCATATGATGATCATGTAGGCAAATGACTTTGTTTCTATGTGAGTCTTATTTTATTTTTGTGTGTTTGTGTTTTATTAAAAATAAATAAATTGAAAAGATTTTTGATGCAATTTGACTTCCTTACTGTGAGCTCTGACCAGTTCATTTGCGTTTCAATTGAACATAAAGGTTACTTATAATTTGTGGTTTTTAATGCTTTAGGGAAGATATTGATGAAGGAGTTCATCAAGATTGCAATGTCCATAAGGTCTACTACTACAAAAGATGTTTCATTAGTCATTGGTTTTCGTGGCTTTGTCACTTTATATTGCTGAAATGGTTGCGTACATGAATGAAAGATTATTCTTATTATACGATTGCGTACATGAATGAAAGATTATTCTTAGTATACAACTCTTTTCCTTGGTGCAGTTCTGGGGTTATAACTCACAAAGTTCGCAGTATTTTAACTTACCTTCCTTCCAGTGATTTTGGTGAATATCACCGTATCATTCTTTTTTTAATTATAGATACACTTAGTTCGAGAATAGCTATACATATCACACTGAAAAACAACAATAAAAAGATAGATATTGTATTATTTTTGGAATAGTTTGCAGGTTTTCCCCATCCAACCTATATTAGGATTGTGACAACAGCTTCCACATAATGGAAAATGGATGCAATACGTGTTATGCACCGAGAAAATCGGAAATGCTATTCACCTCCCTCTAATCTAAGCCCTACATCTCTATCGAGATCTGTATTTAGATTCAGGTAGGGTTCACCATTCCCTTAATATGGGATTTAGATTGTAGAGAGGTGAATAGGGAGGTGGATAATAGGGAGTTGAATAGCATTGTCGCGAGAAAATAGTTGCATAACGCATTTTTTTTTTGTTACAATTGAAATCAACAAAATAAATGACTGCATAATATGTCATGCACCTATAAAAATGTCTGCATAACGTATCATGCAACACTTATTCGTTGACATTGAAATAAAACATTGCCGCATAATCTTACATGCATTTGAGAAAATGGTTGTTTAACGCATTATGCATCAACTATTTTTTGTAAGCACTAAAATCAATCCAAGTTATGCAGCCACAAAAATGGATGCATAACCTGTTATGCAGTCGAGAAAATGACTGCATAATTCGTTATGCGTTTTTTTGTTTTTGTTGGAAAATTATTTTAGGCATATACATCGTTTTAGTGGTTGCATAACCAAATTAGTGGATACATGAACTAAAATATGGTTGCATAACGTTTTATGCATCTTTTGTGGTGTCTGCATAATTCGTTATGCATCTTTTATGACGGCTGCATAATGAATATGTAATCAATTTTCAAAAAAATTTCCTAAAAGAACAATCACCTCCGACTTTTTCGTAAAAAAATTAAGTTCGATGTTGTTGTTTATACTCGCTGTGTAGATCTCTTTAAAAAATTTCCAACGAGATAAAATTTATAAAATTCCAAGGTACAGTTTTTTAGATACGTTATACTTTAGTTTGATTGTTTATACCCTTAAAGAATATAAAGCATAACTCGTCATGCAGACATTTTTCATTATTTCAAATAATTATGGATGTTAATATATATAATTTTTTTTTTTTTTTTTTGAGTCTCACCCTAATTTCCCCACCGGTTAATAGTTATTTCTTTGTTTTGCTATCAGTCATCAATCTCAATCCTCCTTAGTTTGCAGGTGCATTTTTGCATCGGAAATGTAGCCCAAACCTGACTCCAAACTCCAAAGTTGTGGGCTTTTCTCATTTCGCATTGAAGTAGTTCGTTAAAAGTGGACTTCTTGCCCCCACATCACATGAGCTCCCCTCTATACTGAATCATGAAGTAAAGAGTAAACTTTGAAATCGTGCAACTATCACCGTCTTGCCTATGTATTTTTCACCTCGTTACCCAGCAACCAATATGAAATATTACCCTAACCGATTAATCTGGATTTAACTACCAGTAGTAGTTATTTATATTATTGGTAAATCATTCTTAATCGTGGAAATTGAATAAATATTTCCCCAATCTTATTTTATATGGTTACTGTGTTATCTCCCCTCTTTTAAAATACTAAGTTATATGAGCTCCCACGTCACACGGTGAGTATAACACTCCCCTCAAATTAAATTAGATAAAAGCTTTCAACTGGAACAAGTCTGGTGATGACAAGTGGCGGGATTCTATTGGGTGGAGCATTAAAACACGAATTACACTCAGTTTACACCTTATATTTAACGGACTGTTTAAAACACCGTTAGCAAAAACGTGGGTATACAACACTTCCGTGTGGTTTTTAAGCTAACTTATTAAGCATGTTTGTTTTTTCCTTTATGTAGAGACTAACCTCTATTAGCCTCTATGTAGTGGTGGGTCCCATTTATATTAGTGTTTGTTTTTTCCACTACCTCTACATAGATAGAGGCAAATCTCTATCTATATAAAGGAAATCAAATAGCACCAATGAGGTGTTATCTTTGAGCCTCTACCTCTATTAAACCTTCAAATGACTAATATACCCTCGAACAAACTTATAATGTCAAAAAATAATTCCTTAATTTAAAATCTAAATTTTCCCATGTTTCAAGAAAAGTGATACTTTTGTCCGTTTCAGAAAAAGGGATATTTTCGCGTTGTTTGAGAAAAAGTGATATTTTGCTCTGTTTCAAAAAAAGTGACACTTTAGTCCCGTTTCAGAAAAAGTGATGCTTTCCCCCGTTTCAGAAAAAGTGACACTTTAGCCCCGTTTCAGAAAAAGTGATGCTTTTCCCTGTTTCAGAAAAAGTGATACTTTAGCCCCGTTTCAGAAAAAGTGATATTTTTGCTCCGTTTCAGAAAAAGTGATTTTTGCGCTGTTTCAGAAAAAGTGATTTTTTTCCCGTTTCAAAAAAAGTGATACTTTCACCCGTTTCAGAAAAAGTGATACTTTCGTCCGTTTCAGATAAAGTGATATTTTTGATCCGTTTCAGAAAAAGTGATATTTTGACCCCGTTTCAGAAAAAGTTATACTTTCACTCCGTTTTAGAAAAAGTGAACATCTTTGGTTGTATTTTCTAATTCATTTTTTTCTTTTTTGAAATTTTTTAACATCTTTGATTGTAATAGATATTCATGAATTTTTTGAATTCCATAAGGGTAAAATGAGAAATATATAAAATTGGCTCACGATATTGAGTTGTTAGATAGTGGTCAAATAAACATGATTTTAAGAGACATTATATAGTGATATTTATCTATATTATAAGGGACAATGATGTTTTTACCAATGGACGGAGATCTACAATTTAGATACATAAAGGACGGTCCTGATTCAGATTTTAGGGAAATACATTTTGGACACATAAATGATGGTCCTGATCGATCCTAATTCCTAGGTTTTGAGATTTTGTGGAGTTTTATATTTTGGGTATATAAAGGACGGTTAGGATTTTAGCCACCAAATAATAGTATTTCGCTCGAACCTTTCAAGAAAAAAAGAAAAAATGTAACGCATGTACCTTATGCTCTCGCCATTAAATCAAATTAATGCGATGAATAATTAAATGTTTCCATAACTGAAATACATATGAGATTTCACAATAATACTCCTAGCTTGGTTTTCGGTTTGATTTACTTCTGCAACCCAAATATGCTCTTAGGTGATTCTCTTTTTTCAATTCTTCTTTACAGTTCTTAAAATTTGAATTTGTGTATGACTAAATTCCTTAAGTTTTGTGGATTTTGTTTTGTTCCAGCTGATTCAAAACTATCAATGGAGGGGATAATTAGGGTGGTGCAAACTCAATGAAAGGAAATTCTTTCTATGTAAGTTGTAATTGAAGTTATCGTTATTGTATTTAAATTCTTAAATTTTAAGATGTTAAGTTTAAGTGAACTACATAAATTTTTTCCCTTTTAATTGTCTGTGATAATGCTTCGAACATATATCATGTTATCTAGCTACACCAATTCCTGGTGGTTTATTCTTTTTTGGCTGATGAAGGTATGTTCCAAAGTATTGTCTTGGAGAAAATTTTTCCCTTTTAATTGTCTGTGATAATGCTTCGAATTTGTATCATGCTATCTACGTACACCAATTCCTGGTGGTTTATTCTTTTTTGGCTTATGAAGGTATGTTCCAAAGTATTTTTTTAGTTTTTGTGATATGGGTTCTCTTAAAGTTTACATTTTAAGTTGGTTTTAGGTGTTTCCGAATTTGGGTTTTCATTAGAATCTGCTTAATCATGTATTTGGCAGAGGAAGTGATTATCATAGTATGAAGTTTTTATATCGTTCTTCCCGACCAACCATGGACATAGTCACATGAGCAAAAGGGTGAAGTGTGGAAATTGAAAATACATTAGAAGAATCTAGCATTAGGCTGATCTCTTTTGAATTTCATAAGGATAGCTGGTACGATTTGAACATGGCACAATTTGATATCAAAAACCTATAGCAAACAAAAACCTATAGAAAAAGATGAACAACAAGTAGTCGAAGTATAGTGGAAATGAACAAGCAAATTATGCTTTTGCTTAGGTACTCAATCTACAATTCAATATTTTGGCTATACATTTGACCATTATTTTTGTTTTTATAATTTAGCTTTATAAGTATAACTCTCTTTTTTAACGCAACTAAATTAGGTAGAAACCTTTTCATACTTTTAGCTAATGTTGCAATGTCTTTCTTACTTACTTAGTTTACTTCAATTTTGGGTTGTGCTGGTCTATATTTCAAGGTACACCTGATCGAGTAAATGATGAGGTGTTCATTGCCATATCAAAGGAATTAGACTTCATGAACCAAGATGAGCCTTCTATACAACACATTTTGATAGCTTTGAACCGCTTTCTTCAGGTGTGACTGTATTTAATCTATTAAATGATGGATGGGTAATAGAATTTATTTGAAATTCGTCAACTATATCTACGTATTTTCAACTATTTTGTTACGGAAACAACTAAGTTAACCAACTAGGAACACCCTCGGCCCCTAATTACTGAATATTATTGATCTTCTTTACTTTCAAAATTGTTCTTTTGTTTAGTGCTCATGAGGTGGGACATAGTTAAGTTTGAATTGAGCACTTAATAAATTGTTCATGTGTTCGTGAGTATTTTTGAATATCTCTCTTTGGGGATTTGTATATCTGGATTTTTGGAAATGTTGTATTAGCGATGGAAAGGCGCATGTCTTTCAGCTATATTTGACCATCTTAAAATCATTTGTTTGTTCCAGGTCACGGTAGGTTATATGGCCACCTCGTAACTCTGGCTCATTCGACTTGAATATTTTGTATACATATATCGAGATTGGGATGTGGGTAACTCAACATGAATACATCTTCTTGCGTAGTATCACGTTCATCATCAAAAGTTCAAAACTGGTGAAGGCAGAAATATTTCAGAATCAAAAGAAATTGTGAGGTAAGAAGCAACATGTTTTTGCACGGTATCATGTTCTTCACAGAAAAGAATTACTTCTCTATTTTACAGTTTTTGTTTCATTCGGAAATCAGAAAAAACAAATTAAATTTTGGTGTGTGAAATGTTTCAAATCTCAAGAAACCGGTAAAAAAAGTCATATGGTTTTATATTTTGGTCTACGCTTCTCCCATTTTTATAGGATTTTATTGATCAAAAATTCTGGATGAACCGAGGAAATGAACCACGAAAAAATCACACCCCTCACAAGCAACTCATAAAGGGACCCCCTGTTTTTCTTTTGGGGGCGGGACCCACTCATTTTTGTGTCTAAGTGGTTTTCACGTTGTCCAATTTCACGGTTCAACAAGAACTACTCTTTATTGATAGCGTTGGTATAAGTTTTATTGTTAGATTTCCTTCTCCCACATTTAATGGCTTTTTTCTTTATGCTGGACTGCAGATCATACAAATAGCGAAGCTCCATAGGAAACATGACTTGATATATGTTGATGGTGTATGTTGCTTTAGTTTTTCTCTTCGAATCATGCACAAGAAATCACTTAACTGTAGATATGGGTGATCTTTGTTTTACGTAACCACCCCACATCTGTTAACTACACAACATTGTGAACTGCTTGACCTTGGCTAGGTTCATCAGACAATTATATATTCTGATATCTTCACAGAGATTTAGGGAATTTCCCACCCCTCAATACCATTTTTAAGTTTTGGAACAATTTCATTTGAACACGGGTCCAATGGAGTCCCTTCTGCTATTGTGGTTCTGCAAATTTTAATCTTTGTTGCATTTAGCGACGTTGAGCACTCTTAACCGTTTTTATTGCACTTTGTACGTCTTAGAAATGAGAAGATGCGATTTTCTTCTTTTCATGTGATTTGTCTGTTTTGAATTATTGAATTATTTTGCAACCTCTCATTTATAATGTTTTACATTTTGTTGCTTCATTTGGAGGATTTGTAAGTCCATGCACACAAGATGGATCAAATCAGAACAAAGCAACATAAATGGTACAAATTTCATACTTTTTGTGATGCAAGGCCGTGACTGTACTGATGTATTTTATCCACATTACACCAGGAATAAACCAGACCCCGTGCCGTTATGACACGGATCATCCCCTAATATAGATATAAAGGTAAACCTCTATGTAGAACCTCTACCTATATAAAAGAAAAAACAAACGTGTTGTGAGTCTACTAGTCTCTGCCTGAAATCTTATTTCAGTACTTTTAACAACTACCACTTACTACGAATGCGATGCAAAGCTGGATTGATTCAGTAACTCGGTAACAAAAAAGTTTACGGAAACATGCAAAGAGAATCTAAATTTAACATGAAATACTGACTCACTTTATCATATGAATGAATTGAACCGCTTGATTCATGAACTTGATAATCTAATGGTCCGCAATCACATGCAATATGGTTTTGTGGTAAGGATTGAAACAAGTCAGTAGTCTTAATGTAACTTTTAAGAAGGGAAAAAGGAAAAGTTGATTGTTCTTACACGCGAACTGACTTATAGCTTTTTCGAGCACCGTAAAAAGTAACTCTTTTTGATTCAATTATAAGCCAAAGACAGACGATATGCAGCTTAGTTGCTTTTCATTTCCCCACCGAGAAAAAGTTGAAAATTAATCAAGAACTTTATGCTTCTACTAATAGTATGTATAGGCTAATACAAGTAATAAAGATCACGATAAGACTGATGTGAAGCTTTAAAAGGAATTCAATCTTTCCAAAACCACTATGTTCCGGACAGAGGCTCGTCTAACTACGATGCTATTTTCTGCGCAGTACGTACACTGCCACATTGGTAATCTAGGGGACTATATTAGACTAGGGACTTGGTAGCATCATAATAGTTACACATGGTCACATGGACACATTAAGTCCGAAAAACTTCGGATATGTTTGAATTGGATGCCACTGGAAATTAGTGGTCCAAGTACATATATATGGCTGCATTGTTCTTATATGACCACGAGCGAGTCGAGAAGTGTGAGTCAAACACAAAACACAGTTGATGTTTATTGCAATAATGTATTAATATTTTGCATGAACCTTGGATCCAACAGTCAAACCGGTTTATAAGAATGCTTCATTCAATAGTTCAACGCCCAAGAGCAAGTTTTATTGTGGAATCCAAACTATTCAAAGTGTGGAAAAATCATGGCATGTCAAGTCTAGTGTCTTTCAAGTTGGGGTCTTCCACAAAAAATCTAAGCAAGGTTCCACGGTTTCGTGGAAGGGTTCATGGAATCCATCCGAACGTCAATAAGAATAGCGTTAAACGCAATTAAGAATGACGCTAAAAAAACGCAATTAAGAATTGCGTTTTTTTTATCCGTAGATTTAAAATGAGTTGTTGAAATCTAACGGCTGAAAGAAAAAGCTCCATTCTTAATTGCGTTTTTTTAATTCCATTCTTAATTACGTTTTTTTTTATCCGTAGATTTAAAATGAGTTGTTGAAATCTAACAGCTGAAAAAAAAAAACTTCATTTTTAATTGCGTTTTTCTAGCTCCGTTAAGAATAGCGTTTCTACTATTCCACCATTACACTTGCGCTTCCATCCACAGTTTCAAATGCTGAGGTGGCGTGGAAGATAGAAGATGGATGGATTCCACCATAAGACTTGCTCAAAAATGACGTATGACTTGTGATAGTCTAGGAGTTGGCGTATTTATTTGTAGGGCTGATTATAGTTGGCGTCACTTATGCATGATTTTCTGTGCGTAGGTCAGGTAGTTAGTACATAGGAGGGAAGAAGACAAATTCGTATTGGACCACCCGGCCACGATACGATACGAGATCAGTGCATCTGGTCGATTGTCCTTCTATCTCTAGCCTATCTTCGACCTTGAATCCTCGGTAAGTCTCCCGAGAAGTCGCTATTAGTATTTGTAACACTCCCTCTCATCTTTCAGTTGAGAGTTAATTTTTATTCAAATTTACCCTTTTTCTGCACAAAAAAGAAGAAAAAAAGAAAAAAAAAAAAACTCCCTCGTCCGTCCAAATTTAGATGAAGGTATGAGTATATGCACGTAGATTAAAAAAATGGAAAGAGATTAAATATTTTTCATATTTATCCTCAATAACATCTCAAAATATCTTCAATATTTGGGATCAAGGTCTAGTGGGTCATCGTTAAACAATGACGGAGGTACATAGAGACAAATGGGGTCTCAAGCCCCCACTTGTTTCTCAACCTCAGTGTAAAATCAGTTGGATTTTTAGAATTTTTGCTCTATTATGGGGGCAAATGTGATGGAATTATGAACATTTTTGTTCGTTAGGGATTCAAATACATAAAGATTTGATAGGGATTTTCGTATGACCCCTTTCAGAATTTTGTTTGGCTCCATCACTGTTGTTAAAAGACAAAAAAGTTTAAAGATAAAAGGTGTCATTTAAAGTTCATATCCTATCTTCAAAGTCTTATCTTATCTGACAAATTTTGTGATGTGAATTTAAGACTCAAAATCATGGAGACAATCTAACCTAGATTTTCTATTTTACCCCTACTTTGTAATCTCACTAGAGATTAAGGCACGGGCATAATTTTTATTTAGTTATGCATTTTCCGACATATATGAATATTAAATATAATATTTATTAATATCAAGTTTACCCTTCTTATCATTACAAAAGTAAAGAAAAACCAGATAAATATTTTTATTCTTCACTCCACAAATCCTTTTCATCATTTTCCGCCTTGACATTTTCGCATACCATGCCTATTCTTTCTCGAGTTACATCCTCAATCCAGCCATGAAATTATATTGGAATTAATTTTTACATATTTTGTCCCCCCAAAAAACATTATTTTATATATTTTTTAATTTACAAAGATATCTTATCGATCCTTTGAAATGGTATTACCTTTCTGCATCTTCCTTATTTTAGTGAAGGATGTTAGGATCTTCACGGACCATATGAACCTACTATATATGGGCCCAACCACATAGCACTGATGCTATCCCTACTTGACCCCTTTGGGATAAGAGGTGTGCGGTTTTAATATAAAAGGCCTCGGTGCTACGTAAGGAGATGCCCAAGCTTATTAATCTCCACATGTACTCCTCTTTCGTCCATGTGGGACTATCCCTAGATATACATATGTGGTTTATCGCGCCACATACTCCAACAATATCCACCTTGGCGAGATTTAACCACTTCACCAGTCCATCATATGATTACCATCTGTATATGCTACCCATCGATCATGATTATTGTCGCTATGCGCCCTGGAATCCTACTCCACCTTGAGTTAATGAGAAGGCAAGTACTAACTCTACCTTGAGCATTTTCTTGGCCACCTAGAACCCTTCTCCACTTGAGAGTTAATGTGTGAGAAGTTAACTCCACCTTAAGCATCAGTTCAACCTTGAGCATCTCCTTGTCGATCTAGAACCCTGCTTCACTTGAGTTAATGGGTGAGACACTAACTCCACCTTGAACGTCAGTTCAACTTTGGGCCTTATCTGCTTCACCTTGAGTCTGACTCCACTTGCGCCCTAAACCGGGTGACATCCACAACCACTTCTACGTTTGGACAGTAGACCAACCATGGGCTCTGACTTGATACCAATTGTTAAGATCTTCACGGACCATCAGACACTACTCAGGGCCCGACCGCATAACCTCGAACCCCACTTGACCACCTTGGGATAAGAGGTGTGGGGTTTTTAACTAAAATTCCTTGGTGCTATGTATGGAGATGCCCAAGCTTATTAAACTACACATGTATTCCTATTTATTCCATGAGGGACTATCCGTAACTATACATATGTGGTTTATCGTACCACATACTCCAACAGCCGAGCGGTACCAAAACATTAAACTATGTAAGTTGTAACAAAATTGCAGCATCTGAACTCATTCTTCTCAAGAATAATTGTGTATATATTAACAGTGTTCGGATCCTTGTTGTGTTTTCCCCCTTAAAGAATAGTCTGAAAAGAGTAAAACCCGGAATTGAATCTACAATACATAACGTAATTATTTATGTTCTTACTATTTCATTGACATAATAAAAAGATAATTCATTCACTTAAGCTATTATATTTTAAAATGTTAATTTATTTCCGATGTCAACCATTTTAATCATATACGATGTAGTTCTAGTTTTTCAAATTTCCCAGATATATTATGTACATAATTCAATTCGCCAGGAAGAGTTCACCGAATGGAATATAAGTAATGACTTGTACTTTTGTAACACCGTGGACTTTTTAACATAGTTGGATCCATATTGGTAAAAAACATTGTATTTTGCGTTCTCAGGTGAGAGAAATCTAGGTATGGCTACCTCCCAGAAAAATGCTGATGGATGACCGCATCAGTGTCAGTTGAAAATCCCACACTGTCGGATAACCGTAGTGACTAAGTGGGGACAATATTTGCGGAGGATCATGTCCTTACAAATGGTAATATAGTCGACCACGGGTTACCTGTAGAGGGTTAAAGAGTATGCTTGACGGATTGTGTCGGGAAAGGGTCTCATGAGTGAGAAAAAATGCCAGAGTCAGGGATTGAACATATTCCGCTTCCGAGGGCGGCTCTAAATTAAGTTGGTGGTACTATAGTACTCCGACTCGGCATGTAGGATTCGTCAAATGGAATATAGGTAATGGTCTGTCCTTTCCTAACACCGAGACCTTTTCAGCATAATTGGTTTCATATTTGACAAAAAATCTCTATAGTTAAGCATGCTCGGTATTGAGTAATCCTGGGATGGGTGACCTCCTGAGAAGCTGTTGTTGGATGACCGCAATGCTGGCTATTGAAAACCCCATACCGTCAGATGACCGCAGTGGTTAAGTGAGGACATTATTAGTAGCGGGTCAGCCATTACATTCTACTACATTACGCTTCCAAATGTGAAGTTATTTGTTACATAAAAATATTAAAATCATGATTAGTTAGTAAGTCAAATTGTTAAGTACTTAACCTAATAACAATACGCTCTACGAACAATAAACTCTGTTACCCATCATCATTGAATAAAAATAACGTGAAACCATTTATCAAGAAATACGTGAGACGATGCGAAATTACTCACAGGGCACCAATACTTACCACTGCCATTATGGCCCACTTATATAATTGTTAGCCAATCTAACTAAGTTTGGTACTGTTTTTTTCTTTCAAAGAAAAAAGTCCTTTGAAAACATATTTATAGTAATATTTTTTCATCCTAGTGTTTAGCAAAGATTTCATAAAGTGTTTTTTTATGCAAAACGCTTCCAAAATCTATAATTTTAAAAGTGGAGGAGAAGGAGCTTTTAAAAGCTTCAAAAGCAAATGCTATAGTTCACCCTAATTTCATATTTTATTTTCCAATTCTATCCCATCTTGTTTTTTATAACTGACAACAATTATCCTTGAATCTATATATCACAAATTTTTATTCGTTATATTTTATTTTTTAAAGATAATTATTTTTAATTTCAAACTACATTTTATGTTATACTTTATCACTTAAATATACTTTAATTTATCAACAATAAATATTAAGCAATTATTGATTTTTAAAAAGCGGTTAAAAAAATAATACTTTTTAGTAATAATACTAATTAAAATATTTAATATTACATATATGTCTGCTTTTGTCATTTTCTCACTAATTATAGCTAAACCTGATGTTTTCCCTTTAGAATAAATTTTAGCTTTATTTTATAATTTCCGACCATTCAATTGCTTTTTTCTACAGAGCTCGGCACAGTAACGTACATCGGAAACCATTCAATTGGTTTTGTTCCATAGGTCAATCCAGTAACGTACATTGAAAAAACACTTTTGTAAAGCTCGCAGCAATACTAAACTAATCCTGAGTATAAAAAACATATTTATTATCATCATTAGTAAAATAATTTATATATTATAATTTTTAATTTGACATTTAATAAAATATTGTCATGGAAAATTAATAGAGTATATGGAACCTTAATGACATGATAAATTTTTTTCCGTTAGATGCATTTTAAATCTCAATCACAACCATCACTTATGACAAATGATTACATCCCTAAATTTATTTCTTGTAAGGACAAATCTCATCATTAGTAGAATAATTTATATATTATCATTTTTAATTTGACATTTAATAAAATATTGTCATTGCAAATTAATAGAGTATTTACTATGAAGAATTATGGAACCTTAATGACATGATAAATTTTGTCCTTTAGATGCATTTTAAATCCCTCACAACCATCACTTATGACAAACGATTACATCCCTAGATTTATCTCTTGTGGGGACAAATCTGATCCACCACTCACATGGGAAAAATTATTCAAATTGTGCCTTACATTCTTGATGATAATAATAAGAAAGTGAAGTAACAAAGTATTAGTATTGATTTTCCTTAATGGGATTGCATAAACAAAACATAAATTGTTCCATTATATGAGTTGCCGGAAGATCCAGGTCTCTTGTACTTGTTCCTTAGATTAGTGGTTATTTATGTGTGTATATAGCTTAACCCATGCCGTAACTAATATCTATTGATATTATTAAATTAGTGATTCATTCGACCTCGGCCACCGCTTCCACAACCTACTATCGCAACTTATATCTATTGATATTGCTTCTGTTTTTATTAAAATTATTTATTAATAGAAATACAAATTTATTAATTTAATTAAGAGAAAATTTTATTTATAAAAAAAAGGGATTTTACACACTGTTGGCGGGCAAACATTACTTATCATGTTTAATTAAGAGAAATTTTATAATGAAAAAAATTAATAGAGTATTTATTATGAGCAATTAGTGAACAAACATTATTATGAGAAATTAATAAATCATTTACTATCATCAATTAGTGTGAAATACTAATTAGTTAGGTATTTATTATATATAAATCATTTACTACATTTATTATATTATATTTTCGTTAATGGGTCATAAAATGTTAGTTTTATGAGAGAAATTACAGCCATAGATTTATCAATTGGGAGATGAAATCTTGGACACCACTTACATGTGCGAGATGAGGGTGTGGTCAGGAGAACTACAGCCATAGATTTATCTTTTTGAGGAAAATCTGGACCACCATTAACACAGGCTAACCTAGCCAAACTGTGTTTTGTACTTAAGATCATTATTTATGACTTTCTCCTTTGCATTGGAGATCAAATTTTGGTGGAAAAGGTTTTAAATCTTATGTCTCATGCAATTTTAAGAGTTTGACCCCTTACATTGGAGATGCTCTCATAAAATATTTAATTCTCAAAGTTTTAAATTTCAGAATCCAGTATGAATTTGTAATCTAGTGGATTCATTAAAATAATTATTTTGGAAGTTGAGTATTTTAAGTGCGTCTGATTTCAAAGCAAGACAATTTAGGAAAGTTTTGGAAAAAATATGAAAATTTTGAGTTATTTGGGATTTGTAAAAGAACTTAAACCTTCGTCTAAGATGAGACGTGAGGAATATTAATTTACTCCCTTTGTCCCAATGTATAGGCGGAATTTGCCAATTCTTTTATAGTAGTAAGAAAAAATATGTATTTTATAAATATCCATCACTTTTTTTATTTGACCCTTTATCTCATCCCAAAACAAAAAACATTAACTTGTTATGATACTCATGCATTATAAGGGTATGTGTAGAAAAAAAAACGACTTTGGTATTGGAATTCTGCCTATCTAATGAGACTACAAAATTTCTAAACTCCGCCTTTATGATAGAGACAGAGGAAGTATAAAATAAACTAGATTTTGTGCCCGTGCTATGCACCGGGCGGACTTGAAAACCACTTTGCCTCGTCCTGGGACTTTTGAGTTGGTGTGAAAACCGCTTTGCCTCGTCCCGTCCCGATACATGCTTTGGATTTTTGGCGAAGCCCCGACCCGATACATGCTTAGGATTTTTCATTTGGTGTCGCGGAGCTTTGCCCCGCCCCGTCACTTAGGATTTTTTATTTGGTAAGGCTCGGCGTCGCCTCGTTCCGTCGCAATACATTTTTTATTTTGGGATTGGGTGTGGCTCGGCTTCGCTTCGCCTCGCCTCGCCTCACCTCGTCGTTTATTCTGAGTACCCTGTCAGAAGCATATTCATCATAATTTGCAGAATCATTTGCATGCGGCGTACCATTACTCTGTGTCATGCATTTTCTTTCATTCATCAATTTAGAGTGTTTCTTTTTACCCATCCCTGAAGTATCTTT
This sequence comes from Papaver somniferum, assembly GCF_003573695.1. NCBI lineage: Eukaryota > Viridiplantae > Streptophyta > Magnoliopsida > Ranunculales > Papaveraceae > Papaver > Papaver somniferum. The sequence goes on along the minus strand of NC_039359.1, from coordinate 187,138,878 downwards.
TAACAGTTTCATTCGTTCACCTCTTTCACGGGTTGACTTGGAATTTTCTTCCAAATTTGTGAGGAGACGCATAAAGTCTATAAAATAGTCCCATTGCTCATTAAGTTGTTACCAATCTTGAACACCATTACCTCCAGTCATTTCCAAGCACACATTCACCACAACACTACGCTAATCTCCAACTCAAGTCATCTTAACTGCAGTCAAACCCTGCAATTACTCAACTCCAATTCAATCTTAGGTCTTCTCATTGTTCTCTGTAACCACCTGCAATGTTCACTTCAAGCATCACCACTTATCCCAGCTGTAAACCATTGCATCAATCTTGAACAACAGCAAACCCATACAACCATCTGTAGCACCAATTCCTCCATCAGCGGCACAATCATTTTCAAATTGACAGTACAATCACCATCTACTCAACATTTCAACAGCATCAGCGTTCCACCTCCCCGCGATGCACACATTCACAAATCCCATTCAAACCCATTACAACTGCACCATTATCTGCAATGCGCACATTCACAAACCCATTACAATCTTGCAACTCACACGCCAACCATGTCTGTAGCTGTAGCTTCTAATTCCACCAGTGACGCGAGCTGCACTCAGCACACCACCACTTCAACCAACAACATCTCTTGACTCTTGAGAAACAGCACCAACTCCATTGACACTGCCAAGCTCTAACTCCATCATCACCTTATTCCATTCAACAATTCCATCTCCTAGTCCCTGCAATTCAATCTCAAACTTTCTACTCAACACCACTCTGAAGCATACCCATCCTTTGAAACTTAGCTCAACACAGTCACCACTCACCCATTTAGCAGAAACCCTAACTGAGCTTCAACTCCTCTTAGATATTGAACCCAAAACTTCTCTTATTTTGCTGTAACTCCAAATCCCAGTTAAACCCATCCTCTCTTATGACCTGGATACCTTGAAACACAACAGTTGGTGGTAAAAGACCACGTAAGCTCCGTGTTCTTCTTGAATTTATAAATTGAATCATGATACTTCAAACACGTCCACAAATCTTAGGCAGCAGTATCAATTCCTAGTTCAGGAAAATTAGCAAACAGCTGCTGAGCACAATGCAGTGGCGGAGCCAGGAATTCTGGTTGGTGGGGCAATATAAAAAAAAAGAATATCACCTTAATTAATCTATTTTTATTGGCAAATAAGACATACCGGTTCACATCATATACACAGTAAAACAAAAATTAATGTAAAGAATAAATGAATATTTACCTAAAAAAAATTAATCGTTCATAACAACAGAAATAAAAAGAAGATTTATATAAAGGTAAAATGAAATACTAATAATTTCCAATAATAGAAAAATAGCTCAGCAGAACTACAAAGAAACAAGAAATTCACAATTGTCCTTTCCGATTTTTCATTTTCTGGAAACGTTCCATAATTACCTCATCACTGATGGTGTTGAAAATAGCTTTTTCAATATAAATGATTAAGCAATCATTTAACCATTTATCTCCCATCCGATTTCGTAGGCGAGACTTTACTATATTCATAGCAGAAAATGCTCTTTCAACTGTAGCAATAGCAACCGGCAAGATTAATGATAGCTTTATAAGCTTGTACACCAAACTATAAACAACATCCTTTCCCGTCTCAACCATTTTCTTGGCTAAACTACTAAATATATGAAGACTATACATATTACATCATCAGATAATCTGATGTCTTCTTAAACACCAGTGGAAGAAGAGTAAAAATTACGTATCTCCTGCATCCCTTTTACTTTGGTTGCCATCCATTCCCAAATTATTTGAAAAACCCTAAAAGCTTTATCTTTTTTAACCTTTCCGTCTACTTATATCCACGGATAGAAAACTTCCTCTTTGACTTCTAACAAAACGATGCCTACTAATAGTTTAGTGTGGAAAATTTAGGTGGGTCCGGAGACCCACCTACATCTAACATAGCTCCGCCCTTGGCATCAAGAGTCACCTTCTATCCCTCTCCAAATTCCTGCACAATAAAAACTAACCACACACCAATATTGAGAAGCCATTCGACATTCACAAATCTTCACAGTCAGTCCAGATTATCATTGACAGCACCATTATCCTCTCTTTCCATCTCTCGGCTAAAACCCAATCAAATCTTCTTGCAACTGTTGTTTGAAAATCAGTCACAGAAAATGTGAGAGAATAACAAAAATGTGAGAGATTAACTACCTGTTTCCTTTATTTGTTTTTTCAATCTAACTACCTGCATTAGCTATCTGTAATTTTTTTTATCAAAAACCAACTTGAGTCAATTAGAAATTGCAGAGGTCTGGAAGCGACGATGAAAAAGATTGCAATGCCCCGTCCCAATGCATGATAACCGCAGATTCAGAAAACGAAACCAATTCCCAGTAAGCGATTCAGAACCATGGTGGTAGGAGCGGCGGAGGTGCTGCTGATTGTAGTAGCAGTGGTGGTGGTGGTAGAACAACCGGTGACATTGGACAGAGCAAACCGTGGTGCTGGTGGTTATCGGAGGAAGAGAAAGAGTTTACCTCCCTGGCTTCCTCTATCTATAACCCTAACACGTTAACAGTTAGATTTCGCACGGGTGTATTGTACACATACCGATCCGTCAATAAGTACAGTTAAGTTTTTGGTGTAAACCAAGTGTACTTCCCCTGGCTACTGGAACAGTTTCCAAATCTAACGTTCACCTAAGGTCGTGGGACCCAAACACCTGTTATTTTTATCGTACATAACCTTGTTGTGGGTCCCATGTATGGAAAATCAAACTACTAGATAGGGAAAATACGCTTTAGTTCAAAAGTACGATTTAGTATATCCCGAGTCAACTAGGTATAAATTAGTCGAAAATATGAAAAAATACACAAATAATCCATATTATTTACAATTTAGTTCAAATATTTGCAGTTAAGTCCACCGTGATTCATAATGATGTCAAGCAATTTTAAATAATATAAAAATAATTTAAAAATGATTTATTTTTTAAACCGCTCGTTCAAAACTCACAAACTTTATATATTCGGAAAGCTCTTTCCGATAGCTACAAATAGAGTACCCATATAAATATATAATTTTCAGTTTTTAAAAAATATAATTTTGGCTTCATTGTTCGACGTGTACAAGAAAAATATACATGCACGAATTTTGCAGTCATTTTTTCACATGTGCACCACGTTGTACATATTTACAAAACATGTATGAAATTGGTCATTCATATCCAGACATATTTTATCATTGGAATTACACTGGTCCACCAATATGACACCCCTGCAAAACATGTATGAAACAATTTATTCATAATGATGCACAAATTTACTTTTTTACGGAAAATACACTGGTGCATCAATATGGAAACTCAGATGCACTAGTATATACACACACCCCATATTTTATAAACATATCATGGAAACTCATATGGATTTGAACCATCAACCTCCGCAAACCTTATGATAGGCTTGGGCGCTCTACCATTTTCAGCTTGTGAGTCCCTAAATTAGATGCGTAAACAGGTGTACAACTATGTACACATTAACAACCAGCAGGTGTACAACTATGTACACATCAACTTGCGGTAAAATTTCTAAGATAACTTGAGTTTGAACTTCATCCACATTAGTTGTAATTTCTTCTATGAATTGAAGTACTTTCCTTCTATTCTCTTCATGGTAATGTTCATCAGCATCACTAATGTAAGTTTAACTAATAGTAGCACTGATGCAGGTTTCGCTAATAATAATACTGTTTTCTACAACGGCGACAAAATCATCTGTTGCAGCTAATGTGTTCATTACCACTGATATGGTTTCCCTGCGGAGGCCTGAAGGAGTAATAATGCATATAAACTAGAACAATTAAGATCTACTCGTTTGATTTTCTAGTTACATCTCAACTTCGAATTAATCGCTCCTGTTTGTTATATAAAATAGTATATAGTATTCGGATGAATCTAAAGATAAAATGATACATGGTATGTCTGAAATTTCATGTACTGAATCCGAAATGTTACATGTCAATCCAACATACAATAGGCCATCCTGAGGTTGATGGGAAACCCTCCCTTTTAATCTGATCAACATATATTAGTCAGTAAAATTACAAAGCTAAAGACACTTACATCTGTTTTTCCTAAGCGCGTTTTTCCTTGTCAGCAGCTCAACCATTTACTTTTTTCTCACTCTCAGCTTGCTAACTCTCCTCTTCCTAACGAACGAGCTCATCATCCTCTTCAAACCAACAACCTCTTGATACGCTACTTCAACTATATTACTGTAAAATGAAATAAAAGAGTGGGTTGATGACAGTATCCATATTACAGCAATGTACATAACGATTAACAGATGTACAACTATGTACACATTGAAATTCAACTTGTGTAAAATTATGTACACATTAAGAATCAAGATGTGTACAACTATGTACATATTTTATACCTAAAATGATCCTATATTTCCATGTTTACCTTAAACAATAAGCAACATGGAATATAATAACACAACAAAGAATAATACAAACCACCAAGTAAACCTTATTCCAAGTTCTCTTGTACCTAGACCAACAAGGAGATGAGTTATAGTATATTATCTTTCAAACCCAGAAGTTTCAAAATTATCTTAATTGGAATGAAATAAGTCATATACAATACCACAAACGTTGATAAATAAATAGACCACATAAAATGAATTGACCACTCAAAATTTTGATTAACTACTCTTAATTACCCGTTGATGATTGAGTATAGTGTATAAGGCCATACCTAGCGGAACAAGCAATGAACCTGCAAAATATTGTAGCGCAACAAAATTGGCAGGGTTTAAAATGACGAAAAATACTTGAATATAATTTCATTGTCCATATGAAAAAATACATAAATAGAACAAGATTCAGGTTATGTCATCCCGTAAGTCATGTCCAGCGTTTGAGATTGAATAATAGAAATGTGAATACCTTGAACCAGCAGATTGCATCACGAACACAGTGGGAGAAGGCTAAAAAGACAATGAAGCTGTAAAAAAAGACCAACTTCCATTAGCATTTATGAATTTTCTCTCAATAAGAAGGCCAAGAAATGTTTGCTGGTGACTGGTAAGGCGGGACAACAGTTTCCCAAAGGAACATGGTGATATCATCATACCCCAATAGCAGTCTTTCAGGAGCATTTCCTCTCATTTTTCTATTCCTTTCAAGAGAAACCTAACAGACAATTGAAGCAAGGTCAGTGGGCAATATAGAACTTCCAGTACAATGGGAAAATGCAAGGACCCATTATCGCCGAAAATTTTGAGAGTTCATAAAAGACGAGCCAAGTATCAACAGATAGGAATGAACAACATGAAATGTTTCTTCACAATAATTAAGCAGGAGATGTCCTAAGGTAGTTATGTTAATCAATAAATTTGAAATTAAAATGAATTTCAACATGTGCACTCGTTAACAACTAATAGGTGTATGATCATGTGTACATTGACAATCAACAAGTGTGTAACATTTGCACATTAAAAATCAACATGTGTACAATTATGTACGCATTAAGAATCAACATGTGTACAACTATGTGGGGCTTAATCAACATGTGTACAACTATGTACACATTAAGAATCAGTATGTGTACAACTATGTACACATTGATAATCAACAAATCTTAAACCTGTGATACTCGGGTGAGGCATCAATTTCTTATTGGGACAGGAATGTCTTCTTGCAGTCAAGAATACTAAAGCAATGCATGAGGTTACAAGAGAAGCAAACAAAAAAAATTAAATAACTAGAAAGAAAAGGTAACTCAGCACAGTACTCCATAAGCTTATTTACTCAAACATAAGTTTATGGAGTCAATTTTCCATACGTGTACCAATTTTAACACCCTTTCTATTTACCCAAGCATAAACTTATAGAGTCATTTTATTCACGTGTGCCAGTTTGTATACCCTAGTTTTACGCAAGCATAAGCTTATAGAGTCAATTTTTTTATATGTTTACCAATTTGTACACCCTAGTTATTTATGCAACATAAGCTTATGGAGCTATTTTTTTCACACGTACACCCTATTTCTTGATGCATGCATTATGGAGTCAATTCTCTACAAGTGTACTAGTTTGTACACCCCATTTATCTACCCAAGGATAAACTAATATTCATTTTTCTCCATATGTGCACTAGTGTTTACACCCTAATTTTATGCAAGCATAAGCTTAAGGTGTCAACTTTTTACATGTGTACCAGTTTGTACACCCTAGTCATCTATGCAAGCATAAGCTTATGGACTCTTCTATATCACAGGTTGCACACATACCAAACAAACTCGATGGAAAAATGCAAAACTGAGAGCAACAATAACCCGAAATCTATTCAAAATGAAATGCACGTACCTATTGTTTCTATAACAACGTGTTCAAATTTATCTCGTTTCTTATTAACCAATTCCAAAAGCTTTTAACTAGATCCTCTCAAAGTCCAATATAGACATTCATTATTGACCATAACAGTTACTTCAACCACAGAAGAGTGGCTAGCAACCAATGAACTATCAATATATATCTTCCTCCTAAACTGAAACAAAGAAGGAAAAAAAGCACGGATTCACAAGATCAAAATTTTCAATTACTAACACAAACTAAAATACAACATACATACAGTAAGCGGCCTAAAAGAAATTAGGTACCTGAATCCCTAATCCAAAAATCCCAAATTTATACGACCACACTATTAATAACAAACCAAAAAAAACCGTATGAAAGTAATATTCACATATTATCCGCAATGACCCATTTCAAAAACTATCCATAAGTTCCTAAAATGCTATGAAGACTTGATCAAGATACCTACTGGTATATGAGACTTCAATCACATTGAAAATCTAAACTTAAACAATTTGATATGCACAAAGGTTGAGTATAAATAATCGATCTAAATGGAAACAAATGGACACCATGGCCGAAAGGCCGTATACACACTAGATAGTAAGGATGAGCCTGGCCACTATTAGAAAGCTGCAAGTACTAATACATAATTGAAAAAGTCATACTATACAGGTAGAAAAAGAATATAATAAACTCAAGAAAAGATGTTCGTACAAGTCCATAATACTTTCAATTAATTAGCAGCAGCTTGGAGGAGAAGGCGATCACAGCTGCTTAATTTATTTTGATGATATCTTGTATATTTTTGTTAATTTCTTTATGTATGAGCGGCTTAATTTAGTAGGAGTACTCAAATCTATGTTTTTGAGAGTGGATTTATGTTCTGGTTATGTTTAAATTCCTCTCTTAGATTATATATAATTTCTGTTCCTTTACCAAACGAATACATATAAATAAAAAATGATTCAAGACTTCATTCAATCTTATGGAAGCTAATTGTTCGCTTTGCGTGTAAATGATACTGATGCAAATCAGTTTAAGGACTTGGAGGGAAAGTAAAATCTGAGTAAAAGTGACGAAACAAAACAAAGTAATTGGTATTTATCTACGTAAGTCATTGCCTACAGTTTTCAGTTTCAATACGTAATGCACTGGAAATTTCTTTCATGGAACAATAATTACCCTTCCCTTGTATTATTTTCCTGGCGTTTTTAGGGGCCACTCAAAAGGATTTAGGGGCCAACAATAAAACAAAAAAGGTCACCCAAAGGGAAAATGTAGCCAGCCCTTATCTCGCGTAATTCGTAATGGCGAAATTACCCTTATATATTCGGAGGATATGATAACATTGTTACCCTCCGAATGAAATCGGAGGCCAAAATATTTGCCAGACGTCCGATTATACGAGGTGCAGTATTTCTTGGTTCGTGTTTTGGATTCAGCGTTAATCGAGAGTTAAATATATTACAAAACCTACCGATTATAAGTTGCCGCAAATTCAAATTTTGAAAGCTACCATAATCGGTAGATATGCTAAATCCAATACCTACCGATTATTGGTTTCTCCACATTCAACTTTCGTCAAATTAGCCGTTGGAGTTTTTGGGAAAAACAAAAAGAGCCGTTGGACCCTAAACCTATATAAAGAAACTCATATCTATCACCCCAATTGCACCAAACTCTTTCCTCTCTCAGTTTTAATTTTCATAACAAAAACATGGATATTGCTTTTGCCGAAGAAGAAGATTGTGCTATTTATAGAGCGTGGGTTGTGGTAACTACTCATGATCGTGTTCACAAGCTCCACAAATCGGAATCCGAAGAGCAGATATGGAACCGTATCTTAATGGTATTTGAGGCCTTAGATGGTAATCGAATTCGAACATCCAATGACATTAAGATGAGAAAGAATGCGCTAGATAAGGAGATTGACAAACTTGAAGATGAGGAACGGTTTGTTAGGAACGCTTTTCCTTGGTGGACGTATGAAAAACGAGTAAGTATCTCTGTAACTCCAATCACATTAACAAAAGTTAGTACTAACTTGTTACTCATTCGTAATTTCAGAGAAATCTTGCGGATCGCCGGTATGTGGACCTCTACGGGAAACGATTTGAACATGAAGGATGCTACAAAATCAAGAGGGACAATTTCTATGGTCACTGGAAGTTATGATCTGTTTTAATACTTTTATGGTCAATTAGGAGTATGGATTTAGGTGCTTTTGACGAAATTGTAAGGTTAAGGCCGTTTGAACTTTATGTAATGGATGTAATCGGAGTATTATTAATATAAAAACTAGCCGATTATACGAAATCGGTAGATTATTTTGTTAAACAACCTACCGATTGTAATATTCGGTTATTTATGAGTCAACTTTCTTTCCGATTATGGTGTTGTTTGGTTCCAGGAAACAGTTTTTTTTGACTTGTAATATTCGGAGGATAATTTTTTTGTAAAGTTCCGAATGTACGATGGCCCAAAAATCAGAATTTGGAAAAACTTATACTTTTCAAATTTTGTCTTTGAAATAATCGGACGTTAAATTAGTTACCAAAACTTCCGAATATGGGTCTAACCTTCAATATTGGCCCTTGGAACCACCTGGAGCCATGGCGTGGTTTGTTTTGAACTTGTGATATTCGGAGGATAGGTTATAAAGTTCCGAATGTACGATGGCCCAAAAATCAGAATTTGGAAAAACTTATACTTTTCAAATTTTGTCTTTGAAATAATCGGAAGTTAAATTAGTTACCAAAACTTCCGAATATGGGATCTAACCTTCAATATTGGCCCTTGGAACCACCTGGAGCCATGGCGTGGTTTGTTTTGAACTTGTGATATTCGGAGGATAGGTTTTTTAAAGTTCCGAATGTACGATGGCCCAAAAATCAGAATTTGGAAAAACTTATACTTTTCAAATTTTGTCTTTGAAATAATCGGACGTTAAATTAGTTACCAAAACTTCCGAATATGGGATGTCTAACCTTCAATATTGGCCCTTGGAACCACCTGGAGCCATGGCGTGGTTTGTTTTGAACTTGTATATTCGGAGGATAGTTTTTTGTAAAGTTCCGAATGTACGATGGCCCAAAAATCAGAATTTGGAAAAACTTATACTTTTCAAATTTTGTCTTTGAAATAATCGGACGTTAAATTAGTTACCAAAACTTCCGAATATGTCTAACCTTCAATATTGGCCCTTGGAACCACCTGGAGCCATGGCGTGGTTTGTTTTGAACTTGTGATATTCGGAGGATAGGTTTTTTATAAAGTTCCGAATGTACGATGGCCCAAAAATCAGAATTTGGAAAAACTTATACTTTTCAAATTTTGTCTTTGAAATAATCGGACGTTAAATTAGTTACCAAAACTTCCGAATATGGGATGTCTAACCTTCAATATTGGCCCTTGGAACCACCTGGAGCCATGGCGTGGTTTTTTTGAACTTGTGATATTCGGAGGATAGGTTTTTTATAAAGTTCCGAATGTACGATGGCCCAAAAATCAGAATTTGGAAAAACTTATACTTTTCAAATTTTGTCTTTGAAATAATCGGAAGTTAAATTAGTTACCAAAACTTCCGAATATGGGATGTCTAACCTTCAATATGGCCCTTGGAACCACCTGGAGCCATGGCGTGGTTTGTTTTGAACTTGTGATATTCGGAGGATAGGTTTTTTTAAAGTTCCGAATGTACGATGGCCCAAAAATCAGAATTTGGAAAAACTTATACTTTTCAAATTTTGTCTTTGAAATAATCGGAAGTTAAATTAGTTACCAAAACTTCCGAATATACCACACAACATCATTGTCATTTGAACTTGTCTAACTTAGTTACCCAAACAAATTTCCGAATGTACAACAAAAATCATTGTCATTTATCTGCTCTTCTTTACTTTACGACCGTGACTACCTCCCAGTCCTGCACGACCACGGGTTTGAGCACCTTCAGTTGAGCACTTCAGTTGGAGCAGCTTCAGTTGGAGCACTTCAGCGCTCGATGAAGCTCGAGTTCTTTTACCCGTCTTTGATACTGCCACCTTGGGATGCCTCTTCGTGACTTTCTCCCCAAACTGGGCAGCATAATCTTCGTTATCCATATTATCAACTAGATCTCTAGCCTCTTTGATCTTCTCAGCTGGCATGGGATCTCCGCTCTTCAAGCATGCAGTTAACATTTTGGAAACACGCTTGAACCTATTCACCTGTTTTTTATACGTAATGACATAACATCAAACGGTAATTACCTAAGATTTATAGGAATAATATAAAATGAACAAAAATATAAGAACACGCACCAGTCTATCATAACCAGCTGGTTTGTCTTTGATGATACAATTATAACTTGAACCCGCCGCAGTAGTGTTGGATTTGATTTCACGGATAACCAAAGGATGTGATACCTTGTTATACCAACTCATATAGTCTGGAGAATTTTCATCACCTCGGTGGTTCGTCTACCAGTGTCGATAATGAAGTCATTCCTCTTATCCCAGTTATCAAGAACAGTAGGTGGGCCTGTGTGAACAATCGTGAGATTCACCACTAGAAGAACACAACTCCAACTCCAATTTGTAGTAATCCCCCATTTTCTCCAGAGGTTGATGTTGTATATACCCGTGTTGTCGCATCACCCTAGAGGGGTTATACATCACATATCCTGTGGGGTGCCACAATGGTCCAAAATAAAGGGACAAGTCCGACCGAACATTTATATGCCCACTGACTCGATCTTCCTTGTATGGATCAAAGCATACGTCCGAGGCCTTCAATTGGTCCAAAATCTCCCTCATGCGAATCAACTGCTGCTCTTTGTCCTAGAACGGTTGTCTTCAAATATATACTTTGTTCCTCTAGGAGTACCTTTGCACCACCCCGGGTTCTCTCCGGCCAACTTCAGGATAGGGAAGTGGTCATAGATCCATGCCTATATACATAAGAAACCAAGTTTTAGTAAATAGATTGTGTATATTCGGTAGTAATTTCCAAACATAATTTCCGATTATATATAATCGGAAACAAAACTGAGTACCTATCCACCGAATACCACAACATTCGGAAATAGATATGGATCATTTCCTACCGAATATGCGTCATTTGGAGTTCAGTAACCTATAGTTTTTCTGGCCTGTATATTCGGTTAATATCAAAAAATATTTCCGATTTATATAATCGGAAAAATAAGTACCTAGCCACCGAATAACCAACATTCGGAAATAAGATGGATCAATTCCTACCGAATATGCGTCATTTGGAGTTCAGTAACCTATAGTTTTTCTGGCCTGTATATTCGGTTCTAATATCAAAAGAATATTTCCGATTGTATATAATCGGAAAAAAATAAGTACCTAGCCACCGAATAACCAACATTCGGAAATAAGATGGATCAATTCCTACCGAATATGCGTCATTTGGAGTTCAGTAACCTATAGCTTTTCTGGCCTGTATATTCGGTTCTAATATCAAAAGAATATTTCCGATTGTATATAATCGGAAAACAAGTAAGTACCTAACCACCGAATAACCAACATTCGGAAAAGAGATGGATAATTTCCTACCGAATATGCGTCATTTGGAGTTATGGAATGCATCATATGTATTGTCTACTGAATAACTATAGAGTGAGTTATAGAGTTAAAGAAAAAACCTGCAATAGAGCCACATTCCCGGCAACTTGGCAGGTTCCTAGCCTCGAAGCCTTTCTCAACTCTTCCATCAAGAATGCTAGGCATGCCGTGCCCCAAGAATAGTCACCGACTTCATGGAGAGGATCCAAAAGTTGTATAAGGTTGGCGTCGATCCGGTTGCCAGAAGTATTGGGGAATATGACACATCCCAATACACAAAGGAGATATGCGTGGCAGCGTGGTTCACTTGCTCATCAGTTAACGTTCCATTCTTTTCCTTCTCCAAGGTGCCTCGAAATATATCATCAAAGCTGTAATGTTGATCTGTCTTGTTCTGTAACTTGCATGCCTCCTAAACTCTGTTGTTGTTGTCTCTTCATCCCAACCTAAGCACTTGTTAGTTAGAGAATAAAGTTGTGCCCAACTTAACTGCTTTGTGTAGTTAAACTTCACAGCTGTGCCTTGGTCGGGAAGGTTAAGAATCTGCACAACATCATCCGGGGTGATCGTCATCTCCCCAAACGGCATATGGAAAGTATCGGTCTCAGGATACATTCTCTCCACGAACGCCGATATGGCCACACGATCATGTTCCAACAATGAATTCTCGGCGGCATTAGCTAACCCCGAGTTGGCAACAATTGTCTTGAACCTTTCACATTCACCGGATAAAGGCCACGCAAGCATTTTTGTTGGTGCGGCGGTAGGTTTGAGTAGACGGACCGCATCTTGATGATCCTATTAATACAATATTACGATATAATATATAGACAATACATTAATAAAAAATAGTAATTTTATTACCTCGGTTTCATATATTTCTCTGGCCCATGAGTCTTTGTATCCAAATAGCAATTTTCCTCCATCCGTGGTAGTCCAAGGATTGTGCCTGCTGGAATACCCTTCTTCTTCAAGTGCTGAGGGACAAGATGTGATGCTTTCTTAGCAATATCCTTCCTTACAACATCTTTTCCTTTTTTGGCTTTTTGGGTACCACTTGGTTGTCCTTCTTCTTCTACTCTTGCCAATGGATCAACTGGTTCAACACTTGGTCCTGCACTTTGTTGAGCGGCTTGTTCAACACTTGGTCGCACCCCTTGTTCACTGCCTTGTTGTTCAACAGTTGGTTGCACTCCTTGTTGACTGCTTTGTTCTTGTTCGCTTTGTTGAGCACCTGAATTATCTTTGGCACTCCTTTCCCTCCTAGCACTAGCTGTCACTTTCTTCCTCCCTTCTCGACTTTGTCTAAACAACAAAGAAAGGAACAATATTTACAAACTATACAATCGGAAGACAAAGTATGGAAATATAACCCGAATGTACACATTCGGACGTAAAGACACATATTGTTCCCGAATACAAAACAATCGGAAGCTAACTAAACATATTTGCAACCGAATATACATCAATTGGAGTTCAGAAGCTGTAAATTTTTCATCCTACACAATCGGAAGAAAAAGTGCACCTCTATAACCCGAATGTACAAATTCGGAAGTAAGAAGACACATCTTTTTTCCGAATGAAAAACAATCGGAATATAACTAAACACGTTTACAACCGAATATTCATCAACTGGAGTTCAGAAACTCTAAAATTTTATCCTACACAATCGGAGGTATAAAACATTATATTGTCTTCCGAATATATACTGGCCCCAAAATGGGATTTTTCCTATATCATAAATTTTGAGATTTTTTCAATATATACATTCGGTAGTGAGTGTTCTTCCGAATACTTTGTGTCTACTTAAATATATTCGGTAGCCAAAAAATTCATTAAACTACCGATTATTAGCAGTTTGTATCCAGGAAGATATGGCCACCAATATTCGGCAGATAATCATCAAATCTTTCTCCCGAATACTGTCGATGTTCTTGAAAAATAAAGAACACGACTACATTCGGAAGTAAATGAGCATGCATATCGTCCGAATCTGGATAAATAACCGATAACCCTAGAAATTTTTTTTCTCGATTCGACGAATTAAAGCGAAATAAACCCCAAAAATGATAGATTCTTACCTAATTGGGTCCATTTGAAGTTGACGAAGTGTTTGAGTCTCGGAATCGCCACCACCGACTACATTGTCGGGTACTTGTTCTTCGCGTTCTTCTTCATTTGCAGCAAGAATTTCTTTATTTCTTGCTAAAATTCCAATGTTTGGATCGATACCCCGAGCAACATTTTTGGTTCTAGGTCTGTGGGTTTCATTTCTCTTATCCATTGTTTTATAATCGAATCGACGATGTTTTGATTTTACGATTCGCGGCGATGTTTCGGTTGAACAAGGAATTTTTTTTTCTTCCACAATCGGAAAATAATATGAAACTGGAAGAAGAAGAGTTGAAATGAGTAGAATTGTTTTTGATTTGGTTTTTATACAGTTTTACCAGAAGGGCATTTATGTAACTTCAATATCATATAGGGTACCCCTTAACTAGAGTCTTTGGCTGGGTATAAATTGATGGCCCCTAAATCCTTTTGAGTGGCCCCTAAAAACGCCAGGATTATTTTCTCATCAATTTATCTTTGTTTGAGCTGGTTGCTCATGATTTACTAACATCATAAATTATACTAAAGAAAAACTAGGGAAGAGAATTAGAACTCTACTAATAATATTTATTGTATAGAAATTACTAACTTCATTATACATATCCTAGTACAATTTAATTACCATTCCAGTCTCCAAATTCTATGAATAAATATACACAAAGATCAAGCTAAATATAACTAATAAGAAATTAGGTATGATTCGTGATTACCTGTTCCGGTCGTAGAAATGGTCTCCATTATTAAGAACAGGTTCCGGAGCAGAGACTTCTACAGATAGATAGATTAAAATGAGATAATTTTAGATGTAAAATATAATCATTAATCAAATAAGAAATTCGAGCCGAAATCAAAGCAATTAGGTTTTCGAAACAGTAAAAAAAAAATTCTGAAACTAATTAAAAATCCATAAATTAATAATAGCGGTCACATTAAATGATAATTATGTATTCAACTTATCTTCCTAATCGCTATGATGAAATCTTCAAAATAAAATTGAATCTGATCAACTTTTCATCTCAATTTCGAATGGATCTTCAAAAGAAAACTAATGGCGACGATACACGTTGTTTGAAGCTGAACTGAGTGTTTATTTGATAATCGTGTTTAGTTTTTGAGATTGAGTTTTCATTGAGATGACGAGATTAGATTTCAGATTTTTTTTCTTCTAAAAAAATGGAAACTGTATCCTGTACCATGAAGAAGTAATATTAAGTTCAGCTTATGGGTATTTTTGTCACCAAAAAATATAATTTTGGACTGAATCGTTTGTAAAAGGAGTAACTCGTTTTACATTTGGTAAATTTGGACCTCCTAGTACTAGGCTTGAAGGGACGGGACTAAAGTGTCTAAATCCCAACTAATTTGGGATTAAATGTTAATTTCTACAAGTAGATATGCTGGCAGTTGAATCCAAATTTTAAAAATGTTCTTCATAATTCTTGAGTTAAGAATATGAATGGTTCTCTGAAGTTTTGTGGTAGTAGGTAAGCTTAAAAATTTAAAGCAGGATCTGAATCAGTGGAATATTAGTTCTTTTGGTCACATTAAAACTAAAATCAGTCGGTTGAACTTTGAAATAGAGAACTTACAATATAAGCCTTATACTCCTGAAATTGGTGGTTATATTCTAAACTATTCGAAGCAACTGGATTATTGGTATGAAATTGAGGATAGTTTTTATAAACAAAAATATAGGATTGATTACTTTACGCAGTATGATAAAAATACGAAATTTTTCCATAATAAGGTGAAACTCAGAAATATGTATAATACTAATCATACTATAAAAGATGATCAAGGAAATTGGTTAGATAATAGAGAACAAGTTGTTTCTCTATTATCTAAACATTTCAAGAATATATACACTACTTATAATCCAACTAGTATTGATATTGATGAAGCTACGAGAGATATTAAACCGATTAATTCTGATGAATTGAATGATTCTTTGACTGTTATTCCTTCTATTGGAGAAATATTTGTTACTGTGAAGAACATGCCCCCTTGGAAATCTCCAAGTCCGGATGGATATCCTGCTAGTTTCTTTAGAGATAATTGGGATGGGACTTCTCCTGAAGTTATTTCACATGTTCAGAATTTTTTCAGATCAAAATTCTTGCTAAAACAGATGAATCATTCCTTCATTTCTTTGATTCCTAAGGTAAATAATCCTTCTTCTCCGAATGATTTTAGATACATTAGTCTCTCTAATACTGTGTATAAAATCATTTCAAAGATATTAACTAATTGTCTCAAACCTATGATGGATGCTCTAGTCTCTCCCTTTCAGTCTGCTTTTATAGCAAATAGGCAAATTCACGGTAATATTATTCTCAGTCATGAGATTCTTCATTCTTTCAAAAAGAAAAAGAAAATCTAAAAATGGTTTTATGGCAATCAAGTTGGATCTTTCTAAAGCTTTTGATAAGTTAGAATGGTCTTTTATAATTGTTGTGTTTAAAAAGCTTGGTTTTTCTGATGATTAGTGTCAATTAATCTATCAGTGTATTAGTACAGTTTCTTATTCAGTTTTGATAAATGGATCGCCAGGTGAAGTATTTTACCCTTCTTGTAGGTACACAAAATAGGTTCGCCACGTGGCCGCACAGGAAGGCACGAGATAGGACTATAGAATCTCACTTAAAGATCTCGGTCAGTGACTTGTCAAATCAAATGTCAGAATTACCTCGCTACTAACTAATAACACAAAGCATGAAGAGGAAGCATCCTAAAAATGAAGCATCTCGTATAAGGAATCTAAACTGCGAAGAATCAGTTGGAGTACCCAACAAGACACCATCCAAGAAATAAAGATGGACGAAGTAAGGTTACTTGACTGGAAAGATAACTTGCGAAGTCAGTAAATTATGGAGCAAGAAAAGAGACAATTGTCCCAACATCCAAAGTTTTCAGCGAAAGAGAGGGGAAAATTTATGGAAAATGACCTGGGCGAAGTATAAAGCATCTCCACGAGATGCAGACGAAGTAAAATGAGTTGTACACCATTAGGGTCGATTGGTCTATAAATAGGGGTCCTTGGGAAATGTATAAGGGGTCAGATTATTTGGAGGGGAGAGATTTGCTTAGAGTGAGAGATTAGGGTTTCCTTGTAGACAAGAACTTGTATTTTCACTACTTGGGGTGGTTAAACCATAAATAATTTCTTATCTGTGGCCTTTATCATGTCTTAGATCTGTTTCTTTTCTTATTTGGGTGGGCTACTGGATTTCCAGTAGTTACATTTTGGCGTCCAGAAACAGGGACTTAGATCAGGGATTCATCCTCATCTAAGAGTTTGAGAAAGGTTGAAATTGTTTTAAAATTGTAGAAGTTAAAGATTTTGGCGAGTTGTTTTAAAAATTAGGGTTTTGTAGATCTTAAACGATTCATTCGTAGTTAAGATTAGAAATATAGGAGAGAGAGTAATCTTTGGGTGTTGCATCGAAGAGCGGAAGTAAATTTGGAGATACCGAACCAAGGATCAGTCGATGGCCATGGTAGCAGATCGAGCAAGGCACTTCATAGCGACAAGAAGAAGCAAACGTTTGGAGGCGAAGAGATAAGGAAGAATGGAAAAGGGAGAAACATTGGTGGCAGTGGAAAGGCAGGTGTGAACCGACGACGGAATAATCAGACCGGTGAAGACGATTTCAGGGAAGGCTCAACACACACTTTTGAATCGGACACCGGTGCCGAGGAAGAAATGACCCACGAAGAGTTGGAAGAAAACATTGATGAAGAACACATGACGTTGGAGCATCTACGGGAGACACTTCGCATTGAACGGGTACGAGACAGGGATCTAGCGGAGCAACACGACCGACTGATGAGACAGAATGCTAGGTTAGAGATACAACATCGCCAACTTAACTAGGAAACATAAGTTGACGCCATGGAATCGGAAGGAAACACGATATCATCAGGTGAAGAAGAGCCACGACGGAGGAGATTTTCCCATGAGGACGATGGAGGAGAGCGGCAAAAAAGACGGCAAAGGGAAGGCATTGAAGAAAGGGATCCCAGGAGAGCGTTGGAGGCAACGAAATGGGAAGACCAAAGACGGAGATACGAAGAAGAAAGGAGGAACGAAGACGAAATGAGGCGAGAGGAGGAAAGGCAACACGATGTAAACTAGAGACACGAGGAAGCAATCGGACGTGAGGAAGGAAGGCTTAGCTTGATGAGAGGCGACCATCATGAAAGAAATTGAGGAAACCTTAACCAAGAGGACTTGAATGAGCTACGAGATATGAGGACGCTGATAAACAATTCGCGAAGAGGTGGCAGGGTGCAAATGGCATAGGCGATGGAGGAGGCAGATAAATATTCATTCACCTATGAGATAATATATGCGGACATTCCTGAGAAGTGCGTGCTACCAACATTTTCAAGCATATTCAGCGGATCGGAAAGTGATGTGCAACACTTGAAGCAGTATACTCTGTCATTGATGCAGTGGGGACGAAACGAAGCGGTATGATAGGTGTCTAAAACACCTTGATATTTATCTATTTTTTATGCTTTCTTGGCTAAGTTTTGTTGTAAATTATGTATTTTATGTTTAATTTTGAGTTTTAGGTACTTTGGAGAAAAAGAAGAAGAAATGTCGCTTAAAAGGGCTAAAGTGTCATTTCATGAGAAACTGTTGTTGGAGGCGAATTATTTCTCATTATTTGCTTTTATTTCTTCATCTCTATCTGAAAGGCATGTCAGCTTTAGTGATGCAAGTTATGTCTGAAAAGCATGGCAGCCTTAGTGATGTATAAAAATTGAAGAAAAGAAGTGAATATGAGAGGTAAGAGATGGTTGATAGAGAAAGTACTAAAGGCACCCCAACATTGGATAAGGGAAACCCCAGAAATGTCCCAGAAGAGTTGATAAAGGCACCCCAGAAATTCTACTATGTGCAGCCCAAAATTCATCTTTGTACCCCACAAATTACTATTCGCACCCCCGGGATTGCTAAATATACCCCAAATTGCTAAAGGGACACCATAGTCGGATAGGGGGCATCCACTTTCTTCATGTTTTGAACCTGAGAATTGGCGGGAAAATCAAATCTCAACTGGCAGAATTAGGGTTCGTGATTTGGAGGAGTAATAGTGAGACTAAATCGCTGAAAATCATTGGATATCTTCCTTTGGGCTAAACAGGGTTGGTAATGGCTTTTGATCTGTCTAGAATTGGCTGTTTGATCTGGAAATTTTGTTACTATCACTGGCAGAGTTGAGTTCGAATTTTGGCCAAGAGTTAATGAGATTCAATCGCAAGATTTAGTTTCATTGGGCCTGTTAAGGCTAAACAGGGAAGATATGGGTGATTTCTTCAATGCAGTTGGGCTGGATAATCACCGGAGATAAAAACAGAGTCGGAAATACACTTCGGGTTCTGTTGAGAAGATTTGGACCTTGTACTGGAATTCAAACGGTCAAATGGATTATAGTTATCCTGTAACGACTTAACAGGAATGGTATGTGTGTTGGAATTGATTGGATTTGGCTACAACGTGGAGTCGAACAAAACAGGGGAAGAAATATCCACGGGTCTCCGTTAGTTCGAGTTTGGATATTTTCAAGGGATTTGGTAAAGGATAATGTTCTTACCATATACAAGATGTTCAATGACGTGTTCTGGGAGCTTAAAAAGGGATTAAATCTCGACAAGAAGGTGAGAATCATATCGGTTTTTCTTACCGGGAAGTTTTGGGTCGTAAACAAAGGAAGCCACGTGCAGTTTGGGAATATTTTCAATTACACAGTACTCGTATGATCCTACAACTGTATTCTATTGGTTAGAAAAGGTTTTGACAACACAAAGAATCCATGTAGAAAAAGGGAAAGTCCGAGACTTGGGAGGAAAGGTAAGAGATTTAATCGAGAAACATAGGGTTCTGTGGCGTATATATAGCCTTGGGTAGAGTCAGAGTCGACATACGGAGAGCCTAGGAAAGAATAGATACTGCAGAATCGAAAAAATCACAAGTTTCAGAAAAGTTCACATGTTGTTGCTAAACCAAGAACACGAAGAACATAGCCTGGCATATACAGTCGCAAAAGGATATCGTTTATTAAAGACATAAGACACATATCGTTTACTGTTCAGTAGAGAAAGACCTTCAGCCACTGTGCTGTGTAATAGCTAAGCTTCTCAATTTAGTATCTAAAGACCTTTAGCGACTGCAGAATCATTGTACGCTTATTATATCTTTTTGAATACAATGATGAATGGAATTTTCTCCAATTGTCGATCCATGAGTAGCTAAATCTCTTTTCTAGGGTTTTGGAGGAAACTATTTTTAATGGGTAGTATTTAGTATTTAAATTCTTTGACATATTTTACTTCATATTTGTGTTTTCAATTGTCTAAATTTTTTCTCTTCTTTGTATGCTTCGTAAAAACTGTTTTAGGTAGTTTGAGTTGCCGATCTTTTATAAGAGAAAGAAAATTAGGCCTTAGAATAGTGACGAGAGTCGTAAAAAAAGAGCTTATAACGTTATATCTTCCAAAGCATGAGATTGAGTTCGGATTGTTTTGAGTAAATTAGGACTATTATGTCAAAGTTTTAATTATTGAGTTTACAAACATTAGAAGTAGTGGAATCCAAAACCCTAGACTCATATCTCCTTGATAAATCAAAAATCAATTTTAATTAGTTTGTCTTAATATTTTCTTTTATTTGTCTTAAACTCATCCTTTGAAAAGGCCGAGCAACGAATCCTTTCTTACCACTTGTAAAAACTACATTAATTTTTGGCGCCCCCGACGCGGACTTGCCTTTAGGTTAGGTTTAGATTTTTATTTTGAGTTTATTTTATTTTATTCTTTTAGTATTTTTTATTTTTTATTATTATTTTTCTTTGTTTTTACTTGGGTATTTGTCTTATTTTTATTGTGCAGGTAATATTCTACATTTATTGTGGAGTTTCCTACCAAAAAAGGTAAGTAACAAAACCCTTTTTTTTTCCTTTTGTACATATTTCTTTTATAGTTTTTTTTTAAAAAAAAAATACATATTGCACACACTAATTGCATCGTCAGATTACCGAATTTAGGAAACCTGTGAAAAAGTACGCTGAACCCGTGCCTTGGGCCTTATGGGAGTTACCAGCCAAAATTCCACAAGCCTCAGCCCTGTACCTTTGGGTATATTTTGCTGAGGTAGCCCAAGCTTACCTAATTTAGTAAACCTTACATTTGCATGTGCACGATTTTTTCCAATGGTATTATTGCTTGTGTATGCGACGTTGGAAACAGGTAGGAGATAGACTTGTGGAAAACGATCTTTTTAGTTTGAGTCCGACCCGTTACACCGATATAGGCAGTACTTCTATTTTTGTCGAAATGGTTAATGAAAATGATGAAAAAGATGCTGAGGTCCCAGTTAAAACTCTTAGGGACCGTTTGAACCCGTCTAGAGTGATGCGTGAACCTGGGGTTGTTTTACCGGCCACTACCGTTAAGTTTGATATTAAACCTGAGACATTTGGCATGCTACGTAAGTTTAGGGGCATAGAGAATGAGAGCCCGTATACCCATATCCGGGACTTTGAGATGATTTGTGATACCATGAGTTATCCAAATGTCACCAAAGACGATGTTAGGTTGCGTTTGTTTCCTTTTTCCATAGAAGAGAGAGCCGGTGAGTGGTATCATATCATATCTTCTAAACAATCACTACCTGGGATGGACTTGTAGAGGTTTTCGTTAAGAAATTCTACCCACACCATAAGACTGCTTCTGTTCGACAGTCTATCCAAACCTTTAAGCAGAAATTAGGTGAACACCTACATGATTACGTAGAAAAGTTTAATGAATTGTTATACCAATGCCTGCACCATGGCTTTGATAAAGCCCACATGGCCCAAATCTTATATGAGGGCCTTGATAGTGAAACCTGAATGCAGGTAGAAACAATTAGTGGTGGAGAATTTACCCATCAATACCCAGATGAATGTTTTGACGAGTTCATAGAGTTAGCTGAAAAGACTCGTCAATGGGTTTCAATGAGGGAGCCCGAAATAACCAGAAACCCTATCCATAGGGTCAATAGAGTTGATAATGGGTATGATATCCTTAGGCGTCTAGAGGCCTTAGAGATATACCAAGGGTCAAACCATACTATGAGTGGTAACAGTGATCCCAGAACCTATCCATGTACCGTTTGTGGTGATCAAACTCATATTGGAACTCATTGTCCCCTATTTTACCCTAGTGAAGCTACCCCTGACCAGGTTAGTGTCCTACATGGTGGTATGAACTCTAAATATGAGGGTCGACCCAAGTTTGACCCATACTCTAATACCTATAACCCTGATTGGAGACATAATCCGAATTTCTCGTGGTCTAAGGGTACCCATCAGGGTGGCCCATCTAGCAACCCACCACGAGGTTTTTCTAAGAACCAAGCTCAAGTACAAGAACCGAGCCTAGTTGACAAAAGGGTGTCATCTTTAGAGGAAAGTATGAGACTCTTAGTTGAGGGTAATGCCCTAAATAATTCCCAGACTACCCAAAATATCAACCATTTAAGTCAGAAGCTCGTTTTGTCCTGTCTAGTCAGCGTAACCAACAAAACAGCGACCGGGCTATTGCCAACTTAGAGACTCAAATAAGTCAACTTTCGAACCGGTTAAATGGTAGGGAGGACGGGACATTTCTTACCCAAACGACTCCAAATCCGAAAGGAGTTAACCAGGGTAATATATTAGGTATTTCTAACCACAATGAACATATCAAAGTAGTTATCACCATTAGGAGTGGTAAAACTCTAGAGAACTCGGTAGTATCACCTAAGGATAGTAGTCCAACTGAAAAACAGACCAAAGTTGACCAAACTACGTCTAAAGACCCTAATGGTCCTGAGAGTTATAGGAGTTCAAGTGAGGAAGATATCCCTGAGAGAGTGTACAAACCGCCTGCACCATCTCCTCAAAGACTCTCTAAGAAAAAGCCTAGTACATATGCTGAAATTCTAGACATCTTTAAGCAAGTTAAGGTGAACCTGCCCTTTTTATATGCAATAAAACATGTACTGGCTATGGCCAAGTTCCTAAAAGAGATGTGCATCGTCAAGAGAGACGTTAGTGTCCATAAAAAGGCATTTTTGACCCAACAAGTTAGTTCCATAATCTCATAAAAGTACCCAGTCAAATTTAAAGATCCTGGTTGTCCTACTATCACATGTGTCATAGGTAAACAAACGATAGACAATGCTCTATTAGATCTTTGGGATAGTTTGAATCTTTTACCGTTCTCGGTATATGAACAACTTGGACTAGGGGAGATGAAACCAACTAGGATAACACTACAATTAGCCGATAGGTCAGTCAAAATCCCACGTGGAATTATTGAGGACGTTTTGGTTCAGGTAGAAAACTTTATCTATCCAGTTGACTTTGTAATTTTAGACACTCAACCCGTCTCTAGTCAAGATATCAATATCCCAATCATCCTAGGTCGTCCATTTCTAGCCACTACAAATGCAGTCATACATTGTCAAACTGGCCTAGTAGAATTTTCCTCTGGGAATCAGAAAATCGCGGTGAACGTTTTTAAAGCATTACAAGACCCACCGGACCCTGAACACTATGAGTCTATATGCATGATTGATTCTCTAGTTGAGAATACCTTTACCACCAATAGTGTTAGTGATCCTTTAGAGGCCTGCTTGGCCCACTTTGGAGCATATTATGATGAGGATAGTCATTTTAAAGAAGTTAGTGCGTTGTTAGACTCTGCGCCAGTAATGAATTATGGAAAATGGCATCGTAAATCAGAACCTCTTCCGCCGACCATAGATAAACCCCTCCCATCATCAGTTAAGGAACCCATCCTTGAATTAAAGCCGCTACCAGATACGCTGAAATATGTATTTCTTGGTAGTGAAAATAATCTTCCTACCATAATTGCCTCTGACTTAGATCCCTATTAGGAAAGTAGACTAGTTAGTGTTCTCCGTGAGCACAAGACTGCAATAGGGTGGATTACAGCAGATTTGAAAAGAATTAGTCCTGCTGATTGTATGCACCACATCTACCTAAAAGAAGGTGCCAAAACCTTAAGAGAAATGCAGAGACGTTTGAATCCTAATATGAAGGAAGTTGTTCGCACTGAGGTGCTCAAGTTGTTAGATGCGGGTATCATATACCCCATATCTGATAGTAAAATGGGTCATCCATGTCCAAGTTGTCCCAAAGAAGTCTGGGATTACGGTAGTTGCAAATGAGAACAATGAATTGATACCTACCCGTGTTACCACCGGGTGGAGAGTATGTATAGACTACTGTAAGCTGAACTCAGCCTCTAGGAAAGACCACTTTCCTTTACCATTCATCAACCAAATGTTAGAAAGATTAGCTTGCCACATCCATTATTGCTTCCTAGATGGTTATTCCGATTATAACCAAATACCTATAGCCTCGGAAGACCAAGAGAAGACAACCTTCACATTTCCATTTGGTACTTTTGCTTACATGCGTATGCCTTTTGGGTTGTGTAATGCACCCGCAACATTCCAACGTTGCATGCTAAGTATCTTATCGGACATGGTCGAGCGATTTCTCGAGGTCTTTATGGACAATTTTTTCGTTTTTGGTTCCTCGTTCGATGAGTGCTTGCACCACCTTACACTAGTTCTAAAACGTTGTAAGGAAAAGAACTTAGTCCTTAATTGGGAAAAGTGTCATTTTATGGTTAAATCTGGAATATTTTTAGGACATGTGGTGTCCTCTAAGGGAATAGAAGTTGATAAAGCCAAGGTTGAACTAATTTCAAAATTAAGACCACCTAAGAATGTAACAGATTTTAGATCTTTCCTAGGCCATGCTCGATTTTATCGTTATTTCATCAAAGACTTTAGCAAGATTACATTACCTCTGTCGAACTTACTTGCTAAAGATACTGCATTTTTGTTTGACGAAGCCCGTGTTTCATCTTTTGAGAAGCTTAAATTATTATTGACTTCTGCCCCTATCATCCAACCACCCGATTGGAACCTCTCATTTGAACTCATGTGTGATGCTTCCGATTATGCGATTGGTTCTGTCCTTGGCCAACGACGTGATAAAGAACCTAGTGTGATTTATTATGCTAGTAAGACCCTAAACGATTCCCAGTTGAATTACACAACCACTGAGAAGGAAATGTTAGCCATCGTTTTTGCTCTGGAGAAATTTAGGTCATATCTCCTAGGGTCTAAGGTCATAGTCTATTATGATCATGCTGCGCTCAAATATCTCCTTTCAAAGAAGGACTCAAAACCTCGATTGATCAGATGGGTATTATTGTTCCAAGAATTTACTCTAGATATTCGTGATAAGATAGGCTCTGAAAATGCAGTAGCTGACCATTTATCCCGTATCCTTAATGAGATTAGAGATGATGAGAAACCGATCCTTGACGGGTTCCCTGACGAACATTTATTTTCCATCTCTTTGTTACCCTGGTTCGCTGACATTGTCAATTATTTGGTAACGGGAAAATGCCCGACCATTGGTCTAAACTGTATAGAGCTAAATTCTTTTCTGAAGTTAAATACTTTTTCTGGGATGATCCGTACTTATTCAAATATTTCCCTGATCAGATCATCCGTCGTTATATTCCTGACAACGAAATCTCCAGTGTTTTGACTTTTTGTCATTCTGGAGCTTGTGGGGGTCACTTTAGTTCTAAGAAAAAAGATGCGAAAGTTTTGCAATCCGGTATTTATTTTCCAACACTGTTTAAGGACTCACACCTATTTTGTCAAAGTTGTGATAGATGTCAAAAGTTAGGAAAGATGACCCGACGTAATATGATGCCACTTAGTCCTACATTAATAATAGAAATATTTGATGTGTGGGGTATAGATTTTATGGGTCATTTTGTCAATTCTTATGGCAACTTTTACATCTTATTAGCTGTTGACTATGTGTCTAGGTGGGTAGAAGCAATCGCTACCAAGACAAATGATCGCCACGTTGTGATCAAGTTTGTTAGAGACAATATTTTCTCTCGATTTGGTATGCCTAGAGCAATCATTAGTGATGAGGTTCCCATTTTTGTAATCGGTCTTTTGAGGCGCTCATAAAGAAATACTCCATTACCCATAAGGTTTCTACACCTTACCACCCACAAACTTGTGTCCAAGTTGAAGTGTCTAATAGGCAGATTAAACAGATTTTAGAAAAGACCGTAAACCCTACCCGAAATGATTGGTCTTTGCGCTAAGTAGAAGTATTGTGGGCTTACCGAACCGCTTTTAAGACTCCACTTGGGATGTCTACGTATAGACTTGTCTTCGGTAAAGCCTTCCACTTGCCTGTAGAATTAGAACACCGAGCTTATTGGGCTATTAAACGGCTAAACTTTGACATATCTACTGTTGGTGATCACTGTAGACTGCAACTCAATGAGTTAGAAGAAATTCGTAATGATTCTTACCAGAGTGCGAAAATTTACAAGGAGAAAACAAAAATATTTCATGATAAATCGATTATTCGAAGGACATTTGAACCAGGTCAAAAAGTTCTCCTTTACATTTCTCATTTACATCTTTTCCCTGGTAAATTGAGGTCTCGGTGGACCGGACCATACTTTTTCAAAATTGTTTTTCCTCATGGTGCAGTTGAAGTTGAAAATCCTAAGAACGGAGAAACTTTCAAGGTTAACGTTCAGCGGTTGAAACCATTTTTGGAGTTACCCAGTCATGCAATAGAAGAATCAGAGCTGAAAGATCCTGTCTACCAGGATTAATTTTTTCGGGTAACAAAGTCTTGCTGAAGACAATAAACTTAGCGTTGTAGGGAGGCAACCCATACATGGTGATGTTAAGGTCCCTCTGGACGACCCTGCTGTTGTTGTACATTAGTTTTTATCTTTGTCTTATTCCTCATTGAAGGATTGCTACGCTTCATCCAGATACTATCTTTCTGACTTCTCTCTTTACTGTTTCCTCTTGTTATTTTCATTTTTAAACATTGAGGACAATGTTAGATTTAAGTTTGGGGGTGAGGGAAAAACTTTGAGTTAGTTTTTAATAATAAAAAAAAAGAAAAAAAATTATTAAACTCCGGAGCCTAGAAATTTATGCCTATTAAGGATGACACTAACCAATCTAAGTGGATGGAAGCATCTTGGTTGTAGGAGTTGAGGAACCAATCTGAGTAGATGGAAACATCTAAAGAGTCTATTCATAAAAGCACAGAGATCAGGTGTTAGAAAGAAAAACATGGTAGTTTCGCCATATCTCGTTGAATCCCTTTCACTTTTGTTTTTGTTTTCTTTTTAAAATATGTTTTTCTAAGTGATTAGGTGGGGCTCACGAATCAAGTTGTTACCACTGCTAGGGTGAAATAGAGTGAGTGAGATACAAAAAAAAAAAAAAAAAAAAGAAGAGAAAAAAGAAAAAAAAAAAAAAAAATTGAGACCAAACCATCAGACCAACCGGAATAAATTCAATAAAGTCGACTACTGGTACCCTTGTATATGCCAGTTGAGTTGACCTAGAGTTAGGATTATCGACCACTGGTACCCTTGTATATGTCAGTGTGTTGATATTAGTCCAGACCAGTATCTCAGTCCATTAGGATAGGTTCGTTTTGGCAGTGGCCTTCAGACATATATGGGAAACACCGTTCACCTTAGTCAACATCAAATCCATCTACGTTTTTCTCTACATCCATCTTCTTAATCTATCCATGTGATTGGTTGACTCCGGTTATGATGTCCACAAACTATCTGAGTAGAGCTCTGTCACTTATATATGAATTTTAGTATGCTTGAGTGCAAACTCGTGTACAACAATTGGAATTTCGCATCAGGGTACTTTCTCCTGTAATCAATGAGAGTATGCCAACCAAGGAGATTCTTTAGTGCCTTCCAAGGTTCTGCGTAGATAGCTAGGGTCTGGAGTAAAGGTTTGTGGGTAAACCTCTTATAAACCCACCCGAGACTATAACTTAGGGGTTTAAAGGCTTGTTGTACGTGCTAAGTGTGATTGTATCCTCAACGACGGGGAGTTGTATGCTATAAAATTAGTTTAGTTTGATTTGCTCGAGGATTAGAAAAGTCTAAGTGTGGGGGAATTTGATAGGTGTCTAAAACACCTTGATATTTATCTATTATTTATGCTTTCTTGGCTAAGTTTTCTTATAAATTATGTATTTTATGTTTAATTTTGAGTTTTAGGTACTTTGGAGAAAAGAAGAAGAAACGTCGCTTAAAAGGGCTAAAGTGTCATTGATGAGCAACTGTTGTTGGAGGCGAATTATTTTTCATCATTTGCTTTTATTTCTTCATCTCTATCTGAAAGGCATGTCAACTTTAGTAATGCAAGTTATGTCTGAAAAGCATGGCAGCCTTAGTGATGTATAAAAATTGAAGAAAAGAAGTGAATATGAGAGGTAAGAGATGGTTGATAAAGAAAGTACTAAAGGCACCCCGACATTGGATAAGGGAACCCCCAGAAATTTCCCAGAAGAGTTGACAAAGGAACCCCAGAAATTCTACTATGTGCAGCCCAAAATTCATCTTTGTACCCCACAAATTGCTATTCGCACCCCCAGGAATTGCTAAATGTACCCCAAATTGCGAAAGTGACACCATACTCGGATAGGGAGCATCCACTTTCTTCTTCGTTTGAACCTGAGAATTGGAGGGAAAATCAAATCTCAACTGGCAGAATTAGGGTTCGTGATTTGGAGGAGTAATAGTGAGACTAAATCGCTGAAAATCATTCGGTATCTTCCTTTGGGCCTAATTAGGGTTGGTAATGGCTTTTGATCTGTCTAGAATTGGCTGTTTGATCGGGAAATTTTGTTACTATCGAATTTTGGCCGAGAGTTAATGAGATTCAATCGCAAGATTTAGTTTCATTGGGCCTGTTAAGGATAAACAAGGAGAATAGGGTGATTTCTTCAATGCAGTTGGGCTGGATAATCACCGAAGATAAAAACAGAGTCAGAAATACACTCCGGGTTCTGTTGAGAAGATTTGGACCTTTGCACTAAGATTCAAACGGTCAAATGGATTACAGTTATCCTGTAACGACTTAACATGAATGGTATGTGTGTTGGAATTGATTGGATTTGGCTACACCGTGTATTCGAACAAAACCCGAGAAGAAATATCCACGGGTCTCCGTTAGTTCGAGTTTGGAGATTTTCAAGGGATTTGGTAAAGGATAATGTTCTTACCATATATAAGACGTTCAATGACGTGTTTTGGGAGCTTAAAAGGGATTAAATCTCGACAAGAAGGTGAGAATATTATCGGTTTTTCTTACCGGGAAGTTTGGGTTGAAAACAAAGGAAGGTACGTGAAGTTTGGGAATATTTTTAATTACACAGTACACATATGGTCCTACAACTGTATTCTATTGGTTAGAAAAGGTTTTGACAATACAAAGAATCCATGTAGAAAAAAGGAAAGTCCGAGACTTGGGAGGAAAGGTAAGAGATTTAATCGAGAAACATAGGGTTCTGTGGTGTATATATAGCCTTGGGTAGAGTCAGAGTCGACATACAAAGAGCCTAGGAAAGAATAGATACTGCAGAATCGAAAAAATCACAAGTTTCAAAAAAGTTCACCTGCTACTGCTAAACCAAGAACACGAAGAACATAGCCTTGCATATACAGTCGCAGAAAGATATCGTGTATCAAAGACAAAAGACATATATCGTTTACTGTTCAGTAGAGAAAGATATTCATCCACTGTGCCGTGTAATAGCTAAGCTGCTCAATTTAGTAGCTAAAGACCTTTAGCGACTGCAGAATCATTGTAAGCTTATTTATATCTTTTTGAATACAATGTTGAATGAAATTTTCTCCAATTGTCGATCCATGAGTAGCTAAATCTCTTTTCTAGGGTTTTGGAGGAAACTATTTTTAATGGGTAGTATTTAGTATTTAAATTCTTTGACATATTTTACTTCATATTTGTGTTTTCAATTGTCTAAATTTTTTCTCTTCTTTGTATGCTTCGTAAAAACTGTTTTGGGTAGTTTGATCTGTCGATCTTTTATAAGCGAAGGAAAATTAGGCCTTAGAATAGTGATGAGAGTCGTAAAAAAAGATCTTGTAACATTATATCTTCCAAAGCATGAGATTGAGTTCGGATTGTTTTGAGTAAATTAGGAGTATTATGTCAAAGTTTTAATTATTAAGTTTACAAGCATTAGAAGTAGTGGAATCCAAAACCCTAGATTCATCTCTCCTTGATAAATCAAAAATGTATTTTATTTAGTTTTTCTTAGTATTTTCTTTTATTTGTCTTAAACCCATCCTTTAAAAAGTCCGAGCAACGAATCATTTCCTATCACTTGTAAAAACTACATCACGGTACTCTGTAAATATTTCTCGGCGAGCTTGACCGGCGAAGCGTTGGCATGGTTGGACGGGCTATAGTAAAGGTCGATTTCTTCATTTAAAGAACTACAGAGAATATTCCTAACAACGTACATAAGTAACAACCTGCTGAGGCCGGGAATTAAGACCTTGTTTAACCTAAGGCGAAGACCAACGGAAAGTTTGCGAGGACTAGTAACGAGATGGAGGACAGTGTGTAGCGAACTTGCAGGACCAGTTGATGAGAAATTTTTTATCCTAGCCTTTGTGAATGCCTTATTCCCGACCGACCTGTAGTACACCCTAATATTCATAATCCGGAATTCCTTGACAATGAATGAATTAAGGAAGTATCAAGAGGAAACATAGCGTTGGAAGAGAAGCAGAGGCAAGTCAGCGAAGTAACACCACTTCCAGCAAAGGAAGGAAATTCAAGGCTATTACCAAGAATAATACATGTCGTGGAGGATGATCCGAAATATGAGAAAGGAGAACCTTCAACCCCAGTTCCGGCGAAACCTGTAGCTGTGTCAGGCGGAGACCAGTAGTGGATCGATCAATAGAGGTACGAGGAGTCAAGACGAAGGAATTATGAGCCCCGAATCCAAAACACAGGATATCAGCACAAAATCAATCAAGGACCTAGGTTTGGAGAGCGAAAACCAAATGCACCGGCCTTTGAAGATGTGAAGCTTCCTAGACTCAATACAACTGTGGAGAATGTATGGGAAGCGATAGTGCTGACGGAAGAGATTCCACCCCACCAAATCTGGGAAGAGAAGCACCTTCGAGTACTAGGAGTCATGAATTTTGCAGGTATCATTGGTTTCATGGGCATCACACGAATGACTGCCGAAACATCCGAAGGATTATACTTCGTCTAGTGGACCAGGGGAAGCTCGCTCATCTTTTGGAGGGATATGTACAACAACCCTCACCCCCACCCCTACCTCGAGACAATCAACAAGTGTACCGAATCGAAATAGATCGAGGAACCCATAAACTGAATTGTAATTCGATAATACATTCAGTCAAGAGCATTCAAAATTTCCATGATAATATACTCAAATGAGTGCATAAGAGGGACTTTGAAGGGAATGAAATATTCAGTTTGGCGAAGAAGGATCCATTAGAAGAGTTGCAAAATAGGGAGATAGAATTCGGAGCAAAGGACACACCAGAGGGCGGAGCTTCACACACAGAACCGTTGGTCGTAACCTTAAATTTTGGGAAATAATCAAAATGGGAAGATGACGAAGTCAAGGAAGAGAAAATTTGGGCAATATACAGAATCCTGGTGGATACGAGGAGCTCGGTTGACATACTCTTTTACCATGCATTTAGAACCATGGGGTACAAAGATTCAGACGTTGTACCATCGACATACAGTATATATGGGTTCAACGGGGTTGCGTCAAAGCTGAAGGGAGAATTAGTCGTGAATATTTTCGCGGGCGAGTTGGAAACAAAAGTTACTGTTTGTGTGATAGACATAGACTCACCTTATAACGCTCTCATAGGCCGTACATGGATACATGGGATAAAAAGGGGTTGCATCTACATATCATCAGACCATGCGATTTCCCATGTCAAGCGGAATAGGCGAGATCAAGGGAGATCTAAAGGATGCACGAGATTTTATCGAAAAGGATGTCCACAACTATGATGAAAAACTAAGAAGGAAGATAGAACAAAAAAGGAAGCTATGCGAAGAAAAAAGAGCGGAGCAACTGATGGTGTTCACCATTGGGATAAGCGAGGAGCAGATTGCAACGCAGAAAAGCATGGAAGAGGCAGAAAAGATGATGATTGACAATGAGAAGGATCGCGAGAAAACTCCGGAGAAGGAAAGCCAAGTTGATATAAAGCAAAGTGGAAAACGAAGAAGGGAAAAATAGCTGAAGGAAGCGAAGTAGTGAGAAGCAAGAAAGAAACCCCCATCACCAAGGAAAAACGAACCCCGCAAGGCGGAGCAAAGGAAAACAACTCCAAGCGCATAAAAGTATCAATACAGGAGGTTGATAAAAGTGTTGAGTTGCTCGGTCATTTTGGTAAGGAAAATGAGGCATGCAACAAAGACAAGGAGAGGAAACAATTAAAGGAGGAGCTCTACCAAGAAATACGAAGGAAAGAAGACTTGGTAAGAGAACGAATAAGGATAGAAAGGCAAAACGAGAATCTCTTGATTAAAAACAATCACCTAAAAGAAAACAAACAGAACGTAACACCCAAAGAGGAGAAAATACTTCGGGAAAGAAATTGGCAACTGAGGGACGTCATGAGTATTGGCGAGATAGAAAGGGGCGAGGGGAACAAAACGAACAAGAATATTTGAAAAGATCCATTGAAAGCAACATGAGAGAGTTCAGGGAAAAGGAATATCATATGCAGCAATTGATGGTGACAAGGAGAAAAGACGCATCGAGCAATGACCCAGTGACGGGGAGAAAATATGGAACGCGGGAAGAACCAGAAATGATGAACAAATGTGCGAGAAATGATCCATGTAAACCAAAAATAACAGCACTGTTTTCGTTGAAACAAAGGGAAAATGAAAGCTTGCGAAGTATTGTGGCGAGGTGGGATACGATTTGAAAAGAACTAAAAGGAAGGCTATCAGAAGAAGATTTAGTACGATCATCCATTTATGCACTGTCAGCCATACACCCCTTATTTTCAACATTGTTCAACATCAGAAACGAAGTGAAGATGAAGGAGTTGAAAAGGTACCAGTCTGAGCACATCCTCCTAGAAGAATAACGTTGCTATCAAGAAAGAATCATAGAAACCAGAAAATGTACTTGTGAACTTATCATTTGGCAATGTACCAGATTTACAAAATAATAGCAATGATATTTTGAAGTTTGATGAACCGATTCAAAGATACGGATTTTCATAAGGCATTTAAAACGAAACGAACCACAACATAGGCAAGTAAGACCTCATATTAGGAGGCGAATAAAACCCACGAGATAAATGGTTTCTAGGGAAACTTAAACCCTTCGCCTAGGAAGACTGAGAATCCACGGCATGCACCCTATTTCGCATGAAAGTGCAAGAGGCAATACCTAACGAATGTCATGAACAACTCTCAGAAAGGAAGCTAGGGGAAATGATAAGACCTATCCTCTGAGGGTCACTTTTATGATGGCCTTCGGTAAGGAGTGCAGAGTACGACCAAGGTGCCGACGTATTCGGTTGAGCTGCCGGTGCCTGGGACGTCTGAAGCGTTACCGGCCATGACCGTATGGCAAGTCTTGGCTACAATGCATTCGATCCCAAATAAACCTCACTTAAGGTGTGAATTCGTGACCTCGAACCATATCGGCGAAGGGGATAAGAAGTCACGAAAACTACTGAATGTCGTAATAACTGGATGGGAGGAGACCAACATGCATGTTAGGGTCAACCTCCTTGAAGGGGAAATCAGGGGAAATATAAAGGGATGGCACCCTCCAGATTAGGGAGCTGTGTGACCAAAAAATACGACAATGTCATGGGGCTAACATTCATGGGAATGGATAGGCCTGTCGCATTGTCGCGAAATGGGGTTCAGATAAATGTTAAGACGAGGTAGAGGGTTGGGATCTGCATCAAGATTTGAAGGTCGTCCCAGAGAACTCATAGAAGCAGAAGCATCCTTGGATTCTTCCTCCTCTACCATCGTCTCACCGTTTTTTTGTTCCTCCTTACCTTCAATGAGCCTCTTTTCTCCACCCGAGATAATCTCGCGGTTGGCTGGTTGCTCGTCGTCAGAAAAGACTTCCAATGGAAAAGTAGGAGGAAGAATGCATTGCTCGTCACAGAAGCTGTTGAAGAGAGCAATCAGGTGATCCTGGGTATTCTTGCGAGCTAACTTCGCTACTTTCCCCGAATCTTCTATCATATCATCGATATCAACGTTCAAATCTTTGATATCATCTTTGAGACAAGAAACCTCTTTGCAGGACTCGTCTCTTTCATGGGAAAGGTGAAGAACTTGATTCTTGTAACGCTCTTCGGACTCTGCAAAAACTGAACAAAACTTTATCAAAAACCGGAAATTTGACATAACCAATAGTATCTCGCGTTAAACCTAAAGCTACCTTCCATCTGTAAGATAATGGTGTTTAAGGTCTCTTAGATATCAGAATGCAAATGATCCCTCCTGGAGATTTTTAGATATGACTCTTGAATTGGAACGCATATATCGTGATATGCATTGTCCCATCCTTTACCATGACCGTCTTTGAAGTGTCTTTTCTAGGTTGAATGACAAGAGCACTCTTGCTCTTGCGAAGATATGCAGACTTGACTTGGGAGGAAGATTTGACAGACTTCGAGCGTTGAGGGTTATCCAGTTGATCCTGAACAAATTACACCTTTTTCTTTAGACAGTCAATCTCCTCGTTTAAACTAGCTACTTTTTTGCGAGATGTACGAAGATCGACCACAACCTGATTTTTCCTACTGATTACGCGCTCGTTATCTTCCTCCAACCTCTTATAGGCAGATAACGACAAGGAATGAAGATTCCTCGAAGTAGTAAGGGAATTGTTAACCCGCTTAAGTTCTAACTTGAGGCGCTCATTCTCGTCATGAAGATGATGATTCATCTCCTCGTTATGAGAGCAATCGATAGACAGGTGGTCCACTTGTGAAAAGAGGGTCTCGACTTTCTCGTTTAAAATCTCATTCTCAGACACATAGAAATCATTCTGACTCACGAGGTTCAGATTCTCAACACAATCCATCTAAATGGACGCTTCAGAAGCATCCATTTTGCATTGCATGCATCGAGATTGACGAAACACAAATAAGAAAATAACATAAGTAAAAGCAAAGACAAGGAATGGATCTGCGAGGGAAGAGAACTTACTTCGAAGCTTCTCCATCTTCTTCTCTTGATTACTGGAATACTCCTTTTCCTCTCTAAGCTCCTTCGTCAAGTCTTTGATTTGAGCATCATCCTTCTTTGCTTTATCGCGAACAAGTCTAATCTCCACGAGGCTGGCCATGTGACAATTGACTTCCTGCGAATCGAAGGACCAAAAATTAGAAATCTATCTCAGAATGAGGAGAAGGCATAACTGAAAGAGCATAAATGACTCACCAGGTTCATTAAAGCAGAATGTTGTTGGAGAGACAAATTAATAGAGGAATTCAACAGTGCGGATGCATCTTGGGAAAGAAAGTCGTCAGCGCTAAAAGTCACCAGAGATTCAAGAGCACGAGATCTCATGGCTGGATCTTCGCGAGCCTTGTGGTAAATATCTTGCAGAAACTTCATGTCAGGATCATAAAGGGGATTAGACAAGACAGACGAGACCCTTTGCTTACCCTTCTCACAAGGGTAAGGATTTTCAGGGGATTCCTCAATATGAACCACCAAAGGAGGAGGAATAGGAGAATCAACAATATTGGAAGAAGAAGTTGTAAGAGGCTGGGAAGATTGGTGCTTTGGAAGAGTAGGTTGACTTGGAGAAACAACAGAGCTCCTAACCACGGTCATACTAGCCAGATCTAAGTTCCTACGCTTCCTCTTGGGCTCGCCAGAAGGAAGGACAGGGGAAGAGGTAGTCTGCAAAATAACAGGATCAATGCGATTGGTAAACAAAGGATCGTAACACGTACTTCGACAAAGTAAAGATACCTGATTTGAAAGGGAGGTCGAAGTAGGGTCACGTCTTTTCCGTCCCCCAGTTGGCTCGGAAGAAGGTTGTTTGATAAGGAGAGTATCACCCTATAAAGAATACAGGGTTAGAACTTAAGGTTACATCACAGAAAAGAGAGTGATGAGCGAAATGGATACCTGTTCAGCGTTAACATTCCTTTACTTGCGATCTTTGGGGAGACCAGCAACAGGCATCTCGTACTAAATAAAGGAGAAAAGGGGGCATGAGGACAGATTAAACTCAGGATGCGACTAAAGCTTAAAGGATGCAACAATACCTCAGCTGGCACGGACCACAGAAGCTTCCAGGGATCACAACCGGCGAGATAACAGTGTTTGGGAAGAGGACCCTAGCGAGGGATTCCCTTCTCGTCAACACCCCAAATGAAGGGTCCCCCAACCACAAGAGGAAACATCGTCCAGCCATTGTCGCAAGAAAGGCGAAGTTGGTCATTTCGCCCAGGCTTGAGGGGATCCACGTCTAACAGAAGATATTTGGATGGAGCAGAGATGGTATTCCGAATGAGATCGATACACTACTCCTGGTACTTCCTCTCGTTTGAAAACCTAGCCAAATAGTTAGCCACGAAATAATCCACATTGTAATCACGAGAGTCGTACTCCTCAGTTGATGACGGGAGTTACGAAATGCCGCCTTCTGAGCGGAGCCTAAATTCATTAGAGATACGAATTTCGTTGCCGGAAAGCTGGAAGGCCCCACACTGAAGCTTATTCAGAATCTCGAGAAAGACGGGGTTAGAAGGGTTGTAGAGGGGAAAAGATAACTCGGCTCTTAACTGACCGACGGTGACAATCATCTTGTATGCAGACCAAGTTTCAGACTGAATCCATCTATAGTTCAGTTCCATATCAGGAGTTGCAGAGATGGGAGGAACCACGGAGGAGTCAATGGCAGGGGTTAAAGACAAACCCATTATCTAGAAATCTGCTTGGAAATCCTCAAGAGCTTTGAGTGAAGTAGTGGTTGATACCTTCTTTGGAGCCATAATAATGAAAAGAAAGGCAAGAAAGTTGAGAGAAAATAATGGTAATTATAAGGGCAGAAACATGAGCAGAAGAAATAATAGCTTGAGTTTAGGGGGAAAAGAAGGAAAAAGAAACCCAAACTGGAGCTAAAACGAGATATTTATAAGCAAGTGGAAGGTTACCAGCAGAGCAAGTTTTCGGCACGTTCGAGGAAACTTGACCGTCAATAACCGGTTACCAGGAGAACGTGGTCACGTGGAAGCAAGAAGGTGGAGAACGTGGCGTCCAAGGGATCTCAACCGGTTCTTATTCCATTCTCATGAAATTCGAACGAAATAAGAAAAGGCAAAATGTAAGTACACAAAATAGGTTCGCCACGTGGCCGCACAGGAAGGCACGAGATAGGACTATAAAATCTCACTTAAAGATCTCGATCAGTGACTTGTCAAATCAAATGTCAGAATTACCTCGCCACTAACTAATAACACAAATCACGAAGAGGAAGCATCATAAAAACGAAACACCTCGTATAAGGAATCTAAACCGTGAATAATCAGTGGGAGTAACCAACAAGACATCAGCCACGAAATAAAGATGGACGAAGTAAGGTTACTTGACTGGAAAGAACTTGCGAAGTCAGTAAATTATGGAGCAAGAAAAGAGACAGATGTCCCGACAAATATCCAAAGTTGTCAGCGAAAGAGAGAGGAAAAATTTATGGAAAATGACCTGGGAGAAGTATAAAGCATCTCCACGAGATGCAGACGAATTAAAATGAGCTGTACACCATTAGGGTCGATTGGTCTATAAATAGGGGTCCTTGGGCAATGTATAGGGGGTCGGATTCTTTGGAGGGGAGATCTTTGTGAGAGATTAGGGTTTCCTTGTAGACAAGAACTTGTATTTTCACTACTTTGGGTGGTTGAACCATAAATAATTTCTTATCCGTGACCTTTATCATGTCTTAGATCGGTTTCTTTTCTTATTTGGGTGTGCTACTGGATTTCCAGTAGTTACACTTCTAGAGGTATCAGGCAGGGTGATTGTCTTTCGCCTTATATTTTTATATTTTATGCATGGAAGTTTTATCTTAGTTACTTCTCACGGCTGAATCTCAGAAGTCTATTCAAGGTTTTAAAATTAGGAAGGATAGTCCATCGACTTCTCATCAGTTTTTTGTTGATGATTGCATGCTTTTTTCCAAAGCTTTTGGTTTATGCTAAGAATCTTATGAAGATTATTAATATGTTTGCTAAATCCTCCGGTCAAGCTATAAACTTTGACAAGTCTGGGTTTATTACTAGCTCTAAAATGCATCATAAACACATAGAATTTCTTTCGAAATCTCTTAAAATGAAATTTTTGTGTAACTCTGAAAAATATCTTGGTACGCCTCTTTTTATCAATAGGGATAAAACAAAAAGCTTTCAAGTTTTAATTGAAAAGTTTTATTCTAGATTAAACTCTTGTAAAAAGACAAATTTAAATGTTGCTGGAAGAATAGTTGTGACTAAACATGTGTTATCCAGCCTCGATGTGTATCATATGGCGTGCTTTCCGCTTCCTAAGAAGGTAACCTCTAAAATTGATTCTATCCAGAGGGTCTTGGTGGTCTAAAAAAGATACTAGACATGCTGCTTATTTTAGATCTTGGGGGATATTGGTAAATCTAAACTCTGTGGTGGGTTGGGTATTAGAAAATCTTATGCCACAAATAGAGTTTTCATTGCTAAATTGGGTTGGAGGTTACTGCAGAATCCGGATCTTTTGTTAACTTGTTTTTTGAAGAATAAATATTATCCAAATCCGAATTTACTAGAAATTGATAAGGCTGCTGACTCATCTTCGTGGATTTGGAAAGGTATTGTAAATAGTTTAGGTTTCATTAAATCCAATATATTTATAAAAATTAATAATGGCTTGTCTACTAATATATGGCTCTCGAACTAGATTCTTTTTGAAGCTTCTCCTCCCGTGTCTGTTAATCCTTGTCATAAGGATTTTGTTTTAGTTAGTGATCTTATTGATGTTCGTAATAACTGCTGGAATTTGGGTTTGTTGAATGACTTATTCTCTCAGGTCCAAGTCAAGAAAATTTGTACTATTAGGTTAAGTACAAGGAAAAATGATAGGATAATGTGGGATCATACTAGGGATGGTAATTATACAATAAAATCTTCTTATAAAGTGTTTACAAGTGAAACAGTTTCTATGGATGAAGCTGGTTTTTGGAAAAAAGTGTGGAAATTAGATTGTCTACCGAAGATTAAGTTCTTTATGTGGAAATTTTTTTCTCAAGTAAATGTCTTGCTGAAGTGCTATAATACTTATATAGATGAAATTTGTCCGTTGTGTAAGCATGATGATGAATCAGTTATGTATTTGTTCTTTAAATGTCTTATTGCCTTGCATATCTGGTTCAGATTATCTCTACAACATTTAGTTTCTGTTGATGCTAATTGTTCAGAAGATGTATTCTTATATTGGTTTGATAAAGGTTTGGAAGTATCTCCTTTTGCTGTGAATTGGCCTAGTATTGGTGATATAGTAATGTGGTGCATTTGGAAACTGAGATGTGATGTTGTTTTTAAAAAAGTTAATATTGATATGGTTAAAACTATTTTGGGTATAAGAAGAATGATAAACACGTATATGTTTTCTCCTGTGGTTAATCAGAATGTTAGGAAAGAGTTAAAGATATTTAAAGAGGATGTGAATCATTTTATTTTTGTTGATGGTTCTTTTAAAGATTTTAATATGGGTATGGGTTTCATGTGGTGTGATACTTCAGGAAGGATAAGAGGTTGTGGTTCAGAATTTTGACTGATTCAAGATGCGGTTGGTGCTGAAACAGTTGCGCTTTTTTGGGCATTCTCTTGGACGCAAGAGAAAAATCTGTCTAAAGTAATTTTCGTTAGTGACTGTCTCCAACTTGTAGATTTTGTTAATGGGGATAGTAGTATTATCAGATGGAGAAGTAGTGATAGATTGGTAGATTGTCAGTCTGTATTTTCTAACAATAGAACTTTTAAAATTACGTATATTAAGCGTGTTAAAAATCGTCTAGCTGACCGACTTGCACGTCGGGCTAGGAAGTATTGTACTAAAGACTATTGGGTTTATTTTCCTTCTTTTTGGACACTCTAGTTAGAAGGAACCTCTAGTGGAAGTTTGTAATTCTCTTCTTGCTTAATATATAGTGTGTTTCTTACCAACAACAAAAAAAAAAAAAAGTAGAAACTAGCTCAAACTTATAAGGTCCTATGTGTACCACGACCATGCCAAATATACAATTTTGCCAGCAATGGAGGCAGTCAAAGCTAAATGATACCACCTCTGCTTCCTTATAAGTGTTATTATTACTTTTTCGTTTCAACCCAAAATAAGTAGTATAATATGCTATGTTTGAACGCTAAGATTAGCATTTGAAAATGACTATATATTCTTTGGTAGCCTAGGAAAAAACAAACAAAAACCCTTTCCTAAATGCCGGATAAACTAGTGCTGGAAGTATTAGTTATGCGTGGTGGCAAGAGTAAACATAAGATATGGCTTTTTATTTTCTTTTTCCTTTTATCAGAAAACTTCTTGCATTTGGTACAACTAGAAAACTTGTTTGAGCCTTTGAAAGTACATGAAACACGTTCGGTTGTTGCTGACCAACTTCAAATTTGATAATTGTGCAGGGTTCTGAATATGTTATTTCTGGTAGAATAGAAGGTGTTACGGGATGGGATATTGATAGGTATAAGAATATGGTTGGCGACCAAATTCATGACAAAACAAGACTGAAAATCATGCAAGCTTGTAATTCCTATTGGGATAACAATTACATAGTAGAGTTGCAATGTGCACTGATGATACTATTGAAAAAAAAAAGATAAAGAGTGGCAATAATCATCTGAAAAACTACATTACCTTATTTGGCTTTACTGAAACACCTCATCTACATGTATATTTACATTTGAAAGACAACCCAAAATTGTCTGCCTAAATTTCTTCTCGAATGTAATTGAAAATGTAACTCTGCTCTCGTTCCTGTTCAAGGGTTTCCTCCTTTTTCACAAAAAAACTCGCAAATCAGTATGAAAGGGTAGTTGTTTCCACTAATTTAGTTTGATTTTCGACGTTAACCCTTAAAGTGTACCTGTTAGGGGAATAATGAAATCAAATAACCTGCGCAGATAAGAGTTGTCTCAGCTGACGAAGGTGCTCCTCGTTCGAAATGTTTAGAGAGAGACGCAGATTTGTTAAGAGTGATTCTTGTTCCCAACTTAATGGGCCAGACGCATATAGTGCTTGAACAGTTGATTTATAAGCATGTAACTCTAATTTATGAACGCCATTGTCTTCATCGTCTGGTAATTCATCGTCGGCATAAGATTGTAAATAGTCCTTCTTAGACATAGATGGACAAACTGATCCAGCATCGTCAAAACAACTACCATCCC
Organism: Papaver somniferum; assembly: GCF_003573695.1. NCBI lineage: Eukaryota > Viridiplantae > Streptophyta > Magnoliopsida > Ranunculales > Papaveraceae > Papaver > Papaver somniferum. The sequence goes on along the minus strand of NC_039359.1, from coordinate 187,097,420 downwards.
CATTCTTCGATGATATTTCCCAACTTCGGGGCTTATAATCTGGCAAATAATTACTACTACAACTAGCAACAGAGCATTCATTGCTATCTTCAGTAACAACCTTAACGGGCATTGAAAAGGGATGCAAAGAATAGTTGCAGTTCTTACCCATTTTAGCTTTCTTAGGAAGTCGACCACTATTTCCCACTTTCATGAGTGCTTTTCTCTTTCTACCACCTATCTCAGTTATTTCATCATGAAATGCTGACTCAAAATGGAGGTCAATATTTCTCTTCGACTTCTTCATAAGTTGGAGATTCTTGAACTTTTCCTGCTCCTCTCCATCTCTTACAGAAGGTTCTTTGAGAATAAGATGTTGTTGGGACCCTCTACCAAGGCCTTGGGCAAGACTTGAACACTTACGTAGAGTATCATTATTATCGTCGCGTCTTTCTCGACCTCCCTGTAACCAGTTTACAAGGTTGTTAACATTCCTTCCAAATAAAGATAAAATGTAAGACTTTGACAGTACTTCAGCATGTTAGCTATAAAACCATATTGATACACAGTCGGAACAGAAAATGCCAAGAACAAATTACACGTTCATCTACATTGATCCTAGCTTAATCAGGCCCAAGTGTTTTGGGCAAGATGGAGATAATATTAGTAAAGGAACAGAAAGATCGAAAGTAAGAGTTCCCCCAGCTGAACTGCATAGCTACGCCAATATCTAGATAATTGTACAAACCTAAAGTAGCATTCCTCTTACAAATTACATTATTATGCATGCTCAAAGCAACTTTGAACTTACAAATGTCTCCTAATGCCCTCATTGGATGATGGAGATACACAAAATGACAACAGACACTTCGAGCCAATGCTTAGTTGTGCATGTTTTTCAAGTTAGGAAAGTGTTTGATGCAATTATGTGCAACCAAAGCTTTGGCAACAAACAAAACATTTACCTCCATCAAAAATCATGAAAGAAGCTAAACATGAAAGATTATCAACTTAATATCGTCAGAACTAAACTAGAATAAATAAAAGCAGCAGTAAATGATTGGCTATAAAATGACTAAAGTACAATGGACATTCATAATCTACCTTCACAGCAGCAATCCATTCCCCATTTTGCCAAGTTTGTCGAACCCGTAAATTAGACTCATGAAATTCCTTTAGTCGGATTGACCCAACGAGTCTAATAACAACACGATTTCCGTTCATGACTTTTGCAATCTTCCCCGCTTTCCAGCAACTAAGATCGAAAACCTCAACAACATCACCAATTACCCATTCTCCGTCTCTTTTTGTTGGTGGTGGTATTGGTCTAACATCTCCTCGACAAACATTTTCTACAAGTGGTTCTCCTTTCGAGTTTCGAACCAAATTATAACTAACAGTGTATTGAGATCCAACTATATAAATTATTTTACCTGGATACCAACAGGACTCAAACTCTTTCTTTTCTTTTCTCAATACCTCAACTTTATTTCCTTGTTTGAACTTCATATCTCAAATCTGATTATGTTACTGCAATTCAAATCAAAAAAAGAGTTATACATACAGAATTGAACTCATTAATGATGAAAGCTTTCACCTTTGGACCAAAATTTTGAAGACACTACTAATCCAACTATCCGACTGTCAGTTTCATGTTTTTCTGTCAGCTTCAAATGAGGGTTCTGAATTAGTATAAGACTGAAGAAAAGCAAAAAAGAAAAGAACACCAATTTCTAACAAACTAACAGAATGAGTGATTTCAATAGAAAAGCATAAAACTTTTGCGAAACCAAGAACTAGTTACCGAACCTGAAACTACTAATAACGAGAAAAAACCCCTACCAAATTTAATTCAAAATATTAAAAAACATAATAGCATTTGTATAGATGGTTCACTAACAAGAAATGTAGAGTATAAGCATCAAAATAAAAAGTTTTTTTTAGGTAGGACAGAAAATACCTATTAAACAATCTTGATCAGAAACTGGTATTTTTTTTTCTGAAACAAACTTGAACCCAGGATTGATAAATGTTAAAACTAGACAAGAATAAAGGATTTTGCCCAAAAATAAAGACACAAATAAATTAAAATGTAAGAGCAACAAAAAAAAAAAAAAAAAAAAAAATTATTATTATTTATTTATTTTAGTAAAAATGAAATATATATACTGACCTGGGAATGGATCTAAAGAGTAGAGTGACGGTTAAAAACAGATTCAACGTTGTTGTGATGTTATGTTGAATTTCATGACCACATCTTTCATCAGAAATGGTGGGCTGTTGCTTTCCTAAAGAAATAAGAAAAGAACTCTGATGAAACAGAGTAACTTAAATTTGGAAGATAATTATAAAAATTAAATCCTGAATTTTGGTAAAATATCTAATTAATCTGATTAAATTTACTAATTAAAACTGTAAATTTCTTATTATAACTATATTTTGCTTTGACAGCTTAATAATGATAATTTCTGAAGGAAGCATTTGTTTGTTGCTAAAACCCCAAATTCAATTACAACAAATCTTTATGAAATTCTCCCCACATTGATGGTCAATGTGTGAATGACAAACATGAATTGACCATATCACACCCTTGTGTTATTTTATTTTTCTTGTCCATCTTTAGGTGGATTTTTTTTTCTTTTCTTGTCCATCTATGACCTACACATATTATTTGAGGTCTACCACTAGAAGATAAAAATAATAAAAAATTAAAGTAAAACAGGAAATTCCTTAATCAATTATTTTACTTATCGGTTAATGTGTCTCTAATTAATTAGTGTTAAGTCAGTTAATTAAGAGATGTTTAATTTTGTTAAACTAGAAATCAGCCGATCTTAATTCATCATCAAAACATGAAAAAAATTCGGCGGATGTTCATGCACCTGTAGACCGATTCTTGGCTGATGTTTTAGTTCGCGAAGAACACCCATAATCGTTGCATATTACACATAGCCTGATTGTAAGAATAGATAAGCACGATTTACACATAGACTGATTCCTAACACTGCACTAAAATAATCGGTCCATACAAGTGCTCATAAAAAACCGATTCTAGGTAGAAACTATACAAAAAGGTTGCGCATTTTTCACCAAGAATTGGTTTGTGTGGATATTTACATGAACGGATTATGGGCTTAACAGTTAAGAAAAGGCTATATAATCGGTTTATGTGCCACTCACATAATCCGATTCTAGCAACAACAAAAAAACATACTGAAAAATGGGCATTTCTTATATACCAGACTCGGTCGATATGGGCATGAACATCGACCGATTCTGGCTAAATGTTCTTCAACCAGAAAACACATATAAATAAATCAGTTGACGTGGTCATGAACATTGACCGGTTATCATAGGAATCATTAAATATGGACATGGACGTCGATCGATTATGGTTAAACACAGTAACCCAAGATTGTTTACAATTTTCAATTTTAAAATAGATAAATGATAAATCAATCACAAGTATGATTAAGAGTAATGGGTTGCAATCGACTATGTATAATTTTATTTTATTCAATTTTTAAATCGATCAATGTAGTTAGAATCGATTGATGAAGTTAGGTTTTAATTTTAGTTTGTGAGGGAAATGATTTGAATAGATTTTAGTTTTCAGAGGAATTGAATAGGTTTAAAATCTAAAAGGATAAGGCTTAGGATTCTGTTTTAATAGTGAGGGTAACTTGGTACTTTCACATAGTTTAGACACCCCTTATCCCCTTAATGTAGGTGGGTGAAGAAAATGATAAGTCTCAAATAATATGTGTAGGCCTCAAACTAGGGAGGTAGACAAATATATTTTGTGGGAATTACAATATTCCTTATAAGTTCTTTAGATGTTGCCAATTAAATCCTGAGTTCAAAGACATTCTGCATTGCTCTTGGTCTAAAAGGGTAAATGGTTCTCCTAGTTTTGTGGTTGTTAACAAACTCAATAATGTGAAGATTGATTTAATCAAGTGGGACATCAATTCTTTTGGGCATATTAAAACCACTATAGGTAGATTAAATGCTAAGTTAGAAAAGCTTCAAGCCATGCCTTACTCTCCTCAGATTGATGGATATATCCTTAGCTACTCCAAACAACTTGACTATTGGTATGAAATTGAACATTGTTTTTATAAGCAAAAATCCAGAATAAACTACTTCACCCTTTATGATAGGAATACTCACTTCTTTCATAATACTGTGAAACTTAGAAACATGTATAATACCATTCACACAATAAGAGATAATCAGGGAAATTGGTTAGAAAATAGAGATCAAGTTGTTGAGTTACTTACTAAACATTTTAAGTCAATCTTTACTTCCTCCAACCCTGGTCATAATGATATTGAGGAAGCTCTTAAGTCTGTTAGTCCCATTATTTCTAAGGACTTAAAAACTTCTCTGTAACTTCCATTCCTTCGATTAAGGAAATTGAGGATACTGTCAATACTTTAGCTCCTTGGAGTTCTCAGGGACCTGATGGGTTACCGGCTGGTTTCTTTAAGGATAAATGGGACATTTTCCAGGATGAAATTATCTCTCATGTGCAGAGTTTCTTCAAAAATAAGTTTCTCCTTAAGCAGTCAAATTGTATTTTTATAACTTTAATTCCCAAGGTTAAGAATCCTTCCTCTCCTCATGATTTCAGACGCATTAGTTTATCTAATACTATGTAAAAAATCATTTCTAAAATATTAACCAATCATTTGAAACCAATCTTAGACACTTTGATATCTCCTTATCAGTCAGCATTTGTTGCCAATAGGCAGATTCATGATAACATAATCATCACCCATGAAATTCTACATTCTTTTAAAAAGAAAAAAAAAACTAAAAATGGTCATATTGCTATAAAGCTTGATCTTTCTAAAGCCTTTGATATACTAGGATGGTCTTTCATTCTTGTTGTTTTCAAAAAGTTAGGTATTTCAGATGACTGGTGTCAAATGATATATCAATGCATTAGTATGGTTTCTTATTCGGTTCTGGTTAATGGTACTCCTGGTGCAACTTTCCTTCCTTCTAGGGATATTAGGCAGGGTGATTGTCTTTCGCCTTATATCTTCATTCTTTGCATGGAAGTTCTGTCTCAATTGCTTCTGAAAGCTGAAGAGAAAAATTTGATTTAGGGCTTCAAATTCAAGAAGAATGGTCCATCTATTTCTCATCTTTTTTTTGCCGATGATTATATGTTGTTTGCCAAAGCTTCTGTCACTTATGCTAGAAATGTTTTAAAGATTATAAATATCTTTGCTAAAGCCTCAGGTCATGCGATTAATTTTGATAAGTCAGGTTTCATTACTAGTGATAAAATGCATCATAGGCATATTAAAATCTTATCCAAAACTCTTAAAATGAAATTTCTTAGTAGTTTTGAAAAATACTTAGGTACTCCGTTGTTTATTGGGAAAGATAAAACAAAATCTTTCAAGTTTCTCATTGACAATTTTTGCTTTAGGTTAAGTTATACTAAGAAGACAAATCTCAATGTTGCTGGAAGAACAGTTGTCACTAAGCATGTGTTATCTTCCTTAGTTGTTTATCATATGGCATGTTTTCCTCTTCCTAAGTCTGTCACTTCTAAAATTGATACCACTCAGAGAACATTTTGGTGGTCTAAAAGGAATCCTAAACACGCCACATATTTTCGTTCTTGGGGGATATAGGTAAATCTAAATTAAGTGGTGGTTTAGGTATTAGGAATACTCATGCTACTAACAAAGTCTTCATATGTAAACTTGGCTGGAGAATCTTGAAAAACCCAAATATTTTACTTGCTTCCTTTCTTAAAGATAAATACTTTCCAAATCAGAATTTGTTGGAGATAGACATGGCTGCTGACTCTTCTTCCTGGATCTGGAAAGGTATTGTAAATGGGTTATGATTCTTCAAGTCTAACTCTGTTGTAAAAATTAATAAGGGGGCTTCTACCAATATCTGGAATTCAATCTGGATTCCAGGTTATAGTAACCCTCAGTCGTCTTCTCATCCTTCGCAAAGTAATTATACGTATGTTAATGAACTAATTGACTCTCATAATAACTGCTGGAACTATAACCTGCTTTCTACTCTTTTTCCGCAAGAGATTGTTACTAGAATTAAATCTATTAGATTAAATCCCAGTCACAATGATTCTTTAATGTGGGCTCACACAAAGGACGACAAGTTACAGTTAATTCAGCTTATATAATATTTGTGAATGATATAATTTCGTCTGAGGTTTCTGGATTTTGGAGAAAAGTTTGGGGTATTTATTGCTTACCGAAAATCAAGTTCTTTTTGTGGAAAATATTTGCTCATGTGCTCCCTGTGAATACATTGCTTCAGTTGTATAACCAGGAGATTGATGTCTTGTGTCCCTTATGTCATAATAAAGAAGAAACAATTATGCACTTGTTTATTGAATGCCCTATTGCTGCTCATGTTTGGTTTGGAATATCTTTACAACACCTGATTTTAACTGATATGGAATGGATTGATGATTTATTTTGTATTGGCATAGTCCTGATTTTGCTGCTTCTCCTTATAAAGTTTCATGGCCTTCTGTTGGTGCTATATTGATGTGGTGTATTTGGAAGTTGAGGTGTGATGTGCTCTTTAAGAAGAAATCGATTGACCTGCCCCGTGTTATTTTGGATACTAAGCGAATGATTTACTCTTAAATTGCTCTCCAGCACTGTCCCTATGTTATTTGTAAAGATATTAAAATAATGTCTGCTGAAGTGGATCATTTCATTTTTATTGATGGTTCCTTTAAAGATTTTAAAATGGGAATGGGTGTCATCTGGTGTGATTGTGCAGGAAATGTAAGAAGTTCGAGAGCTGACTTTGGATTGATTTCAGATGCGGTAGGTGCTGAAGCTGCTAATCTAATTTTGGCAATACTTGGGCAGAAGAGATGAAGCTCTCCAAAGTTGTTCTTGTTAGTGACTGTCTCCAACTGGTGCATTTTGTTAATGGAGTCAGCTGTAATATAGAGTGGCGGAGCGGTGATCTTCTTGAACAATGTCGGTATTTATTATCTAAGTGTATTTCCTTAAAAACTGTGTATGTTAAGCGTCTAGATAATTTTTTAGAGGATCGACTTGCACGTCGAGCTAGAACAAATAGTCTAAAAGGTCTTTGGGTCTCCATCCCTTCCTTATTAAACTCTTTGATAAGGAAGGTGAACCTATCTGATGTTTGTAATTCTCTTCTTTGTTAATGCCATGGTGTGTTTCTTAGCAAAAAAAAAAAAGACAAACATATTTCAGTTCTAACTAACTAAGTAAGTTTTTTTTTTTTTTTAATTATTGATGATATATTTGGTATCAACAAGTGTGCTATTTGATAAAATTTTTCTTGAAAGTCACTATGTAATAAGTTTTTTTGGTATAAATGGATTGGTTAGTTTAACATAAATAAAACAATTGTATCATGATAAACTTTTTGTTACAAACTAGAAAAAGCAAAGAACAAAATAATAAATGAACGAAAAAAGTATTTCTTTAGAATTGTCTACATAGTAAGAGATTCTCGTATGACTCACGAGATTTGGTAAGTAGAAAGTGTATCCTTTTAAAACTTGAGGCCTATAATATTTTTCTCCCACTGAATGGGATGTGGAGTGTCTAAATGGGTGAAACTACTAAATTATCCTATATTAATACCTATTACTCTAATATATTTTCATTTCCGTGACAGAGTCTCTATCAACCGATTCTTCTCTTCTATTTTCCTCTTTTCTCCCCTTTGTTTTCATTGCCAAACTAAAACATCGACGATTCAAAAGCCGATTAATCATTTTTTTTGTCATGTATCACTACGATGACAAAGAAAGAAAGCAAATCAGTGGAAGTACTCTACCTGGTGAAAGTGATCCCGAAGGTACGGAAGCGATTCGAAATAACAATCGAATAAGAAAATGGTTACGAAAGATGAAGAACCCTAAGTGCAATACAAGCAGAACAAATTTCTCAAAAAGGTACTTTTTTATCAACCCATTCATCTTAATTAAGTTTTATCAACATGCACAAACTCATAAAATTTAAAAAAGAATTAGAATTTAGGTTTTCTGTGTTTAACCAGAATCAGTTATGTTTATATTCACGTTGACTGACTCCTATATTAATCGGTCGATTTCATGCTCATTTTGACCGAATGTTCTTGATGTTCCTCGTAGTCTAAGAACATCAACAGAAGATCGATGGAAACAGTATTCATATCGCCCGATTATGTGATGAAGAAATTGACATGTTTTATTGTTCTTTTTTGGTACAACCGGTTAACGTGAATGTCCACATCGGTCGATTATAAAGCATGGCATTTCTCTAATGTCAAACCCATAATCACTCAAGATAAATAGTTGTTAGAGCATTGCTTGGTTGAACCTACAAGTATTGGTATGTTAAGCTTGTTGTCAATGTTAGTTTACTAAAACTATTACTTGATTTAAGTCTACTAAAGTCAGTTTCGGACTAGGATTATATTAGGTAGTTGAGTATTAAAATTCACCAAATAACCCTTGAAGATTGAATATCGATAATCATTCAAAGAGATTAACTAGGACTTCAATTAATACTTATTTTGTTTAGAAATCTTATTTATTCTAAAGTGCTCACTCTTTGGAACAATTTCTATGACGGCAAATATACATTTGTGTATATACCCGAGGAGAGTTGAACCTAAGAATTTAGTGAGGGAGACCATTGAATTTAGAAAGGTCTATATTTGTAATAAATGAAAATATGAACTCAACGAGCCAAGAAATACTCAATTGTATGATGAAGAAGTTATGAGTGAAATACTAAAGATGAAAACGTGTGGCTAAAAGTTGATATAGGGATTTATGAGAGAGAAGGTTCCTGATTATTTATTTTTTGTTACAGTTTGCGAATTAAAGAACCATGGAACTCAACATGAAAAATGTGTTTAAAGTCTTCTTTTAGTCGAGTTTTTAATGTTTTTTCTCATAGACAAGGTGGCTACTCTTCGACACGCAATCTATTATCGTGTTTGTCTAGTTTCTAAACTGTGATATTTTGTTCCTTCCTAAGCTAAGTTTTAACTAATCTTATCTTATTAAGAGAAAATTACAACTTGATAAAATACAATTTATGATAGTAATTATTTATCTAATTATCTAAAATAATATTGTACAACTTAGGAAAGACTCTCAATGTAAGAAATGTTCAAACTAAGGAAACAAACTTGTTTTATATCTAAGGATAAAACTTGTTCTAGGAAACATTGAGATTGCTTCGAATCAAAGTAGTTTGTGAACAAGAAAACTAGTTCGCGAACCTGCTTTGAATGCAAGCAACGTAGCCCTGATCATTCACAATAAAAATAGGATTCATGTAGATACACAAACCATCCATATGTGTGTCTATTCTAAGGTTTTTTTCCACTACTTCTATTTTACATGAACAAGAATTATACTTTGAAGACTTTACTTGGGGATCGTACAACACGAGTTAGCAATCTTCTTCGTTGGTAGTTATGGAACATGTATCTAGCTGATTATAATAATTCTTTTATATTCTAAGGTCCTTTTATTTTGTTATAAGTACATCCAAGGATTGTTTATCATAAACCCTAGATTTGATAGATTTCAAACTAACATCGTATATCAACACTAGTTGTTCGAAATCTAGATTAGAAAGTAAACTTCCAATAAGGTGTCACACAAAAGTCTTAAGAAGTTTAGCAAGATATATCTAGAATTTTTATAGTTGATCTTTTTGTAGAATCAATTATCTATCTCTATATGTTTTGAAGAGCATAAACCCTAATTCTACTAGTTTGTTTAAGTATCTATTTTTTACCTAGTAATTCTTCAATGAAAACAAAAGAATTCTAAATGAAAATCAAATAGGTGTTCTATTGGAGGTAGAACAACTAAAAGTTTTCTCTTCGCCCCAAGCAACTCCTAGGCTTTTAAAGGATGCAAGTTACTGGATTCAAGTGCATAGAGTCTTGCGAGATCCAATAGACATAAGGAGCATGGGTGAAGCTGAATTTCTTGGAGGGTTAGTTCGGTCGAAACAAGATTCTAGTCCTAAGTATAATAGAATGTTTGTGTTTATAGCCGCTTAATACAATATGGGGGTTCAATCTAGACGAGAATTTTTTCCACCACATTGCAGTTTTCCTCGTTAACAAACTTCTATGTGTCATGCTTTACTTTTTACTTCCGTATTATAATCATGTTTGTAATATTTAAAGTAAAATAAAGTAATCGAAGAGTCAACTTTGTATATTTCGGTTCTTGAAAAGTAAAACAAACAAGACTTGTTATTGGTGGAATTTGGATCTTAAAAATGATCATTCTAGGTTGTCCTTGGAAATTGATTTTTGAGATTATCCAAAGAATTTGTCTTATAGGTTCACGTAAGAAAATTTGTGGTGTACTTAGTACTCTCTCATTTTCAATTGGTATCAGAGCAGGAAAACTCGTTTAAGACTTAACAGTCCGTGTTTGTAGCGACATGACCTATGAATATAAATCGAATATGGAACCCGCAGGTTACAATTTTGTTAAAATTTTGGAATTAACACTTGACGAAACCTCCTCATCAAGATCAAAGTTTGAAAATTTTCATGAAATCATCACTTTCAGTGAATCTACTAAACAAGTTAATCTTATTAAATATGTAGAAACTGTTAATAATTGGGAAGCGCTCCTAGTAAGACAATTGGATGTAATTTTAATGAAGATGACTCAAATATTGATAAAGATATAAATGAGGAAATCTTTTTGATTGAGATGGGAAAATGTATTAGGGTAAACAAGAATCAGTTCAGAGATAATGTAGCTCTTTCACATGTAATTCAAGCGGTGTAATTATTGTAGTTATCACCTATTATCATACATTGATGCAGGTGTGGATATACTTGTACTTACCAAAGTATGTTGAAAGGGTCCCCGTGAACAAAAAATGGTACGGTGTTTGTTTTGGAGATCGATACTCCTTCAATGGTAAGACGAAGAGTTTGAAAAATATATTTTCGGATTTGAGACAACTATTGTACAAATTGACGACGACATATGTTGTCTTTTGTTGTTACAAGAAAGAAGTAGCGAAAAAAGGATAATTGGGTGTGAGGAACAACGTTATTTTAGACCTCTGTTTCACTTCAAAGGATGTATAATGTACAAACCGACGAGAGTAGTTAGACAATATGGTGGCATACAAAATATCCCTTATGAATCTTGAAAAGACGAGGGTACACAAATACACCACAATATTTTATTTATGAACCTATAAGTCCTCTACCAAATGTGTTCGTCTATAGACAAAGTCGAGACAATATGACAATTTGGTTCAGACTTTGTGTGATCGTCTATGGATACAAGATCGAGACAATACTACAACAAAGTGTGTACTTGATAATAGGTTCAGTAATGACCAACCAATATAGGATTACTATCAAGTATTGCGGAGTTAAGATAAAGTGAAATTTACTTTAATTATAATAAAACAATTATAATGCGGAAAAGTAAACTAAATGTGTTAGAGCATTGATCGGTTGAACCCACCAAGCGTTGGTATGTCAAGTTTGGTTGTCATATTTTAGTGAATCAATACTCATGTTAAGAGTCGCTTGATTATGTACTAGAGTCAACTTCGTATGGGTTAGATTGAAAGTATTAGGATATGAGACATTACAAGTATTGCGAAGTCTTGAAGATGTGAAGAACCAAGGAGATACAACGACAACAATCATCCTTCCACTTGAGGTTAGTGATATTTGACTTGAACTGTTTCATTTCCTAATGTATCTTTCAAGTCGTGCATATTGAAAACATAACTTCGAAGCATATGTGAACTCTAGATAGACATAGTATTAAGGAATACAATACGAGGTTTATTGCTTAAATATTAAAATTTGTAGATAAGACATCGCCATAATCATTTGAATGTTATTGTGATTATGTATGGGTATGAGGTGAGGATTTCATCCTAGGGAACAATGTTTACATGTGTTCTAAGGAAGTAAGTTCATAAACTTGTTTGTGAACCGAAAAAGAAATTTCCAGGTGTTATTGGTTTTGTTATTCATTGCATATCTTATGAACAACCAATATGTGTGATAGAGTGTAACCGCTCACAACTTGTTGTGTTCTTGGTAGAACTATTCACAAAGGCCTGACTTATGTATTGGCATAACTTTTATTAGTAAAAACGATCTTAAGTAATCACCTGTGGTATGATCGGATTTTGTATGTATAACCAATTAAAAGTAAAGGGGGAACCGATCTTTGTAAGGGGTGCAGTACATCAAAGGGAACCGATCCTTGTATGGGTGCAGCAAGGTTTATAGCAGAAAGGGGAACCGATCCTATGGACATGTGCAACACGTTTTTAGGCAAAACGGAACCGATCCTATGGACATGTGCAACACACATAAGTTAGATACCATATATATGTGGGGAACCGATCCTAGTACCTAGTCAATCGAATTTTTGGAAAGCTAGTGTGACTATGCACAGTACTCACATGGAGGTAGAACCGAAACTTGTTTTGGTAGAACCGTAAACCCATGATTATGATTGAATGTTGGTTTGATCAATCACATAGTTCTTGAAAGTCAGATGAACCAATTTTAAACTTGTTTGGAAGTGTGGGAAATCGGTTTGAAGGTTGTAAGTGTGAAAGAGAACTTACAAAGTTATGATGTCGACAAACTTTGAACACGTGTTGTGAATGTTTATTTCTTTAATTTTTCAAAGATATTCCTTAACGGATAAGGGAAGAGAATCCCAGGATCGAAACATAAGTAAGTTAAGAATCTTTTAATTAAGGTTATTAATTTCATTTTATAGGGAAATTACAAAATTAGTAATGTGCATTTACTAATTAGTTTTCCGGGAGATTTCAATCGTTATTTTTGGACAGTGCATTTCCGGGAATTATGGAAACCTAATTTGTGCTTTAATGAATATCTTGAGAATATTTTCAGTTTTGTAAATTCCTTGGTGTCCAAACATCCTTGTCTATAAATACTTGAAGTTTGCTTTTCTAGCAAACTAATCCTTCGTAACAACAGATTTACTCTTTTGTTGTTGTTACTGGTGTAGCCGCCTATTCGGAGAGGAGAGTAACCTAATTAGGCGAAATCTCTTACGGACGCTCAGTTTAAAGTCTTCTTTTGGATTGAGAATCTCTAGCGCGACCCGTTGGTGGAAAACTAGATAATTGCGGTTTATCTTTTGTTTTCGATTGATTTGATTGACTAACGGTGGTTGAAATATGATTGCACCTAGTTTGTTTATTCTTGAGAATCTTCTCTTCTCATATATGATTCACTCAAACTAGTTCAGAGTTTCGACGTGGATCTTTAGACTGTTGTTAGTTTTAAAGACGATCTTGTGATAATCCATTGTTAACAGACTCCATTCTGTGCGTGATTGATCCCAAGAGATTCAAGTGATTGTGTGCAGGTTTTTATTAAAGATTTAATAAGATTTGAAGACAAATAAGATATTGAAGATCTGTCTTGGGTTTTATAATCTTCGGTGTGCATAATACTTGTTTCGGTAAAAGAGGATCCAATTAATAATCGGTTTATCCTTGTGGTAGATTGGATTGATTAATTGAGTAGATCGACATGAACATGGTTCTTCGGATTAAAGGTGTTGTTGGCTTAATCTTAATCGATTACCTTTGGGTGATTGAACATAAGATAGATCTAAGGACCCGACGAAGGAGTTTATGTTGAGATAAATGGAAGAGCCTTTGTCCGACTCATATCACTTGGTTGAATAGAGTTGATACCAAACAGATTTGTTGTTATTTTAAAGTTTGGAATACGAACCAAAGGAATTTTTCCAAGTACGCGACTTATTTATAAGTTGGAGGCATGGGAATACAGAAGGAACTAGGTGAATTATAGGGTTAGTGACTTGGTCTCAACTATACGAAGTTAGTGTAAGTTTGTGTAGCGGCTTAATTCTGAGAGTATTCAATTATGGACTAGGTCCAGGAGTTTTTCTGCATTTGCGGTTTCCTTGTTAACAAAATCTTGATGTGTTATTTACTTTTATATTCCGCATTATAATTGTTTTATTATAATTAAAGTAAATTACACAAACATTAATTCCTATTTACTTGATAAGCAATCCTATTGTGTTTTGTTAAGTTCGAACCTTTGTATCAAGTAAACATACTTCGTTGTTGTATTGTCTCGATCTCGTATCCATAGACAATCACACGAGGTGCGAACCGATTAGTTGTATTGTCTTGACTCAGTCCACAGACAATCACTTTCGGAAAAAGGACTTATAAGTAGGAAATTTTTTAGCTTGAGGTATATTTGGGTACCCTCGCCTTTTCAATTGGTATCAAAGCAGGAAAACACGAAAAGATCTAACAATCTGTGTTTGGTGCGATCCAACCTATAAGAATGAATCTGGTCAGTGATTCAGTTAACGTTCCACCAAGATGTAATGGAACTAATTATCCATTATGGAAATCGACTATGAAGGTCTTTCTTCAATCCCGAGATTTTAATACATGGCTATTTATCGAAGACGGATACCAACGTCCGATAGACTATTCAGAGTCAGAGTTCAAACGACTAGCGTCATATACTCTTGAAGAAAGGATTCTTGCAAAAAAGAATTCAGATGGTTTAAATGCCATTATACATACAGTTAGTGATGACCTTCTACATCATGTACTGTCTTGTAGAACTTCTAAAGAAGCATGGGATATTCTTGAGACTGTATCCGAAGGAGATGAATCTGAAAAAGAAGCTAGACTTCTCATCCTTTCATTTGAATGGGAACATCTCCATATGGATGATAACGACACCTTTGAGGAGGTTAACTCTAAACTTTCTGAGATTGTTAATGCATCTTTTCTCCTTGGAAAGGCAATACCTGAAAAGGAAATAGTATGCAAAATTCTCAAATCGTTACCATCCAAATACGAGTCTAAGAAGCATGCCATAATAGAAGGGAATGATCTTTCTACACTTTCTCGAAGCTCTCTTGTAGGAAAGTTAAAGATCTTTGATAGAGAAATTTTGTTGAAGAATCAAACTGAAAAACGTTGCCAAAAGGTTATGGCACCTGTTGAAAAGGAGCTTGACTCAACTATTGTGCATCTTGCGCAACGAATTAAGAACATATTATCCTGTGATAAATGTATTCCTGATACTCTATCAGTTTGCCATAGAAATGGTAATGATGAATTTCAATGCTTCAAGTGCCGTAGATTCAGACATATGGAAAAACAGTGCCCCAACAGAAAAACTGGAAAGTGCAATAGAGCGTATGTTTCCACTCTTGATGATATTCCGGAGGAACTATCCAATGAAGAAATATCTAATTGCAATGCACTTGTTGCTAACTCTAATTATGATGTTTTCAGTAAGTCTAATCAACTTTTAGAAAAACTTGAGTTGGAAATTAAGAAAAGTGAAATGTTAATCCTAGATCTTGAAAATCAGCTGAAATTCATTTCAGATCAATCCTGTATGGTAGAATCTGAACCAGAAAAATTGGGTGAAATACCAAGAGAATCAGAAACCAGTTTTTCTGATGACACAACAAGTTTTCCATGTGAAGAAAATGATCTCGCTACAATCCTTTGCGAAATCAAACTTATCCAGGCTCTTCAAAAAGGGATAAGGAAGACTGGTAAAGTTCTTGGCTTACAAAAGATGATTGGAAATTCTCGCAATAACAAGAGAGAGGGAGAACCTATGGAAACACAATCCACTGTGTTGATTAATCATCCTAAAGATGTTTTTGCTAAGATTGGTGAGAATATTTCTCACCTCAACACACACTGATTGTGTTGAGTTTTGCATCATCACTTGTTGCCCAAAATTCTGATTGTGAGGAAGCATAAATTTGGGCAAGATATTCATGATTGTTTCTCTAGTTAAAAATATTGAATATTTCTTATTTTTGGGATAGAAAAATTTTGGTTTCCTTAAACCAATTTTTTTATATATTCCTTGATTTTCTCCCATCTTATAAATATTCTTGTCCGAAAGGAGATTATCATATTTCAGTGGAGAAATCGGTTAAAGAAGAATCATCTCTTGGTGATCTAGCACTCTGTGACTGAAACTCATGATGCTCCTCTTCATGAAATCTCTCAAGCCTCTCTAAGGAAACAAATTCACCCTGTTAAAGGTTGTATTAGGTATCATGAACTGATGATAAAGGATTCAAAAGAAGTACTAGCAAACCTTCATTCTCAACTGCTGGAGATGAGCATATCTACTGAAAGAGGAAGTACTCAGAGGAATTTGAATCTAGTTTTTGAAAGCAATCTTCACAAGAAATGAGAGAGTATAATAGAAATCAATTGTTGATTTCTTTCATTGATTGTATTGGTCTATTATGAATAAAATTATTTGATTAGTAATTTTTCTTGTGATAGTTTTCGGTTTACATAGCCTGTGCTTAATTGCTTTTAATTTATTGCTATTTATGTTTATGGGATGCTTGATTTCGGTTTTACTACCTTAATATTCGATCTCATATATTGTGAACCCTTATGGTTTGGGTAACTTTTTGATTTAGCGGGATTAAGTTCTAGCCCTAGTAGGTAGGCTTTATCAACGGATCATGAGGGGTTCTGATAGAAACAATATGTGAAAAAGTCACAATATGTTGAATCGGTTTTGTTTTAGCATAAAAGCATATGTGTTTCGACGGTTTTCAACTTTTGCTTGCAATTGTTAAAAACGGTTTTCAGCCTTTCTCTGGTAAAGGTTGAGGTGTGTTTTTATTCTTTTGTTTATGCATATGGATGACAACGTGGTGATATTTCGATACCAATTCTCCCTGGACGAAGATGCTATCATATTGGAGAAGTGGATGCGAAATTTGAGGTAACAATCTTGTTAGTTAATTGTTTTCCTGTTTAAGAAAAGCCTGAGTTTATATTATATATATTTGTTGCTTTTTCTTAACGAAATTTCGGTTCAATTGATATTTATTCCATGATGTGTGTGTGGATGTGTGTTTCAATTGGTTTTGGTTAAGAAAAACTATTGTTATCTTGCTTTATTGTGTGGTATAAATTGTTTAGGCTTACAAAGTTTCGGTACAATTTATGTGTGTGTTATTCAATTGGTTCCGGTTAAGAAAAACCATTGTTATCTTGATTTTGTATAGTATCAATTGTTTAGGCTTACAAAATTACGGTGCAATTGCGGTGCTTTTAATGTCTATATCATTTCAATTGCTTCCGGTTGAGGTGAATAATTATGCAAGTTGATTTATTTTAGTTTGTATGAATTATTTATGGCTTAACGAAATAATTTGTGTACGGGATGAGTTGTTTAGTCCAATTCGATTACGGATAAGAAACTAAGTTAATTCTGATCTTAGTTTGTCTTATCAAAGTGAGGTTTCGGTTATTCAAGTCTAATCGAATGCCTAAACAAGGAATGCTAGTTAACTAACCTAGTACTTGTCTTATTTAAAATTGAAAGGTCTGAGTTTTTATGGATAATTAAAACCTGATTAGAAAAATGGAGTTTATCTTTATTTTGGTAATATCGAATTAAGCGGTTGTTCTTGAACAATTGGTTTAGCAAAGGGACTAATGTGATTAGTTGTTTTTGGTTTGCTAAACAAAATTTGAAAAACTGTTTCGGACAATTATTTCCTTGGTAACATATCAAAATAAGACTACTTGTAGTTTCGGTTTTGATATTGGTTATCAGAACGTGATGTGTGGAACCCTCGTGCCTAACTCTACAAGTATGCAAGTCTATTAGATTTGTAAGATTCTTTTCGTGTTGTCATTTTTTTTTCGTTTCTTTGTCATTTTTGTGACAAAAGGGGGGAGAAATATATGGAGTAAACAGGTGATGCTGCATTGGTTTTATATTGATTGGCATCGCTAGGGAAAAGAACATTGGTACTTGAATGTTTTATCTAACGAAAGAGTGAAAGCACAGACTAAGGGGGAGTAACATGTCATATATATTGGTATAACAAAGACGTGCGGATTGAATATCTACCTATCTTCCTTATGGGGAGTATTAGCTTTGTTATTATAATGTCAACAACGACATTTTCAAGGATTGAATGTAAGCAGTTTTACTGTGCTGTTGAATCGGGAATCAAGCGGATTGTAATGAATTTTTGTAATTTGTTTATCCATATGATGTAAGAGTTTTGTTACATTAATTTACAAAGGGCGAGATTTTTAGAGAATTGCTCGGTTGAACCCACCAAGCGTTGGTATGTCAAGTTTGGTTGTCATATTTTAGTGAATCAAAACTCATGTTAAGAGTCGCTTAATTATGTACTAGAGTCAACTTCGTATAGGTTAGCTTGAAAATATTAGGATATGAGACATTACAAGTATTGCGAAGTCTTAAAGATGTGAAGAAGCAAGGAGCTACAACGACAACAATCATCCTTCCACTTGAGGTTAGTGATATTTGACTTGAACTGTTTCATTCCCTAACGTATCTTTCAAGTCGTGCATATTGAAAACATAACTGCGAAGTATATGTGAACTCTAGATAGACATAGTATTAAGGAATACAATACGAGGTTTATTGCTGAACCATTAAACTTTGTAGATAAGACATCACCATAATAATTTGAATGCTATTGTGATTATGTATGGGTATGAGGTGAGGATTTCATCCTAGGGAACAATGTTTACATGTGTTCTAAGGAAGTAAGTTCATAAACTTGTTTGTGAACCGAAAAAGAAATTGTCAGGTGTTATTGGTTTTGTTATTTATTGCATATATTATGAACAACCAACATGTGTGATAGAGTATAACCGCTCACAACTTGTTGTGTTCTTGGTAGAACTATTCACAAATGCCTGACTTATGTATTGGCATAACTTTTATTAGTAAAACCGATCTTAAGTAATCACCTGTGGTATGATCGGATTTTGTATGTCTGGCCAATTAAAAGGAAAGGGGGAACCGAGAAAACTCAGTAATGGGAGTCTGTTAGAGAACCTAGGAAGTCGACCAACAGGGGTAGTGTTCATAAGAGAGAGTTTGACTTTGAGGGTAATGAAAAAATTGCGTCTCTAGCTAGGAGAGTTGAGGCTTTAGAACTGGAGAAAAATACAAAATCTGTTGCAACTACTTCTTGTAACCAAGTTGAAGTTTCTATTTGTGCTGTGTGTAACAGTTCAGAACATCTTGTTGAAAATTTCCCATAATTGCACGCATTTCTAGAGTCCAGACCTGAACAACCTAATGTTTTGTATCAAAAGCATGAGAATAACCCCTATTCTCAGACATATAACCCAGGGTAGAGGAACCACCTTAAATTTTCATGGTCCAAGTGGCAGGCCTCTAAAAGGGTATAGAAATTATCCCCGGCAACGGCGCCAAAAACTTGGCAGGCCTAGACAGGTGTATAAAAATGATGCGATGAAAACGGGCCTACAGTAATACCGCAAGTGCACGGTTGTCGGTTGTAGCTCGTGCAAGTACGGGTCGATCCACAGAGATCGGGTGTGTTTCGAAAGTGTTTTAGCTAATTGGGTTTCTAGTTTGCTTTGGGCTTAGAAGCCTTTTGGCTTAGATGGGGCTTTGAGTGCTAATGGGTTTGAATGCCCTTTGAATGAATTGGGCTTAGTGGGTTTGTTAAAGATAAAATGAACTGAGCTTGGGCTCAGTTATCTTTGAAGTGCAAATGGGCTTTGGTCCTTTGATTGAGCTTTGGGCTCAATTTCACCTTAACAGTGAAATGGTCTTTCACAGTAATTGGGCTTTGGTTTTAGAAACTGGGCTTGATCTTTGAAAGCTGGGCTTTGTTTCAGTGAACTGATTTGAGCTTTGGGCTCAACAGTTCAACTGTGAATTGGGCTTAGGGCCTTGGACTCAGTTGTGAAGTGAGCCTTGGAGAGCAAAGCAAGCAGCAGCAATGCAACAGTCACAGAAGTGGATTGGCAGCAGCAGAGGCTCAGATGCAGGAGGCAACAGCAGCTACAGGGCAAGGAGTGGCAGCAGTAGCTGCAGAAAGGCAGCAGCAGCAGAGGAAGCTACAGCAGCAACAGAAGAAGTGGCAGCAACAAGGGAAAGCAATGCACAAAAGCAGCACAAGTGCTGCAGGGGAATGAAAGGCAAAACAGAATGCACAAGCAACAGAATGTACAAGCAGCAAGCCAAAAGAAGTAAGCATAAGCAGTTAAGACTGCACAGGGCAAAAACAAGGAAGAAAACAAATGAAAACTAAACAGCAAAAACAAAACAATCAGTGAACAAAAGCAAAACAAAGCAAAAGCAACAGAAAACAACACAAGAATGAACCAAGACCTAAGGCCAAGGGCAGGGTTGTGGAGAAACTGACATGAAGCAATACTAAGGCAGCATACAGGCAAACAGGAGGTATACTAAAAGAATGGAAGAGAACTAGCTTGCTATAAGCACTAGTTTCTCCCAATGCACAACCAATACTACAACCTAAGCATACAACAAGAATGGCAAGAAAATCAGCTTGCTATGAGCACTGATTTCTTGCCATTGCACAATTAGTTCAAAGCTTCACAGATGTATCTAGCCTAGCATTCCTTCAAATGACAGTGAATTTAAACATGACAGTGAATTGAGCAACAACAAACATGATCACAACTAACTGAACTAACATTGAAATACTAACAGTGATTAATTTAACCTAACATGATATTTAACACATTAACATTAACAGTGCATTAACAAAAGCACATTTAACAGTAACAAGAAAGTAACAAAGCAACATTAACAATGGCAAGAGATTAACAGTTGAAAGTGCAAATTAACAGGAACAATTAACAGTGCAGGAACAATTGAAATTAACCTAACCCAAATTGAGTGGAAACTTGGCTAGTCCAAGAACAAGTTTTAACATCTCATACACATCCCCTTTTATACCCAAATTAGCAAATTAGGGTTTACACCCATTTTCCCCAAAAATCTTCACTCAACAGTACAATTAGGGTTTCGAGAAATAATGAAATTAACTCACCCTCTGATGCAATTAGACTCGACCCATGCTTTGGGTATGTCCCCTCTGCTCTTCTGAAGCTTTTCCAGCCCTCAATTGTGTCTTCTCCTCGCTGTTGGTGAAACCCTAGCTTCTCACTGTTCTAGCTTGTAGCACCTAGTTAGATGCTAGAAACGAGACAAGGGAGAGACTTGGTATGGAGTGGTGATGTACGGTGTGGTGTGGTGGTGGTGTAAGCGACAGCGGCAGAGAGGGGAGGTGGTGGAGTTGCAGAGCTCTGCAACTGTCGGGTGAAGGAGATGAAGTCGAAGTTTTGGGAAGAAGGGAGTGTTTGGGTGGTAGTATAGGCTTCGGTGCTAGGGTGTGAAGCGGGATTATCTGAAGTTGATGCGCAGCGATCTGGTCCGTAGGATGTGACGATGGTAGTGGATCCAACGATGAAATGGGAGGCTGTGGGTAGCGACCGTCGGATGGAGGAATGCAACGAAAAGGACGGCCCAAGATGGAGATGGGCGTTGCGATGTAAAGCGGGATCTTCGGAGTTTGATGTGCGATGATGGAGCGACCGTAGGATGCTGAAATGCTTCGATCTGACGGCTGAAATCCGATACGGGCTTGGATAGTGGAAATGGGTTTGAGAAAGGGCTTTGAGCCTTGGGTATGCCAAGCCCATATCTTTTTTAAGGATAATTCTTCTTCTTCAAGCCCATTCCTAGCCTCTTGGTCTTATGCACAACGTTCTTCGCGGCTTCCTTGCGTAACTCCTCCCGGCTTTTCACTACTTTTCTGCTCTTTTCGCTCCGCGACTCATCCGAACTTTATTTATTACCTAAAAATGCAAAATTAATTAATAAAAATATTTATTCTTGAAAACAATGAAAATACAGAATATGGGATAAAATGTAGAATTAATGCGCAAAAGATGAGTTAAATGCCAACAAAAAGGGATAAATATATACAATATTTGGCACTCATCAAATACCCCCAAACCTGAATTTTACTTGTCCTCAAGTAAAAACAAACTAAGGAAATCCTAACTATACCACTGTCGCTGGTCTCTCGAATGCATTTAGCGTATGCACTAAGCCTTTTAAACCACTAAGTGTCCCTAGTGGACGAGTTGAAGTCTCGTGAAGGTTTACCAGAGGTGTGCCTACAAAACCTAAGGACAAAATATAAGCTCAGATTCCATCAAATGTGACATGTGCAAAACAGTTAAGCTCACAGCAAAATGGAGATGTCAATCTAGCTATCGAAGGCACAATCCTAGCACTGATAACAAATAAGGACATGTGATAAGAGTGTAAAGTGTATCTACACATGTGTAAAGAAAGATCTGAAGTTATGACTACTAATCACCAAGAGATAGTTTCTCAGGCTAAGAACTGAGGTCGAAATCTAGCTAGCTGTCCGGACTTTACGAGAATTGTGAATGAGTTGGAGGTATTTCACAATTACTCGCGTTGTACATCAATGGCATACACCCTCCTTGCTTATTACAATGAAACAACAAAAGACTATTTACATGACTCTTATTTACATTTACTATTCTCTTTTATTTTTGGAACAAGAGATGATGGAATTGATAAATACTTGAATTTTTTTTTTTTTTTGTATTTTTCTGATTTTTTTTTCTCTTTTTTTTTTTCTGAATATATACATCGTTTTTTTTTTTTTTTTTTTTTTTTTTTTTTTTTTTTTTTTTTTTTTTGGAAGAAGGAAACACTTTTGATATAATTACAAAAGGAAACAAAAGATTACATGACACTTTGCAAGAGGTAGCCCTTTTTGATGCACCCAGTTAAATTCGATGGTTGTCTTTCTTAATGTAACCTCCACCTTCTATCCCAACCAACCAAAGAACAAGCTAGTCAAGTTTCGTTCAGTATTCTAAAGTGATTGGCAATCGTAACTTCCTATCCAACACCTTGAAGATCGAGGCCATACATGTATTGGTAGATCGTGCGCGTGCAAATTTCTTATCACTATGTGAATTGTGCTAGAATCAGGGTGCCTAAATATCTAGACTAAGACTCCTAATAAAAATACATATTTGCACAAGAGTCAACATTTCAAGGTAAATGAGCTCCATTTTTATGATTTTTCATTTTTTAATTTTTTTGAATTTTGATTTTTTAATTTTTTTTTTTGGAATTTTTCAATTTTTTCAAAAAGAAGAAGGAGTTTTTTTCAATTATAGCATATTATCGTGGTATCTACTCTATACCCCCAAACCTAAACTAAACATTGTCCTCAATGTTTCAAAATATGGAAAGAATTATAAATAATGAAGGGAACATGCTGAGTAGAGTAAAAGGAGAGAGAATACCCGATTTCGGCGAAAGCAGAATTAAAACTCCGTTATTCAAGGCAAAAATCCAACATATTTCAGCCGAGATCATATTGGATTAGCAAAATATATACAAAAGGAACAAAAGGGTTTTTAAGAAATTTTAGCTACTGGATTATATACAAAAAATTCACCATACACCAAAAGTCTAAAGAGTTGAGGATCAACCCAAAAGAAAAGTGTAGAGACATAGAAAGTTTCAAAACACTAAAATTGGACTTAAATGGGAGTGAGAGTGAAAAACCGAATGAATCACCCCTAAACCAAAATTTTTCAACAGGTTTACTTTTAAGCACAAAATCTATTAATTTTAGGGGTTCAGGATTCAAAAGGTCTAACTCATAATGGACTGTTTTCGGGGTGGGCAAAGAAATGCATTCCAACTGTGGCTCTTTAAAAGTGTCATATTTTGAAGCAAAATAGTCCAAGAGGACTTGGGAAGCACACAGTTCCAATCCTAGATTGGGAATCTTCAGAAAAGTTGGTTTGACAATATGGGTACAAACCAAATCTAGGTTGGGTGGAAGGCCATCAGATTGTGACTTAGGTAGGACGATAGGCACATCATTATCAATCAAATCAAAATCTCCTAACTCATCTACACATGTCACATCATGCTCACAATCATCAATCATATCCGCAAGATCACAATCAGAATTATCAACATCATCAACAGATTTATTTTCGTGTATCGGCACATCAGGGGAAACATCACATGGAATACTAGAAGAAATATCATGCATTAAGGTCGGGGCAGAGAAGCCTAATGTATTTGAACCCAAAGGTTCCATAACATTTTCAGTATAGACATGTTCTTCTAACATAACATCATAATCATCATCATCATCATGATAGGCATTTTGCAATCTAGGATAATTTTCAATCCTAAGGTCGGAGCTATTACAAGAATAAAACTCTAATTCATGAGGGTGACTCATATCATGTGGTGTTGTTCCTGTTTCCCTAACGGATTCCCATTGATGGGTTTTCTCTGCAATCTCGGCTAAAAAATTCCATGCATCATCCACAGATTTATCAATAAACTCACCATTACACATAGATTCAACCATGGTTCGAGATTTAAAGTCTAGTCCCTCATAGAGGATGACGACAAGTCTCCACTTCTCAATTCCATGGTGCGGACATTCACTCAACAAATCATTAAAACGTTCAAAATAGTGAAAAACAGTTTCCTCATCCAATTGGACAAAACAATTGATTTTGACGAATAGCGATGGTCCTATGATGTGGAAAAATTTTGGAAAAATTGATTAGTGAGTTGTTCCCAAGTGGTGATTGATTGTGGTCTCAAACCGTAAAACCATGTTTTGGCCCTTTCCTTTAAAGAAAATGTAAACAAACGCAATTTCAGAGAGTCTTCGGACAAATGATCAGGTTGCATAGTCCGACAAATTTGTTCAAACTCCCTCACATGAGTATAGGGGTTCTCAGAATCGAACCCTCGAAATATAGGAAGTATTTGTATCATGCTTGCATTTATTTTAAAAGGGTTATTGGTTTGAGGTAAGACAATACATGATAATGGAATTTGTATTGATGGATACATGTATTCATGGAGAGCACGAGGTTGGCCCATTTTGAAATGACACAAAGCCCACTATTTGGTTTTAATGGGTTTTAAAAAAATTTGGTTTTTGATGGGTTTGGATTTTTGGGAAAAATTTGGTTTTGGTGGGATATAAAAGAAGTTTGGTTTAAAATTGGGAGCAAAAGATTTTTTTTTTTTTTTTTTTTTTTTTTTAAAGAAAATAAAATTTGGTTTTTGAATGGGAGCAAGCCCACTGTGCAAGCCTCTAATGAAATGGAAGGAAGGCTGCGGCCCACAATCGGTTATCAGCTGGGTTTAAACCCAGAGTCCAAAATACAAGTCCAATGGAAAAATTTAAACAAGCCCACACAAAATAAATACAAGCCCACAAATTAAACAACAAGCCCAAAAATAAATTATTACAAACCCAAAATAGAAAAATAAAAAGCCCAAAAAAATTGGGTTAATTATTACAAGCCCACAATTAAAAAAATTGGAAGCCCACAGGTTGGGTTCTCTCAATTGAATGGGTTTAGGCTTACCTTTTTAGCACAGCCCAGCTGCTCTGATATTGTTGCAAAAACCCAGTTGGGTTTTGGTTCTTTTCCTTGGTGGCGTCCCAGCAGAGGAAAAACAGGTTCAGAACAGCAGGTCCAACAGCAAATGAAGTGAAGCAGATGCAGATGCAAATGCAAATGCTATGCAATGAAATGCAAAAATAGCTAAGAAAAACACAGATAAAACACAGCACCAATCCCCGACAACGGCGCCAAAAACTTGGCAGGCCTCTAAAAGGGTATAGAAATTATCCCCGGCAACGGCGCCAAAAACTTGGCAGGCCTAGACAGGTGTATAAAAATGATGCGATGAAAACGGGCCTACAGTAATACCGCAAGTGCACGGTTGTCGGTTGTACCTCGTGCAAGTACGGGTCGATCCACAGAGATCGGGTGTGTTTCGAAAGTGTTTTAGCTAATTGGGTTTCTAGTTTGCTTTGGGCTTAGAAGCCTTTTGGCTTAGATGGGGCTTTGAGTGCTAATGGGTTTGAATGCCCTTTGAATGAATTGGGCTTAGTGGGTTTGTTAAAGATAAAATGAACTGAGCTTGGGCTCAGTTATCTTTGAAGTGCAAATGGGCTTTGGTCCTTTGATTGAGCTTTGGGCTCAATTTCACCTTAACAGTGAAATGGTCTTTCACAGTAATTGGGCTTTGGTTTTAGAAACTGGGCTTGATCTTTGAAAGCTGGGCTTTGTTTCAGTGAACTGATTTGAGCTTTGGGCTCAACAGTTCAACTGTGAATTGGGCTTAGGGCCTTGGACTCAGTTGTGAAGTGAGCCTTGGAGAGCAAAGCAAGCAGCAGCAATGCAACAGTCACAGAAGTGGATTGGCAGCAGCAGCTGCAGAGGCTCAGATGCAGGAGGCAACAGCAGCTACAGGGCAAGGAGTGGCAGCAGTAGCTGCAGAAAGGCAGCAGCAGCAGAGGAAGCTACAGCAGCAACAGAAGAAGTGGCAGCAGCAAGGGAAAGCAATGCACAAAAGCAGCACAAGTGCTGCAGGGGAATGAAAGGCAAAACAGAATGCACAAGCAACAGAATGTACAAGCAGCAAGCCAAAAGAAGTAAGCATAAGCAGTTAAGACTGCACAGGGCAAAAACAAGGAAGAAAACAAATGAAAACTAAACAGCAAAAACAAAACAATCAGTGAACAAAAGCAAAACAAAGCAAAAGCAACAGAAAACAACACAAGAATGAACCAAGACCTAAGGCCAAGGGCAGGGTTGTGGAGAAACTGACATGAAGCAATACTAAGGCAGCATACAGGCAAACAGGAGGTATACTAAAAGAATGGAAGAGAACTAGCTTGCTATAAGCACTAGTTTCTCCCAATGCACAACCAATACTACAACCTAAGCATACAACAAGAATGGCAAGAAAATCAGCTTGCTATGAGCACTGATTTCTTGCCATTGCACAATTAGTTCAAAGCTTCACAGATGTATCTAGCCTAGCATTCCTTCAAATGACAGTGAATTTAAACATGACAGTGAATTGAGCAACAACAAACATGATCACAACTAACTGAACTAACATTGAAATACTAACAGTGATTAATTTAACCTAACATGATATTTAACACATTAACATTAACAGTGCATTAACAAAAGCACATTTAACAGTAACAAGAAAGTAACAAAGCAACATTAACAATGGCAAGAGATTAACAGTTGAAAGTGCAAATTAACAGGAACAATTAACAGTGCAGGAACAATTGAAATTAACCTAACCCAAATTGAGTGGAAACTTGGCTAGTCCAAGAACAAGTTTTAACATCTCATACACATCCCCTTTTATACCCAAATTAGCAAATTAGGGTTTACACCCATTTTCCCCAAAAATCTTCACTCAACAGTACAATTAGGGTTTCGAGAAATAATGAAATTAACTCACCCTCTGATGCAATTAGACTCGACCCATGCTTTGGGTATGTCCCCTCTGCTCTTCTGAAGCTTTTCCAGCCCTCAATTGTGTCTTCTCCTCGCTGTTGGTGAAACCCTAGCTTCTCACTGTTCTAGCTTGTAGCACCTAGTTAGATGCTAGAAACGAGACAAGGGAGAGACTTGGTATGGAGTGGTGATGTACGGTGTGGTGTGGTGGTGGTGTAAGCGACAGCGGCAGAGAGGGGAGGTGGTGGAGTTGCAGAGCTCTGCAACTGTCGGGTGAAGGAGATGAAGTCGAAGTTTTGGGAAGAAGGGAGTGTTTGGGTGGTAGTATAGGCTTCGGTGCTAGGGTGTGAAGCGGGATTATCTGAAGTTGATGCGCAGCGATCTGGTCCGTAGGATGTGACGATGGTAGTGGATCCAACGATGAAATGGGAGGCTGTGGGTAGCGACCGTCGGATGGAGGAATGCAACGAAAAGGACGGCCCAAGATGGAGATGGGCGTTGCGATGTAAAGCGGGAGCTTCGGAGTTTGATGTGCGATGATGGAGCGACCGTAGGATGCTGAAATGCTTCGATCTGACGGCTGAAATCCGATACGGGCTTGGATAGTGGAAATGGGTTTGAGAAAGGGCTTTGAGCCTTGGGTATGCCAAGCCCATATCTTTTTTAAGGATAATTCTTCTTCTTCAAGCCCATTCCTAGCCTCTTGGTCTTATGCACAACGTTCTTCGCGGCTTCCTTGCGTAACTCCTCCCGGCTTTTCACTACTTTTCTGCTCTTTTCGCTCCGCGACTCATCCGAACTTTATTTATTACCTAAAAATGCAAAATTAATTAATAAAAATATTTATTCTTGAAAACAATGAAAATACAGAATATGGGATAAAATGTAGAATTAATGCGCAAAAGATGAGTTAAATGCCAACAAAAAGGGATAAATATATACAATATTTGGCACTCATCACCAAGGCTCTGTACAAGGGGGTACATCAGGAAATACCCAAGGATATTCATATTCTAGAAACCCCCAAGTATAATTACACACACAGAACCCTGTAGAGAAAAGGCCTATCTTTGATGATGGTGTAAATCAAATGAATCAATTTTTTTTTGCAATATCAGAAGTTAAATGACCAAAGGCTTGCAAGTCTAGAACTTAAATTGGGCAAAATCTATGATGCACTAAATGAGAGGGAAAAGGGTAAAATCCCTAGTCATCCTCAACAAAACCTGAAAGGAACATTTCAGTCAAGTACTTCTACTTGTAATGAATCTTCGCATGACCAGTTGAACTCTATTACTACTCTTCGTAGTGGTAAAGTAGTTGATAACAAGGTAAACATGTCAGAGAAGAGTGAGTCTGAATCATACTCACCATTGCATAAAACACCACAGAACACAACAACTATAGTAAATGAACCTGAACCTGTTTTTAAATCCAAAAGTTCTGTTGATGTTTCTATGCCTTATAATGTGCATGTAGCTCCTTTTCTCTAAAGGCTGGAGCAGCAAAAGAAGGGATCGCAGTATCACGAGATATTGGAATTGTTCAAACTAGTTAACATCAACATTCCATTTCTCGAAGCAATTAAGAAGATTCCTACTTATGCGAAATTCTTTAAGGACCTGTGCACACAAAAGCGAAAGCTTAATGTGCACAAGCGTGCCTTTCTCGCTTAACAGGTAAGTCCTATTATTCAAAACAAGACTCCACCTAAGTTTAGAGACCCATGTTTTCCTGCAATCTCATGCACGATAGGTGACCATACGGTTAATAAGGTGTTATTATACTTAGGGGCAAGTGTGCACCTACTACCATATGCGGTATATGTGCAGTTAGGCCTTGGAGAGTTAAAACAAACACATATAACTCTGCAATTGGCGTACAGATCCGTAAAATTTCCTCGTGGTGTGGTAGAAGATGTTTTGATTAAGGTTGATAAGTTCTATTTTCCCGTGGACTTTATTGTATTAGATACTCAACCTATGAAAAACCCTGACTGTCACATTCCTTTCATTTTGGGACGTCCCTTCTTGGCGACATCTAATGCAATTATTAATTATCGTAATGGAGTGTTGAAGTTGTCATTTGTAACATGATTGTGGATTTGAATGCTTCTAATACTATCCAACAATAATTATATCTTGATGATGATGTGCATGAGATTAACATGATTGAGAGTTTAATTCAAGAGTCGTTGTCGAATAACATGTCTGTTAATCCTTTGCATGCTTGTTTGAATAATTTTGACTTAGATCTGTTTGATGATGAGTAAATAAGTGAAGTGAATACTTTGCTTGAATCTGCACCTCTCATGGACACCACTAAATGGAAATCTAAAGTGGAGCCACTTCCACTCTCTAAATCCAAGTCTATCCCATCTCTTGTTGTGCCACCAGAGATTGAACTGAAACCACTGCCTGATACTCTTAAATATGCATTTTTGGGATCTTCTAATACTTTTCCTGTAATAATTTCATCTGCTTTAGATATAAAACAGGAAAGTAAGCTCGTAGAAGTACTTAAAGAGCATAAAGAAGCCCTAGGATGGAAAATCTTAGATATTAAGGGTATTAGCCCCACAGTTTGCATGCATCACATAAATCTTGAATATAATTCTAAAACATCTAAGAAAATGCATAGGAAACTTAATCCTAACATGAAAGAGGTTGTTAGGGGTGAGATCCTTAAGCTTCTTGATGTGGGTATCATATACCCGATCTCATATAGAAAATTGGTTAGTCCCATTCAGGTTGTGCCGAAAAAGTCAGGTATTACTGTAGTTCAAAATGAAAAAAATGAGTTAGTCCTTACTTGAGTCACCACAAGATGGAGAGTTTGCATTGACTATAGAAAGTTGAACGCAGTTACAAGGAAAGATCACTTCCCTCTCCCTTTCATAGATCAAATGTTAGAAAAGTTATCTGGACATAGTCATTACTGTTTCTTAGACGGTTATTGTGGTTAGAACCAGATTCACATAGCACCCCAAGATCAGGAAAAGACTACACTTACATGTCCTTGTGGTACATTTTCTTATCGCCGCATTCCCTTTGGGTTATGTAATGCGCCCGCTACATTTCAACGTTGTACGATAAGCATTTTTTCTGACATGGTTGATAAGTTTCTTGAGATATTTGTGGATGATTTTTTCTGTGTTTGGGTCTTCCTGAACTGGGAAAAATGCCATTTCATGGTTCATTCAGGCATAGTTTTAGGACACATCATCTCTGAAAAAGGCATAGAAGTTGATAGAGTAAAAATCGACCTCATTCTACACCTTCAGCAACCTCGCTCCGTGAGGGAGGTTAGATCATTTTTAGGTCATGCTGGTTTTTACCGTATATTCATTAAAGATTTCAGTAAGATCTCAAGACCACTGTGTAATATACTTGGTAAATATGTTGCTTTTGTATTTGATGATGCTTGTGTACGTGCATTGGAAGAACTCAAAACTCTTCTAACATCAGCCCCAATAGTCAGACCACCTGACTGGAAATTCCCATTTGAAATCATGTGTGACGCGTCTGATTTTTCTGTTGGTGATGTTTTAGGCAATCGCGTCGATCTAATTTCATATGTGATATACTATGCTAGCAAGACTCTTAATAATGCTCAACTTAACTACTGAGAAGGAATTGCTTGTTGTTATTTTCATATTGGACAAGTTTAGGTCATACTTGATAGTAAGGACATCATATACACTGATCATGCTGCTATGAAATTCCTTCTTTCTAAAAAGGATGCTAAAGCTCGTATTATCCGATGGATACTATTATTGCAGGAATTCGATCTCGAAATTCGAGATAAGAAAGGTTCTGAAAATGTGGTCGCTGATCACCTGTCTAGGTTAAATGTTGAATCTGTTGGTGAGTCCTTCCATATTAGAGAGTCATTTCCTGATGAACAATTAATGCTTGTGTCTAGTTTCCTTGGTTTTCTAACATTGTGAACTATCTTGCATGGGAAAAATGTCGTTGCATTGGTCTAGACAAGACCGTTCTGAGTTCTTGGCTGAAGTTAAACACTTCTTTTGGGATGACACGTACCTGTTTAAGTATTTCCTGGACCAGATCATTAGGAAATGTGTCCCCAACAGTGAAAAAAAAGATGCGATGTCTTTTTGTCATGACCAAGCATGTGGAGGCCATTTCATTGCCAAGAAGACTGCTGCAAAAGTCTTGAAAAGTAGGTTTTATTGGCCACCGTTGTTCAAAGACTGTCATGCTTATTGTATAGCTTGTGAACGTTGTCAGAAACTAGGAAGTATTTCAAAGAGAAACATGATTCCATTGCACCCTATTTTGATTTTTGAACTGTTTGATGTGTGGGGAATTGAATTCACGGGTCCGTTTCCTAATTCTGAAGGTAAGCTATACATCCTTGTTGATGTTGATTATGTTTCTAAGTGGGTAGAATCAATTGCGACCAAAACAAATGACCATAGGGTGGTTAATTCCTTCTTAAAAGAAAGCATATTTTCTCGTTTTGGCACACCTAGAACTATAATCAGTGATGGTGGTTCATATTTTTGCAATAAATCTTTTGAGTCATTAGTACGCAAGTATGGCATAACTCATAAAGTCGTAACCCCATACCATACAATACTAGTGGCCAAGTAGAGGTTTCTAATAGGGAGATTAAGCATATTCTTGAAAAGACGGTTAACCCGTCTAGAAAAGATTGGTCTTTGAGATTGAATGATGCTTTATGGGCTTATAGAACAACATATAAAACTCCTATTGGCATGTCTCCTTACATACTTGTGTATGGAAAACCTTGTCATTTACCTGTTGAATTAGAACATCGTGCATATTGGGCTATAAAGAAACTTAACTTTTTCTTGATAAGGCAGGTACCCAACGGAAACTCCAACTCAACGAGTTGGAAGAGCTGATGAATGATTCTTATGGTAGTGCTAAGCTGAACAAAGATAGAATGAAAGTGTTCCATGAAAAACGCATTTTGCGCAAGTCTTTCACACCTGGTCACAAAGTTTCATTGTACAACTCTCGTTTGCATTTCTTTCCAGGTAAATTGCGTTCTAGATGGACAGGCCCATACTTGGTGTGCACAATATTCCCTCATGGAGCTGTAGAACTCGAAGATGTAGAAACTAAGAACGTCTTCAAGGTAAATGGGCAGAGACTGAAGCCGTTTATTGAACCAATTCCACCTGAAATTGAAACAACTGATCTGGAAGACCCCGTCTATCTGGATTGAACTGGCTCACCCCTTGTATATACCAGGTTTAGAATTCCATTATATGTCCTTTGCTTTCTTTTAGTTTTAGTTTGATAGATAAGTTTTTACTGTTTATAATCGTTGTTATTGTGATATCTACTTGGCTGCTCAACTATCTGGTTTGGCAACACTTTTTGGATCTGGTACTCTCTAACCTATTATTTATCTTCATGAACTCATGGCATGTTATAACTTTGTGAATCCTTAGAAATATTGAGGACACTGTTTAACATAGGTTTGGGGGTGTGAGTAGATATCACATGAAATTTGTAGTTAGAACTTGTGAAAATTAAAATCATAATCCAAAAAAAAAAATGAAAAATGAAGCTCATTTACCTTGATTTGTGATACCAGTGCATGTATGTTATCTTAGGGTTCTTAGTCTAGATGATGAGGCACCCCTAATTCTAGCACAATTCACATGTGATATAGAAAATTTGCACATGCATGATCTACCAAGCGTGTATAGCGTCGGTGTTCATAGGTTAAGTAGGCTGCCAATCATCTAGAATACTGAATGAGACTTGACTAGCTTGTTCTTTGGTTGGCTGGGATAGAAGTTGGAGGATACATTAAGAAAAGCAACCATTGAATTTGACCGGGTGCATCGGAAACATCTACCTTTTTCTAAAATTGTTATGCAATGTATTTTTATGTTTTTGTGTAAAGTTGTTATGTGTTTGTATCTCTTGTTATTTCAAAATCAGTTGAAAAAAAGAATTACATAAAAAAAAAATGAAAAAAAGAAAAGAAACTGAAATGAGTTGTAATTGTCGTTTGTTTCAAACCATTGAGTAGTTTCTCTTTACTTATGAATGTAAATAGGCAGTCAATGTTTCCTTTTGTATATATGAATGTAAATAGTTTTGTAATAAAGCAAGGGAAGGTGTAGCCGTCGATGTACAACGCGGGTAAATTGAAATATTACCAACTCTGAAGGTGAACATTCACAATTCTCGTAAAGCCGGACAACTATCTTGGCTTTGAATTCAGTTCTTAGCCTAAAAACTATCTCTTAGTAATTGTTTGTCATAACTTCCTACAGTAAATCATTCTCTATGCATGTCTAAGGTGGTACACTTCACACTCTTATCACATGTATTTAGTTGTTCCAGTGCTAGAATTGTGCCTTTGAAAGCTAGATTGACATATCCAATTGTTGTGAGCTAAAATTATAATGCAAGTATAACTTCATGAAATCTGAGCTTATATTTTGTCCTAGAAATTTGTGGGTATCTTCTAAGTAAACCCTCACGAGACTTTAACTCGTCCACTAGGGACACTTAGTTGTTTAAAAGGTTTATTGCATTTTCTAAATGCAATCGAGAGACCAGCGACAATGGTGCAGTTAGGACTTTTCTTTTAGTTTTGTGTTTTACTCGAGGATGAGCAAAAGGAAGGTTTGGGGGTATTTGATAAACACCTAATATCGTATATATTCTTATCATTTTATAGGTGTTTACGGTATCTAGTTGCACTAATTGCTTATATTTTTGCAAAATTGTGTATTTTGTTTTCCTTGTTCAGTGCGAGTAAATTCTTTGGTAATAGTCCCTGATTTTTGTTTTGTAATGCTAGGGGATGAAATAATGGAGTAAACATGGGCTATGAACAAAGTGAAGTTTTTATTCCTCGTCGATCTAGATATTAAACCATCATAAGAAGTAAAGTGCAGTGAAAGAAGGCAGATGGGATGCTAACAGATTGATAGAGTGAATGGGCTAGTGGCTAAGAAATGCAAGGACATATTTCAGCTGTGATGGTGGGTCAAAGTTCAAAGTCATGTTGCTTTTCACACGCAGAAAGGGTAAAGAAAACCAAAACTCTTATACACCTAGACCATATGTTTGTGAACAACACCCAAACAGACCCTTAATCCCATATTTCATTTCACTTTCAAGTCTGGATCAGAAAACAACTCTATTTTCTCTCCTACACGACCGACAGTACCCTCTCTATCATCATCTGAGAACAAAGACAGCCCTAACTCTGTCAGTCTCATCTCTCTCTATCCCTATTTCGTTCTCTCTTCCTCAACCCAGTACCATTTCATATCAAATCAATCTATCTATCGTTCTCGACAATTTCACCTCTCTCTACTGTGAATCACCCTTTCTATCATCATCATCAATCCATTTCAGTTATAACCCTAGGATTTGAATGGTACAAGAATAGGTCGGCTGTTTGGTCTTCAAAATCGACAGAATTTACAAGCTAGGTCTTAATTTGATGGCAGAGAATTGGCAAGTGAACACAAGCAGCATGCGTTATCAAATTATCTGAATCTGAGTTTGCATTACCGACAACATCAGACTATTGTGAAGACGGTGTAATGATTGTGCGAGAGAAGGAAGGCTACATCAGTGGTGAGTCCCAACAAATCCCTAAAAAAATTGGGTATCTGTTGATTGAGTGAATGGGGATTTTAGCGGGGAAATAGATGTATAAATAGGGGTTATCATGGTGTAATTGGGGGTATACAGTGACTGGGGTTTGAAATACTCTTAAGTAATTTCCTTTGTTCTTAGTGTTCTTGAGAAATCAGTTTGACAGAGAATAGAGTTCAATTACATCAATGAGTTTATCTATTTTTGAATTCTATTTGTCTCCTAATTTCACTATGTTTTAAATTCTTAACTTAATTCGTGTTTTCGATATTGTTCTTATTGTGCTTTACTGAGTTAAGAGATGTTTAACTTTTGACCTGTAATATATTACTTTCACCTAGTATATCATGTATCCTAGGTCGTTAGAAAACCTGCATATTGTCGCATAAATTCATGTTTAATTGATACCTTTAATCTTTGATTAGTTGTGTTGTAAGAAGACATATGATACTAAGGATTAATGCTTTAGTTGATTATAAACTATCCATATTTGAAACCCCTTTGGAAAGGCGAAAGACTCGTATCTTCACCGTTGATCCGTTATAAGGGAAAAGAACAATTTATATAGATGAATTTCTAGTAGAGGTTAAGTGGTGGAATCAAATGTCCTACTGCCTTTTACTTGAATGTTTTCAACTCTCATTGCATCCATATTTCCATTTCACTTTTCTAGTTTGATCTTTTCCAACTTCTAGTAGTTTCGACAAACCCTTTGATTTGAATTAGTAAAGTAAGGCTTTGAATTTAACTTCACGCTGCCCTAGTCTCTGTGGGTTCGACCCGTGTTTGCCATGTTTACATTTTTGATATTGTGCACTTGAGGTTTAGTATAATTGTAGGTATATTTACCGACCTACCAACTAGGCAGCAATCACTACTAGTTATTACATTAACAAAGGATTATTTCATGTGATGGTTCCACAATTTTCTTTATGCTCAATAATTTTCTTGTTTGCGCAAATTGTGCCTTCAATTTCATTAGCAGTTCCATAACAGTAAATAATTAACTTATTGGTTATACTTATTGTCCAGGTTCTCTAGATTACTTGATAATGGTAAATAGTTTGTTTCTGATCTCTTATTTCAGTGTTGCTACAATGCTCTCACAACATTAAATATCAGTATTCATCTTGTTATTTGTGTTCTTATTTAATTTCAATTTGATATTATGCAGCTGGTGGTTTGAGTCATGGTGTAGACCACACTTTCCTTTTCTTTTAAATCGGTCAATGGGTATGCTGAAGGGAACAAATCAGACCAATTTTTCGTCACAACAGTTTATCTAATTGCAATATCGATGGTTAGTATGGGAATGAATGAAAAACACATTGATACGACATATGTAATTGTTGATTACACATGCCATATGTATGTGTAACTCCCAATTACACATGCATTTTGTATGTGTACCAGCTGATTACACATGCTTGTTTTAGGAGTTTTTATACGATTGTTATCTCAATAAATATTTCTAAGAAAGTAATTTATAAATAATTATAATCTTTTTGTGGATCAATTGATGTCTATGCAGGTCTTGATGTTGTTAGCGCACATTGACATGACACTAGCTTACTATGAGAAGCATGAACATTTATCAAAGCTTCAGAATATTCTAGCAGTTTAAGCCTGGATAGATAAGGATGTTGGCTACTGACAAGGTGAGCAGTGAAGATCCTTTGCTCTTTACAATTGAAAATGTATGCTTAGGCATTTGTTAGTCTAATGTGAAACTAGCGTAGGTAAACTATGGATGTGTAACTTCTAGCTACACAAGCTAAATGGATGGTTGCTACTAGTTACACATGCTAATTAGATGTGTAAGTCATAGTTACACATGCTAATTGGATGGGTATAAAGCCTGTGTTTTATATGTTGCAAGCTCTTATGGAAAGGGATATCTTGCAGATTGGAAGGCACTGTAAGTTATACTATAAGATGCATAGTCTATATTGCTTAACCATCTTGTCAAGGATGCGACATTTTATGAATTGACCTCATATTTTTATGTTCACTGCAGACATGGCTTTGTGATCGTTGTCGTATGCGTTAAAAATAAATTAAACTTTCTTACTACTCGAAATATATAATATAGCAAGGGCAAGAAAGGATCGTTCCCACAAAGAGAACTAAGGTTGTCAAATTGTTTCGGTTTCCTATAAATACCAATGGGGGGTTTTCTGATTTTTATGTACTAAAATAAAATAAAAGCAAACAAAGAAATAAACACGAATCAAGGATATAAAGATATTGGTTAAGGATTTCGTTTTCTTTCACTCACATGCTTTCTAACAATAACTAGAATTGATATTTAATCTCTCTTTTGTCAAAGGCCCTAAGATACCTTGATCGCAAGTATATCCCGCAAATCTCTTATTTTCATCAGCAAACACATCAAAAGATGCGAGTATGGATTCTACTTTAGAGAACAACCTAACGTGTAAAAGCACTAATCAAGTTTAAATCCCTAGATGCATTAAGTTCTATGAAATCAGGCCAATCAAAGCAATCGAACGTGTAAAAGCACTAATCCGATTTAACAAAGGTTATGACTCACTTGTGACTACTAGGATGTATCACTACAAGCAATAATCACAATTATGCTACTTGTATTCAAGGTGTATCACGTTTACGTATAATAAAACCTAAACCAACAATATATATGATTACGAGTTCTACCAATTTGTAACTTGACAAAACTAACAATCAATCATATATGGCGATATTTTTAGCGAATCATAATCGATAAAATATGAGACAAAACTAATTTATTGAGCACAACCCATGTTTGAAAATCCAACTTATTCTTTAACCAAAAGATAATTAGCTACACATGTTCATGGAGTTCATCACAAGAAGGAATAGAAAAGCCATCATGTTCTAAACCCTAGGCAAAAAGTAGTGAAGAAGATTATATCCTTTTTCTGTGGTGTTCTCGAACCCTCTTATATGACTTTTCAATTCTGCTCCCGACTCCAAATATTTCTCTCACAGCCCATTAGCCAAGCCCAGTCAAATACAGTCCAAGTCCATTTGAGCCAAACCTGGATCGGTGAGTCAACTCTCCGAACTCCGACTACAGACGAGTTCTGTCGATTCCAGGCCATATCATGCCTACTTTGAGTCCTCCCCTGCATTGTTTCCACTTCGTTACCTTCAATCTCCATTGCAGCCAAATCCTCCAGCCATCGAACCACAACTGCAACTCCACTGCACACAAAAGAACCCTTCCTTCAGCCAATTCCAAACTCCAGTTGCGCAGTTCAGCTCAGCTGCAATATCGTCTCATTACCACCATCACTGCCCAGACTGCTCTCCAAAATAAACCGTCGAGCATACTCATGAGTCCCATGGAAACCAATACCAGCATCTTGCATTTCAGGTTCAGGTGCTAACCCTATCAGCTCCTATTTACAGTTCCACCAACAACTGCTCAATTCTTGGTTAACAACCAGCAACCCAACAACATCCATAGTAACCAATAGCAAACATTCACCAGTTCTTAATCAAGGCCAACAACACATTCTTCTCTTGTTCATCAGCACAACCTCCTGCAAGTTACAAGCCTAGCCAGTTCACTGTTTAGACAGCACCGTCAACACCATTGTACTGCCCCAGCAACAACAACCCTTCACCTGCAATTCATACACAGACCAATTTTCAGCTTCTCGGCTCGACCGCACTGTCACAGCAAACTTAAGCTCCCCACGACAGCTGCAACTCAGCCCTACATAGCAGCAGCTTCACTTCCATTCTCAGATAACAACCACAACACTGCCTGTATTCAACCCTGCAGTGTTCATCTACTTGCAATTCCAGCTCCAACCCATTCTAGCCATTTCCGTGCTGCGCCAACACTAGTTTGCAGCTGCGACTCAAACTGCATCAACCTTTCATTGCAAACCCATTCATTCATTTACCAAGCCTAGGCTTCATTTCATGCATACAAACCATGGCAGCAAGCACATTCATTATCACCTGTAACACCCACCAGAACCTCACATCAGACTTGAGCACCACCATTCTTTCAGCTTCAGTACCACAAGCAAACCCCATTCGACACAGCATCACAGTTACTCCACCACTGCATCAGACTTGCAAACCTGCAGATTTGAACCCATTTCTTCTTTTTGATTTGCCGCTTCAGAACTGCACCTAAAGCAACAGCAACTCAGCTTCGCAGCACCACCTCCCCCTTCTCTTCATTGCAGTACAATCGATACCACCAGTTTCATTCTCTGTAATCGAATCAACGGCAACTAATTTATTTCAGGCACTCAACTGCAGCTGCATCCATAGCACCAGATTCAACCTCAAACCCATCAACTATAGTAGCTTAACTCATTCCCTGTTCCATCTCAGTTCCATCTCCGACTCCATC
Source organism: Papaver somniferum (assembly GCF_003573695.1). Lineage (NCBI taxonomy): Eukaryota > Viridiplantae > Streptophyta > Magnoliopsida > Ranunculales > Papaveraceae > Papaver > Papaver somniferum. Next base: position 187,058,184 of record NC_039359.1, on the reverse strand, counting down.
AATTAGTTCCAGTGCTTTCCCTTCTTTACTAGGCTTCATCCTATCAGTAACAGCTCATTTCCATGCTTGCGGCAGCATCAACACCTGCAACTCATTCTGCAATAACATTCTGCCTTGCACAACTTGCAGCTGCATCTCACCAGTTTCATCTCCTTATGCAACACTGCATCAAGCTCATATCTTTTGTAGCTTCAATTCCATTACTCCCATCTAAAGCACCTGTAGCTTCTTGTACCACCAGACCCTTCTCTACAACTCCATCACCTGCAACCACAGTACCCATTTCAGCTCAATTGCCCTCTACGGCTGCAATTCTCAGCCAAACTTGAAATCACAAGAGACCCATTCTCTGATTCTTCCATCTTCTCCCAAATCTGAATCGAACCCTAACTCAATTTCTTCACTGCCAACCAGTTGACCTAAATCCAAGGAAACAAACTTCATTCCTTCCAATTCTTCAGTGATTCGAATCTAGAACAAACCCATCTCTCCAATTCCTTGCTCCAGCTGAATTCAACCCTGGATTCTTCTCAGCAAACTCAGACATTAACCAAAACAAATTCACCACATTTCAGAATTCAATTCTTCCACCACAGTAAACCCTCGATCTGTTCTGTCATAACCTTATAGCCATCATCAATCAATCAGCAGCAAGATGTTCTTGGCTGAAATTTCCATTCAACAATCAACAGTTCCTTCTCGATCTGTAACTGCAGCATCACCTCTTTTACTCTCTTTTCTGAATTCCAGGTATGATGTAATGAAGAGGAGAACAACGATTTCAGGGTTGTAATGGTTGAATTTCATATTGGCACCCGCAAATTGATAAGGACCACCAAGCATATATATGGCTTGTCGGTTCCGAATAACCGACAGCCTAAGTCTCTAATCAACTCATCTGTCAGTCACGACAGTTTTCTTCACCTCCTTGTGCAACATAACCTTAGCTGGATCCAAGTTTCGCCCGCCATTGAATTGACCTTTTTGTTCCTTTTTGCTCCAAATGAATGATTTCTCCTTCTTTTGCTCCAAACGACTTCATTCCACCTAATAACTCAAATTCAAATATAAGATACATAATTTACATGAAAACTCGCAAAGAAAGCATAAATACTAGATATAAAAGTAGATGTTTACAACACCTATCACTTTGACACAATCCATTTGCTGGAAGGTAGTTCTAAAGACAGCTGATTCATCAGAAAAATTGTAAGTAGTGTTGGTACTAGTACTACTGATTCGTTAAACTATCAATCACGTGTATATGTCTGTATGTTCGGAATTTTGGTGTTCGGGTGTATTTGTTTGCTTTTCTTACTGCATGCATTAAGTATGATGCCATCAGAGTTTAGGAGTTTGTACAAGAGTTCTGTTTTATAGAGGGTAAGTGTTGGTAGGATTATTAGCTTTTGAAGTATTAAGCTGAGTGTACTGTTCTTTTAACCTCATTAAAGCTGATTGTTTGTTGTTATTCTTCAGGTTGTCGGTAACTTTTACAGAATGAACTTGAAGTGTGCAGATTTTGCAAGGTTAACTGTTGTGCACAAGAGTCTCAAGGTTTCCAAGTCCGGTGTTTTAAGAATAGGAACATTGAAACTTCCAACAAATCTACCAGGGTTTAAAGATGCAAGTGATCTTTTTTTTTGTTACACAGACATCACAAGTCTTTTTGGCTCTTTTTTTTTGCATTAGTCTGTTATTGCTTTAGCAGCAAGAATGAGTTATTAGATTATGACCCAAATTCAAAATTTTGTTCATACAATTTGTACTTGAGAATCTTTTGGATGAATAAAAATGAGAGTTGGAATGAATAAAAATGTATTTGGTTACACATGCTAATTGAATGTACAGAAGAAAGTTACACATACTAATAGGATGATGTAGTTGCAACTTATTACACATGCTAATTGAAAAAAAAACCTACTCAGACCTGGAAAAACATGAAATCAAGTACACAAGCTATATGTATGTGTAAAGGAAAGATACGCATGCTAATTGGATGTGTAAACGAAAGTTACACATGCTAGTTAAAAGAAAAAACAGACTCAGAACCTGAACAAGCTATATTTGGTGTGTAACTGCGAGTTACACGTGCGAATTGGATGTTTAGATTATTGGATGTGTAGATGCAAGTTACACATGCTAAGTGGATATGTAGATGAAAGTTACACATGATAACTCGAAAAAAATAAACTCAGAGCTAGAAAAAACCCCGAATCAAATACACAAGCTATATGGATGTGTAGATGAAGGTAACACATGCTAATTGGATGTGTAGATGCAAGTTACACATGCTAATTAAAGAGAGAGAAAAAACAGACTCAGACCTGGAAAATCTCGGAATCAAGTACATAAGCTATATGGATGTACAAATGCAAATTAGACATGCTAATTGGATGTGTAGACGAAAGTTACACATGATAATTGAAAGAAAAAACAGACTCAGAACTGGAACGAGTTATATTTATATGTAACTTGAAGTTACACATGCGAATTGGATGTGTATATACAAGTTAAACATGCTTACTGGATGTGTATACGCAAGATGCACATGTTAAGTAGATGTGGAGATGAAAGTTACACACACTAATTGAATGTGTAGACGAAAGTTACACATGTTGTACATCATCACATAACAAAAGTCATTTTACGATAACAAAATTACAGTTGCAGACAAAGAAAACCAATATCTAGAACAAAATTGCATTTGATTGAACAAGATCATTAATAATAAATACAAATTTAAGCATAATATTCAATGTAGAAACAAGATAATCACTCAATGTAGACAAATAATAAAATAACACAAAGCATTACTTTGAAATCAAATTTTTTAGGAGGATCACTTGATGTTGATCTTCGTTCTTCACTTTCAAACAACTGATTTCACTCCAATATCACTTTCACTAGATCCACCACCACCACTACCACCGACACCATGAATACTCCTATAACCACCACCACCATCACTGTATGAGGAGTGTCATAACCAGAAATACAAGCTAATCAACATAGAACTTCTCATATAAAATCGCCACCATAACCATTATAACCACCACCAGCAACAATCACTTTAAAATTAAACAACAAATAAATACTAATTATAATCACATTCATGGTATAATATTAATCTCTATATTTTTGTAACAAAAATCGACATGAAGTATCAGAACCAACATGAACATCGATTAATCGAAAAACAAATATGAAACCCTAGATCAACAAATTTATATTCAAAGTCAACACACAACATCAGAATCAACAACAAGAAGAAAATCAATCAACAATAAACCATAAAACAACATCTAAATCAAAAGAAATGTACCTGTTAATTTCGTATCTTCTTCGTCTTCATCGATTAGCTCTTTTTTCTCTCATGATTTTTTATTTCTTTTGGGTTTTCGGGGAGTTTTGATGTTTATTTTGAGTATATTTGATTGATTTTTTATTAAGGTTTTTCGATTTTTTTGTTTTAGATTTGGTTTTGGGGAAGATGAGATATATTTTCTATCTCCCAAACAAATGTTTTTCTAGTTCGTTTGAGAGACAATGGCGTAGGACATTTATATACTCGGGGCTAATCTAGTCATTTTGGATTTAAATAAAATTATATTTAATTTGGGGTCTGATAATAAATATCTTTAATTAGGGGCCTAATATTATGGGTAACCCATGGGTGGGGCCTTATCCTAATTTCCCCATACGCAATTGCAGGGCAGAAAAGATATAAATGGAGGCGCAGAAACACATGATAACCTACCTCTTTTCCACCGTTTCAGGGCCTGCAACCTGTTCTGCGAAATCCATAAAAGAGAAGAAGCTACACAGAAACAGTACCTGAACCTATTTATCACAAGCAGCTGCTGAGTACCTTGCAATGGTTTGCTTTCGAATTTTCTTCAGCCTTGAAACCTTATTTACCTTGATTTTGTGATTAAGTTTATTCCAAAGACTATGAATATTTAATATCTTATTGATTGGGGGTGGGGGGGGGGGATTTCAAAACTCCGGATATGTTTTATTGATCAATCATATGCAAGTTATTCTTCCGATAAATATATTTTTGATTATCTTTTACCAGATACGGCACCGACATTTTGCAAGTCAAAGGGCCGACCTTGGTAGGTCAAGGTGGCATGACCATGTCACTATATTGATCGTGACTCAATTCTGAGAATTTTGATATTTTCTGGTGCGCATTCAAGCAATATTTTGGATTTTGAGAAGAGTTTGATCTTGATTGAAACTCTCGATTTTGCTTGAATGAGCAAGTAAAACTTTGCTCGTGCGACCAATATTGAGAGAATATTAATTAATGATATTTTAATATTTTCCGTGAGAAGTCCTGATGGTCGTGTGACCATTTGAATTTTTGGTAATTTGAGCAATATTTGAGAAATGTGAAAAAATCAAGTTTTTGCTCAAACGAAGAAGTTTCATGAGATGAGAGAAGTAAAAATAATAAAATAAGAAATTGGAGAGGCGTGGGACCGGCCAAGGCATGGCCGGCCGACCAGTGGGCCCGGTCTCTTGACGTTCTTTCCTATTTTATATTATTTTTTCATCATGTGAGGAAATATGGAGAAACTAGGAGTTTTGCTCAAGCGAGGAAGTTTGCTCAAACAAAGTAGTTTTCATGAGATAAGGAAAATAATAAAATAAATAAAAGGGAAGGCGTAGGACCGGCCATGGAGGCATGATCGGCCGACGTGTGGTCCCAGTCTCGTGTGCTCCTCTTCTTTATTTATTTTTTATTATTATTTTCCTTTCCTATGTTGCATATGTTTCCTCATTCGTCCATATTTTTGAGTGTTCGCTTATGCATTTAGCTGCTCACCTATGCATATTTAATGCTCGTTCGTGCATCATTGTTAAGTACACTCGCACTATTTTCTCGGGGCTTAATCGGTGCCGGCTCAAATGCCCAAAAAGTGAATATCTATTACTAATTCACGGAATCCAGCTGAGAATAAGCCATAAAACGGAGTAATGAGATAGATTGAATATCTATTACTAATTCATGGAATTCAGCTGAGAATAAGCCATGAAACATAGTAATGAGATAAAATATATTATTTTCTAGGAATTCAATTGATGAATGTTGCGCTATAATCTATGAGTTACTCTATACTAGCGTGCAATATGTCTAGGAGTGTTGTGTTTATTCGAGAATCGAGGTATGAGATGATAACGACATCATACTCGTTCTGAATATTAATTTTGTATATCCAGGGAAGAACATTGTAACATCCTGAAGACGTTAACGCTCTATACTAGCATGCAATATGTCTAGGAGCCGTCCAATCATTGAGATTCTATACATGTTCATTCTATATAGTCAGGGAACATTACGACATTCTGAGGACGTTAACGCTCTATACTAGCATGCAATATGTTTAGGAGACGTCCAATCATTTTCGATTCTATATAGAAGTGTTGATGAAATATGTGACGTGTCGAAATCTAAGTTGAGAGGCTTTACGAATCGCATATTCATGCCTGCTATGAGAGGATGTACACTCAGTCAGATATGACATGATCTTTCACGCCTGCATCCTAAAATATGAATTTAACATAGTGTCTGAAGCATGTCAGAAACATGCAAAATTAAGATTTTACGATTTTAACCTTTGTCAAAAATCCACCATCAACAATATTGTAAAGTCAGTTTCGGAATGTTTTACACTTTATATGTACTTGTTCCTTAAGTGTTCTAAAGCACTACAAAATCTCATAGTAAAAAGCGATTCCATGATGGGTATGTTTGCGCGTCTGATGTCAAGTTAGAAAGTTAAGCTTAATTCGTATAACATTCAGTTTTATGCGATGATGTTCATATGAATAATAGTACTATAAAACTTACAGAAACTCTTAGATACATTTGATGGATCGAATTTGCTCTCTTAGCTTAATTACTACTTCATGCAACAACAGATAAAACCCAAACTTACAGTAAATATAAACAGACTTCACAAGAGTGGCATATGAAAAAATTTGTATAGCACTCAATGCATGCAGATATTGGAATCTATCACTTTCTTACCGATCAACCAATTTTTCCTTGTGATATATATGTTATTTCCATTTGATATTGTGGACTTTTACTTCTTTTTTATTGATCGATCAATATTGTGTTATGAGTTACGACATATATACAGTACCAGCATCAGCATCATGGATTGACCATATCTTTCCTCTTTATATCAAGATTCCTTTGCGCGTAATACAATTTTGTAATCGGTAAACACTTAAAAGGAAAAGTTAGTTAATCTTTTGATATTCAACTATTATCCTTTGATGTATGATATTTCTCTTTTATTTTTGCATATGCTTTGCTACTGATGTTTAAATCCCTAGTTTTTGGCTGGTGTTCAATTTTATATCATTTGTTATGATGTCTAACATTTATAAGCATATTAGAATCAAAGTTTGTGATAGTTACACTGTAATAGGTTTTCCATCATGCCATGTGCATTAATATTGTGATTATAAAATACAAGTTATGCATTGCTTCAGACAAGGGGTAGTTTCTGAACTGCAGTGTATACTTTTTTGTAATTGTCATGCTTCATTTTGAGAAAACCATTAATCCAAATACTCCATCTGTAAATTGTATAACCAGACCCCATTTGGATTCACCTCCCTCCTAGGTTTTAAAGTCATTAAATGTATTATGGTTCCTCTTAAATTACAGATATTGAAGTTGACACCATCCCTGTTTATACTTGCATCATATTTATTGGTACAAAGCCTGCGACATTCACATTTAGATAAGTGAATTATCTGTCTATTGACATGATTCTTCAAATTTATGTTTTTTTCCTACAAAGTCTGCTTTAAGAACCAGCATATCATCTAAAGATGGATGTTTTTATTGATATCTGTGATTGTTGGTTGCCCAATCTAAGCACTGCAATTTGGGTTGGAGTTTAAAAGTGAACAGATTTTATAACTTATCTGCCATGGTTGCCGATTTCATACTTGTAACTGATAGCAGAGAGATGGATGGCTAGTGGATCTAAACAACATGTAAGAACAATTTTAGTCGGGATTTTCAGAGTCTATTTATTCTTCTTTACCAATTTATTAAAAGTTTTGCTTAATATATTATGGGAAAGCTAGATAATATTTTCATTTTGAGTGGTTATTGAATTTAGATTAGGTTAGATTGGAACGATATAAGCCTTCATTCATTGTGTCATTTTGCTTTGTGCATCGAATTGGTAATATGGAGAAGTTACCCACTGATATCATTTTAAGCATAATATCTAGCTTACCTCACCAAACCATAATGAACTACAAACCAGTCTGCAAACCCTGGGAGATCTATTCAACAATACTAAGGTAAGTCACTTTATTCAGCTTGAAAATCCTACTTTCAAACTTTGTAATGGGAAAGATAATAAAATTATATAAATATATATTACTCTTACACGATGCTTCGGGAAATTGATAATTATCGATCAATTGAGCTAGAAGCCTAGAACCGCTGTTTGACATGATTGAGCTTAAATGTGACTTGTTTTGGATTGCAACATTGGGAGAAATATCCAGGTGAAGAATGTAATCCACCTACGCATACAATCCCACTGTTTTTGTAGGACTATCGCATAAAACTAAAGAAGATTTACTTATCATTCAGGGTTTAGGATACCAGGTTTGAAAAGTTGTTCGTTACGTAATATCCGTACTATTTATGATTTATGTAAATATTTGGTATGCATCTGAAAAGTACAAAGCGTTGTGATGAATCAGCAGCTATGGAGGAAAAATTATTTGGTATGTATTTGAAAACAATGTTCTTGTAATCTTAACAAAGTTTAAATGGTTATAATTGCAAATATTGACCTCTAATAAATGAGGGAGGGCATCTACCTATTATGCAAAATATGCATTCACCATCTTTTTCTTGAAAATCAGGATAGTTCACAGATTTTACTTCGAGGTTGATCTTGATTTAAAAATGGTTGTTGTGTTGGGTCTTTGGGGAAGATCCAACAATTTGTGCACGATGGTGTCCATTTGGTGCCAAGAGTTTGACTACTTCATCCTCTATACCAAAACGAACGCGGCACGGAAAGTACCAAAAATTTGCTCCTGCCTTAGTACGGGTTGTGATGAGGCTGGCAAGCCGGCATAGGATCTGTCATACTTTTCGTGAGAGGAAATTCATTCCAGCTCTAACCAATCCGGACTTATTCCGGGACAAAAGGCCTTCGGATAAATATCCATTTAGGTTCTTAGACAAAATGATGGCACATTTAAGCCCAATCGGAGTAATCATACCCACCTAAGAAAAACAAATTTGTAGGTAATAGTATTGATTCAGTGAACTTACATGGACTACGAAGTCAAAAATTACAGTATGATTTTCCTATTTTTAACTTGGTAGTTAACTAAGATTACAATATCAGTAATTCTTACTTAAATTTAAGGAAAGAAAAAATGAATTAAATTGAATTATTCATATATTTCTTCCTACAAATTTCATCCTTATACCAAATAATCGAAATAATTTATCATTCCGATACACTAATTAAACAGCCATCATCATCCTGACGAATTCTTCATAATTAACTTGGCCATCGCCGTCTAAATCCGCTTCCCTAATCATCTGATCCACCTCTTCATCAGTTAATTTTTCTCCAAGATTGATCATAACGTGCCTCAGCTACAAAAATAAAAATAAAAAACAGAAATTAAATTAATCTTAGTTAAGACAGCTAATTCGCAGTTATAAACAAAAGCGTTAGCGGTCCGAGTTCCAAAATAGTAATTAATATAATTACATAATCCAGCTAATATGCTCATTGTACGAGACAATGGGTACTTAGTGTTCTCCATTAAAAATGCTTACACACGTTGGTACACTGTTTTTGTTTCTTCCTATAATAGACTTTATAAGGGAACTTCAAAGTTTAAATTCCAATCGGAAAGCCGGTGAATACAGTGACAAAGTTAATAGATGATACCAATATACTAAGTCGAACTGATTTACCAATTTCTTTGTTGACCAACAAAAGAAAACTCTTTCTGTTTCATCCGGTCATTTGGACTAGCCAAATTAATCGTACGGGACGCGGTTTCTCCCTATCTCATACCTAATGGATTACGTGACTCGAGCTGTTCCTATGTATTTGTGTTTATGCGTAATTACAACATTATTCAACCAACTTATATAATTAATGGTAGCTGTATATGATGATGATAAGGTTTAAACTCCTCATAATGTCATCAGTAAGAAAGACATCAATACCAGGGGATAAAGTTGGTGAGTAGTTATATCCAAAGCTAATCAATATTTCAATTTTAATACTCGATATATGAATACCTATAAAAAAAATGTACGTAGATTAAAATATGTAATATTCACCTCTGGAGCAGAAATGAATCCGTTTTGATCCTTGTCAAATACTTTAAAAGCTTCTTGCAGCTCTTCTTCAGCATCAGTCTCCTGTTATTTATAAATTAAGTTAAAGATAAACAAAAATTATTATGCTGTATATATTAATCCTCTCCCTTTCATTGGGCATAAATAAAAAATATATAAAAAAAACGATTTGTAGTATAACTTTTCAGTTGACGACATCAAATTTTTGGGTGGGGGTTTACCTTCATTTTTCTTGCCATGAGACTTAAGAACTCTCCAAATTCAATAGTTCCATTCCCATTTCCATCAACTTCTTTTATCATGTCTTGAAGCTCTTCTTCAGTGGGGTTTTGATCAAGAGAACGAATAACCGTCGCTAATTCTTCAATGGTAATGCAACCTACATAATCAAACCAATTCAGGGTCATTAATCATGAATATATCTCACCATATGCAAAACGAAATTCTGTAGAGCAGTATCTATGTAAATGAGTATAAGACAATTGAGAAAGAGAGATGTTAAAGTACATAACCCAGATATGCCATAAGTAACAAAATATATCTAATGGAACTGTTACAAGCATAGATGATATATATTTGATCCCCGTAACAAAACAGTTAAATACCCAAGGTTAATCCCAAACGAGTCCCAAACGATATGCAAAGAAGTAGTATAAAAGATAAATGTCAATATTAAGACAGAATCCAAGCAAACCTCATTAACTCAACAGGATAGATTAAAAAGCAATCAAAAATACTAATGACAGCCTGACTATAAGGTTATCTTGAAACTTGAAAGTAGTACGTACCATCTCCATCTTTGTCAAAAAGACAAAAAACTTCCTGAAACTCTACAATCTGATCTTGAGTCAAGGATTCTGCCATGGAATATCAGTAGTTATCAATAATAGAACTGGTAGTTATTGAGTAAAACTGTAGTCTCTAAGAGAAATAAGAGAGAAAAGGAGAAAGGAGGGAAAAGAGAGAAGGAACAAAGAAAGAAGAAGGAAAAACACAAGGCTCCCAATCCTCGTGGGTCTCTCTTTATGTAGAGATTTTTTTCTCGCATCGAAAGAGTAAGAAAAAGGAAAAAGATATTTTCATTTTTATCTTTAAATTTTTTTTTTAAAAATATTGGATAAAAAGTATTTTTACAATAAACTATCTGGAAGCCTAACACCAAGCTGAACTCCAACAACCTACTACATTAGTTGAATAGGTTGTCGTGCGAGCCTACCAGCGAGTCTCATAAGGATGAGGAACAGGTTGTCGTGCTAGCCTACCTGCGAGCCTTATGAGGATGAGGAACCGACCAAGGGAATCGAAGCGGATAGGGGGATGATTATATCCCAAGGGAGCAAGCTTCTACCTTCCATGTCATATGCTGCATCTTCAGGTATTGGGTCATTGGGGACTCGAACCTGGAATTTCTGGAACGCATGAAATTTTTGAAAAACGGGGATGACCAGCTGAGCTAACTGCCTGTTTTTTTTTTATCTTAATTATATTCATTTCTATAAATTCCGATTAATGTGTGTTTATTTTTATTTCTTCAATCAGGTCCAAGTAAGGATTTCTTTGCAAATATTTAAGCTATTGTATTAATGACTTTTCATCATAGTCATGCTTATTTAGAATGGTCGATTTAGGGATTAGGAATTTTCTCATGGGGCTAAGTGGCAAGGGGATTTCTTCAGTTCTCTTTGATCACAAATTTATTCGTTCATCAATATGTGAATGGTGCGATTTACAATAATCAATCGGTGGCGGTTACGAATGTTGAGGTAAATCAGTTTTGTCAATTTTCATTGAAAAACTGAAGATTTGCGCTAAAAGTTTGGAAATCTATGGTCTTTTCTCGATTCATACATGTTAATCTATTTAATAAAGCTACAGTATATCAGTCTCAATATTGAAGGCAAATTATGTAACATATAGTCAATGTGTAAAAACATTAAACTAGAATTCTACTGTTGTTTGATCAACTATACGACATATCTCAATTCATATATCTTTTGTCAAATTTGTATATATGTTTAGGTGCATCTTTGTAATCTTGGTTTAATATAATTTTTCATTCAGGAAAATATTTTATCTTCATATATAGGTTTCTACATTCAAAAATTCTATAAATTTATTACTTTCAGAAATAGTTTTTTATAGTTTTTTTTTCTTTTGTTTGTTTTGGAGGTCATATCTTATTCCCTCAATTGGAGCGTGGATAATACCATTCAGGAAACTATCTCAATACTGGAAAATCTTCCACAAGCTCAGTTAAAGTATATAAACAGGAAAGATAACTATACAGCGGATTACATCACTAAAGAAGATCGAATAAAGCATCTTCGACACATGTCATCCCATATTCAGCAAAGAGTTTTAAAATCTAGTTTTATTTTCAATGTTTTTGACAAAAGTAAGATCAAAAATCTCTCGTACTCTTTTATTTGATTAATAAAATTTTCCTCTTATGCCCTCCTCTCTCTTTTTTATTTTTCTTTCCATATGATTAATAAAATCAAACTATGGGGTTTCGTCTAAAATTCATTATACACAAACTTGATAGACTTTTTTTCTTCAGCTTTTCTTAATTTAATTTATTTAATTTGAAGATCATAAATATATATTAAAAATTATCCAATACGGCTAGTATATAGGTTGGTGCATCTAAAATAGTGGAGACATCGAACACAAGTTTTGTTTTACCTTCTGACCTAATATTTAATTTCCAATTGAAAATACATCGATAAAATTTAACTTCCTTGGTTAGAGCTTTGTTCTTTAACTTAGAAATGAAAGCGAAACTCAAAACATTCATGGATTGCCCTATTATTATTTGCATAATATAGCTATACGTTTCCAGTTGATCATAATCTTAAGACAACTCAATATTATTTTGCAATCCCCTTCAATATAATTTTATTTTTTTTATAATCTTTTTTTTCCATAAAATTGTTCGGAGAGTTGCTACTGCTTTTATTTCTTCCGAAGTGGGGGTACTAGAAGCTCATTCTCTATCCCCTACAAAGATATCATCATTGTTTCAGAGTATAAATGCAAAACTAGAAATTGTTGATTTGGATACCCCACGAGGCATCTATATTGATTTTTAGCTGGTTCACTTCAGGTTGTACCACTTTGAAATTGTTTAGAACCTCAATATCCTGTAATATTCTGCGAGATATGACCTGGTCCAAGCATGTCTTTGAGTAACCAAAGAATTTTGTAAAGATGTTTAGTGATTTTCCTGGAAACATATGTTGCATCTCTCTTTCCAAATGTACTAATGTTTAGTGGTTGTCGCTTCTATACTTAGGTTTACATTTTAACCAGTCCTCCAAATTTTATACATCTTAGCATAGATAACAATTAGAACGTATAATAAAAATAGACTTTGGTATATGATTGATGTAGCAAAGTGACAGTTGAAAAAAATGTTCTAATGTTTCATTTTCTTTACAGCCAAAGGTGTAAAATGGCTTAACCCGATACATAAATATTTCCAAACTGTGATTAGTAAGTAAAACATCATACAATATTTCCAAAGGGGAATTTTGATTATGTGGTTTACTTTCAGATTCCGTCGGTCCTTTCAGAAATAATTAGTTATTCGAGGATATCTTTTTATGTATGATGGGTTATTCAGTTTTTTCATACATAGACTTGACAGAGAATTTCCCCGCATGGTCTTGAAGGCCATCTAATCTTATCCTTTTTTTAGCCTTCTTGTTTTGCTTTATCATGAATAAGATACTATAGGGTGTACAATTAACCATATGGAAATGAACTATATATGGAAGCATTAGGTTCAAGGTCCACTTTTGGTTTATCATATCCATGAGATCATTAACAAATGTTAGGTTTTGATTATTTAAGTTCTTCAACTATGATAAGTTTAATGATGGGTGAAAATCCAATTATTCTGCCGGATATTAATTGAGTTCCCAATTTCGACCTCCCAAGTATTATTTTGGTCTACAAGAGTTAAACATTGATAGGTGACTAATAATGCATATTTCTAGACTATTTTATAGTCATTTATCACATTCCTAGTGCTTCATTGTTTTATTTTCTTGTATTTTGCACATTTGTCCATTAACAGGTAATTTTCTCGGAATAATTTCATTTTGTTGTGTGTTATAGGTGGTTGAGTAAATGGTGAGTAAGAGATCAACGGGCTTGTGCAAAGGGAGTATAATAGAAGAGAATCTGGAGGCGTTTGTGGACTCAAGGAATCAAGGAAATGATGAGTTTCTACAAGATGTAACAAAGCTCAAGTTATGGTGCTAAGAAGGCTTTAACAATTTAAGTATAGTTGCAGCATAAGAAGTGACCAACAATCTACTTCACGTTTGAGAAAGAAAGCCGGTTTGAGTTCTTCCTTAAATACTTGAAATGTGGTGTCCAGGTTGAACACCCAAGATGACCCCACTACCCTTTCCATTTCTATTCCAAGTTCTAGGCCATCTGTACTTTGGCTCTCTTCTCCACCAGACATCAGTACTGCTAAACCCCTATCTCTTTCATCCCCATTTTACTTCCTCTTTGTACTGAATTCCGCCACCCTACTCCAGCTGTCCCTCTCACCTGCAACCAACTGATGTTCTCCCTCTCTTGGTTATGAAAATATCTACAACATCAACATCATGTGACAATCGGCGAAGACAATTAGGCGGTTGTGCAATGATGAGTTCCAGAAACATCAAATCCCTAATTTTGTCATTGTATTTTATTGAAAATGGGATTGAAAATTGGGAGAATTGTTATATAAATTGGGCGAGGATTTTAAGGAAGAAACCAATCCCATACTAGCCGATGCAAGTTGTTTTGTAGGTTTAGGTTTAATTTCAGTTTTTTCCATGTTCTAACTTCATAAGCTAGGGTGTGTATGATGCCCTTAATCTACTACTAGTTTATTCATGTTATTATTATTCTTGTTGAGCTTATTTGATTAAGGAAAGTTTTAATCCTAGTGCTAGAACTGATAACTTTCACCTTGTATGTCAAGCATCCTAGGTAGTTAGAACAATTATGTGTTGTGCATCAACTCATACTTTATGGATTGAATTAATATGTGATCATTTGTTTCGTAACAAGACATCTGATTCTAGGGGTTAATACCTTAGTTGACATTAAACTATCCAATTTTAAGACACCTTGGATATGCGGCAGACTTGAATCTTCATCGCTTTCTACTATAAGGACAAGAAGAGTTTCATTACTGAATTCTCTAGTGTAGGTTATATGGTTAAATTGATAGCCCTAGTGCCCCTTTAATAAAGTGTCTAAACTTTCATCTCATTTGGATTTTTGTTCTTTAGTTTACTTCTCATAACAAACATCTTGTCATAAAAAACAATATCGACGCACAACCCCCCCCCCCCCCCCCCCCCCCCCCCCCCTTATTGTTACTTCTTATTTGAATCAGTTTAGTAAGTCTTGAACTTCAACTTTACACCCTCAAAGTCCCTATGGACCGACCTGTGCTTTCCTTGTGTTACATTAGAACACTGTGCACTTGCAGTTTAATATTGTAGACATCTTTCTAGTCCTACCAAGTTTTTGGCGCCGTTGTCGAGGACTCGGTAGCAGTGTAGCTGAAGTTCTGTCTTTCACTTTACTCGGTAGTGGTGCCTAATAATGCATATTTCTAGACTATTTTATAGTCATTTATCACATTCCTAGTGATTCATTGTTCTATTTTCTTGTATTTTGTAATTTGTCTATTAACAGGTAATTTTCTCGGAATAATTTCATTTTGTTGTGTTATAGGTGGTTGAGTAAATGGTGAGTAAGAGATCAGCGGGCTTATGCAAAGGGAGTATAATAGAAGAGAATCTGGAGGCGTTTGTGGGCTCAAAGAATTGAGGAAATGATGAGTTGCTACAAGATATAACAAAGCTCAAGTTATGGTGCTAAGAAGGCTTTAAAAATTTAAGTATAGTTGCACCATAATAAGTGACTAGCAATCTACTTCACGTTTTAGAAAGAAATCCAGTTTGAGTTCTTCCTTGAGTACTTCAAATGTGGTGTCCAAGCTTAACACCCAAGATGTCCCCACTACCCTTTCCATTTCTATTCCAAGTTCCAAGTCATCTGTACAATGGCTCTCTTCTCCACCCGACATCAGTACTCCTAAACCCCTTTCTCTTTCATCCCCATTTTACTTCATATTTCTATTGAATTTCGCCACCGTACTCCAGCTGTCCCTCTCACCGGCGACCAACTTATGTTCTCCTTCTCTTGTTAATGAAAATATCTGCAACATCAACATCGTGTGACAATCGGCGAAGACAATTAGGCGGCTGTGCAGTAGTGAGTTCCAGAAGCATCAAATCCCTAATTTTGTCATTATATTTTATTGAAAATGGGATTGAAAATTGGGAGAATTGTAGTATAAATTAGGCGAGGATTGTGAGGAATAAACCAATCCCGGACTAGCCGGTGCAAGTTGTTTTGCAGGTTTAGCTTTAATTTCAGTTTTCTCCATGTTCTAATTTCATAAGCTAGGGTTTATATGATGCCCTTAATCTACTACTAGTTTATTCATGCTATTATTATTCTTGTTGAGCTTATTTGATTAATGAAAGGTTTAATCTTAGTGCTACAACTGATAACTTTCACCTTGTATGTCAAGCATCCTAGGTAGTTAGAACAATTATATGTTGTGCATCAACTCATGATTTATGGATTGAATTAATATGTGATCATTTGTGCCGTAACAAGACATCTGATTCTAGGGGTTAATACCTTAGTTGACATTAAACTATCCACTTTTTTAAGACACCTTGGGTATGCGACAAACTTGAATCTTCACCCCTTTCTACTATAAGGACAAGAAGAGTTTTAATAGCTGAATTCTCTAGTGTAGGTTATGTGGTTGAATTGATATCCCTAGTTCCCCTTTAATCAAGTGTCTAAACTTTCATCTCATTCATATTTTTGTTCTTTAGTTTACTTCTCATAACAAACATCATGTTGTATCGATGTACAAATCCCCTTGTTGTTACTTCTTATTTGAATCAGTTTACCAAGTCTTGAACTTCAACTTTACACCCTCCAAGTCCCTGTGGATCGATTTACGCTTGCCATGTGTTATATTAGAACACTGTGCACTTGCAATTTAAATTTGTAGGCATCTTTCTAGTCCTACCAGACATTCGCTTATACATTTCCAAATCCCAAGAGATTGGGCTTTATCAAGGTAAAACTCTTGAAGAACTACTTATGATTTTAGTAAATGACGCTAGACGGTATTAGGATTATGTACTAGCCTCTGTGCAACATTAGATAACATGGATAGGTTAGCTTTAGATGCACTCTTAAAGTTAAGCTCGTCGGAGATACTAATTTACACATACTTGCCCAAGATTTTAGGTAAGGGCCTTTGAAACTGGAATTCTTGCCCCGCCATAAATCATATTAAATAAAATTAATCGTCCTATTTATTTCCTTAGAACTTGGGCAGCATTTTAATATTTGGCTAAGATTGCTTTATTTAGTACCCATTTTACCTGCTTGTGACAAAATCTTACTTTTCTAACTATGACTTTTTTTCTTTCCATTTTTGTATTATATGGTGTCTGGTTCAATTAAAATTTTATTTTTCTAGAATGTAACACCGCCAAATCTTATACGTGGGGAGAGGAGATTAATGTTGTAAATGGTGCAAAGAACTGCTTCAAGGATGGATCCAAATTTGATGATGATGGTTGTATTTTTTTTTCATGCTCTAAAGACGCGTACTATGTTGGAGGCAGCTACCGAGGATCTAGTTTTAATATTGTGGGAATGATGGAAATATGTGTTAGGTTTTGATCCTGGAAGAATATCTGGGATAACTAATGTGAGAACGTGAGTTAATTGATAGATTTTGCGTTTGTATGAGTTGGGATACAATATACGAGTAACTATCATCTTTCACCCGCATCTTGTTAGGAAGAAAAAGAACTTGCTTGGAGAGTATAAAAAAGGTATGTGCAGCTATTAATTTTCCTTGACACTTTATTAGGAAGAAAAATGGCTTGGTTGGAAGGTTCAAAAAAAGGTACGAAAAATTATCAATTTTCATCATCATTATTGTTTGATTTTCAAATGTAATATTATTTTAACGGGCTAATATTATTCTTGAAGCAGTCTCCGCTAGAACCTTGACTCTATCTTGCGATGAACTATATTCAGTATCACATTGTGGTGACGCTCAAGACAGATATTTAAGTTTGGAAAAATGGTGGAATTCCTCATGTGGTGACATTAAAAGAGCTTAGTCAGAGGGTATATAACAGAAAAAAATACAGACAACTATTAATTTTCAGGAGTAACACATTCATCAAGGTACGAGCAACTGCTCCCAGTGCATAGCACGACTACAAATCAAGTACATACAATCACTGTATCAGGGCTATGGAATGATAACACTCATTCAAAGTGAAAGAGTTTGATTTAAAAAAATGATCAAATTAGGTCTACTATGGGTAGTAGAGAGATCCACTTTCGCGCAAACTCTTTCTCACACTTATTCGTATGAAGGTGTCACAGTGGAAGCTGAGAACCATATGATCAGACGCTTGGAGGAAAAATCGCTTGAAGAGACACATGATCACCTGCTTGAAGATAAATTGAAAATAAATAAATACTAAAATAACTAAAAAATGTTTGTAAAGACACATTTTTCGCTCAAGCGGGTGATCAGGTGCCTCTTCTTCGAGTTGTTTTTCCTACAAGCAGTTGATCATGTGCGTCTTAGTATGTTATATTTGGTTCCCTATGGTCCAGAAACCACTCATTCACTTGGACAGTCATTGGATTTGAAAGGAAAAACACTCATTCCATAGCCTTTGCTCTGAGAATTACATTCTTTTCGAATGTGGTTTTGTTTTCATTTTGATTTTCCATGAAAGGGAGACAATTATCATCAAACTCTATACTAATACTCCCTCCGATCCATTTTAAATGAGGGTATAAGGTTATTTTTTCATTCCACATTACTTTATAGTTTTCATATTTTCCCACAAAACTACCAACAATATCCTAACAGTTTGTCTTGGAACTATAAGTTCATTTTTAAATGCACTAATAACAATTAGTGTTTGAAGACTTTTTTCAAGGGCACAAATGAAATTTTTTCATCTCTTTCCATATATTAATCTGCATGAAAAATCACAAACCATCATCTGACATGGAACAAAAGGAATATTACAATCTATCCAAAAAATATAAAAACAAAAAACTCTAAAACATGAGAGGCATACTTAA
Source organism: Papaver somniferum (assembly GCF_003573695.1). Taxonomy (NCBI): domain Eukaryota; kingdom Viridiplantae; phylum Streptophyta; class Magnoliopsida; order Ranunculales; family Papaveraceae; genus Papaver; species Papaver somniferum. The sequence goes on along the minus strand of NC_039359.1, from coordinate 187,039,559 downwards.
AGCCAAATAAGACTATCCCAAGTTTTTAATTTTATTTTTTAACGTTACTTCTAAAGTTCGCATGAGAAAAAACAAAAAGAATTGTAGCCTTAGATTTTGTTCCAGATAGGTATTCGGCTCCAAAAAAATATCTCGTTCTACATATGTCCCGTTCTTGGTTAGGTATGTCATTCTTAATTGGCTATGCACCATCCGAAATGATATGAAATGGTAAATAATTAATACTTTCGTAGTTTGTTATCCCCGTAGTTTGAGTCTTATACACATTATTTGAGGATGATAATAAAAAACTAAAACCTAATCACAAACAACAATTTTATTCTCTATTTTTTTGGGGTTTCAAACAATATTTCGGATACAAACAATTCGAGTGATTGAGTCAAATCCCTTTAATCCATATCTTTTAAGAGGGATTCATCAATGATTATACTATGAATATATGTTATTTCCTCATCAAATTTTTCTAAAACTCAACCAGAATCGGTTTACGTTAATGCACACATAAGCTTACTAAGTGTTGATGCAATGCCCACTTTTCTAGATTTTCTTAGGACATAATAGGTCTTTATGTACCTCATATACAAGCCGATTATCATAAGGTAGCTATTTCCCAGAGTTCCAAGTTCATAATTGGATTATACTTGACTACATATACTCCGATTGTTTCTGCAAACGGCTATTTTTCTTTCTTTCCGAACTTATAGACGTTGGTCCCTTGTGTATATGAAGAGGATAGCCTATTCTCTATCATATACTACTTTATTCAAAGAAATCTTTCTCCACTATTTATTTTCATTCAAAGATATCAAATCCATCATCGTCAACTTTCAATTCATTCGAACACATACTTAGAAGATGCAAGCAAACTACTCCATCATCATCAACTACCAATTAATTTGAACACATACTTAAAAGAAATAAATGAACTAACACATCATCCTCAAGTGCTACGATGAAAGAAGATACTCAAGGAAAAAAAACAAGGTCAAGACTAACTCCAACTAAGGCATAGGTTAAAGGATGTTGGGGAAGAGACCGGATTGGTTAAAAAAATTATATTTGTCAAGGATCTTCCCGAAGAACATCGACATGAGAGTAGTTTGGATCCAAGTGCATCGGGTCCTTTCGTTCCAAAGATGGGCGATAAGTACAAGAAACCATGTCATAATTATCAACCCGACTTCGTCTGTTTAAGAAATCGTGTTATAAGTACAACGATTTTATCTCTAGGCACAGAGGCGACAGGTTTGCGGCACAAAATGCTTACAACAAATGGAGAGAAGGGCCGATTTATCATTTGGAAGCCACATTTATAGTTGAATCTCGCACTAAGAAATAGAGAAATTTCATTTTATACACTTACAAGATCAATGTAATAGTCGAGCACCGTGCTTGTTTATCGTCATAATGTACTAAGTTTGAATTTTAAAGGTTTATGCAAAGTGGAAATGGACTACAATAAGGGCTTGTTAGATAAGATGTGGTCTGATTGTAGAATTAAAAGTAATCTGTATTTGTGAACTTATTTCATCCAAAATCATATTACATTTTCAACTACGTAGACCAATTCTAAATGAATTCCCAGGAAAGATTTTTTCAGAATTTGTTTATAGGGACATCAGTGTAAGCCGATTCCTGTTTACATTCAGAATTGGTTTATAGTTCATGCCATACAAACCGATTCTGAAAAAGATACGGAATACTATCTTAAGAATCATACTTTAATAATGTATAAGTAAACTGATTATCTTATAAATTTCATGAATTTAAACCAACCAAAAAAGAAAACTCACTTTCATTCATTAAGCTTGGTTCAATTTGCAACATACAATATACGAAAGCGACAACATATAAGCATCTGATAGTTCATGTTCCTAACAAAAAAAGGATACTTTTTCCAACACTTGGAGACCCTTGATTTGATCCGGGCCGACCAATTCTTCCCAGCGCTTCATGTTCAGCCATTCCTTGATGAGCTTTGAGTCCTCATGAAACCTATACGCCGATGGTAATGGACAATCTTCACGTAGTCTAAGACCGATATAATGTATGTTTTTATGGTTGAATAAGAAAATTCATCGATTCTTAAGCGATTCATCCCAAATGGCGTATTACGGTGCGTATATAAAATATGTTCCCTGACCAAACAAATGAACAACGCAACTCCACGTTTCCGCCAAGATATGACCACATAGAGGCATACTTATCCAATATTCTTGGGTAATTGGTCCATTCCCCTTTGGCCTTTGTACACTAGCAATCATTTCATCAAATTTCACTTCTTTGCCTTTTGTTGTCCCTTCCTTCATCATCGAAATGTAAAATTTCTTGTCATCTTGTAGGCGTAAGGCCATCATCTTTCTAAAACATTGGCATTAGGTTAGGTTCTCATCGTCCGTCGAACTTATATATCCTATTTGTTCTGACGCAACATGATAACATAATTCCCATCCGCATCTACATCATAGGTAGATAACACATATGGCTTAATGATTTCAGGAAGTTTTGAATAATACTCCTCGAATATGGTGTAACACGTTCGATGGGTCTACCTCGTTCACCCATAGATGTTGATCCATCACCAAGAGCGGTTGTTGGTGTTGCCATAGAACCCATTTGTCTTGCTTGTCGTTTCCATGAATGTCACCTTGATATTCTTCTTGTACTCGCTTGACTCTCTTGAGGAGGAACGATGAGATCGTTTGGATCCTCATGTATTGTGTCTGATTGAATTTATTGAGAAGGAGTGATTGGGTCCTGATGTTGAGAAGGAACGATTGGATCATTTGGCTTGATTTGTACGCTACTTGTCTCACTTTCCCCGTTGTTTGGTCGACCCCTTTTCCTTTTAGCCGGTACCTCTTCATGCTCATGTTGAGAAGGAACGATTGGATCATTTGTCTTTACTTGTGCGCTACTTGTCCCATTTTCTCCCTTCTTTGGTCGAACCATTTTCCTTTGAATTGGTACCTCTTCATATTTAACATCTTCATACTCATGTTGTGAAAGGTTTTTTTGGGTACTCATCGCCACCTTATACACGTTTCTTTATTGTTAACCCTCTATGTGACCCGACTTGGTTGGATACCCAAGCTGCTCTATGTATCCACACTTTTGTTAAATGATCAAGTCGCTCGTAGTTTGGTTTTCGACCACATGGAATCTCCATAGCCAGTTTTTTTTTGTATTATGAAATCAGAGGGTGTTGTTACGACTCTTATTTCATGAATGTAACTTTTTTCTTCTTGGAGGGCCTATCCATATTGGTAGGTGGTCTACTCGTCGGTGGCAGCACCGTTGGTTCTCCAACCGATACCATATGGGGATTAGCGGAGAGTTTCAAGGAATGCACCAAAACTTATCGTGTCAAACCATCCTTCTTGCGTATTTCTCGATTATTTGTTTTCCAATATCTGTGTCTACAAAGGACTCAGATGGACTTCGGCAGGTGGTGGCGTGAAACTTAGTTTTTTTTTCCAATACATATCGATAATATCAAATAGAATTCCTTTTTGGTACCTAGCAATCATGCGACGACACAGGAGTCCCAAAGCCGTCATCATCATACGTGAACATACAATCCTCTTGATCCCCATCTCTTTATCCTCATAAAATTTGTAATCCTTCATCATAGCAATGATTTCCCAGTGAGACACCCTATAATTTATATCTTTAAGCAACCAATGGTAATTCTTGAACTGTGTCACGATTTTCATTTTACTTTCTTCTATGACGATATCACATTGTTTTGACGCCCTTTGAGCAAGCTCTTCAAACGTCCAGATATCTTTTAGTGATACTTGTCACATCATTATTGTACTTCCTATGTTGGTAGGTGTAAGCATACACAAAATTTTCCTTATACAGATCCAACAATTCCTTCAAGCAATAAACCACACATTTCTTGTTATCCTTTTTCCAAATCCCAATAAAATTATCCAAATAATATTTGAACTCCACCTCGGACATTGAGTGTACCATCTTGTCCTAATCATGTTGAAAAGCCTTCTACTTTCAAAATCGTTCTCCAAGGCCGATTATTCGCCGAGTAATCGCTACAGGCTATATGAACGAGGCAATTTCCGATTCCAAGCCATTACCGATTTTTTGCGATTAAGACGCCTGATTTTACCGATTTTTGAGAAAAACGAGTTAAGATTTTTCCGAGTTGGGCTTGCATGCACTAAAATCAGAAAAGAAACTTTTTGTAACCCCTCATGTCAAATGGGAAAACCTCTAGATACGTGATAAATACGTTCAATATGACAATATTACACACTTATTTACATGATTGTGTTAAGATTGTAATTTTACTTAGTTACAAATCATGACTTATGAGCAGCAATATAAGTCTCCAACAAATAGGTTCCGAGCACTAGACCGAGTTTTGGCGATTTCCAAGTCCGAACTTATTTCTACTCGCTACAAGCTCCCCAACCGAGTAGGACCGAGGAACGATTTAGACTACTTTGACTTTAACCCACTCTCTTCACACTCTTTTTTGGTTTTCTTCTCTTCCTCCCCTCGTTGTTCCACAGTTAGTTTTTGAAGATGCTCATCTTCGGCCTTCTCACGAGTAGTTCCTTTCTGTAGCTTTGGATTTTGAATATGACCCCTACAATTTCCTTTAATATTGCATTGTATGTGCCATGTGCAAAGAAAATGGTTAGCGTCCGGGAAAACCACCTGTATGGCATTCATTAGAGATTGGTCTTTATCCGTTACTGTGATCCTTAGAGTTTTATCACCACATTATATATCCTTTAAGGTCTCTAACATCCAAGTGAAACTCACGTTATTCTCCCGATCCATAAATCTCAATGTTACCGTGAAAGTTTGCTTAACAACAATATGTTGTACTTGTACATACAGTCTGTTAACAAAATTTGATTGAAGAATTGGGCCAACTTTATCATCTCTGGATGCGCCAAAAAAATACGAGTCACTTTGCTTTCCACTACTTGCTTCATCATTGTGTATCTGTGTTAATTGGCTAACTACTGAGGTTGTTCCATAACCGCTCTACCATCCCATGCCCTCCTTCATAAGGCTGCTCTTGCCGTGTAAATTTTCTTCAAAATGGATAAGTTATTTTTATCATCGTCCTTAGTATTCCTAAGAATATCACTTGGTTTACACGCTTTCATCGATTTTACCGTTTCCAATTGATGTGGTTTCAACCCACGAACGACAGAATGTCCAATAAGAGATTCTGGATCATCGTGATTATGACAACCATTCATCACTTTAGAGAGCTTTTATACTTTGTTAGGTTTATTAACTATAATCTTAAATGGACATCCATACTTATTTGATTTAGTCATGTATTCCATAGTCGTCTTGTTCATGTACGGTATGTCCTTTGCCCTGTGCCTTTCATGCTTTCCACCTCTCTCGCAAACAAGTTCTAAACGATCACGACCAGAATAACGACCTATAACTAATGCGCATTTGACCTCTATGCCCTTGTCCACTAACCATTGTTTTGCATCTTCCCCAGTTTTCGATTCCAAATCAGTGTAATAGTGGGTTGAGGTATCCGGACCCAGCTGAGATACGAGTTAGGGTTGATCTTCGTCGAATACGTCAACAATCTACAACATATATCAACAAGTTAAGGATTTAGAATCGTTTTATGTGTAACAGTCGAGAAAACCGATTGTGTGGAACCGCTTTATATATATAAGTATATCAACCGATTAAGGACCGGGTGATTTCAGAGAAAAATTCCCAAAAACAACACTCGGTTCACGTTGTGTTCTCTTTTTCCGGTAACATTTCGTCTCCACAATCGGATTACATATACACATACATAAATCGATTGTAAGCTTTGTGTATTTTAAGAAAATATCCAAGTGTAGGAATCGACATATGTACATCACCAACAAAAACCGATTTTTTTCACCTGCCAATTGTGCCAAAAGTGTACTACAATTGGTTTGTATGGTGATGAACAACGACCAATTGTTCTTTCCAATTTGGGGATTTAACCCAGAATCGTTTTATGTGGTGCTATCGAATAAACCGATTCTGGGTTAAAATTTTGATTTTTCCCCTTTTTGGGTGATTGTAAGATGCAACTACATGTTTGGAGATCGTTAGAACAGATACCTGCCAATTGGAAGCATTATCACTTTCTTCTTCCCGGCAATAATGTTATTTGTGCTACGATAATATCCTCAAGCATGCTTTGGTTGACATGTATTGTTCATTCAACAAATAATCCAAATCGGTAGGATCGAAATCAAAATTATTTGATGCACCCACTTCTTCATCACTACTAGAGTCTTCATTGTCGCTATAAACTTTCATTTTTGCAAACAAAATCGCAAACCCTAATTGTTTTTTTTTCTCCTCTACTTCTGCTTCTCCAAACCTTAGAAGAGGAAATGAATTTCTACTCTAATTGTAACATTATAATCAATCTCAAACACTAATTAATTTAACTAATATTAACTTAATTAATCATCACTAATGAACGAGGGCATACTAGCCAGTACATAAATAGATAGGCAGATAAGACGTTTTAGAAGATACTTCTTAATGTCCCTTTCTATTTTTTAGTAACATGCCTCGGATAAGAGCAGTTCCTATGAATGACCAAACTTGAAGTTTGTACATTTTGCTCCCACCCTGGACTCAACAAACATGAAAAACGGATGGTCAAACCAACAAATCTGAGGGTTTGTTGAGTGAGGCATTAGAACAAACACGCACTTGATGTACAACCAATCGTTGGAAGAAAAAACATTGGCGTGTAATGTTCGACCGCCTCTTGGTTTTCTCTCCAAAACTCAGTTATTATATTTATATTTTATTTTTTATTATTTGTTTTATTAGTTAAATAATCAGTGGGACTCAATCCTTATTAGTTTATACTATCTTCGTTTCTGGAAAAATGTTGCTTTCACTTTTTCATTTTAGCCTAAAAATAGGTCAAATTGGAAAAGTGAAAGTAACACTTTTCCAGAAACGGAGAGAATATTAATAATATCACTAATGGGACCTAACTCTTAGTAATTTATATTAATAAAATCATTAGTGGAATCCTAAATATCAGATTTGTCTATTCTACCTTAGTTTCCTATAGTGGATAAACGTATTTGTTCGTCCATGTGGCTCAACAAAAAAAAGTTTTTGTTGATTGCCATGGAAATTGCTCTAAAGTGTATGGACCCTGAACTAGGAGGTTTGTTATATCGAAAATGTTAGATACAACGTGAAGTGCAGCACCGTGTGAGAGGGTGGTATGACTCACTCATGCCCCACCCTATCATCACTCTTGTTATATATAGTGTAGGTTGTACTTCAAAGTGTACTTTTTTTTTTGGGTCGTTGGGTGAAATATCAGAAGACAACGATACGTGCATAAAGAAGAGTATCAATCTACCATCATTCAGAAAATCAAAGACACAATATGTTTATATGAACGCGGTTTAATACGTAAACACACGCGTTGGTCGTTCGCAGATTCACTCTCTTTTGAATAAGCTATCTCACGCGGCTACGTTGTTGTCGAGTGTTGACATATTTAATAGTTAGACTTGGAACTAAAACAGTGACTTTAAAAGTAAAGCTTAAAAGACGAAGACACAAAGTCTACTACAGTGATGCATTAGACACCGACAAAAACCCATACACGTGTCCCAGATATTCAAACAATCGTGTTTTACAAGTGAAACTGAAAACCAAGAACAACTACTTGATCCAAAAGAACAAGAGTTCTGCGAAGTTCGTTAAAAAAAAAGAATCCTATTACTGGGGCTGCAGCGGATTGGTTTTTGGGGCTTAGTGGGTCATGAAATTTTATCCTCCATTTTACATAATACTCATTATACCCTCGATTTGATTAGTGATAATTACGGTGATTAAGTAAACTAATTACGATTACCAAATTGATTATACTAATTTACTGATTAATTTCTTGAGAATCAAAACTTTTTTTTGTCTTTTATATTTGATTTAAAAGAAAAAGAAGGATGATTTTGATGATCTTTTTTGAAAACTTTGAAGAAAAACTGATGAAACCTATCCTGAAACTAGTCTAAAAAACCTTGTAATCAACCCCCATTAGAAATTTTGATTGATTTAAATCCTTTAGGAACGGGAAAAAATCTGAGTTTTTTACGTATTACGGCTGGAAAAATGTTGCCGTTCCAGCCGTTATAGAGCTTTACGGTTCGTTAATTAAGAAGTTCTCGACGTAATACAAATTGACGGCTGGGTCAGTAAGAACCTCTGGCCGTAATACGGATTTAAGGCTGGGTTAGTATGAACCACTGGCCGAATACTTATCCAGAGACACCTGTGTATCAATCACGGCTACAAATCCAGCCGTAAATGGTATCCACGGCTGGGATACCTAGACGTTGTTAGGCATGAACACTCTCAACCAATGCATTAAATGCCTGAACACTCTCAACGGCTAGTTTTCAAAAAGAATTAACCGGTATGTCATTAACCCCTATGAAAAGAGACCACTTTATCATCTCTTTCTCACCCGAATCCTAGTTATAAGCTCTCATATTCATTCTCATCTATTTCTCATAAAAAAAAACACTATGGTGACTCTCTACACCAATGAAGAAGGTTCTGCGATTGTTAGAGCATGGGTAACGGTCAGACAACATGATGAAGATCTAGACATTGACGTAGATCAAACATCCTTGTCTTTTTGGAACCGTGTTTTCATAGTTTTTGTTGCTCTAAATGGAACTCGTGATGGAAGAATTTTGGCAAGCGTTAAGGAGAGATTTGAGAAAGTCTTTGAAGAATGCGAAGATTTCAAAAAGGAAATGAAAGACCAAAAGGAAGCCAATCCCATAATGCCAAGTGCAATAAGAGTAAGTTCTTTCATTAGAAATCGTTTTGAGTAACACTATATAACATTATCTAACATATCGTATTTTTTTCTATAGTGGTCGAGGGCTCACCGCCAATATGAGGCAGTTCATGGTAAAGAGTTTCAACAAAATGATAGCTATCGCATCTTAGAAAATACTACCTATGATTTTGACCCATACGAATAAGGGTTTATTTTAATTGCTATGATCTATCTTATCAATATAATGAAATGTGCATGCTTTTCCGATTCAATGAATGGAAAATTATCTTGGTCTATTTTGTTTTATGTTTGTTCCATTTCTCAAAAGAAATAGTTTCGTATTTTTCAAGTATTTTCGGCCAGGTTTTAATGCAAAAAGATCCTAAACGTTTTGACCATAGAAACTGAAAATTCAAATTTACGGTTTGAATAGAGGACCACGACCGAACCGTAAACTTAATATCGGCTGGGTTCCTATAGTTTCCCAACCGTAATTCCGATATCGGTTTGGAAGCTGGTTTTTCAGTTGGGATTTAACAAGTTATGGCAGGATAGTTAACTGTGATTCCCATAATTACGGCTGGTAAATCCAGCCGTCTATGGTTGGTCTTGTAAATCTTGTTTTCGTATTCGATCAAATTTTTCACTTTCCATTCATCATCAGTAATGTTACCATTACATAATTTGGATAGGCCACGTTGCATTCAGTAGTTATACCCAAATGCAAAAAATAAAACATGGAGCTTAAATATTCAAGGTTGGTTGTAAATCTCAATAAACTCTCTCGTGATCCAATAGTATTTCTCATGCTCAAATTCTTTGCGACAAATAGCTTGGTAACCGGCAAGAGCCCAGTCGACCTAAAAAATAAATCAAAGTAAAGTTAGTATTTTATTCAAAACTTACTTGATTAGAAAACATTTGCACATACTCACTTTATTGAAAAAGGACATTTCGGGACTCATCGCCTTCACCCGTGCCAATTGCACCCTAAAAACTTCCATTTCTAGGTAAATCTCCTTGAACCTATACTTTATTTGGTTCATCGATCTTCCATTTTGATTACCATCTACGACCACAAAGACCATAAATATACGGTTCCATTGGGAATCGTCACTTTCTCCCACGTCAATGCCTTGATTTTCGTCATGCTTTCTCACCGTGAGCGTCGCTCTAACGATTGTCATATATTCTTCGGTGGTGTACGGAGTAACCATGTTTCTTCCTTTTTTTGCAACAATTGTGTGTGAGAGAGAGGAAGTATGTTTTTGCATAAATTCTTAGTTGGATAAGGGTCATTTTATAGAAAAAAATGGCCCAATAATTAGTTTTTTTCAAAAACTATATGTTCCTCAAAAAACTCAACCCATTAGGCGGTTACGGCTTGGTATTTCAGTATGTCACGGCCGTATATGGTTGTTACGACTTGGTAGTTCCATGTTTTCAGGCCGTAAATCTGAACCTTCTCAAAAGTTTCCAGTCATTTTCAGTGCGTCCTAGCTGTAAATGTGTTACGGCCTGGTTTTTCAATGTTTTCTGGCCGATGATCAGAAGTATCACATATGAATTTGCGGCTGGGACGCATTGAAAACGGCTGGGAAACTGCTGGGAAGGTTCATATTTACGCCCAGGAAACATGGAAATACCAAGCCGTAACACGTATACCGGCCAGAAGATTTTATGTTTCCTAGCCGTAATGCTCCAACTGCATTGAGTTAATGCGTTGAGTTTTTTTGAGGATCGGCTAGTTTTTCAAAAACTAGTCGTTGGGTCATTTTTTTGCTATAAAATCACCCTTCTCCAATTAAAATTTTCACACAAAACACACTCCCTTTCTATCTCTCTCTCACAATTGCTGCAAAAAAAGAACGAAACATGGTTATTCGCTACATCGCTGAAGAAAATGTTGCAATCTTCAGAGCGTGGCTGACGGTATCAAAGCATTTCGAAGATGCACTCATTTTCATAGATGAAACCTCAGAGGCTTTTTGGAACCGTGTGCGAATTATTTTTGTGGCGTTAGACGGAAATCGTAATGGAAGATCAATGAAAATCATTAAGAAAAGATTCGAGCATATCTTTCCAAAATTGGAAGCCTTCAAAGAGAAAATGGAGGTCGTAAAGATAAACAATCCCAATATGCCACGTGCACAAAGAGTAAGTTTGTCAATAATTGTCCCATCAAAAATTGTTTTATGTAAAACCGACTTAAAATTGTTTTGTTTTTCAGTGGGAGATAGCCGAAGCTGATTATGAGGACGTCCATGGCAAGAAGTTCGAACTTCATGGTTGCTATCATGTCTTGGAAGAAAGTATCTACGCTGACTTCTTCCACTATTATTAAGACCCATGTTTGCAAGGTAATGATATTTTTTCTAAAGTTTATGCTATGAAATATGTATTCCTTTTCGTTTCACTGAAAAATTTATGGTCTTTCCCTTCCCTGGTTCCCAAAAATGACACAATTATATAAGAGTAGAGAATCATTCATTCAGAAAATTACCGGTATGAAGCAATACACAACACATCCGTTTGTCAACCGACGGCTGAGAAAACTTTCCAACCCAACCGACATAAACCATAACGGCGGGGAAAACTTTCCAACCCAACCGACATAAATTATAACGGCTTGGAAAACTATTCAACCCGACCGACACAAAACTTCACGGCTGGGAAACTAATAGAACGGCTGGTAACCTTGGGTTACGGTTAGGAATTCCCAACCGATTTTGAAAAAATTTCCTTGTTTTATACAGATACAGAACAATTAACGGCTAGAAAAGTCCCATCCATGATAGCAACTTCACGGATGGGAGTTCTTTGAGTCCTAACCGTTGATACACATTTACGGCTAGGTCTAAAAGAACTCCTAGCCGTAATTTTCCCAGAACCAGTTTTCGTAAACCCTAAATTCTTCAATCTTACCTGTTAAACCAATTTAAAGGCAAAATAAATGGTGAGTTTTTGGATTCTCAGCATTATGGAGGATTTAATGGTGTTTGGACAGATTCATTCACCTAATCTTCAATCTTCAATTTGTGTTTCAACACCTTCTTAAACAATAGAATCATAACAAGTCTATGATAATCAAATCGTCCTGATCTCGTCGTATTGAGAATAAATCTTAATAAACATTTTTGAAAATCGATGGAGATTTGATAAAAAATAAAAAATCAAGGTTTTGTTTGATTTTGAGAAGAAGGAGAAAAAGGGTTAGGTGAATTAATTATGGTCCTGAAATTTACAGGGTGTTAGTCCCCGTCGGAGTTGGGGGAGTTGAGCTTTTACCTGTTAGTCGTGGGGGAGTTTGAAAGAGTCTCTTAAAATCCCCGCTAGTCGTGTGAGAGTTTAGAAGAGTCTCCCAAACTTCCTAGAAAGCCTGTTAGTCGTGGGGGAGTTTGAAAGAAACTCGTGAACTCCCTGTTAGTGGTAAAAACTAAAATGTTAGGGAGTTGGTTTGTTTTGGGGAGTTCTAGGGTGTTTACAGTGTATTTTTTCTTCACTACAAATCTCTCAAAAGAGTAGAGATTTTGGGAGAGTCTCTCAAACTCCGTACACTCAAAACACCAAACTCTCTCAAACTCCCTATACTCTCTTACACTCCCTTAAAATCCCCAAGATTCAAAATACTTTAAACTCCCCCCAATTCACTCGTGGACTAACACCCTGTATTTAGTTTTGATTTTAGGTATAATAGTGGTTAAGGGTATATTTGACTTTTCATAAGAATTAGGCCCGCCTTATCCCCTACGGAAGTTAGATAGCATATAAAATCCCCAAATGCCAAAAATAACAACCCCAATAATAGAATTCTAAAAAAAGAGAAAAATCTTATATATTTTACTAAGTATCATCCCGGCCTACGGCCGGGGCTCAACCTCTTCGATGGAATTGTACTAGGGTGTTGGATATTTTACGATATAGAAAAAACTGTCGACAATAGGTAATATATTGTTGTAGAGATTGATTATAAATGAACATTTTGTTTTCTTAAATGCTTTTTCAGTTTCTTAGATTTTTGGAGTTCTAGAAAATATGCTAATTTAAATCGTGCATCAAGCTATGTTGAATGGAAATCAAATCAAAATAAAAACAGTGTTCTATACAAAGTGTTTAACTGGATCATGTAAAAATCGTCCCCTCATACGAGGGATGGTCCCCGCCCCTTAGGATGTGAGGGGATGCTTTTATGGAGATTTTTGGAACGATTCATCCAAATTTTTTTGAAATAAAAAAATCATAGAATGTCTATTCTTTTATGTTATTTTTTTATGGACATTCACAAATGGCCAACGAAGAAATGATACTTTGTTGTTTGTTCGAGAATCAATGACTTTGTAGTTGATTTTAATACTTTTTGTGTATACATATATCCCACCATCATACAAGTGTATATAGAAAGATACGTGGAAAGCATGCAGACCAAGACATCAAAATACGATGCACTATGGAACACCAAATAAACCCCAAGGAGTTACTTTATCTCATCCCCAAAAGAAGCTAAGATCAACGGTGGAGAGAAAGTTAGCTGACACGGACGTGACAGGGGCAGAAGACACTTGTCTGACACGAGCAGGCATCTCAACTACCCTCATTAAACACTCTGAGCATTATACGTGTCGATCAACCCGTGGGACGAGCAAGGATGTCTCTGCGTGATCAAATGGCAAACGCAGACCTCTGCGTGATGGACACAAGACACTAGAAGATAAGGTTCCAACGGCCTTCAGAAATGGGTCCCACACTCTAACCCTATAAATACCCCCTCCACCAAGAGGAAAGGGGAGCGGAAAATCAGGAAAGAAAGGAGAGATAGATTTCGAGTGTAAGTTAATCCTTTAGAAGGGAAAATACATGTAAACCCCAAAAGTCATTCGACTACTCTTGTAACCGTGAATAACATAGTGAAACAACAAACCCCGTGGACGTAGGCCTTAGTGCTGAACCACGTAAACCTCGATCTTGTTTATATTTCAGCACTTTATATTTGCCTAACCCCATGGATCTTTACTTGTATGTATTGTTTTCTTTGTTTTTACCTATATCCCGTGCGCAAACGCGCCGCATGGAGTTGTTAGATGAGGCTGTGATAAATCCGAAGGTTTTGAGCCAAGGAATCAACACTAAGATATCATCATCACAAATCACTATAGATTACGATGATTTGTTGTGAGCGCTCGGATGTCTTCGTGATTTGAGCGTTCACAATTTGGCGCTAGAAACAGGGACTTCGTCCCGGTAAAAGATTTATCTTGTCCTGTGGTTTCATCTTAAACTAGCATATGATTGCTCTGATTTATTATCTCGGACCGTATAGATCATTTGTTAACTTTATTATATTCAAAAACACACCTATTATCTTCGATAAGATTTATTGTTTTGATCCATGGATTTACGTTTTTCTTTAGATCTCGTGCGAACCTGTCTCTCGGGGGGGTTTATGTAGTTTTTTAAAGGATCTACTTGCATTTTTTAAAAAGGATCTCTTTTAATAAAACTTTAACCCGTGTATTGTAACTCGTATGTATTAATCCTCTCCTGGAAGAATATATTTCGCCAACTAACCCGATTCACGCGGATATTCCCGTTTTTCGCTGTTTAAAATTCCCTTGTGCAGAAAGAACGGATTGTGAGTAAAGAAGGCGAGTTTCTGCGAGATTTCATTGTCGACAAAAGGACCCGTGATGGAAAAGACGCAGGAAGCGGGAAAATCCAAAGCTTTGTCAAAGGAAACACCCAGGACAACCCCGGTCATCACCCGAAGCAAGCAGAAAGGAGACAAAGCTAAAATGACCAGTCAAAGGCAAGATACTGCGGAAATCACTTCACCTATGAACGCTAATTCAGTTGCAGCGCGGCTCTCAGAGCAGCGGCGACAAAGTACGGTGCGGCTGCGGTAGTCCCGAAGGCTGCAGAGGCTAGCAAAACTTGCGCTATGAATCAACTTCATCAACCAAGAGAAAGGGTGGATGAATCCAGAACATTCCAACCCGTGCACCTTCCAACTTTCGGAATGCCACCAACAAATGATCAAAATCAAACCATACCGGCGGCTCTAGCACCGCAGAGGGGCACTCACCCCTTTGGAAATGCCAGCAACCGAAGCTGAACCTCTGCCACCTTTAGTGCAGACCGTAGAGGAAGGCGGCACCATGGCCGTAGTGGCACGCGGGACTCCCAATCAGGGTCCAACCAATCACATCACTGATGGCTGAGCTTGAGAATGAAGAAGAGCCAGCAGGTTTACGCAGATGCTGTAGCCCTGTTGGCCAGAGAAAATCAAGATTTAAAGGAGCGGATTGCTCTAAGCACGAAGACCAGCCAACAACTTGATGAAGCAAATTCCAAAGCACCAGAGCCAAACCGAGACCGAAGTCGTCATAGCGGCTAATGGAGACGCGACTAGGGGAAGTAGCGTATCCGACCCGGATTATGACGACGGAGAATCAGACGGTAACGAGCAGAAGAACTTAGGGCACCACCGCGCGATGGAAGAGCTACGAGATGAATGATGGCCGAGATCAGGCAATTAAAAATAACAAGGCGGGGGGGTTAGAAGAGGTCATGAGAGAAGCTAACTCTACGCCCTTAACTCATCGCTTGGCCAACACCCCTATTCCACTGAAATGCCCTGTCCCAACGTTCGAATGCTATGATGGATCCAGCGACCCTGCACATATTCGGTATACAACCGTGTCTTAGCTAGATGGGGTCAGAACGACGCCGTACTCTGCAGATACTTCCCGTCAAGCCTGAAGGGATCGGCATTATCATGGTTTGATAATCTGCCACCAACTCCATCCACTCATACGACCAACTCGCAGAAAATTCTTAAGAACATACATGTACAACAAGACTGTAAACACCGGAATGGATAAGCTCTTTTCACTAGCGATTGGCTACAAGGAAACCACGAGGGAGTACACTAACAGATGGCACAAGATCTGCCAAGCCATAGGGAGCGTGGACCCAGTGGTAAGCATCAATTGCTACAAATGGGGATTAGACCGAATGAGTCCCCTATTTGTTGAATTCATGGAAGCGTGCCTAAGACAGAGGGAGATCTTCGAATAATTATCGAAAAGCACGCTCGACTTGAAGAAATTCAACGGGAAAACCCGAGGGCATATCCGCAGAGATCTCACCGCACCAATTCAGCGAACAAACCAATGGGGCCAAAAGGAGTTGCTCAGTGGAGAGACCTCACGAAGATAGGAAGGAACGAAGGGATGAACGAAGAACAGGTGACCGAAAATTCGAAGATCAAGTTTACACGAAACTCAACGCTAGCTATGCTCGTATCCTACGAGAGATCAAAGGGAGGGAAAACTGGAGTGGCCATGGTCTAAGGGAAAGCAGCCCCCGAGATCCGAGAAGTCTAAAGATTACTGTGAATATCATTGTTTCAACGGACACCAGACCGAAAAGTGCAAGAACCTTAAAATAATGATCCAAAAATTAATTGATGCGGGAGAGCTCAAACATTACGTACGAAAGGATGTTACCGAGGATAGATCCAAGCGAACCAAACCAGTCCAACTTCCGGAAGGAAAAAACTCAACACCATCTCGTGTTCTGAAGCCACAGGGCCCTCACTTACAGCGCAGATAGGAAAGAGGTTACGGAAGCAATTCGAAGACCGCTGCGAATTGTATAAGGTCGATGGGATAGTGGTGGACGAGCACGAAGAGTGGATGGAATCTCCTATCATCTTCGATGCCGAGATATCGAAGAAGATATGGAAGACCATAACGATCCCTTGGTCCTAACACTACCAGTAGCTGGATGTAACCTCAAAAAGATCCTCATAGACGGGGGAAGCTCCGTAAACGTCCTATTTTACGATGCATTCAAACGGATGAAGCTCCATGATGAACAGTTAATGACCTCTTATTACACACATCTACGGATTCAATGGAGCACCACGAAGCCCTTGGGAGACATCGTGTTGCAGGTTAACGCAGGGCCCATGAAACTGAAACCCGATTCAGTGTGGTGGACACCCCTTCCCCCTACAACGCTATTATTGGACGAAAATGGATACATAAACTCAAAGGAGTTGCGGCAACGTACCACCAATATCTCAGATTCCCACCTGAGGGAGTAATGGAAATCAAGGGAGATCGGGTCACTACGAGAGAGTGCCAGGCCACTCAGGATCATATCAACAACGAGCAAGAAGAGCAGAAAAATCCGAAGAGTAAAAAATAAAGAAACCGCGAAAGAGAAGGACATAGACCTGTTCCTCAAGGAAACTACAGGGAAGGGCTTGACGAAAGATGATAATGTCCTAAGCACAGAGACAAGTACTTCAACAACCAACGAAGGACAGAAACACGCTAAATAGCAACTAAAGAACGTCCCAGTCCTCGGAAATCCGAAGCCTGTGTTCACACCAGTGGAGCCCGTAAAAGAAATCAACATAGGAACGGAAGAAAGTCCGAAGATGATCAAAATAGGGACCATAATGGACGAAGGAAGAGAAGATTCTTTAACCAAATTACTTAAGGAATACGCGGATGTGTTCGCCTGGAAGCTAGGAGATATGACGGGGATTGACCTGAAAGTAATCCAACACGAGCTACGCATCAAACCGGGCACGCCCCCGTTCAGGAAGAAAATACGAAAAGTAGCTCCAGAGTATCACGAGGCAGTAGAAACAGAACTTCGGAAACTACTAGACGCAGGATTTATCAAGGAAGTCAAGTACCCTACCTGGATCTCTAACATGGTCATTGTTCCTAAGAAAAATGGAGGGGTTAGAATATGCATCGACTTTAGTAATCTCAACAAGGCATGTCCAAAGGACAGCTATCCCCTGCCAAGCATAGATCAGCTGGTAGAAGCAGTAGAAGGATATGAAGAACTGTCATTCATGGATGGACATTCTGTCTACAACCAAGTAGCCCTGGCAGAAGTAGATCAGCCACACACCGCGTTCTACACCCCACATGGCCTTTATTGCTACACTAGAATGCCCTTCGGACTTCGAAACGCAGGGGCAACATACCAAAGAATGGTCGATGCTATCTTCAAGCCATGGATTGGAGGAACCTTAGAAGTCTACGTTGACGACATGCTCGTCAAAAGTAAGCTGCGCAAAGATCACCACCAGGATCTGAGAAATATCTTCGAAGCAATGAGAAAACATCACATGAAAGTGAATCCGGAGAACTGTACTTTCGGTGTCACCTCGGGGAAATTCCTCGAGTATCCGGTAACAAAAAGGGGAATCGAGGTAGACCCAGCAAAGATTCAGGCCATAGTAGAAATGTCGTCCCCGAAGAATTTAAAGGAAGTACAGAAACTCAATGGATCCATAGCAGCTTTGGGCAGATTTATTGCCCGATCCTCGGACAAATGCAAACATTTCTTCAATATTCTCAAAAAAGGGAGCAGGTTCGAATGGACCGTTGAATGCGAGGAAGCATTCCAAAAAATCAAAGAACACCTAGCTTCAATTCCGATCCTGCACAAGCCAGATCCTGATGAGGTTTTGGCATTGTACATAGCAGCAACAGAAGACGCAGTCAGCGCAGTGTTGGTCAAAACCAATACGAAGATAGAACAACCTATCTATTACGTCAGCAAGACCCTCAATTCTGCGGAAAGGAACTATACCAAGATCGAACATCTCATCCTCGCATTGGTATGGGCTACTCAAAAGCTGAGAACCTACTTCCTAACTCACCTCGTCAGGGTCCCATGTAAAGCACTATTGGAAGCAGTCCTCAAAAGCACGGGAAAAGTGGGCAGAATAGCCAAATGGAACACCCATCTGGACCAATTCAACATCATTCATGAAATTCAACATTCTCGGAAGTCCCAAGTTCTGGCGGATTTCTTAGCAGACCTCCCCCTTGACAACGACGAAGAGATTAAGGGAATACCAGAAGCCGAGGAAGAAAACAAGGATCCAATGGATATCCTCGAACCCGCGAGTCAAAAGACAATGGGAAGTCTTCGTCGACGGATTCAAAAATAAGGAAGGAGCAGGAATAGGAATTGTCATCATCACCCCAACCGGAGAAAGGATTATACAGGCACTTAGGTTAGAATTCAAAGAGCATACCAACAACATCGTTGAATACGAATCTGTCGTACATGCCCTCCGTATAATAATAGAGATGGGGGTAACCGATGTAAGGCTGACAAGTGATTCGCAGCTTGTCATACGGAAAATAGGGCTTGAGTATAATGTGTACGATGACACCCTCTCAGCTTACATGGCATTGGTCCAAACATTGGCATCGCAAATCCCGAACATCAAGTTCCGGCACTTATGCAGAAGGGACCTCAGGCACGCGGATGCCCTAGCATATATATCATCCATGCTGAGGGATAAAAACGTTGAAGCTATTAAAATAGCAAGGGTATACGAGCCTTCGATTGCATCTCAATTCTCCTTCGCTACCAATCAAGATACAGTGGAAGAAAATATCGAAGGCCAGGTAGGAGAAGACATCCATAACGATTTTGACGAAGAAGATATCCTGTCAAGAGCAAATCAAGATGAAGACTTCAGCAACGAAGATGACTGGAGAGTGATGATCCATGCCTTTCTCGAAAAGGGAAGCTTACCTGCGGATCAGAAACAAGCTAGGAAGATACTCTCCAAAGTAGGAAGATATGATCTTCGGGATGGGGTCCTGTACAAGAAATCCTTCCTCGGACCATTACTACGTTGCTTGTCCCGGAAAGAGGGGCATCGAATTCTAAACGATATCCATTATGGTGACGCGGGGAATCATAGCGGCATGAGATCACTAGCTGACAAAGCAAAAACGCAAGGATATTACTGGCCGACAATGATACAGGATGCCGCGAGGATGTCCCGACGGTGTGAAGAATGTCAGCGCTTCGTGGTGGCTCTCTAAAAGAGTCACGGAAATAACCGCAAGTGCACGGTGTCGGAAAGTAGTGTGGTGCAAATACGGGTCGATCCGCAGGGACAAGGTGGGCAAATTTGCTATTTTTTTCTTAATCTTGCTAGCTAACTGGGCTTTGTTGGGTTTGTAAGTAGCAGTGGTCTTAATGGACATAAAAATAATGAGCTGTGGGATCTTGGACAATGGATGAGATGATTTGTGGGTTATGGACTGAGGTTGTGAAAGTGAACAGTGGGCTGTGAGAGTTGTTTGTGGTGTTTTGAGCACTACTAAACAGTGAGTGAAGGAGCAACATAAGTTAAGGAAACAACAAAATGGAGTGAATTGATCATGAAAACAGTAAAGAAGTAAAGAAGCAAAGATAGTAAACAAAAAAAATACAACAAAAGAAACAATGGACAGTTGTGGATGAGTGACAGAAACTAAGGCTTCAATTCCACCACCTAGATGCATCTAATTCCCTAGTTTGATAAACTTATCCTCTTTTTCATCAAATGGCTATAGAGGTTCTAGCCTCAAACCACTTTGAATGTGTGAAACAATCACTAACCACTGTGATGACTCAATTTCAGCTAACATGTCAATTCCCTAGCATTACTTGTCTGTCTAAAGCACAAGTAATCACAGATTGAGCTATAACAGTTTACACAGAGCTTTGAATTTTGACAAAGAGTTAACCAAACTACCTAGGATGCTTGACATACAAGGTGAAAGCAAATTGGCAAAATTCAGAAATTAAGGCATGCTTATCATTAAACTTTCATTGAGGAGAAGTAACACACAAGGGAATTTCATTCATCAGGGGTTTCTCCCTGCCTCAGAAACTAAATTAGAACATGATACTAACCTATCACTAAACAGGACAAGTACTAACAGTAGACATTAACATTAAAATTAAACAGTGAAATTAACCCACTTAGGGGGAACTAGGATAACCCAAGAACCGTTTTCTCTCTACACATCAGTTCCTATTTATAGTTTACAACAAAAATACAACCCTAATTCGAAACCCTAAAATTTTGGGGAAAATCAAATTCTCTCACCAATTTTCTGAATTAAGCTCGACCCATGCCCTGTTGATGTTCCCTCTGCTCCTCCTCTGCTCCGCTCACAGCTCCCAATTCAGTCTACTGATGCCCTAGCTTTTCTCTTTCTTATCTGTAGCACCTAGGGTTGATGCTAAGAACAAGAAAGGGAAATACTAGGGAGCTGGATGATGGTGAAGCTCGAGGTGGTGATGGAAGAGATGGTGGTGGCGTACATGGTGTTGCAGTTGCAGCTCTGCAACTGTCGGGTGGAGGAAGATGAGATCGAGTTTTGGGAAGAAGGGGGTGTTTGGGTGGTAGTATAGGCTTTGGTGCTAGGGTGTGAGGCGGGATTATCTGAGTCGATGTTTGGCGAGATGATCCGTAGGATGTGACGATGGTAGGTGGATCCAACGATGAGGTGGGAGGCTATGGGTAGCGACCGTCGGATGGAGGAATACAACGAAATGGACGGCCCAAGATGGAGATCGGCGCTGCGATGTAAAGCAGGAGCTTCGGAGATTGATGTGCGACGATGGAGCGACCGTAGGATGCTGAGATGCTTCAATCTGACGGCTGAAATCCGATACGGGCTTGGGTAGTGGAAATGGGTTTGAGAAAGGGTTTTGGGCCTTGGGTATGCCAGGCCCATAACTTCTTTAAGAACAATTCCTCCTTCTTGAGCCCATTTCTACCCTCTTGGTCTTGTGCACAACATTCTTCGCGGCTTCCTTGCGTAATTCCTCCCGGCTTTTCACTACTTTTCTGCTCTTTTTGCTCCTCACTTCATCCAGATTTTATTTGTTACCTAAAAATGAAAAATTAAGTAAGAAAAATATTTATTCTTGAAAACAATGAAAATACAGAATATGGGATAAATGTAGAATTAATGCACAAAAGATGAGTTAAATGCCAACAAAATATATATAAATATGCACTATTTAGCACTCATCAAATACCCCCAAACCTGAATTTTACTTGTCCTCAAGTAAAACAAAACTAAGGAAATCCTACCTATACCACTGTCGCTGGTCTCTCGAATGCATTTAGCGTATGCACTAAGCCTTTTAAACCACTAAGTGTCCCTAGTGGACGAGTTGAAGTCTCGTGAAGGTTTGCTTAGAACGTACCTACAAAGTTCTAGGTCAAAATATAAGCTCAGATTCCATCAAATGTGACATGTGCAAGACAGTAGAAGCTCACAGCAAAATGGAGATGTCAATCTAGCTATCAAAGGCACAATCCTAGCACTGATAACAAAAAAAGACATGTGATAAGAGTGTAAAGTGTATCTACACATGTGTAAAGAAAGATCTGAAGTTATGACTACTAATCACCAAGAGATAGTTTCTCAGGCTAAGAACCAAGGTCGAAATCTAGCTAGCTGTCCGGACTTTACGAGAATTGTGAATGAGTTGGAGGTATTTCACAATTGCTCGCGTTGTACATCAATGGCATACACCCTCCTTGCTTATTACAATGAAACAACAAAAGATGACTATTTACATGACTCTTTTTACATTTACTACTCTCTTTTATTTTTGGAACAAGAGAGGATGGAATTGATAAATACTTGATTTTTTTTTTTTTTTTTTTTTTTTTTTTTTTTTTTTTTTTTTTGATATTTTTCTGATTTTTTTTCTCTTTTTTTTTTTTTTTTTTTTTTTTTTTTTTTTTTTTTTTTTTTTTTTTTTTTTTTCTTTTTTTTTTTTGAACAAGGAAACACTTTTGATACATATACAAAAGGAAACAAAAATTACATGACACTTTGCAAGAGGTAGCCCTTTTTGATGCACCCAGTTAAATTCGATGGTTGTCTTTCTTAATGTAACCTCCATCTTCTATCCCAACCAACCAAAGAACAAGCTAGTCAAGTTTCGTTCAGTATTCTAAAGTGATTGGCAATCGTAACTTCCTATCCAACACCTTGAAGATCGAGGCCATACATGTATTGGTAGATCGTGCGCGTGCAAATTTCTTATCACTATGTGAATTGTGCTAGAATCAGGGTGCCTAAATATCTAGACTAAGACTCCTAATAAAAATACATATTTGCACAAGAGTCAACATTTCAAGGTAAATGAGCTCCATTTTTTATGATTTTTCATTTTTTAATTTTTTTGAATTTTTTCGATTTTTTCAAAAGAAGAAGGAGTTCGTTTTCAATTATAGCATATTATCATGGTATCTACTCTATACCCCCAAACCTAAACTAAACATTGTCCTCAATGTTTCAAAATATGGAAAGAATTATAAAACAATATATGAAGAGGAACATGCTGAGTAGAGTAAAAGGAGAGAGAATACCCGATTTCGGCGAAAGCAGAATTAAAACTCCGTTATTCAAGGCAAAAATCCAACATATTTCAACCGAGATCATATTGGATTAGCAAAATATATACAAAACGAACAAAAGGGGTTTTTAAGAAATTTTATCTACTGGATTATATACAAAAAATTCACCATACACTAACAATCTAAAGAGTTGAGGATCAACCCAAAAGACGAAGTGTAGACATTTCAACAGCTTCACACAATAATAACAGGAAAGAAACGCAAGTGAAACTGTGAAACAAAATGAGCTACCCCCAAACCTGGATTTTACAGAAGATATAATTTTGAAAACAAAATCGCGCAGTTTTGGGGGTTCATCATGCAAAAGGTCTAGCTCGAAATGAACTGTGCTAGGGACGGGCAAACATGCAATTTCCAACTGTGGTTCCTCAAATGTATTATATTTGGAAGCAAAATAGTCCAAGAGGACTTGGGAAGCACACAGTTCCAAACCTAGGTTGGGAATTTTCAGAAAAATTGGTTTTACAATATTGGTACAAACCAAATCTAGGTTGGGTGGAAGGCCAACAGATTGTGACTCATGTAGGAGAATAGGTGCGTCATTATTAATCAAATCAAAATCTCCTAAATCATCTACACATGTCACATCATGCTCACAATCATCAATCACATTGGCAAGTTCACACTCAGAATCATCAACATTATCAACAAATTTATTCTCATGCATCGGCAAATCAGGAGAAATATCACAATGTGACCTAGGTAGAGAATCAGACACATCAAATATATTTTCATGCATATTAGTGTCTACAGAAGATTCAACTATTCCTATGTCATGCTCATCTTCACAGAATAATTGTACGAATCCCATGTCAATATCAAAATCATATGAATTACAATGAGTATTAGAAAAAACAACATTCATGAAGGTCGAGGGCGAGAAGCCATATGTTATTGAACCAACAGGTTCCACAATATTTTCATGTTCTTCTAACACATCATCATAATCATCATAATCATCATCATGGTAGCATGCATATTGGTCCTCATTAAAAGTGGTGGTGTCGTTAGTCGATTCATGTTCCTCTAAATTAGGTTCATATTCAACATTATTTATATGAATGGGACTAGACACTTCATTAGGGACAACAACATTTCCTCATGAATTTCCTCCTTTTGTAGGTGAAGCAAAATCTGATCTAAATAGCTGAATTCGTGATGTAGATCTATCGAAGTTTTGCTCACTAAGTCTGAAAGCTTCTGTGGTGGAGTCTAAATTCATGGGAGTACAAAATTCTTCATGTTCAAATTGTGGTGATTGGTACATGTGTGCATGGTCATTAGGGTTTATAAAAGATTGATCGCAACCCTCAAAGGATTGATTATGGTCCCAATGACTACCATTCTCACAATTTATGGGCGTTCATACATTGGATTTTCTCTAGATTGCCTAAAATTATGCAAAATATGACAATGCTCAACAGGGTGGTCTAAACTACCACATGCGGGACATGCATAGATTTCAGGTTGCCTAAGAAAATTAGATGTGAAAGATTCCTCATGTGATTGCATTTCTAAAGCTGTGATTCGAGCTTCTATTTGATCCATAAGTGATGATTGTGTGAGTGAGGCACTAGCAAAATGTTCATTTTCACGTTGCGATGAATGATGCATGTATGAATAGTCATTAGGGTTCATGTATTGCGGCTCGAGACTTTGAAAATGTCCATAATAATTCCTATGACTATTGACATCATGGTCCGTGGAAGGTTCATAACGTGGCAGATGCCATAAGCAAGTTCTCTAAGAGTTTTATTTCCATCTCCAGGAGCAGACCAATATCCAGACATGATTGGCTCAAAAGCTAAGTAACTATGTTACAAAGCTCAGAATTTGGTTTTTAAAGGATTGGACTTTTTGGAAAAATTTGGTTTTGTTGGGAAAAATTTGGTTTTGGCGGGAGACATTTGGTTTTAATGGGAAGAAAAAATTTTGGTTTTTGTGTTGGGAGCAAGAATTTTGGTTTTTGAAATTAGGAGCAAATTTTTTTTTTTTTTTTTTTTTTTTTTTAAACTTAGCCTAGCATAAATTATACACCCACAAAAGAAAATAAAAACAACAATAAATAATTACAAGCCCATAAAAGAAAGAAAAAGAAAAAAAAAGAAAATTATTACAAGCCCAAAAAAAAAATAAAGAAAAACAAAAATTATTACAAGCCCACAAATTAAAAATGGAAGCCCACAGGTTGGGTTCTCTTAATGGGTTTAGGCTTACTTGCTTAAGCACAGCCCAGCTGCTCAGTTAGGTTGCAAAAGCCCAGTTGGGCTTTGGATCATCCTAAGCTTTGGCTTTTCTGAGGCCCAGTTGGGCTTTGGTTCACCTCTGCAGTTTACAGCCCAGTTGGGCTTTGGTTCAAATTGTTAAGCTTGACAGCAACTTCAGCAGGCTCACCAGCTCAGGGCTTTGCAGCAGGAGCAGATCAGCAGCAACAGGTGCAGAAGCTCACAGGATCTTGGCCTGGCACCAGCAGGAGCACCACAGCAGCACAAGAGCACCAGCAGCACCAGGTGGTTCAGTTCAGTGCAGGCAGGGCAGCAACTCAACAGGAGTTACAACAAGCAAAATCAGCAAGCAAGCATAGGAGTTACAGCAAGCAGAGTTCAGTAACAACCCAAAAGAAAGAAAGAGCAATTGCGCCGCAACCGAGTCCCCGCAGCGGCGCCAAAAACTTGGTGGCTCTCTAAAAGAGTCACGGAAATAACCGCAAGTGCACGGTGTCGGAAAGTAGTGTGGTGCAAATACGGGTCGATCCGCAGGGACAAGGTGGGCAAATTTGCTATTTTTCTTAATCTTGCTAGCTAACTGGGCTTTGTTGGGTTGTAAGTAGCAGTGGTCTTAATGGACATAAAAATAATGAGCTGTGGGATCTTGGACAATGGATGAGATGATTGTGGGTTATGGACTGAGGTTGTGAAAGTGAACAGTGGGCTGTGAGAGTTGTTTGTGGTGTTTGAGCACTACTAAACAGTGAGTGAAGGAGCAACATAAGTTAAGGAAACAACAAAATGGAGTGAATTGATCATGAAAACAGTAAAGAAGTAAAGAAGCAAAGATAGTAAACAAAAAAAAATACAACAAAAGAAACAATGGACAGTTGTGGATGAGTGACAGAAACTAAGGCTTCAATTCCACCACCTAGATGCATCTAATTCCCTAGTTTGATAAATTATCCTCTTTTTCATCAAATGGCTATAGAGGTTCTAGCCTCAAACCACTTTGAATGTGTGAAACAATCACTAACCACTGTGATGACTCAATTTCAGCTAACATGTCAATTCCCTAGCATTACTTGTCTGTCTAAAGCACAAGTAATCACAGATTGAGCTATAACAGTTTACACAGAGCTTTGAATTTTGACAAAGAGTTAACCAAACTACCTAGGATGCTTGACATACAAGGTGAAAGCAAATTGGCAAAATTCAGAAATTAAGGCATGCTTATCATTAAACTTTCATTGAGGAGAAGTAAACACACAAGGGAATTTCATTCATCAGGGGTTTCATCCCTGCCTCAGAAACTAAATTAGAACATGATACTAACCTATCACTAAACAGGACAAGTACTAACAGTAGACATTAACATTAAAATTAAACAGTGAAATTAACCCACTTAGGGGGAACTAGGATAACCCAAGAACCGTTTTCTCTCTACACATCAGTTCCTATTTATAGTTTACAACAAAAAATACAAACCCTAATTCGAAACCCTAAAATTTTGGGGAAAATCAAATTCTCTCACCAATTTTCTGAATTAAGCTCGACCCATGCCCTGTTGATGTTCCCTCTGCTCCTCCTCTGCTCCACAGCTCCCAATTCAGTCTACTGATGCCCTAGCTTTTCTCTTTCTTATCTGTAGCACCTAGGGTTGATGCTAAGAACAAGAAAGGGAAATACTAGGGAGCTGGATGATGGTGAAGCTCGAGGTGGTGATGGAAGAGATGGTGGTGGCGTACATGGTGTTGCAGTTGCAGCTCTGCAACTGTCGGGTGGAGGAAGATGAGATCGAGTTTTGGGAAGAAGGGGGTGTTTGGGTGGTAGTATAGGCTTTGGTGCTAGGGTGTGAGGCGGGATTATCTGAGTCGATGTTTGGCGAGATGATCCGTAGGATGTGACGATGGTAGGTGGATCCAACGATGAGGTGGGAGGCTATGGGTAGCGACCGTCGGATGGAGGAATACAACGAAATGGACGGCCCAAGATGGAGATCGGCGCTGCGATGTAAAGCAGGAGCTTCGGAGATTGATGTGCGACGATGGAGCGACCGTAGGATGCTGAGATGCTTCAATCTGACGGCTGAAATCCGATACGGGCTTGGGTAGTGGAAATGGGTTTGAGAAAGGGTTTTGGGCCTTGGGTATGCCAGGCCCATAACTTCTTTAAGAACAATTCCTCCTTCTTGAGCCCATTTCTACCCTCTTGGTCTTGTGCACAACATTCTTCGCGGCTTCCTTGCGTAATTCCTCCCGGCTTTTCACTACTTTTCTGCTCTTTTTGCTCCTCACTTCATCCAGATTTTATTTGTTACCTAAAAATGAAAAATTAAGTAAGAAAAATATTTATTCTTGAAAACAATGAAAATACAGAATATGGGATAAAATGTAGAATTAATGCACAAAAGATGAGTTAAATGCCAACAAAATATATATAAATATGCACTATTTAGCACTCATCACTTCGCCAAAAAGATCCACGCGCCGGCAACAATGTTAAACTCCGTCGATAGCCCGTGGCCATTTGCAAAATGGGGCGTAGACATCGTCGGGCCTTTCATCGAAGGATCAGGGAAAAGACGATTTTTGATAGTAGCCACGGACTACTTCAGTAAATGGGTGGAGGCTAAGGCCTTGGCCAGGATCAGATACGTGGATGTGTTTACTTTCATATTCCAGAACATCATTTGCAGATTCGGTATACCCGCTGAAATTGTGTCTGATAATGGTAAGCAATTACAGGGGAAAATATAGACATGCTCTTCGATACTTTCAAGATAAGAAAGAACAAGTCCACCCCCATATACCCTCAAAGCAACGGACAAGCGGAAGCTACCAACAAGACCCTCGCCCTTATACTCAAAAAACAATTAGACGAGCATAAAGAGAGATGGTGTGAACAGCTGCACAATGTGTTATGGGCATACAGGACAACGCGAAGATCCGCCACTGGGGAATCCCCGATTCTTCTCACTTATGGAGCTGAAGCATTCATCCCTACAGAGATACTCATGCCAACCACAAAGACTGAAGCGTGGGAGAAAAATCTCACAACAAAC
The DNA here is from genome assembly GCF_003573695.1 of Papaver somniferum. Taxonomy (NCBI): domain Eukaryota; kingdom Viridiplantae; phylum Streptophyta; class Magnoliopsida; order Ranunculales; family Papaveraceae; genus Papaver; species Papaver somniferum. The sequence goes on along the minus strand of NC_039359.1, from coordinate 187,011,195 downwards.
ATGATGTTAGAGAGATTGGACGACCTAGAAGAAAGAAGGGAAGCAGCATTGCAGAAGATGGAAAATTACCAACGAAGACTTGAAAGGGAGTACAACAAAAAGGTAAAGCTCCGGAATTTTTTAGAGGGGCAGTATGTGTTAAGAACAATCCCACAGTATCAACGAGAGAAGATATGGGGAAAGTTAGCACCTACGTGGGGAGGACCTTTTATAATACATGATATTGCGGGAAGCGGTTACTACTACCTTCGTAATCTGAAAGGCGAAGTCCTCCGACATCCTTGGAATGCTAAGTGGCTCAAACCATACTTCCCATAGGGGCAACGCAGCCTTGCAACTGTGTGAAGGGTACCAGAAGAAGAAGGGAGCGTGACCACTCTACATGTTTCTATCTCTGGACGAGGAATTGCAGGCCTCAACCTATCAATCAAACAAGATTTCTATGTATCTACTAAACCTATCGACAATATTGGGGAAAGTAATTAATCTACAATCTCTCAGGGTTCCCCCGTCAGTGTCCATAAGTGTAAGACCAGGGGGAAGGCACCCAGCAGAAAGAGATACCCAACCAATCTTAAGGCAACGGGTCGACGGAATGGGTGTATGTAAATTTTTTAACCCCATATCCTAGAACGTTGCCTCGGCCCCCACCGTCTGGGAATCCTCTGGCCAAGGGTTCGCCAGCGGGGTGACAGGTCTCAAGCCGATCACGAAGGTACCACCCTTCGGGATCGCACCCAAACACTTAAAATCCTTCTTTATTTTTAGAGTCTTTCATCACAATGCTTAAAATAAAAACAAACCAACATTGCAGGTATATCAAGAAAAGGATCCATTTTATAAAGGACGATTACAAAAATTGGAAGGCCAATTCAAGGAGAGTACACATCAAAAAATATTATTTTTACATGATTACAAAAAGTGGAAGGATAATGACGCCGCGGGTCTCTACAAAATGCTGCGGTTTCTACCTAGATGATGCCGCCCCATCAGCAGGATTGTTCCAAAGACTTGAAGGGACGCTCCCACCAGATGAGGGTCCCGAGGAGCCAGGCAAGGCAGCAGGAACTGGACGACGCGGATAGTTCTTCACAAGACCATGCTCGTTCTTTAGGCCAAGTTCTATCTTCTCTAGCATCTTGTTCGTCTCCTCAGCCAATTGACACCGAGCCTTGTGCTTAATAACTGTCGTCCGCTGTTGGGCTTGGGATAACAATGAAGACAGACGATTCACTTCTTTAGAAGCAGCACCGACAGCCTCTTCGCGGGATGCCGCCAAACTCTTAAAATGCTTAGTCTGTTCTTCCTGCTGCGCTAAGGAAGATTGAGCCTTTTCAAGTTTTTCATTTGTAACGCGAAGTTGTCCCTCGAGTTCTGAAAAAGACAACACCAGGGAGTTAGCACAGAAAAGACACAATCACACTCGATGGTATAGGGTTATACCTTCGACACAAGCCGAAGCTTCTTCATACTCATTTACAACCGCATCTCGCGCTTCATCAAGATGGTCATATTCCGCGGATAATTTCCTATAATCTAGTTGAAGGTTGGTGAGAGTAAATTGACTGGCATCTAATTCTACGTGCTTTATCGAATCCATGTGACGAAGATGGTCGACTTCTTTGTTTATCTCTGATACCCCCTTGCTCAATCTGTACATACACACTTCAAGATTTCTCTCAGACTCAGCCTGACGAGCTACTTCAACGCGGGACGCGGCAAGGGCCTTGCTTAGAGCATCGGCTTCGGCACGGGCATTGTCCCTTTCTCTGACAAGACACCGCACACTATCCTCAACTCCTGGAAAAGGGAGGGATCGAGCCTTTTGTAATTCCTCTTCCAGAAGTTGTATCCTAGACTCCAACAAAGAAGTACGCTCAAGGGATTCCCGCAGACTATCACGTGTCCACAGCAGCGTACCATTAAATAAAGCACGGTCATGGTTATACAGATTTTGCATGTCGACCATCTGAACATGCCTTGCGCGCCATACCTCAGCCCGAGCATCCCATTTCTTGGCTTCACTCTTAATTTTCTCAACAAGATCTTTAATACGAGATCTTTGTCGTGCTCTTTCGTTTAGAAGCCATATCAGCTCGGGGACGCCACCCACTGGAGATAGGGTGGGGAGACTCAGACAGAATAACTAATAAATAGAGGAATGACAACACACTGCGAGGGAAAAAGAGAAAAAAGAACCAAACTTGTGAAAGCTGAAACTTGGCCGCGAGTTTGCTCTAACTCAGCGCGAACAACAACAAGCTCTGAACGAAAACCGGCCTCCGCTTCACCCAGCTTTTCTTTCTCCTTGAGGCTTTTCTTCAGCTCTTCTATTTCCACCTCAACCGTAGATAATTCCTTTTCTCTGTGAAGAAGCTTAGCCTCGAGCTTCAGAGATTTCGCTTTGAAGAACTGATACATCACGTGGTTACAATGCTCACTCCTCATCATCTACACATCAAGACGAAAAACATTATTTCACCGAAGAATTGGATCGTCACGTAGAAGTATGTACGAAAATTTACCTCCAAGACACGCTGCTGAGGAAAGCCATATTGATACCCGTCGGCTATGGCCATCATATCTGCAACGGAAGTAGGAGGCTCCGACACAAGGGTAGCTTCGGGAACACTCAAATTTCTTCCCCAGGCCTCAGACACCTGCGCCTTGGAAGACATTTCCATCATACGACGGGTATACGCATCAGAATCCTTTTCACCAGCAATAACAGGGGCGGGATGAGGGACAAATAACAGATTCTTTTCCTTGATCCAATCCATTATGGCGTCCTCACCATCAGATGTCGGCGAATGAGGAAGATCCGCAGTATGCGAATTAATCACCGACTTCCCCTTTTCTGACACGGCCCCTTCAGCACAAACGTCGGCACCAACATGCGCACCATGCTCCTCCGCGCCACCATCTTGAACAGCAGCGTCTCCGTTACCAGCACCCCCGAGCACATCCCAATCATCATTGGGGGAAAGTAGAGAGAAGTCCTCAGGAAAATCGAGGGCATCGTCTAAGAACTCCCCCGTGGAATATATCCGGTCAAAAGAAAACTCTTGAGAAAGGGTGGGGAGAGTATCCGCGGCATCCCCAGCAGGGACAGAAATATCACCAATAACACCGTCATCAGCTACCACGGCGTTGTTTCTCCCTTCATCACCATCATGACCCACACAGACCTCTTCTTAGACATTGATAGGGGAAGTACCAGTACGTTCCTCCCCATCTGTAATCTCCTCATCCTCAGCAAACTCTTCGTTCACCGGACTTGTAACTTCTTCATGAGCCTCAGCCTCACCCATCACAATGGTAGAAGACTGCTTCGGCTTAATATTTTTCTTCTTCGACACCTGAAAACCAACACCACAAAAAGAATTATTTTTCCCGAACAGTTGAATTTCTAAAGAAGGAGAAGCGCAGCTAGAATCCGCGTACCTGAGCAGTCGAGGCACTCCTCGGTGGAAGTATAGCACCAGAAACTTCCTCCTCGTCTCCCTCAACGACGTCAAGGGCATAAGGAAAACTCATACCTGCGAAGTTTAAACGCCAGGGACAGAAATCTCCATAATGAGCAGAAGGAGATTCACGTGGCTTGCTACTCTCAGTAGGACGCCAACCGCGTGGACCAGGGATCCAACCGTACGCCCATGGACCAACAACTTCGACAACGGTAGCGTGCCACTCGTAGTCATGGTCGCGCTTGATCCTCTCGCGGGCCGGGAAAAGTTTCCGCTGACTAGACCCCTCCGTGCCGGGAACACTTCAGCTTGGCATCGCTGACCTCATTTAACAGACGAATTTCGCCCCGAGGAGCAGCGAGATTCCGAAGGATGACACTCCACGGCTTACGGTTCCTACTGTTGACGTAATCACCGAAGGAGTTATTGAAATTCTCAGGAGTATACCATTCCTTCTCCGCGGGATTGGGAACGTAACAAGTCATTGTCGTCTCCCCCTTACTCCGCAGATAGCACTCCCTCAGGGCACGGAGATAATTCCCCGATAGTTGCGATACAGAACGGTTGTGAGTATTGGTGGAAGAGCCTTCACGACTAGCAAGCACATCATAGTAGAAGGAATCACCTGACTTGTACAACGGCATCATAAGACCATCTTCGAACGCCCCAACCGTAGTCAACAAATGCAATTCATCGAACTCATACTTTGAGATAAGCTCATAAGTAATATCATCCTCAGGGGCATAGAAACGAACCTCGAAAGCTTGAAGCTCATGCTTTTCCTTGAAAATTTCGAGATCAATATGCTTGAACGTTACTTTTTTCTTGCTGACCGAAACGCTGCGTATCAATGGGGCAGCATCATCCTCCTCGGCGGGACCGGATGAACCAATGAACGCCTTGGAAGCCTTTCTCTTCAAAGAAGGATTTTTTGAAGATTCTGCCCTCGGAACACCACCTTTCGTATTCTTCCCTTTAAAAGTTGTAGGAGGGGGCGGCAGATGATGCTCGGGAACTACAGAACGTAGAGGAGGAACATCAAAAGAGACAGCACGAGTCGGTGCCTGCGTACTCCTAACATCATCACGAGGACGCGACACCGCGCGATCGAAGACTTTTCGAGCCCCAGAAGGATTTTTCGAAGGAATCTCTTCCCTAGAAGATGAGGCCTTCGCCCCAGAAGAAACTCGACTTCTACGAACATCATCTTGAGACTCTCTACGCGGAGGAGATCTCGATAGACCAGAACCAGGAGTCTGATACGGAAGCCGCGGACGGTCAGACATGGCTGCGAAAAGATTAATCATAAACAAGTCAAAAAAAAACTCAAGGACATTACCAACGATCAAAAAACCACATAAATAGCAATCCACACACGATAACGCAGAAACCCTAAAATTAGCATACATGCTCAAAATTCCATAAAGTCACTACCCTGAAAAGCTCAATCAATACAAGAAAACATTGGCCTCCTTGATTTAAGACGAAGAACAGGGGCAAACTAGCATGCAAGCATTAAAATAAGTTCTTCATCACAAACAAGGAACAACGGTAGCAGAAAATTTACAAATCAACATAGCGTAAAACCGTGGAAACAAGGAAAAGAAAAACTTACCAGCAAAAACAGCAGCAGAAAGAACAAATCAGAAATAAAGAGGAGGCAAGCGTGATTAATGCTAAGGTGGAGAGAATTTAAGGGCTGAAGAATGAAGACTGGCAGAGAATTTAAGGGCGGAAGAATGAAGACTGACAGAGAATTTAAGGGTTGAAGAACGAAGAATGAAAACCGAGAGAATGTTTAGGAAGAATGAAATTAATTTTCTTTCTCTCCTTACTATACCCGAAAGAAAGAGAAGGAAATTAATGGAGGAATGGGAAACATGCCCGTTACATGAGCAGTTAATGCACAAATAAAAGACGTGCCCAAGTATCTAGGAAAAGTTATTAGGAGAGATAGAAGAATATGCAACGACTGTTTTCTTCAATGCACCCATTAAACATTCAAGCCCGAAGAAAAGGGGCAAATTGTGTATACATATATCCCACCATCAGACACGTGTATATAGAAAGATACGTGGAAAGCATGCAGGCCAAGACATCAAAATACGATGCACAACGGAACACCAAATAAACCCCAAGGAGTTACTTTATCTCATCGCCAAAAGAAGCTAAGATCAACGGTGGAGAGAAAGTTAGCTGACACGGACGTGACAGGGGCAGAAGACACTTGTCTGACACGAGCAGGCATCTCAACTACCCTCATTAAACACTTTGAGCAGTATACATGTCGATCAACCCGTGGGACGAGCGAGGATGTCTCTGCGTGATCAAATGGCAAACGCAGACCTCTGCGTGATGGACACAAGACACTAGAAGATAAGGTTCCAACGGCCTTCAGAGATGGGTCCCACACTCTAACCCTATAAATACCCCCTCCACCAAGAGGAAAGGGGAGCGGAAAATCAGGAAAGAAAGGAGAGAGAGATTTCAAGTGTAAGTTAATCCTTTAGAAGGGAAAATACATGTAAACCCCAAAAGTCATTCGACTACTCTTGTAACCGTGAAGAACATAGTGAAACAATAAACCCCGTGGACGTAGGCCTTAGTGCTGAACCACGTAAACCTCGGTCTTGTTTATATTTCAGCACTTTATATTTGCCTAACCCCATGGATCTTTACTTGTATGTATTGTTTTCTTTGGTTTTACCTATATCACGTGCGCAAACGCGCCGCATGGAGTTGTTAGATGAGGCTGTGATAAACCCGAAGGTTTTGAGCCAAGGAATCAACATTAAGATATCATCATCACAAATCACTCTAAATTATGATGATTGGTTGTGAGCGTTTGGATGCCTTCGTGATTTGAGCGTTCACACTTTTCTCTACAAATATTTGAAGGCAGTAGAGCAGCTTTGGAGATCAGAGTCCTGAAAAAACCATCCAGCTCTGGAGTCGACTCATTACGTATATATGAGTCGACTATTACTTGTATAGTGGAAACGGTCCCCTTTCTAAATAAAAAATACGTACTACATACGTATTTACAAATGAATAGTTGTAATGAAATCTCGGTCATTTTGAAAAGCATATCCAATTTATTCGTGCTATTTCTTTCTTCTTTCTTTCTTGCTAAAGCTCTTCTTCTTCTTTTTTTTTTTGAAGTATATTTCAAGATGTTTATGTTTGTTAATATTGCTTTTCTTGCCATTTTCGGTCGGTAATTAGCGGAATTTATAGACAACAATTTAACTGAAGCCATGAAGGCAATGCTAATAAGTTCATGTTTCAATACCAAGAAGATCAACAAAAAAATTCCACTGACGAAAATTAGCTGTTTTCCTTCTCGCGTAGCAAAGGTGACTTCGTTTACCCATCGGCGTGGTATGCTTCTGTATGATGCCAGGCCAGGGCCGCCAGGCAGATTCATTGATTTGATATATAATTTTCTCTTTTTTTGAATGTATTGTGTTTATGCCTGCAGTATCTGATACAGAAGACTGTAAAAGGGATTGTCTGGAAACGTCTCCGTAGCATCAAAAAGATACCCTTGAGCTCAAGTTTATGGACACACCAAATGTAAAGTTGCATGGAAAAGGGTCTTAGAAAGGGTTTCCTTATTTCTTACTGTCATACTACTTTCATAGATCTAACTGCAATTGGTTGATGATGTTTTCTTACCCATTAATTTCATCGGCAATGTTGTTTAGAAAGGGAATGGCAATGAAGTTGGTGAATTTAACCAGCAATGAACTCTAAAGCTGCTGTATTTTAAATTTATGATTAGAAATGCACTCTAACGAATTATGCAACGCATAGAGAGTCTTCAACATTCGATTTGCTTAAGTTATTGTTTAGTATGCTTCCAGCAAAGAGGTTTATGAGGAAAAATTTTAACTCATAGATGATTAATGTAGATTGTATGATGAAGCATCCATTCTATTCGACAGATGCTGGTTTTTTTATTAGTGAAGTGTTCTGCACAATCCATTCTTTTCTTTGTCTTATACTTCTGTTGAAGGTCTAGGAGAATTTAATTAATTGTTCTGATGATTCGATATCGAAAAGCCTCGTTGTTTGCGTTGTTTTGTAACAGGCTGAAGGTCTTATAATAAACTTGAACATCTCGACCTAAAGGAGTCAAATTATCACTGGAAATCCTGCACTGAATCGACAAAAAAAGTCCAATACTGCGGCATTATTCCCAGTCATCTTTCAGTAATGCTGAAGGAAAGGTACTGCGGTGTGAATGTTGGCAAGCCATTTGAGAACCTTAACAATTGGCGAAGCAGTCTCTAATTCAGGCACTGTCAAGACCTTTGGTTTATGATCTATAGAAGATTATGTGATAAAATAGCTTGCACACCTTGGTTCATTCTGTATGGTTCCTTGAAATTCAAAATTAGTTTAATGCATACCTCATATTGATCAGACCAAAATTATTAGGTAAAATAGTCGTATTTATGGATACCTCATATTCATATTTATGGAAATATAGTCACATTCCATAAATATACCTTCTTAATGTTAGTATTATTAGGTAAAATAGTTATATCAAGATTGCGAAACAGAGTGATATCATGCGACCCATATGGAAACTACAATTATATTCTTGAAATCCAAGTTCAATCTAGGTTTAGTGCCCACGTAAGATTAGCGGCTTAATAGTGAGGCAAGGGTTAGTTTTGGCCTGGGCCGCAGCATACTCCCGACTGTAGGATGCCTTAAATCAATGGTCACGTTTGACTCAAAATCAAACACCCAACAATTACTCGAGACCATAGGGTGACCGAAATTAATGTTCTTAATTGACTCATAAACAGACACCCTTCTTCCTTATAATATAGATAACTCACGAAAACTCATGATGCACCTGGCATTGCCACACCTCCTAAACTTCTCTCATTGATTCTATACGACTATACCTCCTAAAGTCAGGCCCATTTTGTAAGGGTTGATGGGTCCAGTTTTAGTTGGACTTGACAAAAAATGAACGATTTTTGAGGACCATGGCTTTTTTGGGACGGCTTTTTTGGGACCATGCTTTTATTTTGGGTAAAGACATTAGAAGTAAATCTAGGTGACTCCTTATCTAGATATTAATATTAATATCTAAATTACCCTCCTGATTAATTTTGGATAATGATTAGTTAGTGTTAATAATAGTTAGTGTAATGATTAGTAAGATGATTAAGTTAAAGTAGCGAGATTAAAAAATCAGATGGTTTTTTTTAAAAAGAGGTAGAATTATTGAGAGAGTAAAATTAGAGAAGATAAGAAGAAAAACATGGAAAACGATGGATTTTACCAACCACAACCGGAGGAAGGGTATTTGGGTACCCAGGTATGCTTCAAACTTAGATAATGTTGGTTGAATTGCTCCAAATTTTCAAAAAACTCCAAATTTTTAGAGTAGATTTGGGCTCGTTCGGTTACCTTATGTGAAGAACAGGTTACCAAACTCATCTGAAAGTGTAGTTCGGTTACTTCTTCCAAACACGCAGGTTACCGAACTCACTCTTTAATGGAGGTTTTAGTCGTTCGGTAAACAGACATGTTACCGAACTTTGTTTATAGGATTTACAGAGTAATGTTCGGTTGGTTCGCAAACTTTAACCCAACATCATATCTAACCGAACTCCACATGTATGCAATTAGTGAAGAGTTGGGTTAGTCAACATTTTTTGCGAACAAACCGAACAGAGCAGGCAAAGTTCGGTTAAATCATAACTCAACATAGTAGGAAAAATAACACAGTTTGGTTACATTGTTTTTTTTTTTTTTAAATTTATGGGTAGAGTTCGGTTACTAACTAGTTTTAGAATTTTTTGCGAACCAACTGAACACAATATATTGGTGTTAAATGAGGAGTTCGGTTAAAACTATTTTTTGGGAACCAACCGAACACAATATATTGGTTTTCAATGAGGAGTTCGGTTAAAACTATTTTTTGCAAACCAACCGAACACAATATATTGGTTTTCAATGAGGAGTTAAGTTAAAACTATTTTTTTGCGAACGAAAAAATAAATTCGTGATAACCGAAGTGTTCTTCGTGTTCTTGGTTTCAGAATGTTCGGTTACAAAACTATTTTTTTTTAAACTATTCCTGACCGAACATGCCACTTTAACTTCCATTTAAACCATATTTTGATGATTTCTACTCAATTTACCCAATCATTTGATGATTTCTACTCAATTTATCCTATAAAAAAACGAATTAAAAACGATTGATGGGTTTTTCAATCGAACGAGGAACGTTAAGGAAAGAGAGAAGAAGAGAATTTTTTTTTTCAAAACTAAAAAATTTCGATTCCCCTTCAATTTTTGTTTTTGATTATGATTAATAGATTCGTTTAGATTAGATGTATATGATTAGATTTATATAATTATTAGGTTAATCTTAATTTAAATTAAAGTAAAGGGTAAATGTGTATTTACGTAACTTTAGGACAGCCCTTATAAATATAGGAAGGTTGGCCTAATAAGATCATGATCCCTAAAAAAAACCATGGTCCCGAAAAAATCGTCCCAAAAAATACTACTTCAAGTTGGGACCAAGTTCCACTTTCTACAGCACTGCATATTGCAGCACATCCAAGCTGAACAAAATTGACCAGTGATGAGTTAGATAGAGTAGCTTCACATTATAGACCTCATCTAGCCGTATGATTGCATATATTCACCCATCAGATGAGAGGCGTAGTTTATTACTCCCTCCGTTTATGGAAAAGAGATACTTTCATTTTTTTAATTTGACCTATTTTTAGGTTAAAATGAAAAAGTGAAAGTATCTCTTTTCCAAAATCAGGGGGAGTATATTTTACCATAACAAATAAGCAGGAAGAAAGAATCACAAGGGGCTTATATATAATTTTGAAGGGAAGAACATACATGTTGTGGTACTCAACATGCAGTGGAACTTTCATGAAGAAAAAGTAATTATAAGCACTAGGAAGTTCCAAACATACAAGGTTTACGAAATAAATAGGAAAATGATGTCTGAAATATTTTTATTTTCTCTAGATGTGACTCAGATAGGCTGACCCTTGGGAACAATCTGATCTTTGATCCACATATAAATTGGAACCAGAACATAGTACATTCCAGCCGTGGCTCCAAGCAGGAACCGGAGAAAGAACACAAATGGATTTACAGGCTTACTCACATCTTCCACCTTTGGACCAAGCTGCATTCATCAACCCCACACAAAACACAAGCACAGGTTTATATCAGTAAGAAGAAAACACCAAATATGGAATGTAAAGCATTTCTAGCTGGGGTAAGCAGACACTTATACCACTAATAATCCGAATACACAACTTACTGATGACTAGATATATTGATAAAGAAATAAGGGGAGCTTGTTTTTTGCAACCTAGGAACAGCCGAGTCATATTCAAAACGATGATGAGAAGAAATAGGAGGAACTTCAGGGACTCCAGATCTTTCATACAAAGTTCCAGAAAGGCTAAGAGTGGAGTACTAGCACAGTTTGCTAATCTCTTTATTTGTATCAACCTCTCAAGTCTAAACCACTTTCTCTTCACACAGCTACTAAATGTAAGTATGTCTCATCTAGTTGGCAATTTGGCACAATCCTGATTCCCGTCTATTCCTTAGTGTCTAAGTTAGCCGCAGCCTAAACCCTAAAACCCTTACTAAACCCGGCACAATCCTGATTCCCGTCTATTCCTTCGTGTCTCAGTTAGCCGCAGCCTAAACCCTAAAACCCTTACTAAACCCAAAGTTCTTAGACATGTTTTTTTTCCCACTCTCTTACTAAATTTTAGTTTCACTTATTGATTTGCAGTAATTGCAGTTTCAATTCTTGGAAGGCATTAGGGATTCTTTTGTCTAATTGAAACAATAATTGTTTGTTGGACAGGATAGTTTGACAGCACGAGAATGAAATAGTGCAGAATATACAGCTGCACACATTAAGCTTTATAAGTTCCTACATAACCAAGAACGTTAAAAAACTAAAAAGCGATGCTCACCTCCAGCGGAGAGTCCCCGGATGCAGGCTTCACACCTGTAACAGAGCATCCCATGATCAATCCATGTCGACGAACTCCCCTATACCATTGTGGACCAATTCTCTTTAGCTTAACATCCTTAAATCCAGCTTTTGTGAACCAGTCGATGTACTCTTCCTCTGTCGGAAACAGCATCCACACATCAGCAAAGAACCGAGATAACCAAAATGTCGGGTACACTGGACCGATCAAACAAGCCTTGCCACCTATTTTCAACACCCTGTATGCCTCCTTGATTCCTCTCTGTGGGTCTGGCCAGTACTCAATACTGCAGAAGTGGAACAATATCACATCTCAAATAATGACTCAGAAAAACAAATCATGTAAAAATATTCTACATATTCCCAATAACTAGTACCGATTCAAACAGCATAAACAGTACCCAGGCAATTTCCGAAACCTGGAAACAAAATAATGGGATTTACCTTCCAGCTGAAACATATCGATCCGCATAATCTGTAGGGAAAGAAAGATCCTCAGCATCACCTTCGATTATCTTGCAATCCTTCAACGGCGCCTTCTCCTTAGCTTTAGCAAGTTGGTGAGGGGACTGATCAAGAATAGTAACATTTTTGGCATCAACATGTTTAACAATACCTAAAGTAGTGAACCCAGTCCCGCCACCAACATCAACTACAACTAAATTCCTGTCATTTAAGTCTGCAGGTTCAAGTGCATCGTCTCTCATATCCTCAGTCCAATGACCAGGATTAATAACATGATCATAAACAATTGAGAGAAATCTATAAAACCAAAATGCCTCTTTTTTGTGTTGTATAAATCTAGGTTGAGAAGCAGGTCTTGGAGTGGAACTAGAGATACTACATTTAGGTACTATAAAGCTTCTTGATTTTGGATGAATCCTTCTACAAGAAACTAAACCTAATTTGCTTCCATTGAAATTTGACCCTACAAAACCTAATCCATTTGGTGATAACCCTCTCATGAGTGTGAGATTTTCAGCTCCATTCAGCATTGAAGAAGCCATAGAAGCCATAAAATGAATATTCAATGTAAACCCAGTGACTGAAAGTATTGATACAGTAATTTAACCCTAGAATAATTTTTGTACAACTGAACCTGCGTACCTGTTCAAAGAGAGTGGGAATGAAGAGGACGATGATGATATTGGAGAGACTGGATTTTGGTTGATTTTGGTTGGTTAGTTTTACTTGGCAATCTTTAAGTGAGTGTATTTTATAATGGTGGTGCCAAAACTAAGAAAGATTCCCTTTTGCTCCCTCGTGTGTATCGCATAACTACACGTAATGCCACATTTCTTTTACTCCCTCCGTCCCCCGTATACACGCGGAAAAGTGGAATTCTCTTAGAATAAGTAAGTTTTTGGTTTTTATAAATTTTCCTTATGTTCCCTAATTTATTCCAATCAATTCCAATATATTTATCTAGGAAATACGAAAAATGTCAATTTATTAAGAGTTTTTATCCATTGAAAAGTATAATTGTTCTTGGGAATTATTAAAGACATTAACTAAGTTTGTTAATATCATATTCTTCAATAAGGGTAAACATGGAAGAAACCATATTGGAATTGGTTTTATGCCTATCTATAGGGACTAAAGAATTTTAGTTCTCCGCCTTTATAATGGGGACGGAGGGAGTAGTTTTTATTCCTACACGCTCTTTTTTTTTCTTTTTTGTAAATAAGATACTTCATATTAGAACTAGGACTCCCTAAGAGCATCTCCAAGAGAAGGTGCAAAAAATCCTATGTGTATTTTTAATTTAGTCCTTTTATTTATGAGGTCTACACATAGAGTAAATATAGGACCTCATATCTAAAATACTATCTCCAACGGTGAGAATTTCAACCCTTAGAACTAAAATAAAGTTAGTTAAAAACATGACGTGGAGGTGCAACCGGAGGTGTAGATAACACTTTCTTGAACACCTTCATATTTAATAATTGGTCCCTCCTAACTTGTAGGATCCTATTGTTGGAGATGAATTTATACTAAACGGGGGTCTAAAATCTTATGTGTCACTAAAAATAAATAAATCTACCACATGTTGGAGATGCTCTAACAGTCGTAAATACAACAGAGTAGAGCCATCTAATCTGCAGGGCTTAATTGGGAGCCATAGATTTTAATTGGGGGCCTCACCAATTTTGTTTGCACCCAAAAATTTTCAGGGGCGTATCAATAGTAAAGTGAAAATACTATTTTACCCCTTATTTTTTTTATTTTTTTTAAATCAAAATTTTAAAATCAAAATCAAAATCAATTTTTTTTTCGAATTTTATGTTTGCAACTTTTTTTCTGCTCAAATTTGTATGAAAAGTCGTCATGATTTTTTTTTTAAAAATAACGACCCTCAAGAGTCGTCATTATTTCAGTGACGACTCCAAACAGTCGTTGTTGTTCCAAAAACAACCCTCACGAGTCGTCATTGTTTCAGTGACGACTCTAAACAGTCGTTATTGTTTATAAAAGAGTCGTTATCTTCTTTAAAGATTCATTAATAGCGGAATACATTAAAGGGTCGTCATATGCGTAGTTGAACATTAACGACTGTCTAGAGTCGTCACTAAAACAATGACGACTCTTGAGGGTCTTTTTTTAAATAATAACGACTATTTAGAGTCGTCACTGAAACAATGACGACTCTTGAGGGTCGTTATTTTTTAAAAAATTTCATGACGACTTTTCATACAAATTTGTGCAGAATTTTTTTTTTCGCAAACAAAAAATTCGGAAAAAAATAATAATTTGATTTTGATTTTAAAATTTTGCACTAATTAAGTGAGATTACCATTAATTAGATAAGGGGTAGATTAGGCATTACCAAAATATTTGGATAAGGGGTGACCCAAATTAGGATTGGGTGACCTTTTTTGTCCTCTAGTGGGAGGCCCCCAATTACTTTCCAGGGCCCCCAATTCAGCGGTGCTAATCTGGAGGTTTGAGGCATCCCTACATTAGATTTATCTACTAAGAGTTGTTTAAGAATACTAAAGGGGGATTAATATTCCATTCTACAACTGAGTTTAAAGCACTTACAGATTTGCTAACATGTCCGGAACTTGGTTACCTAATCTAGGAACATACTTAAAACCCCCCAAAAAAATTGACATACATGAGTTATTCTATTAGCTTCATCAAGACAAGTATTTGCACCACGAAATTTCTGAAGAGCGGCCTTGTAAATTTTTGAAGATGCTTTCACAATCGCCTTTGATGTTGAAACTATTAAACTGTTTCTCTTTAGCCCAAATAGTCGCCTGTAAAACTCCTACAGCTTATAATTCTTGTGGATCTGCACTTGAGGATTGCCCTGCTCTTCCACCTTGATAGTTTCCTGCATCATTTCTCAAGATTAAAGCACAACTTTAGGGTAAATATTTGGAGACGCAAGTTGCATCTACGTTTATCTTTAGAGTGTCAGTTCTAGGTGACTTCCATGTGTGTTGTTCCTTCTTGTTGTTCAAGCCATTGCTTTTCGCAGGTTTCCCTTTCCTTGTGGCCCAAAACTCTAAGTGTCTCTGGATTTTCAATGTTAGACTTCTAACTGATTTGGCTTTACTTTCGAACACTCTATCACATCTTTCTTTCCATATAAACCACATTCTGGTAAGAAGCAATTCTAAGGAAATATATGTTCTACGATTAACTAGCCACTTTTTGTATAGATCTAAAATTGTACAAGAACTATCTAAAGAAAGGTTAACAGGATTAGGAAAACATTCCCAAATTCCCTTGGCAAAAGGACAATGGAAAAGAAGATTCAGTAGTTTCTATTTATGTTTTACACAAAGAGCAATGTGGCAGTACCTCTTTGACTTTCCTATAAATTTTAGCATTGGTTGGAAGGGAATTTTGTAGACATTTTCAAAGGAATGGCTTGATTCTTTCAGAGATTGTTAAGCTCCATAGACATTTCCAAAAAGATTCGGGTAGACCTAGACTAGTTATATCGTGACCTGATTCATTCAGCTTACCATACATAGACTTTACTGTGAAAATCCCGTTTCTTGACAAGAATATTTCGGGGTAAATTCATAAAACCCTCTTTAAAAAAAATCATGGATAAAGAATTTGGTGATGCGACATGTTTCGATCTCATATCATTAATATGATCATCCAGTGATTTGTTATTATAATGACATCCCTAATTTTCTCAAATTTATACTCGTATAAAATAAAATATTACGAAGTTTAAATTATTTTTCAAAAAAAATTGATATTAAGTTTGGCTGAATCGGTAATAAAAATTTTATTACCATTTTTATAGATCTTAGAACCATTAGAGTTGGCGTTAAATGATGAAGTATGCGAAGACTGTTTAGAGTAAAATGAAATTTTTTGTGATTTAAGAACTGAGGTTTGTTCAAGATTTTCAACCTTAAACCATTTTTCATTATGAAGCGATCGTGATTTAGCACCACTCACGGAGAATGCAGTCTCATTATTTTGACAGATATTACAAATCGATGGTAATCCTTGTCTAAACCAAGTAATGAATATATAACCACATTTCATCCATCTACTTTTTCACCTATTGCATTCAAAGAATCTATAATATAATTTAACTCATCAAAATAAGCAGAATTGAATGGTTACCTTGTTTTTGAAGTGAACTCGACCTCGAAGACGATTTTTTTCCCAAAAACATTTGAACGATTTTTTTTCTTCAAAATATAAACAGATATCACGAGCAGTGATGAAGCCAATTATATCTCGAGAAATTGTATCATCAAACGTGGGACTCTACCAAGGAGAACATACACACTTCCCGGAGCAGCTGGGATTCCACACATATCAAGATGCAAAACAGAACCGGAGGCAACTGCACGGTAGAAGGTATCGAAGCCACATTTCAAAACAAAGAAGGCAGGAACCAAAAGGAATGCACCGACCCCAGTGAAACATGTAGCATATAAGCTAGAAACGTGTCAATACGCAGTAACGGCCAATGCCCCGGTGTAGATGGTGAAATTTGGATAAGGGGAAAAAATTTTATTTCAACCCTAAAGACAAAATTCAACTCTCACGGGAAAGATTTACCCCTTGGTCCTCAAGGCACTCATAGCCACGATTTCTAGGTTACGTCCCCGCGAGACACTACTGGTCGTGATGCCGTGGTTCCTAGCACACATCTCCGACGAGATACTGGTGGTCACGCAGGTTCTATAGAGCGTAAAACGTCCACGATGGACTTATGAACCAGAACAACCACAATTCCAGCATGTCTTCGCGAGACGTAGTTGATTGTGATGCCATGATTTCTAGTATACATCCTCGACGAGATATTGTTGGTCATGTAAGCTCTGTAGATGCGTAAAGACGTCCCCGACATACTTATAACCCAGAGCGGAGATATGTATGTCTCCTGTAATCACGACTCATCCTATTTGAGATCAAGGACTGATTCCTAATACATCATCACGTGATACACTGATCATGTCTACTCTAGGCTCTGACTTGACTTACCGAGGCTTCCGAATGATTCCTAGTACATCACCGCGAGATGCACTGGTTATTATACCTCTGGGCCCTTTCTACAGACTCCTAGAACTAGGGGTGGACATACCCTACCCATACCCGCCATTTCTACCCTACCCGCCACTGATTTACCCATATCCTATCCTACCCGCCGTTTGATGGGTAGGGTGACGGTTAAAGATATTTTATCCTCCATTAAACGGATAGGATGACGGGTAAAGCTCGAAATTATATTATCCTACCCGCCTACCAGTATAATATTGAAAAGACAAATTAATCCTTCTATTGTTTTTTCCTCCTGCCGATTTTTTCATTATTTTAAAACACATCAGGGATAAAATAGAAACTGTTTTTTCCTCTCCTTATCTCTTTTCTAAAATCGAACACAGAAAATCCCGGCCCCTTTCTTCCCAGTTTTCTCCTTCAACCATTTCTCTTCTACCTTACTCTTCTCGATCTCATGTTCATCTTTTAGGGTCCCGTTTAAAACCCTTTACTCGGTTGGTTCAAGGTAGGATCCAACTGCAAAGTTGATTTTGTTCCATTTTATTTTTTTGCGTTAAATTGGTTGAAAAAATATTAGAGTTTTACGATTTCATGCATGTTGCTGGATACGATCTCGAGTTAAAGTACAGTTCTAAATTCATCAAAGTTTGGTTTCTTTCTGATTCGAAGTTAATTGTGAAGTTATTTGAAGTAATTTCTAGGTTTTTCTATATTGTTTTTTGGGGTTTACTAAAAGTTGATTTTAATTTAGTTAGTGATCTTCTAATGTTATTATTAGGTAACCCTCAACTATGAGTAAGCTTACGATTCTGGGATTGAGGGGTTACTTTTTTTGATCAACATAGTTTTAAGTCATATGAGTCTAATTCATCAATGACAATAAAGAAAAATATCCTGTAAAACTGAAATGTCTAATGTGAAAACAATCTTAACCAATAAAACTACTACTGATGATATAGGATGTCTACTGATGATATTGTATCTTACTCTTTCTAGTAATTACTTATGAATCCTTTGGAATAGTGGTTGATGAGTAAAACTGTTAAAAAGTACCTGAAATTCAACTGTAAATATAGTTTATGGGTCCTTTTATGACTATGAATGTCTATTCTGTAGGTACCAACATATGTAGTTTGTCAGGTCATGGGATCAACACTAGCAAGCGGAACCTTAATTGGAGTAGGGAAACACGAGCTTTTCTGCGGTACCTTACCTGCTAGATCAGACCTTCAAGCCGTGGTTCTTGAATTTATCATCACCGTTTACCTCATGTTTGTGATATCTGGTGTCGCCACTGACAATCGTGCAGTAAGTACTTCTTTACTTAGTTCATCACTAAAGAAATGTTTACTACTTACTGAAGTAATAATCCTAAATAGTACCCCTTTGTATCGGTTAATAAGGTATAGTTGTTGTAAAGGTCAAAAAGTCATCAAGTGTACATGCCAAACGCTTAATTGTTGTAAATGTTTACTACTTACAATCAAGGTGTTGTATATTGATTTCATTTTTTCAATTTATAATTTGGGTAGGTCGTAATTACCATGATTGCATATTTTCTTCATTCGTTTTAGGGAAATTAAATTAGGGTTCCTTATTCCTTATATTTTATAAATAATTTCAATTTCTCTGGCTTAGTTTTCTCCCTTTCAATTTGAAGTTTCTTTCACAATTGTAGTAGTAGTATAACTAATAGCAAGAGTAATAAAACTGAAAGTATTGCTAGAAGCAGTGACAGTTTCAACATTTTATGGCACCATCAATACATAAACTTTTGCAATGAAGCCGTCACAGATATTATTAGATGATTCTACAAAAACATGGTTCTGCAAGCTAATTTACATTGGATTAAATGTGATGTTATTTTATTCCCTCCAAATGACTAGCCAAAGGGAATTCAAAACATTCAATCAATAGCATTATAAGAACATGAAGCCTAGTACAATGATCAAATATTCACCTTCATTTTTATTGTTTTCTTATTTTGTATCGTCTAGAGTGTGGTTATTTCATAATCTGTGTAGGACATTTTTAGGTAATATTGATGACATTCTATTTCTTTTGAGACTGATATTCACATCAGGAAAAGTCAATAAACATGGTTTAGTTTGTGCAGGCTTAGTATGAGCAAACATGGTTGAGATTATAGAAGAGATGTCAACGAGACCTCCTATTCCCTCTCAAGCTGCATCTCAATCTGTGCAACAAAGGGCCAGTACTATTGCATCTCCGCCACCTCCACCATCTTCTCAACCTGAGGTTAGAGAAAGTAGGAAGCGGAAGATGACATCTTGGGTATGGGGGCATTTTATGAAGAGTGTTGATGAAGATGGTATTAAATAGGGGAAGTGTAACCATTGTATTATAACATAGCTCGGTTGAACCCACCAAGCGTTGGTATGTCAAGTTTGGTTGTCATATTTTAGTGAACCAAAACTCATTTAAAAATTCGCTTGATTATGTACTAGAGTCAACTTCGTATAGGTTAGCTTGAAAGTATTAGGAAATGAGACATTACAAGTATTGCGAAGACTTGAAGAAGTGAAGAAGTAAGGAGCTACAACGACGACATCATCCTTCCATTTGAGGTTAGTGATATTTGACTTGAACAATTTCATTCCCTAACGTATCTTTCAAGTCGTGCATATGGAAAACATAATTGTGAATCATGAATGATTACACTCTAGTTAGACGTAGTATTAAGGAATACAATACGAAGTTTATTGCTTAACCATTAAACTTTGTATATAAGACATCGACATAATAATTTGAATGTTATTGTGATTATGTATGGGTATGAGGTGAAGATTTCATCCTAGGAAACAATGTTTTATATTCGTTTAAAGGAAGTAAATTCATGAATTTGTTTTGTGAATCGAAAGGGAAATCGCTAGGCTTATTGGTATTGTGATTCATTGTATATCTTTTGAACTACCAATATGTTTGATTGGTATAACCACTCATGACTTGTTTATGTTCTTGGTAAAACTATGCACAAGGCCTGACTTTTGTATTGGTATGACTTTTATTGGTGAAACCGATCTTCAGTAATCACCTGAGATGGTATGATCGATTTAGTGTTATTGGTATGACCAACTCTAGGCAAAGGGGAAGCGATCTTATGAATAGGTGTAACCGATCACAAAGGAGAATCGATCCTTGTAAGAGGTGCAACACGTTTATAGCATATGGGGTAACCGATCCTATGAACATATGCAATACGTTTTTAGTGAAAGGGGAACCGATCCTATGGATATGTGCAACAAATATAAGTAGTTACCATAAGTATGTGGGAAACCGATCCTAGTACCTAGTCAACCGAATTTTTGGAAAGCTAGTGTGACTATGCACAATACTCACATGGAGGTAGAACCGAAACTTTTTTTGGCAGAACCGTTAAACCCATGATTGTGATTGAGTGTTCTTAATCAATCACAAAGTTCTTGAAAGTGAGATTAACCAATTCTAAACTTGTTTGAAAGTGTGGAAAATCGGTTTCAAGATTGTAAGTATGAAAGAGGACTTATAAAGTAAAGATGTTGACATTCTTTGAACATGCGCAGTAACGTTTATCTTTTATTTTTCAAATATATTCCTTAATAGCTAAAGGAAAATCCCGGATCGAAATATAAGTTAAGAATCTTTTAATTAAGGTTGTTAATTTTATTTTTAGAAAAATGAAAATTGGTAATGTGCATTTACTAATTGGATATTTTCTAAGAGATTTTCGGTCAATATTTGGACAAAGCATTTCCAGAAATTATGGAAACCGAATCTGGAATATATTGCATATCTTGAGAATATTTTCGGTTTTGGAAATTCCTTGGTGTCCAAACTTCCTTGGTCTATAAATACCAAAGTTTGCATTTCGAGCAAACTAATCCTCAAAGCCAGCAAAACTACCTGGTTGTGTTGTTACTGGTGGAACCACCTATTCGGAGAGGAAAGTAACTTAATTAGGAGAAATCTCTTATGTCCGTTCAGTTTAAAGACTTCTTTGGGATTGAGAAGCTCTATTAGTACCGTTGGTGGGAAACTAGATAATTGCAGTTTATTATTAGTTTTCGATTGATTCGATTGACTAACGGTTGTTGAACTTTGATTGCACCTAGTCTGTTTATGCTTGAGAATCTTCTCTTCTGATATAAGATTCACTCAAACTAGATCAAAGTTTCGACGAGGATCTTTAGAATGTTTATAGATCTAAACACGTCTTGAGAGATAATCCATTGTTAACAGACTCCGTTCTGCGCGTGATTGATCATAAGAGATTCAAGTTGATTGTGTGCAGGTGTTTATTGAGTATCTAAGAAGATTTGAAGATAAATAAGACTTTGAAGATTTCTGATTTGGGTTCATAATCTTTGGTGTGCACAATACTTGTTTCGGTTAAAGAGGATCCAACTATAATCAGTTTATCCTTGTGGTAGATTGGATTGATTAGTTGAGTAGATCGACATCAATACGATTCTTTGTGATTCAAGGTATTGATTGAAAAATCTAGGCGATTACTTCGGTAGTCGTTAGTGGATAGATCTAAGGACCCGACAAAGGAGTTTATTGAGATAAACGGAAGAGCCTTTTGTCGAACTCACATAACTTGGTTGAAAAGAGTTGATACCAAACATATTTGTTGTTCCTTTACTGTTTGGAATACGAACCAAAGGAATTGTTCCAAGTACGTGACTTAATTATAAGTTGGAGGTGTGGGAATACAGACGGAACTAGGTGAACTATAGGTTTAGTTGCTTGGTCTCAACCATACGAAGTTGGTTTAATTTTGTATAGCAGCTTAATCCTGAGAGTATTCAATTCTGGACAAGGTCCCGGGGTTTTTCTGCGTTTGCGGTTTCCTCGTTAACAAAATGCTGTGTCTTTTACTTTTCTATTCCCGCAATTATAATTGTTTTTATTATAATTAGAAGTAAAATACACAAACGTTAATTCCTATTTACTTGATAGTAATCCTATTGTGTTTGGTTAAGTCCGAACCTCTTATCAAATAAACATACTTCGTTGTTGTATTTTCCCAATCTTGTATCCTTAGTCAATTACACAAGTTATCTTGTTGTCGTATCGTATCGATCTCGTATCCATAGACGATCACATGAAGTGTGAACCGATTGGTTGTGTTGTCTCGACTCAGTCTATAGACAATCACTTTTGGAGAAATGACTTATAGGTGGAAAAGTTTTAGATTGAGGTATATTTGGATACCCTCGTCTTATCACATTGTGAAGATGGTAAGTATAAGGTTGGTGGTAAGGAGTATGGAACATCAAATTTGAACTATCATTTGTCTAAGGGTCAGAAGTATTTAGCTACACTAGAATCTGCGCAGTTGGGACAACACTCTCTCGATCAGCCTAGCAATCTAGGAGATGAGCAACAAACGGTTGGGGTTACGTTATGTCAAGATGCATGTAGGAGAGCCTTGATAAAGTTCATTTTACAGATGAACAATCTTTCCGAATGGTTGAAGGATAAGGATTTGTAGCATCTTGTAGATATCTTGAGCCGAGGTTCAAACTTCCATCTCGGATGACCGTATATCGTGAAATCTGCAGCCTGTTTGTGAGTGAAAATAACAATTTGGTGAACTATTTCAAGGTGAACAAGGTTAGAGTTTGTCTCACAACCGATACTTGGACGTCAATTCAGAACTACAACTACATGGTAGTTAGTGCTCACTTTATCGATGACCACTGGAAGTTACACAAAAGAATCATATGTTTTTTTTTAATCACTAGTCATGGAGGTGAACATATTGGAAGAACATTGGAGAAGTGTTAGATAGAGTGGGGGATTGAGAGAGTGTTCACCATCACTCTCGATAATGCATCCGCAAATAAAAAAAGCAATTGAATATGTCAAACAGAGAGTTATAAGTTGGGGATCGTCAATTGTTGGAGGTAAACATACATGTCAGATGTGCCGCCCACGTATTAGATTTAGTTGGTAAGGATGGGTTGAAGAAGTATCATACTTCAGTGGTCAGAATCAGGTCAGTGGTTAAATACGTCATGGCCTCTCCTGCTAGAATGAAGAAGTTCTTAGATGTCGTATATCTCAAAAAAAATAGAATATAAAAAGGGATTGGTGTTAGATGTGAAAACAAGATGGAACTCCATTTACTTGATGTTGGATGCTGCGGAAAAATATGAAAAGGCCTTTATAAGGCTAGGACGGTCAGATAAAGCATTTCGTGAGAGGTTTATCTTCGATATTCCCGATGAACCAGAAATGGGTGGTAATATTGATGATATTGACAGAACAGATGTTCCTGATGAATTAGAATCTAGTTCATCTGATTCTGATGCTCCTGAAGAACACTTAGCTGGTCGGAGAAAAGCCAAAAAGAAAAAGCCTCGCGTGCATGCTCCTGAAAAGTATGATTGGGCTAATGCTCAAGTCCTAGTTCAGTTTCTACAGGTATTTTATGTTTCTTTTTCAACCATTTTAGAACTGATTGCATGATACAAAACAAGGTCTGAAACCAGTAGATAGATTGTAGGCTGCGATAAACAAGGTCTCATTCTCTTTAACTATCAACATGATTATAAATATTTTCAGCTGACTAGCCATATGCATAATATAACAATTTAAATTTAGACATAAGACCTGTACTTCTGATTCAACCTAGTGCTTGGCGTCGTTCCTTTATTTCTTTTTTTGGCCGCGCTCCAGTTGTATCTTGGTGTTTGTTCTTTCATGATGTCATTCTCATGCATATTCTCGGACCCTTTCACTATGTTTGAAGAAATGTTTTAGAAAGTTCTACAGGATCGTTAGATTTTTTCTTGGTAGTTAAGTTTTTTGTTAAGGCAACACCACATAACTTTATAAGCATCTGCCGCAACTACATCGATTAAGCATATAACAATTCTTGTTTGCAAGCATGTGTTTTCCAATTAAGCATGGGTATCCAGCTTCTTAGACAAGTAAACTTGGAACTTGTTATGGAATTAGAACCAGGGTTATATATCATTTCTTTCCTCGTCTGTGTTTATGTTTTTTTCTCATTTTTTAGACAACTTTTGATGCTCACTTAGATAACAATTAGTACTGTTTCTACATGTATTTTATGAAGCCACTGTTGAGTTCTTTGGTTTTACCTATGTCACTTCGCATACATTTTTGGAGGAAATTAGTGATGTCCGTGGAGATTTAAATGATTGGCTGAAATCTCATGATAATCCTTACTTAAGCCATATGGGTGAGAAGATGTTACTTAAATACAACAAGTATTGGAGTGAGTAAAAAACATGAATCCTTCATTGTTGTGCTTCTCGATCAAAGAGAGAAAAAAAACGCGGATTGCAAGTAATATTAGAAGACTTGATTATGCATGATATTCCTTCTATGAAACAAAGATTGGTAAAAAGTTGGTTAGATAAAGTGAAAGAGGAATTTAATCAATTATTTACAGCTTACAAGGAAGAATATACAAGTGTAGGAAGTGTGTTAGCCTCGTCAGAGTCTGTGGGTGAAACTGGTGGTATTCCTAGTCAAGAGAGTTCTAGTTCTACGTTACTGATCGTTGTCGTATGCGTCAAAAATAAATTACTTTCTCACTACTCAAAATATAAAATATAGCAAGGACAAGAAGGATCGTTCCCACAGAGAGGTCTTGGGTTGTCAAGTTGTTTTGGTTTCTCAAATAACAATTGGGGGGTTTTCTTATTTTGTATAAACTAAAAGTAAAACAAGTAAAATAAACAAGCAAATCAGAGATACGTGAAAGTATTGGTAAAGGATTTCATTTTCATTCACAAACATGTTCTTGTCATAATAATTAGAATTGATATTTAATCTCTCATTATCAAAAACCCTAGAATACCTTGTCGAAAGGATATCCCTCTAATTTCCTCTTGTCATCAACAAACACATTAAAAGATGCGAATATGAATTCTACCAAAAGAATGACCTAACGCCTTGCGCTAATCAAGTTCAATTAACATGGAGCATTAAGATTCATGAAATAAGGCTAATCAATGCAACCGAAATACATTGCGCAATCGATTTAACAAAGGTCATGGTTCACATATGATTACAAGGATGTATCACTACAAACTATAACCATATTTATGCTACTTGTGTTCAAGGATTATCGCTCGATGATTAACCCTAAACTAGCAATAGATGTGATTACAAGTTCTACCAATTTGCAACTTGACAAAACA
Source organism: Papaver somniferum (assembly GCF_003573695.1). NCBI lineage: Eukaryota > Viridiplantae > Streptophyta > Magnoliopsida > Ranunculales > Papaveraceae > Papaver > Papaver somniferum. The sequence goes on along the minus strand of NC_039359.1, from coordinate 186,986,038 downwards.
AACAATCAATCATGTTGTAATACGTAAATCATACAACTATATTTTCAGAGAATCATGAACGATAAATATGAGACAAAACTAATATATTGAATCAAAGAACCATGTTATGTGAAATCCAATTAATCCAGAACTAATAATAAAATTCTAGCTCATGCTCATGGAGTTCATAACAAGAAGAAAAAGAAAATCTTTCATCTTTCTAAACCCTATAACAAAAGTAAGGCAAAGATAGTAAAAGAGATGATATTCTTATGGGTGTTCTCTGTTCCTTTTATACCTCACGACCCAAACTCTCAAGATTTCCATATCTAGGCCATGCTTAACCAACTCTGCCAGAACTACCCGCTATGCCTCCATATATCCCATAAGCCCAATAACTCGATATGCCTGTCAATTTTGTGAAACTGACAAGGAAATTTAGCCTGAGCTATCACTCCATCCATGCAACAATATCATTCACGCACAAAACTTCATCTTGCATTAAAAATCCTCCACCAGCAACAACGGTTGGCAACATCATATCTTCCAAGTCGTACCATCTACTTCATTTCACTTCTGCAGCTTCTCAGCGATTAATTCCCTTGTTCTGCACTACCACTGCAACCACCCAACTCAAGCTATAGGCATTGCAGAGCCATGGCAGCAGCAATGTTACATCCATTGCATCTGTCTCATCACCAACACCATTCTCTCTATCTTGTAACAACCCAGAACTCATAGTCATGAGATCATCTCCATTCAGTTAACCTCCTGAGCTGCCATTATAGCCCACGAAACCCATCTACAAATGAAGCAGCTGCACTCCATCTACCACCAGTACCTATTCCACCTCCAACTGTAGCTGCAACTCTTGTCAGTTTCTTCTAGCCATTACAACTTGAAATGCAATCTCAACCATCACACATATAGCACCATCTGGTTCACATCTCAACTGATTTCGAGAACTAACTCATACCGCCAGGTTCTTCCTTGTCTCAGACTCGCAAATCTCCATTGTTCTTTCCTGCAATTGCAGCTGCTCCTTGGCTCAGTTCCTGCACTTCCAACCACACCTACAATGCCATTACTAGTACCATCTGTAGCTCCAGCAGCAACTCCACCAAAACTGCAGCACCAACTGCACCAGCCATTGCCTCAGTCCATTGCAGGTGCAAGACTGAGCATAACCTCGAATACCTCCAGCTTCCTTTCTTTACTCTCATTCACAGCTGCAATACCTCAATTTCAGCTGCATCACCATCAGTTCGTTGCAGTTAACAACCCAAGTCCTTCTCACTGAATTGCAGCCTCATTATCAGCAGTACCTGCATCATCTTGGCCTTCCCCTGTCTCAACAACAACCACCATTTCGAACCAATGAACATCATCGTCTTCATACTGCAAAACAATACCACCATGTCATAATTCATCTTCCATTGAAGCTTTACTGGAACTTCACAATTATCCGTGTTCACTGCCATAATCGATCCAAACTCGAATTCGAGTTCAACCCATCTTCTGATTCTGCTCAATCTCGTCAAAACCCATCTCCATCTCATCCTTGTACTTAAATTCTCATCTTTTGATTGAATCAACCAAACCCTTGAGCTCATACTATGAATACTGGAGTTTAAATCTCAATTCCAGTAATACCCACTCCTTAATCCTTGATATACCGCCCTCGTCTCTATCTGTTGCTTCAAATTACCACAGAAACATCAATTCCTTCCTTTTCTCGATCTCATCCCCATAAACCCAGCAGAACAAATTCCTTCTCCCATTTCTCTATTCAAAAACAAATCCCCATTTCACTTCAACAACATCGGCAGCTACGTTCTTCTCTTCTCAGTCTCGATTTGTCTTCCATTACTAATCCCATCCAAATTCCTCACCGATTCATCTGTAGTTGTCTGAACTTGAAGAGAAGAAGGCTGTGTTTTCTGAAACAACAAGACCAATTCGACATAGTTAGGTCTAATAGTCTGGGACAGTTATTAACACCCATGGGTGATTTTAGTGATTATTATTAGATTTCACTGGTTGTCCCTTATCCTTGACTGGGATCCAGATATCACTCGCCTACAAAATGAACAGATAGCCCTTCTTGCTCAAAATGGCTGGTTTCTCCTTCTTTTGCGTCGTATGACTCCAAAACACCTAATAAACTCAAAAGTAATCGTGATACATAATTTACAAGAAAAGTAACAAAGAAAGCATAAACAATAGATATAAAATTAGGTGTTTTAGACACCTATCAGTTACATAGAAAGAGAAAACATAAGGCACATAAAGAAAAACGTAAAACCCAACTGTCTATAATGGAGGATTTTGGCAAATCAGAGGTGGAAAGATATTTATCGGAGCAGATTTACTCACCAACGAAAGACAAGAAAGAAGGTTCAAAGTTTGATATATTGACTTGGTGGAAAATCAATTTTGCAAGGTTTGATATTCTGTCACTCATAGCAAGAGACATACTTGTGATTCCCATCTCTTCAGTTGCAAGTGAATCCATTTTCAATACTGGAAAGCGAATTCTTGGTCACTTCCGAAGTTCTTTAAGGCCCCGAACTGTGGAAGCACTGATTTTATTGCAAAGCTGGTTACGGACACCAATTGACATGGATCCTTATACATTTGGATATGAGGATAAGGAGGATGACGTCTTAGAGTCAGGTATACGACTTTTCCTGCTCATTAATTGTATGTAAATACACTATACTTCTTCTACCTACCTCAGTGCTTATTGCAAAAATAATGAATTAGTTGTGAAGTCTATATATATAGGCAGTAAACATTAGGAGAGTGGTACAAAATTCGCGACTGTTATCTTATGAACAATGCTTAGTATCTATCTAATTAAATTTGATGATGAATAAAAACCTTAGGTCCCTTAGAACTTAATAAATCCCTACATGGTGTGTATCTCTTCCATGTCTTACTCTTTTTTTTTTCTAAATCATGAATTTTATTATTAAAAAATTTGAATTTACATATTACAAAAGATTGCCCAGACAAGCCAAGGCAAAAAACCAAATAAGAGCTAAGCCCAAAAAAAAAAAAAGATGACAGACAGACCACTAAAACTTGAAATACATATCAATTTCATTTTCCAACTTTCATAGAAAAGTTGGCTTCTCCTCATAGTAAAGTATTTCACCTCTATTCAATAGAACCCATTTGTTGGCCATCTTGTCTGCAGAAAAATTGACTTCTCTATAGGAATGTTTAAATGTTATTGTAGGTATTGAATTTCTTATCCTTTCCCATTTAATCAGCACAATCCATGGTATTCTATTATTTGAGAAAGCCAATAACATAACATTTGAATCTAGGCTAAAACATACTTCCATAAACTGTTGAGTAACAGCCCATTCACCGACAACAATAAAGGCCATTACTTCATCTAAGTAATTGGTAGCAATTCCAAGTCCCCCTGAAGCAGCACCAACATAATCCCCATAATAATTTCTTGCTACAAAACTTAAACCTGCCATCACTGGATTCCCTTTGGATGCGCCATCACAGCATATCAGGATTTGATTCATATAGGGAAATTAAAAAAAGTATTGCTTCACCTGTGTATTATAAGCCTTAATTCCAAAAATACCAAAAAATAAAAGAATCTGCAAATCATACACTGTCCTCCACATTACACCCTTCATTCAGACACTGCAATCCTTTGTGAAACTTATAATTATTTGCTTGAACTTTTCCACATTTGGTGTAGCAGCTTCATAGATGATAACATTTCTGGTAAACCAGATTTCCACCAGTGTATTAAATGCACAATTAAACCACACTTCTTTAATGGCAGAACTTTTCTCTTTGGCAATATTCAACATATCTGTTAAGCATTTTGGACTTGGACATTTAAAAGTTCCACCTAGCCAGTGCCATATTTGATTACTAAAATCACAGGATCCTAGTAAATGCTCCATTTTATCCTGATCATGCCTACAAATGTAGCACTTAGACACTGTGACAAAGCCTTTTCTCCTAACAGTTTCCTCAGTGGCACAAGCTCCCCTTAAAATTTTCCAAACATTACTTGAAGTATAAGGGGTAATACAAGGCTGCCATACCTGATGATCCCAATGCACCACAATGTGTTTCTTCTTTACCGATTGAGCCGCACTTGCAACAAAAAAAGTACCTGCAAATTATTTGCCCATATTTTTTTTATCTTGTCCTTCCCTTAAAACTGGAAGTTCATTAAGCTCAATATACTGCAGCATTGGTTCTGGTATGTGCCATATACCATTTTGAATCAATTCACTCACCTTCATTTCTGCATTATGTAAAATATACTCATCATCAGGGTGTGTATCAATTATAGCATATTCTTTAATCCATTTATCCTTCCAAACTGAGATTTTATTTCCATCCCCTACTATCCATCTACTGCCCTCATGAAGATCAGAAAGTACCCATTTAAAACCAGACCAAATAGAGGATTGTTTGTAGTAATTGATCCATTCACCTTTGTTATTATTATATTTAGCTCTCATGAATAAGGTTCATTCTTCATCTTCAGTTTCAATCTTCCACAATAACTTCATTAATAAAGCTTTGTTCATAACTTCAAGTCTTATAAGTCCTAAACCTCCTTCTTCTATTGGAGCATTTACTTCATCCCACTTAACATTAACTAATTTTTTCACAACTGGATCTCCAGACCATAAAAAATTACTTATGATTCTTTCACAAACTTGAATAACAGTCTTAGGTCATTTGTAAACAGACATAATATAAATTGGCATGCTACATAGGACAAATTTAACAAGAGTCAACCTTGCAGCAAAAGCCAATATCTTTCCAATCCATCTAGCCAATATTTTTTGCATTAGTTCAACTATCCCCCAAACTTGATTTGTCTTAACTCTTCCTAGATTCAAAATCACACCCAAATATTTATCAGGGAAAGTTGACAGCTCCATCTGCAAAAATTCAGGAATTCCATTTTTTCTAATTTCTGAAACACCACTCACAAAGCACTTGCTTTTTGCTTTATTCACCACTTGACCGGAAGACATTTGATACTACATCAATAAACCCAACAAATTTTCCAGAGTTTTCTTATTTCCATTGCAAAAAATAAAGATGTCATCAGCAAACATTAAATGTGTTGGTAGGTATCCTCCTCTACATACCATGGGTTGAATTTTACCCATCTGAACTAATTTTTATCATATTTCTACTCAAAATTTCTTAAGCTAGCACAAACAAGATTGGTGATAATGGATCACCCTGTTTCAATCCCCTACCCACTTCAAAAAGGCCACATGGACCACCATTTACAAGGACAGAGATTCTAGCTGAATTAAAAATCTTCCATAACCACTGAATTCCAACTTCAGAAAATCCAAATCTTCTTAGCACTTCAAAAAGAAAATTCCAGCTTAATGAATCATAAGCTTGAGTGATGTCAATTTTAAGACCAACATTACCTCCCCTTCTCTTTATTTCAAGCTCATTTACTAACTCAGAAACCAAAATAATGTTCTCATGTATATTTCTACCCTTAATGAAAGCACCTTGTTGAGCAAAAATTAATCTCCCAATCAATGTACAAATCCTAGTAGTTATTATTCTTGTAATAATTTTGAAGTTAAAATTCGCCAATCCAATTGGTCTGAACTGTGTTGCTTTCTTAGCTCCTTGAACTTTAAGTTTGAGTTGAAACCTTTTGGTATAAATCTGTTGTACCAACAATACTGGATTGCTTCTACTAACTCATCTCCAATCACATTCCAAGCAAATCTGAAAAAACAACTAGGAAAACCATCAGGCCTTGGTGCACTATTTGCATCCATTCCAAAGACAACATTTTAATCTCTTTTTGAGAAGGAGTAGCATCCAGAAACAAATTATCTTCCTCATTCAAAATTTTGGGTATAGCTTCAAAAATTTCTTCCACAAATGTTACATTTTTCTCTTCAAACTTCATTTTGTAATAATTTACAAGCACATCAGCAATCTGAGCTTGATCTGTTATGATATTTCCTTCCTCATTTTCCAATTCTGAAATATGATTAAAAGTCCTTCTCATTCTCATTGTAGTATGAAAGAAAGATGTATTAACACCTCCTTCTTTGACCCATTTGACTCTAGATTTAGCTCTCATCAGTTATTGTATTGCTGAGAAGCCATTTCGTGTTTACCCCTTGCTTTGACTAACCTGTCAAGTAATTCTATATTTTCTGGATCAGCATCAGATTCTAAAGAAGCATCTAATACTTCCTTCTCAGTGGTCTTCACTTTAAGTTTCAAGTCACCAAAACCTCCCAATTCCATTGTTTAAGAATATTTTTCAATCTTTTCAATTTATGCATCAAACAGAAAGCAGGGTTTCCATCATAATCTTGTAGGCATGAGTCTTGAATTAACTTAAGAAAAACAGGATGAGAAGTCCACACTGATTGGTACTTAAATGGTATGTTGGATGGCTTGTAAGTATTGGAAACTCCACCTAGTAAAGCACCATGATCTGATGTACCCTTAACTCCAACTTTATAGCACCAACCTTCAAATTTCTCCAGCCATGGAAGATTATAAAATTCTTTATCCAAATCACAGAGAATTTTTTTCTTGCCCACCCTATTGTTACACCAAGAAAATTTGATACCTGATCTAGGGGCTTGAACCAAATTAAATGATTCTATACAATCCCTAAATTCTTGTATTGCAATTCTGAGAGGAGTTATACCACCCTTTTTCTCTTCACAAGTGAGCACCACATTAAAATCCCCTATCACGAACCATGGTAACTTCATTTCATTGATAGTTAATAATTCAAACCATAAGATTCTTCTGTCTATAATAAGACATTCAGCATGTACACCTGTAACTAAAACCTCACCAAGTTGAACAGTAATACATTGCTTAGAGGAAGAAATCAAAGAAGGAGCAGTAACTGAAGTATGCCAAAATAACCATATGTTGCCTTTTAAGTTCCCATTAGAATTGAGAAGTATCATTTTACTCATACCAGGTAAATGTAATTGCTTAATAATACTGCTAGAAGCTTTGACTTTTGGTTCAACTATCCACAGTAATGAAGGACTAAATTGTTGTACTAAACTTCTCAATTTGTCTTTGGCTTGGATTCTTCTCAAGCCTCTGACATTCCAATAAACAACTCTCATTGAGATTGAAGGTTATGAGAAGTATTAGAACTCCCCACTCCAGAACATAATTTGACTAAACTATTTGCTTGTCTCCTGGTAGTAACATCAGGTATTCCAGTTACTTTACCTTTAATTGGTTTTGCAACTATTTTAGAAAAACTTGATCATGCTTTTCTGCGATATCTATCAGGTCATTAAATTTACTTGGAGAAGTAATATTCTTACCTTCATTCACACTCTCTTCTTGTATATTTAGATTTCTATATTTAGGTGCTTTACCAGAAACATTTTTTCGTTCACCCAATTTTTCAACCTCTGAATTAATATTAGATAAAACTTGAGCAGTAACCTCTTCATCTGATGCTTCCAAATTTGAAGATGGAATTACTCCCACTACATTATTCAAAGGAGGAATGCTACTTCCAACATCAAGTATATTATCAACTGAAATAGCTGGAAATTCCTTTGGACATTCCAAATTACCGTTAAAACCTTCATTCTTATCATTTTGATCTTCATTTGAACCAGTAAGAGAAGGATAACAAATATCAAAACTTGATTCACAACTTCCTCTTCCCTCACATTGGTCTCTGTTTGCTGATAAGGATAACAAATATCAAAACCACCAGTGTTCAAATGGGTTGTCTTCTTGGGAGTATATCTCCATTGTTGCTTAGGTATTGTGTGCACATTTTGCACATACTCTTTTCTTTTATTTCGACAGTCAGCAACATAATGATCAATCACTTTACAATGGCTACAAAATTTAGGAAGGTTTGGTATTCTGATTTCTTGTTCAAATTTACCAAACTTAGATTCAATCCAAACTTTATTTGGAATAGATTTTGCCAAATCAATATCAACTAGAATGCTAGCATAAAAACCAAATTCCTTCTTCATAGTAGCTTCATCAATTCGAATTGGTCTATGAATTGCACTGCCTACGGTCATAAGGATATCTTCCTTCCAATATTCAATACATAACTCTGGAAATATTACCCACACAAAAGCACTAGAAGTTTTCTGTAATTCTGGTTTAAATTCCCTTTTCCAGAACCCGTGTCTAAGAATTTGTGATACGTATTGATCTCTGTACCTTGGTGACTATTATTATAGAGGCGGAATTCAGAATAATAATAGACGAAAACTAGAAAACAGAGCACAAAGTAATAATTCGAAGAAATATATCTTCTAGATTATGAAAAAGAAAACAATTACAATTCCCTCTTTGTTACGCTTACAATCTCTCTAAACAGTGGATCAACCTTAAACTGTTTGCTAAGCTTGCTTTTGCAATAATCAATTGCCTCACAAACTTTTCTCTCTAGGTGCGCGTGTTAAACATCCTTTTCTAGGGGTAAAACCACACTCTCTAGATTTGCGTGTGTCTGTATCACAAACCACACTCTAGATCTAGGTGTGTCTATATCACAAAAAACACTCTAGATGTCTTAGCTATGAGCTAAGCATCTCTATTTATAGCTTTAACGGTTTCCCAAACCTTCTAGGAATCTCTTTCGTTATCTAGGAATAATTCCTTTTCTAAGTATATATTTCCTTAATATTACCTTGTCTAGGAAATATTGCTTTTCTAGGTATATTTCCTTATCTAAGAATATTACATTGTCTAGGAAATATTCCATTTCTAGGTATATTTCCTTATTTAGGAATACTTCCTTATCTAAGAATACTTCCTTAAATCAATAATTCCTCATAAATTACAATTCTATCCTCAATTCGTCTTGAGGATCACTAGTTCCCAGAGAGAGGAAGATACACATGTATCAATTTGATTTTCAACTTCCCAGAAACCTTCATAGATTAACTTCATATCTTCTCCATTGTCAAGCTTAATAATGAAAAAACCTTTTCCAATCGGAATAAACTTACAATTACCCTTGAGTTTCCATTGACTTCTTAAACATGATTCAGCCACCGATAATTTCAACTTGACTAAATCTAAACGACCTATTAAACTGAATCCCCATTCATTCAAACTCTCATAAATCAATTTATCAGAAATATAAACAGTTTTCGAAGAATTACTTGAAACAAAAGTATTTCCAGATATGATATTTCAATCAGAATCCGATTGAAAATTAAAAGTTTTCGACATTTTTCCGTCAGATTTAAATGCTAAAATCCACAGATGTTGTGTAAGGAAAACATCTGAAGAAATTACTATCAATCTAAACTTCAATCCGTACCTGAATTAGTGATGAAGAAGCTCCGAAAACAAAAAATCTGAAAAAATTAAATTTCCCGATTCGGTCGCCGAGTTGCAGAGCTCAACTCAGTCCATTTGTGCCTATCTTACTCTGTGGTTTTGTTTATAGTTGAAGCATATGTAGCTAGTGGTCCTAAACTGGTAAAACCAACTGAGATAACACCTTACATAATTCTGATTCAATATTATATTTTCCTTCCTTGTGATTAGTTTTGATTTAAAAAAATCCATGTACTATAGAATCCATGTGGAACCATAAATGTATACATATCCGTTTTTCTTCTCTTTTTGCCCACTTGGTGCGTACGGTATTATGTAATTCGCCAACTAGTGTGGTTTGTTCTTTATTTTCTTCAAAAACGTTTTCTTCCTGAAATAACAATATGAGTTGCTCTCAACTCTCAAGAAATCTATGGAACTCAACCTAACACATGTAATTTCAGAGAGTAATGCTAGTGCACTAGTTGAAAAGATTTCGCTACAAGACTTCAATGGCCTCAGTATTGCTACAGATATTAGTTAAAGAACTTAATATCCTTAACTTAGCAATGCATGTTTATGAGAGTGTATTTGTGGATCAATTGGGGTGTTCCTTCCTTTGTTAAATTTCTATGGCTTAACATTATATCATCTGTGGAAATTTGAGAGTAATATACAATATATACTAATGTCTTCTCTGTGTTAAATTTTTATGGCCTCAACACTTTGTATAATTTGTTTATCTTCTCCGTGCTATGTACAGAGAGTGCCCCCTCTTTTGGATTAAAGAAGAAAAACAAGTGATAATTACAATGCGACAGAGAGTGACTATTTCTGTTTTGTCTCTCATCATATGCACGTTTTTGTTCATTTAGTTTGTAAAGTGGTTCAAATTTTTGTAGTAATATACAGTATGTACTAATGTATTTTGAACATCGCTGTCTTTTGAACCTCGTTCTCTTTTCATGATTCTGCATTGTTGATATGTTACGACTCTTAATTAATCTTTGTTAATCAGCTTTGATATGTAGCGTATAAAGACATTTTGATGTTTATTTGGTGATCTTAGGACGTATTCCATAATTGTAGATGATGATTGAAGAAGAAGGTCATATGAAGAGATTTTTATGATGATACTCTTATACGAAGAACAAGGTTACGTGAAGAACATGGAATTATGCTGGGATTCATCGACAATTTTGAAAAGAATAGAACTTTTGTTTCTTGAGACTACAAATGGCTTTGTGCCTAGAAGGATGCTTTTGTTTGTTCATTTTCCCCTTACTAGATTGGCAGTACCATTGGGTACATATTTAGATAGGCTGGCTCTTATTTGTTGTGTTGTTGCAAGTTTTTTTTTTTCTGAAGCATTTTTTGTATGCACAGTCAAGGTACTAGTAACCAGAAAGTCCAGAACATAGAAAAAAAAAACGGTCACACCCGCCACCCTATCCGACCCGACCCGCCAATTGATGGGTCGGGTAGGATCTTACCCGCTTAGTGGCGGATATAAATTTCTTACCCGCCAGTCAGCGGGTAGAGTGGAGAAATAGGCCATATCCTACCCACCCTACCCGTTGTGCAGCCCTACCTAGAATATCCTTTCGAGATACACTAGTCTTGTCGGACTCATCATATGGACACAGTTCATTCCTAGCACATCTTTGCAAGATATACTAGTCAAAGACAAGTGAGCCAAAGTCTCGCAGAGATAATAATCGGGCGTAGAAATCCCTTTCTCTCTCTTCATGACGAGTCATAGCTAATCGCAGAGAAATTCAGATCCGTTAAGAGAATCTTCGTAGAGATTTTTGTTAGAGCATTGCTCGGTTAAACCCACCAAGCGTTGGTATGTCAAGTTTGGTTGTCAAATTTTAGTGAATCAAAACTCATGTTAAGAGTCGCTTGATTATGTACTAGATTTAAACTTCGTACAGGTTAGCTTGAAAGTATTAGGATATGAGACATTACAAGTATTGCAAAGTGTTGAAGATGTGAAGAAGCAAGGAGCTACAACAACAACAATCATCCTTCCACTCGAGGTTAGTGATATTTGACTTGAACTGTTTCATTCCCTAACGTATCCTTCAAGTCGTGCATATTGAAAACATAACTGCGAAGCATATATGAACTCTAGATATACATAGTATTAAGGAATACAATACGAGGTTTATTGCTTAACCATTAAAATTTGTAGATAAGACATCACCATAATTATTTGAATGTTATTGTGATTATGTATGGGTATGAGGTGAGGATTTCATCCTAGGGAACAATGTTTACATGTGTTCTAAGGAAGTAAGTTCATAAACTTGTTTGTGAACCGAAAAGGAAATTGCCAGGAGTTATTGGTTTTGTTATTCATTGCATATCTTATGAACAACCAATATGTGTGATAGAGTATAACCGCTCACAACTTGTTGTGTTCTTGATAGAACTATTCACAAAGTCCTGACTTATGTATTGGTATAACTTTTATTAGTAAAACCAATCTTAAGTAATCACCTATGGTATGATCGGATTATGTCTGACCTTGGGGAAAGGGAACCGATCCTTGTAAGGGAAAGGGAACCGATCCTAGTAAGGGAAAGGGAACCGATCCTTGTAAGGGAAAGGGAACCGATCCTAGTAATGGAAAGGGAACCGATCCTTGTAAGGGGTGCAGTACATCAAGGGGGAACGATCCTTGTATGGGGTGCAGAAAGGTTTATAGCAGAAAAGGGAACCGATCCTATGGACATGTGCAACACATATAAGTTAGATACCATATATATATGTGGGGAACCGATCCTAGTACCTAGTCAACCGAATCTTTGGGAATCTAGTATGACTATGCGTAGTACTCACATGGAGGTAGAACCAAAACTTGTTTTGGTAGAACCGTTAAACCCATGATTGTGATTGAATGTTGGTTTGATCAATCACATAGTTCTTGAAAGTGAGATGAACCAATTCTAAACTTGTTTGGAAGTGTGGCAAATCGGTTTCAAGGTTGTAAGTGTGAAAGAGAACTTACAAAGTAAAGATGTCGACAAACTTTGAATACGTGATGTGAATGTTTATTTCTATAATTGTTCAAAGATATTCCTTAAATGCTAAGGGAAGAGAATACCAGGATCGAAACATAAGTAAGTTAAGAATCTTTTAATTAAGGTTATTAATTTCATTTTGTAGGGAAATTACATAATTAGTAATGTGCATTTACTAATTAGATTTTCTGAGAGATTTCGATCGTTATTTTTGGACAGAGCGTTTCCAGGAATTATGGAAACCGAATTTGTGCTTTAATGAATATCTTGAGAATATTTTCGGTTTTGGAAATTCCTTGGTGTCCAAACTTCCTTGTCTATAAATACACGAAGTTTGCCTTTCTAGCAAACTAATCCTTCGTAACAACAGATTTACTCTTTTGTTGTTGTTACTGGTGTAGCCGCCTATCGGAGATGAGAGTAATCTAATTAGGTGAAATCTTTTACGGTCGCTCAGTTTAAAGTCTTCTTTGGGATTGAGAAGCTCTAGCGCGACCCGTTGGTGGAAAACTAGATAATTGCGGTTTACCTTTGTTTTCGATTGATTTGATTGACTAACGGTGGTTGAAATCTGATTGCACCTAGTTTGTTTATTCTTGATAATCTTCTCTTCTGATATAAGATTCACTCAAACTAGTTCAGAATTTCGACAGGGATCTTTAGACTGTTGTTAGATCTAAAGACGATCTTGTGATAATCCATTGTTAACAGACTCCGTTCTGTACGTGATTGATCACAAGAGATTCAAGTGATTGTGTGCAGGTTTTTATTGAATATTTAAGAATATTTGAAGACAAAGAAGATACTGAAGATCTGACTTGGGTTTTACAATATTTGGTGTGCACAATACTTGTTTCGGTAAAAGAGGATCCAATTAATAATCGGTTTATCCTTGTGGTAGATTGGATTGATTAATTTAGTAGATCGGCATCAACACGGTTCTTCGGATTAAAGGTGTTGTTGTCTTAATTTTAATCGATTACCTTTGGGTGATTGAACATAAGATAGATCTAGACCTGACGAAGGAGTTTATGTTGAGATAAACGGAAGAGCCTTTGTCCGAATCATATCACTTGGTTGAATAGAGTTGATACCAAACATATTTCTTGTTCCTTTACTTTTTGGAATACTAACCAAAGGGATTGATCCAATTACGTGACTTATTTATACGTTGGAGGCATGGGAATACAGACGGAACTAGGTGAACTATAGGGTTAGTTACTTGGTCTCAACTATATGAAGTTAGTGTAATTTTGTGTAGCGGCTTAATCCTGAGAGTATTCAATTCTGGACCAGGTCCCGGGATTTTTTTGCATTTGCAGTTTTCCTCGTCAACAAAATCTTGTTGTGTCATTTACTTTTATTTTCCGCATTATAATTGTTTTATTATAATTAAAGTAAATTACACAAACGTTAATTCCTATTTACTTGATAAGAAATCCTATTGTGTTTGGATAAGTCCGAACCTTTTTATTAAGTAAACATACTTCGTTGTTGTATTGTCTCAATCTCATATCCATAGACGATCACACGAAGTATGAACCGATTAGTTTTATTGTCTCGACTCAGTCCATAGACAATCACTTTCGGAGAAAGGACATAGGTAGGAAATGTTTTATTTTGAGGTATATTTGGGTACCCTTGCCTTTTCAATTTTGATCCGTCTTCAAAATCTCGGAGAGATTCAAATCTCTCTTCAAAATCTCGGAGAGATTCAAATCTATCCACAAAATCTCAAAGAGATTCACATCTCTTCTCAAAATCCCAAAGAGATTCACATCTATCCACAAAATCTCAAAGAGATTCATATCTCTCCTCAAAATCCCGGAGAGATTCATATTTCTCCTCGAAATCCCAGAGAGATTCACATCTCTCCATAAACTCTCAGAGATACAAATCTCTCGGGAAATCTCAGAGCCGAATATTTCCCATGATAGGTACGAGCCCCATATAGGAATCCAGTCTCCTTTTCAGACTCTCCAAACGAATTCTGAGGCATCCCATGCCTTTGCACGTGACTCATCCTAGTCATTATTACAAATCGGAGAATATCTCTCTATCTTGGCCAGCTCGGCCAAAGAGAATATTTATGTTTCTCAACACATCATCATAAAGGATTACTCAGCTTCACACAAATGGGGGGATAATAATTAGGGTTTTGGTCTGGCGGTCTACGACATGTGTGAGAAATATCCGGCTTATTTCTCACCGCGGAAGAGAATAAAGGCGGTGGAATAATGAGATAAACTCAACCTAGTTTATTTCTATCTATTCCTGAAGAGACGGGAAAATTGCTCCGCACGGCACGGAAAGCAATCCTTATCTTCACAGACCTGAGATTAGAGAATTCAGCTATAAATAGGTCCTATATTTATCTAATCTAACATATATCTTTCTCATAACCTCTCAGAGCAATTCTTCTTCAAACCCTAGGATTCTTTATCGCTATTCGTCTGCTTCCCTCCCTAAGACCAGCCCTAAAAGTCTTCCCTATGGCTGAAGAAGCCTTTGAACGGGCATTGTGCGTGGTTTAGGCGAAGACTGTTCGTCCTCAACCTCTGGTAACTCACTTTCAGAAACCCTAGAATCTCACTTCTAACCTCTCTCAGATTTTAGGTAACTACATTTTGGCGACCACAGTGGGAGGTTGTTCAATCAGTTACAGATCTCAATCATGGTAACTATTAGGAAGGGAGTCGATTCCACCAATCCAAACACAAAAATGTTTCATTGATTCAGTATCTGTAAATCCATTACAGACTTTGTCGAGAGAGTTATCCCTACCAGTGCTTTCTCTTTCTTTCGAGTTTGACCTTAGTGAATAGGTTAGTGCGTCCCATATCACCTGGATCTCTTCCTACATAAATGTCCCATTAACATACTTCCACAAAAAACCTACCACCAACCCTAAAAACGTTGGCTAAAGACCCGAGAACTACTGGAGACCCAACAAAATATTGAAAAATCTCAGATCGATATACATACTTATTTGAAAACGCCTTAAAAGTTACCAACATGGATAGATCCAATGAATATACATCGAGTACACGTTCCCTGGATAAGGAATACTAAAAACTGTTGGGAATAGCACGGACGGATCCAGTCTGTCCGTAATCGGCCTCACCGGAGAAGATGTAGCTCATTAAGAACACTACAGAGTAAAGGAGCAACCATCCAGCTGGACCCATCTCTCTCCAGGACCAGATGGTGATCTAAACTTGGAGATTCTGACGAATATTTGCTCCAAAATTCGTTTAGGTCAAGAGCCCTCAACCTGATCACAGGTGACTCAGGAAGTTTACTTCACTTTACTATTTTACTTATAACTCTTTCATTTTGTATCATATTGACCTAGTTCTTTTTTTGTCGGATTTTTCTTTTCGTCGTTTACAGGATAAACTTAGCGAAAACTTGGAAAGGTTCCAAAAAATTCGTGGCCTACACAAAAGCTTTGCAGATCCACATAAGGTCATAAATCGCCAGCCAAGATGCATCTTGTCGTTGTCTTGTTTCATAGGATCATGACCAGAACACGACAAAGTATAAGATGAGACTATCTTCCAAGACATTGCTCGGCCAAAGCTCATACTTATCTGAAGATTTAAAGCCGTCGGTCAATATGTTATTTCAACACCTGTCCCATCAGAAAGAAATGGAGTCATAGCAATTGTATGACCAAGTCTCAATGAGCCTCCACCCAGATACACCAATGATTATCCAATATCATTTTCCGATGGGACCTCAATTCACCCAAGAAGGAGAAAGAGAATATCTTCGCACCTGAACCTACCAATTGATACGAAATCCAAAGTGAGGCCAACAATTCAGATAAAATTCTGATTACTCGACATACACCTACAACCAGTTACTATCACTGAAGTAAAACAAGAAAAGGATCCGAGACCATAGATTTAGGATACGCGTTACTCATGCAGACGCATACCAGCAGTTCCCTCAGTCAAAGTATCTTCTATCGAGAAAATCCACTTGAAAGGTTATCCACGAGTCAGGTTCAAACGCGATGAGAGAAGGACAAGATATGACGATCACTAACAACTTTATCTTTTCCACAAAGACACATGCGGTAGTATCTCGACATGACTCACCACAGACGTCTCCAACCCACAAATTATCGTTTTCCCGCCTTAAAGACTCAATCTCGTATGCTACAAGGGTCTTACTCCATTTTCCAAGCGTCCCGAGTCAATGGGAATCCTTAGTCTTATATCAAACTGGGGACTAATGAGGAATCATACATCACACACCTTCATGGCCAACAGAAGGTGGCCCAGACATTCAGTTTTCAGATAACAGATTTAAAAACAATCAATGCAAGAGTCTCTAAATATATGGATACATCAAAACCGTTCAACTCCTCAAAACCACTTCATAACCTATTATTACTTGGGACTATGAAAATAGAGATCGGACTTTAAAATCGTGAACGGGACTTATCTCGAGAAATCTCGCATCCCTCTCTGGTCTCGTCGAATTCTTCTCCGTCGCATTTGTACTTAGCAATTGCAACCATGTCTCGGATCCTGACTGAAGATAAGATATTTTAGGGTTTTATACGCGTGCACCAGAACTATATCAAGTACAAGAAGCATTAAAATTATCTCTCAATAATAAACACATGCAGGAGTGAACTAGGGTTTACAGTCGGTTTGAAGAGTATTCTACAGTTTCCACTCTACACAGACGCGACTCATAACTTAGTCAGATAACTCTACAAATTAAGAAAAATGGGTAGAGAATTTGACAACGCCATTTATAAAAGTATTCGTCCATGTCTCTCCTACCATGTGTTAAAATGTCATGATATTTCAATACACAATCCAAGAGATATCATCAAAACACTTGAAGGAATTGTTGCTAAATATATCTGGATTCCAAGTTCAACTTAATATGAACATATCACCAGAAAAACAAGCTCCAAATCATAATTTTTCTCCAACAGATGAAGGTTGGGTCTTTTCTATTTGATAGTTTGGATCAACCACTGAAATCGGACGACAAACGAAGTTTTTACAGCCTCTGGATTCAGGATCCCGCAAGGAAGGAACTTCTATTACGAATTTAACTTAGGGTTTTCACCTACTCTCATACACGACAGAGAAATATAGGGTTTGCATCAAGCTCGAACTCATGAGGGTCCCATTCCCTTACCAGATGCATATGGAAAAGGTTCAGAGAGAGAAAATATCAACCCTAGAGAAATCTTCCGACAGAGCCCCCTAGAGAAAATCTATTTCTTCATGTTCTGCTGCTTCACTTGGCTTCTGCATCTCGAGCCACCTTCTTAACATGTCCCATCTCTTCATTTACCATGCTTCATTCCAGATTAAGAAACTCTCTAAAAAAAGAGGACGTGAACTCAACTCACCCTGACGAATCCTAACAGAATTGAGCCACTCTCGCAACCACCTCACATTGAAAGCAAAGATTCTCACGGGTTGTCACCAAGTTTCCCAGGTTTACAAAATCATCAGAAGAAAGACCGTTCAGATTTATCATTCTCATGATATAATCCATCGGTAAGTGTCTCATCAGAAGTCAAGACATGGGTTCTGTGAAATTACCCTCATGTCGGCCAGTTGTCTCTACACCCGATTCTCTTTCTGAAATCCCTTTGAAATTTTTGAATCCCGCATCATCCGAATTCTACCAAGATCTAACTCGTTATCACCATAAAGAGTACTCTACAAACAAAGAAAATATCAGATAAGGCTGCAAATTTCAAATTACATAAGTTAAAATCAAGGGAGCAACAACACAGGACTAGGGTTTGATTTACATTAGGACCGTCCTTTCCTCCCTAAAACCTTGTCCTCCTACAATCCCTTTAAGCCTTATCTTCTCCTAGTCCCTTAAAGCATACCCTCATACCTAGAGTCTTGTACTTATCAAGAAATCCATCTCACATCTCATGAGATACTCGTGGATTTGTTTGGGTCCACACTTTAACAAGGGATCAAGCAAAATACGTTTTCTGGAAACCAAAGAGTAAAAACGAATAATCATACCATGGACGTGTCTCTGGCCTAAGAATAAAAAATTCACGACCTAAAGCAATCTAAGGAAGGGTAGTGAAGTCATAATACTCCAAGGGGTTGTGCTTGAAGCAAGAGAACGCTTTAAGAATCCAACTGAAACAAGGATTCCTTTGGTAATTCATATTGATGAACATTGCAGCGCAAAGACTTGAAAACTGATGACAATTCATAAGGAATTTCAGGGTACTTTCTGAAGGAAATGTGTTCCTCTATGTCCTCCCAACAACATACCAAAAGGCGCTTCAAACAGACAAACGAGCTAGGAGATATGGTCCCAACACCGAAGTAAGTGCAATCTGAAAACTCCTGAAATTTTGTACGAGATTTCTGAAGTCAAAAGTATGCATGGATTTGATTGACCAAACAAACTCGGAATAAAGTCATTCTTTTTGCTTTATAAATCCTATCTTATTTTCTTTCAAAGTTGAGGATGGGAGCTCAAATCGGAGTCCATATAAAGATTTTACATCCATTCTCCCTAAGTGTCTCAAATCTGAAGTTTTATGACGAATACCTAAACAAAGAGAATCCTTGACAAATATGACTACTTCTATTGATTTGATGGTCGAATAAGTATTCATAAGAGATGATTGAATAAATCTGATCAAGTTCTTATCCACTCATGTTATACCCATATACACATTTTTCCAATTAGATTTCAAGTCAAGCAAAGAAAGGAGTTTCAGGAAAAAACAGAAGAGTTCGGCTCAAAAATGGGATTTCAGTACGAATAGGATTTGTCAACGAAGTATGGTCCAATCTCCATAACTAGTACACGCCCAAAAAAATAGTAAAATAGTTATCTTTTCAATCATATCTCAAAAGGGTATCTCTCAAGCAAAAGGAAAAGGAATTAGAGAAAAAAAGAGGAAATTAAGGCAATTTGGCTCAGGTAAGGAAACCTAGGCTTTTCCTCCTTCAAAAAATTCCTCCAAGCCGTGGCCACGACCTTCCCCACTCGTGTAAAAATACTTTCCAAGACCAATGGTACGTCATCCATTTCCCTCAGATATTTTGAGAAGAGAAAGTTGAAAAGAGAATTAGGGTTTTGACCAAAAAGCCCTAATTTCAAGAGTTCGACAAAGAAAGGGATTTCTCCAAAAAAGGAAAGATCCAAGCCCCTCACACGATCAAGGATGCTTCTATAGAGTATTGGGACGTCACATATTCTCTCGGAATTTTTTGGAAGAAGAAAATTAAAAGATAATTTGGGTTTTGACGAAATAACCCTAATTCTCGAAAGATGGATGAAAATTGGATTTTTCTTCTTATAACAGGGAGCCGAGCCTCTCCCCATTATATTGGAAGATTATATACACCTCTTTCAACCATTTTTTGTCTCATCACAATTCATAAAAAATGAGCTCATAAGTCATTTTGAGCGAAATATCCTTATTTCACAATTTTAAGTATTTTCAAAGAAGAACGCCCTAATACATCCAGAGACCGACCAAGCTCTCATATACTCATTCCAAAGGACTCATACACGTGATTATTAAGTTCTATAAGTGTTCAAAGAGTAACGATATTGAAACGGAATCCAGAGAGGTATAATTTCATAAAAAATAAAGGGAATCTAGCTCAAAACGGGAAATTCGAGTTCATGATTTCCAAAAGCAGAAATAGAAACACACCAATCTCTCTTTCAAGACGTGACTATGCATAGGGAATATACATACCTCTCATGCCAAAAAAAATCAAGCTCATAGTAGTTTTTGATGAAAATACCCTTAGTTTCAAAAATATGTATTTTCTCTAATAAAGAGGAGTCTGATTGGTACAAGGAATTAAACAAGCTCTCATCACACAAGGTGCCATACCCACAAGATAGATGCACACCTTCCAAGCCTCGTCAAGACTCTCCAGAGTGTCTGAAGGAGTCAGACGCAAAATTAGGGTTTAGGTACAGTATAAGCCTGAATTCAGAATTTACATGGGATAGGTACTCTGTAACTTCAAAAGTAAGTGTTTATCTTTTATGACGGACCTTCACCAACATCAAGGCCATACAGGAACCGTTCAAAAATTCTCTCTTCCCCACATACTCTCTTATACAAACTCAGAATCTCAAGGATGCACAAAGAGAGAAAATTAGGGTTTTTGGCCAAGTAAACCCTAATTAACAAATTTCATTCGTTCAAGACAGAAATTTTGTCTCACCAAGACTTCATTGTCATGTCATTAACGTCCAACACAAAATCCCAAGAAGTTCCAAGGTCGAGAATCGATTCCAAGATAAGAGTCATAATAATCGAATGCTTAACATCAATTCGGGGATTTCGCAAGTCTAAAAGGACGAACGAATCGTAATTGCATACTAATGATTTGTTTCCATCTATATACTCATCATAGAACAATCAAGGTTCTACTCTGAGTAAGGGACTTAATATAGATAGTGAAATTAAGTGTCATTTCAATCCTATAAACAGAATTCAACTCTCATGGGAAATATTAAGCCCTTGGTCCTCAAGGCACTCATAGCCACGATTTCTAGTATACGTCCCCCAGAGACACTACTGGTCGTAATTTCGTGATTCCTAGAACACATCCCCGACGAGATAATGCTGGTCACGTAGGTTCTGTAGAGCGTAAAACGTCCACGACGGATTATGAACCAGAACATCCACAATTCCAGCATGTCTCCGCGAGACGCAGCTGATTGTGATGCCATGATTCCTAGTATACATCCTCGACGAGATACTGCTGGTCATGTAGGCTTTGTAGATGCGTAAAGACGTCCACGACGGACTTATGACCCAGAGCGGAGATATGCATGTCTCCTGTAAGAACGAGTCATCCTATTTGATATCAAGGACTGATTCCTAGTACATCATTGCGGGATACACTGGTCATGTCTACTTTAGGCTCTGAATCGACTTACCGAGGCCTTCGAATAGTTCCTAGTACATCACCACGAGATACACTGGCTATTCTGCCTCCGGGCCCTTTCGACAGACTCCTAGAACATCCTTTCGAGATGCATTGATCTTGTCGGCCCCATCATATGGACATAATTGATTCGTAGCACATTTCTGCAAGATATGCTGTCAAAAGACAAGTGAGCCAAAGTCTCGCAGAGATATTAATCGGGCGTAGAAAGCCCTTTCTCTCTCTTCATGACCAGTCCCAGCTGACTATAGAGAGATTCAGATCCGTTAAGAGAATCTTCGTAGAGATTTTGATCCGTCTTCAAAATCTCGGAGAGATTTAAATCTTTCTTCAAAATCTCGAAGAGATTCACATTTCACTACAAAATCTCGGAGGGATTCAAATCTATCTGCAAAATCTCGGAGAGATTCAAATTTTTCCATAAAATCTCAAAGAGATTATCATCTCTTCTCAAAATCTCGGAGAGATTCAAATCTCTCTGTAAAATCTCGAAGAGATTCAAATATCTCCACAAAATCTCAAAGATATTCTCATCTCTTTTCAAAAATCCCGGAGAGATTCACATCTCTCCACAAAATCATAAAGAGATTCACATCTCTCCTCAAAATCCCGGAGAGATTCACATCTCTCCTCGAAATACCAAAGAGTTTCACATCTCTCCACAAACTCTGAGAGAGATTCAAATCTCTCGGGAAATCTTAGAACCGAATATTTCCCATGATAGGAACGAGCCCCATGTAGGAATCAAGTCTCCTTTTCAGACTCCCCACACGAATTCTGAGGCATCCCATGCCTTTTCACATGACTCATCTTAGTCATTCTTACAAATCGGAGAATATCTCTCTATCTTGATGTTGATGGTGGATTTTAGTTCAGGGCTAAAATTGTGAAATCAATTTTAATATGCTGACATCCTGCAAAGGACAAATCCATTTGATAAGCAATGAGCGCAGAAAACCTCTCGCTTTATTTATTTGAAGCAATTCGATAAATACACAAGATTCACCCAGAATGGTGCATGTAGCAACAATCCCAAATATTCTGTGAATTTATAGCATTATCAATTAATGCATAATTAGCCTAGTGTTTCCTTTGCTATTCCTAGCCGATCTCTCATTATTAGCATGACATGACGACTAAATGTTCACTCTCAGCAGAGTAACACGAATCTCCAAGTGCCAATTTTGAGACATGCACGAAATACCCGTACAGGCTACTCTCTGACAAAGAGAATTTCGAGTCGACGCACTTTCAGCTTGATCGAACGCATTTAATTTCCTTAAGGAAAATCTGGACCGTTCATATCAGTCTCAAAAACGATCGCGGCCACACAAGTTGGTCGCGCACTTTAACAAGCCTAGACAAACCCTGACAAGAGTAGGCGATCATCGTGATGACCACCGGTGGGCCCGCTTATGCCCTAGCCGGTCGAACATCACACGAACTCCTCCCAGCACGTCAAACTCTAGCCCTAAAATAGGGTGGTTGCGCTGCTTTGGAAGAATCTCGACGAGCTTGGACTGTTCAAGGAAGTCTTAAAATCATCACGACCGTCCAAATTCACCAGCCTGGTTGGACGGCTTAGATCATCACGTGAATGATCAGTAAAGCGCTAATACACACGTTGGCGGGCCCACTTTGTCCGTACCTGATCGTCTTGCTCACGGCATGGTCATGGAACCATGAACGTTTGCCCATAACATGATGGGCGTGAGGCTTCTCGAGGGTCACGGAAATTCCACTAGCATATTAAATTGATCTCAACCATCCAACTTAATCAGCATGTTTGGATGGCTTAGATCGCGCCTAAGACCATCAGGGAGGTGCACATATGTTCACTGTCAGCCCAACATGGGCCCCAAACGATCAACCTCTCCAAAGGAGAATCATAGCTTGCCAAACCGATTGGCCAAAGTCACGCGTGCGTGACCGTTTTAAAACCCTAATTAGGGTTTGCGGCGCTGCATAACTGTCGCAGTTCGATCGCGTCCATCTATCTTTGCCAACCTAAACAGAGGGTGTAGATATAAACTTAATAGGTACCAAGAGTATCAACGTGATCACCGTGGGCCCACCTATATGTGTGAGTGATCGGCCCAGGCCAACCATGGCCGAGCGCCTCGAAACGCACGCCCAAAGGTGGCATGTCACGCGGCTTCCCAATCCTTTGCGGCAATGGATTTCTATCGCAAATCGATCACGGCCACTCATCTTCGCCAGTCAACTTGAGTGGCCTAGATCAAGCCTTCATGGGACAGAGAGGTATAGATGTGCACAACAACGGACCGTCTCCATGCACGAACAATCGGTCCCACCAAAATTGGCGCCCATGAGTAGTTTCGGTCAAGCCAAAGAGGGATGCTTGCGTACCTCTTAGGAAACCTAGGATTCCATCAACGGTGGAAAATAAGTGCCGCAAACCATCTCGTCCGTCCAACTTCGCTAGCTTGGTCGGACAACTTAGGTTAAGAACTAGGCGACCAATGAAACACCTCGATGATCACCGTCCGCCACTCTTCCACAGGGAGTGATCGACCATGAGATAGATCTCCCATGCGGTCTCCAAACATCACCCGAATATGGTTGGGCGTGATGCTATTTTAAGACGCTTAATCCGCGACTTATTCGGTTAAGCTTTAAAACAGCGATGCTTCATACATATTGATTGTTTTCAATGCATTACATGCATCGAGCATACACGATATTTCATGAATATCAATTTCTTAAATAACTTAGTTATTTAACCTAATAGCATCACGTGTTATTTCTTGCGGAGGGTCCCACGACTCGACCCACTCATTCGAGACATCAAACATGTCACAAACTGGGGGATACTTACTGGGGTATTGGTCTGGCGGTTTACAGCGTGCGGCGTGCAACACGCCAATTTACAAGAACGTGTCAGGAGGCATAAACGGTTAAGATGATGAGGGAAGTGGGCTAAGACGTGATCGTGCAATCACCTATATGAACCCACTACTCCATCACTCAACTTCCTCCACTTCCTACGAGATGAGTGTTTGCGCTCAATGACTTTTATAAATAGTTCCTTCGCCTATTTCCAAACAACACGAAATAAAACACAGAAAAACCAAGTGTTGTCATCCGTATCCATAAAACATCCAGATCTGATTGCTTACATTATTGCAAGCCAGTTCATCATTCTGATACAAGTCATAATCAACCAACACCTTCACAATCTCAACACCTTCTTCGTTTGCCTCCCTAAGATCAACCCCATCTCATTCACTTTGTGACCGAAGCAAGTCTGGAACGACCATTTCTTGGTTTAGGCCAGAATTGTATAGATTGATCTCTCGAATCAGAAAGCACTCACGTACAATGTATTTGTTAGGGTTTAGATTCATTTCTCATTCACACACACCCAAAATTACCAAAACTAGCAGAAATAGTTTTCACCCATAAATACTTGGCCATCTCGGCTAAAGATAATATTTCTCTTTCTCAACACATCATCACAAAGGCTTACTCAACTTCACACAAATGGGAGGATAAGAATTAGGGTTTTGGTCTGGCGGTCTCTGGCACGTGTGAGAAATACCTGGCTTATTCTCACCACGGAAAAGAGTAAAGGCGGTGGAATAATGAGATAAACTCAACCTATTTTATTTCTATCTAGTCCTGAAGAGATGGGAGAATTGCTCTGCACGGCACGGAAAGCAATTTTTATCTTCACCGACCTGAAATTAGAGAATTCAGCTATAAAAAGGTCCTCTATTTATCTAAGCTAACACAGATCTTTCTCATAACCTCTCAGAGCGATTCTTCTTCAAACCCTAGAATTCTATGATCTCTCTTCGTCTGCTTCCCTCTCTAAGACCATCCCTAAAACTCTTCCATGTGCCTGAAGCATCCTTTGAACGGGCATTGTGCGTGGTTTAGGTGAAGACTGTTCGTGCTCAACCTCTGGTAACTCACTTTCAGAAACCCTAGAATCTCACTTCTAACCTCTCTCAGGTTTTAGGTAACTACACCCGAACCCGGCATTAACCCAACCATAGCAACTTACAAATCATATGGAAATATATGCGACATAACTACGCAACATGGAAAGAAACCACTCGTGCATGGGAAACAAGTTCAGAACAAAACTCATCTCATGCAGAATCACCGGATACGGAAGAATGTTGCGGCGATCAGGACGATCCCATTAAACTGTGATGTAGTTGGAAGTAAGATACCTCGAAAGTTCGTCATGTCGGTATTTAGAACCTTTGACGGGATATGATATTCACTAGAGTAGATCATAGAATACAATCAAATTTTCCTTTAATATTAACAGAATCAAGTCATCTTGTGTCAGTATTTCCAAGCAAGCATAACTGGAGGAGCCCTACAATGATGCTACCAGATAACACCATTATCGGTTAGAACCTTCATCGATCTTAAATTGAAGTTCCTTACACAATCTCGTACATATCACTATCAGTAATTCCGTTCAAGGATCGTGTTAGAGCACTTTTATGTCAAGTTTGGTTGTTATATTTTAGTACAAAAACTCAAGTTCACTTTGATTAGATTACTAGAGTCAACTTCATTAGGTTAAACTAGGAAGTCTAGAAATGTTGAGACATACCAGTATCATTCTGAAGAACCTGAAAACGTATCGACATCGAAGAACACATCATCCTTCAGTTCGATGTTAGTAATACAAGAATTGACGTGTTTCAATTTCTATCTATGTTACTTTCAAGTCTTTTAGATTGAAAACATAATATAAGTGAAGTTATATATATGAAACTCTAGTATTAGAGACTTTATCATTTTAATATGATCAAAGTGTCAAGGGAAAATATACAAGTTGTGTCACAACTTTTATATATTGAATTACGAAGTATAACGCTTATCTTTTGAACTTCGTAACTGCGACATAAACATTCATCTTTGTAATTTGTTACTAGATTGTGTAATGAAAATAGGATTGATTCTATGCCTAGAAAACTATGTTTAACTACACGAGTTTAAGGAAGTAAACTTACGGAACTTGTTACGTAGTTGAAAGGAATCAATGGGATTGGTGGTAAGATACCTATGGGTATCTATAGCAGGACCGATCCCTATTCGGGCTCTCTTGCAGGACCGTCCCAATATCAAAACTTATATTTCTGGTGTTACATATACTTTATGGTTCTGTGAATATCATAATATGGTTGCTATTAAGGAAAGTTTAAGATGTCAACATAGTGAGTAATTTGAATATGAGTTAAGATCTTATAGTTTATTGTTCAAAGATATTCTTTGATACTCAAGGTGAGATCCCAAAACCGAAATTTTTGAGAATTTTTTTATTAAGATTTTCAAATTTATATGTTTTATCTTTCCAGCAAGCAAAACATATCTTTGGAAGATATATTAGTAAAATATACTTGTATGCTATCTAATATTGAGTTGTTATCCATGAGGAAATTCGGTATATTAGTTGGAATTAGAAAAAAAAACAAAAATTGGTGTTTATTGCATATCTTTAGAAAAAAAATAATAATATCTTTAGATATTTTTGTTTATGGAAATTCCTCGGTGTCCAATCTATCTTGGTCTATAAATAGTGAAGTTTTTTCTTCTTGCAAACTTATCCTGATACAGGTACTTCATTTTGTAGCCACTGTACCGGACTAATCGTATTACTTGTAGTATTATCTTAGAGAGGAGAGTAACCTAATGTTGATGGTGGTTTTTAGTTCAGGCCTAACACCGTAAAATCCTATATTTATGTGCAAAAGAAGTAGAGCCAGTTAAAGCTGATGAACGCCTACGCCTCTCTCCTTACATATGTGCTGAGTAATTCAATATCTTTTTATATGAAATTTAATTAGGATAATGTTGGTGCATGTTGCAAAAATCCCAAATATTCTATGAATTCTATTTAAGCTCCTAGTTGCATTATTCACTAATGCGGAGCCTGCTGAATATCCTTTCTATGTTGTGTTCTTAGCCGGCCAATTTTCCCTAACTTGCGCCTTTCCTGACCGACTGACCTTTATCCATCTTGTCATCCGCGGGCCCCTCTTTCTTATTGACCAATCATATTGCATCTAGGCTACCTGCTCCGCTTTAAATTATTAGTGGAAGTAGGCTGGTCGACGCGTTAATTTCTTAAGAAACTAGATCTTGGCCGCCCAAGTCAGTCGTAAACTAATCACGACCACACGACTTGGAAAGCTTCATTATATAAACTAAACCATTGCAAACTCAGCTAAAAAAACGGGGGTCTAACAACTACCCAATATTTCGTTAGGCAATCTGTATGGAATAACTCCAATATAATTCTAAGAGAGTCAACTAGACAGTAAATCAAGGAAAATATATCCAAGAGTTATATCTTTGTTTCTTAATGTAATCAACAAATCAAACAGATAGAATTCGTGAGCCTGATTATTATGAGAAGCAAGTTGAACGGTACCAAAGACCAATGTTCAAGTGTCAATTAATTTCAATCAACAACCAAAGGTTGGATTTACCAATTGATTAAACTACGCACAACCTGTGATATTTCAATTATATAAACAAATATAATGCGGAAAAGAAATAACATAGACAATAGAAGTTTTGTTAACGAGGAAACCGCAAATGTAGAAAAACCCCGAGACCTAGTCCAAATTTGAACACCACACTGTATTAAGACGCTACAGACTCTAGCCTACTACAGGTTAACTTCAGACTGGAATGTAGTTGATCCCTAACCAATCTCACACTGATTAAGGTACAGTCGCGTTCCTTACGCCCTTATCCTATCTTCCTCAATAATGCTTCTCAATGGACTTGGGATTTAGTACCCAAGTCCCCATATTTCATGTTGGGTTTGGATCCCCTTTAAGGGCTTTCTAGCCCTGTTAAGGGGTAATAGTTTTCATGTATCAACAAAGGTGAACATGAACCAATTGATAATCCTGTCTTATATTCTTGAAGAACAGCCTAGAAATATCAATCACCTGACAATAACTTAACTATATGGTAGTAGAACAAGTTATTGTGGAATAACAAAGAATGAGACGAAGAGCTTTGTGACTAATTTTTATATCTTACATATCGGAGATAAATATCGAGCAAATCTTAGAGAAGATAGTACTCAACGCGATAGAACAAGTAAGATAAAACATGCAACTACAGATAAAATAGATGGGTCTGGCTTCAGAACCCCAATGAAGTCTTTAAGTCGTTAACCTATAATGGTTTTAGGAAAAACCTACGTTAAAGGAGAATCGATTCTGGTCGTAACTAGTATCACACGGGTGGTGTGGGGATTACGTTTCCCAGTTGCTAGAGTTCTCCCTTATATAGTCTTCAAATCAGGGTTTGATAACTTTGAGACAAAGCAATCAATATTCACCGTTGGATGAAACCTGATTTAAGATTCAAGATAATATATTTCCACCGTTAAATGGTCTTAGCTTGTTACATACAAATTAAATATACCTTCATTTAAATATGGGTAACGGTACCTAAACGTATATATTGAGTTGGCGTAATAACAGTTAACCGAAGTTAACCACATGAACACTTTTGTATTAACCATGTTCATATTAACACTTATAGATCAATTGATAATCAAATGAATCTAATTGTGTTTAATCATAGATTTTTCCAATTCTTTATATTCTCATAGAAGTATACAACACACAATTGAAGCAAAATCGAAATGATTCAAGAGAATCAATTAATGAACACTATAGCAATGGTTTGCAAAGATTGCATCCCTTAATTTATTAATGTATTTGTTCATGAGTATGAAATCATACTTAACTGATTTTAGAATTAACCTCATAAGTTTTCAAATGGGATGCAAACTTAAGTTCCGGAATTGATCCTTTCCGACAGTTCGCAAACGGGTACGCATACTGTCGTTCCGGACCGAACTCAGGTGAATTAGTTTGCAAACGGGTACGCAAACTTAGTTCCCGGACTTTGACAGTTAAAACCGTTCGCATACGTGTATGCATACTTGGTTCCCGGACCTGAATTTTATAACAGTTTGCATACGGGTATGCATATTGTGTTATATCCATACAATGGTTAATTGTTCTAAACTCCCATTTCAATCATTGAAACATTCTTAAAAGACGACAATAGCTGTCTCACACAAACTATTAACTTATAATAAATTTTCAAGTGATCGAATGATAAATACGAAATATTCCGAGTCTACATCAAATGAATGTCTTACACAAATCATGTAATGTGTTACAAGGCGATTTTCACATGATCATCTTTTGAATTTCTTCAAGAATAATGATGAACGTAGTTAAAGCAAAAAGCTTTCTAACACATATTTCGAGAAAGATATAAGCGAGTTAAACTCAGGTCGAAATATCAAATGTATATAATTTAAAGTCTATATAGCTATATGACTTAGTCTCAATAGGAGATAGAACATAATAGACTTCTGAGTGATATATGAGTTCAAGTCTCCACATACCTTTTGTTGATGAAGTTTCTCCAAGATCCCCTAAGTAGATCTTCTTATTCAATTGATAAACGCCGTGAAGTCTAAAGATCAACTACGCATTTTATCCTAATCCGAGACATATCTATAAGTAGACTAGAAATCAAGAATTATAGTTTTGACAACTAAACTTGACAAATAAGTTTGAGATAGCAACGCTTGCGAGTTCGACCGAGCAGTGCTCTAACAATCTCCCCCTTTGTCAATTTTAGTGAAAAAAATATCAATATATATGGATTGTAAAATAAATAAACTTTGTAGCTTCCCATCCAAATGCTTGATTTCCTTGGTTCTTCAACATTCCTTGAATTCTTCATCACTCCAAGTACTCCAGTGATTCTGAACGTGTTCAACTCAGCATCATAGTTGTTGAGGATCCGTATCCATAATAATAACAAAGCAAGTGATCTCAATTATTGTTATACAGTGTCATAGTATTATTACACATCATCACAGTTCAATTGTATCACAACTTTGAAAATAATACTATGGTGATATGTATCACTCCCCCTTAGTCAATACTTCAACTCACAATGAAAACCACTTCCCCTTACATAATGATTCGTAAACCATATGTATGTAGTGTGAACTACAAAATAATTCTCCTCCTTTTTGTCAATATAAATTGGGAAAGGTACGAAAACTAGCGGGATCATAATGAAATTCTCAAAGAGATTATTCATGACTAAAAGAGAACATATCAACTTTGTTTCGATGATTTCACATAGTCGAAACTTAGTGTATGCATCAAGGAGTCTATAAAGATACAAGATAAATCCTACAATATTCCACAGCCACACTCCCTACAAAGATTTGGCAATAAAGCATAAGTTCAATTAAGAACTCTCCTCCATAAATTGTCATTCCCGAAAGAACAAAAAGAGCGATCTTACTTTTACAAAAAAAGAAGGATTTCTTTGGACATTAACAAATCAGATGAGACATGAATTTGTATCATGTAAACTCAATTAAATTAACCACAAAGGAACCTTAATGATTAATTTAATCGGAAATTCTCAACATAAGAAAACTTACGGAGCCATACAGTACTTTCACATAAAAGTGGATCAGGGAAAGATCAATACTGCGGAATATTCAAAAGTCCATTCTATCTCTTATCAATATTTCCATAATGACATAATAGACTTAACTTTTGACATATACGGGACAATCATAGTTCACGGATGCAAACACACATATCCCATAATATTTTTTGCAATATATAAAACCAATAAAGATTAATACTGCAAAATCATCTTCTAAATAACTTAGAATTTAAATAAATAAATCTAAAACATTGCAAGATGAAAATCGTTGGCAATAGTTATGTGTAATCACAATATTTGCTATTCCGAACCCTGGTTATCATTCTTAAAACACAAGAATAAATTATCATAAGAAGTTTCCTAGACATTAAGATTCTTGAAAAATTCTTTATCGTCCCCGAACTCCTTGTCGTCAACAGAAATTGGAACATAAAGTTCGTGAAGAAAGGAGTCGATTCCAACAAACCTTCTTGACCGATGCCTAACCAGGTCCTTCTGAATTTCAAGAGTTCTTAAAACAATAGCCTTTATTTACTGAATCTCCTTCCTTGTTTCCTTCAACTCTTCAGGAACACTAGAAAACTTCTGAAGATTTGAGGGAATGGCCTTTGGTTTCTTAATATTCTTCTCTTTTTTCTTCAAAGTTGCAGAGGAAGGAGATTTATGTTTTTCCTTCATGATTGATGGCTTAACAATAATATTAACATCTTTTCCATCAGAAGATATGATGCTTGGATTCTCCATTCAAATATGGAATTGTGAGAGAAATACACAATTCAAGGTCTACAAGCAATCTTGTGATAAAAAAAGTTTTTCAGGGAAGGAAAAAGGAATGTAGGGTATGAAACCTATATACAGAGAAAGATTCATGTACGACCTATTCATAACCCTAAAGAAGGTAAAATTATCGATTTTAACCCTCTTTCAATGAACAAAAAAGGGAAAACCTTTTCAATACCTATTTATGATATGAAAAGATCAACAAAATTCTGAAAAATAAAAAGAAAAATAAGCCAAAAAAATAAAATAATCTTTTCCTAAATCTGTCCATAATAAAATTCTTCTACGGAATTCTTAATACCCTTTTTAGTATATTGTTTAGATCTTGTTCTTTACTGAAGAGGTGTATCTTTTCCTTTAGAAATTAACTTCTTCGGAGAAGTGTTGAGTTTACATACCTCAGTTGAATTCGACTTCTAAACAAGTTTAAGCTTGTTTGCTAATCGATTTGCTCTCCGTTGAAGTTTGTTAACATATCTTATTTTATGTTTGTACTTGAAACACTTAGAGAGCGCATGACCCTTAAAAGTACAATAAGAACATGTCAATGTGGAGGACGGTTCAGACACCATAGCTGAGCATGCTGCTAAACAAATTGAGGTACCTGAAACATGTGAGATAGAACTTTCAGTAGACAGGGAAAAATCCATTTTATCCTCCAAAGTAGTTGCAGAAGTTTCTCCCGGGAGAATATCAAGATTGATGTATGTATTGCCACAATTATCAAAATCCATATTTTCACCAAGGAGAGCAACACCTGACTTTTTATCTTTATTTGAATCATAGTGATCAAACATTTCATTAATAGTTGCAGCGAAACCTTTGTTCCCAATGTATTTTCTATGATTTGGACACTCATTAGCAAAATGACAAAAACCTTTCACTTGAAGCACTCTGGAATATCCTCATCACCAGTATCGACAATGTCCCTATTTTTAGGAGGGGCACGATCATGAGGTTTGACTGATGATTGATTAATGATTTTTCGTGGGTTGTAGTAATGAAGGTTCGAACTCTAAGACTTGTGAAGGTGAAGGATTTTTAGATTTATAAAAATTATATACAAAAATATTGACAAATTGGTAGAGAGGTACTGAGACTAATGATTCGGACAATCTTCATAACATAGGGCTCAATGATTTATTCTCAACAATAATTGCTCAAAACATATATGGACTCTTATTTTGCCAAAGTAGATTCTCAAAACATTGATTGTAAATGTTAAGCATGGAACATCAAATCACCTAAGCTAAGCATGACCCATCTAATCAAATAACACCCAATTTAATCAAATCATATTTCAATTAATTTTTAATGCAAAAGTCTTAAAAAGATTTAATAAAATTACCCATGTATGAAGCTCGGCTTCCTCCGTCGTCCCAGTGTTGGGGTTTAACTCATCATAGTAAAAATGCTCTCAAAATAATTTATTATGGCTCAAAAATGGTTTACAAATGATGAGAATATGAGAAATACAATAAAACCAGAGAACTACGACCCTCAGTGACAAAATAAGACTGCTGAAGCCCTGTCGCAAACGCTGTGGAAAATAAGACTGCCAGATTACGACCCACAGGTGTTAGTCGTTACTACTGTAGAAAAACGACTGATGTTGCAGGTCCGTTCTTCGCGTTCTTCATGTTCATCATCAGCAGCAGCAGCAGAAACCGAGTTTGGGAAAACTCGAATTTCTTCTTCTCTGGCTCTCCTCAGCCCCTCAGACTCTCGACAGTGAAAGAAAATATTTCGGATATTTTCTTTCCTGTTTTAGCTTTTCACGCGTTTTCTCTGGTCCATCACGCTCCAATTCGACTTATTCACGCCTCAACACTCTTCCAACGCCAGCAGAACTCCCCCATGCACACAAGAACTTCAATTTTGCTCGTGTTACAATACACGTGCTCTGTTTTGGGTGTGTGAATCATACCGAAAATTCCAGCCAAATTTGATCGATCATGTCACCCATACTATGTTCCTTAACCTATATCACATATCTATACCAAATTTCAGCCATTGAATCGACCCATAACCCCTTCATTTTGACGATCGAAATTCTGCCAGAACTGTTTAGAAATTTCCCGCCTTTTTCCAAAAAAAAAAAAGTTAAAAAAAAAGAGTTGAAAATAAAAATAAAAATTGAGACCAGACCATTTGACCAAAAGGAATAAATTCAATAAAGTCGACCACTGGTATCCTTGTATATGCCAGTTGTGTTGACCTAGAGTTAGGTTATCGACCACTGGTACCCTTGTATATGCCAGTGTGTTGATATTAGTCAGACTAGTATCTCAATCCATTAGGATAGGTTCATTTTGGCGGAGGCCTTCAGACAGATATGGGAAACGCCGTTCACTTAGTAAACATAAAAACCATCTATGTTTTTCTATATCCATCTTCTTGATCTATCCATATGATTAGTTTGACTCCGAATATGATGTTCATAGTGCAACTATCTGAGTAGAGATCTGTCACTTATATATGAATTTTAGTATGCTTGAGTGCAAACTCGTGTACATCAATTGGAATTTCGCATCAGGGTACTTCCTCTTGTAGTCAATAAGTATGCCAACCAAGGAGATTCTTTAGTGCCTTCCAAGGTTCGTTGTAGATAGTTAGGGTCTGGAGTAAAGGTTTAGTGGGTACACCTCTGGTAAACCCTCCGGAGACAACACTCCGCCACTAGGGCCACCTAGGGGTTCAAATGATTTTCCTTTCTAGAATAAATTTGCTCGAGGACTAGCAAATAATAAGTTTGGGGGTATTTGATAGACGCATTTATGTGTCTATTTTGTTCCCAATGTTATGTATTGTTAGACTCGATTAAGTATTTATTGTGTTATTTTGTGTTTTTGTAGATGTTTTTAGAGAAATAAGTCTTTGAGGCGAAATGAGCTCGAAAAGTAGTGTTTTACACCCTAGGATAATGTACCGGAGGCACCTCAGAAATGCACCGGAAGCGTCCCAGAAATGTACCGGAGGAACCCAGAAAAATTACTATTTCCACCCCAAAATTACTATTTCCACCCCAATTGCTAAAGGGACACCCGTACAGGATTAGGGGGAGGACACTTTTCTTCTCATAATTCAAATTTCATTTTTGGCGGGAAAATATATTCTCTCCCTGGCAGATTTTCAAATTGATTTTTGATGGATTTGTGGAGAGACTAAATGGCTGGAATTAATTGGGTCATATCTATTGAGTATAACAAGATTATTCTGAGCGTTGGAATGAGTTAAATTTGGCTAGAATCCGCTAACTTTCAATCGAGAGTTAAACAGGG
Source organism: Papaver somniferum (assembly GCF_003573695.1). NCBI lineage: Eukaryota > Viridiplantae > Streptophyta > Magnoliopsida > Ranunculales > Papaveraceae > Papaver > Papaver somniferum. Next base: position 186,951,181 of record NC_039359.1, on the reverse strand, counting down.
AAGATACGCTCGAGTTCTCTGTGAGAGGAATTTTTGGGAAGTTTTGTGGACTAAATGGGGAAGATATCTGATCTTCTTAAGTGTTTATGCAACTATGGAAGTATTACAGCTCATATGCACAGGCAGAGGGGATGGAGAAGATCATATCTCGGCTGACAGTGAAGAAAATGGAAAAAAATATTTTCCGAGTAATGGAGAATTATATGGAGTGAATGAGCGAGATTCGATGGGTCTGTTGGCTATAAATAGGTTGCTGGGGTTTAGCAGAGGGGGTGTCGAGAGTTTGGGGAAGTTTTGGAGGCTACAAAATGAAGAACTCACGAGTTGCAGAGCTGCCATTTTTCTGCTGCTGCTGCTGATGAAGAATACCAAGAACACGAAGAACGAACATGCACCAGCAGTCGTTTATCGTGGGTCGTAGGTGTGGGTCTTAGAGCTACAGTAACAATAGCACTTCTTCTGTGTCGTTCATTTTGGACGCTTTCTGTGGGTCGCACATTCACTGTTTTATTATTTCATCTCCAAATATTTTGAGCGTGTTTTTATCATGATGAGCTAAACCCAACACTGGGACGACGGAGGAGGTCGAATTTCATCCATGTGGTAATTTCATTAATTCTTTTATTTACTTTTTGCACAAATTTTAATTGAATTAAGATTTTAAATTAATTACTTGTGATTTCATTTGATGAAGTATGCTTAGTCCTAGGGATTTTTGATATGCCATGCTTAAGAAATACAAGTAATATTTTATAAAATCTATCTTGGCAATAAACTAGAGTTAATATTTGTTTTGTTTTTGAACTATAATTGCTAGAATTAATTTCTGAACCATTTGAAGAAAAAAAAACGGCCGAATCTTTAGTCCCAGTACTCTTGCCCATATTGTTAATATTTTTTTATATAATTTTTATAAATATAAAAATCCTTCACCTTCACAAGTCTTAGAGTTCGAACCTTCATTACTACAACCCACGAAAAATCATTAATCATTTTGGCGCCGCCGACGCGGATTTGTGCTTAGGTAGAATTTTTAGGTTTATTTTTTTTACTATTATTTGTTCCTTTTTACGTTTCTTTTTGTGTCTTTGATTTATAGGTTCGAAGTGGAATACTAAGGACTTGGGAACAAAAATCTTAAAGCTAAAAGCTAAAAGAGAAGAAAAAAAAAGACATAATTATTTTTTAGGATTTAATTTTTATTATTATTATTTTTTTTGTATATAGATTTTATATATTTTTAGAATTTGTAAATAGGCTTTATTTTTCATAATTTTTGTAATTTTTGGAATTTTTATTTGGACTTTATTCTGGACAATTGGACGTTATTCTTTTTTTTACCCTACGGAAGGGTATTATTAAAAAAAAAAAATTATATAAACTGTGTGCAGGGAAGGACGACGATTACTATATCGTCTCGGCCCCTCTGGTTCGTACATGACATAGGAGTCGTGGCCCGAGTCGACGACAACGGTTCATCCCTCGTCTGGTACGGGAGGTAAGTCCAATCGAAACACTCGCGAATCTCCTGTAAGCGAGTTACTGTATTCCTTAAGGTGATTCATTGATTGAGGACGAATTTGGACTGTTTTTAAATTCCTAGTAAAGAGCAAGGCCTGGCCAATACAAGATAAGGGTTCGGATTTCATCACCGCTCCCTTCTTGCCCGCCTTAGGAAAACGAAACCTAACGCGAACCCAAGCTTTAAAATTTGGAATAGAACGAGACTGATAGGGTAACGAGCTTAATAGGAAACTCGTTCGAAAAATATTGGTTCCTCTTTAAGCACACTTCAAAGTTCATGATGGTTTCTGTGAGTTGAATGCGTGACTGCGCCGCCTTCTAATGCGGTGAGGCCTTGGGTATCAAAGCTCTACTAAGCTTCCCTCGCCTCGATTCAACTTACATTAGCTCGGATTGATTCCAGAGGGGTGTGCTCAAATTGTAACGAATTCCTTTTCTAAGGAATAGAAGCTGGTCTAGAAAACAATCTAAGTGGAGCCATCATGCTTTTTGTTTGCTATGAATCTTTAGGTTTGCTTTGGTGGAGTCGAGTCGGCCTTGTTTGTGGTTGTGTAGAATTCCCTTGCATTTAAGAATGTCGAGCTGGTATGATAGAAGCCAATACAATGAATATCGATCTGAATTTGAATATGGACATCATCCTTTCTATGACCATGTTGGGAATAGTGGTTGGGAACGCCATCATTTGGAAGGATATGGGTCATACCCTGGTGAGCCCAATTACTATCCACACTTGCATCAGTCTTACGAGCAAGAAGATTATAGTAATAGTTCTTCGTCTCTAGAGGATACAATCAAACTATTGAAAAGTAGTCCTTTTTATGATCCCTCTGTTCCTATTCCTCCTTTAGAAGAGTCCCTCAGGGAGTTAGCTGAGTCGACGCGTAAGTTAGCTGAGATGAATAGTGTAATTCTAGACGAAAGAACTACAATAATGAGTGAACTTTCTATAGAGGAATCCCTCAAGCTGATGGCTGAGACGAACGAAAGACTTGCTCGAAATAATCTTACATTCCAAAATAGTGTTTCCAATTTACCCTTGATGTAAATAGTGAATATTTGCCTAATTTAGAGGACGAGGTTAGAATAAAAGACATTACTTATTTAGATAAGGTTCAATCATCTTCGTACTATGATGATGAGAATAACAGTAATGAAGAATCTGAAATATGTAGGCATAGTGATCAGGAGTCTAGTAATCCAATTGAGTTGTATAGTGATTATATTATTTCTAGTTCAAATCCAAATGATTTTTATGATTATTCACCTATTCAAAAGGACGAGGATTTGATTAGGGACACCACCGTTTTAGACGATGTAGATTTTCCTTTTGATTACGAAGCCGATAGTGGTTTAGAGGAACGGGTTCATTTCGAAAATACTGTTTTAGAGTCTAGCGACTTAGAAGCAATAGTCTTGGAAGAAGAATATAGACCCGTAGAGATGAGTAAAGATGCACTACCTGATAATAACTTAGAAGAATCTCTTGAATATTTTAAGGACTCTGAATATACGGAAATTCAAGAAATAATTAGAGGTCTATCTAGAGACAATGAAAACTCTAAGTTTGGAGGTGATTATCACTTCCCTAGTGCCTTACCTTTAACTCTCGGAAAGTCCCGACACTTAGGACTTGATATCTCTGCCTCGACCATTTTACAAGATTATCTTCATACACGTTTTCCCGAACCTAATGATGTCCAGGAAGAAGTTCAGTCGTTAGAAACCCATCCTCTGGTTGATGTGGTTTGCCCAGGCTAAGATACCCAGATTGACTTTGTTTTCCTACCAAATAGTTTTCTTCCAACTGTGGGAACGTTTCAAATGAGTCGAATATTAAGTTCTGAGACTAAGCCTAAGTACTTTAGGTTAATAGAATCGACACATTTTCCTAAGAATGACCACTACTCTCACTGTGGTCAACTATGTAAGTCATATATGATTGACTTAGAAGATCCACAATTATTTAGGTTATTACTTCGTGATTCTAAGTTCGTAGTTGAGTTTTTACAGACTCTAAGACCTAGTGATTCGGATCCCATCTATGAAGAAACGCAGCCAATGAAAATATTCTATTTAGACCCTTTCATAGAACCTGAACCTGAACCGCAATTAGCGATAGTTTTCAGGAAACTAGGTAAGGGCATGCTATTCTTGTCCACTTTCTTGGTTCATTGCAGTTTCCTTTGGTCAGCTCTATTTAGTTTTGAAGACCCACAGTTATTTCGACTGTTACTTTATGGTTCGATTTGACTAATCCTTTCCTAAGTCTGGCTGAAGACTTTAAACTTAGCACTTCTTGGGAGGTAACCCAATCTCATGCAACACGGTAATATATTTCCTTAACTCTTTTGCTTCAAATGGTAACAGTTTCTCCTTGTTCGTTCTTTTAATTTTATCTTTAGAACATTGAGGACAATGTTAGATTTAAGTTTGGGGGTATGGGAGAAACTATTTAGTTGCAATAAATAAACTCCAGAGCCTAGAAATTTATGCGTATTCAGGATGGCACTAACTAATCTAAGTGGATGGAAGCATCTTGGTTGTAGGAGTTGAGGAACCAATCTGATTAGATGGAAACATCTAAAGAGTCTATTCATAAAAGCACATAGCTCAGGTGTTAGAAATAACATGATAGTTTCACCATATCTCGTTGAGTCCTTTTCACTTCTATTTTTATTTTATTTTGTTTTTATACCAAATTTCGTTCCCCGGCAACGGCGCCATTTTTTTATAGTGTTGAAAGTGGTAGTAAAAGTTCGTTGCTCGGACTTGTAAAGATTTAAAAATAAAAATATATACAAAAAATATTAACAATATGGGCAAGAGTACTGGGACTAAAGATTCGGCCGTTTTTTTTCTTCAAATGGTTCAGAAATTAATTCTAGCAATTATAGTTCAAAAACAAAACAAATATTGACTCTAGTTTATTGCCAAGATAGATTTTATAAAATATTACTTGTATTTCTTAAGCATGGAATATCAAAAATCCCTAGGACTAAGCATACTCCATCAAATGAAATCACAAGTAATTAATTTAAAATCTTAATTCAATTAAAATTTGTGCAAAAAGTAAATAAAAGAATTAATGAAATTACCACATGGATGAAATTCGACCTCCTCCGTCGTCCCAGTGTTGGGTTTAGCTCATCATGATAAAAACACGCTCAAAATATTTATTTATTGCTCAAAGGGTGTTTACAAGGATGAAAATGGAGATGAAATAATAAAACAGTGAATGTGCGACCCACAGAAAGCGTCCAAAATGAACGACACAGAAGAAGTGCTATTGTTACTGCAGCTCTAAGACCCACACCTACGACCCACGATAAACGACTGCTGGTGCAGGTCCGTTCTTCGTGTTCTTGGTGTTCTTCATCAGCAGCAGCAGCAGAAAAATGGCAGCTCTGCAACTCGTGAGTTCTTCATTCTGTAGCCTCCAAAACTTCCCCAAACTCTCGACACCCCCTCTGCTAAACCCCAGCAACCTATTAATAGCCAACAGACCCATCGAATCTCGTTCATTCACTCCATATAATTCTCCATTACTCGGAAAATATTTTTTTCCATTTTCTTCACTGTCAGCCGAGATATGATCTTCTCCATCCCCTCTGCCTGCGCATATGAGCTGTAATACTTCCATAGTTGCATAAACACTTAAGACGATCAGATATCTTCCCCATTTAGTCCACAAAACTTCCCAAAAATTCCTCTCACAGAGAACTCGAGCGTATCTTCCCTGTTTAACTATCGATTGAAAGTTAGCGGATTCTAGCCAAATTTAACTCATTCCAACGCTCAGAATAATCTTTTTATACTCAATAGATATGACCCAATTAATTCCAGCCATTTAGTCTCTCCACAAATCCATCAAAAATCAATTTGAAAATCTGTCAGGGAGAGAATATATTTTCCCGCCAAAAATGAAATTTGAATTATGAGAAGAAAAGTGTCCTCCCCCTAATCCTGTACGGGTGTCCCTTTAGCAATTGGGGTGGAAATAATAATTTTTTTGGGTTCCTCCGGTACATTTCTGGGACGCTTCCGGTGCGTTTCTGAGGTGCCTCCGGTACATTATCCTGGGGTGTAAAACACTACTTTTCGAGCTCATTTCGCCGCAAAGGCTTACTTCTCTAAAAACATCTACAAAAACACAAAATAACACAATAAGTACTTAATCGAGTCTAACAATACAGAACATTGAGAACAAAATAGACACATAAATGCGTCTATCAATGATCTGGGTGTATCTCTGACGAACAGTTTACTTCTCTTCAAAAGAAGATCTATAAACTGTCTTGTGATCAGTGAAACTAAGTTATCAAGATCTTCATCTGATGAATCGATCTGAATAGGATCAACAACTGAGTTGCCAACACTTTTACTTTTGTCATGCAATTTAGTGTTCTTTTGTGCTTTGAAAGCAATATCTTTCCCAGATTTGGATGTATGCTCATGATCAAAGATTTTTAACTTCCCAACAAGAGTATTTCTGGAAAGTGTATCGAGGTTATTTCCTTCAACGATGGCATGTTTCTTAGAATCGTATCTAGCTGGCAACGATATGAGAATTTTCATCACAATGTCATTTTCAGGAATAGTCTCACCCAATGCAAAAGATGCATTAACAATTTTAGAAACTTTGTGATTAAACTCATCAAATGAATCACCATTATCCATACGAAGGTTTTCCCGATGGGAATTTAGGTTTTGAATCCTATCTTCCTTTTCAGAGGTATTCCCTTCAAATACGGTTTCTAAGTGTTGATAGGGAAAAACGGTTTGCTGGTTTTTTAGGGAACGAAGAGACGATCGAGCAATCGAAGACTCCTCAACCGAGCAAACTACCTAACCTCAAACATATGCACTGCACGGGAGTGATTTTAAGTTCGAGAGATCAATTTGTAGGACTCCGGCCTAAACCAAGTCAATGGCCGTTCCAGAGTCAATTCTGTCACAAAGAGGGGAGAGGGTTGATCTGTAGGAGGGAAGCTGAGAAGTGTGTGAGATCAATGGTAATCTATGAATGTGTTGTGGGTTTCTGCAAATGATGAATAAGTTTGAGTGATTGAAAGAGCGTTAGTCACACGATTCTTGGTTAGACGATGGATTGTCTGTTCAATATCTCGTGGATTTTCTGTGTGTTTTCGTACTGTTGTCCAATCATGGACTTAGAGACTTATTTATATTGCCGGAAAGTGTAAACACATTGATCTCCAGTAAGTGTGACAGTGGGAAAGTGGGAAATCGTGGTTTCACCAGTTCCTCGTACGTGAGAGGGTTGGTTGATTGTCCACCCACTACTTTGATAACTCCCTCAACTGCTTGCACGACTTACTTACATTTCTCATCGTGGATGAACACACGTGTTGTAGGCCGCCAGACCAAAACCCTAATAGATATCCCCCATGTGATGTGATTGATTGTCTCACGAACGTGGATTTGACTAATCAGTCGTTTGATTTGATTAGACGATGGGTCTAAGTTTTATTTAGTGGAGAATGATAGTCGAACGCTCTATGACTCATGAATTGAACATGTCTCTTGGGACGTGGTTCTCTGAATAAGTGATGTTGATAGTCTGAGCAAATATTTCTCCAGCAATTGATCGATAAATTACTGAATATTAGTATATGAATCGAGCGTATGAGCAAGTATTGCTCATTCAATAAATTACTGAATATTGATAGTTGGATCAATATTTGAGCATTTGAGCAAGTATTGCTTGTAAGTTACTGAATATTGATAGTTGGATCAATTTTCGAGTAGATGAGCAAGTATTGATCATTCGATGGATTACTGGCAGTGTGACCAAATAATAATTAATTAAAATATTGGTAGCTGGACCGAATATTATATAATTAATTTAGATGTTGATTGTTGGATCAATTATAAAATTATTAGCATTTTAACTTGTTTGAGGGAAAAAACTGATTCTGCTGATTTTGGTAAATTTGGGGTGTGTTGATGAGAAACGAATTCAAACCCTAAACAAATGCACTGCACGGGAGTACTTTTGAGTTCGATACATCAATCTGTAAGACTCTGTCCTAAACCAAGAAATGGTCGTTCCAGATTCAATTCGGTCACAAGGTGAAGGAGAAGGGTTGATCTTAGGGAGGGAAGCGAAGAAGGTGTTTGAGATCAGAATGTTGAATTATGAAGGTGTGGCTGTTTATGACTTGTATCAGAAGATGGTTTCTGGTTACTTGTGTTCTCTCTCCTTTATTGAAATAGGTCGAATACCTATTTATACAAGTCATTTGAGCGCAACCCTGATCTCGTAGGAAATAAAGAAGATTAAGTAGTGGAGTAGTGTGAGAGGTGATGATCATTACGTGGTCACATATTTACCCACTACTTTCACCGTTGTTAATCGTTCGTCTTCTCCTGACACATTCTTATAATGGACGCGTTGCACGCCGTACGTTGTAAACCGCCAGACCAATACCCCAGTAAGTATCCCCCAGTTTGTGACATGTTTGATGTCTCGAATAAATGGGTCAAGTCGTGGGACTTGCCGCGGAGAATAGCATATGGTGCTATTAGGTGAAACAACTAAGTTGTTTATGAAGCCGACATAAAATATCGTATGTATTTGATGCATGTGAAGCATCGCATTTAAGCATCTCAAACTAATGTATGTGTGCGAAGCATCGTTGTTTTAGAGATTGATTGAATAAGTCGCAGATAAGAGTAGCACGATCGACCACCTTTGGGTGATCGTTTGGTGGCTCTAGGGACACGCCATCACTTGGTCGATCGCTGCTCGTGGAGGAGGGGTGGACAGTGATCATGGCATCACCCTCCTGACCATGTAGAATCTGATCTAAACCGTCCGACCAAGCTAGCAAAGTTAGTCGGATAAGATAATTTGTGGCAGTTGAACGCTTCCGCTGATTATATTTTAGGGTTTGAAGCTGCACTGCCAACCTCTCTTTGGGAGAGCGTTCCGGAACATCGAACCCTAGTTCGAACAGGATGGTTGGCCATGTGTAGAGGTGGGCCAACTGTGATCAAACTGACATCTTCTGGGTCGCTTGAAATTGAATCCAAGCCGTTCAACTAGGCAGGCGAAGATGGATGGTCATGATTGATTTGCGACAGTAGGGCGTTGCAGCAAACGCAATTTTAGGATTTTCAAAGCAGCACGTTCACCCTACTTTGGGCGAACGATTGGATGCGCTGCGGTTTTGCAGTGGACAGGTAGATCGACCAGGGGGGAGTTGGTCCAACGGTGAACACGTCGATATTTCTTTGATCGCTCGAAATGCGATCTAAGCCTTCCAACTAGTCCATCTAAGTTGAACGGACGTGATGCGTTTTGAGACCGTTTTTGTTGGTCTCAATTCGTTTGAGCTATTTTATGCAGCGTGAACGCCCATGTTTGGGTCGGCGTTCGAAGCACTTGTGAATGGGGGGAATAAGACTCGATAGACAAGGGCACAAGTGGGCCCGCCGGTGGTCACTATGGCCCTTATTCTGAGTGAATTTCATATTTATACTGAGTTGCTCAATACATATATATATATATATATATATATATATATATAATTAAAGAGGTTTGAACACTCATTACTTTCAAATGGCCCTTATTCCTTTGCAGGATTACAATGCTAAATATAGGGTTTTACGACTTTGACCCTGAACTAAAACCACCATCAACATTAAGTCCCCTGCTTAGAACGTAATGATAGTGCCATTGCGTGGTAAGCATTAGATGGTGACGTACATGATATAAAAGAGACAAAATAGAGGAGGCTTACCCGAAGGAGTTTAATTGACCATCATCAATTGGTTTGTGCGGCGGCATCTACATGGCCGTCGAGTCTTGGCGGGTCTGGATGCCTTGACGTGGCTATGAAGTATCGGCGGGCCCATATGCCCTTCCTTGTATTCGAGCCAAAGAAGGAATCCTTTTTCCACCCGGATTCCGCAATCGTACTTGTATAAAAGGGTGTCAACCCTTATGCTTCTTTTTTCTCTCGTTTGGTTTCTCCTCATCGTTGCTGATCCTTGACGCTGCCATTAACTGCCCGGCGTCGAGTGTTGCCAGTAGCAAGGTATGTGATCCCTTCTTCGTTTTTTTTGTGTGGATATAAACCCTAGTTTTAGGTGTAGCTTCCCTGAACTTGGAAAAATCATCCCATTGTGAATGAAACTTCTCCGTTGATAATATTGTAGCGAACTCCACCAGTAGAATCGATAGTAGAGTAATTAACGTTGTTAAGATCACCAATAAACGAGCAAACCTAAGTTGGATGCCACCGCTTGCCTCTTTCTTATTTTCTGTATGCAAAACCTAGCTTTAGGTTGTGATCGATGCAAAGCTTAGCTGTAGGTTTCGGCAGTGAGCGTAATATCCACGGTAAGCCCGTTTGTCCGTCTGTGCGTTCAACTTGGCCGTGGCCATACATCCCAAGGCCAATAAACGGCTTCATGCGACCTCCACAGATATATTTTTTTTGTCCGAGTGGGTGTTGATCGTATTGGGCCCGGCTGTACATACCTCGAGGCCAGTAGGACGTTCGAGCATGCAGCGATCATGAGGAAGATCGAGCGTGCAGTGGCCATGAGGGAGATCAAGCGTGCAGTGGCCATGAGGTCGATCGAGCATATAGTGGCCATGAGGGCGATCGAGCGTATAGTGGTCATGAGGGCGATCGAGCATATAGTGGCCATTTTTCGTCCATGAACTTCGACTATTAGTAATCATGTTGAATTAGCAGGTTGTTTATATGATCCCCTCTTAGCGTGAAATAATAACTCTCTTCCATTGTGCTTCATTGTAGTTATTTGGAAGTGAACTTAATAAATTCTCGTTGAGATGTCACCTGGAAATACTTATGCCGCCAAGCCAAGAAATGCTAGCAACGCCAAAGACATGCCAAATATAGATGATGAGCTCTTCGTCGTGCCTTATACGAATGTTAGGACTCATCCTGGTCATAAGATAACCCTCCTCACAGGTTCAGATAATGAAGAGGCTACTCCATCAGTTTCTCTGACGCGTGTGATGAGGTTTCTATCTCCAAAAGAAAGAGTATCCAGCTTCTCCTATTGATTTCAAAATTTGTCACACTCCGCTGAGCTCTTATGAAGGATGGATGAGGCATATGCTGAGCAATGAACGCATCAAGAATAAGTTGACTAAAGCGCAAGTTGTTGAAGCTGTCATGGCATCTGCAACACTTCATATTAGGAACGATTTTGCGGGTTTAATCACTTTCATTTCTCGATGGTGTCCTATCACACACACGGCCATATGCAGATGGGGGAGATGACTATCTCTTTAGAAAGTGTAGCCACTTTGTTGAGCCTTCCAGTTACGGGAAATCTTCACTTTATGTTGTCCGCTGAAGAGAGGTGATGTTCGACGCTCTGGTTAAGAAGGCGGAGGGATATAATCAGAAGAAATGTGATGAAAAATGTTTTTATACTTGGTGGGTGTCTGAATGGTTTCCTATGCGACCGAAAGCGAGCCAGGTGTTGGATGATGTACTCAGTGCTGCTGCGTTTTTATCCCTGTGGATGTTTAGGGACGTTTTTGATGATGGCTCTGGTAAGAAAACCATAAGAGCGAAACTCATCATGTTCGTTATTAAGTTGGCGCAAGGCGTAGTCTTTCCTCTAGGTAGCTTGTTCCTCGGGTATTTGTACTCTCATTTGGATTCTCTGGCAGAGGACATGTATGTTTCCAACGGATATATGAATGTGGAGTCACATATTCACATCGCTTTTCTCCAGGCATTCTTATGGGAACACTTCAAAGGTTATGCTCCTGTCCGTGCGGTTTCGTTTTCCAGTTTATATGGAGGCTCCAGAATACTTCGTTGGCAAAAGAGGCGTCCGAAGCCCGGGAGGGAGCTCATCGATTTTTTCGATAATGTGCACGCCATATATTTTCGCCCGTGGGCCCCGGTTCATTCTTCTGTGGTCCATCCAAAAATATTTGTCGTTGTTTCTGATATGGTGTTGCACACTTGAGAGAAAATGAGTCTTGGAGAGATCATATTTATGCGAAGTTACACGACAAGATATGTTTCATCCTTCTTTAATGAATCTCTTACTGTAGTTCCGTGTAATATCGACAGGGCCGCTCGTCACATGGGATTTGATCAGGGTATTTCGTTTTGTCGTCCCCCCATGCCTCCAATGGAGCTTTTGCTGCCTGTTTTTGATACTAACCTCTTCGCCGCGAAGAAGAGCCTCCCATTCTTGCTCCCAGGAAGGAAACCAGCGGCTACTAGGAAGTATAATGATTTCTGGATAGAAGAGCTCCAAGATTTTCAAGAGGTCACAGGAAAAGTTGTGACAGTCCCGTGTGACAGGCCTTCCCCTGAGATCTTGAAGCAACATAAGTTGTTGAAGCAGCCTTCCTCAAGCAAACGAACCCGCAGTTGTAAGCAAGGTGAGCGCAATCCCGAGGAGAAAGAGGCGCGGTCAAAGCGACGTGCAGGTGGCGTTCGGACGACTCCGATCTCTCCGGTAGTCTTCAACTCTTCTAATATGCAGGTGCGTACTGCCTTTTCCCAAGTAGTCCGGATTTTGTTTTGAAGTAGTCTTACAGAATATCTTATTTCTTTGAAATCAGGGTTTTAGAACTGTGAACGACTTTGCTAGACTTGCTCGTGGCCATGATATGGATGAGGTTGAAGATGAAGAAAACTCAGGGTCTGACAGCGATGGAGAAAGCACTTCTAAGCGTGGTAGAGAATACAATTTTCCTAGAGAGCTGGAAGATGAACTTGTACGTATTCTGTACATCTTTCTTTCGGAGATGATTCACTCTTTCATGTGAAATAAACATTAACCAATGATTACAGGAGGACGCCGGCATAAAGAACAAGGAGGTGGCTGATGATGCAGAGAACACCTCTGGCCTTCCTGATAAGAACGGAGATGCTGCATCAATGGTTGTAGATGTGTCTGGACCCAAAGAAAATCTCGGAGACGGTACGACATTATTTGTACATTCTCTCGCTGGAGCCATTTTTGACCCTCCATTGGACGCCCCTTACACATACCATGTGCTGGTTGGAGTATTCAGCGTGTCGGCTAAGTATGAGGAGTTGTACCCCAAAATATGGAAGAAACATGGCCACATTGCCACCTTCAAGAATATTAAGAGTCGCTTTTCATTGGTTAAGCGCGTTGAAGTATCTCTATCTTCCATTCATGATATGTGCAGTGTGAGTGGACGCAACGTTTCTGAGGAGGTAGTTTAAAGATGGGAATTCCATCGAGACGTGTTCGTGAAGTATTAGTTTAACGCCTCCTGGTTCTGTGAAGGATTTTCTAAGGTCCAAGAGTTGCAAGGAAAAATGGATGATGTTCCCTCCATGGACCTCATTACTTAGCAAGAGGCAGAAATCGAGAGATTGTCCCAGGAGTTGAAGCTGAAGCAGACCGTTCTCCAGAACATGAAAGATGCTTTTTCCAAGAAGAACGAGTTGTTGTTCGACGATTTCCCTTGAATTATTTATGCTTTCTCTTTTATTTCTTGGGTGTCTTTGAGTGATGTGAGGAATTCCTTTCATGGTTTGATTTTTCTGGTTTTTGAACTAGCAAGTGATTGTTTTTATGAGGATATTTGAATTTGCTTTTGGGATAATTCATGAGTAGTTTTCTGAAAGGAATTATGCTTGGGTCGACCATTCAGACTGAGATTAACTAATGTAACTTAGAGAAATTGTGCATGTTGCATAAAAATTGCAAACATTACACGAAAATGGAAATATAACGTGAAGATTGAAAATGGTATTAATTTCATTCTGAAAATGGGACGTGTGCTAGTCCCCAACAAATTTCCAAGAGGTTTCTCGTACACAAACAATCGTTTAACGAGACTTACTTGTTGACAAGGCTCCAATCGAACAAAACTGGGCTCTCCCGGTCAATTGTTTAAAATCCAGGTTGTGACTTAAGTTATTATAACACGCCTTTGGTAATGAAAAGTCCCCAGCTAATTCGATCTCTCTTGTGAAACTACGCACGTTGGCTTGTGGGGAGAGGAAATATTCCAGTTCTTAGGCGCAGCTCCCCTAAATTAATTTTCACCCAGACAATGCGTTTCAGGCCTTTGCATTCACTGGTGGGGTGATGGATGAATGTGTGGTAATGGAAATATCTTGTACCAGTCATCTCCTGATCAGTTGGTGGACGCCATACATGAGGTAATTGAACTAATCCATCTTGCACCCAAACTTCTAGCATCTCCAGAACCTTCCTCATAGGAAATGGAAAATGCGGGTACCCCGGGTCTAGCTTTTCTTGTGTTTGCAGCTGTTGTCGTGAGAACTCTTGCGGGCATTGATACGAGGCTCATTTCGAGAGCAGAGTTGAGGCGTGAATATGTGTAGACATAGACGCAAATCGCTTAGCTTGGCGGTTTTGTTGAAGTGCAACTTATCTCGAGGGCCCTGCATCGATGACCACAGCGTTGCGACGTGGTTGAACCGAGTCTCGTTCATTAGCGAAGTTCTTGCCTCCATGGGGGTCTTGGAAAATTTTCCCTTCCTCAGGCGCTTCTCTGCTCGGTAAAGTCATGGCGGTTGTGGCTGCGGATTGTTGAACAACTCTCTGAACTTCCGCAAGGGTCTTGAGATATAAACTCTCCAATAGAGTTTCGTAATCCGGTTCCCTGCCCTTATTCTGCGGATATTGTGATACTCCTGATGAGTTCTTTCACTTGTAAAACTGCTTCGGCTCTTTGTTACCGGTTGGATTTTTTTGATCGTTTCCTTTCGGTTCATGTTCGATGCGATCACGTATTCCTTCTGCATCACTGTTGGCGGAAACACGGACTTCTCATAAAGATCCAATGTCATCTTTATCGTTAATGGTATTCTCCGGGCGGGCGCTTGTCGACTCCTTCCACAACCGGTTTACTATACTTTTTAAAATACAAAGCGTCTCTTCTTGCGATTTCATCCTGGTTTACGAGGACATCTTCTAATATCCTAGTCATGCCTTCCATGGTGATTGTGCTTCGATCGTTTACGACTTTCGGAGAATTTGGCTGGCGAAGATACATCACAGAGTGGAAGTTGAAATTGGTGATTGAAATGAAATCGGGTTAACAAATATGTTTATACCTAAGATCCTCCCTCTTGAATTCAAGAAAATTGAAATGAAATCGAAAATTGATCTTACAACCGAGAGATTAATCTCCCACTGTGGTCGCCAGTTGTTTGAGGGCAAAAACTGATTCTGCTGTTTTTGGTAAATTTGGGGTGTGTTGATGAGAAACGAATTCAAACCCTAAACAAAGGCACTGCACGGGAGTACTTTTGAGTTCGAGACATCAATCTGTAAGACTCTGGCCTAAACCAAGAAATTGCTGTCGGTCGCAAGGTGAAGGAGAAGGGTTGATCTTAGGGGAGGGAAGCGAAAAAGGTGTTTGAGATCAGAATGTTGAATTATGAAGGTGTGGATGTTTATGACTTGTATCAGAAGATGGTTTCTGGTTACTTGTGTTGATAACACTTGTGTTCTCTCTCATTTGTTGAAATAGGTCGAATACATATTTATACAAGTCATTTGAGCGCAACCCTGATCTCGTAGGAAATAGAGAAGATTAAGTAGTGGAGTAGTGGAGTTGTGTGAGAGGTGGTGATCATTACGTGGTCACATCTTTACCCACTACTTTCACCGTTGTTAATCGTTCGTATTTTCCTGAAACGTTCTCATAATGGACGCGTTGCACGCCGCACGCTGTAAACCACCAGACCAATACCCCAGTAAGTATCCCCCAGTTTGTGACATGTTTGATGTCTCGCATAAATGGGTCAAGTCGTTGGACTTGCCGCGGAGAATAGCATATGGTGCTATTAGGTGAAACAACTAAGTTGTTTATGAAGCCTACATAAAATATTGTATGTATTTGATGCATGTGAAGCATCACATTTAAGCAGCTCAAATTAATCTATGTGTATGAAGCATCGTTGTTTTAGAGCTTGATTGAAGAAGTCGCGGATAAGCGTCTTAAAGGAGGTAGTATGATCGACCACCTTTGGGTGATCGTTTGGTGGCTCTAGGGACACGCCATCACTTGGTCTATTACTGCTCATGGAGGAGGGGTGGCCGGTGATCATGGCATCACCCTCCTAACCATATAGAATCTGATCTAAACCGTCCGACCAAGATAGCAAAGTTGGTCGGATAAGATGATTTGCGGCAGTTGAACGCTGCCGCTGATTATATTTTAGGGTTTGAAGTTGCACGGCCAACCCCTATTTGGGGGAGTGTTCCAGGATATCGAGCCCTAGTTCGAACAGGCGGGTCGTCCATATGTAGAGGTGGGTCAACGGTGATCACGCTGACATCTTCGGGGTCGCCTGAAATTGAATCTAAGCTGTTCAACGAGGCCGGCGAAGATAGATTGTCACGATTGATTTGCGATAGTAGGGCGTTGCCGCAAGCGCAATTTTAGGGTTTTCAAAGATGCACGTTCACCCTAATTTGGGCGAACGATTTGATGCGCTCTGATTTTGCAGTAGACAGGTCGATCGACCAAGGGGGAGTTGGGCCAATGGTGAACACTTCGGCATCTCATTGATCACTGGAAATGCGATCTAAGCCGTACAACTAGGCCGGATAAGTTGGACGGACGTGATGCGTTTTGAGACCGTTTTGTTAGTCTCAATTCGTTTGAGCTATTTTATGCAGCGTGAACGCCCATGTTTGGGTCGGCGCTCGAAGCACTTGTGAATGAGGGGAATAAGACTCGATCGACTAGGAAACTAGTAGGCCCGCCGGTGGTCACTATGGTGATTGCTTAGTTTCGCTAGGAAGAGTCTAAACTTGTTAAATCGCGTGGCCAAATCATGTGGCAGTGATTATTTTTGAGACTGATATTAACAATCTAGATTTTCTTTATGGAATAAATATATGCTCGATCACACTAACTTTAATTAAAAAAGTGTGTGAAGCATTGATCTCCTTATCGGAGAGCGATGTAGCCTATATGAGTATTTTTGTGCAGATCCCAACATTGGCACTTCGGGAGATTCATGCTACTCTGCTGAGAGTGAGCATTGATTGTAATGTCATGTCAACATTGAGAGTTCGACTTAGAACATAGCACATTTAAATACTAGGAAAGTCATGCATTAGTCAATAATGCTGGCAGAAAAAAGAATTGACAGAATATTTGGGATTGCTACTACGCGCAATATTCTGAGTGAATTTCATATTTATACTGAGTTGCTCAATACATATACATATATATATATATATATATATATAACTAAAGAGGTTTGAAAACTCATTAATTTTCAAATGGCCTTTATTCCTTTGCAAGATTACAATGCTAAATATTGGGTTTTACGACTTTGACCCTGAACTAAAAACCACCATCAACAGAACTCCTCAGAATTGTGATTCAGCGAGCGTTTGTTAGAAACCCTAATTTTCGATTAATTGTTCGTCAATTGATGAATTACTGAAAATATGCTACTAAGTAAAGGAGGGACCGACCACATGGGATAATGGACGACCATGTAGCGCTCGAGTGATCATGCACCAGAGTCCTTTGTTGATCAGTTGGTGAAAGAATAATCAAATGCTAGTGTTGATCATTTATTAGGATAATGATCGGGCGAGCGTTAGGTAGTAAAACCTAATTATGGAGAGGTGAGGGACCGACCAAGAGGGCATGGGACCGGCCCTTGGTGGTCGTGGGACCAGTTGCTAGTCGTTTGACCAAGTCCCACGTTGGTTGGAGAGAGTTTGGACCCAATATGAGCGATTGCTAGAAAATTAGGTCAAAATTGTTAATATATGTGAGACCGGATCCTTGCAAGCCTTAGGGACGGCCTTGGTCAGTCAAGGCAGGATGCCGGTGTCACCACGGTGTCTGTGTCTCAGTCCTGAGAGTTTTGGTATTTTCTGACGATCGTTCGAGCAATATTTTAGATTTTCAGAAGAGTTTGATATTGACTGAAACTCTCAATTTTTGCTCGAATGGGCAAGAAGAACTTTTCTCATGCGACAGATAATTTGAGAATATTAAAATAATGATATTTTAATTTTTGACATGGGAAGCCTAGTCGGTCGAGTGACCATTTGACTTTTTGGCTTTTCCATGGTTTGAGCAATATTTGAGAAAATGTTGAAAAACTAGGGTTTTCGGTCAAACGATGGAGTTCCATGAGATGATAGAAATAATAATATGGGAAAATAAGGAATTGTGAGGTGTGGGACCGGCCATGGCTAGGGCATGTCCGGCCGGCTAGCTGGCCCGGTCCCGTGACACTTTTTCCCTATTTTTGTTCGATGAAAGCATGGAAACCCAAGAGTTTATCACAAACGAGGGAGTTTGCTCAAGTGAGTAAAACCCTGTGACATGAGGGAAAGAAATAAAATAAAATAAAAAGGGGGGGACCGGCCATGGCATGACCGGTCGGCCGGCCGGTGGGCCCGGTCCCACGCCTTAGCTTATTTTATTAATTATTTTATTATTTCCATGGGTCGCTCGCTCGTCCATACTTCGATCGTTCGTTCGTGTGTTTGGGTGCTCGTTTGTGCATTATTTGTCAAATACACTTACACCGTTTTCTCGGGACTTACTCGATGGTGGCTCAGAAGCCCGATTGTGGAGCGTTTATTCTAATTCATGAAATTCTGCTGCGAATGATTCACGAAATGGAGTAATAAAATGAGTTGAGCATCTATTACTAATATATGAAATTCAGTCGGGGAATTCAGGGAACGGAGTAATGAGATAAAGTGGTTATCTATTACTAATCCATGGGATCAGCCGGGGATCAGTTGTGGAACGGAGTAATTAGATAGAATAAATTATCTTCTAGGAATTCAGTCGGTGAATGTCACGGTAGAATTAATCTATTGTAGAATTGAGATATGAGATAGTCGAAACATCATACTCGTTCTAAAAGGTGCATAGTCAGGGAACAGTATTGTGCAGCGTTGTTAATGTTCTGACGGCGTTTAGCCCCCTCAACAAACAATTGTGTAGGAGAGCCGCCCGAATCTATACACGGTCTCTCTACATAGTCAGGGAATAACGAATAAGTGTCTCCAACGTCCTGAAGGTTTTTTCCCTCTCAACAAATAATTATGTATGGAGGACCGCCCAATCGTTATTCTATGTAGAGGCAAGTATCTCTATGTAGTCAGGGAACAAAGAGTGTCGCCGATGTCCTGAAGGCGTTTTGCCCTCTCAACAAACAATTATATATGGAGGATCGCCTAATATTTCTTCTACATAGAGAGGCACGATGAAATGCGTAGCATCGAACGCTCAGCAAGTGGGAGGATTTTCGAGAAACATATTCATCATGGCTCTGAGAGGTACTCGATCATAGATCGTGAAAACGATTCACGGATCGTAAAAACACAAATCGTCACATGTGTTCCTGAAGTCCGGTTAGAAACATGCAGTATCATGATTTTACGATTTTAGCCCTTGCTGAAAATTCACCACCAACACTAACATATCCCAGCGACATATCCCAAGCATTTTAGACCGAGTGCACATAGTCACATGGTGCTGAAGATCTGGGGTAATGGCATGTAAGATAGCATTTAAGCCGTCAGAATTTTTCTTTGCAACAAGAATCTCGTCAGGCTCATACCTACCAATATCCTTTGCAACTGTTACACCGTATACTATAACCAATTGAGGATTATAGCCATTAAAAACATAAACCCATGATTGAAAATCACATGCTTGGATATAGGCACACATAGAAATTTTCCACCAAAAGTAATTCGAGCCATCGAAGACTGGCAGTACGTTTATACAGAAAACGCTTCTGTCCATAAAGTCAGATTACTACGAACACAGACTTATGAGGTCTAAATCATGTTTGCCTGCTCTGATACCAATTAAAAAAGCGGGGGTCTAATAACCACACCCAATATTTCGTTAGGCAATCTGTATGGACTAAATCCAATATAATTCCAAGAGAATCAACTAGACAGTCAGACTCAATCAAGGAAAATATATCCAAGAATTATATCTTTGTTTCTCAATGTAATCAGCAAATCAAATAGATATAATCCGTGATCCTGATTATTGTGAGAAACAACTTGAACGGTACCAAAGACCAATGTTCAAATGTCAATCAATTTAAATCAAGAACCAAAGGTTGGATTTACCAATTCATTGAACTACCACAACCTGTGATATTTCAGTTATATAAACAAATATAATGCGGAAAATAAATAACACAAACACCAGAAGTTTTGTTAACGAGGAAACCGCTAATGCAGAAAAACCCCTAGACATAGTCCATATTTGAACACCATACTGTATTAGGCTGCCACATACTCTAGCCTACTACAAGTTAACTTCAGACTGTAATGTAGTTGGGCCCTAACAAATCTCACACTGATTAAGGTACAGTCGCGTTCTTTACGCATCTGAATCCCAACAGAACTCTACACACTTGATTCTCTTAGTTGATTCACCGACAACTAAGAGTTTCTATGACCCAAAGTCGAAGACTTGATAAACAAATCAGCCTCCCACAGAAAAGTCTATTCTGATAGATAAATCTGTTTCTCACAGAAATGCCTACGAAGTTTTGTTCCGTTTTTTTGATAAATCAAGGTTGTTGAGGGGTGAATATGATTTTTGTCCTACCCGTCCTAGCTACACCAAATGACAACACTATCTAGGAATGGTATGAGAGAGAACTTGCTTTACATTGTACCATGTACCTCCTTTTATTGACTTTCCAAAAATCCCTTCCTTTTATGACATCATGTCGCATGTCCTAAACTTCCTTAATTACCACTAATGCCATTCCTTCTAATATAACCTTCTTCTTTTTCCTTATTTCCCTCTTTATCCTCTCTTCCTCAAGGATGCTTCTGAATGGACTTGGGCTTTAGTCCCCAAGTCCCCCCATGTTTCATGTTGGGTTTGGCTCCCGTTCAGGGGCTCCCTAGTCCTGTTAAGGAGTAATAATTTTCATGTATCAACATTAGTCCCCTGACTATTGGGTTAATTATTCTTTATGCGCATCTCTTCCTTTTGGATGGAGAGAGGGGGTTTCTTTTATGAATCCCACGTCTTTTAAGTGACGGTTGGTCTTCCACGACGTGGGAGAAACTTTACAGTTTCTTTCAGTTTTTTCCTGCCCATTATAACCTCCACGTTCAAGTCTCGAGATCACATATATATAAACTTGCTGGATCATTCCTTTCTCTTGTTTTACCTTGTCATTTCTTTTTTTCACTTCATCTTTGAACATACCCTTATACGCGCCATGTCCAACGATTCTTCGAGAAATAGTTCATCCGAGGAGGAAGAGTTAGAGTCCGAGGAGGTGATGAGCGCTCCATCCGAGGAGACTGGGTATGCGGCTCAGGAAGGATTACACATACCATTGTCGGCAGACAAAGTATCGTACACAATTAACGAGATCACGAGCACTCCATTCTGAAGCGCGCATTGAAACTGAAAAGACTCTGTGATGTCAGCGTGTTTTCCCCTTGATGACATCCTGGTTCCACGCCTTCTCAATCCCTCTATATTACTCTAGCCCGCGGATTCTGGATGGCTCATGTATCCCGAGGTAAATACTTTAGACAATTTTTCGTTTAAGAAGGTTCCGCGTGCGGATATTCACCATGGCGATTATGTTATCCCCGTTACTGAGATTCATTCCTCATCTGCGACGCCTGCCATATGGCTGCACTGGACGTCTTACATCCATTCCAACCCGGATCATGCAGCAATCCTTCGCTTGGCACGTATTAATGAATATATAAACTTGTCTCTTAAGCGAGAAGTGGTTAGATGTAGGCGCGACATGACATGAATTTTTTTCGTTGGGTGTCCCCCGTCCATACCTTGTTCTTTGCGTAGGGGGAATCCACTATGGTTCTAGAGGACGTGGTCGCCCTCACGGGACTTCCCATCCATGGTATCCATTCATACGAGGAGGCCGCCGTTTTCGCGGCTATAAATGATAAAGACAAGGAGTTGTGGGATTATCCCTTAGATTGTAAAGACGACTCTCGCAATGAGTGGGTAAGAAAAGATCAGTTGCCAGTTCGGCGGGGGAGTAAAGGAAAAGCTACAAGTGCTGGCAAGGAGGAGAGGTTATCATCTGCTGCCAAAGGAAAAACTAAAGCGGTCAAGGATAAGAAATCTTCTTCATCGCGCCCCACAGGGGAGCGCTTGCTTGCCAGTCCTACTCATGCTTATGAAGCAATTCATGGTTCATCGATTCTTTTGGCGTGGAAAAGTCCTGAGATGGTTATCAAAAGCAATCGGCACGCCTCCTTCCCTCTTTGGATTAAGTATTAGGCTCCACATATAGTTGATAAAAAGGTTATGCCTCCCCTTAGGAAGGAAAAGAATCCCCGCGCTGAGTTGGCGGCTTATATTTTTTTCTGGATTTGTCATGATGTGTTTGAGTATATTCCTCAGGATACCATCAAGAGCGAACTTGTGCCGATGGTCGTGTTGTTGTCTCGGGGTGTTTCTTTTCCTCTTGCGCCGATGTTCTTGGGTGGTTTATACCGTTATTTGGATCTGTTATACCATGACGTTCACATAGTTAATGCGGTTCACAAGGTCGAGACTTGTATTTATGTCTCTTTCATGCAAGCATGTTCTTGGGAACACCTCCCCAAATATTCTCCTGATCATCACGTTTTGGCAGTTCATCGAGAGGAGGATGTTGAACAGGACGATGGTACTGTTAATAAAACCACCGTCATTTATGGTTATCCGCGGATGGCTCTCTGGAATGGTAAAGGGAAGGTTCCAAAGGGAGATATTGCCAAATTTATGGATGTAGACAAGGACTTCAAGCCTTTCCCTTACCATGATGGTCGCTCAAGTCGGGGACATTATGATTTCATTTCGCCGCTGGAGGGCACGAGATCAGAATTCGATTTTGATTCAGTGATGGCAATGTTACCAAGTTACATCCCTGAATTTTATGCTGGTAAGTTCATTGCTATGTCCTATAATCCTGATCGTGTGGCTCGGCAAGTTTCCCACCTTGGAGTGGCTCCGAGATTACAAACCTTATGTATATCTTTGATCGTTTTGTTTTTAAAGGACCAACACGCCTAAGCGACCGAGGAATTAACTTCTCTTTCCAGCAGCCTTTTCCCGAGCGCCCTTTGGTGTTTACCGAGTTGGCTCACGGATATCAGCTTCTCATTTACCGCCGAGACTTGAAATTTATTTTTCTTGACGCATATCCATCTTCCTGATTTTTCTTCTGGGGATCTCCGCATTTCACATGCGTCTGGTTGGATTAAGCTTGATAAGGGAATAACCGAGCAAAATAGCGTTACCTCGGGTACCAAGGGTCGCCTTCTGGATCCAATGGTGACTTCCTGGGACCCTCCTAAGGGTCACGAGCCCATAAGGAAGAAGAAAGGGACAAAGACTTCTTCTCATTGGAAGCCTCATACACTCCATATCCCTAAGCCCGCTGCTAGTTCACCAGCGCCCCAGGTAGTTCTCTTGTTTATATCTATCTCTTTTTTTTTCTTTTGAAAAAAAAGGGAGGGTGAATCCTGCAATCTCAGGAAGCTCCTTTGTCCAATCCAGTGGGATAAAAAGCGCCTTCTTATTTGATGGAGGAGTATCTCAACATGCCTATGAGTGATTGGTCCGAGAAGAGTCTTGCTAAAAAGGCCAAACAGGAAGCAGCTAAGTTGGTTATTCCCCGCCCATGCTCCTCTACCGACATCTCGTCTCTGCATCCCCTATAGGCTCGGCCGAATAGCCCGTCAAAGTCTCAGCGAGGTACTGGCGGTAGCCCGACCCCTTCATTCGTGGATCTTGTGCCGCTTGAGTGTCTTCACGCCTTCACATATTATATGTTAATCCTTTGCAGGCAGAGACCCTTCATGTTAAGGGCTAAGCTTTGGAGTCCCCTAATGACGTGTTGTATTCACTGAGTTTTTCTGGGTCGAATTGCTCAATTCCAGGTGGGTCCTCAGCTCACGTGGCACTCCAGCCAGATCATTCTGAAGGTGATTACTCATTTTCTACTTGACATATGTTCCTTTATTTAATGGCATATTTTGTCTTCACACTCTTCCTATCTCTCTCTCTCTTTTTATATATTTGAGTTCCTCTTCGCAATGTTATTTATTCTTTGTTTAGTAGGTTCTACGAGTGACTCAGAGTCTTATTCTGCCTCTTTCGCGTCTCATTAGAAACCTCACGATTCTCCGCTCACTCCCTAGGTTGGTCTATTCTTTGCCTGGCCTTTTACCATTAGTGATTTCCCTATTCATTTTTTTTGTACGTTTATTAATGCTTACTCATCATCATTGTTATTTCGTTCGCACGTATAACACTTTCTAGGATATGGGTCACAAGTGTAAAGAAACTGGTAATCATGAGGGCTCTAGCATCGAAGGTGGGAGGCGCGTGATCCCTGGAGATGGGTCTGTAAAACACGCTCGATTATATGGTAATGGCTCTGCGCTAGTTGATTATCCGGAGAGACGCCCCAACACTTCTGATTTGTTATTGATTCCTGGGGATGTATAGTTTCGGTTTTCGAAAGTGGTAGATGTCGCTGAGGTTGGCGTCGATGATGCCATTTATAAACTGGTTCATGGCTTTTGGGTGCCATCTGCTCTTGTCGTCACTTACATGGATATCGTGGAGCGCGGCGGTGGTCATATGGTGAAGGAGGGTCTCCTCGATATGAGGACGTTGTGTTATATGAACAAGAATATCCTCGAGGTTGCCGACCAGCTTGCACGGGTGGAGGATGGTCTCATTGATGCTAGTGTTTTGCAAGGATGGGAGACTATTATTCGTGTCGTAGTCAGTCTCGGCTTTCGGGTAAAATGGTTGGACGAGTTGTTGATGAAGGTGAAACATCGTAATGACCCGCGCGTGCATCTCCATGGCCGAATTGCTAAACTCGAGGAGGAGCTAGTCCATCTTTCCAAAGTTACTTCTGATAAGAAGGTGGCGCTAAACCAGCTTACGGCCAGCATGGGGGCGGTGTTCGTTGCATCTCAGCAGGCGGAGGTTGTAGATGAGAAAGTTCGTATGGATCTCGAAAAGAAAAGACAGGAGTGATCCCTGTTCCAGTTCACCTGATGCACTTCTGCTTCCATTTCATGTTCCTTATTTACTTTGTGCACCTTCTTCCCTTTGAACAATTTATATGTTTGGTTCTTTGTAGACACTTTAACTATGTGGGATGTCATGTTATTTTAAGTTTGGAATTTGCATTTTGTGCTTTCTTCAATTAATCTTATGTCTGCTATTGTTAATTCTGTTTTGCTATGTTGTATATAAAAGTCATCTGATCTGCGTGGTGGGGTATCATATGTCCTCTGTGTAGAATGTGCTAATTTACCGTCCGTCAAAATTTAGGCTTGGTTTATGTTTGGACTGCGACATTATGTTTTGCCTTGGCGGGTTTGGATAGATGATACTCCGCGCTTGTTTGAACGCGCCTATCCTTAGGAAGGAAGCGGCGTTATACTTTTCCTTGGTGGGTTCAGATAGAGCGTAAGACATGCCTATTCTTATTCTATATAGAAGCGGTGGCGTATTTTTTCCTTAGCGGTTTTGGATGAAGCGTATGTCAAAACGTGCCTATCCCCCTTCTTTTTTATATGGAACACGGAGTATATTTGAACGCGCCTATTTCTTAGGTAGAAGGTGACGTCGTGTTTTCGTCTTAGTGGGTTTGGATAGAGTGTATGCTTGAATGCTCCTATCCCCCCTCTCTTCTTTTTGAATAGAACGTGATAGAGCACGGGGTATACTTGAACGTGCCTATCCTTAAGAAGGAAGTGTCATTATGTTTTGCCTTAGTGGGTTCAGATAGGGCGTAAGACGCGCCTATTCTTATTCTACACGGAAGCGGTGGCGTATTTTTTCCTTAGCGGGTTTGGATGGAGCGTATGTCAAAACGCGCCTATCCCCCCTTCTTTTTTAGATGGAACACGAAGTATATTTGAACGCGCCCATTTCTTAGGTTGAAGGTGACGTCGTATTTTTGTCATAGCGGGTTTGGATAGAGCGTATGCTTGAATGCGCCTATCCCTCCCTTATTTTGGATAGAGCGTGATGGAACACGGCGTATACTTGGACGCTCATATACTTAGGAAGGAAGCGTCATTATGTTTTGCCTTAGTGGGTTTGGATAGGGCGTAAGACGCGCCTATCCCATTCTTTCTTTTTGGTAGTGACGTTCTTTCTCTTGGTGGGTTTGTTGGTTGGACAGGTATTTCCAACGCCTCTTAGTTTTTCGTAAATCCATGGCTCGTCTAGGCGTCCCATAACTTCTGTAATTTTTCTGGCCACTTGGATGTCTATGCATCCCTAGCCTCTGTAAATTCGTCAGATGCCCGGGTGTCTATGTATGCATACTGTAGCCTTTGTAAATTCGTCAGCCGACTGGGTGTCTATGCATCTCGTAGCCTTTCGAAAATTCGTTAGCCGACCTATATGCATCCCATGGCCTTTTGTAAATTCTTAGGCTATCCGGGTATCTATGCATCCCATATCCTTTTGTAAATTCGTTAGCTGATCAGGTATCTATGCATCCCGTAGACTTTTGTAGATTCATCGGCCGACCGGGTGCCTATGCATCCCGTAGCCTTCCGTAAATTCGTTAGCTGACCGAGTATCTATGCATCTCATGGCCTTTCGTAAATTCGTCGGCTATCCGGGTGTCTATGCATCTCGTAGCCTTTTGTAGATTCATCGACCGACCGGGTATCTATGCATCCCTTAGCCTTTCGTAAATTCGTTAGCCGACCGGGTGTACATGCATCATGTGGCTTTTTGTAAATTCGTCGGCTATCTGGGTGTCTATGCATCCCGTATCCTTTTATAAATTCGTTAGCTGACTGGGTGTCTATGCATCCCGTGGCCTTTTTCTTTTTCTTTTTCAACGCCTCTATTTATTATTATAAATTTTCATTTATAGGGAACAAAAAGGAATACAATTTGCCTTTAGTTGCTGGACGCCATTGTCTATTGTTGGGTTTTCAAGGGGAGAGTCGCGGTTCTTTACTGGTATGCTTGTTTTATGTATGCCGCACCCAATTTTGGTTTAATGGCGAGGGAGAGGGTCGTGTCCAATTGATTTCTCTGCTATTTCGATTTGTCCAGCCTCCCGTTTGCGGTCGAAAATGCTTTTAATGGCAAAGCACTCTATTTTCTGGTGGACTAACCTTTGATAATAGTGGTAGTATCTGGACGCACTCTTGTCCATCTTGTTGACATTTAGCACCGTCAGGCGTATCTTGATTTCCTTGTTCCTTACCCATTGTTCCAAGAGTTCGATTATCTTCTCCCGGTTGCATGGTAGAGGAGGTGCAGGGTAGTCTCGCCTCGTTCCTCTAAATCCCCGTGGGATTCCCTCGGTGGTCTGAGACGAGTCCTTATGTCCTTTGCGGATGTTGAGACTTACGCTACGTGGTACTTCAGAGACGGCGTTAATTTTGTTTTTCCAGGGGTGGTCTGTATGTGTTTCTTCAACATAGTCGGCGATCATCTCTACTGCTTCTTCCAGCTCAAAAAACGTTTGGAATCTGAAGTTGACCAGGCTCCTCTTAAAGGAAGACGCCATCCCGCATATGTAAGTTTCAACTAGAGCTCCTTCACTGATGTCCTCATGGCAGTCCAGCGCGAGATGCCGAAATCGAAATATGTATTTCCCTATTTCTTCTCCTACCTGTTGGTTGCACCTGCTTAAGTCTATTGACGTGATCTTTTTTTTGGCTGAATAAATTCCTGAGGAAGAAAGCATACGTGGTTTTCCATGAGTCCACACTTTCTTCTTTTAAGTTATCATACCAAGCAAACGTTGTTCTTGTGAGTGATTTAGGGAACTCTCTTAAAAATAACTTTCAATTAGAGGCCCTATCATTCGATGCTGACAAAAATCGACTAAGGTGTTCTCGCACATTCCCTTTCCCATCATATGCTCTGAATTTTGGTGATGTATAATCCTCCGGGTATTGATACTCTCTGATACTTGCTGGGTAGGGGATGCTCATGGCGTCGTAGTTTTCTTGTCTCATCACGCGGTAATTTGACTCTAGATATCTCGCCACGTCTTCTTGTGACATTGTCATTGGCTCGTCATCCTTGTGTCCTTCATTAGCTATCATTCCTTCGAGGATATATTTATTTGTTATTTTAGCTTGTTCCATCCATCTTCCCAGCTTCTGTTTCCTTTGTGCACATACTTCCAACTCCTTTCGTATGTCTTGCGGTATTAGAGGCGAGAGCTGCGATGGTTGAGTCATTTGCTGTGTGAGCTTTCCTTGTATCACTCCCATCTCTATATTATGGGGTTCATCTGCTATCCGTTGTTCATCCGTGCCTTGTGCTAGCACTTCCTCTTTGCTATCTTCGTCTTCTTCTATTATTACCTGGTCGAGATTAGCAGGCTGATTAGGCGATTGATTTCTTAGCGTGACTGTGCTAGTGCTTCCTGGGTGCGTTAGGGTGAGCTAGGCACGAGCCTCCGATTGAGGTCGTCAAATTTTGAGGGGTGAATATGATTTTAGTCCTACCCGTCCTAGCTATAACAAAAGACACCACTTTCTAAGAATGGTATGAGAGAGAACTTGCTTTACATTGTACCATGTACCTCCTTTTATAGACTTTCCCAAAATCCCTTCCTTTTATGACATCATGCCACATGTACTAAACTTCCTTAATTACCACTAATGTCATTCCTTCTAATATAACCTTCTTCTTTTCCCTTAATTCCCTCCTTATCCTCTCTTCCTCAAGGATGCTTCTCAATGGACTTGGGCTTTAGTTCCCATGTTTCATGTTGGGTTTGGCTCCTGTTAGAGCACTGCTTGTTCGAACTCGCAAGCGTTGCTATCTCAAGCTTGTTGTCAAGTTTAGTTGCCAAAACTATAAGTCTTGATTTCTAGTTTACTTATAGCTAAGTCTCGGATTAGGATATAAAGTGTAGTTGAGCATTAGCCTTCACGACGTTCATCGAATGGAGGTGAATAACTACTAAGGGGAGCTTGTGGAAATTCATCAACAAAAGGTATGTGGAGACTTGAACTCATATATTACTCAAAAGTTTATATACTCTATCTCCTATTTGATACAAAAGTCGTATAGCTATATAGACTTCAATTACACACATTTGATATTTCGAGCTAAGTTTAACTCGCTTACATATTTCTCGAAATATGTGTTGGTAAGCTTTCGCTTATATTCTTGACGAAAGTCAAAAACATGATCATGTGAAAATCGTTTGGTAACATCTTATATCATTTGTGTGAGACAATCATTTGATGTAGACTCAGAATGTTTCGTATTGATCATTCGATCACTTGAAAATTTCTTTGAAGCTAGTAGTTTGTGCGAGACAGCTATTGTCGTCTTCTGAGAATGTTTCAATGGTTGAAATGAGAGTTTAGAACAATTGGATAAGAATAGTATGCGTACTTTCATATATGAAATCCAAGTCCGGGAACCATGGTATGCATACCCGTGTGCGTACTGGTTGGTTTTGTGAAAGTCTGGGAACCCTGTATGCATACCGGTACGCGACTGGCATGAGGTTCGGGTCCGAGAATTTCTGCTGAGTTTGGAAGGTACGCATACCAGTTCGCGTACTGGGGAACCCAAACTTAGTTCGGCCACATAGGTACGCGTACCTGTTTGCATACCTAAGTGGATAATGATCTAAAATTGGTTTGTTCATGAACTAATACATTTATATAATAAGGAATGAAATCTTTTGCAAAACATGGCTATAATTTTCATGAATTGATTCATGTAAATCAAAATCGATTTTGCTTCAATTGTGTCTTGTATACTTCTATGAGAATATAAACAATTGAGCAACTCTAGAACTAGTTTCATTTGAGTCATTTGAACTAGTTATGGTTAAGATGAATAAGGCTGATACGAAAGTGTTGATATGTCTAACTATTGTTGAGCCAACAAGGTGCACACGTTTAGGTAAGATTACTCATATATAAATGAAATCACTTTTCATTTGTGTGTAACAAGCTAAATTCGATCTAACGGTTGAAAGATATTATCTTGAGTCTAATCAGGTTTTCATCTAACGATGGATATTGAATGCTTTGTTACCAAGGCAACATTGATTGCAAACCTGATTTGAAGACTATATAAAGGAGAACTTTATCAACTGGGAAACCTAATCCCCACACCTCCTGTGTGATACTAGTTGCGACTAGAGTCGAATCTCCTTTAACCTTAGGTTTTTCGCAAAACCCTGTAGGTTAACGACTTAAAGACTTCATTGGGATTGTGAAGCCAGACCCAACTATTTTCTCTGTAGTTGCGTGTTCTGATCTTGCTTTGTTCTATCGTGATTGAGTATTATCTTCTCTAAGATTTTCTCGAGATTTAATCTCCGATAGGCAAGATAAAAAAGTAGTCACAAACATCTTCGTCTCATCGTTTGTGATTCCACAATATCTTGTTTCGCTACCATACAACTAAGATTATTGTGAGGTGGTTGATATTTCTAGGCTGTTCTTCGGGAATATAATTCTGGTATACCAATTGGTTCCTGTTCACCTTGATTTATCAAAAGACAGAACAAAACTCGTAGGTTTATCTGTGGGAGACAGATTCATCTATTCAATAGACTTTTCTGTGTGAGACAAATTGGTTTATCAAGTCTGTTAGAGCATTTCTCAGTTGAACTCACCAAGCGTCGGTATGTCAAGTTTGGTTATCATATTTTAGTGAATAAAAACGCATTTAAAGAGTCGCTTGATTATATACTAGAGTCAACTTCGTATAGGTTAGCTTGAAAGTGTTAGGATAAAATACTTACAATTATTACATGAAGACTTGAAGAATGTGAAGAAGTATGGAGCTATAACGACAACATCATCCTTCCTTTTGAGGTTAGTAATATTTGACTTGAATTGTTTCATTCCCTAACGTATCTTTCAAGTCGTTCATATTGAAAACATAACTGCGAAGCTGTGTATGATACTCTAGTTAGACATAGTATTAAGGAATACAATACGAGGTTTATTGCTTAACCATTAAACTTTGTAGATAAGACATCGCCATAATCATTTGAATGTTATTGTGATTATGTATGGGTATGAGTGAAGATTTCATCCTATGAAACAATGTTTTACACTCGTTTAAAGGAAGTAAGTTCGTAAACTTGTTTTGTGAATCGAAAGGGAAATCGCTAGGCTTATTGGTATTGTTATTTATTGCAAATCTATTTTGAATTACCAATATGTGTCTTTAGCATAACTGTTCATAACATTGTTTATGTATCTTGGTAAAACTATTTATAAGGCATGACTTATGTGTTGGTATGACTTCTATTAGTGAAACCAATCTTAAGTAATTACTCAAGATGGTATGATCGATGCCTTGTAAATAACAACTTTTATCTAGTCATTGAGGAACCGATCCTAGTAAGAGGTGCAACAAATTTGAAAGAGGGAATCGATCCTTGTAAGAGGTGCAACACGTTTTTAGTAGATGATGGAACCGATCCTATGAACATGTGCAACAAGTTTGTAATTTTGGGGGACCGATCATATGGACATGTGCAAACGAATACAGGTAGTTACCATAAGTTGTGGGGAAGCGATCCTAGTACCTAGTCAACCGAATTTTGGTAACTAGCGTGACTATGCACAGTACTCACATGGAGGTAGAACCGAATTTGTTTTGGTAGAACCGTGAAACCCATAATTGGTGATTTGATAAGATAATCAATCACATAGTTCTTGGAATTCAGACGAACCAGTTTTAAACTTGTTTCGAAGTGTGGAAAATCGTTTTCAAGATTGTA
Organism: Papaver somniferum; assembly: GCF_003573695.1. Lineage (NCBI taxonomy): Eukaryota > Viridiplantae > Streptophyta > Magnoliopsida > Ranunculales > Papaveraceae > Papaver > Papaver somniferum. Next base: position 186,919,886 of record NC_039359.1, on the reverse strand, counting down.
AGTATGAAAAAGGACTTGCAAAGTAAATATGTCGACATACTTTGAACATATGCAGTAACTCTTATCATTAATTTTTCAAAGGTATTCCTTAATAGCTAAAGAAGAATCCCAGGATCGAAATAAATTGAGAATCTTTTAATTAAGGTTTCTTAGTTTTTATATGCTATTTAATATCCAGCAATTAAATGCATATCTTTAGAAAATAATAATTAGTAATGTGCATTTACTGATTGTAGATTTTTCCATTGGGATTTCAGTCGATATTTGGACAGCGCATTTCCGGGAATTATGAAAACCGATTTTGTGTTTATTGCATATCTTTGAGAATATTTGGTTCTGGAAATTCCTTGGTGTCCAAACTTCCTTGTCTATAAAAATCGAAGTTTGCATTTCGAGCAAACTAATCCTCAGAGCCAGTAAAACTACCTAGTTGTGTTGTTACTGGTGGAGCCGTCTATTCAGAGAGGAAAGTACCCTAATTAGGCGAAATCTCTTACGACCGCTCGTTTTAAAGACTTCTTTTGGATTGAGAAGCTCTATGAGTACCGTTGGTGGGAAACTAGATAATTGCAGTTTATTATTAATTTTCGATTGATTTGATTGACTAACAATTGTTGAAATTTGATTTCACCTAGTTTCTTTATGCTTGAGAATCTTCTCTTCTGATATAAGATTCACTCAAACTAGATGGAAGTTTCGACGAGGATCTTTAGACTTTTTGTAGATCTAAAGACATCTTGTGATAATCCATCGTTAACAGACTCCGTTCTGTGTGTGATTGATCACAATAGACTCGAGTTGTTTGTGTGCAGGTGTTTATTGAAGATTAAAGAAGATTTTAAGACAATAAGACTTTTTGGGCTCATAATCTTTGGTGTGCACAATACTTGTTTCGGTTGGAAAGGGATCCAACTATAATCGGTTTATCTTTGTCATAAATTGGATTGATTAGTTGAGTAGGTCGACATCAATAAACTTATTTATGATTAGTAGTATTGATTGCATAGTCTAATAATTACTTCGATGATTGTTGAGAGATTGATCTAAGGACCCGACAAAGGAGTTTATTGGTTAAACGGAAGAGCCTTTGTCAGACTCATATCACGTTATTTGAAAAGAGTTTTTACCGCACAGATTTGTTGTTCCTTTACTTTTTGGAATACTAATCAAAGGAATTGTCCCAAGTGCGTGACTTATTAACAAGTTTGAGGCGCATGGATACTGAGGAAACTAGGTGAATTATAGGTTTAGTTGCCTGGTCTCAACTATATGAAGTTGGTTTGAGTTTGTATAGCGGCTTAATTCTGAGAGTATTCAATTCTGGACTAGGTACCGGGGTTTTTCTGCATTTGCGGTTTCCTCGTTAAAAAAATATTTTTGTGTCATTTACTTTTATTTTCCGCAATTATAATTTTGTTTAGTATAATTTAAAGTAAATCGGACAAACGTTAATTCCTATTTTACTTGATAGACAATCCTTAGAGTTTGATTAAGTCCGAACCTATTATCAAGTAAACATACTTCGTTGTTGTATTGTCTCGATCTTGTATCCATATTTAATCACACAAGTTATCTTTTTGTCGTATTGTCTCGATCTCGTATCCATAGACGATCACATGAAGTGTGAATTGATTAGTTATATTGTCTCAACTCAGTCCATAGGAAATCACTTTCGAAAAAGGACTTATTGGTGGAAAAGTTTTAGATTGAGGTATATTTGGGTACCCTCGTCTTTTCAATTGGTATCAGAACAGGCAAACACGAAAAGATCTAACAATCTGTGTTTGGTGCGATCCAACCTATAAGAAATTCAATCCATGTCTGATTTAGTTAACGTAATGCAAGAGTATGAATACTCAAATGTTAAAGATGTTCCTATTTTGTTAACTCATGATCCAGGAGTTACGAAAATTAAGAGAACATCTGAATCTATCTCTGATGAAAAAGAAGATGCTGATAAAGAGTTGGTAAAACTCCTAAAGCCTATAAAATCTCTGTCTTTTAAGGTGCTGATATTAAAGACAGCGTCGAATCTTCTTATACATGAGATCAGAGATAAAGATATTTATCTGAATATTCTAGCCAAAGAGAATATGGATCTCTCTGTAAAATTAGAAGCTCTTACTCAAGATAAAGAGACACATCCTATGATTCTGACTAATGATGTTGTTGTGATTTCTTCTGATGTTGAGGAAACTAAAAGTCCTTGATCGACTTTTACAGATTGTGATAAAACCGGTTTGGTCACATTTGAAACAGATCAAGATGATGGTAGTTTGCCTAACTACATCAAGTCAGAAGAGGATAAGAAACCATCTTCTATATCTACTGATGATCAAACGAAATCTTGTCCAAAAGAAACTTTGAACTGATTCCGTGTAAGTGATCTTAAGGAATACAATTTTCAGTCACTTGACAGGAAACTTATACTTCTTCAAAATACGGTGGTAAAAATATTGAAAGAAGTTTCTTGTATTAAAAAACTGAAAGACCATTCCTCAGTAGAAAGACAGCTCATACCACTACCCGATAAGATCAACTCAAAATAATCAGAGGAAAGAGTTGATAATCGCTTCTGGAAAAAAGATCCTCCTCACCCATATTGAATCAATTCTTGTTTTGGTTAAGAACGACTCCAGAAGAAAGGGAAAGAAAGAATCTCTGCCAAAAGAAACAATCAGGAATTCCCGATAATTGTTTCAGACAATCTTACTGATGTGCATCATAAGGAAATCCTTGGAATGAGAAAATCTTATGAAAATCTCATTGATATAATTAAGAGAGATTTAACTATCCCTGAAGATTCTCATATCAGTACATCTTCTCCACATGATCATATCTCCAGAGTTAGAAAAGATCATTATTCTGGGAGAAAATATTTTGGGCAGAAATTCCCAAGGAGAAATATGAACTATGTTTATGATGCTCGTTGTAAGCTGGAAAAAGCTTACTCCGATACAACTTAGTTGTATCAATATTGTGCACTCTCGTTCTCTTCCATGCTCATAATCATTGGATGGGAATAACACATGAAATTAAGGGCACAAGTTCATGGTAGCTTCTATTTTCAGTATTAAGAGATATTTAGAGAATATCTTCCTTTCAATAAAAATGAGAAGTTCAGAAAAATAACTTGGTATTTTCGGAAACCCTGTTTTTCTGAACCGAATATATATTCTTATTAATGTAAGAAGAGATCTTCTTTTGTCTTCCCTGGTAAGGATTTATATTAAATATGTCTCTTAACTCGCAGTATTACAAGGAGAAATAAAAGGGAAGCTCGAAAGGTTAGAAATTGTCAAGGATTTATCTCAAAACGAAGAATCAGGAAGATTGTCTCAAGAATCGGTTTTGATCCTAACTCTGATCAATCTCAAGAAGAGTCATGTCTTTTTTCTCTCAATGATTCAGATCTTACCAAGTGGTTTCCCACAGATGGTTGTTGATAGTGGATTTTCAATAAGGGGTAAAATCGTAAAATCATGATACTGCATGTTTCTGACCCGGCTTCATGAACGCATGTGACGATTTGTGTTTTTACGATCCGTGAACCGTTTTCACGATCTCTGATCGAGTACCTCTCAGAGACACAATGAATATGTTTCTCAAAAGGCCTCCCACTTGCTGAGCGTTCGATGTTATGCATTTCATCGTGCCTCTCTATGTAGAAGAAAGATTGGGAGGTCCTCCATACATAATTGTTTGTTGAGAGGACAAAACGCCTTCAGGACGTCGGCGACACTCGTTGTTCCCTGACTACATAGAGAGACCTGCCTCTACATAGAAGAATGATTGGGAGGTCCTCATACATAATTGTTTGTTGAGAGGGCAAAACGCCTCCAGGACGTCGGCGACACTCATTCTCCGTTCCCTGACTATGTAAAGAGACCGTGTATAGATTCAGGCGGCTCTCCTACATAATTGTTTGTTGAGGGGGATAAACGCCTTCAGGACGTTAACAATGCTGCACGTTGTTCCCTGACTATGCACCTTTCAGAACGAGTATGATGCTTCAACTATCTCATATCTCGATTCTACAATAGATTAATTATACCGTGACATTCACCGACTGAATTCCTAGAAGATAATCTATTCTATCTTATTACTCCGTTCCACGGCCGATCCCATGGATTAGTAATAGATGACCACTTTATCTCATTACTCCGTTCCCTGAATTCCCCGACTGAATTTCATAGATTAGTAATAGATGCTCAACTCATTTTATTACTCCATTTCGTGAATCATTCGCATCAGAATTTCATGAATTAGAATAAACGCTCCACAATCGGGCTTCTGAGCCACCATCGAGTAAGTCCCGAGAAAACGGTGTAAGTGTATTTGACAAATAATGCACAAACGAGCACCCAAACACACGAACGAACGATCGAAGTATGGACGAGCGAGCGACCCATGGAAATAATAAAATAATTAATAAAATAAGCTAAGGCGTGGGACCGAGCCCACTGGCCGGATGGTCACGCTACGGCAGGTTCCCCTTTTTATTTTATTTACTTTTCTTTTATTTTCTTTTTTCCCTCATCTCACAGGGTTTTCCTCACTTGAGCAAACTCCCTCGTTTGTGAGAAACTCTTGGGTTTCCATGCTTTCATCGAACAAAAATAGGGAAAAGGTGTCACGGGACCGGGCCACCTAGCCGGCCGGCCATGCCCTTGCCTTGGCCGGTCCCACACCTCACAATTCCTTATCTTCACATATTATTATTTCCATCATCTCATGGAATTCCATCGTTCGACCGAAAACCCTAGTTTTTCAATATTTTCTCAAATATTGCTCAAACCATGGAAAAGCCAAAAGGTCAAACGGTCATACGACCGACCACAGGCTTCCCACGTCAAAATTAAAATTTTATTCTTTTAATATTTTCAAATCATCAGTCACATGAGCAAAGTTCTTCTTGCTCAATCTAGAAAAATCGAGAGTTTCAGTCAAGACCAAACTCTTCTGAAAATTCAAAATATTGCTCGAACGATCGTCAGAAAATACCAAAACTCTCAGGACTGAGACGCGGACACCGTGATGACACGGGCATGCTGCCTTGACTGACCAAGTCCGTCCCTAAGGCTTGCAAGGAGCCGGTGCCACACATTCTCACAAATTTGACCTAATTTGCTGGCAATCGCTCATATTGGGTCCAAACTCTCTTCAACCGACTTGAGACTCGCTCAAATAACTGGAAGCTGGTCCCATGACCACCAAGGGCCGTCCCCATGTCCTCTTGGTCGGTCCCTCACCTAGTCACAATTAGGTTTTACTACCTAACGCTCGCTCGGGCACTATTCTAATAAATGATCAACACTAGCATTTGATCATTCTTTCACCAGCTGGTCAGCAAAGGACCCTGGAGCACGTTCACTCGAGCACTTGGGAACCACATGGTTATCAATCATACCATATGGTAGGTTCCTCCTTTACTCAATAGCCTATTTTCAGTAATTCATCAATTGACGAACAATTGATCGCAAATTAGGGTTTCGAACAAACGCTCGCTGAATCACAATTCTGAGCAGTTCAAACACTAATAATTTTATGATTGATCTGGAAATTAACATCTAAATTAATATTCGGCCCTGCCAATATTTTAATTAATTATTATTTTGTCACACTACCAATAATCCATCGAATGAGCAATACTTGCTCATCTGCTCGAATATTGATCCAACTATCAATATTCAGTAATTCACTGAACGAGCAATCTCGCTCAATTGTTCAAATATTTATCAAGTTATCAATATTCAGTAATTTACCGAGTGAGCAATACTTGATCAAACGCTCGATTGACAGTAATTTATCGATCAATAGCTGGAGTAAGATTTACTAGGACTATCACATTCATTCGAGAAATGTGTCATAGCAGACGCTCGATCCATGAATGCTCCACTGAACAAATTTAGACCCATTGTCTAATCAAATCAAAAGACTGACTAGTCAAATTCATGTTCGTGAGATATCAATCACGTCACATGGGGATATCCATTAGGGTTTTGGTCTGGCGGCCTACAACACGTGTGTTTATCCACGATGAGAAATGTGAGTAAGTCGTGAAAGCAGTTGAGGGAGTTAAAAAATTAGTGGGTGGACAATTAACCAACCTTATCACGTACGAGGAACTGGTGAAACCATGATTTCCCACTCTTTCACTGAGCAACTGTCACACTTACTGGAGATCAATGTTTTTTACATTTTCCAGCAATATAAATAAGTCTCAGAGTCCATGATTGAAAAGAAGTATGAAAAACACACAGAAAATCCACGAGATATTGAACAGACAATCCATCGTCTAACCAAAAGTCATCGTGTGACCACACTCTTTCAATCACTCAGACTTATTCATCATTTGCAGAAACCCACAACACATTCACAGATCACCATTGATCTCACACACTTCTCAGCTTCCCTCCTACAGATCAACCCTCTTCCCTCTTTGTGACCGAATTGACTCTGGAACGACCATTGACTTGGTTTAGGCCGGAGTCCTACAGATTGATCTCTCGAACTTAAAAGCACTCCCGTGCAGTGCATCTGTTTGAGGTTACGCAGTTTGCTCGGTTGAGGAGTCTTCGATCGCTCGATCGTCTCTTCATTCCCTAAAAACCAGCAAATCGTTTATCCCCATCAACAAGGGTATGCGTGAAGTTATGCATGAGTTTGAAGAACTCGTAGGAAATCTCTTTACTTTGGTTCAAGATCGGGATGAACTAAATATTAAAATAAAAGAAATGAAAAATGAACTTGGAGAATTGAAACTTCAAATTACAGGTCTCGAAAAACAAAAAGTGGTTGCAGACAAGTCTCTTGAGACATGCTTTAAAAGTTTGAGCACTGAAGAAACCTCAGTGAACAACAAGAGCACCACTAGAGATTAAGTTATTTGCTGTAATACTTAATCAAAGAAAAATAGACTTCATTTTTTTATTTCTTTCAATAATTGTAAAGTCTATTATGAATAAAACTATCTTATTATTATGAATAAAATTATTATTTTATAATATTTCTTGTGATAGTTTTCGGTTACATAGCCTGTGATTGAATGCTTTTATTTTATTGCTATGTATGTTTATGGGATGTTTGATTTCGGTTTTATTACCTTGATATTCGATCTCATAATGTGTGAACCCTTATGGTTTGGGTGACTTTTTGATTTAGCGGGATTAAGTTCTAGCCCATGTTGGTAGGCTTTATCAAAGGATCATGAGGGGTTCATGTAGAAACAATATGTGAAAAAGTCACAACATGTTGAATCTTTTGGTTTAGCATAAAATCATATGTGTTTCGAGGTTTCAACTTTTTCTTGCAATAGTTATAAACCGGGTTTCAATCTTTCTCTGGTAAAGGTTGGTTGTGGTTATTCTTTTGTTTTGCATAAGGATGACAACATAATGATATTTCGGTATCAGTTCTCCCTGGAAGAAGATGCAAACATATTGGAGAAGAGGATGCGAAATTTGAGGTAAAAATCTTGTTAGTTAATTGTTTTCCTGTTTAAGAAAAGCATGATTTTATTTCATATCCTTGTTGCTTTTGCTTAACAAAATTTCGATACAATTGATGTTGATTCCATTATTTGTATATGAATGTTTGATTGTGATTCAATTGTTTCCGGTTAGGATAAACTATTGTTATCTTTCGTTATTGTTTGGTATCAATTGTTTAGGCTTACAAAATTTTGGTTCAATTGCGGTGCTATAATGTCTATGTTTGTTTCAATTTCTTCCGGTTAAGATAAATGATTATGCAAGTTGATTTATTTGGTTTGTATGGATTGTTTATGGCTTAACAAAAAGTGTTTCAGGATCATTTTTTTAGTCCAAGTTGAAAATGCGGGGGTCTAACAACCACACCCAACAATTCGTTTGGAAATCTGAGAGGACTTACTCCAATACACTTTCTAGAGAATCAACTAGACAGTCAGACTCAATCTAGAATTAAAGTATATCAAAGAGTGTAATATCTCTAACTCTCAATTCAATCCGCAATCAGCAAATGGAAATCTGCGAGCCCGATTGAATATAAGAGGAGTAAACTTGAACGGTACCAAAGACCAATGTTCAAGTGTCAATCAATGTAAATCAACAACCAAAGGTTGGATATTCTAATTGATTGGTCTAACGCACAACCTGTGATATTTCAATTATATAACAAAATATAATGCGGAAAATAAATAACACAGACACCAAAATTTTGTTAACGAGGAAACCTCAAATGCAAAAAAAAAACCCGGGACCTAGTCCAGTTTGAACACCACACTGTATTAAGCCGCTACAGACACTAGCCTACTACCAATTAACTTCGGACTGAACTGTAGTTGAACCCTAATCAATCTCAAATGATTCAAGGTACAGTTGCACTCCTTACGTCTTTGATCCCAGCAGGATTCTAAGCACTTGATTCCCTTAGCTGATCTCACCCACAACCAAGAGTTGCTACGACCCAAAGTCGATATAACACCCCGATTTTCGGGCCCGGACCCTTCCCGGATCCTATGCCCGAAAACCCGAAGTGCTACTTGGATACCATAGCCGAAGCCCTGCTACTAAGCCCAAGCTCGTTAAGTAATTTATTTGGGCTTATTTAATTTATGCTCAAATTAGAAATTCTATCGCAGCGGAATACTTAGAAAATTATTATGGAAAATCTAGCCGTTGATTTAACCTAAGTTTACAGCCATCGGAAACAAAACACATTTTGGTTCTCAAACAAAAATATTAACACCATTCAAGTCTTCAAATTTAATTAATATGTAACCACTCCAACACGAAATTATAAAACTGAAAACTGACCAAGGTGGATTGCTAGAATTTTTCAGGATTCATGCGAGTTCCAAAATTTATGATATTTATATGGATTAATTCGAACTGTAAATACTATTGGTTATAAATTTTCTAAAATTTTTAAATGAAGTTTAATAAACTAAGACCACGGTAAAACTGGTAGTTGACCAGCACTACAAGAAAACAAAACTGTGATACTCTGTTTTAGAAAAATTATATAAAATCACACGAGACTCATAATTACACGAGGATTGTCATTTTGGAAAGATAAAAGATATATATTGATTTTCCCAGAAGACACTAAGATCCAAAATCAGATTATAATAGTTTTAAAATAGGATATTCATAAGACATTTATATCTGTCAAATATTTTCTGGATTTAACACGGGTACAAAGAATTATTTTAAAAATATGTATAATACTCAGAAAATTCTACAATTTTTACCAAATGTCCCTTAAGATGTTTTTCATTAATTAGAAAAAGAATAATACCAAAATCTATTAGGAATTTAAAATGACATTCAGTCAACTCAACATCATACAATATTTTACAGCTTTAAACTAAGATTAATTACATCTTATAAATGGGATTCTAATCATAAATGACAACTTCAACTATATAAAATTATTCTCTATGCTCCACGATGATCAACTCCTTTCGATGCACCATATCTGGAATTTTTTTGTCATGAAACGACGTGAGTTGTGACACCCAGTAGGCAAAGAAGCAACAAAACATTTTATTTAATATTTTTCAATTCATTTTAAAAACTACTAGCATTGCTAACAACACCGCAAACACATGGAAACAACACATCCATAAACATCAATAAATTCAATCAATCTGTTCTCCCCAGGGAGCCCCAAGGATAACTAGCCATCAAAACGTATTTAGGGATCGCTGCCCATAGACCGTAGCCCAAATCTGCTCGCGCCAAGAGAGCCCAAATACTTTTAGGAGTCGCTGTCCATGGACCGTAGCCCAAATCACAATCATTCTCATACAATAATATCAAAAAAATCATTATTAACACTTGAATGCAATCAAAACCACCACATATCAACCAATTGATAAAAATAACATAAACATGGATTTGAATAAAAATACCCAAATAAATAAATAAAAAAACAAATAGAATTTTGGTTTGTGTTGCGCCTACCTCAAACGTTAGCAAATAATCCTAAAGAGAACGATGCCCAACACCGATCCAAATAACCCAAGCTTTTCACGTCCACTAACACTTTTTCTCTTCCTTCTATGATCTATGTTTCGTGTAACAGTAAGATTTCTAGACGGAGTTGCTCTCCGCCGCAAGCAAACTTAATTTCTCTCTGTTGAAAACCTATTCTTTATTGTTATCTCTTTCTTTATATGTACGTCAGAAAAGAACTATCGACTACTAACCCTAAGAGCATCTTCAACAGTGGGTGCTATAAATCCTATGTGGAATTTTTATTTAGATCCTTATTTGTGGGTTATCTATATCTATATATATATATATATATAACATAAAGAATAATGTTTTTCACATGAACTATTTCTAGTAGTGTGGGGTGTTAGTTATAGGATTTGTTTTTTTGGATAAAGATAAAAGTGATTTCCTTTTTCCTATTGGTTTAGAAAATTTTATTTAAAAAAAAATTAAAAAAATAGTCAAAAAGATGACATGGAGTTCATTCCCAAGGTCTAAATAAGATTTTCTCTAAGACCTTCATATTTATTTTGATACCCTTCCTACTTTAGAGGACCTACTATTAAAGATGGATTTAATCTAAATGAGTGTCTAAAACCCTATATGTCAAAAGAAAATAAAATTTTCACCCTCTGTTGAAGATGCTTTAAAGGTCCTCTAGTCAACCTTACTCTTCCAAACATTCCGCATGCTATCATGGGGATTATTTTTATTTTCAACCTAATCAAAAATTCACTGGGTGACAATTTAATTTAGAGAAGATCCAATCAAAACACGACACGCAACAGGGTGATAAGATCCAACCAATCATAATGTGCCATGGTATAAGATGATAAATAAGAATTCCTTTAAAAGACACGTTTTTCCATGTCAAGAATCCAAAAAGGATAATCAGAATTATATTCACATTAATTTCACTTTTATTATTAATTACCTATTATATATTCATCGTTAGGTGAAAAACCTGATTCAACCAAGCTAATATCTTTCAACTGTTAGATCGAACTTATCTTGTTACACACAAATAAAATGTACCCTCATTTAGGTTTATGTAACCGTACCCAAACGTGTACACTCATGTTGGATCAACAATTAGTTAACCGGGGTTATCCATATGTTTACTCTCATATTAACCTTATTCATCTTATCCGTAACTAATTCAAATGACTCAAATGAAACTAGTTAAAGAGTTGTTCAATTTCATAGAAGAAAACAATTGAAACCAAATCGGTTTGATTCACTTGAGTCAATCATGAACATTATAGCCACGGTTTGCAAAGATTGCATTCCTTAAGATTTAAATGTTAAGTTCATGAGCATACCGATTTCATAAAATAACCAGCTTAAGTATGCGTACGGGTTTGCGTACTTAAGCAACCGGATTTGAGTTTGTTAAGTTTCCAAACTCAGTAGAAATTCTCGGTTTGAAAACTTCCACCAGTATGCGTGCGGGTACGCATACTTAAGGTGACTAGCTTAGGAGTTTGTAATTACCAAACTCAGAAGATATTTTCGGTTCGAAAACTTCCTCTAGTATGCGTACGGGTACACATAAGGTGACTAGTTTAGTAGTTTGTAATTCCTAAACACAACAGATATTTTCGGTTCGAAAACCTCTACCAGTATGCGTACGGGTACGCATACTTATGTTGTCTGCTTCACCAATTTTTTATACACACATATGCATACACTTGGTTCCCGGTTTATGGATTTATACACTAACGTGCGAACACACTATATATGCTTATATCCAAATATGGTTATCTCATCAACTATTAATTTCAATCATTGAAACTTTCTTAGAAGACGTTATATAGTTGTTGTTCACAAACTATTTTTCGTCAAAGCGATTTTCAAGTTATTGAAATTATCATAATGAAACATTCCAAGGCAACACCAAATGATTGTATCACACAAACTATGTTAGATGTAACTCGGAAATTTTCATATGATCTTATTCGGACTTTCATCACGAATGTAAGATGAACATGGCTAAAGCGAAAGCTTGCCAACACATATTTCGAGAAATATATAAGCGAGATAAACTCAGCTCGAAATCTCAAATGTGTATAATAGAAAACTATATCATAACACGACTTATGTTTCAATATATGAGATAGAATAGAAATAGACTTTCCAAGTGATAGATGAGTTTAAGTCTCCACGTACCTTTTGTTGATAAAGTTCCACAAGCTCCCCTTAGTAGTTCTTCGTCTTCAAATGATGAACGCCGAGAGATCTAATCTCAACTACACTATCTATGTCCTAGTCCAAGATATATATAAATAGGCTAGAAATCAAGACATATAGTTTTGATCACTAACATTGAAAAACATGTTTGAGATAGCAACACATGTGAGTTCGATCAAGCAATGCTCTAACAATCTCCCCATTTGTCAATTTTAGTGATAAAACTATCACTACATATGGATTACAAAATAAATAAAAATTGAAGCTTCATCCACGTGCTTGATTTCCTTGGCATCTTCAACACGACTCGAAATCTTCGTCACTAAACAAAGTAGTCTCATAGTTGTTGAAGATCCATATCTATAACAATGAGAAAACAAATGCTCTCAATCATTGTTATACAGTGTAATAGTATTATTACACAACATCAAAGTTCAATTGTATCACAACTTTGACAACAATACTACGGTGATATGTATCTCTCCCCCTTAGTCAATACTTTATCTAAACATGAAAACCACCCCCCTTACATAATGATCCGTAAACCATATGTAGTTGTAGTATGAACTACACATTAATTCTCCCCTTTTTTGTCAATAAAATTCGCAAACCTACGAAAATTAGTGGGATCCTAATGAAATTTCTACGGAGATACTTCATGACCAAAGGTGTATTAACATACCAACAAATTTAGATGCAATCATACATCCGAAGCTAAATGCATTCATCAATGAGTTTATAAAGATACAAGATAACCCCTAAAATATTACACAACCGCACTCCCCACAAAGATGTGGCGATTAAGCACAAGTTTAAAAGAACTCCCCCCCATAAAATGTCATTCCCAAAGGAACAACAAAAGAGACCTTGGTTTTACAAGAAAGGAAGGATTTCTTTTTGGATAACTCAAATCACATCAAAACATGAATCTGCATCCAAAATATTCAATTGAATTAACCACAAGTGAGCCCGTGATTAATGCAATCGAATAATACAACCAAATTAATCACAAGAAAACTCACGATTAATTTAATTGGAATACACAACCAAATTAACCACAAAAGTGATCAATTTAATTGGTCATGCTCGACATAAGAGAACATACGGATCAATAACCAAACAAGAATGATGAATTTAGTTGGTCATGCTCGAACATAAGGAACCTTGCGGAGCAACATAGTATATGCATAAAAATGTGGATCGGAGATCGACCAATACTATGGAATATACAAGGATTCATTCTATCTTCCATCACTATTCGCATAATGACATATGACAGACTTAGTCCTTGTGAACAAAAGTTATATCCTTTTTCTTATCAAACTAGTGACATAAAAGGCTTTAACTTTTGTTTTTCAAAAGTTCATTCTATCTTTTATCAATACATTCATATCAACATAATAGAGATAAATTTTGAACAAGTATGGGACAATCATAGTTCACGGACGTAAACACCATATCACATAACAATTTGCAATATATAGAACCATAAAGAATAAAATTGCAAACATCATCTTCCAAGAATCTTAGAATTTAAATTAATAAATCTAAAAAACATGAAGATGAAAACGTTTGGAACTAGCTATGTGTAATCACAATAATGGCTATTCCAAACCCTAGTTATCCTTCTAAACAAAAACAAGAATAAAAATGCTCATAAGAAGATTTACTAGACAAAAGCGTAGCTCTTTGAGAACCTCATACCTTTCAATGAATCCATCATATAAGGCATCACTGATTTCCTTGATTCTCTTGACTGTGGATACTCCATGTTCATGAGTTGGGACACAAACTTTACGATCAACAACCCGAGCAAGTTGTCTAGCCTTGAACAATCCATGATAAGCTTCTTCTAATTCCGTATCAGAATGTTCTGATTAGCAAGGATTCTGGCCTAACCATCTAAGAGTTGGTTTATTTGCAGTTGAAGGCTTGCAAACTCAACCTTGGAATCGTCCTGAAAACGAGTTAAATCCTTAACAGATTCATCAATCCAGGAGTTGTGCTCTTTCCTTGCAAGCATCTTCTTCAGAACCAGGTCTTGAACAGAATCACGTCCTTGAGTGTCCTTATCCATGTCAATACACACAATCTCTTGAGATTTTTTTGAGTTCTCCATATAATTTTTGAAGGGATGGAACAAAACAATATATATGAACATCTATATGTGAACAAGAAGATACTTCTTGATAAGGAAACCCTATGAACTCGTGAAAAAATGGAGGTACACGGACGTTCATGTACCGGTTGCAAGGTAAGATGGATTAAGGGAAATCCAATAAGAGGAAAACACAAAGATGTCTCAATAATTTAAAGAGAAAAACTTCAAATTAGAGCCTGAGATTGATATCAAAATCAAAAACTCGGAAAATTAATGAAAACACATAAATTACATACAACTAATCTTGAGAATCCCACAATCATCATCCTTGCATCTCTCAAGATAGATTCAAGGATAAGATTACCTCGAATCAGGTAAAGGAGTGAGACGTAATCCCACTATGAATCATGGGAGAAGAGTTGTACATGTCTTTAGAGTGTTTAAAGTGTGTATTCCCTTCTTTCCATCTGTCATAACTTATTCTAGAAGAATTTGTCATAAATCCTTTTAGATATCCATCAGAAGGATTTTTCTGAGGGCTAAGTCTAGGTCCTCTAGAAACAGGTTCCAGAGGAGAAGAGAAAAAAGATTTCCGTCTTCTTGACTTAGACTTACCAGACACATTCTTATAAGTGCAGGAACAATGTTCATTAGTGGCATACAAGTTTATACCAAACATAGGAACATGCATCCTATGATGATTTCTAGAAGAAATTCATTGACGAGGATGTCAGACGACTTACTCATTAACAGTAGAGAGAAGCAACTTAAGAAGATGTGAGATTTGTTTTTTTTTTCTAGCAAAGCAATGAAGAGCATAATGATTCCTTTTCCACAGAAGGAACAACATCGTGGATTAGAGATCTGCCTGTCTTGACCCTTAACTTCTTCCGTCACATTCAAATTTTGCAAGTGGTTCACAAAGGAAAATTCTTTGGAAGAACTTTTCTTCTCACTAGGTAAAGCTTTGTGAATATCAGAAGGGGGTGTAGAAGATGACTTACTCATCAAAACAGAGTTTTCCTTTTTCAAGGTGTTACACTGTTCTTGGGTATAACGAAGAGATGCAACAAGTTTCTCTTTTTCAATACGATAACTGTTTATTTCTGATGAATGAGCCTTGATTAGACGTTTTTCTCTAGTTGAGTCTTCTTTAACAGTAATTTCAAGCATACTAATCTTTTCACGTTGTAGAGTAGTTTCTTGAACCAGTTTTTCAATACTATTAGAGAGAGATTCAATGAAGCAATAGAGTTCACGTTCTCTTTCAAGAGTTTTCTCAAATTCACCAATAAGCTGATCATTCTTTTCTTTAAGATTCTTGATTTTAGAAGCTTGAACATCAACGATTTCAGCAGATTTTTTTAACGTTCTGGTGAGTTCCATTTCTGATTCTGACGTGATCTCACAAATCTTGTTTTTCCCTCGGGATTCGGAAGAATCTTCTAAGGAGTTATCCTTTAAGGAAAAAACATGATTTTTAGTGTAATCAGAAACTTTGGAAGACATATCAATATGCGTTAACTTGTGAGATACTCTTTAGGTCCCCAGAACACAGATTGCTACAAATACAGACTTATAAGGTCTTTAACGTGTTTGCCTGCTCTGATACCAATTGAAAATGCGGGGGTCTAACAACCACACCCAACAATTCGTTCGGCAATCTGAGAGGACTTACTCCAACACACTTTCTAGATAATCAACTAGACAGTCAGACTTAATCTAGAATTAAAGTATATCAAAGAGTGTAATATCTCTAACTCTCAATTCAATCCGCAATCAGAAAATTGAAATCTGCGATCCCGATTGAATGTAAGAGGAGTAAACTTGAACGGCACCAAAGACCAATGTTCAAGTGTCAATCAATGTAAATCAACAACCAAATGTTGGATATTCTAATTGATTGATCTAACACACAACCTGTGATATTTCAATTATATAACAAAATATAATGCGGAAAAGAAATAACACAGCGATAAGTGCCTAAAATATATCATTTGAGTATCAATTTCTTATGCTTTTCTTAGCTCTTTTCTCTTGTATTTTGTATAATACGCTTCTTTTGCATTTTGTAGGTATTTTGGAGTCATGCAACAAGAAAGAAGGCAAAATGAGGCTAAATGCTAGCTGGGACCTTGCGTGTTGGCACAGTCGAAGCATAGAAAGAACACAAATCTCTACTGTGCCTAAAGTGGATAGTTACTGAAGACAGAGCCTGAATTCGTTATGGGGTAGCCACTTTATTAAGATGTTACTAAAGACAGGCAGTTTCTCGCAAAGGGCCACCACCCTCTCAGTCTTATAACCTAGCAGCTGAAAGTTAAGTCGAGCAATTCTGTTTCATGACCAAGTTTTTTTTTTTTTTTTTTCTTTTTTGATCGGCGAACTTAATAATATTGAAAACACACAAGCCGTGTGTATGAAGTTACAACCAAAGGATGGCTTAAAGCCCCAAGAAAAATACACTAACAAATTAAAAACTCAAAGAAAGAGAGCGTGACAAGGTTACATAAGAAACATCAACAAAGAAACAACTCATCTAACCACTTCCTTGAGACAAAAACTATTTGCAAGCCACCAACTAGCACAACGTAATGCAACGAAAGACTCGGCACTAATCTCCTACTATGTTAAGATCTTCATGACCAAGTTCTCTGCCAAGGTTCCACTCCCAAGGTTCCACTCCCTTGTTGCTCCAACACGTTCTTCTGCCGGCTAGCCATAAGTTCAATGGCTCGTTGCCAAGAGTTAACACAAGTTTACAAAGGCAGAATAATACAAGGAACTGTGTCTCGAACTGTAAGAAGGTTGGGCAGAATTAACACCGGAAATACAGTGAAGCTCAAGTTGCTGCCAATGATCTCGGTCGAGTAAGGAGATTGAAGTGGTATTTGAGAGATTACAGAAGTTCAGGAAGAGTGGGTTTGACTTCGATTTGATTAACCAACGACTAAACAAGGAAAAATTGGTTTCATTGTCATTGTTCTGGGTAAATATTGCTGCAGAGAGAAATTGAACCTAGTACCGTCGTTTGTGATGATGAATGATGAGACTGAATGAGCACTGAACTGTTTTAGAGTTATGAATGAATGGGTTTGTGCTAAAATTGTGTTTGCGGGGAATGGAAAATGATACAAAGAGAAAGAAGTTAACAGCTGGCTTTGCTCTGCAGTGCCTGTAACCTGTTCGACATAAAGCCTGAGCCACAAAGTTCTTGCCAACCCCAACTGAGCCAGTTACTGCTACAAGTCTAATGGGTGCAGTTCGGCAGCGAGCCATGGTCCTGATGGGTTCTTTCCAATGGCTAGAACACGATATAGAAGTTAATAAGAGCACGGCAAACTGGGTACCAATTGTTTTAGTTTTAGAGCAAGAGTTTGAGCGAGAAGTCAGGTTGTGGTTATGCAGAGAGTTGCTGCCGTCGATTTGGGATGAACGGTGACTGACTGTTTAGTACTTTTGGAAGTTACGAAGAAATATAAGTTGGGTTCAATCTGATTTGAAACTGCAGGGGGTTGAGAGCTATAAAATTAGTCGAAAACACCTACAGATTCCATACCCCTTCACGCCTGTTTTGCATCTCCAACAGAGAGGAGCTCTCTGCTCCTCTTCTCAACCACCAGTTCAGCTTCATCTTCACGCCACTGCATAAACCACCTGCATATCCCATTCCACCTGCATCTCCATCTGTTTTCATATCCACCTGCATATCCAGTTCACTGCCAGTACCATCCTTGCATCCATATACCACCATCACTCCACCAGTTCGCAGCAAGAGGAGTTCACTGTAAACAACACCAGTTCCATCGCACACTGCAGTATCAGGCCTTCTGCAGCTATACAGCCACCACCGGAGCACTGCACAGTCCTGAGTTCGCGACCAAACCCAGCAGCAATAACAACTCCACAGTCACCACCAGGCCATACATCATTCACTCCACCTGCTGATGCGTTGGTTTGCTAGATTGGTTTACTTGTTTAGTATTATATTTTGTTGTGTATACCATGAACTCCAGTAGATAATTGCATCCTGATTAGGGACGATTTGATGTCTGAAACATGAAATCCAATTGATATTTAATCTGCCTGTTTCTTGCAAACTGTCTTTTTATTGTTCATTCTCTACTGTGCTAATAGTGATTATATGAATTATTTCTCAATCGTTTAAGTTGCAAATTGAATGGTTGTTTGGTGATTCTATCGCTAGTTAAGACCTCTTCGACCCGTAATTGTCTAGAGAATCTTAATACAAGTAGCGATATGTGGATATTGATGATGGGATTTTGTTAAATATCCATGTGTAGAGATTGACACTAGTAGATGAGTCGAGCCTATGTATTTGTCACTAGGAATAGCCTATCTCACGGAATTTAATGCATTTGTTTAAGTCACACCTAGAGAACGTACTTCTAGGAAACTTGACAAGTAGAATCCGGTAGTCGAACGCTTCCGTGTCCGGTGAACTTAGGAGATATACGGAGCATTTGAGCGTACTAAATATTCTAGGGTTATTAGTAAGGGGTGATTGCAGAAACATAGCTATATTGATAAAATTCACGTTTCGTGGCTTAGAAAGAGTCCTTGATCATTCTCATACTCATATTTGCATTAATATTCAGAAATTGAATTGACAATTTTAGACTCAACTCTCCCTTAGGAACGAACCTGCTTGTCATTGTGCTACTAGTTAGTGTAAGAGAGTAGGGAATTTATTTTTGCGAGTTCGACACCTCGTCAAAATTGGCGACGTTGCTGGAGAGCAGTCGGTAGTTTGAGTTGTTATTTAATTTTCTGTTTTTCATTTAGTTTTCATTACAAGCTTTTTATTAATTTTCTTGCTTAAAAGCTTATTTTTCAGGTACAAAAAAAATCATGGCGTGTGCACAATTGGGAAGAAGAGGTAAGTCTCTAAACGAGTTGTGTGCATAATTTTCAAGATGTATCCTTTTGGGAACAACATATATGGTTCACAAGACCAAGCATACTATGGTAATAATTCTGATTTTCAATCTCACTCTTACAATAGCTTCCAACCATATGTGGGATACAATCAAAACCAATCTTTTGGTTATGATGACTATTCCACAAGACCTTGTGATTATTCTCATACATCGCAACAACCTTTTGGTGGTTATGTAAGTGGAAAATCACAAGGATGGGGGATAGTTATACTTCTCGTATGTTCTAATCTAGTTTCTTGCAAATGCCTTATGAATTCATGGATTTGCAACGTACATGGAACAAGATTAACTCCACTTCCGACGTGTCGAGTTTCGTACCCAGTGAAACCTATGATAGTGTATTTAGACCTGTTCCGGATCGTACTTATGATCTTTCACCCATTCAAAAGGAAGAGACGTGGTCTAGATAACCTATTGTGACTAGTAACGGAAAACGTGTTAACATAAAGAAACTCTTTAGACAATATGAGCAGTTGGAAGAAGAGGGAGCAATGGAAGAGACTCTTCAAGCAATTTCTAGGGCCATACATATGGAGGTTAACCGCCGTGTGGATAATGGAGAATAGCCCCAAGAAGAAGATTCCGAGGATGATGAACCTTTGGAAAATATTGATAATTGTGGTGTCACTAGCTCAACTCATGATCATAATGATCATTCTCCTATTCAAAAGAAAGAAGTTGAGTCTAGAAACACTACAGTTATTGATGGTGAGACTTATGTTGAATATGAGAGCGATGATGATTATGACTTCTTTGTGCACCATACCCCAAATTTAGAGATAGTCGATACTTTGAATGAGAAGTCAACTTGTAATGAAGAACGTAAGGATTACGATAATTTGCTTATGAAATATTCTGATTTCTTTTCCGATGAGTAGGACTTGGTAAGAAACCAATGAATGTCTTGCCAAGAATTTGAGTGAGAATGATGATACTTGTGATGTGAGAATGGAAGTGACCAGCAGTACCGAGGATCCCGTAATGCATGAGGTTTTGCAAGGTTTGTCTAACCCTTTACATGAATCTCTATCTAATGATGATCCTCCCAAATCATAGAGTTTTTAACCCGCCTTTTAGGAAAATACCTCATTTGGGGCTGGAATTATGTGCTTCTAAAGTTCTTTCCGAATTTCTTGCTTCCAAGCATCCACCATTTGTGTTTGAGTCTAATACCATGCAGGTTTGCGAAGAAAAACCAATAGAAGTGCCTTCCACTTATGTTTTTTATACACTTCCGAGTGTAGAAAGGACTAAGTGTGGGGGTCACTCTCGTGGGATGATAGTTTCATTTTTCCCACCATTTGCTAATATTCTTGTGAGGCTTTTGCTATATATGCAGATTATTTTGTGGGTGGATCCTCAAATTTTCAGATTGTTGATATATGGAGAGTCTATTTTGAATGTTTTTCGTATGCGTCAATCAGGTGCAAAATTCCAATTCTTACTTCCTTGTCTTTTTCAAGTATTCCTCTTATTCTTTTTACAGTGGTTTGAAACATTGAGCACAATGTTTGATTTAAGTGTGGGGATAGGGTATAATAAGAACAAAAATTGACGTATAAAAAACTCCAACTTTTAGAGATTTTTGAACAACTTAGAATAAACACTAGCCTTTCTAAGTAGATGGAATTTTTTCTTGACGATGAGTTATATATTAGCTGAATCGGGATTATATGCCAACTAAATAGCTTGTTTAATGTTTATCCTCTATTGTTCAGAAATAACTATGAGTTGGGGTATCAGTTTATGTAATTTGTAGAGTTTGTTTAGTTTAAAAATAGAAGAAGAAAAATTACATGATAAACTTCAAAATCTAGAAACTTGTGCCTTCAGGATGACACTAAACAATGAACGGAACCATTTTGGTTGCAGGAGTTGAGGAACCCATTAACTAAAAGGACATAGCTCAGGTATTAGAAATATATGATAGTTGTTACCGTATCTCGGAATCGTCACCATATCACCTTCTGTTTTTATTTTTGCAATTTTTTGTTTCTCTAAGTGATTTGGTGGGTCACTAACATCGAATTGTTATTACTGCTATGATGAAATAGAGTGATTGAGTTACTAAAAAAAAAACCATACCAATTAGACCAACCAGATTATATAACAAAATGAAAAATGAAAAAAAAAAATGAAAAGAAAATGACACTTGGATAGCAATATGTGTGTGTTCTCCCTGTCTCCGTCGCCTAAACAAGCGTGAAACGAGGATCCACGGGAATTACCATGTAATCTGCTGACAATAAGCATGCGCTTGGATCCAACATATATACTCATGTTGTCAATTCAAAAAAAAAAAGTGAAAAAAGTTATTATTATTATTCAATTAATAAATGGACCGCTGGTTCCCTTGTATTTGCCAGTCGAGTTGATCTAGAATTAGGATTATCGACCACTGGTTCCCTTGTATATGCCAGTTGAGTTGATATTAGTATTCGGACCAGTATCTCAATCCATTAGGATTCATAGTTTCGTCTTGGCAGTGACCTTCAGATAGATATGGGAAACACCATTCACTTTAGTCAATATTCGCAAACATCTACCTCTATATTCATCTTCTTAATCTATCCATGTGTGATTGTGGTTTGTTAGATTCCGAGTATTGTGGTTTGTTCGACTTTCTGAGTAGAGCTTTGTTTATATATGAATTGGATTTGCATCAAGGTACCTCCTCCTGTAGTCATTTTGGATTCATTCATAGATTATTCACAGGTAGCTGGAATTTGGAGTAAAGGGTTTTGTAGGTACACCTCTTGTCAACCTTCATGAGACTATAACTCGTCCACTAGGGACACCTAGGGTTTAAAGACTTGTTATTCATGCTAAGAGTAACCGTAG
Organism: Papaver somniferum; assembly: GCF_003573695.1. NCBI lineage: Eukaryota > Viridiplantae > Streptophyta > Magnoliopsida > Ranunculales > Papaveraceae > Papaver > Papaver somniferum. Next base: position 186,897,810 of record NC_039359.1, on the reverse strand, counting down.
CCTCGACGATACAGAGTTGTTGTATTTTAGTTTTGTTTTGTTTGCTCGAGGACTAGCAAAGATTAAAGCCCCGTTTGGGATTGCTTTTTTTTCAACCAAAAGCATTTTGTAACAAACTTTTACCAAAACTTGTGTTTGGTAAAAAAATTTCAAAGTGCTTTTGGAGAGAAGCACTTTCATTTTAGGCCTGCTTTTAAAAGCTACTCAGCGCTAGCTTTTAAAAGATGGAAAAACAGATGTTGTAGACCTACATACTTTGATTTAATTGATTCTCTATTTTAACCTTGTTATTTTATTATAAAGACAAGTTTTACCCTTGAATATTGTACACTTAACATTATATTTCTAACTTCTATTTTATTTCTCTATTTTTTATTTAAATACCAAAATTCATTTTATTTTTCTAATTAGTTGACCACTTCACTATCATTATATTTCTAACTTTTGGTTAGTTTATTATTTTTTTTAAAATAATAAATAATAATTACAATATAATAATATTTTTCTAAGCAAACATAATTATAACTTTTTATTAGATAATAAAATAATAAAATAAGTATTACCTATATTTTATTAAATATATTAGAATTAAAAATATAATTTATTATAATTAAAGAGTATTTAAAACTAATTTTTAAAATATGTCTATTTTCGCTATTAACTACATCACCAGCACTTTAAAATACAAGTTTACCAAACAAAATTTACAGTTTGTTAATTTCACAGTACTTTTTAAATTATAATTTACCAAACGTCATGCCGATTTATTTCCACAGCACAACACAACAGAAAAGCACTTTTCTAAAATTGACAGCAATGCCAAACTAGCTTTAAGTGTGGGGAAATTTGGTAAGTACCTAAAATATATCGTTTGAGTATCAATTTCTTACGCTTTTCTTAGCTATTTTCTCTTGTATTTTTGTATATGTTGGAATTTTTGAATAGAAATATGAATAGGTGTGTCAACTCACTTGAGTCTTTTCAACATAGTGTCTTATCCCAAGGGATGTGACTCTCCACTAAGGGTCGTAACTCTTCATGAAAGGACTTCTCCAAGAGTCACCTCTAAACCTATATAAACCCCACTCATTCTCCATTGTAAGTATGTTTTTTTAGAGTCATAAAACTAGTATTAGAAATTTAAGAGTTTGCATGTGTCTTCAAGAGTTAAAGAAGAGTTTGTGCTATATCCATTCGTGTTCGCTGTTCCGTGTTATCGAAGTGCTGCGAAAAACATCGAGGTATTGTTGAATGTTGCAGACATATGCCGCGAAATCTGTAACAGCATTATATACGGGACATCAAATGTCTTAAGCAAAGAGATTACTCACCTCAATACACCCAAGTAAGTTTGTTTAAGTTTTGTGATTGATTATCGTTTTCTATCTTTTTTGTTTTGTTGTTGGCATTACAAGATGTAATACATAAGTGAAAACCATGGTTACAAAGAGTTATAACGGATCGGTGGATAATACACGAGTTGTATTATTGGAGAATCGGTAACGAAGATTATATATCCAACAATCTTAAGAGATTTGATTTTCTGTGATTAATCATCATTACCGATTTGGTTATGTTGGGAAATGAATTTCTCTGTTGGAAATATAATCTTTCCGCTATAAAGAAATTATTCACCCAACAGCGGTTTGTCTAACAATTAACAACGGTTGATTGTATTTGGATACAAGACATTAGATTTGTATCAAATTATGCGTGTGAACAAGAGGCAATTATGATCCCTCTTGCGTAACTTGATTGAGGAATGTGGTGAAGGTATCAAATCCTTTTAATATGGAATCCATTAATTAACTATATCTGACACAAGACTTTGATTGCAATGGCAAAGTCTTCGTAGAATCATGAGTTCAGATATCGCTCTTAATTATGGTTTCATAAAAAAGAAAATCAAGTTTTGATGGCATGAATAAGAGTTAGAAAACCAAGTCTGTGACCAGTCACAATATATTAAGAACCTACAGTAAATGTCGATCATGTATACCGGAAGTCGGACAGGTGCGTCTTTTCGTCAAAAGACTCATGATTGTGGGACTGTGAAATTTTATCTTTACGGTATTTTGTATCTGTGGAAAAACCTTTTCCATAGACGGTACAATGACTGGATAAAAAAAGAGTTCATCAACGCTTTGGTATCGTTTCTAGAGGAATCGTTCTTTTGACAGTCATGAACGTTCTGATTGTTGCTGGCACCCGTATATAATGGTCAATGGATTGAATCCATATATAGTAGTTGGTTCTTATGAAAGGTAGATTCTTCACAAATTCAGTTTGTGCGGAGCCGCAGAGAATTGTTCTTTCACAAAGTGTTCCTGGCTTGAGGTTTTGACAAGAAAGCCATTTGTGTACATACTTTGGGAATACATTACCGCAACTGTAGTGAAAAGATGTGTCTTTTCAACAACAGATATGTGATTGGGGAATACCTGGCTCTAAGTAGCCGGTAACTAGCGAAGTTTGATGACTGGTTGATTCAAATTAGGATACTAGTTGTAACCCACAACATGATAGATACACAAATTCCAGGAATTCCAATTAAAGTTCGAAAAGATGCGAGCTCAAATGAAATAAAAAGAAACCATTCATGGACGTGATCAGTACTCTTTTGTTTCATGACTAAAGATTCACGACCCATGGCAAAGGAATTTTGGATTTAGTTGAATTTGTGTTGTTGATCACGGTGGTGACGGTTAGCATTATCTAGGGTTGAGACTTTGTGTTAAGGTTTCTGTTACTTTGTGATCACAATCAATTAGTGAATAGTGAATCACATATGATCGTAGAGGTGTGGAGATACTGGTTCTACCACATTTGGATTATGCAAAATCTGGATATGCCACGCGAACCTAGAACACCGAGAAAAAGGTGCCTAATTAATATGTCAGTTCATTTCAAACATGAACACATTAAGTTTTGATTTACACATTCGACTTTGTGTAAAGGCATCTTTTACCGGGAGGGTTAAACCCTTTTGTCAGTGAACCGTCTCCATTCTCTGAACGGGACGAATAGATGTGTCGTTTTCCATGGACATGTGGTTGAGATGCGTAAAGTCTGTCTCTAATAGCCATTACCGAATGAAACTTCTGCCAAAGAAACTGGGAAGATCTTGGGGTAATTTGTGATCAGTGATAGATCAAATAAATGGAAAGTAAAAGTTCCAATTAATTGATGGGCTATTGTAGAGATGGTGTGCGTCACACATGCTCAAAAATGTAGGCACGATCTCTTTAACAGTCTCAAACTCTAAATTATTAGAGAACGACAACGATGAACAAAAAACAGTGGGTCGTAGGATCATGTTGAGCGATCTATTCTGTTGGAGAACAAGATCATTGTGAAATATTCTGTAACTGACTTTGTCACTTGTTACAGTTCCCTAGGAGAGATACATTAGTCTTCATGGAATGAAAACCAGTAAATCATTTTGAAAAAGAAAAAAAAAATGATTGAGAATTTCATGACAAGACAAGAATTATATATATCTATGATCTGGTTCCCCAAGAAATCTATACATGATCGGTGAAGAAATCATCTTCTTCAACTTGGAAATTGCAAACCGTATTTCTCTTGGAAGCATACTGACTGCATAACTATCGCAAGGGTTGTCAGTATCTTGTTCAAAGATGGATACTAAAACTACGTAGGTCTATGTTGCTTTCATGGTACCCCAAATGAATTCAACCACCGTAGAATTGTGAGGGTGTACCGTGTATGTCATATAACAAGGTAGTTATAATAATGAATTCGTCAAAAATGTGGTATGCTCAGAAAGCATTTGCTAGTACAAGAGACAAATGTACACGACATTTCTATTGAATATTCTAAAGTGACGGTTCATGGTATACAAGATTGAAGTTTGGATCAAATCCGGACTTTGGTTTGGTGTCAATCACTTTGGCCAGTTTATAGCACAGTGGTGTTAGTTAGAAAAATTCAGACCGGCCCAAGAAATGAATTTCTTTATTTTAGTATACCTTTGAATGGTGGGGGTACCTATGTTTGTTCGGACCAACATATCTTATATCCATCCAACGAGAAATAGAATATCTCTTCGTATATTCATTTATACATGGGACTATGGGAGTGTCTCGAAATGGTTGCTAGCACCATAACAGATCCAATGGCATGGTCATTCAAGGAATAGTTCTTGAGACTCGATGTCAGATTGTCGGTCTTTATACATACAAGGCGCTGTGTATGTGAATAGTACGGTTAAATTTTATAATCGAGTTTCCGGGGAAACTCACTGGCCACTGAATATCCAAGTTATATGAGAGAAATTATTTAGGTTAATTTTCTTTATGCGATGTATCAAGATGCTTGAAAGGTACGTGAATAAATCTCAGATAATGTTGATTTCAAATCAACGAGATACTATGTGTTTGTTGTTGGAGAAATGCAGTTCATGGAAATTAGTGTTGATAATGAGATCAACTATGAATTCCGTAGCTTTGGACGCAAATTCGGATTAGAAGTGTAGCTTTGGAATTTCCTTGAACCTATACTCATGCCTAAAGTATATGAAATAGATTGTTCTGACCAAACAATTATTTTGGAAGAAACACATAGTTTGAGATATTATGGTGTTTTGACAAATGAATCGTTGATATAGCACCATAAAGCAATTTCTATCGAATGCGCGCATTTAAAAGAAATAATGTATGTGAATTGTATCAAGCCGGCAAATGATACGAATTCTAGAGAGTGTATAATTGCGTCATCAAGGGAAATGGGATACCCTATATAGAGTAGTATTTATAGCGGACACTCAACCTAGCGATTGGAGATCTCATGGTTATCTAGGTTCAAAAGGGACAACCAAGTTATAAATTTATACTCACCGGAAACACTGTGATAGTTTACTCTCTTTCCCATTTCTATGATGAAACAGTGTTGCCTGTCAAGTGAGAGGTTGAGATTTTCTCTTAATGATTCATATGTCCTAGTTTGACTAAGAAAAGTATGGCAGGATACTTTCAAATAGGAGATCACCTATATGAGTGTGAAGTGGTGCCGCTTCTATGATAACTATAAGGCTAAGTTAATCTAGAACACTCATGAAAAACAAACATCGTTCAGGGCCGAAATGAACACAACCGAGAACCGGATATGTAAGAAAATAAACTATGTGATATCTATTCCATCGGTTTACATCATAAAGTTGGGCGGTTCAAGACATCGCGTATTACGGAAGATTCAAAGTCAAAAGCTATCTCTCCCGATGCAGTGATGTTCCGCGCACAAACTCTTTTTAGTGTCTGCATTAAACTTGCATGAAATTCTATTCAATGTGGGGGATTGTTGGAATTTTTGAATAGAAATATGAATAGGTGTGTCAACTCATTTGAGTCTTTTCAACATTAGTGTCTTATCCCAAGGGATGTGACTCTCCACTAAGGGTTGTGACTCTTCATGAAAGGACTTCTCCAAGAGTCACCTCTAAACCTATATAAACCCCACTCATTCTCCATTGCAAGTATGTTTTTTTTAGAGACATAAAACTAGTACTAGAAATTTAAGAGTTTGCATGTGTCTTCAAGAGTTAAAGAAGAGTTTGTGCTACATACATTCGCGTTCGTTGTTCGGTCTTATCGAAGTGCTGCGAAAAATATCGAGGTATTGTTGAATGTTAGAGACATATGCCGCGAAATCTGTAGCAGCATTATATACGGGGCATCAAATGTCTTAAGCAAAGAGATTACTCGCCTCAATACACCAAGTAAGTTTGTTCAAGTTTTGTGATTGATTATCGTTTTCTATCTTTCTTGTTTTGTTGTTGGTATTACAAGATGTAATACATAAGTGAAAACCATGGTTACAAAGAGTTGTAACGGATCGGTGGATAATACACGACTTGTATTATTGGAGAATCGGTAACGAAGATAATTTATCCAACAATATATTACGCTTCTTTTACATTTTGTAGGTGTTTTTAAGTCATGCAACAAGAAAGAAGGCAAAAAGAGGCTAAATTTGCTAGTTGGGACCTTGCGTGTTGGCACAGTCGAAGCATAGAAAGAACACAAATCTCTACTGTGCCTAAACTAAAGTGGATAAGTTACTGAAGACAAGGCCTGAACTCGTTATGGGGTAGCCACTTTATTAAGATGTTATTATAGACAGACAGTTTCTCGCTAAGGGCCACCACCCTCTCAGTCTTATAACCGAGCAGCTGAAAGTTAAGTCGAGCAATTCTGTTTCATGACCAAGTTCTCTGCCAAGGTTCCACTCCCTTGTTGCTGCAACACGTTCTTCTGCCGGCTAGCCATAAGTTCAATGGCTCGTTGCCAAGGGTTAACACAAGTTTACAAAGGCAGAGTAATACAAGGAACTGTGTCTCGAACTGTAAGATGGTTGGGCAGAATTAACACCAGAAAGACAGTGAAGCTCAAGTTGCTGCCAATGATCTCGGTCGAGTAAGGAGATTGAAGTGGTATTTGAGAGATTACAGAAGTTCAGGAAGAGTGGGTTTAACTTCGATTTGAGTTACCAACGACTAAACAAGGAAAAATTGGTTTCATTGTCATTATTCTGGGTAAAGATTGCTGCAGAGAGAAATTGAACCTAGTACCGTCGTTTGTGATGATGAATGATGAGACTGAATGAGTACTGAATTGTTTTAGAGTTATGAATAAATGGGTTTGTGCTAAAATTGTGTTTGCAGGGAATGGAAAATGATACAAAGAGAAAGAAGTTAACAGCTGGCTTTGCTCTGCAGTGCCTGTAACCTGTTCGACATAAAGCCTGAGCCACACAGTTCTTGCCAACCCCAACTGAGCCAGTTACTGCTACAAGTCTAATGGGTGCGGTCCGGAAGCGGGCCATGGCCCTGATGGGTTCTTTCCAATGGCTAGAACACGATACAGAAGTTAAGAAGAGCACGGCAAACTGGGTACCAATTGTTTCAGTTTTAGAGCAAGAATTTGAGCGAGAAGTCAGGTTGTGGTTATGCAGAGAGTTGCTGCCGTCGATTTGGGATGAACGGTGATCGACTGTTTAGTACTTTTGGAAGTTGCGAAGAAATAGAAGCTGGGTTCAATCTGATTCGAAATTGCAGGGGTTGAGAGCTATAAAAGTTGTCGAAAACACCTACAGATTCCATACCCCTTCACGCCTGTTTTGCATCTCCAACAGAGAGGAGCTCTCTGCTCCTCTCCTCAACCACCAGTTCAGCTGCATCTCCACGCCACTGCATACACCCACCTGCATATCCCATTCCACCTGCATCTCCATCAGTTTTCATATCCACCTGCATCTCCATCAGTTTTCATATCCACCTGCATATCCAGTTCACCGCCAGTACCATCCCTTGCATCCATATACCACCATCACTCCACCAGTTCGCAGCAAGAGGAGTTCACTGTAAACAGCACCAGTTCCATCGCACGCTCCAGTATCAGGCCTTCTGCAGCTATACAGCCACCACTGGAGCACTGCACAGACCTGAGTTCGCGACCAACCCCAGCAGCAATAACAACTCCACAGTCACCACCAGGCCATACATCATTCACTCCACCTGCTGCTGCGTTGGTTTGCTAGATTGGTTTGCTTGTTTAGTATTATATTTTGCTGTGTATACCATGAACTCGAGTAGCTAATTGCATCCTGATTAGGGACGATTTGATGTCCGAAACATGAACTCCAATTGATATTTAATCTGCCTGATTCTTGCAAACTGTCTTTTTATTGTTCATTCTCTACTGTGCTAATAGTGATTATATAAATTATTTCTCAATCGTTTAAGTTGCAAATTGAATGGTTGTTTGGTGATTCTATCGCTAGTTAAGACCTCTTCGACCCGTAATTGTCTAGAGAATCTTAATACAAGTAGCGATATGTGGATATTGATGATGGGATTTTGTTAAATATCCATGTGTAGAGATTGACACTAGTAGATGAGTCGAGCCTATGTATTTGTCACTAGGAATAGCCTATCTCACGTAATTTAATGCATTTGTTTAAGTCACACCTAGAGATCGTACTTCTAGGAAACTTGGCAAGTAGAATCCGGTAGTCGAGCGCTTCCGTGTCCGGTGAACTTAGGAGATATAACGGAGTATTTGAACGTACTAAATATTCTAGGGTTATTAGTAATGGGTGATTGCAGAAACATAGCTATATTGATAAAAAAAAAATTCAGGTTTCGTGGCTTAGAAAGAGTCCTTGATCATTCTCTATACTCATATTTGCATTAATATTCAGAAATTGAATTGACAACTTTAGACTCAACTCTTCCTTAGGAACGAACCTGCTTGTCATTGTTCTACTAGTTAGTGTAAGAGAGTAGGGAATTTATTTTTGCGAGTTCGACACCGCAAATGCAGAAAAACCCCGGGACCTAGTCCAGTTTGAACACCACACTGTATTAAGCCGCTACAAACACTAGCCTACTACCAATTAACTTCGGACTGGACTGTAGTTGAACCCTAATCAATCTCACACTGATTCAAGGTACAGTTGCGCTCCTTACGTCTCTGATTCCCGCAGGATAATACGCACTTGATTCCCTTAGTTGATCTCACCCACAACCAAGAGTTGCAACGATCCAAAGTCGAAGACTTGATAAACAAATCTGTCTCACACAGAAAGTCTATAGGCTTGAATAAATATGTCTCCCAAAGAAATACCCAAGAGTTTTTGTTCCGTCTTTTGATAAATCAAGGTGAACAAAAACCAATTGATAAACCAGACTTATATTCCCGAAGAAAAGCTCAGTATTATCAATCACCTCACAATAGTCCAAATCGTATGATGGCGAAACTAGATATTGTGGAATCACAAACAATAAGACGAAAGATGTTTGTGATTACTTTTCTATCTTGCCTATCGGAGAAATAAATCTCAAGCCAATTTTACAATTTTACTCGTACGATAGAAACATCAAGATCAAATCACATAACTACAAGAGAAGTAGTATCGGTCTGGCTTCACAATCCCAATGAAGTCTTCAAGTCGTTAACCTACAAGGTCTCGAGAAGAAACCTAAGGTTGAAGGAGAATCGACTCTATCTATACAACTTGTATCACACAGGAGGTGTGGAGATTAGGTTTCCCATTTGTTAGATTTCTCCTTTATATAGTTTTCAAATCAGGGTTTGCAATTCAAGTTACCTTGGTAACAAAGCATTCAATATTCACCGTTAGATGAAAAACCTGATTCAACCAAGCTAATATATTTCAACCGTTAGACCGAACTTATCTTGTTACACACAAATGAAATGTACCCTCATTTAGGTTTATGTAACCGCACCCAAACATGTACACTCATGTTGGCTCAACAATTAGTTAACCGAGGTTAGCCATATGTTTACTCTCATATTAAGCTTATTCATCTTATCCATCTTATCCATAACTAGTTCAAATGACTCAAATGAAACTAGTTAAAGAGTTGTTCAATTGCACAGAAGAACACAATTGAAACCAAATCAGTTTAATTCACTTGAATCAATCATGAACATTATAGCTACGGTTTGCAAAGATTGCATTCCTTAAGATTTAAATGTATAAGTTCATGAACAGACCGATTTGACAAAATAACCAGCTTAAGTATACGTACGGGTATGCGTACTTAAGCAACCGGATTTGAGTTTGTTAAGTTTGCAAACTCAGCAGAAATTCTGGGTTCGAAAACTTCTTCCAGTATGCGTACAGGTACGCATACTTAAGGTGACTAGTTTAGGAGTTTGTAATTCCCAAACTCATCAGATATTTTCGGTTCGAAAACTTCCTTTACTATACGTACATGTACGCATACTTAAGGTGACCAGTTTAGGAGTTTGTAATTCCTGAACACGGCAGATATTTTCGGTTCGAAAATCTCTATCAGTATGCGTACGGGTACACATACTTATGATGTCTCCTTCACCAATTTTGTATACACACATATGCATACACTTGGTTCCCAGTTTATGGATTTATACACTAATGTGCGAACACACTATATATGCTTATATCCAAAGATGGTTATCTCATCAACTCTTAATTTCAATCATTGAAACTTTCTTAGAGGACGTTATATATTTGTTGTTCACAAACTATTTTTCGTCAAAACGATTTTCAAGTTATTGAAATTATCATAATGAAACATTCCAAGGAAACACCAAATGATTGTATCACACAAACCATGTTAGATGTAACTAGGAAATTTTCATATGATCTTATTCGGACTTTCATCACGAATGTAAGATGAACATGGCTAAAGCGAAAGCTTTCCAACACATATTTCGAGAAATATATAAGCGAGATAAACTCAGCTCGAAATCTCAAATGTGTATAATAGAAAACTATATCGTAATACGACTTATGTCTCAATATAGGAGATAAAGTAGAAATAGACTTTCCAAGTGATAGATGAGTTTAGGTCTCCACATACCTTTTGTTGATGAAGTTCCACAAGCTCCCCTTAGTAGTTCTTCGTATTCAAATGATGAACGCCGAGAGATCTAAGTTCAACTACACTATCTATGTCCTAGTCTGATACATCTATAAATAGGCTAGAAATCAAGACATATAGTTTTGATCACTAACATTGACAAACATGCTTCAGATAGCAACGCATGCGAGTTTGACCGAGCAATGCTCTAACACAAGTGATTTCCGGATAAGAGAAACTAAGTTTTTCGGATCTTAGTTAGACTTATCAAATGTGAAGGTTTCGTTTATTCAATTCTAACCGAATGCCTTAACAAGAATTACTAGTTAACTAACCTAATATTTGTCTTGTTTAAAAGTGAAAGGTCTAAGTTATTTTAGTGAATAATTAGTGCCTGATGAGAAAAAATAAAGTTAATTCTGATCTTTATTTTGGTCTTATCGAACAAGCGATTGTATTTGTACAATCGGTTTAGAAAAAGAACTAAGGTGCTTAGTCGACTTTTGGTATGCTAAACTATTAGGGAAAATTGCTTCGGTCAATTATTTCCTAGATAACATGTTAAAACCAAATTACTTGTAGTTTCGATTTTGATATTGGTTATCTAAAATGGTGTGTAAAACCCTCGTGCTCAACTCTTATAGGTTTGTAAATTCTCTTTGTGAGATTTGTAAGATCCTTTCGGTTTGTCCTTTATTTTTCGTTTCTTTGTCATTTTGTGACAAAAAGGGGGACAAATATATGGAGTAAACAAGTGATATTGACTTGTTGTGAGTTGGTATCACTAAGGGAAAGGACATCTGTGCTAAAACGTTTATTCTAACGAAAAGAGTGAAAGCATAGACTAAGGGGGAGTCACATACCATATGATATGTAGTTATGAGGAACTACATAGAAATAACAAAGACGTGCAGATTGAAAATCTACCTATCTTACCTTTAGAGGGAGTATTAGCTTTGTTATTATAATGTCAGCAGCGGCATTTAAGGATTAAATTTAATGCAGATTTTGTGTTATTGAACTTGGAATCAAGCGTATGTGTATAATGATTTTTTGTAATTTGTTTATCCATATGATGTAAGAGTTTTTTCACAAAAATTTACAAAGGGGGAGATTGTTAGAGCATCACTCGGTTGAACTCACCAAGCATTGGTATGTCAAGTTTGGTTGTCATATTTTAGTGAATCAAAACTCATTTAAAGAGTCGCTTGATTATATACTAGAGTCAACTTTGTATAGGTTAGTTTGAAAGTGTTAGGATACGAGACTTACAAGTATTACATGAAGACTTGAAGAATGTGAAGAATTATGGAGCTACAACGACAACATCATCCTTCCTCTTGAGGTTAATAATATTTGACTTGAACTGTTTCATTCCCTAACATATCTTTCAAGTCGTGCATATTGAAAACATAACTGTGAAGCTATGTATGATACTCTAGTTAGACATAGTATTAAGGAATACAATACGAGGTTTATTGCTTAACCATTAAACTTTGTATATAAGACATCGACATGATCATATGGATGCTATTGTGATTATGTATGGGTATGAGTGAAGATTTCATCCCAGGAAACAATGTTTTACATTCGTTTAAAGGAAGTAAGTTCATAAACTTGTTTTGTGAATCGAAAGGGAAATCGCTATGCTCATTGGTAATGTTATTCATTGAAAATCTATTTTGAATTACCAATATGTGTGTTTAGTATAATCGCTCATAAACTTGTTTATGTATCTTGGTAAAACTATTCACAAAGCCTGACTTATGTATTGGTATGACTTTTATTAGTGAAACCGATCTTAAGTAATCACTCAAGATGGTATGATCGATGCCTTATAAATAACAACTTTTATCTAGTCATTGGGGAACCGATCCTAGTAAGAGGTGCAATAAATTTACAAGAGGGAATCGATCCTTGTAAGAGATGCAACTCATTTTTAGTAGACGGGGGAACCGATCCTATGAACATGTGCAAAAAGTTTGTAGTTTTGGGGGAACCAATCCTATGTACATGTGCAACCGAATACAAGTAATTACCATAAGTTGTGGGGAACCGATCCTAGTACCTAGTCAACCGAAATTTGGTAACTAGCGTGACTATGCACAATACTCATATGGAGGTAGAACCGAACTTGTTTTGGTAGAACCGTGAAACACATAATTGGTGATTTGATAGGATAATCAATCACATAGTTCTTGGAATTTCAGACGAACCAATTCTAAACTTGTTTGAAAGTGTGGCAAATCGTTTCCAAGATTGTAAGTATGAAAAAGGACTTGCAAAGTAAAGATGTCGATATACTTTGAATATGTGCAGTAACTCTTATCATTAATTGTTCAAAGATATTCCTTAATATCTAAAGGAGAATTCCAGGATCGAAATAAATTGAGAATCTTTTAATTAAGGTTTCTTAGTTTTTATATTCTATTTAATCTCCAACAATTAAATGCACATCTTTAAAAAATAATAATTAGTAATGTGCATTTACTGATTATAGATTTTTTTATTGGAATTTCGGTCAATATTTGGACAATGCATTTCCAGGAATTATGAAAACCGATTTGTTTTTTGCATATCTTTGAGAATATTCGGTTTTGGAAATTCCTTGTTGTTCTTGTCTATAAATATTGAAGTTTGCATTTCTAGCAAACTAATCCTCAGAGCCAGCAAAACTACCTAGTTGTGTTGTTACCGGTGGAGCTGCCTATTCGGAGAGGAAAGTAACCTAATTAGGCGAAATCTCTTACGGCCGCTCATTTTAAAGACTTCTTTGGGATTGAGAAGCTCTACTAGTAGCGTTGGTGGGAAACTAGATAATTGCAGTTTATAATTAGTTTTCGATTGATTTGATTGACTAACAGTTGTTGAACTTTGATTGCACCTAGTTTGTTTATGCTTGAGAATCTTCTCGTTTGATATAAGATTCACTCAAACTAGATCGAAGTTTCGACAGGGATCTTTAGACTGTTTGTAGATCTAAAGACGTCTTGTGATAATCCAACATTAACAGACTCCATTCTGTGTGTGATTGATCACAAATGATTCAAGTTGATTGTGTGCAGGTGCTGATTGAAGATTAAAGAATATTTGAAGACAAGAAGACAAGAAGACTTTTTGGGTTTATAATCTTTGGTGTGCACAATACTTTTTTCGGTTGGAAAGGGATCCAACTATAATCGGTTTATCTTTGTGATAGATTGGATTGATAAGTTGAGTAGATCGGCATCAATACACTTCTTTGTGATTAATAGTATTGATTGCATAGTCTAACAATTACTTTGATGATTGTTGAGAGATTGATCTAAGGACCCGACAAAGGAGTTTATTGGTTAAACGGAAGAGCCTTTGTCAGACTCATATCACGTTGTTTGAAAAGAGTCGTTACCTAACAGATTTGTTGTTCCTTTACTGTTTGGAGTACGAACCAAAGGAATTTTTCCAAGTGCACGACTTATTAACAAGTTGGAGGCGCATGGATACTGAGGAAAATAGGTGAACTATAGGGTTAGTTGCTTGGTCTCAACTATACGAAGTCGGTTTGATTTTGTATAACGGATTAATTCTGAGAGTATTCAATTCTGGACTAGGTCCCTGGATTTTTCTGCATTTGCGGTTTCCTTGTTAATAAAATCTTGCTGTGTCATTTACTTTTATTTTCCGAAATTATAATTGTGTTTATTATAATTTAAAGTAAATCACACAAACGTTAGTTCCTATTTTACTTGATAGAAAATCCCTAGAGTTTGGTTAAGTCTGAACCTATTATCAAGTAAACATACTTCGTTGTTGTATTGTATCGATCTTGTATCCATAGTCAATCACACAAGTTATCTTGTTGTCGTATTTTCTCAATCTCGTATCCATAGACGATCACATGAAGTGTGAACCGATTAGTTGTATTGTCTCGACTCAGCCCATAGACAATCACTTTCGGAAAAGGACTTATAGGTGGAAAAGTTTTAGATTGAGGTATATTTGGGTACCCTCATATTTTCAAAGTCTTCGACTTTGGGTCGTAGCAACTCTTAGTTGTGGGTGAGATCAGCTAAGGGAATCAAATACGTAGAGTCCTGCTGGGGTTCAGAGACGTAAGGAGAGCAAATGTACCTTGATCAGTGTGAGGTTGGTTAGGTCTCAACTACATTCCAGTCTGAAGTTAACTTGGAGTAGGCTAGTGTCTGTAGCGTCTTAATACAATGTGATGTTCAAATCTGGACTAGGTCCCGGGGTTCCTCTTTAACAAAATTTCTGGTGTCTGTGTTATTTGTTTTCTGCATTATATTTGGTTTTAGGAAAAACCTAGGTTAAATAAGAATCGACTCTGGTCTCAACTAGTATCACACAAGAGGTGTGGGGATTAGGTTTCCCAGTTGCTAGAGTTATCCCTTATATAGTCTTCAAATCAGGGTTTGATAACTTTGAGACAAAGCAATCAATATTCACTGTTGAATGAAACCTGATTTAAGATTCAAGATAATATATTTCCAATGTTAGATGGTCTTAGCTTGTTACACACAAATGAAATATACCTTCATTTAGATACGGGTAACCGTACCTAAATGTGTATATTGAGTTGGCTCAATAACAGTTAACCGAAGTTAGCCACATGAACACTTTTTATTAACCATTTTCATTTTAGCACTTCTAGATTAATTGATAATAAAATGAATCTAATTGTATTAATCATAGAGTTGTTCAATTTTTATATTCTCATAGAAGTATACAAGACACAATTGAAGCAAAATCGGATTGATTCAAGAGAATCAATTCATGAAAATTTTAGCTATGGTTTGCAAAGATTGCATTCCTTAATTTATAAATGTATATTTTCATGAGTATGAAATAATACTTAACCGATTTTATAACTTAACCTCATAAGTCTGCAAAGGGGTACGCCATAAGTTCCAGAATAGATCCTTTCCGACAGTTCGCAAACGGGTACGCTTACTGTCATTCCGGACCGAAATCTGGTGAATTAGTTTGCAAACAGGTACGCAAACTTAGTTCCCGGACTTTGATAGTTAAAACCTTCGGATACGGGTATGCATACTTGGTTCCCGGACCTGAATTATTCTTACAACAGTTTGCATACGGGTATGCATACTGTTCTATACCCAGACAATGGTTAATTGTTGTAAACTCCAATTTCAATCATTGAAACATTCTTAGAAGACGACAATAGCTGACTCACACAAACTAATAGCTTATAAGAAATTTTCAAGTGATCGAATGATCAATACGAAATATTCCGAGTCTACATCAAATGATTGTCTCACGCAAATCATGTAAGATGTTACAAGGAAATTTTGACATGATCATATGTTAGAGCAGTGCTCGGTTGAACCAACCAAGAGTTGGTATGTCAAGTTTGGTTGTCATATTTTAGTGAACCAAAACTCATTTAAATAGTCGTTTGATTATTTACTAGAGTCAACTTCGTATAGATTAGCTAGCAAGTTATTAGGATATGAAACTTACAAGTATTACTCGAAGACTTGAAGAATGTGAAGAAGTAAAGAGCTACATCGACAACATCATCCTTCCTATTGAGGTTAGTAATATTTTGACTTGAACTGTTTCATTCCTAACTGTTAGAGCATAGCTCGGCTGAACCCACCAAGCGTTGGTATGTCAAGTTTGGTTGGCATATCTTAGTGAACCAAAACTCATTCAAAGAGTTGCTTGATTATGTACTAGAGTCAACTTCGTATAGCTTAGCTTGAAAGTATTAGGATATGAGACATTACGAAGACTTGAAGAAGTGAATAAGCAAGGAGCTACAACGACGACATCATCCTTCCACTTGAGGTTAGTGATATTTGACTTGAACTGTTTCATTCCCTAACGTATCTTTCAAGTCGTGCATATTGAAAACATAACTGCGAAGCATGAACGTTATGCTCTAGTTAGACGTAGTATTAAGGAATACAATACGAAGTTTATTGCTTAACGGTTAAACTTTGTATATAAGACGTCGACATATTCGTTTGAATGCTATTGTGATTATGTATGGGTATGAGGAGAAGATTTCATCCTTTATCCGAAAATGATTATCTATGGACTGAGTCGAGACAATACAACTAATCGGTTCACACTTCGTGTGATCGTCTATGGATACGAGATCGAGACAATACAACAACGAAGTATGTTTACTTGATAAGAGGTTTGGACTTAACCAAACACAATAGTATTACTATCAAGTAAATAGGAACTAACGTTTGTGTACTTTACTTCTAATTATAATAAAACCAATTATAATTGCGGAAATAGAAAAGTAAAACACACGGCAAGATTTTGTTAACGAGGAAACCGCAAATGCAGAAAACCCCCGGGACCTTGTCCAGAATTGAATACTCTCATGATTAAGACGCTATACAAAATGAAACCAACCTCATATACTTGAGACCAAGAAACTAAACCTATAGTTTACCTAGTTCTGTTTGTATTCCCACGCCTCCAACTTATGAATAAGTAACATACTTGGAACAATTCCTTTGGTTCGTATTCCAAACAGTAAAGGAACAACAAATCTGTTTGGTATCAACTCTTTTCAACCAAGTGACGTGAGTTCGACAAAAGGCTCTTCCGTTTATCTCAATAAACTCCTTTGTCAGGTCCTTAGATCTATCCACTAACGACTACCAAAATAATCTCCTAGATTTTGCAATCAATACCTTGAATCACAAAGAATCGTATTGATGCCGATCTACTCAACTAATCAATCCAATCTCCCACAAGGATAAACTAATTATAGTTGGATCCTCTTTAACCCAAACGAGTATTGTGCACACCAAAGATTATGAACCCAAATCAGAAATCTTCAAAGTCTTTTTTATCTTCAAATATTCTTAAATCTTCAACAAACACATGCACACAATCAACTTGAATCTCTTATGATTAATCACGCACAGAACGGAGTCTGTTAACAATGGATGATTACAAGACGTCTTTAGATCTACAAATAGTCTAAAGATCCCCATCGAAACTTCGATTTAGTTTGAGTGAATCTTATATTGGAAGAGAAGATTCTCAAGCATAAACAAACTAGGTGCAATCAAAGTTCAACAACCGTTAGTCAATCAAATCAATCGAAAACTAATAATAAACCGCAATTATGTAGTTTCTTCTAACAGTACTAATAGAGATTCTCAATCCCAAAGAAGTCTTAAACTGAACGGTCCTAAGAGAGTTCCTCTTTGCCTAGAGTTAGTCATACCAATAATACTAAATCGATCGTACCATCTCAGGTGATTACTTAAGATTCGTTTCACTAATAAAAGTCATACCAATACAAAAGTCAGGCCTTGTGAATAGTTTTACCAAGAACATAAACAAGTCATGAGAGGTTATACTAATCACACATATTGGTAGTTCAAAAGATATGCAATGAACCACAATACCAGGTCGGATTCATCAACTGATTGAACTACGCATAACCTATGATATTTCAATTATATAAACAAATATAATGCGGAAAAGAAATAACACGGACACCAGAAATTTTGTTAACAAGGAAACCGCTAATGCAGAAAAACCTCGGGACCTAGTCCATCTTTGAACACCACATTGTATCAAGCCGCTACAGACACTAGCCTACTACAAGTTAACTTCAGACTGGAATGTAGTTGATCCCTTATCAAGTCTCACACCGATTAAGGTATAGCCGTGTCCCTTAAGCCTCTAGAACCACGCCAGATTCTGCGCACTTGATTTCCTTAGCTGATCGCACCCACAACTAAGAGTTGCTACAACCCAAAGTCGAAGACTTATAAACAAATCTGTCTCCCACATATATGTCAATACTTTATTCTTTTGTTCCGTATTTTGATACAAATATCAAGGTAAACAGGAACCAACTAATACCCCGAACTTATACTCCCGAAGAGCAGCCTAGAAATATCAGTCACCTCACAATAACCTAACTGATTAACATAAAAATTTATTATGAAATCACAAGAGTCTAAGACGAAGAACTGTTGTGATTACTTTCTATATCTTACCTACCGGAGATAAATCTCGAGTAAATCTTATAGAAGATGAAACTCAATACGATAGAACAAATAAGATCAGAATATGCAACTACATAGAAAGTAGTTGTATTTGTCTTCACGAATCCAAAATGAAGTCTTCAAGTCGTTAACCTAATAATGGTTTTGGAAAAATCTAGGTTAAAGGAGAACCAACTCTAGTTTGCAACTAGTACACAGTAAAGTTTCGGGATTAGTTTTTCCAGTTGCTAGAGTTCTCCCTTATATAGTCTTTCAAATCAGGGTTGCTTACGATCAAAGCTAGATCGCTTAGTAACAAAGCATTAAATACTCACCGTTAGATGAACTCTCGATTTAAGATTCAAGCTAAGTCTGCTTAGAAACTAAGCAATCAATCTCCACCGTTAGATGGTCTTATCTTGTTACACACAAATGAAATATACTTATATTTAGATATGGGTAACCGTACCTAAACGTGTATATTGGGTTGGCTCAATAACAGTTAACCGAAGTTATCCATATGAACACTTTTCACTTAACCACATTCATATAACACATCTTGATCAAATATTATCATCAATCAATCATGATAGATAGTCAAATGAATCCAATTGTGTTTCAAATAGAGTTGTTCAATTGTTCACTATCTCATAGAAATATTCTTGAACAAATTGAAACGAAATCGGATTGATTCGTAATCGTACAAAGTACTTATATAAGAATCAATTCATGAACATTAAGCCATGGTTTGTAAAGTTAATTTGCATTCCTTAAGTAATAAATGTTTTAGTTCATGAGTATGAGAATCATACATAACCGATTTTAGAACTTAACCATTGTTCTCGCAAACTGGGTACGCGAACAGCAGATCCTGACCTTGACCTAGTCAAGCCATTCGCAAACCAAGTTCGCAAACAACTGTCCCAGACCCAACTCAGGTTAACCCGTTCGTATACTAGGTACGCAAACAAGATTTCCGGACCTTATCAGGTAAATCCATTCGCATACTACGTATGTAAACAAGAGTTCCGGAACTGAATCATCATAATACAGTTCGCATACTGGATATGCATACCGTGTTGTATCCAGATAAGGGTGGTCATTCTAAACTATCATTTCAATCATTGAAACATCCTTAAAGGACAACTATGGTAATCTTACACATACCATTAGCTTCAAGTAATTTTCAAGTGATCGAATGATCAATACGAAACTTCCCAAGCAAAGATTAAATGACTGTCTCACACAAATCATATAAGATGTTCAAGGTAATTTTCACATGATCATATTTTGACTTAATATTTAGTTTCAAACAAATAAATTGTTTCCAACTAAACTCGTCAAGAATATGATGAACATAGTTAAAGCAAAAATCTTCCAACATGTATTTCGAGAAATAGATAAGCGGGATAAACTCGGCTCGAAATATCAAATGTGTATAATGTAAAAGTCTATATAGATATACGACTTAGTCTCATTAGAATATAGAATAGAATAGACTTCTGAGTGATAGATAAGTTTTAGTCTCCACATACCTTTCGTTGATGAAGTTCCTCCAAGCTCCTCAGTAGATCTTCTTCTTCAATTGGTGAACGCCGTGAAGTCTAAAGCTCAACTACACATTTTATCCTAATCCGAGACATAGACATAAGTAGACTAGAAATCAAGTATATAGTTTTGATCAACTAAACTTGACAAACAAGCTTGAGATAGCAACGTTTGCGAGTTCGACCGAGCAGTGCTCTAACAATCTCCCCCCTTTGTTAATTTTAGTTACAAAACTATCAGTACATATGAATTACAAAATATATAAACTTTGTAGCTTCACATCCATCATGCTTGATTTCCTTGGCTCTTTAACTTTCCTTGAATTCTTCGAGTACTCCAGCGATTCTGAACGTGTTCAACTTAGCATCATTGTTGTTGAAGATCTGTATCAATAAGAAAATAGATGTTCTCAATCATTGTTATACAATATGATAGTATTATTCTACAAAATCAAAGTCCAACTGCATCACAACTTTGAAATAATACTATGGTGATATGTATCACTCCCCCTTAGTCAATACTTCCATCTTACAATGAAAACCACCCCCTTACATAATGATATGTAAACCATATGTATGTAGTGTGAACTACCAAATAATTCTCCCCCTTTTTTTCGATATAAATTGGCAAAGGTACGAAATTTACGGGATCATAATGAAATTTCCATAAAAATTAATTCATGACTAAAAGAGAACATATCAACTTTGTTTCGATGATTTCACATCGTCGAAACTTAGTGTATTCACCAAGGAGTTTATAAAGATACAAGATAACTCCTATAATATTCCACAGCCTCACTTCCCACAAAGATATGACAATTAAGCACAAGTTCATTTAAGAACTCTCCCCCATTTTATGTAAATCCCAAGAGAACAACATGAGCGAACTAACTTTTACGAGGAAAGAAGGATTTATTTGGATGTGAACAAATCACATGGATTTGTATCCAGTAAACTCGAATAAATTAACCACAAGAATATCTTATTGATTAATTTAATCGGAAACACTCAACATAAGAAAACTTACGGAGCCACACAGTACTTTGACATGGAAGTGGATCAGGGAAAGATCAATACTGCATAATTTTTCAAAATTTCATTCTATCTATTATCAATATTTGCATAAAGAAATAATAGACTTAACTTTTGAGCATTTATGATATACTAGCACAGTTCACGAATGTAAAGGCATACATCTCAAAAACAATTCCAATATATGAAATCAAAAAGATTAAATACCGCAAAATCATCTTCCAAATAACTTAGAATTTAAATAAATAAATCTAAAACATTGCAAGATGAAAATCGTTGGAAATAGCTATGTGTAATCACAATAATTGCTATTCGAAACCCTAGTTATCCTTCTTAAACACAACATAAATTCTCATAAGAAGTTTCGTTGACATCATAGAGTTTTCTCAGAGGTCTACCGAAAATTCCTTTTCATTATTGAAAAATCCATTGATTATAGGATCATTTAATTCTTCCAAATCTTCAGAAATGTCAGTTAACTCACAGATATATATATTTTTTATTCGGTTTTTGTTCCGTCTTTTGATAGAAATCAAGGTGAACAGGAACCAATTGATAATTCGGTCTTATACTCCCGAATATAATACTCAACATGATAGAAAAAGTAAGATCAGAATACGCAACTATATAGAAAGTAGTTGGATCTGCTTCACGAATCCCAAATAAAGTATTCAAGTCGTTAACCTAATACAGTTTTGGAAAAACCTAGGTTAAAGAAGAATCGTCTCTAGTTTGCAACAAGGACACAAGTTAGTGTTGGGATTAGGTTTTCCAGTTGCTAGAGTTATACAATCAGGGTTGCTTACGATCAAAGCTAAGATAGCTTACTAACAGATATTCACCATTAGATGAAATCCTGATTTAAGATTCAAGCTAAGTCTGCTTAAAAATAAAGCAATCAATCTCCACCGTCAGATGGTCTTAGCTTGTTACACACAAATGAAATATACTTTCATTTAGATATGGGTAACCGTACCTAAACATGTATATTGAGTTGGCTCAATAACATTTAACCGAAGTTAGCCATATAAACACTTTTGTCTTAACCATATTCATCTAACACTTCTAGATCAAATATGATGACCAATCAATCATGAAATATAATCAAATGAATCTAATTGTGCTTCACATAGAGTTGTTCGATTATTCACTATCTCATAGAAATATATATGAACAAATTGAACAAAATCGGATTGATTTGTAATCGTACAAAGTACTTATACTAGAATCAATTCATAAACATTAAGATCGGTTTGCAAATATTGCATTCCTTAATTCATTAATGTTTTAGTTCATGAGTATGAAAATCATACTTAACCGATTTTAGAACTTATGTTCGCAAACCAGGTACGCGAACAACAGCTCCGGACCTTGGCCTGTCCAGCCGTTCGGAAACCAGGTACGCGAACAGCCGTCCCGAACCCAACTTAGGTAAAACCTTTCACAAACTAGGTATGCAAACAAGGTTCCCGGACCTTCACAGGTAAAACCGTTCGCATACTGGGTACGCAAACAAGGTTCCTAGAGCTGAATTATAACAATACAGTTCGCATACTAGGTATGCATACCATGTTGTATCTAGACATAGTTAATTGTTATAAACTCCCCATTTCAATCATTGAAAACATCCTTAGAAGATGACAATGGTTTTCTCACACAATCCATTAGCTTCAAGTAATTTTCAAGTGATCGAATGATCAATACAAAACTTTGCAAGTCGACATCAAATGATTGTCTCAGACAAATCATGTAAGATGTTTCAAGGCGATTTCCACATGATCATATTTTGACTTAATATTTAGTTTCCAACAAATAAATTGTCTCCAACCAAACTTGTCAAAAATATGATGAGCATAGTTAAAGTAACAAGCTTCCAACACATATTTCGAGAAATAGATAAGCGAGATAAACTCGGATCTAAATATCAAATGTGTATAATGTAAAAGTCTATATATTTATATGACTTAGTCTCATTATAATATAGAATAGAATATACTTTTGAGTGATAGATAAGTTTTAGACTCCACATACCTTTTGTAGATGAAGTTCCTCCAAGCTCTCCTCATTAGGTCTTCGTCTTCAATTGGTGAACGTCGTGAAGTCTAAAGGTCAACTACACGTTCTATCATAATCCGAGACATAACTATAAGTAGACTAGAAATAAAGTATATAGTTTTGATCAACTAACTTGACAAACAAGCTTAAGATAGCAACGCTTGCGAGTTCGACCGAGCAGTGCTTTAACAATCTCCCCCTTTGTCAATTTTAGTGACAAAACTATCAATACATATGGATTACAAAATAAATAAGCTTTTGTAGCTTCTCATCCGTCATGCTTGATTTCCTTGGATCTTCAATATTCCTTGAATTCTTCGCTACTCCAAGTACTCCAGCGATTCTGAACGTGTTCAACTCAGCATCATTGTTGTTGAAGATTCGTAGCCATAACAATAAGAAAACAGTTGTTCTCAATCATTGTTCTACAATGTCATAGTATTATTATACAAAATCAAATTCCAACTGCATCACAACTTTGACAATAATACTATGGTGATATATACCACTCCCCCTAAGTCAATACTTCCATCTCACAATGAAAACCACCCATCCTACATAATTATCCGTAAACCATATGTATGTAGTGTGAACTACCAAATAATTCTCCCCCTTTTTGTCAATATAAATTGGCAAAGGTACGAAAACTAACGGATCATAATGAAATTCTCAAAGAGATAATTCATGACTAAAAGAGAACATAACAAATTTGGTTTCACATAGTTGAAACTTGGTGTATTCATCAAAGAGTTTACAGAGATACAAGATAACTCCTACAATATTCCACAGTCGCACTCCCCATAAAGATTTGGTAATTAAGCATAAGTTCAATTAAGAACTCTCCCCCATAGTATGTCATTCCCGAAAGAAAAACATGAGCGACCTTACTTTTGCATGAAAATAAGGATTTCTTTGGACGTTAACAAATCATATGGATTGGTATCCAGTAACCTCGAGTAACTTAATCACAAGAAGACCTTATAGATTAATTTAATCGGAAATGCTCAATATAAGAAAACTTATGGAGCCATAAAGTACAATCAAATAGGAGTGGATCAGGGAAAGATCAATACTGCAGAATTTTTCAAAAGTTCATTCTATCTTTTATCAATATTTGCATAAATACATGATAAACTTAACTTTTAAGCATATATGAGATAATCATAGTTCACGGACGTAAACACAACATATCCCATAAAATATTTTTGCAATATATAAAATCAATAAAGATTAATACTGCAAAACCATCTTCCAAATAACTTAGAATTTAAATAAATAAATAAAAACATTGCAAGATGAAAATCGTTGGTAATAGCTATGTGTTATCACAATATTTGCTATTCCAAACACTGGTTATCCTTCTTAAACATAAGAATAAATTCTCATAAGAAGTTTCCTAGATATTAAGTTTCTTGAAAAATTCTTTATCGTCCCCGAACGCCTTGTCGTCAATAGACGTTGAAACATAAGGTTCATGAAGAAAGGAGTCAATTCCAACAAACCTTGTTGATTGTTGCCGAACCAGTGCCTTCTAAATTTCAAGAGTTCTTACAACAATAGCCTTTATTTTTTGCATCTCCATCCTTGTTTCTTTCAACTTTTCAAGAACGCCAGAAAACTTCTGAAGATTTGAGGTGTTAGCCCTTGGTTTCTTCATATTCTTCCTTTTTTTCTCTTCAAAGTTGTAGATGAATGGGATTTATCTTTTTCTTTCATGACTGATGGCTTAACAATCATATTAACATCTTTTCCATCAGAAGATATGATGATCGGAGTCTCTATTAAAATATTGGATTGTGATAAAACAATAGCTCCACAAGCAGCCTTATGAAAAGAGTTTTAAGGAAGGAAAAAGGAATGTAGGATTATGGAACTTATATACAAAGTAAATAGGTTTCACGTCTGATCAACATACACATCCCTAAGAAGGGTAGAAATATTGATTTTAACCCTCTTTTATTAACCAAAAAAAAAGAGAACTCTTTTAAATATTAATTGAGGATATGAAAATAACAAAACATTATTCAGTATTCAAAATTCGAGGAAGACAACCTATAATAGATTCAGACCTTAGAACCCGACAGTGCACAACTCTTGTCTCTTTTTGAAATTCGAGCACATGAGACAAAATACACCTTCAACATAATTAGATTGTATTGGTGTGAACAATAATTTGTTCACCACAAGGTTCCTGCACGGAAATTTCAACACCTCCTTTTATAGGTCGTTTAGACCTAGTTCTTTTCTGTAAAGATATAATTTTTTCTTTAGAAATCAACTTCTTAGGAGATGAGTTAAGCTTACATACCTCGGAAGGATTCAAATTTTTAAAACAAGTTTGAGCTTGTTTGCTAATCGATTTGCTCTCCATTGCAGTTTGTTGACATATCTTACTTTATGTTTGTAATTGAAACAACTAGAGAGTTCGTGACCCTTAAAAGTACAATAAGAACATGTCAATGTGGAGGACGGTTCAGGCACCATATACGAACATGCTGCTAAACAAAGTGAAGTAGAGTTTTCAAAAGACAGGGTAAAATCCATTTCATCCTTCAATGTGGTCGAAGAAGTTTCTCCGGGAAGAATATCAAGATTGATGTAAGTATTGCTACAATTATCAAAATTAATATTTTCTCCAAGGGCTACACTTGATTTTTCATCTTCATTTGAATCATAGTGATCAGACATTTTATCAAGATTTGCAGCAAGACCTTTGTTTCCAGTGTATATTCTACGATTTGGACAATCATTAGCAAAATGACCAAAATTATTACACTTGAAGCATTGTGGTAATCCTCATCATCAGTGTCGACAGTGTCCCTATTTTTAGGAGGAACACGATCATGAGGTTTAACTGATGATCTAGGTTTATCTCTGGTGAACCGTTTACTTCTCTTCAAAAGAATATCTCTAAACTGTCTTGTGATTGGAGAGACTGAGTTGTCAAGATCTTCATCTGATGAATCAGTCTCAACAGGATCAACCATAGAGTTTCCAAACACTTTTACTTTTATCAAGTAATTTAGTGTTCGTTTGAGCTTTGAAAGCAATATCTTTTCCAGATTTAGATATATGCTCATGATCAGAGATCTTTAACTTTCCAACAAGTGTATTTTTGGAAAGTGTTTCAAGGTTATTTCCCTCAACGATTGCATGTTTCTTAGAATCGTATCTAGCTGGCAGCGATCTGAGAATTTTCATCACAATGTCCTTTTCAGGAATAGTCTTACCCAATGCAAAATATGCATTAACAATTTCATACACTTTGTGATTAAATTCATCAAATGAATCTTCATCAGCCATACAAAGGTTTTCCCAATCAGAATTTAGGTTTTGAAGCCTAGCTTCTTTCTCAGAGGTATTCCCTTCAAATACGGTTTCTAAGATATCCCAAGCATCTTTAGACTTAGTGCACGTAGTCACATGGTGCTGAAGATCTGAGGTAATGGAATGGATGATAGCATCTAATTCGTCAGAATTTTTCTTTGTAGCGAGAATCTCGATAGGATCATACTCACCAATATCCTTTGCAACAGTTACACCGTCTATTGTAACTAATGGAGGATTATATCCATTAACAAAATGAACCCATGATTGAAAATCACGCGCTTGTAGAAAGGCACGCATATCAATTTTCTACCATAAGTAATTCAATCCATCGAAGACTGGAGGTACGTTTATAGAGATAACACTTTTATCCATAGCGTCAGATTGCTACAAACACAGAAATATGAGGTCTTAGAGTTTATGCCTGCTCTGATACCAATTGAAAAAATGGGGGTATAACAACCACACCCAATAATTCGTCTGGAAATCTGTATGTACTAAACTCCAACATAATTCCGAGAGCACCAACTTAAAAGCGAGTCTCAATCAAGAGATATATCAAAGAGCTTTAATTTTATTTCTCAATGTAATCATCAAATCAAACAAATAGAAATCTATGAGCCTTATTGATATGAGAAATAACTTGGACGGTACGAAAGACCAATGCCCAAGTGTCAATCAAGTTATATCCAACAAACAAGGTCGGATTTATGAACTGGTTTCCTGTGCACAACCTGTGATATTTCAATTATATAAACAAATAAAATACGAAAAAACAGACACCAAAAATTTTATTAACGAGGAAACCACAAATGCAGAAATACCCCGTGACCTAGTCTATCTTTGAATACCACACTGTATTAATCCGCTACAGACACTAGCCTACTAAAAGTTAACTACATACTGGAATGTAGTTGAGCCCTAACCAAGTCTCACACTGATTAAGGTACAATCGCGTTCCTTAAGACTCTAGAACCACACTGGATTCTGCGCACTTGATTCCCATAGATAATCTCACCCATAACTAAGAGTTGCTACGACCCAAAGTCGAAGATGTATAAACAAACTTGTCTCCCACAAATATGTCCATTCTTTATTTGGTTTTTGTTCCGTCTTTTGATAAAAATAAAGGTGAACAGGAACCAATTGATAATCATGTCTTATAATCCCGAAGAGCATCCTAGAAATATCAATCACCTCAGAATAACCCAACTGATTAACATAAAAAGTTATTGCGGAATCACAAGAGTATGAGACGAAGAACTGTTGTGATTACTTTTTATATCTTACCTATCAGAGACAAATCTCGAGCAAATCTTTGAGAATATGGTACTCAATATGATAGAATAAGTATGAACAGAATACGCAACTACAGAAAAAAATTTGGATCTGGCTTCATGAATCCCAAATGAACTCTTCAAGTCGTTAACCTAATATGGTTTTGGAAAAACCTAGGTTAAAGGAGAATCGACTCTAGTTTGCAACTAGGACACAGGAAAGTACCGGGATTAGGTTATCTTGTTGCTAGAATTCTTCCTTATATAATATTTCAAATCAGGGTTGCTTACAATCAAAGCTAAGATAGCTTAGTAACAAAGCATTCAATATTCACCTTCAGATGAAATCCTAATTTAAGATTCAAGCTAAGTATGCTTAAAAATAAAGCAATCAATCTTCACCTTTAGATGGTATTATCTTGTTACACACAAATGAAATATAGCTTCATTTAGATATGGGTAACCGTACCTAAACGTGTATATTGAGTTGTCTGAATAACAGTTAACCAAAGTCATCCATATGAACACTTTTTTCTTAACCATATTCATCTAACACTTCTACATCAAATATGATGATCAATCAATCATGAAAGATAATCAAATGAATCTAATTGTGTTTCACATAGAGTTTTTCAATTGTTCATTATCTCATAGAAATATATATGAACAAATTGAAACAAAATCGGATTGATTCGTAATCGTAGAAAGTACTTATACTAGAATCAATTCATGAACATTAAGCCGCGGTTTGCAAAGATTGCATTCCTTAATTCATAAATGTTTTAGTTCATGATTACGAGAATCATACTTAACCAATTTTAGAACTTAACCACCGTGTTAGAAAACCAGGTACGTGAATAACAGCCCCGAACCTTGGCCTATACAACCGTTCGCAAACCAGGTACGCGAACAGCCGTCCCGGACCCAACTCAGGTAAAGCCGTTCGCATACTAGGTACGAGAACAAGGTTCCCGGACCTTCACAGGTAAAACCGTTCACATACTAGGTGCGCAAACAAGGTTCCCGTACCTGAATTATAACAATACAGTTCGCATACTAGGCATGCATACCTTTTTGTATCCAGACATGGTTAATTGTTCTCAAATCCCATTTCAATATTTGAAACATCCTTAGAAGACAACAATGGCTGTCTCACACAAACCATTAGCTTCAAGTAATTTTTAAGTGATCGAATGATCAATACGAAACTTTCCAAGTCGACATTAAATGATTGTCTCACACAAATCATGTAAGATGTTTCAAGGCATTTTCCACATGATCATCTTTTGACTTAATATTTCTTTTCCAGCAAATAAATTGTCTCCAACTAAACTCGTCAAGAATATGATGAACATAGTTAAAACAATAAGCTTCCAACACATATTTCGAGAAATAGATAAGCGAGATAAACTCGGCTCGAAATATCAAATGTGTATAATGTAAAAGTCTATACATATATATACGACTTAGTCTCATTAGATGATAAAATATGATAGACTATTGAGTGTTAGATAAGTTTTAGTCTCAACATATCTTTTGCTGATGAATTTCCTCCAAGATCTCCTCAATAGATCTTTGTCTTCAACTGATGAACGTCGTGAAGTCTAAAGCTCAACTACACATTCTATCCTAATCTGAGACATAGTTATAAGTAGACTAGAAATCAAGTATAGTTTTGATCAACTAACTTGAGATAGAAACGCTTGCGAGTTCGACCGAGCAGTGCTTTAACAGAACCTTTTTCATCATTTGTAGACCTCACTTTTTTCTTTCTTGAAGATTGGATTCCTTACATAGATACAATTCCTTCACATAGATACACATTAACCGCTTCTACTACATTCCTTTTTGTGGTACCTCTGGTTACATGAGCCATGAATCCGTATCTTTCAAAGAAAAAAGGGTGAAGGGTATTTTGCTCACAAAGGAATATAAATAAAACACCGGAAATACCAAACCCTATAGAGTTTTTCAAGAGGCACTTTGAAATAGTCTTCACGGTTCACGGACCATTATTTATTTTTGATAAGAAAATATTCACTTTGCAAAACTTAACTTACATAACATTATGTAAATTTTAAGATAAAAATAAGAAACTATACAAGACTTGAGCAACCTTGATGCAATACTCATATTCTCAGGTTAATAATGAGGATGCAAACATCACTACAATTAGGTAGAAATGTCCTCACTTCTTGTATCATATAGTGACATTCCAAGGTTTATTATATAAACAGACTTCTTACCTCGTCTGACTCTTGTTCTTCGAGTTTTCTTCTTAGCTTCTGAGGTTCCCAGTTGGTTACTCAAAGCCAGATTCATCTTTTGCATGTCATTCAGAAGCTTGGAAATTCTTTTGTTGTTCTTCTTGAATCTCCAACACTTACTTTGAACATGATTCACATTTTCACAAAACAAGCAATTCAGAGAGGAATTTTTGTTTTGGCGATTGGCTTCATGTTTATCACAACATTCTACATCCATCTTTCCATAACCGGCTGGAACAAAGGAGTCGTTTGTGCTCACAGTCTTGCTTTTGAACCCTATACCGTTTTTGTTTCCAAAGGACTTCTGACAAAATAACATTGCTGAGATCTTGTCAGAACTTCCAGACAACTTTTGCAAGTCACACTTAAGAGTATCAATCTCTTTTTCTTTTATAGATAGGGTTCTGGTGAATTCATCATTAAGACTATAAATCTCAAGATTTTTCACCTGAAGTGATGATTCAATTTTCTCCAACAAATTCTTTAGTTGAAGATTTTCTTGGGGAATTTCTTCATTTTTATCCAAGAATTCCATGTAAAGCATCGCTTTTAAGCAAGCATCTCAAAAATAATCGATGCATGTAAAACATCGTTGTATAAAACCTGCTTGAGTTGGTTCCGGATTTCACGGTCTTAAAAGGGGTGTGACTGGCTTGAGTTGATCGACTATTTGAGGGATGTACATGCATATTAGGGATGAGGTGATCGGCCCCTCTAGGAGAGGGATGGCCGGTAGAAATTCTGGCACCTCATTGGTCGCCCAAAATTGAATCTAAGTCGGTCAATGTGGCTATCTAAGTCGGACGGGTAAGATTGTTTTAAGACTGCCATGGAATTCCGTTGACCCAATTAAGACCCTTTTAAGCGGCGTGACTAACCTACTTTGGGAGATTATTAAGAGCGAAACAGGTAATCTAGGAGCGACCTGATTGGCTGAAATGGTAGAGCCTTTAGGTAGTTGTCATGGAGCTTGCTCGGTCATGTTAAGATAGACCCAAGCTTGTTAAATTTACCGGCCAAGTCGTGTGGTCGTGATCGTTCCGCAACTGTCTTGGACAATCTAAATTGAATTTCTTATATAAACAAGCAACTCGACTAGCTTACTTTGGCCTGTGATTTGGAGCGAGGCAGGTAGGCTAGGAGCGATGTGATTGGTCGAGGCAATAGATGTGTGGTCGGTCATCACAACAACAACCTATTTTCTGATGTTAGAGCACTGCTCGGTCGAACTAGCAAGCCTTGCTATCTCAAGCTTGTTTGTCAAGTTTAGTTGTCGAAACTATAAGTCTTGATTTCTAGTTTACTTATAGCTATGTCTCGGATTAGGATAGATGTGTAGTTGAGCTTTAGACTTCACGATGTTCATCGAATGAAGACGAATATCTACTAAGGGGACCTTGGAGTAACTTCATCAACAAAAGGTACGTGGAGACTTGAACTCATCTATCACTCAGAAGTCTATTCAATTCTATCTCCTATTGAGACTAAGTCGTATCTATATAGACTTTACATTATAGACATTTGATATTTTGAGCTGAGTTTAACTCGCTTATATATTTATCGAAATATGTGTTGGAAATCTTTTTGCCTTAACTACGTTAATCATTATTCTTGACGAAAGTCAAAAGATGATGAAAAGACGAGGGTAGCCAAATATACCTCAATCTAAAACTTTTCCACCTATAAGTGCTTTCTCCGAAAGTGATTGTCTACGGACTGAGTCGAGACAATAAAACTAATCGGTTCACACTTTGTGTGATCGTCTATTGTTAGATATTCGGGTTGGATACGAATATGGTCCCCCATATTGTATGTGGAAAGTCCGGTAGGGTTCCATATTCCTTAAGGTTTGGAACCTATATAAACATCTCTAGCATATGTGTAAAGGGCATGTGACTCCACCGATATCACACCATAGTTTTACCATTAGAAAAGTGGTAACTCTAACCCTAAAGAGAGTTATCATTAGGAGAAAAGGTTTTAAGTTCTTAGACTGTGAATCAAGTTCGTGCTCATATTTGGAGATTGTAGTACCTGCTGGTCATCGTGTTGAAACGTTGTTATGGTTACTGCTGCTGCTTGTTCTTGCTAATTGGAGCTCAAGTTCAAGGTACGAACCGATACCCGCTTCTGCTTAATCATATAATCTCTGATATTGGTATCATGAGCTATTGGTTTGCTCCGTTTTCGTGCTTGATATAACTTGCTTTGGTTGCTTGTAAGTTGATGATAACATGATAGTGTCATGATTAGGGTTCTTGTTGTTTTTTGGGTTAAAAACCATTAATGGATGTATAAATATTTCGGATCTTGATAAGGGTGTTTTATTTTGAAATATTTAATTGGGTATGTTCATTATTGATTCAAGTGATCTCCTAGAAAGTTTTGTATCGTTTGAACGTGTGGTTTGAGAGATATAGCAAAACCCTAGTTTTATATCATGTTTGTGAGCAGTGGTTTGATGATTTTTTTGATGTATATATGTCGATTCATGTTAATTAAAATTAATGTAGATAGATAGTTCTCTCTGAGAGCTTTCATTTGACATATTATTTGCTTGAATCGGAGCTTGTATGAGTGAGATATAGTCTCCCAAAGTTGGTCATGCGTCTATGTACGCTGCTAAAATTTGGAGAAGACGATGAACAGTAACCGAGTTAAATCGGCGAGTCAACACAGTCATAAATCGGCGAGTCAACTCGGTCCAGGATCGGAGATTCAACTCGCGGTTCAGACCGGTGGGTCGGCTCGCGGTCAGGACTGGTGGGTCGGCTCGCGGGCCAGGACAGTGGGTTCACTCGCGTCCAGACCGGCGGTTCAGCCCGAGGTTCGGCCCTGGTTATTTGTTCTCATTTTTTCTCTATTTATGGTTGTCGGATCAACTCCAATTTTTGTACCCTAAGATTTTTCGACGCTCCGAATTCAATAAAACTATTTTTAGAACCTAATTAGATTCACATGATAAGGTTTATTTGAAATTATATGGTTAATCACTTTATCCATGATAACATGTGAATGGTTCTATGTTGTGATTGTCTAATTTCTTTAATATACACCATGTATGGTGCTGGATTGAATTCATATCTTGCTGATTTGTATGTATAGATAAAATGTTGATTGATTAGATAATCATCTTGGTTTGATAACATGTTTGATTGATTTATTATCTTGATTTAATAACATGTTAAAACAATTGAGTGGGAGGTTGTTTGGTTGAGTTTGTTTAATTCCCAAAAACCATTAACTCGCGCATATATTAAATAGATGTAGAAAATATTACTTGTGGCGCGAGAGATGATTAAGAGTTTAACGATTTTTCGATCTTGCGACTTGTAATGTTGTTTTGCTATTTATTTAGATTAATGTTTCAAAGTTATTTTTGGATGTGTATAGTGCCATAAGTTTAATATTCTTTTCTTATTTTTCGCATGCTATGTTAGACTAAATGGCTTCCAAGAACATCATTGCTGATTTGAACAAGGGAGAAAATCTTGATGGCGACAACTATAACATCTGGCGCCGAAAGATAGTTTTTGTCTTGAGTGATGATGGGCTGCAGGAAATAACTGAGCATGTGATGCCTCGTCCTGAGGAGGGTACGATGGTTCAACACCGTCGCAACCTCGAGGCTTACCAGGAATGGATTAAGAAGGATCACAGTGCTCGACATATGATCCCGAGCTCAATGCACAATGATCTCATTAGCGAATTTGAGAACCACCAGTTTTCTCATGACATGCTAGAGGCAGTTAGGCAGAAATTTGGAGTTACCTATGTGGCTAAGTTGCGCGCTTTAACTATGAAGTTTGACACTTGTCAAAAGAAGCCGAATGTTACAATGAAGTAACATTTGAGGATAATGTCGTCAATGATACGCGAACTTGAGGCTGCATGTCATCACTTGAAAGATGAACAACAGGTACAAGTTGTTATTCGTTCATTACCTAACTTCTGGGAGAAGATGAAGCAAAACATGACACATAATGATAATGTCTGCACTTTTGAGGATATTTCTCATCATGTGGAACTATAAGTCGAGCGCTTGGAAGCTGCTAAGACTGTTCTGTTTTCGCTGCTGAATCTGTTTCGCATAACACCAATGGGTCTAAGCGCAAGATGGGTAAGGGTTCTTCTGCTAAGAATCCTCGTGATGGATCTGGGCCATCCACTACCAACGCTCCTAAGCATAAAATAGGAAAGCGTGCTGGTAAAAAAGACAAAGCAGATATGAAATGCTTTAACTGTGATAAGAAAGGACACTTTTCTTATGAATGCACTGAGACAAATAAGGTAATTTATGAACCTCTTCCTCGCTATGAATGTTTTGTTTCTAGTCAAACATTAGTTGCTCATTCTCCTTATTTGTGGGTTGTAGATTCGGGAGCAACCGACCATGTAGCGAGGGACCGAGATGAGTTGCTAGATTATCGTCGAGTTCCTACTGGGAGCATGAGAGTTTATATGGGCAACACAACTAGCATTGAAGTACTTGGCATCGGTACCTATATGCTAAATTTGCGACAAGGGCACACCCTAATCCTCCATGATGTACTTTATGCTCCAGATATTCGACGAAATTTAGTTTTAGTTAATAGTATGTTGCGTCTAGGCTTTAGTTTTCTTTTTGAAGGTAATTCTGTTAAGATTTGCTTGGCAACTGAGTTTTATGGTTTTGGTTTTATGTCGGATGGTTTTATGGTTTTGGATATTGACAATTCTAGTTCTTATGATGCTAATAAATCTATTTCATTAGTTGCATCTTCCTAAGATGTTAATAATGATTATGTGATTTGGCATGCTAGATTAGGTCATATCGTACAAGAAAGGATGACCAGGTTAGATCGAGAAGGCATTTTATGCCCCATCTCTAAAGTCTCCTTGCCTACCTGTGAACATTGTCTTGCCGGTAAAGCCATTAGAAAACCGTTTGGGACAGCCAAAAGGGCCTCTGAGCCTTTGCAATTAATTCATTATGATATATGTGGCCCAATGAACGTTAAGGCAAAACATGGAGCCTCTTATTTCATCACTTTCATAGATGACTTTACACGATATGGTCATATTTACTTGATATCCCACAAGTCCGGAGCATTGGTCTTCTTTAGACGTTATGCATGCAAAGTGGAAAATCAGCTAAATAAGAGCATTAAGGCTCTCAGAACTGACCGTGGCCGCGAGTATCTATCTGACCTATTCAAAGAGTATTGTGAATAAAAACGGATCCTGAGACAATTGACTATTCCTAATACTCTGCAAAAAAAATGGTGTAGCAGAGAGAAGGAATCATACTTTGTTAGACATGGTTAGGTCAATGATGGCGCAATATCATCTTCCTATTTCTTTTTGGGGAGATGCGTTACTGACTGCTGCCTATGTCCTTAATCATGTGCCTTCGAAGTCAGTGCCTTCCACCCCATATGAATTATGGACCGGAAAAAAACATGAATTGCGTAATTTGCGACCATGGGGTTCAGTTGCTTATGTACACAACAGTTCTCATCGGTATGGGAAGCTGGGCCCTCGAGCGAAAAAGTGAATCTTTATCAGATATTCTGATCACTCAAAAGTCCATGTGTTCATTAATGAGCAGCCTGATGGAAGTGTAACTGAGATTGAGTCACGTGATGCAGATTTCCTAGAACAGGATTTTCCTAGAAGGAACGAGGTAGGGGGAGATCTTAGCCTCTTTGAGGTGGAAAAGTCAATGGAAGACGCACCAATTCGTATAGTTGAGAATAACGAAGAAATTCCTTGTTCTCCTAGGGAAAGTGGGAGTGTTCCACCTGATAATGGATTGGCTCCATCAAATCAAAATCCCCAATCTCGGAGAAGTGAGTGTGGAAAAGTCCCTCGTCGTCGTTTTCAGATTGAGGGGGAAAGTTTCATGGTCTGTTCGCATGATGACGCGGAGCCTAAGAATTTCAAAGAGGCTATGTCATCTCCTAAAAGGAAAAAATAGATTATTGCACGGAAAGAAGAGATAGAATCAATGAGGATAAATAGTGTGTTGCAATACGTTGACCTCCCAGAAGGGCGCAAGGCTATTGGAAACAAATGGGTTTTCAAAGTCAAACACAATACGGATGGTTTAGATGAAAGATATATGGCTCACCTTTTGGCAAAAGGCTACACCCAACAGGAGGGTGTTGACTACGAGAAAACTTTCTCCCCTGTGGTGAGAATTTCCTCGATACGCCTTATCCTAGCTATTGTCGCACATATGGATTTGGAACTTCATCAAATGGATGTTAAAACTACATTTCTCAATGGAGAACTAAATGAGTAAATATACATGGAGCAACCAGAGGGATTCGTGATTAAAGGTCAAGAGCGCAAAGTTTGCAAGCTCCAAAATCTATTTATGGACTAAAACAATCATCTATACAATGGTATTTAAAATTTGATCGATACACTGTTTCCAGTGGGTTTACCATGATATAGAGGAAGACCATTGTGTGTACGTTAAATGGTCAGATAAAGGTTTCCTTATCCTATCCTTATATGTTGATGGTATCCTTATAGTTGGAAGTAACATGGAAATTGTTGTCGCCACAAAAGAGTGGTTGTCCTCAACTTTTGAGATGAAGGACATGGGAGAAGCAAGCTATGTGCTCGGGATTAAGATCCTTAGAGATCGTTCAAAGAGAATTTTGGGTATGTCACAAGATACATACATTAAAAGGGTTCTTGAGCGATTTCACGTGAAAGATTGCAAGTCCATAGACACACCAGTTGATAAAGGTCAGAACTTAGGCCTTGGGATGTGCCCTAATACCCATGAAGAGAAAGACAGGATATCGCGGGTACCCTATTCCACCGTAATTGGGAGCCTGATGTATGCTATGATGTATACCCGGCCTGATATATGCTATGCTATTGGATTAGTTAGTAGGTACCATTCAAATTCTGGTTTTGAGCACTGGAAAGCAATCAAGAGGATACTGAGGTATCTCAAAGGGACGAGCGAACTCATGCTATGCTACAAGGGTTCAGATCTACGTCTCAGTGGTTATTCTGATGCTAACTGGAATGGCGAAATGGGAGAGAAAAAATGCACATCAGGATATACTTTCTTGCTAAATGGCTGGGCCATCACATGGAGTAGTACGAAACAGTCAATTGTCGCTATGTCATCAATTGAATCTGAGTTTGTATCTTGTCAAGCTGCAGTACAAGAATCTAATTGGTTAAAGAGGTTCTTTGACAGTTTTTAATTTGTCACTCACACTACTGATGCGGTGAAAATTCACACTGATAGCACATCAATGATTGCTTATTAAAAAGACCCAAAGTACCATGGAAAGACTAAGCACATTAATAGGAGGTGTTGCTTTATTAGAGCTTCTCTTGCGAAGAAAGAAATAGTTTTGGAATACATGCCTACATAATTGATGATAGTTGACCCCCTTACTAAACCTGTACCAAGGGATGTTTTTTTGTCTCATGTTAGAGTGTTAGGTTAACGTAGGTGGTAATGGATATCTTTGTATTTATTTCATTTTATTTTTTAAGACATGATGATCGTAGATGCATATGTTTTATGGATATTTATTAATAATCAATACAATTTGATAATGGATCATTGTTATGATTAATTATTTACTTATGGTCATGGATATACACGCTGACATTGAGGCATAAAGAATGCATTATGTCAAAACTTGATTGATACGTCACCAGGTATGGACTTTCTTACTCACATAAGCAGTCACCTTTTGGCGCTAAGGAGAGCGAGCAAAGATGATATGATGCATCGCCTTGGCAATACCAAGATGAGATCTATATAGTGAAGATCGATGATGAATGTACCTACTGTTCATCATACCCTAAAGGATAGCCAAATAAGAAATCTCTTTCATGGCGCTTGTTGAAAGCGAGCAGTTAGAAATTTCGGATTAGGCGCAAGAGTTGCGACTAAGTCAAGATTTTTAGAGTGTAAGAGTTTGTGACATATACTTGTGTAGACAAGTAAAACTCCACTCTAGCGCATTTTTCATATTATGCGTGCTTGCGACCACTACGGAGGTGCGAAAATCGTTCGCTGTTTTTCTCACCATGTGAGTCCGTATGATAATTAGATTATACACAGGTAACCTTACGACTTTTGACTTTGTTATTAAGTAAAGATTCGATGGTTTCTACTTTAGTATGTGTCATGTGGCCATGGATGATCCGTCTTAAAGGGCACATATCTGGGATAGCAGTTGATTCTGAAACTTCATGGCAATATGGTGAAAGGAAGGTTATCAAACTCATGAATGTTTTATATTCATAGTTGACAACTTGAGTTGCCTTACTGGAGTTGCAACACAAGTGTGAATGTATTTACAAGAAGCTAGCATGAGGGTTAGACTAGCTCTATGAGGGATCAGAGTAGTCTAGACCAATGAGATTTTGATGGACCTAGGATACTACGAGATACAAACTTTTTTAAAGGGTTGATATATCTATGCTGACTCATATTGAGCTGCTAGTATGGAGATCCCAAAATGCAGGTACCTCGACGGTCGCACGGGATATTTACTAATATGAACTTTTTCTTTCTTCTGGTACAATCCACACACACTATGTGCGAGTGGGAGATGTTAGATATTCGGGTTGGATCCGAATATGGTCTCCCATATTGTATGTGGAAAGTCCGATAGGGTTCCATATTCCTTAAGGTTTGGAACCTATATAAACATCTCTAACATATGTTTAAAGGGAAAGTGATTCCACCGATATCACACCATAGATTTACCATTAGAAAAGTGGTAACTCTAACCCTAAATAGAGTTATCATAAGAAGAAAAGATTTTAAGTTCTTAGCCTGTGAATCGGGTTCATGCTCATCTTTGGAGATTGTAGTACATACTTATCGTCGTGTTGTAACGTTGTTATTGTTGTTGTTGCTGCTTGTTCTTGCTAATCGGAGCTCAAGCTCAAGGTACGAACCGATACCCGCTTCCGCTTAATAGTGTAATCTCTGATATCTATGGATACGAGATCGAGACAATACAAAAACAAGATAACTTGCGTGATTGACTGTGGATATAAGATCGAGACAATACAACAACGAAGTATGATTACTTGATAATAGGTTCGGACTTAACCCAACACTGTAGGATTGCTATCAAGTAATTAGGAATTAACGTTTGTGTATTTAACTTCTACTTTTAATAAATCAATTATAATTGCGGAAATAGAAAAGTAAAAGACACAACAAGATTTTGTTAACGAGGAAACCGTAAATGCAGAAAAACCCCGGGACCTTGTCCAGAATTGAATACTCTCAGAATTAAGCCGCTATACAAAATCTAAACCAACTTCGTATAGTTGATACCAAGCAACTAAACCGATAGTTCACCTAGTTACCTCAGTATCCCTGCGCCTCCAACTTGCAATAAGTCATGCACTCGGAACAATTCCTTTGGTTTGTATACCAAATAGTAAAGGAACAACAAATCTGTTCGGTAACAACTCTTTCCAAACAACGTGATATGAGTTTGACAAAAGGCTCTTCCGGTTAACCAATAAACTCCTTTTTCGGGTTCTTAGATCAATCTATTCAACAACTAGTAAAGTAATTGTTTAGACTATGCAATAAATACTATGAATCACAAAGAAATGTATTGATGCCGATCTACACAACTAATCAATCCAATCTATCAAAAGATAAACTAATTATAGTTGGATCCCCAGTCGATCAAGTTTTTGTGCACTCCAAAGATTATGAACTCAAATAATAAATCTTCTTTGTCTTCAAATCTTCTTAGATCTTCAATAAATACCTGCACACAAACAACTTGAATCTCTCGTGATCAATCACACACAGAAAAGTTAACGATGGATTATCACAAGACGTTTTTAGATCTACAAACAGTATAAATATCCCCATCGATACTTCGATCTAGTTTGAGTGAATCTTATATCGAAGAGAAGATTCTCAAGCATAAACAAACTAGGTGCAATCAAAATTCAACAACCTTTAGTCAACCAAATCAACCAAAAACTAATAATAAACTGCAATTATCTAGTTTCCCACCAACGGTACTCGTAGAGTTTCTCAATCCCAAAGAAGTCTTTAAAACGAGCGGTTGTAAGAGATTTCACCTAATTAGGGTACTTTCCTCTCCAAATAGACGGCTCCACCAATAACAACACAACTAGGTAGTTTTGTCGGCTTTGAGGATTAGTTTGTTCGAAATGCAAACTTCAATATTTATAAACCAAGGAAATTTGGACACCAAGGAATTTCCAAAACCTAATATTCTCAAAGATATGCAATAAACCCAAAAATCGGTTTTCATAATTCCTGAAAATGCTCTGTCCAAATATTGACCGAATCTCAGTAGAAAATCTCCAATTAGTAAATGCACATTACCAATTTTTATTTTCTAAAGATATGCATTTAATTGCTGGAAATTAAAATCATATAAAATTAAAAACCTTAATTAAAAAAATAAAAATTCACTTTTGATTCTCTCTTATGGTCGCTCCGGCGAATTTTCCCGGCGACTGAAAACTGGGGTTCCATTTTATTTTATTTTATTTTATTTTTATTTAGGGTTCGTCTCCAGACTTCATGGCTAGAACCACCAGGTCTTCTTCTTCACGGCGCTATATACCACGCTGGGAGAAGGTTCTTGGTGTGTTAAACATGTGGCTTTGTTGTAGATGTATGCATCTACATGCCTAAAAGATGCCATGTAAGGTCCGTGAAGGGATTGTTCATGGAGATGTTGTTGCAGGGCCATCCAACGGAATTGCTATAGATTTATTTATTCACGGTGTCGATAAGCCTGTTGATTCAGACATCGCTCTGGATTCTGCTATTGTTGTAGTCTGCGATGATGGGGTTGCGGTTCATAGTGGAGATGATGTAGAAGCCCTTACCACGGACCTGCTCAATGTTGTTCTTCAAAAATAATTTACAACTGTAACATGTATCCCAGACTAGTGCAGACTCACATTTTCAAGAGAGCAGAAGACTTGCCTTGACAGGATTGTCCGAGAAGCTTATCAGGATGGTTGCAGCTGATCCTTCTTCCAATATGCACCTTGAACATGTTTAGACCGAGGAGTTCAGCGGAAGAAAAGTCTGGTAACAGGAAGAAATTGCAAGTTGTGGCTATCAACCATGCTATTTCAGTTTGGAGGGATCCAGGCGGCTGCTTTGTCCTGGTAAATAGACTGTTTCATCATCCTGTTCACATGAGATATAAGAAGACAGATTCTAGGAAGCAAGGAGCTGCCAACATGGTGGCATGCCGGAAGAAGATATCTTGTGGACATTTTTCTGCAGCAATACGGGTACTTTCTTCGTCTGGGTGGCTCCGTGCAATGAGGTAACTTATCTTGCCTTGCAAGACAAACACCCACCTGCGCCTCCCCCTGTTATTCCCGATGACGCTATCTTGGTCGATCCAATCACTGTTGATTCTCGTGCTGTGCTGGGGTCTATCAAAAGCTTCCCAAAAGGTACGTCATGTGGTCGGGATGGCCTCCGTGCTCAACATTTAGTTGATGTGATGAGTGGTGCGGCTGCAGCAGTAGCGGAAAATTTACTCGCTTCAATTACAGGGGTTGTCAACCTTTGGTTGGATGGAAAATGTCCAGAGGTTTTAGGTGAGTTCATTGCAAGTGCGCCCTTAACTCCATTACTTAAACCTGGGGGTGGTATTCAGCCCACTGTTGTAGGTACGGTTTGGCGGAGATTGGTCTCTAAGGTAGCGGCTTTCTCCGTTGGGAAGGACATGAGTTCTTAATTAGGTGACTAAAAATTTGGTGTTGGAGTGCCTGCTGGGGGGGAAAGCATTTTACATGCTGTAAATTGCTTACTGGAGATGAAAGGGCATTCAGATAGAATGTCAATGTTGCTCATTGACTTTTATAATGCGTTTAATATGGTGAGAAGATCTCAACTCATCAAGGAATTTCGTCAACATTGCCCAGGTATTTCTCGCTGGGTAGAATTTTGTTACTTACGACCTGCTAAGCTCTATTATGACCAGTATATTTTATCATCCGCAATATGAGTTCAACAAGGTGACCCCTTCGATCCCTTGTCGTTTGCTTTGACACTTCACACCCTAGTGAAGTTTATTGCTTCTCGCTGCAAACTTGATTTACACGCATGGTACCTTGATGATGGTACTATTATTGGTGATACTTTGGAGGTGTCCAAGGCCTTGAGCATAATAGAAACTGAAGGGCCGAGTAGGGGGTTGCATCTCAATGTAAAGAAAACCAAAATCTTTTGGCCTTCTTTTGATCCAAGAAGCACGGCTGAGGGGGTTTTTCCCCATGACATTGGTAGACCCTCTAATGGTGTTAAACTTTTAGGTGGACCGATGAGTTCGGATTTGAACTTTATCAGTGACATGATGTTGAACATGATGAATAAAACTGTTCAATTAATGAATGCAATCAAAAAACTCAAGGACCCTCAAAGCGAGATGATATTACTTTGCAATTGCACTGGTGTATCTAGATTATATTTCGCAATGCGTACTACTAATCCAGCAACCTTGCAATCAGCCACGGATCTTTATGATGACCATCTGCTTTAGTATTTGAGATTACTAATCACTAGTGATGGTGCAGGTTTTGGTCCTATACAACAGAGATTGGCTACCTTTCCTATCAAAGACGGTAGCTTAGGTATTTATACCATGGCTGACACTCGTACATATTGTTACCTTGCTTCCCAGAGTCAGACAGCTTCATTGCAGAAGACTATTCTTGGTAATTTATCCCCAACAAACAAAGGATCTGCTTATCAGATGACTCTTTGGAATTTTATCCAGGCATGTGGATTACCTCCTTCTTATTGTGTCGATGATACTACCCCCTACCCCCCCTCCCCCACCCCCTCCCTTCCATGCACTCCTTGGAAGTCACTTATTTTGATGTCGTTAAGAAGCAAATCCCAGGCCAATTTTCTATGTCTGCAAGAGATTCCATTTTGTGGCGGTATAAACGTGTCAAGCATGCTCAAGATTATTTATTAGCGGTTCCTATTAGAGGTATTAATCAGTGCCTCGGGCTAGACAGTTCCGAGCTGTGCTCTGCTATCGCCTTGGTATCCCTTTGTTTGTTGAGAATGGTTTATGCTGAAGTTGTAACAAATCTATGGACATCTTTAGAGATCATGCGCTTCATTGTGCTAAGGATGTTGGAAGTAAGTTTCGTCATGATCTTGTTCGTGATGTTATGGTCGATATTTGTTACAAAGTTGTTATGCCTGCGCGTAAGGAAGCCCTTCTTGGTATGATGTCAGATGATGGAAAGATTTGAGGCCTTCTGATATTCTTGTGCTTAACTGGGAAAATGGTCAAGATGTTTGCATGGATGTCACTGGTGTCTCTCCCTTCACTGATGATGGTATTCGTTCCTTTGTTCCAGGAAAGGCTATCTCTAATGCGATTTCAAGAAAACGCATTAAATACTTAGACAAGTGTACTTCTATGGGATATGGTCTGGGTATTTTGGCTTTCTCCACTCTAGGGGAGCTT
Source organism: Papaver somniferum (assembly GCF_003573695.1). Lineage (NCBI taxonomy): Eukaryota > Viridiplantae > Streptophyta > Magnoliopsida > Ranunculales > Papaveraceae > Papaver > Papaver somniferum. The sequence goes on along the minus strand of NC_039359.1, from coordinate 186,854,428 downwards.
GGTGAAGACACTTTGTGCTTTTTCAAGCGTTTGAAGAATTGCTTAGTTAGCAATGACGCGAGTAGTGGATTTGGTAGCTTTATTTTCCATAGATTAGGTGTTGCCATCCAGAGAGGAGTTGGAGCCCAGCTTGTTGCTAGTCTACCGACCACAAGCTCTGTTTGAATTGTTTTTTCATAATATTATCAAATTGATCAGAAAATAATTAAAAAATAAAAATAGATAAAATAATTTTTAATTAAAAGATTCTCAATTTATTTCGATCCGGGATTCTCCTTTAGTTATTAAGGAATATCTTTGAACAATAATAGATAAGATTACTGCACATGTTCAAAGTATGTGGACATCTTTACTTTGTAAATCCCTTTTCATATTTACAATCTTGGAACCGATTTTCCACACTTCCAAACGAGTTTATAATTGGTTCTAGTATACTATAGCTAAGTCTCGGACTAGGATAGAAAGTATATTTGAGCTTAAGAACTTCATGGCGATCATCATACAAGACGAAGAACTACTCAAGGAACTGGTGAAACTTCATCGACTAAAAGGTATGTGGAGACTTGAACTTATCTATCACTCAAAATTCTATCTACTCTATCTCCTATCTTGAGACAAAAGTCGTTTTGCTATATAGACTTTGATTATACACATTTGCTATTTCGAGCCGAGTTTGTCTCGCCTATCTATTTCTCGAAATATGTGTTGGTAAGCTTTCGCTTTTTCCAAGTTCATCTTTACCTAGTGACGAAAGTCATGTTAAGTTTCAATCACTTGAAAATGGCTTTGACGAAAAATGGTTTGTGAATAACAACTATATAACGTCCTCTAAGAATGTTTCAATGATTGAAATGAGAGTTTAGATTATATAACCATTGTTGGATATAAGCATGTTTGGTAAAACATATATGTATAAGTCCTTATTCCTTGAACCAAAGTATGTGTACTCTGATGATGAGTAAAACCGGAACAAGAGTCCGCGAACCCAGTCCGCGAACTGTCGGAGGTTCTCGTCTCGAGAAAATATGTTGGAATTTGTGAATTGTTTACAAACTTATTCCGGGTACTTAATTCCGCGAACTTAAGTTGGTTATTTCTAAAAACGATTATTCATGAACTTATACTTATATAAACTAAGGAATGCAAGTTTGCAAACCGTGGTTATAAAGTTCATGAATCGATTCGAGTGAATCAAATCATTTTTGCTTCGATTGTGTCTTGTATACTTCTATAAGATCTAATCAATTGAACAGCTCTCTAACTAGTTCATTTGAGTCAGTTGAACTAGTTATGGTGAAGAAGAATATGGTTGATATGAAAGTGCTCATATGGCTAACCATTTGGTTAACTATTGTTGAACCAACGAATGTACGTGTTTGGGTACGGTTACACAAACCTAAAATCATGCATTTCATTTGTGTGTAACAAGATAAGTTTTCGATCTAACGGTTGAAAGATATTAGCTTGAATCTAATCAGGTTTTCATCTAATGGTGAATATTGAATGCTTTGTTATTAAGCTAACATTGATTGCAAACCCTGATTTGAAAGACTATATAAGGGAGAACTCTAGCAACTTGGAAACCTAATCCTACACCTTCTGTGTGATACTAGTTGTATTAGCTAGAGTTGATTCTCCTTTAACCTTAGGTTTCTTCGAGACCCTGTAGGTTAACGACTTGAAGACTTCATTGGGATTGTGAATTCAGACCGGTATTACTTTCTTGTATATTTGTGATCTGATATTGCCAATTCTATCATGTTGAGTACAATCATAAAGATTGGCTTGAGATTGATATCTCCGATAGGAAAGATATAAAAGTAATCACAAACATCTTCGTCTCATCGTTTGTGATTCCACAATATCTTATTTCGTCGCATCGATTAAGATTATTGTGAGGTGATTGATAATACTGAGCTTTTCTTCGGGAATATAAGTCTGGTTTGTCAATTGGTTCATGTTCACCTTGATTTATCAAAGGACATAACAAAACTCGTAGGTATTTCTGTGGGAGACAGATTTATCTATTACCGTAGACTTTTCTGTGTGATACAAATTTGTTTTTTAAAGTCTTCGACTTTGGGTCGTAGCAACTCTTAGTTGTGGGTGAGATCAACTAAAGGAATCAAGTGCATAGTATCCTACTGGGATCAGAGACGTAGGAGCATAACTGTACCTTGGATCAGTGTTAGATTGATTTGGGTTCAACTACAGTCCAGACCGAAGTTAGTTTAGGCTAGTGTCTGTAGCGGGTTAATACAGTGTGTGTTCAATCTAGACTAGGTCCCGAGGTTTTTCTGCATTTGCGGTTTCCTCGTTAACAAAACTTCTGGTGTCTGTGTTATTTCTTTTCCGCATTATATTTTGCTATATAGTTGAAATATCACAGGTTGTGTGTTTGAATCAATCAATTAGAATATCCAACCTTTGGTTGTTGATTTACATTGATTGATACTTGAATATAGGTCTTTGGTACCGTTCAAGTGATTTCTCTTGTATTCAATTAGACTCGCAGATTTCTATTCGCTTGAGTAAGTATTGAATCGAGAAAGAGAGATATAACTCTTTGATATACTTTATTAAGATTGAGTCTAGTTGATTCTCTTGGAAGTATATTGGAGTTAGTCCATACAGATTTCTAAGCGAAATTTTGGGTGAGGTTGTTGTATCCTCACTTTTTCAATAGGCGTTATACTTCGTATTATAATTCCTTAATACTACGTCTAAGTAGAGTATAATCATTCACAGCTTCGCAGTTATGTTTTCAATATAACACGACTTGAAAGATACGTTAGGAATGAAACATTTCAAGTCAAAATTTTACTAAACTCAAGAGGATGGATGATGTTGTCGATATAGCTCTTCACTTCTTCACATTCTTCGAGTCTTCGAGTAATACTTGTAAGTCTCATATCCTAATAACTTTCTAGCTAACCTATACAAATTTGACTCTAGTAAATAATCAAGCGAGTCTTTAAATCAGTTTTGGTTCACTAAAATATGACAACCAAACTTGACATACCAACGCTTGGTGGGTTCAACCGAGCAATGCTCTAACAATCTCCCCCTTTGCCAATTTTAGTGACAAAACTCTTACATCATATGGATAAACAAATTACAAGAACTCATTATACATACGCTTGATTCCAAGTTTCAACAACACAGTAACATGTATACATTCAATCCATAAATACCGTCATTGACATTATAATAACAAAGCTAATACTCCCCCTAAAGGTGAGATAGGTATATTTTCAATCCGTATATTTTTGTTATTACCTTTGTATTTAAGATAACCACAAGTATCAATAGGATATGTAACTCCCCCTTAGTTTATGCTTTACCCTTTCATTAGATATAACGTTTAAGCACTATTGTCCTTTCCTTAGTGATACCAAATCTCTTGTTTACTCCATATATTTCTCCCCAATTTTTTCACAAAATGACAAAGGTACGAGTAAATAAAGGAAAAACCGAAAGGATCTTACAAATCTTAAAGGACTTGCAACCTATAAGAGTTAAGCACGAGGGTTCCACACACCATTTTAAATAACCAATATCAAAACCGAAATTACAAAGTAATTTTATTTTGTTATGTTATCAGGGAAACAATTGTTCGAAGCAATTTTCCATAATAGTTTAGCAAATTAAAAATTGACTAAGCACCTTAGTTCTTTTGCTAAACCAATTGTACAAATATAATCGCTTGTTTGATAAGACCAAAATAAAGATCCGAATTAACTCTATTTTTCTCATCAGGTTCTAATTATTCGAATAATAACTTAGACCTTTCACTTTAAACAAGACAAGTACTAGGTTAGTTAACTAGTATTTCTTGTTAAGGCATTCGGTTAGACTTGAATAACCGAATCCTCCACTTTGATAAGTCTAACTAAGATCAGAATTAACTTAGTTTCTCTTATCCGGAATCGAATTGGACTAAACAATTGATCCCGAAAACCTTTTTGTTAAGCCATAAAAAAAATTCATACAAACCAAATGAATCAACTTGCATAATTCTTTATCTTAATCGGAAGCAATTGAAACAAACATAGACATTAAAGCACCGCAATTGCACCGAAATTTCGTTAAGCCTAAACAATTGATACCAAACAATAAAGAAATATAACAATAGTTTTTCTCAACCGGAAGCAATATCCATACACAAATAATGGAATAAACATCAATTATATCGAAATTTTGTTAAAAAAAAACAAAATATATGCAATAAAATCAGGCTTTTCTTAAACAGGAAAACAATTAACTAACAAATTCATTACCTCAAGTTCCGCATCCTGTTCTCCTTTTCTTCACATCTTTCTGGGGAGGAATATCATTGTGTTGTCACCCTCTTGGAAGAACAAAAGAAAAACAACAACAACAACCTTTACCAGAGAAAGGTTGAAAATCGGTTTTAACTAATGCGATGCAAAAGTTCAAAACCCGAAACACATATGCTTTTATGCTAAACCAAAAATGATTCAACATAATGTGACTTTTTCACACGTGAGTTTCAATCGGAACCCCTTATGATCATTTGATAAAGCCTACCTGTTAGATCATTGCTCGGTCGAACTCGCATGCGTTGCTATCTCAAGCATGTTTTTCAATGTTAGTGATCAAAACTATATGTCTTGATTTCTAGCCTATTTATAGATGTCTTGGACTAGGACATAGATAGTGTAGTTGATCTTAGATCTCTCGTCGTTCATCATTTGAAGACGAAGAACTACTAAGGGGAGCTTGTGGAACTTCATCAACAAAAGGTATGTGGAGACTTAAACTCATCTATCACTTGGAAAGTCTATTTCTACTATATATCCTATATTGAGACATAATTCGTGTTACAATATAGTTTTCTATTATACACATTTGATATTTCGACCTGAGTTTATCTCGCTTATATATTTCTCGAAATATGTGTTGGAAAGCTTTCTCTTTAGCCATGTTCATCCTACATTCGTGACGAAAGTGGGAATAGGATCATATGAAAATTTCTGAGTTACATCTAATATGGTTTGTGTGATACAATCATTTGGTGTTGCCTTGGAATGTTTCATTATGATAATTTCAATAACTTGAAAATCGCTTTGACGAAAAATAGTTTGTGAACAACAAATATATAACGTCCTCTAAGAAAGTTTCAATGATTGAAATTAAGAGTTGATGAGATAACCATCTTTGGATATAAGCATATATAGTGTGTTCGCACATTAGTGTATAAATCCATAAACCGGGAACCAAGTGTATGCATATGTGTGTATAGAAAATTGGTGAAGGAGACAGCATAAGTATGCGTACCCGTATGCATACTAGTAGAGGTTTTAGAACCAAAAATATCCGCTGTGTTTAGGAATTACAAACTCCTAAACTAGTCACCTTATGTATGAGTACCCGTACGCATACTAGAGGAAGTTTTCGAACCAAAAATATCTGCTGAGCTTGGAAATTACAAACTCCTAAACTAGTCACCTTAAGTATGCGTACCCGTAAGCATACTGGCGGAAGTTTTCGAACCGAGAATTTCTGCTGAGTTTGGAAACTTAACAAACTAAAATTTGGTTGCTTAAGTACGCATACCCGTACGCATACTTAAGCTGGTTATTATGTCAAATCGGTCTGTTCATGAACTTAAACATTTAAATCTTAAGGAATGCAATCTTTGAAAACCGTGGCTATAATGTTCATGATTGATTCAAGTGAATCAAACCGATTTGGTTTCAATTGTGTTTTTCTATACAATTGAACAACTCTTTAACTAGTTTCATTTAAGTCATTTGAACTAGTTATGGATAAGATGAATAAGCTTAATATGAGAGTAAACATATGGCTAACCTCGGCTAACTAATTGTTGAGCCAACATGAGTGTACATGTTTGGGTACGGTTATATAAACCTAAATGAGGCTACATTTCATTTGTGTGTAACAAGATAAGTTCGATCTAACAGTTTAAAGATATTAGCTTGGTTGAATCAGGTTTTTTCATCTAACGGTGAATATTGAATACTTTGTTACCAAGGTAACTTGGATTGCAGACCCTGATTTGAAAACTATATAAATGAGAACTCTAACAACTGGGAAACCTAATCCCCACACCTCCTGTGTGATACTAGTTGTATATCTACAGTCGATTCTCCTTTAACCTTAGGTTTCTTCTCGAGACCCTGTGGTTAACGACTTGAAGACTTCATTAGGATTGTGAAGCCAGACCGATACTACTTCTCTTGTAGTTGTGTGATCTGATCTTGTTGTTTCTTTCGTACGAGTACAATTGCAAATTGGCTTGAGATTTGTTTCTCTGATAGGCAAGATAGAAAAGTAATAACAAACATCTTTCGTCTCATTGTTTGTGAATCCACAATATCTAATTTCGCCATCATACGATTTTGATTATTGTGAGGTGATTGATAAAACTGAGCTGTTCTTCGGGAATATAAGTCTGGTTTATCAATTGGTTCATGTTCACCTTGATTTATCAAAAGACAGAACAAAAACTCTTGGTTATTTCTGTGGGAGAAAGATTTATTCAATTCTACAGACTTTTCTGTGTGAGACAGATTTGTTTATCAAGTCTTCGACTTTGGGTCGTAGCAACTCTTGGTTGTGGGTGAGATCAGCTAAGGGAATCAAGTGTGTAGTATCCCTTTGGGATCAGAGATGTAAGGAGCACAACTGTACCTTGAATCAGTGTGAGATTGATTAGGGTTCAACTACAGTCCAGTTCGAAGTTAATTCATAGTAGGCTAGTGTTTGTAGCGGTTTAATACAGTGCGGTGTTCAAACTGGACTAGCTCCCGGGGTTTTTCTGCATTTGAGGTTTCCTTGTTAACAAAATTCTGGTGTCTATGTTATTTCTTTACGCATTATATTTTGTTATATAATTTAAATATCACAGGTTATGCTTTAGATCAATTAATTAGAATATCCAACCTTTGGTTGTTGATTTAAATTGATTGATACTTGAACATTGGTATTTGGTACCGTTCAAGTTTGCTCCTCTTATATTCAATCGGGATCGCAGATTTCTATTTGCTGATTGTGGATTGAATTAAGCGTTAGAGATATTACACTCTTTGATATACTTTAATTCTAAATTGAGTCTGACTGTCTAGTTGATTCTCTAGAAAGTGTATCGGAGTAAGTCCTCTCAGATTTCCAAACGAATTGTTGGTTGTGGTTGTTAGACCCCCGCATTTTCACTACCAACATGGGCTACAACTCAATCCCGCTGAATCAAAAAGTCACCCAAACCATAAGGGTTCACACAATATGAGATCGAGTATTAAGGTTATGAAAACCGAAATCAAACATCCCATAACACATAACATTCATAAAGTTAAAGTGACTACAAAAAGTTTTTGAACAAAAACATAAACATCAAAAATCGTTCCCACGACAATCGTGCAATAATATACACAATATTATACAGCAGGCACTGTAGAGACTAATATGAAATATCCAAGTCAGTATCTTCTTCTGATGCATAGTCTTGATCCTTGTCTGAGATAGCACACAGAGCTCCAGTGAGGTCTGGATGAAAGTATGTAGCATGATCAATCAGTTCGACAATGCAGTCATTCTTCCTCTGTAGTCTTCTCTTATAGGAGGAGGAGAATTGAAAACTTGTCCTCTCATTTTGTTGAAAATTCCTTCTCCTAATTTATTTGGAATTTTTTCCCTGATGTTTGGCCAGAAAATTCCAAATGAGCTGCATATTCTTGTAATCAAACAAGCAAATCCAGGAGTTCTTATTGTGATCATTTGTCTAATCATTAAACCACATAAATCAAAAATTTTGATTCCTCTGATAAAGTGATATACAAGTTCGGCAACATATCTAGTCCATTTAGTCTTATGCATATTGCTAGGAGACAGGTTTGTAGAAGCTAGTTTTCCAAAAAATTTGAGATGAAATTCAATATTGTGAATGAGAAAGGAACTACCTGACCATACTCCATCAATTACTGATGAGATAGTATTGTTGTCAACTCTATACCTTTCATCCGAACATGGTAACAATGTATTTATGTAGCGATAGATAATCAATTCTGAAATCACTTTTTTGTTAATCTCAAACGATCTTGTACCAATCATAGTGCGAAAAGTACACCCTTCAAAGTTCATTTCATGCATATTAACATAAATAGCTTCACAAGGTCCAGAGTAGCCTTGAAAGATCTTTCATGAATGATACCCCATTCACGATGATTCAAAAAATTCATATATTTCATATCCGAAACTTTGGCAAATATTATTTCCATAATGGGTTCTTTGATTGAACCGAATTTCATAAGACATTCATCATTCATAAAATAATTTTGAGAACCAACATCATAGGTGAGACTAGGCATATTTTCGTAATTGATATTGAAGGTTGAGTAGAGCATAGTATTTCTATTTGAGCCTACTCCTCTAACAAAGTTTCTACTACTCCTACCTCTATTTTCCATTGAATCAACAAGAAGAGTGAAAAACCACTTACAATGATAGAACTTGTAGAGTATTGAATCTCCTTGTTTGAGATGAGTTGGAGAAAATTGGGAGCAACCCTTTTTCCTTCTTGAATTCTTGGATTGATTGATACAACTTTTTCTTCTTGAATCGAATATGCAAAAATCACAAGAGGAGAGATTTTGAACCCTTGTGAACTGTTGGGTTTTCTTTGAAACCGAAGAAGGTAGAGGAAGATAGAAACCCATCCTTCTTTGTTTTTATCACCAAAACTATTTTGTATTCGGACGTGGATCTGGACACAAATATGACCGAACCATGAGCACCAAAAATTGGTTAGAGGCAACCAATTATAGTTTTTTTTCATAAACCTCGAGTTTTTCAAGTCTTGGTAACATTTTAGATGTTGACATGAGATTATCAGTCAACACTACTTTATCTGTTTTGGACAGATCAAAACAAATTCTAGTATCATCATTGACATTTGTCTCATCATAATCTTTAAGAAGTAATTCTTTAGAAGAATTATATGAATTATTTTCATGAAAGACATCAGTTTCTTCATAGGTATAATTCATCAAATACTCATGGATGAGATGATTTCCTTTAGAATTATTAGTTTCCTTTGAGTTGTCCAGCTCTTTGAGAAACTCATCAACCTCATTTTGAACTCTACTAGAATCTTCAAGGATCTTGAGTGTTTTAGATAGTGACTCATCTTCCTTTAGTTCCTATATCTTAATCTCATTTTTTAAGTCAGAAAATTGCCTTTCCATTTCAGGAAATTCTGATAATTTTTTGTTGATTTTGCTAGGAGCGTCTTCTGTGAGACTAAGATATAAGCTACACTCGTCGAATGTCCAAAATTCTTTGGACCAAAGAGACTCAACAATTTTAGTGTTTGTTTTTGATTCAAACAGCTTTGAGTATACTGATCCTGCTAAAACGTTAACTGAATCACCCATTAGATTCATTCTTATAGGTTGGATCGCACCAAACACAGATTGTTAGATCTTTTCGTGTTTGCCTTCTCTGAAACCAATTGAAAAGATGAGGGTACCCAAATATACCTCAATCTAAAACTTTTCCACATATAAGTCCTTTATCCGAAAGTGATTGTTTATGGACTGAGTCGAGACAATACAACGAATCATTTAACACTTCGTGTGATCGTCTATGGATACGAGATCGAGACAATGTGACAACAAGATAACTTGCGTGATTGATTATGGATACAAGATCGAGGAAATACAATAACAAAGTATGATTACTTGATAATAGGTTCGGACTTAACCCAACACTATAGGATTGCTATCAAGTAATTAGGAATTAACGTTTGTGTATTTTACTTCTAATTATAATAAATCAATTAATTGTGGAAATAGAAAAGTAAAAGACACGACAAGATTTTGTTAACGAGGAAACCACAAATGCAAAAAACCCTGGGAGCTTGTCCAGAATTGAATACTCTCATAATTAAGCCGTTATAAAAAATCTAAACTAACTTCGTATAGTTGAGACCAAGCAACTAAACTTATAATTCACCTAGTTCCCTCAGTATCCATGCGCATCCAACTTGCACACACTTGGAACAAGTCCTTTGGTTCGTATTCCAAATAGTAAAGAAAAAAAAAAATATGTTCGGTAACAACTCTTTTCAAACAACGTGATATGAGTTTGACAAAAGGCACTTCCGTTTAACCATTAAACTCCTTCGTCGAGTTCTTAAATCAATTTATTCAACAACTACCAAAGTAATTGTTTAGACTATGCAATCAATACAATGAATCACAAATAAATGTATTGATGCCGATCTACAACTAATCAATCCAATCTATCAAAAGATAAACTGATTATAGTTGGATCCCCAGCCGATCAAGTTTTGTGCAAACCAAAGATTATGAACTCAAACAAGAAATATTCTTTTTCTTCAAATCTTCTTAGATCTTCAGTAAACACCTGCACACAAACAACTTGAATCTCTTGTGATCAATAACATACAGAACGGAGTCTGTTAACGATGGATTGTCACAAGATGTCTTTAGATCTACAAACAGTCTAAAGATCCCCGTCGATACTTCGATCTAGTTTGAGTGAATCTTATATCAAAAGAGAAGATTCTCAAGCATAAAAAAACTAGGTGCAATCAAAGTTCAACAACCGTTAATCAATCAAATCAATCCAAAACTAATAATAAACTACAATTTTCTAGTTTCCCACCAACGGTACTCGTAGAGCTTCTCAATCCCAAAGAAGTATTTAAGACAAGCAGTCGTAAGAGATTTCGCCTAATTAGGGTACTTTCCCTCTCCGAATAGACGGATCCACCAGTAACAACACAACTAGGTAGTTTTGCTGGCTTTGAGGATTAGTTTGCTCGAAATGTAAAATTCAATATTTATAGACCAAGGAAGTTTGGACACCAAGGAATTTCCAGAACCGAATATTCTCAAAGATATGCAATAAACCCAAAAATCGGTTTTCATAATTCCCGAAAATGCTCTGTCCAAATATTGACCGAAACATCAGTAGAAAATCTCTAATTAGTAAATGCACATTACCAATTTTTATTTTCTAAAGATATGCATTTAATTGCTGGAAATTAAAAGCATATAAAATTAAAAACCTTAATTAAAGGATTCTCAATTTATTTCGATCTGGGATTCTCCTTTAGTTATTAAGGAATATCTTTGGACAATAATAGACAAGAATTACTGCACATGTTCAAAGTATGTCGACATCTTTACTTTGTAAATCCTTTTTCATATTTACAATCTTGGAACCGATTTGCCACACTTCCAAACGAGTTTAGAATTGGTTCATCTGATTTCCAAGAACTATGTGATTGATCAAAAACATTCAATCACCGTTCATGGGTTTAACGGTTCTACCAAACACAAGATTCGGTTCTACCTCCAAGTGGCTACCAGGATCGGTTACACTAGTTTCCATAAAATGGCTAACTAAGTACCATGATCGGTTACCATTTTCTCATGGTATTAATTGTGATCGGTTGAACAATTTATAGGATCGGTTACACCAATTACTAAAACTTGTTAACCTACTAGAAGGATCAATTACACATCTTGCGATTAGTCCCACCAAGTTCTAGGATCGGTTACCCAATGACTAGGAATGGTCACACCAATTACAAATATCGATCATACCATCTCGGTGATTACTTAATATTGGTTTCACTAATAAAAGTCATACCGATAAATAAGTCAGGCATTATGAATAGTTTTACCAAGATACATAAGAAAGTTATGAGCGGTTATACTAAACACACATATTGGTAATCCAAAGATTTGCAATGAATAACAATACCAATAAGCCTAGCGATTTCACTTTCGATTCACAAAACAAGTTTATGAATTGTACTTACTTTAAACGAATGTAAAACATTGTTTCCTAGGACGAAATATTCACCCATACCCATACATAATCACAATAGCATTCATACAATTACGTCGATGTCTTATATACGAAGTTCAAAAGATAGGTGGTATACTTCGTATTATAATTCCTTAATACTAGGTCTAACTATAGTATAATCATTCACTGCTTCGCAGTTATATTTTCAATATAGCACGACTTGAAAGATATGTTAGTGAAAATCCGAGGGTACCCGAATATACCTCAGAAATAAATAACTTAGTCATGGACGAAAGCAATGCAACATGTGAACCTTCTTTCCTAGATAAAATCAGGAAGTCATGTGAGTCGACTCAGAAAATTTTGTTAGAGGCCCAGAAAAGAACTGCTCCAAATAATCTTAATTTCCAATATAGTGTTTCCGATAGTACCCATGAAAATGAAGATAGATATTCACATAATCAAGATGACGAGGTTATAATTGGTAACACTAATTGTTTAGATAAGGTTCAACCATTTTCATGTTATTATAATAATGATTATGATAAGGATAGTGTTGATGGAGAATCGGACACATATAGGCATAGTGATCAGGAATTTGTTACTCCAATTGAGATTTACAATGATAATATTATTTATAGTCCAAATCCAAATAATTTTAATAATTATTCACCTATTCAAAAGGACGGGGATTTGACTAGAAGTATCCCCGTTTTAGACGACGTAATATTTCCTTATTATAAAGCCAATGATGGTTTAGAGAAACGGGTATATTTTGAGTCTAGCGATTTAGAAACAATAGACTTAGAAAAACAATATGAACCTGTCGATATGAGTAAGGATGTACCTGACTTAGAAGAATCAATTGACCATTTTTCAGGAATCTGATGACCTATAAATTAGGGAAGTTGTGACTAGTCTTCTAGAGACACTGAAACTCTAAGTTTGGGGGTGATTATCATTCTCCATGTGCTTTAACTCTTAGAAAGGTCCCTCACTTGGGACTTGACATATGTGCCTCAACCATTGTGCCTGATTACCTTCATACAAGCTCTCCCGAACCTAATAATTTTCAGGAAGAAGTTCAGTTGTTAGAAACCCATCCTCTAGTTGATGTGGTTAACCCAGGCTATGATACCAAGATTGACATTGTTTTCCCACCAAAAACCTTCCTTCCAATTGTGGGAACATATGAGTTTCAGATGTATCGATTATTAAGTTTTGAGACTAAACCTAATTGCTTTAAGAGATTAGGGTCGACACATTTGTTTAAGAATGACCACTACTTTGGTCAACTGTGTGAGTCAAATATGATTGACTTAGAGGATCCCCAGTTATTCAGGTTATTGTTATGTGCTTCTAAGTTCTTAGTTAAGTATTTCCAGACTCTTCAATCTGACCTTCAGGATCTTACCTTTGAGTAAATTCGGCCCTTGAAAACATTTTATCTAGACCTTTTCATAGATCCTGAACCTGAACCACAACTAGATATAGTTGTCTTAATTAAAAAATTAGATAAGGGTATGCTCGATATCTTCATGGTATGTTGTAATTTCCTTTTCCTTTGGGTAACACTTTTTGATTCAGATGACCCGCAGTTGTTCAGGTTACTTCTTTATGATTCTATGAGGTGACTAATTCCTTCTGATGTCTTGCTGTAACTTAGCACTTCTTGGGAGGTAACCCAATATTCATACCGACACGATAATATCTTTCCTTAACTCTTTTGCTTCAAATGGTAACAATTTCTCCTTGTTCAGGTTTTTCATTTTATCTTTAGAACGTTGAGGACAATGTTCGATTTAAGTTTGGGGGTATGGGAGAAACTTTTTCGTTGCATTATATTAAACTCCGGAGCCTAGAAATTTATGCTTATTAAGGATGGCACTAACCAAATCTAAGTGGATGGAAGCATCTTGGTTGTAGGAGTTGAGGAACCAATCTGATTAGATGGAAACATCTAAAGAGTCTATTCATAAAATCACAGAGCTCAGGTGTTAGGAAAAAAAAAAAACATGGTAGTTTCGCCATATCTCGTTGAATCCTATTCACTTCTATTTTTTTGTTTTCTTTTTAAAATATGTTTCTCTAAGTAATTAAGTGGGGCTCACGAATCAAGTTGTTACCACTGCTAGGATGAAATAGAGTGATTGAGATACCAAAAAAAAAAATTAAGAACAAACCACCAGACCAACCGGAATAAATTCAATAAAGTTGACCACTGGTACCCTTGTATATGCCAGCGGAGTTGACATAGAGTTAGGAATATCAACCACTGGTTCCTTTGTATATGCCAGTGTGTTGATATTAGTCCAGACCAGTATCTCCGTCCATTAGGATAGGTTCGTTTTGGCAGTGGCCTTCAAACAGATATGGGAAACACCGTTCACCTTAGTCAACATCAAAACCATATACGTTTTTCTCCACATCCATCTTCTTAATCTATCCATGTGATTGGTTTACTCCGGTTATGATGTCCAGAAACTATCTGAGTAGAGCTCTGTCACTTATATATGAATTTTAGTATGCTTGAATGCAAACTCGTGTACAACAATTGGAATTTCGCATCAGGGTACTTCCTCTTGTAGTCAATGATTGTATACCAACCAAGGAGATTCTTTAATGCCTTCCAAGGTTCTGCGTAGATAGCTAGGGTATGGAGTAAAGGTTTTGTGGGTACACCTCTGGTAAACCTTCCCGAGACTATATCTCGGTCAGTAGGGCCACCTAGTGAGTTAGGATTTTATTTTCTAGATTAGTTTTGCTCGAGGACTAGCAAATAATAAGTTTGGGGGTATTTGATAGACATATTTTTGTGTCTAAGTTGTCCTCAATTTTCTGTATTGTTGCTACTCGATTTCGTACTTATTATGGTGTTTTATGTGTTTGTAGGTATTTTTGGGAAATAAACTTTGTTGGAAAATTCGGCTCGAAAAGTTGATTTTCGGCACCCGGAGGACACGTGTTATTCAGACCCTCACCCTTGGATAAGGGGTACTCAATTACTAAGGGACACCTCTTTCGATAAGGGCCACCTTCTCTGCCATTTGCACCCTAGGACGTCAGCTGTTAACCGCACCCATTATTGGTTAAGGGGCAACCATCTTCTTCCTCGTGAAGAATTGTTTTTGGCGGGAAAAATGAGTTCAAATTTTCAGTTCCTGCGTAATTTTCAGGGATAATTTTGGACAATATTCTTTGCAACTTCTTCGTGGATTTTGTTTAGATTGGGCCTGTTTCATCAAGACAGGGTTGTAAATCCATTCAGATTCGAGGAAATAGCAAGAACAAGGCAGTGAGAGTTATCAGGATATTTGGTTGATACGTATTGCATGGGGGAAGATTTTCTTCTTTACTCAACAAGATTCGACTCTATCAATCCAAGATAAAAAGTGAAAGCCATCTCAGAAGATACCTATGGGAAGATAAAGGAAGATTACAATTAACTCGACAAGACAGAGGTTGAAGTATTCTCGGTATTCTTTTGGGAAACTTTTCATGAGGTTGCTGCGTGTTTAGTGCTGATTGAGACGAGTATTTATTGTGATGGAGTGTGCAGACTTCGAATCGATGCACGGGAATATAAATCAGAGAAGGAAAAGGAAAGTATATATTCCCGTGTAATGGCGTTGGAGAATAAATAATTTAAAGAGAGAATCATTTGCATTAAACCGAAGATATTTGGGGGATGTTGAGTATATAAAGGGAGTTAGAGAAGCCTATAAGGACATGGAGAGTTAGGGGTAGAAAGTAGCGAGCACAAAAGGCTGCAGAGAGTGGTGCTCGGAGTTCAGGTGAAGAAGAAAAAGAAGAATAGATCACAATACAAATTGGCATGTCATCTTTTCTTTGTAACAGTTTCTCAATTGTAACAGTAGGTTCTGTAACATCTATAAAGCGTTATGAATCTCTGTTTTATAATAATTCTTCAATAAAAACACCTTTTTGAGCAATGATTTATCTTTTTGAGTGTGTTTTCACCATGTGGAGCTAGACCCCATCATTGGGACAACGGAGGAAGTTGTATTTCATCCATGGGGTAATTTAATTAATTCCTTATTCACTTTTTGCACCGATTCTAAATGATTTATGATTTCTATTAATCAATTTTTATCTTGTTTGATAGTGTATGCTTAGTCTTAGGTGCTTTTGATACACTATGCTTGTAATTTACAATTGATGTTTTACGAAATCTATTTTGGCAAAGAATAGAGTTAATATTCCTTTTGTATTGAGCTATAATTTCTTAGGATTAATTTTTGAACCACTTGAATATGAAAACAGTGAAATCTCGAGTCCCAGTGGACTCTTAATCCGGTGACATATTTTGTACATATTTTATTCTTTTTATTATTTTTTATATTTAATCCTGGAATCAATCTCAACAAAGTCCGAGTGAACGACAACCTTATTTTACCACTATTAAAAATTCGATCAGAAATCTCCTAACGAGGTTGTTAAGACTACCTTGTCTAATCACACTTGTGATCAGAAAGTATGTATCTTTTGTGAAACAAAAGGTCCTGCTAAACAAAAAGGAATTTCTAAGTTGAATAAAAATTCTCTTGTTCAACTTCAATGCACCCTGGATTTAATTCTCAAAGGTGTAACTGACATTCGTATGTCTAAACTAGTTGGTTTTCATACTTACCCTGTGTATGTTACAAGGAAAGTCAGTTCAAGGAGTTGCTCAAATGTTCTATAGCAGAATAGAAGTCTTAATAAGAATCATCTAAGGAAAGATCAAGTCGTTTCCTCTGGAAACAACATTACCCTTGATGTGAAAGAAATTCCAGGAGAAAGAAGAAAAATTGAAGATATCAGAAATAACCTGATAAAGATAATTGAAGGGTATAAAGATATTGTCGACAGGTTTTCATCCTCCTCAAATCAAAATTCTTCGGGTAAGAACTCAAACTATATCTCGTATTTTGATAACAATAAGTTTTATGATAATTTCTCACATCAAAAGGGATCTCTCTCTAAATTCAGAAGGAAAAAGAGACTCGATGATAAACCCAATTCTTTTAATGAGCCTAAAGCTCATACTTGTGCTAATTAATCACAAGGGATAAGAACTTGCTCATAAAAATCCTGTTGAGCAAGATGTGTAAAAATCAGGTATACTATGGCAATTTTGTATTCTGATTAGTTGAGCTATCTTCTTATCATCTATAGCTAAACTAGTGTCTGCAGACAATATTTCCTAAAAAGTATTTGTGTGTCTAGTATTGTTTCTCTCTTTGCAATTCTTATTTCCTGCTATACTTGTGCTCTAAACTTCTTCATCAAGGTCATGGAATTTATTGATCCATGTATGAGTCTCTCATATAGCAAAAGTTTTTCTTTTTTTTTGGTGTTTTTCTTTGAGGGTCAATGTTGTGTTCGTATGTGTACACGGTTACCATCACGGGTCAACAGTTTGTAAACCCTAACAACCTTCTTCCCTAAGAAACCCTTAAATACCAAAACCTTGAGTCACGCTTGCATACTCGTGGTTATTTTGGGTTGTCAAGAATGTCTTCCTCTTCACATGCTTGGGGGTTTGCCAAAGGTTTTCTTGATAAAGGTATTGGTTTTGAGTCCAAAGGGAGGAAGAAAAGAACTCTTGTTTAAGATGATCATCCCAATGCCTCATGTTACTTTGCCTACACATATGAGGATGTTGAGAAAGAGGAGATGATCTCTGCGGAAGTGGTTCGTGATTTTCTTAAATACTTTAAGGAATATAAACTGCAGCTCGTTGGTACCTTGAAAAGTCTTGATGTGTTGAAAACTGAGTTGGAAAAGGTTACCACTCACCTTGGTCTCATAAAATCTCACATCAATGATCTTCACAAAGATAATTTCTTCTCTGAAGGTGCAAGGGATGCTATCAGTCACAACCTCAAAGATCTCAATACTCGTGAAGTCTCTGAACCGTCTATGTGATTGTAGTTCGTGTCGGCCATGACACTGGAGTCCGTTTTTTCTTAGCTTGTTTATTTTAGTTTGCCTAGTAAATCTTATATTTTTCTTGTTTTTCTTAGAAGAAGAACTAGAGTTTGGAATATCCATTTTGTGATTACACATAGCTATGTCCAACGTTTTCATCTTCATGTTTTTAGATTTATTGGTTTAAATTCTAAATTTGTTTGGAAGATGATTTTTGCATTATTAATCTTTATGGTTTTATATATTGCAATATTTTTATGGGATATGTGTGTTTATGTCTGTGAACTTGATTGTCCCGTACTTTGTCAAAAGTAAAGTCGTTCATGAGTTGATATGTATGTATTGATGAAAGAATGAATTGACTTTTGACAAATACAAAAGTTAAGCTTATTATGTCAATTTTTTATGGAAGATAGGTAAAATCTTTTGTTTTCAAGGATTATGTTTATTGGATGTCACTGTGCAAATGGTGATGGAAAAATAGAATGAATCCTTATGTATTCCACAATAATTGATCTTCTCTGATCCATATTTTATGTATTATTGTGAGGCTCCGTAGTGTGTCTTATGTTGAGAACTAAACAACCAAGTTGATTATTTTTATGATTAGCTTTGTTGTTGTTCCGTGAGATACTTTATGCCGAGCATTCTAGACTAAATTAATCAACTTGTTTGGTTATTTAGTTATGACTCCGTAAGTTTTCTTATGTTTGAGCGTTTTTGACTGGGTTGATTATTTTCATGATTAACTTAGTCATTGCTCCATAGATTCTCTTGTCGAGTATGACCAATTAAATTGATTACTTTTATGATTAGTTTAGTTGTGTATTTAGATTAGATTAACTGTGGGTTTTCTTGTGATTAATCTAATTGAATGTTTTTAAGTCTCCATAAGTTTACTTGTGTTGAGCATTTCCAATTAAGTAAATCATGGGTTCTCTTATGATTAATTTAATTGAGTTTTTTGGATTCAAATTCATACTTGTATGTAATTTGTTATGTCCAAAGAAATCCTTCTTTTCTTTTTGAAATTAAGGTCGCTCTTGTTGTTCTTTCGGGAATGACATATAATGGGGGAGAGTTCTTTTGAACTTGTGCTTAATTTCCAAATCTTTGTGGGGAGTGCGGCTGTGAAATATGTTAGGGGTTATCTTATATCTTAATAAACTCCTTAATAAATGCATTTAGCTTCGGATTTATGATTGCATCTAAATAAGATGATATATGATTTCTTTTGGTCATGAAATGTCTCTTTCGAAAATTTCATTAGGATCCCGTTCTTGTACCTTTGCCAATTTTATTGACAAAAAGGGGGAGAATTAATATGTAGTTCACACTACAAATACATATGGTTTTCGAATCATTATGTAAGGGGGAGTGGTTTCCATGTGAGATGGAGTATTGACTAAGGGGGAGTGATACATATCACCATAGTATTATTTCAAAGTTGTGATGAAGTTGGACTTTGATTTTGTAGAATAATACTATCATATTGTATAACAATGATTGAGAACATCTATTTTCTTATTGATACATATCTTCAACAACAATGATGCTAAGTTGAACACATTCAGAATCGCTGGAGTACTTGGAGTAGCGAAGAATTCAAGGAAAGTTAAAGAGCCAAGGAAATCAAGCATGATGGATGTGAAGCTACAAAGTTTATATATTTTGTAATTCATATGTATTGATAGTTTTGTAACTAAAATTAACAAAGGGGGAGATTGTTAGAGCATTGCTCGGTCGAACTCGCAAGCGTTGCTATCTCAAGCTTGTTTGTAAAGTTTAGTTGATCAAAACTATATACTTGATTTCTAGTTTACTATAGATAAGGTCTCGGACTAGGATATAAAGTGTAGTTGAGCTCAAGAACTCCATGGAAATCATCATACAAGACGAAGGACTACTCAAGGAACTTGTGGATCTTCATCGACTAAAATGTATGTGGAGACTTGAACTTATCTATCACTCAAAAGTCTATTTATCTCCTATCTTGAGACAAAAGTCGTTTTTCTATATAGACTTAGATTATACACATTTGGTATTTCGAGCCGAGTTTACCTCGCCTATCTATTTATGGAAAATGTGTTGGTAAAGCTTTCGCTTTAGCCAAGTTCATCTTTACCTAGTGACGAAAGTTAGGTTATGTTTCAACCACTTTGAAAATTGCTCTGACGAGAAATGGTTTGTGAATAACAACTATATAACGTCCTCTGAAATGGTTCAATAATTGAAATGAGAGTTTAGACTATATAACCATTTGAATGATATGAGCATTGTTGTGGAAACACATACATGTATAAGTCCTTATTGCTTGAACCAAAGTTTGCGAACTTTGTTGATCAAGTGAACCGGAGTATCGCTTGAGCTAAGTCCGCGAACTGGCGATGTTCTCAAACCCGAGAATTTCTGCTGGAGTTTGTGAACTACATCCGGGAACTTAAGTCCGCGAACCCAGTCCGCGAACTTGAGTAGGTTATGTATAAAAACGATGTTTAGTGAACTTATCTTTATAAACTAAGGAATGCAATTGCAAACCGTGGCTATAGAGTTCATGAACCAATTCATGTGAATCAAATCGTTTTTGCTTCAATTGTGTCTTGTGTAGTACATAATATTTCCTTGCAATTGAATAACTCTCTAACTAGTTCATTTGAGTCATTTGAACTAGTTTTGGTGAAGAAGAACATGGTTGATATGAAAGTGATCATATGGCTAACCATTTGGTTAACTATTATTGAACCAACTAATGTACAAGTTTGGGTATGTTTACACAAGCCCAGGAATGTGCATTTCATTTGTGTATAACAAGCTTTGTTTTCGATCTAAAAGTTGATAAATATTAGCTTGAATCTAATCAGGTTTTCATCTCACGGTGAATATTGAATGCTTTGTTACTAAGCTAGCATTGATTGCAAACCCTGATTTGAAAGACTATACAAGGGAGAACTCTAGCAACTGGGAAACCTAATCCCCACACATTCTGTGTGATACTAGTTGTGCTAAGCTAGAGTCCATTCTCCTTTAACCTTTGGTTTCTTCTTCTAAACCAGGTTAACGACTTAAAGACTTCATTGGGATTGTGAAGCCAGACCGATACTACTTTTCTTGTAGTTGTGTAATCTAATCTTGTTGTTTCTATCGTAAGAGTACAATTGTAATAATTGGCTTGAGATTTCTATCTCCGATAGTCAAGATAAAAAGTAATCACAAACATCTTCGTCTCATCGTTTGTGATTCCAAAATATCTTTTTTCGCTGTGTCGATTAATACTCTTGTGAGGTGATTGATAATACTAGGCTGTTCTTCGGGAATATAAGACCGGTTTATCAATTAGTTCTTGTTAACCTTGATTTATCAAAAGAAGGAACAAAACTCATAGGTATATTCGTGGGAGATGGATTTATATATTATCATAGACTTTTCTGTGTGATACATATTTTTTTATTAAAGTCTTCGACTTTGGGTCGTAGAAACTCTTAGTTGTGGGTGAGATCAGCTAAGGGAATCAAGTACGTAGCATCCTGCTGGGATCAGAGACGTAGGAGCATAATTGTACCTTGGATCAGTGTGAGATTGGTTGGGGTTCAACTACAGTCCAAACCGAAGTTAGTTTGGAGTAGGCTAGTGTCCGAAGCGGCTTAATATAGTGTGTGTTCAATATGGACTAGGCCCCGGGGTTTTTCTGCATTTGCGGTTTCCTCGTTAACAAAATTCTGGTGTCTGTGTTATTTCTTTTCCGCATTATATTTGTTTATATAATTGAAATAATACAGGTTGTGCGTTGTTCAATAAATTAGAATATCCGACCTTTTGGTTGTTGATTTAAATTGATTTACACTTGGATATTGGTCTTTGGTACCATCCAAGTTATCTCTCTTTGATAAAGACTCGCAGATTTCAATTTGCTTGAGTATAGATCAAATCGAGAGATTGAGATATAAACTCTTTGATATACTTTTCTATTGATTGAGTCTAGTTGTCTAGTTGATTCTCTAGAAAGTATATTGGAGTTTGTCCATACTGATTGCTAAGCGAAATATTGGGTGTGGTTGTTAGACCCCCATTTTTTCATTTTGCGAAACACCCTTTCTCAAATTTGGAACATCAGATCTTGTTTTTGCATTTAAAAAGTCATCTCTCTTTCTATAATTGGGTCTTTTATTAAACGACCTTGTCGAGTGATATGCAAAATTTGAACTATCATTATAATAATTCTTTTTCATAAACTTAAGACAATACCGATCTGAGTTCTTATGAGGAGAAAACTTACCCAATTCGTTTGATACAATAGGAAGTGCATCTTGCATCTTACGAACTTTGCATCCCCATTGCAAGTGTCCTTTATTACCACAATAACAACAATGCTTAGTATAAATATATGAAGTATGATTTTTAATGTTACCTTTTTGTGGATCCTCTTGCATTGGAGCTCGACGAGTTTTCTTCTTCTTCTTCTTATCCTTGTTAAACGTTGTTATTTTCTTGATATTGGCAGAAGTGCTCTCTTTGATTGTTGTACTTGGTTGAACATGATTATTAGGCTTGACTGGTTTTCCTTCTTTACGAGCAACTTTTACATCAGTGGAATCCTCTGGTTTAGAAGAATTTGTAGCTTCAACGAATTTTACATCTTTGTTAATATCTGAAGCATTTATTCCCTTGAGGGGAAGATTTTTCGCGGGATTCAGCCTCGCCGACCGTCACCGACTGCCGTCCAATCAAGTTCCGGCCGACGCCGACAGGTAAGTCCGAACCCTTTTTTTTCGTTTGTTTGCTTATGTTTTGATGAGATTTTGAAAACAAAAATCCCGTAGTTGCATGCATAGGTTTTATGAGATTTGTTGTTTGTGAAAACACGTATGTCCGTTCGTTCGATAGTTTAAGAAACGAGCAAAAATCCCTAATATGAAAGAGATACATAAATTCTTGAATAGACATGGTCTAGTTGCAGTAGGAAAAATCCTCGTTTATGAGGTTTCATGAAAACCAAAATTTTTTTTCAAAGCATGAACTTTTACAAATACTTTTAAGAACGTAGGTTCGTAGTAAAAGTAATAAATAACAATCTATATAATTTTAAGAATTTATGAAAGGACCTGTACTTCATGATAAAATTTATTTGTTAACTTTTAAAATTTTATTCAGAATATGTGGACTTTTGTGAAAAAATAGGAAAGACCCTCGATTCGTAGAAAACGCTCTTCTGAGCAAAATGGTTTTTTTTTTAACAAAAACTCACGTAAATTTTTTTTTACGTGCTTGAGTTTTTAATATTTTGATAAAATTAGATGGAAATTTTTTGATTAATTATTAAGGACAAACAATTGTGTTATATGATTTTATGATATGTGTTTGTGACATAAAATCATGAAACGCTCATAATGGGTAAGAGTTTTACGTTCTTATCACTAAGTTCATGAAACTGTAAATAGGTAAGAGTTGAGAATTACCATTTTTGTCATGAAATAGATATTAGGATAGATGTAATCCTGTGCTTCTGATTTGGTTCCAGACGATGGTGACCTCCAGCAGCAGCAGTGATTATGATTATTATTACTCTTACAGCTCTTCTGAAGAGGATTCAAAGCTTCCGCAGTCAAATCGCGAGCTAAGACGAATCATGATGATGGAACGAACCCTAGCACGCCTCCTAATGACCGGACAGTCACTTATGATGAGCTCATGAAGAGAAAAGCCGAGGATGACAGGTTAGATGATTGTCTAAGAAGAAGGGACCGAGTCCGGCGCAGAGTGCGAGCAGCTGAGGAGAAACTTCGATCTCGAGCTGACGGTGTACCCTCAGACTATGATGCTTCATAAGATGAACCTGTGTGGGTGCCGCCGGACCACAAGATTAAGCCAGACCAGCGTACCAGGGAGATGGAGAAACTGGTCAAAGCTGACCTTGAAGCTGAGCGTAAATAAGAAGAGTACCGGGACTCATTATACAACAATCCTGATATTCATCCAGACTTCGTCAATGTCCCTGATAGTGATTGCGACGAAGAACTCGAAGAGGATTCCACGAAAGACGATGATGATGAATCCGATAATTCTGAAAAATCTGATGACTCCGATGAATCTGACGATTAGTCTTGCTCATGAACCTCTCTGAGATTATTTGTTTTTGCCGAAGTAGATATTTTCTGGTTATTTGAGCAGTTATGTTGTAGAGACATTTCTTTAGAGATTATTTTTTAATCATAATCCCTTGTCTCATCGTTTTCCAAATCTTCTTCATATGTCCGGCTGATGGACCAATGTCCACGTAGACAATAATCATCCACGAAGTGCAACTATATGAACTGTCTAGGGAAATACGTGTCTTTCCAGACAATCAATTCATATTCGTAATGTTGACTACACCTGAACGGTCAGTCCCCAGTATAGTTACGCTTATCCCATTAGTCATGCCTCTGATTCGAGATTTAGGGTTTCATTAGAAATCGTAACAAACTCGTTTGCCCGTTATGGGATAAATATCCACGTTTTGACTTGCAATGCCTAGGGTTTCTTACATAAACAGTCTATCATCTTTTGCCCCTGTATACTATCGGAAGAAATTTTGATCACGATCATACCTCTTATCACCATGTCTGGAAGCAGTGTTTCTTCAAATGAATCTCGCACAGAACGTGTTGCGGCAGTATCCGCTTCGGTGAGTTACACATTTTATCTTATCTCCGTTCAATCAAGGTGATTGATCAAAAGAAAATAATTTATCGCAGGATAATCAGAAGAAGTATTCTTCTTGCAGTTTGAGACCCAAACGGACTGTTAAAGCTCCTGCCAGATACATGTCGGATCATGCTGAAGATGGAGCATCCGTAAGTAATTCCATAACTTCTCAAATGGATTTTTACCATGCTCTATGTTCGATAAAATTAAATAATGTTTCACTTTATCGCAGGTTGATGTTCGTGTTGTTGTCGATGCTAGAAAGAGGAAGAATGGGAAATCCATGGCCGTGGTCGACGTATCAGCAACCGTGTCGACGAAGACTTTACTGATTCCGTGTAGGCTGGGGATAGAGTTCACGCTCACGAATTCCCAACATCGGGACTCCCATTTGAAGCTCCCATGACTAATACTTGCCCAAACAATGATGTGGTTGGTGGATTCGTCATTCCCAAATGTCATGTACCTCTGTACACCAAAATTTGGAGACGGTACGTGCACATTTCTATGACCGAAGTATGGAGAGGCTTTCTCCCAACCCTTCTAACTACAGTTGTCGGATTTTTGCCGATCATTTAAGATATGAATAAGATGAATCTGCGAGATGTCAAGAATCATGAATTGCACAGGTGGGATGAAATGATTTCAAACTGTGAAACCTTGCGATTCAACGTAAGATGGCTTCGTCATCGACTCGAGATGATCAAAATTCACAGGACGGAGGCTGCTGCTGATGCGATTTATGCTACCATTTCCATATTGGAGGAGGAAAAGGCACTTGCCTTGGAGTCGGCAAGAGTCGAGAAAGCAGTCCAGGATTTAAGAGTAAGAACCAAAAAAATTCAGAAGAGGTTCGACAAGACTTTCTAAAGAGATTATCCATTGTTGGATGGTTTGGTTTGAGTGAGTGTTTCTGAGAGAATTTTCTTTTTTGAGATTGAGATTTGCTAAATAAAGTAGATGTCTAGGAGAATTTTGTGAGATTCATGAAAATTTTAGATTTCGAATGAATAAGCATATTGCACATCCTTTGAAGGAATATAAATTACATTTTAAAATTAAACATATAATTGTTTAAGCATAATATGCCTTGAGCCACTTTTCATTAATGATGTTTCCTTCCACTCCTTCATTAATAGCTAGGATCTTGTAATATCCGCTGGATACTGCCTTGATGATCACATAAGGCCCTTCCCATTTTGGAGATAACTTGGGAGCGGACATATCTTGTTGAATATGCTTTGCTGTTTTCAAAACCAAATCTCCTACTTGAAACGTTCGAGGTCTTACCATTTTTTTGTATGCCCTGGAAACCCTTTGTTTGTAAGTTTCCACGTATTTTTTCACATTGTCCCTTCTCGAATCGAGCATGTCCAGTTCAGCGATTATTGAGTTAGACACTTCATCTTCGTCTCACTGCACTCCACTAGCTGTTGCGATTCTTGCAGAGGGAATCTTGATCTCAGATGGGAGAATAGCATCATCGTCATAAACGAGAAAATATGGCGAGGTCCCAATTGTGCTTCTTGGTGCGGTGTGGTAGGCCCACAAATCTATGGGTAATTCTTCATGCCACGTTCGTGGATTGTCATGAAATGTTCGACTAAGAGTCCGGATCAAGAATTTATTGGTGCTCTCCGCTTGTCCGTTTCCTTGGGGATAGTACGGTGTGGAGAAAATCTGTTTTGATTCGGTATTCCTCGAGCAAGTATGTAACATGCTTGTTGGAAAAAGAAGTTCCATTATCCGTGATGATATGTTTAGGAACACCGAACCTGCATATGATGTATTCCTTGATGAAAGCTGCAATTGTGACTCCAGTGGTGGTTCGAAAAGGAATAGCCTCGACCCATTTAGTGAAGTACTATGTTGCTGTGATGATGCATTCATGCTGCTTCGAAGATGCTGGATTGATTTTTCCAATGATATCCACCCCCCAGCTATAGAAGGGCCATGGGATGCTGACAGAATATAGTGGAAGACAAGGAGTGTGAATGAGATTACCATGAACTTGGCATTGATGACATCTCCGAACGTAGGCAGCTGCATCATCTTCCATGGTTGGACAGTAATATTTCTCATGGATTTGGAGAAATAATTTCTTCTTTCCTTGGTGTTCCCCTTCGTGCATTTCTTTCAAGATTGTAGTAATTTCATGCTCGGCTAAGCATCTCAGGAGGTTTCCACCAAAGATTTTGCGATATAAAATCCCTTCCAACTAGACAAAACGTTTATCCCTCTGAATGAGTTTGATCGCTCCTTTCTTCTCCGACGGTAGATCGTTGTCACGAAGATATTTTATGTAAGGTTCTCTCTAGTCCCAGTATGGTGGATTGTTAGAACTTCCAAGGGATTAGGTGGTGTCTGACAATTGGGACATGATCCTTGCAGCATTCTTGACTGAACCTCCATGGAGGTCCAGTAGTAACCGAGCCTTTGCAGCCTCTTGTAGAGTGTGACTACTAGGGTTTGTCTGCATATCTCCTCATGTATGTATTTGAGTTGCTCACTTGCTTCTTCATCTCCAAGGCATCGTGACAAGGATCCATCTAGATTGCGATAATACAATGCTCCGTGTAGCAGAAAAAAGTTCTTCAACTCCTTGAGACTGATTTTCCCTTCCGTAAGAGAACTGCTCAACTCATGAATGATGGGTGCCCGCCAGTCGCTTGATTGCGCATCTTCAACTTGAGTAAGCCAGGTGGATGAGACAGAACGTCTTTGCACAGTGATGGATTTCTCTAACCCTTCAAACTGTAGCTTGTATGCAAGAGTTTCTAGGCAATCAGCGTGTCTGTTGTTGGTGCGGCCTGTGTGTACAATTATTGCAATAGAGAAGTGAGCTAATAGTTTTTGTGCTTCAGCTATGAATGGAGCAAGTGTTACTTCCTTCAGAGAGTACACACCGTTCATTTGATTAACCAGCAACTTTGAGTCTCCTCTTATCTCCAGATGCTTCGCTCCTGCTTGCTTGGCCAAAGATAATCCCAGGGGGAAAGCTTCGTATTCAGCTGAATTGTTGGTGCATTGGAAATCCAGCTTGAATGAATGTGAGAATACTTCACCGGATGGAGATATTAGTACAATTCCCGCACCGCCAGTGTCATTTCTTGGAGTAACGGATCCATCAAAGTACAATAGCCATGTTTCTTCTTGAATGATTGAGATTTCTGGAAATTCACCAGGCACTTCTTATGTAACATCATGATGTCTTCCCCAGGGAAAGCAGGTAAATCTGAAACTTCTTGTCCCTTGATTGCTTTAGGTGGGACACATGCTATGTCAAACTCTGACATCTGAAGTATCCACTTTGCTGGTCTTCCAATTAGTGCAGGTTTCAACAGCAAGAATTTTATAGGATCAGCTTTGGCCACCAGCACGACTCTGTTTGACAGAAGATAATGCATGAATCTCTGAATTGCATGAACCAATGCTAGGCACGCTCTTTCATCCTTTGGGTATCGGAGTTGAGCATCCCTCATTGTGCGACTGAAATAATAGATCAGACGTTTGATGCCTTCTTCATCTTCTTGAGCGAGGAGTGCTCCAATAGCAATGTCATTGGAGGCTGTGTAAAGTATTAGTGGTCGGCCTTGCATCGGAGATTTCATGACAACATGTGATAGTAATATCTGTTGTATTTTCTGAAACACCTCTTGTTGAACAGTTGTCCATGTAAAACCTGCCCCTTTCTTCAGCAGAGGAGTGAATGAAGCAATGAGTTGATCCAGTCCAGGAATGAAACGCTGTATAGTTTACCTTGCCCATGAAACTCTGGATCTCTTTCACGGACGTGGAGGAGGCATGGTAGTATAGCTTTCGTCTTTTCTGGATCGACCTTAATTCCTTCTTCAGTAACCAGAAATCCAAGGAACTTTCCAGAAGATACACCAAAAGCGCACTTCAGAGGATTCATCTTTAGTTTGTATTCTCTGCATCTTTCAAAGACCTGACTCAGAATGTCTAGGTGGAATGCTCGAGTCTTCGATTTCACCACCACATCATCGACGTAGTCTTCTACTTGCTTGTGCATCATGTCGTGGAATATTGCAGTCATGGCTCGCTGATAAGTGGCTCCTGCATTCTTCAGGCCGAAAGGCATCACCTTATAATGAAAGTTTCCAATGGGAGTTCGGAATGTGGTCTTGTTAGCATCATTCTCATATATTTTTATCTGGTTGTATCCGCTATAACCATCCATGAATGAGAACATATCATGATCACTGGTTGCATCAACCAGCATATCGATATTTGGCAATGTAAAATCATCCTTCGGGAAATATTTGTTCAGGTTCCTGAAATCCACACAACATCGGATCTGTCCATTTTTCTTCTTGACCGGTACAATATTCGCCAACCACGTCGGATGTTGAATAGGTTTGATGAATCCTGCTGTTAGTAATTTCTGGATCTCCACTTTGATTTGTTCCTCAACCTCGTGTCTGAACTGCCTGGACGGTCGCTTGACATGTTTGGATCCGGGAGTGATGTGGAGATGATGAGTAACTAATTTTTCATCCAGGATGGGCATCTCTTCGTACGTCCAGGCGAAGGTATCCTGATATTCTTTCAACAGACCTATCAATCCTTCTCGTTCGTCAGGTGAGAGAGCAGAACTGATCAAAATTGGGTTCATCAGTTGTGGAATCCATGCCATCTTGCATCTATCGTGGCGCACCTCGAATTTTTTCATCAGGAGATTGCTCATTCTGGCATGATTCTTCAGGGCGGGGAGATTTTTCATCGACCTCCCCTATTAATTGATAATCCTTACAACGGAGATAAATGACTCTCCCTTCTGCGTCATAATCAGTAATAAAGTTGGACTTTTTATGGGTCGTACCTTGACCATGACGACGCTTGAGAGGTATGGTAGACGGCTTGAAGGTTTTAGCATCTGTTGATGATGGTTTGTCAGTTTTCTCAATAGATTTCCAACATGGGAGTGGAGTACGAAGATCTTGCTTGGAGGTTCGGGGATGCTATTTGGAGGTTCCAGGAACTCAGCATCATAAACCGGAGCATAAGGAGATACTGAAGATGGGATACGGACAATTCTGTTGTTGAACAAAGCTTTCATACATTGATGGTACGTCGAGGAAACAACCTTATTGTCATGAAGCCATGGTATCCTAAGTATCATGTGATAATCAGGGTCTTTCTCAATCACATGAAACTTGATGGTGGATTTAATCGGCCCTAATTTCAGATCCACATAGACATACCCGTATGTGTGACTCTGGCTTCCTTCAAAACATGTCATCAATATGGCATGATGAACGATTTTGCTTTGCGGAACTTTGGCCTCTGTGAGAGTCTTCATAGTGATAAGATTTGTAGAAGCACTTGTATCAATGATAACTCTCCTGAATTCGGAATCTTTAATAGAAGCAATTACGAACAGGGCTCGGTTGTGCCCTTCTTCTGCCATGCGATCTTTCTCAGTGAAAGTGATGTTGTTGAATGAATGTTCAGAGACCATGGACACTTGATCGACTGCCAGAGGTGACGGAGCTATCTGCACGTCAGATGATATTCAGTTGAGTGCAGCAAACATTTTGGTTCGTTGATTTCTGGAGAAATGCATGAGTTCACACAGATTTTCAATCAGATGGGCAACTTCCTGATCCACCGGTTTCTCGTAAGTTGTGAAATTGTTGGCTTGAGGGGGATCATCAGTTGAGGGATTTGGACGTTCCACCATTTCTACTCCCAAAATCCTCGTCACGTGTACCAGGCAAGTAAACAGGTTGTCGATTGCTCCTTTCAGCCGGTCCACATTTCTTGACAAGTTTTCTTGTCTCCGTGCTAGTTCAACCAGACTTGGGATTTCTCCGTCAATTGATTCAATAGAGATGAATGGGGAGGTAAAATATGAAAATTTATTATAACCAGAATTATTTGAAGGAACATGGGGAGTGTTACCATTTGGGATATTCTGGCTAGGATTTATAGTGGTTGAGTTAACCCTAAAACCAACCATCTTTGTGAAAAGTGAGATTGCAACCGAGAGATTAATCTCCCACTGTGGTCGCCAATCTGTAGATGGGGAAAAATGAGTCGCTGGTTTTTTTAGGGAAGTGAAGAGACGAGCGTGTTGCCGAGACTCCTCAACCGAGAAAACTGCTTAACCTCACACAGATGCACTATAAAGGGAGTGCTTAGATTCGAGAGATCAACCTGTAGGACTCCGACCTAAACCAAGTCAATAGCCGTTACAGAGTCAATTCGGTCGCAAAGAGGGAGATGGGTTGATCTATAAGAGGGAAGCTGACAATTATGTGGGATCAGTGATGATCAAGGATTGTGGATGAGTTGAAGGTTTCTGCAATTTTTGGTGAACTGATGAGTTCGAATAAGTTCTGATAGATTGATGGATTCTTGAGAGTAGTAACTCAAGAAATTTGATAATTGCTGATAGCTAGTGATCATTCGTTGTACTCAATCATGGATTCAGAGTCTTATTTATACTATCAGAATAGTAAACAAAGTGATCCCTGTAAGTATGACGGTTTCTTGAGTGAAAGAGTCGGAAAGTGGGAGATCATGTTGAAACCAGTTCCAGGTCGTGCTAAGACATGGTTGATCATTCACCCACTAGTTTGCTAACTCCTTCAACTGTTTACACGAGTTACTCACCTTCTCGTTGTGGATGTATCCATGTGCCGTAGGCTACCAGACCAAAACCCTAAGTGATATCCCCCCATGTGACGTGATTGATGTTTCACGAATCGTGGAGTATGCATGACAGACGTGTATTAATTAGTCAGTTGTTGACTGATTAGACAGTGAGTCTAGATTTTTTTGAATTGAGCACAAGTGATGAGTACTCAGTGATTCATGGATAGAACATGCGTAGTTCTTTGAATGATGCTGATATTGCACGTGTTGACAAAAATTGTGAATTTGATGATGAATTATTGATAATATTGATAGTCAGATCAATATTTGAGCAACTGAGCAAGTATTTCTCAATTCGACGAATTACTGATAAATTACTAAATATTGATTGCTGGATCAATATTTGATCAACTGAGAAAGTATTGCTCAATTCGACGAATTATTTATTAGTAACGTGACCTAATAAAATATTAATCAAAATATTGGTAGATTACCGAATACTTTATAATTAATCCCGATGTTGATTGCTGAATCAACATAAATTTATTAGTGTTTGAATTTTGCTCAGAATAGTGATTCGTGGAGCGTCTATTCGAAAACCCTAATTTTTGATCAATTTTTCATTACTTGACGAATTGCTGAAAATTGGTCTGAGTGATGGAGGGACGACCACATGGGATGATGGACGTCCATGTGGCACCCGGGTGCTCGAGTGAGCGCACACCAGGGTCCTTGGTTGGCCGGTTGGTGAAAGAATGATGATTAAATGTCGGTTTCATCATTTATTGAAATAGTGCTCGATTGAGCATTAGGTGACAAAACCTAATAATGGAAGAGAAGGGACCGACCAAGAGGGCATGAGACCGGCCCTTGGTGGTCGTTGGACCAGCTAGTGGTCGTTTGAGCAAACTTCAGGTTTGTTGAAAAGAGTTTGGGCCCAGTATGACAATTGAGCAAATTAGGTCAAAATTATGAAAGTGTGTGGGACCGGCTTGTTGCAAGCCTTAGAGCCTCCCTTAGTCGGTCAAGAGAGCATGCCCGTGTCACACAATGACCGTATCTCAATCCTGATAGTTTCAGTATTTTCTGATGTGCGTTTGAGCAACATGTTGGATTTTCAGAAGAGTTTGATCTTGACTGAAATTCTTGATTTTTGCTGGAATGAGCATGTATGCTCAACTGATCAATACTTTATAAACATTAAATATTTTTCATGAGTAGCCTATTCGGTCGTGTGACCATGTCGACTTTTGGCCTTTTCTTGGTTTGAGCAATATGTGAGAAAATATGAAGAAATCATGAATTTTGCTCAAACTGAGGAGTTTCATGAGAAGAGGGAAATAATATTTATGAAATAATAGGGATTGCAAGGTGTGGGACCGGCCACGGCTAGGGCATGGACGGACGGCCAAGTTTCCGGGTCCCACGACACCTTTCCCTATTTTATAATACTCCCTTCGTTCCGATTTACTTGACGTTGTATATCTTTTCACGGATATTAAGAAATATCAGAGAGAGTAAAATCATTCCAATAATACCCATATTAATTCCTTCTTAAAGAGTTAAATAACCTAGTTTTATGTTTCTAGAATATAGGGAAAGTTATCAATCCCATAATAATGTACTTGGGATGTACAAGATTGAGTATATATCCTCCAAGGGGTGTATTTAAAAATTATAGAGTAATTGTTGTTGTGTTGATTACCATGAAAATTAATTCTCTGGTGTGATTCCAAAGCAGGGGTAGATTAGTGAAAATTGGGGAAAAAAACTAAAACTATCATCTAATTTGGAACACAAAAGAAACCCTAAAAAAGCAAGTAAAATGGAACGGAGGGAGTATTATTTTTCGTGAAACTATGGATAAACCATAAGTTTTGTTGAAACGAAGGAGTTTCATGAGATCAGGAAAATAATAATTACAGAAGACTAGGGATTGCAAGGTGTGGGACCGGCCACAGCTTGGGCATGGCCGGCCGACTAGGTTTCCCGGTCTACAACACCTTTCTCTATTTTATATTATTATTTCTCATGAAACCATGAAAATATGGAGAAACCTTGAGTTTTTCTCAAACAAGGAAAGTTACTAGAATGAAGGAGTTTTCATGAGTTCATGAAAAATAACAAAATAAGAAAAAATAATGGGAGAGGCATGGGACCGGCCACGGCTTAGCCGGTGGGCCCGGCCCATGAGCGCCTCTTATTATTTTATTATTATTGTTTTTCTCCTATTTTGTGTAGGATTCCTCGATTGTCCATATTTTCGAATGCTCTTTCGTACATTCGGGTGCTCGGTCGTGCATCATTGTCGAGTACACTTGCACCATTTTGTGGGGCTTACTCAGTGATGGTCCTGATGCCCGGTTGTTGAGTATTTATTACTAATTTATGAAATTCAGTGGAGAATAGTTCATCAAACTGAGTAATAAAAGTGAGTAGTTTTTTATTATCAATCCATAGGATCAGCCATGGATTCGACCATGAATTCATAATAATAAAGTAAGTATTACCATTTCATGGGATCGCGGATTCGACCATAGAATCAGAGTAATGGTTGTTTATTATCATTTTATGAGATCAGCCGTGGATTCGATCATGAAATCGGAGTAATCTATTACCATTTCATGAGATCAGTTGTGGATTCAATCATGAAATCGGAGTAATAATTTATCTATCACCATTCCATGAGATCAGTCGTGGATTCGATCATGAAGTCGAAATGATGATATAAAATAGATTATCTTCTAGGAATTCAGTGGTGAATGTCACAGTAGAATCAATCTATTGCAGAAAGGATATCAGCCAGTTAAAGCGTCACATCCATCCTGAAAGGTGCATAGTCAGGGAGTCACAAGTGTTGCTTACGACTTGAAGGCGTTAATGCTCTCAATCTGAGGAGAACCGCCTGAGTCTATACACTGTCTCTCCATAGTCAGGGCACAGTGAGTGTCACTGACGTACTGAAGGCGTTAAGCTCTCAATCTGAGGAGAATGGCCCAATCGTTCTTCTATGTGGAGGGGGGTCTCTCTATGTAGTCAGGGAACAGTGAGTGTCACCGATTTCCTGAAGGCGTTAAGTTCTCAATCTGAGGAGAACCACCTAATTATGTTATTCTACATAGAGGGCATGATGAAATGTGAGGCATCGATCGCTCAGCAAGTGGAGGCCTTTCGAAAAACATGTTCATCATGGCTTGTAAAATATGAATCATCACATGCCTGAAAGCCGTGTCAGGGACATGCAGTATCATGATTTTATGATTTTGACCTTTGTTGAAAATCCACCATCAACATCGTGGAAATGCCATCACCAAAGAACGTGAAAGAAGTACAAAATCTTAACGGATGCATAACGGCTTTCGAAAGGTTCATAGCGAGATAATCCGACAAATGCAAGCCCTTCTTCGACATCCTGAAGAAAAAGAACAAGTTCTCATGGACAATCGAATGTGAATTAGATTTTCAGAAGATCAGGGAATACTTATCTACAATCCCGATCCTTCAAAAACTAGAGCTCGCTGAGGTATTAGCGTTATACATAGCTTTAACCGAGGATGCAGTAAGCATTGTGCTAGTAAGGACAAACACTAAAGTAGAGCAACCGGTTTATTACATCAACAAAACTTTTAATGCAGCGGAAAGAAATTACATAAAGACCGAGCAACTCATTTTGGCATTGGTATTTTCAACGCAAAAGCTGAGGACCTACTTTCTGACTCACTACGTCTGAGTCCCGAGAAAAGCACCATTGGAATCAGTCCTCAAAAACGCAGGGAAGTTTGGAAGGATAGACAAATGGAATGCACATCTAGAACACTTCAACACCATACACGAAGTCCAAACCGCTCCAAAATATCAAGTCTTAGCATATTTCCTAGAAGACTTACCCCTGACTAATGAAGATGAGGTAGAAGGTTTACCTGGAACACAGGATGACGAAGAAGATCCCGTAGACGTGCTCAAACCAACAAACTAGCAAAGATGGAAGGTCTTCATTGACGGTTCAAGGAACAAAGAAGGTGCTGGAATAGGGATCGTCATTGTAATCCCCACGGGAGATAGGATGGTACACGCGTTGAGGCTAGAATTCGAAGAGCACACCAACAACATAATAGAATATGGAGCCATCATGCATGCTCTTCGCCTAATACTGGAGCTAAGGATAACCATCGTCCGGCTGACATGTGACTCACAACTAGTCATCCGCCAGATAGAACTAGAATATAATACCCAAGACGAGATCATATCAAGATACATATCCTTGTGTTGATGGTGGTTTTTAGTTCAGGGCTAAATTTGTAATTTTCCTGCATTTAATATGCTGTCACTCTACAAAGAGACAGAGCCATGTAAAAAGTGATGAGTGTTCAACCTTTTCACTCGCGCATTTATTGAGCAATTCACATGAAATTTACCCAAAATGGTGCATGTAGCAATAATCCCAGATGTTCTGTAAATTTTGGATATTATTCATTAATATAAGACTCACTGAATACTTTTTTTTGCTATGTCCCCGGCTGAACCCTTAATATTGATATGACATGACAATTAATGTTCACTCGCAGCAGAGTAACATGAATTTCCCGAAGTATCAAGGTTAAGGTCTTTGCATAAAAGTACTCAACAAGAAAGCATACTTCTCTCCGGCAATAAAATTAAAGAACTTAGAATAGAGTTCAATCAATTTTGTGATAACTCACGAAAATATCCTAACCCAATTAATTTGCAAAATTAGGGTTTTGTGCCCTGCGCAGTATATCAGGCCTTGCTGGTCGAGGCTAAACCTAGGAAAGCTAGGCAATTGATCCGCCATGAATTAGTAGGTGCAAAATCCTACCCAAAGTCAGAAAACAAGGAATAAAAGGGGAGCCGTGGAAAATAGGAGCAGCAGCAAAGGGAGGTCTCATGTTGCTTGATCGTCCCTCTTCTTTCCCATCGACCAATCAGGTCGCTTTAAATCCGCCACACGTACATGAGTTGTGGATGGGCCCATACTTTCCGGCCCTACTTCTCATCGACCAATCAGGTCGCTTTAAATCCGCCACACGCACACCAGAAGTGTGTCCACACTCATACGTGGCCGGCCCCTCTTTTAATCGACCAATCAGGTCGCTCTAAACCTGACACAGTATCAAAAGAGGCAAAGTTACGCCATATGGTCACATACCATCGCCAATACGCTAGTCGGCATGCCAAACATGCCAAACGTGCCACTTTGCCACAGAAGGATGCCGAACGTGGAAACGTACCATAAATAGCATTCCATCGTGCCAACCCACCTTCTGTTCGTGGCCAACGCCATAACAGACTTCAATTTGATTATCCTAACCAGAAACACGACCTTGCTCCAGTGGCGATGGTCGAAACCCTAATTTCCAGTCGTGGCACAAATTACGCCACTCCGGGCCCCAAAACATGCCACTTGTAGCAATCCTTGCTCCTGTAGTCGTTTCCACATGATGGCCTGGATATGGTTCCTTTGGCGTGGCTATGGCACCGTTTGCGCAAAATTTCGTTGTGCCACGGCCACATGCCACATGTCGCACGCCATATGCACTAATTAGGGTTTCGGCATGCCAAACCCTAATTTAGGAAAAGTTTCTACGCAAATCATGCCAAGTAATGTTCCGCATAGCATTGGGATTGATATGGCAACTGGAACTGATGTTGCCACGCCACATTTGGGTCCAACACCAATGTGCCAAAATCTAGATGCCATGGCTACGTCAGGCGCTACTTGCATCATTGTTCCACTGACATGCGCTAACTATGCCAACCATGCCGTTGTGCCACTGGCATGTGCTAATTATGCCAATGGCGCCACTGTGCTACCATCAGACGCCAACGGAATGTGGCCATAATCCATGGCCACCCTTTCTCATGAGTTACGTTCTCAGTCGTCCAAATTCTCCACAGAATTGATAGGCATGTGGAAAGTCTTAGACAACCAACTAAGAAAAGCCTAATAGCATCACATGTTATTCTCCTGCGGCAAGTCTCCTGACTTTGACTTGCCACACATAGCAATCTGCTACATGTTTTCCACGAAAACAATCGAAACATCAAACATGTCACAAACTGGGGGATTCTCATCAGGGTATTGGTCTGGAGGTTTACAACGTGCGGCGTGCAACACGTCCATTATAAGAAAGTGTCAGAAAGCAAGGGCAGTTAGTGGCGGCATGAAGTAGTGGGTGTAAAGTAACTCGTCTCCTTCATAGTAGGAACGTGGTTTCTGGCATTTACACATGAACCCACTTCTCCATCACTCAATCATTCCCACTTTCTACGAGATCAGGGTGTGTTCAATATGACTTGTATAAATAGGTTCTACCTATTTCAACCAAATGACAGCAGTTTGGTTAGCAACAACACAAGTATCCAGAAAAACACCGAAGAACTGATAGCTTACATTGCGCAAGCCAGTTCCAAATTCTGATACAAGTCATAAAATAGCCACACCTTCAGAATTAACCATTCTGGTCTCAATACCTTCTTCGCTTCCCTCCCTAAGACCAACCCATCTCCTTCACTTTGTGACCGAAGCAAGACTGGAACACCATTTTCTTGGTTTAGGCCAGGATTGTACAGATTGATCTCTCGAATATAAAGTACTCTCGTGCAGTGCATTTTTTTAAGGTATAGATTCATTTCTCATCCACACACCCGAATTTACCAAAACCGACAGAAACAGTTTTTACCCATAAACAATTGGCGACCACCGTGGGAGATTAAATCTCTCGGTTACAAATTCAATTCTCAAATTTATTTTCCATCCCAATTGGTGTTAGGCCAAGTTCAATCATTATCCATAATTCACTTCAATATTCAATTCATGATGCGTCCCGGCCATCAGAAACACTTCCAAAACTGCCAATGCTCGAAATCCAATCACCATGAAAGTATGGAAAACCAGCCGTAGCAAGAGCCAGCAAACACTCGCTCGAAAAACGCCACCAAATTTCAGAGACGACACAAAATGTTGAATCCTTGTATGAAGTCTGGGCCTCCGCCAATGACGACGCAGACAGAGTATGTGGACATATCGAACGAGAGCAAAGGGAATGACTAACACCAATGTACCGTCCGCAAGTGCAGTCAACACATCCCATGGTGTTACATCCTCTAGCACCAACACCGACGGCGTAGGAAACATTCCCTCCGGCGTAACGCCTCTTGTCACCAGAGCCGGCGCCACTCCACCACCGGGATGAGAGACTGTAGGAGCCAGAGGAAGCCAACCTCCTCTTGCCACTGTTGATTTGATGGAAAGACAAAAGGTTCTTGTAAGGCTCAGACATACATGGCTACGACTCAGAAAGAAATACCTATTTTCCTCAAGACACTAACGGAGCGGCTACCACAAGAGTCACGTCAACCCCAGATGGAGATGGAAAGGAATACTTTTAACATCCGGGGCAGGCACTTCAGCAAGATGCGCGTTTATAGATGAAGAAGCTCGCGTTACTCTTGAAGGCCCAATAGAAAGGAATCAGCAATCCAATTTCATCACACGTGAAGATCAGGAACGACATCTCCAAAATCGAGGCAAAGAAAATCAGCAACCCTCCTGAGTTCACAGAGACCCTCTTCCCGTCAAGAGCTACATGATTTTTTGGGACTTCGCCCACAAAATCATGCAGTCTATGATGAAACATTTATGTGAGATTATGTATTTTTCCAAGGCGCAGCGTCAAGACATATTTGCAGCCCTCAACCGTAATGCATCAGGAAAGCAGCTGTTTCCATCCAGGGAAGTCGTTCCCAAACCCCAACCTCTCCTGAAAATCACGATTTATAGATGAAACTGGGGACTCCTAACCATTGTTCACTTGAAGGATGTCGAGTTTGACAGAACGATGATTAAAGCGACCTCCGACTTCAACATTGTAACCTTCAAGGCTCTGAGAGTTGCAAGGGAAAATCAAACAGAAGAAGCGTATTCTTCCCCATGAGGAGAAAAACATGACTTGTCGACCAGCACTATTTGTGTCGTCTTCCCATATGCCATATCGTATCAAGTCGTTTTTTTGAAGTCAAGGGTTAATAGCGCCCTCACTGGAGTTTTATCCAGGAGATGCTTCGATGTTTCTCTCCAGGAGCCGCTTCAACGTTCTCTCCGGAAGTCGCTCCGCGTCAACGTTCTCTCCAGCAACCGCTCCGCTTCAGCGTTCTCTCCATAAGCTGCTCCATGATCTGAAGCCGAAGCTTCAGCGTTCTGCTCCATAAGCTTCAACGTCCTCTCCAAGAGCCGAAGCCGATTCAACGCCTCCTTCCTTCCAAGGATTGTGCCATAGCCGCCACTTCTTCCTGCCAAGGATCGTGTCGTAGCCGCCACACTGTTTCCTTCCAAGGTTCGTTCCCATAGCCACCACACTCATCCCTGTCAAAGATCGTGATAGCATCCGGCCAAGTTTCATAGTTGTGGCCACCTTTTGTTTCATCCCATCAAAGACCTGGGAACTTTTTTCCTTCTATCAACCCGTCATCATCCTGATGTCATCATTAACGCCTGATGTTGCTCACTCATGAGGGAGCCTAAAATACCCAAATCCCAATCATGCGCGAAGGACATGCCTAGCGGAGACATAGCTAAGTAACTATCCTTAAACTAAATGTTTTATATCTATTAGGCATATTCAATAAATTTTAAATATCTTAGTGTTGAGACGTACAAATTTCTCAACACCACTATTGTGTTTCCAGGCATGCTGCCTCAACACATCCTTTCTCTTAGTGTTGATACGTGCAAATTCCTCAACACTCACCACTGTGTTTCCAGGCATGCTTCCTCAACACATCCTTTCTCTTAGTGTTGACACGTGCAAATTCCTCAATACCCACTATTGTGTTGCCAGGCATGCTGCCTCAACACACCCTCCTCTTGGTGTTGAGACGTGCAAATTCCTCAACACCACTATTGTGTTGCCAGGCATACTTCCTCAACACATCCTTCCTCTTAGTATTAAGACATGCAAATTCCTCAACAGTCACCATTGTGTTGCCAGGCATGCTGCCTCAACACATCCTTCCTCTTAGTGTTGAGACGTGCAAATTCCTCAACAACACCACTGTGTTGCCAGGCATGCTGCCTCAACAAATCCTTTCTCTTAGTGTTGAGACGTGCAAATTCCTCAACACTCACTACTGTGTTGACATGAATGCTGCCTCAACACATCTTTTCTCTTAGTGTTGAGACGTGCAAATTCCTCAACACCACTATTGTGTTGCCAGGCATGCTGCCTCAACACATCCTTCCTCTTAGTGTTGAGACGTGCAAATTCCTCAACACATCCTTTCTGTTAGTGTTGAGACGTGCAAATTCCTCAACACTCACTACTGTGTTGCCAGGCATGCTGCCTCAACACACCCTCCTCTTGGTGTTGAGACGTGCAAATTCCTTAACACCACTATTGTGTTACCAGGCATGCTGCCTCAGCACATCCTTCCTCTTAGTGTTGAGACGTGCAAATTCCTCAACACTCACCACTATGTTGCCATGCATGCTTCCTCAACACATCCTTCCTCTTAGTTTTGAGACGTGCAAATTCCTTAACACCACCACTGTGTTGCCAGGCATGCTGCCTCAACACATCCTTTCTCTTAGTGTTGAGACGTACAAATTCCTCAACACTCACTATTGTGTTGCCAGGCAAACTGCCTCAACACATTTTTCCTCTTGGTGTTGAGACGTTCAAATTCCTCAACACCACTGTGTATCAAGGCATACTGCCTTAACACATCCTTCCTCTTAGTATTGAGACGTGCAAAATCCTCAATGCTCACTACTCTGTTGTCAGGCATACTGCCTCAACACATCCTCCTTTTAGTGTTGAGACGTACAAATTCCTCAACAATAACTATTGTGCTGTCATGCATACAGCCTCAATACATTATAGTGTTGACGGCTCCACCACCTCAACACTCATCTTTGTATTCAAGGCTCGATGCACCAACACTACATGGCACCAGTACTCCGTGGTCAAGACAGAAGCGCGCGAGCACGAAGATTGCAGAATTCTCATGCCTCTTGCCAAAGGTCAATCGAACTTTCAGGGTAATCTTCTCATGTATTTCCATTTAGATTTTTTATCCTTGTCTATCACTATCTCATGCTTACCCCGCAACAATGCTACTGTTACGTGCTAAGCAGGGGACTTAATGTTGATGGTGGTTTTTAGTTCAAGGATAAAGTTGTAAATTTACCGCATTTAATATGTTGTCACTCTGCAAAGAGACAGAGACATGTAAAAGTGATGAGTGTTCAACCTTTTCACTGGCGCATTTATTCAGCAATTCACATGAAATTTACCCAAAAATGGTGCATGTAGCAACAATCCCAGATGTTATGTAAATTTCGGCGCCCTGCCTATATTATTCATTAATATAAGACTTACTGAATACTTTTCTGTGCTATATTCCCTGGATGAACCCTTAATATTGATATGACATGATAATTAATGTTCACTAGCAGCAGAGTAGCATGAATTTCCCAAAGTACTCAATAGGAAAGCATACTGCTCTCCGACAATAAATTAAAGAACTCTATACAGAGTTCAATAAATTTTCTGATAACTCGCGAAAATATCCTAACCCAATTAATT
This sequence comes from Papaver somniferum, assembly GCF_003573695.1. NCBI lineage: Eukaryota > Viridiplantae > Streptophyta > Magnoliopsida > Ranunculales > Papaveraceae > Papaver > Papaver somniferum. The sequence continues at coordinate 186,812,762 of NC_039359.1, read as the reverse complement.
TGCAAAATTAGGGTTTTGCCCCCGTGCAGTATATCAGGCCTTGATGGTCGAGACTAAACCTAGGCAAGTTAGGAAATTGATCCGCCATGGATTAGTAGGTGCAAAATCCTACCCAAAGTCATAAAACAAGGAATAAAAGAGGAACCACGAAAAATAAGAGCAGCATGAAAGGGAGGTGTGGTCGTGCCATAAGCTAGCCGGCGCCACTTGCCAATGGCCACTCACCCATGCTGCTTGACCGTCCCTCTTCTTTCCCATCGACCAATCAGGTCGCTTTAAATCCGCCACACGCACATGAGTTGTGGCTGGGCCCATACTTTCTGGACCTACTTCTCATTGACCAATCAAGTCGCTTTAAATCCACCACGCGCACACCAGAAGTGTGGACACACTCATACCTGGCCGGCCCCCCTTATATACGACCAATCAGGTCGCTCTAAACCTGCCACGGTATCAAAAGAGGCAAAGTTGCGCCAGATGGTCACATACCATTGCCAATACGCTAGTAGGCATGCCAAACATGCCAAACGTGCCACTTTGCCACAGAAGCATTCCAAACATGCCAAACGTGGCAACGTACCAAATATAGCGCGCCAACGTGCCAACCCACCTTCTGTTCGTGGCTAACGCCATAACAGACTTCAATTTGGTTATCCTAACCATAAACACGACCTTTCTCTAGTGGCGATGGTCGAAACCCTAATTTCCAGCCATGGCACAAATTACGCCACTCCGGGCCCCACAACATGCCACGAGCCGTGCGGGACCCAGGAAACCCTAATAATGGCGCCATATCATAGCCATTCGTAGCAACCCTTGCTCATGTGGTCGTTTCCACATGATGGCCTGGCTATGGTTCCTTTGGCGTGGATATGGCACTGTTTGCGCAAAACGTCGATGTGCCACGGCCACATGCCACATGTCGCATGCCGTATGCACTAATTAGGGTTTCATCATGCCAAACCCTAATTTAGGCAAAGTTTCTACACTAATCATGCCAAGTAATGTTCCGCAGAGCATTGGGATTGATGTGGAAACTGGAACTGATGTTTCCACGCCACATTTGGGTCCAACACCAATGTGCCAAAATCTAGCGGACATGGCTACGCCAGGCGCTACTTGCACCATTGTTCCACTGGCATGCGCTAACTATGCCAGCCATGCCGTTGTGCCACTGGCATGTGCTAATTATGCCAATGGCGCCACTGTGCTACCATCAGGCGCCAACAGAATGTGGCCATAATCCATGGCCACCCTTTCTCATGAGTTACGATCTCAGTCGTCCAAATTCTCCACAGAATTGATAGGCATGTGGAAAGTCTTAGACAACCAACTAAGAAAATACTAATAGCATCACATGTTATTCTCCTGCGGCAAGTCTCCTGACTTTGACTTGCCACACATATCAGTCTGCTACATGTTTTTCACGAAAAACAATCGAGACATCAAACATGTCACAAACTGGGGGATGCTCATCAGGGTATTGGTCTGGCGGTTTACAACGTGCGGCGTGCAACACGTCCATTATGAGAAAGTGTCAGAAAGCAAGGGCAGTTAGTGGCGGCATGAAGTAATGGGTGTAAAGTAACCCGTCTCCTTCATAGTAGTAACGTGGTTTCTGGCATTTACAAACGAACCCACTTCTCCATCACTCAATCATTCCCACTTTCTACGAGATCAGGGTGCGTTCAATATGACTTGTATAAATAGGTTCTACCTATTTCAACCAAAGGACAGCAGTTTGGTTAGCAACAACACAAGTATCCAGAAAAACACCGAAGAACTGATAGCTTACATTCCGCAAACCAGTTCCAAATTCTGATATAAGTCATAAAATAGCCACACCTTCAGAATTAACCATTCTGGTCTCGACACCTTCTTCGCGTCCCTCCCTAAGACTAACCCATCTCCTTCACTTTGTGACCGAAACAAGACTGGAACGGCCAATTTCTTGGTTTAGGCCAGGATTGTACAGATTGATCTCTCGAATCTAAAGTACTCCCGTGCAGTGCATTTATTTAAGGTATAGATTTGTTTCTCATCTGCACACCCGAATTTATCAAAACCGGTAGAAACAGTTTTTACCCATAAACACTTTAGTCCAAGGTTTATCCTCCAGGTACAAAGCATCATATTCATCCATTTATGCAGGAAGGATAACAAGCATGCCGATGCATTGGCATACATATCTTCAATGATGAAAGATGACAAGACCACAACTATCAAGTACGAACGATACGTTAGGCCAAAACTAGTCTCAGCAATAGGAGTTAATGAAGATGACATCGAAGAATATTTGGCAGAAGATATCGCCGAAGACGATATTCTGACAAAAGCAACCGAAGACGAAGACTTCAGTAACGAAGAAGACCGGAGATCCGACATCCATAAATATCTTGAAGAAGGATCCCTTCCCGATAATGCCGAGCTGGCAAGGAAAGTGCAGTCCAAGGAAGGAATATGCCAACTTTACGACGGGATCCTATATAGGAAATCCTTCCTCGTACCATTACTACGTTGTCTATCGAGAGGGGGAGGTCACCTAATACTGAAGGACATCCACTTTGGGATGCAATAAATCACGGTGAAATGAGATCACTATCCCACAAGGCCAAGATGCAAGGCTATTACTGGCCACATATGATGCGAATAATGCCAACGTTTTTCCAAAAGAATCCACGCCCCAGCAACGAAGTTGAACTCTATCGGTAGCCCCTGGTTGTTTGCAATGTCGGAAGTTAACACTGTGGGACCACTAGTAGAAAGAACGGGAAAACGACCCTTCTTTATCGTTGCAATAGACTATTTCAGTAAATGGGTCGAGACAAAGGCTCTATCAAGGATTCGAGACATCGGTGTGTTCACTTTTATTTTTCAGAACATCATATGCAGGTTCAGCATAGCCGCCGCCATCGTATCTGATAATGGCAAACAACTACAAGGAAATAATATTGACATGTTATTCGACGCCTTAAAGATACAAAAGAACGAGTGCACTCTTATTTACCCCTAACGCAATGGACAGGAAGAAGCAACCAACAAAACCATTGCCATGATCCTCAAGAAGACACTAGATGAATACAAAGGACGCTGGTGTGAACAACTGCACAACACTCTCTGAGTATACCGAACCACGCGACGAATGGCTTCGGAAGAATCCCCATTACTACTCACTTATGGCGCCGAAACAGTTATACCAATGGAGATACTCTTACCAACAATGAAGACAGAGGCATGGGAGAAGAATCTTACAACATACATGATGTTAGAAAGGTTAGACGATCTTGAAGAACAAACAGAAACTGTCCTTCAGAAAACAAGGAACTATTAGCGTAGATTGGCAAAGGAGTATAAAAAAAAAAGTCAAACTTCAGAATTTTGTACAAGGTCCGTATGTGCTCTGCACGACCCCGCAATACCGGCGAGAAAAGAAACATGGAAAACTTGGTCAAACGTGGGGAGGACCGTACATGATTCACGAAGTTTCCGGAAAAGGCTTGTATTACCTACGTGACATGAAAGGAGAAGTGTTTATACACCTAGAACGCCAAATACCCCAAGCCCTACTACCCATGAAGCAGCGCAACATTGTACCTACGTGAAGAACACCGGAAGAAGAAAGGAGTAGAACTTCTCAACATGTTTTTATCTCCGGACGAGGAGTAGCAAACCTCAATCATCAATCAAACGGAACTTTTTTGAAATTCATTTCTCGAAATTCTACGACAACAAGGACTGGGGCATGCACCAACGGTCCCCATCTTTGAGATTCATACTGGGGAAAGTACTTGCATGCAATCTCTCAGGACTCCCTTATCAGTATCTATGAGTGTATGACTAGGGGAAAGGCTTCCAGCAGAAAGCGATACCCAACATGACCTAAAAGATGACTCGGCAGAGCGGGTGTATGTAAATATTTGTCGATTACACCACGCATCCGAGGGTCCCATATGCCCCCACAGTGTGGTAATCCCCTGGCCAGGTATTTGCCAACGGGGTGACAGGTCCACAAAATAATAAGGAAAGGTACAAACCTTTGTTATTAGCACACAAACACTCATGTATTACTCTCTTTATAAACTAAAACATATAAAATTACGCTGCAGGAAAATCAACACTGTACATGCCAAAAGATGATGATCCATTTCATGAAAGTTGATTACAAGTTTTGGGGAGAAATAACAAGAAATAAAAGAAAGATTACAAGATAACCCAAAAACTGCATAATCTTCAATGATCAAATCTCTACACCAAAATAGATGACAAGAGAATGCCTACTTCTGTTCCGAAGGACCTGTCTCATTTCGATCATCAAGATGCCCCTTCTGAGACGAAGGGACACTACCACCAGATGATGGTCCCGACGACGTAACAAAAGGCTCGGGTACAGGACGACGCTTGTACTTCTTGACGATCCCATCCTTCAATAGGCCCTGCTCTATCTGAGCAAGTGTTTTGTTAATCTCCAAGGCCAATTAGCAACGAGCCTCTACGGTGATAGCAGCAACCTTAAGCTTAGATTTCGATAAGAGTGACTTCAGACGCTTCACCTTTTTTGCAGATTCATTTGCACTCACATCCAGCGTGCCGGTCGACCCCTCAAAATAGCTAGTCCGCCCTTGCTGCTTGACTAACTCAGATTGAGCTTTTTTAAGTTTTTCATTTTCAAGGCAAAGTTGTCCCTCGAGCTCTGCAAGAAATGGATGAAGTTGTCAAAAAAGAAAAACGAACAACTGCTCACGACTAAACAAACATCTACCTTCGACATTAGCCGAAGATATTTCTAACTCATTTACTACTGCATCTCAGGTTTCGTCAAAAAAATCATACTTGCTGAAGAGTTTCTTATAATCGAGGTTTCTATTTTCAAGATCAAGTTTGCACTGATCTAACTCTATTTGCTTCATAGAATCCAAGTGACGAAGATGATTAACTTCACTGGTGATCCCCTCGATCCCCTTCTGAAGCCTATACATGTTAATCTCAAGATCCCTCACCGATTCAACCAAACGTGCTACATCAGCGCGAGAAGCAGCCAAGAAATTACTAAGAGAACGAGCGTCAGCTTTCGAGTCATCCCATTCACGAATAAGTCGTTTACATAATTCCAATACCAGGTTCATACAAAGACTGGGCCTCACGAAGTTCTACTTGTAAATCCACTACTTCAGCCTCTAACCGAGAAACAATGTCACGAGTCTCATGGAGAGACTGACGAGTCCACTGCAAAGTGCCATCAAACTGACGCCGAATATCTGCTCTCTAGTTTTGCATCTCAACCATTTCTTCTCGCTGTTTTCGGGAACCAGCTACCAACTGTTTATACTTGTCAACACGAGAGTTCCATATGTTCGATAAGTCTATTACTTTAGAGACCAACTCCTTAATAGGAGAATCTTGTCGGGCCCTCTCTCTCCAAAGCCACGTTAACTCTTCGGCACCACCCGCTGGAGACATGGGGCTAACTCAGAAATAACACCAAATGAAAAAATATATGAGGAAAGGAATGGGGCAAAAATTTGGATGAAGAACCCGCAGAGGAAGCATCAGCACGAGCTTTTTCCAATTCTCTGCGAAGGGTAGCCGCCTCTTGACGAAGTCCCTCTTCGGCTTGGTTGGATTGTTGCTTCTCCTTTACTTGCTCTTTCAGCTGTAATATTTCTTTATCTTTTTCTCCAATAGTCAACTGGGAAGAATGAAGTTCATCATCCCTCTGACGAAGTTTTGCTTCCAACTTGAGCGCCTTAGCTCGGAAAAACTGGTAAAGAGTATGATTGCAATGTTCGCTATTGGACAACAACAATGATGAAGAACACGTTAGAACCAGCAACAAGGAAAGCACAAAACAAATGACAACTGTACTCCTTCTGATGTTAACTTTACCTCAAGAATGCGACGCTGAGGAAAATCATACGCATGCCCGTCAGCAATGGTCATCATCCTAGCAATATTCGTAGAAGGCGAAACTTGGAAATCAGCAGGAATCGGAGTACCAACAACGCGCTGCCACATTTCATTCACCTTCTCGTATGACGACACTTCCATATGCCTAAGGTTATAGGCATCGGAATCCCTCTCGTCCTAAATAATCGGAGCAAGGAACGTTCAGAAATCCCTTCTTCTTCAACCACTCGAAGGTATGGTCATCATCACTTTGAATCACAGTATGAATAAAAAATTTCGAAGACTAACCCGTAGCAGCCTTCTTCCCTTTATTTTCACGAGTATCTCGAAGTTCAACATCTTCGTCCTCAAAACTATCCTCTACTTCGTTCACCTTTTCACCATCACCTTCGACCTCAACTTCCCAATTATCATCGGGAAACAACAAATTGAAATCCGAGGAGAACCACATAGTAGTTGCAATATCAACATGAGAAGCAGCGATAAAGCCCTTACCAAAGGAAAACTCAGCACCCAATATCAACACCGCCACCCGCCGGTTGGGATTCTTGATTTACATCCTCGTTACGAAGAGGCTAAGGTGTTCGTTCGGAGATACTAACGTGCGCTTGACCCTGACCCTCCCCTCCTAGACCCTTCTCTTTCTCACTCTCTGAATTGTGGTGGAGAGTAGTCTCAATATTCTCTTGATGGGTCTCTTCGTCCTTATCATCCTCGTCATTGAATTTCTCCTCCTCAAGCAAAAGGTTCTCAACTTATGGAGTCTCCGTACCCTCGGCCTCGACAGTAGAAGACTCAATAGGACCTATCTTCTGCCTCTTCGAAGCCTACAAAGTATGCATGTCAACATCTGATTTGAGGGGCAACATACACACATATAAAATCACATCAAATCATACCTTGAGATTTACCCTTCGAAGGAAGGACAGATTCAGAACCTTCATCTTCACCATCGTCCTAAAACACACCAAGTACAGATGAATGCAAGAAATAAATCACGACAACCTGAATTCAAACTTTATGCAAGAAATAAAATACGAAAAATACCTTGACCCAGTAATCAAACTTTATGCCTTCAAAGTTAAAAGCCTATGGATAATAATCACCATAATTTTCCTGTAGAGTTGTACGTGGCTGACTCTAATCAGAAGGAACCCATCCATGAGCCCAGGGACCGATGACTTAAATAGGAGTAACATGTCATTCATGATCGTGGTCACGACATAGGCGCTCCTTGAGAGGAAATAGTTTGGGATTCTCAGAGTTTTCGGTATCAGGGACGTATCTCAGCTTCGTGTCACTCACCTCACTCAGAAGGAGAACCTCACCAGTATAAGCAGATAACACACGAAGCCTAATACTCCACTTCTTGCGATTATTTCTGTTAACATAATCCGTGAAGGTAGCGTTAAAATTCTTAGCGGTGTACCAACTGTCTTGTTCAGGATCAGGGGTGTAACAGGTCATTGAAGTTTCACCTTTACTCTGAAGATGACATTCACGCAGACAACGCCAGAAATTACCACTAATCTGAGGAACCGCACGACAATGAGTATTAGAGGCTGAAACCTCACTATGACGAGCCAACATGTCATAACAAAAGGGGTCTCTCCAATTATATAAAGGAATCTTTAAACCCGCCTCAAAAACACCAATAGTTGTCAAAAGATGTTGACAATCGTACTTATAGTTCTGCATCATCTCATAAGTAAGACCGTCACCTTTATCGTAAAAACGAATAGTGGACCTCCCTAGACCATGTTTCACCTTGAAAGCTTCGAGGTAAGTATGCCTAAAAGTAACAGGTGATCTCTTCCGCTTATGAGAAATCGAAACAGTCTGCGTTGAAGGAGCCGGATCCGAAGATACATTCTTCGCTGACGAAGTTTCCGGTGAAGGCTTCAAAAGAGCTTGGCCTTGAGGAACATTCTTAGAGGAAGCATGCGGTTTTGACGCCGCTGATATTTTGACAGGGGAAACCATACGAAGAGGCTGCGCATTCGCTGGATCTGACCGTTGAGAAGAAGGCTTACTGGGCTGACGAGTAACCGCATAACGAGAACCCCTTTTGTCAGGATCACCTTTAGAGGAAGAAGTCTTCGAAGCACCCGAGGAAGAATGCCTCTGTTGTTGAGGATTCGGTTGTAAAGAACCAGAAGGACCACACTGAGAAGGCCTTCAGAGCGTAATATTTGGCGGCGAAGTATCGGGGCTACGAAGCGCCGGAGATCTGAAAGGACTCTACTGAGGAGACCGGTAAAGACTAGATCGTCGTTCATCACCGGAAATAGTAACCTAAATAAAGCATCAGAGAAAACGAAGACCAAAATTCGAGATATATAGAGTAATATCAATCTTCAACCAAAATCATCATCAGATCATCAAGAACCCAGAAAAATCATGCAAGACGCACCAAAAGTTGAATAAACCCAAGTTTCATGATAAATAACAGGGGCAAGTAAATATACTTTTGTATATTATGTTCTTCACCACCAAACCTAGATAAACAAAAACAACAGTAGCATGTGCCTCGAATATAAATCAACACGAAAAAACAGTTTAAGCATACCTGTGTTAATGGCGTAACCAGGAGATTGATGTTGAACAATTACCCCCAACTGAATCTTCTCAAGTACCAGAATATTGAAAGATAAAAGAAACAACAGTCCAAATCAAAAAACAGATCAAAACGCTAAAGAACTAGTGAAGTAAAGAGCTAAGAAACAAAAATGAAGAATGAAAGAAGGAAGAAGTTAATATTCTTTAGAGAATGCGAAAAGAACAGATGAAAGAATGAGAATAAAGACTTTCCTGCCATAGGTCTCTCTCATATTTATAGCAGCAATAAATGGAAGGAGGAAAAAAACTGTCGTGAAAAATTAAAGGGAAGTTATTACGAATAATGGGAAACGTGCAAAAACAAGATTTTTCTTCCAGACTTGGCCTTATACAAAAGTAAAAGAAAAATGGGAAAACTGCGTGTACCGAATTAACACAAGCCACGTGTCTTGGATATTTACACGTGGGAGTCATACAACGTCGGGGCATCAGAGATAGATGCCAAGATTGAACACCCAACGGTACATGGGATTTTGAACCGTCATCCGCCACGTGGTCGTCGAATTACGTATCTAATGGTTAGAAAGCTAAGAGATTCCTGACAAGGAGATGCCCGCGAAGTACCATATCAACTCATAGATTTCACTTTATCCAATCCCAATAAAATTTTGAATTGGACGAGCGATATGAAGAGTAGCTGACATATAAAAGACAATGGATGCTACAGCTGTCCCAGGCGCGAAGATCCATCCAACTACCATATTAAATGCTACGAACAGAGGACGCATGTCAAACTTCGTGTGGTTCGTACAAAGGTGAGTCTTCGTGGGAACTAGTACTGTTGGGGAATCATCGGGACAACACGATGATAATCTGTGGGACGGGCGCATTGACCAAGACGATGGAGGACAGCTGTAACGATAAGAGGGACCCACAAGAAGAATCTATAAATACCCCACTCCACAAAAGAAGAAGGGGTCGACCAATTTGGGAGACAAAAACATTAGGAGAGAGAAAAAGAGTAAGATATAGGTATGAGTTATGCCCATGTAATTTCATCTTTCTTCCATACTCAAAGTCACTTGACTAAACAATTGTAACCTCGATTAATCCATAGTGAAAAGTGAAAACTACAGACGAATCCATTTTTCAGATATTTTGCACTGTGAAACCCACGCCCAGAAAAACTCAGGCGCGCACCCATTTTCTGTAAGAAAATTTCTCACAAACCCATAATTTATAAAATTATGTTCGGGTCTTTTTCTTCTTCTTCTAGTATTATATTTTTCTCTTCTCTTTTTTATCTCGTTTTCTACTGCTCTCCTTGTATCTCTTTCGACCTTGATCCGGTTTCATCAGAAGCTCTACCGGGTTAACCAAAAACATTCATATGAATATGAGAGGATGCGATTCGGTTTCAGCACCAAGCAATTCTAAGAAGATGATGATTCTAAATTCGTTTTAGCCAAAAACCATTCTAGATGATGATGATGATGATGACCCTGATACATATCATTGGCGTTCTTTTTTAAGCAGTCATTGTCCCAGGTAATCTCGTATTTCATATTCCAACTCCAATTTTAATTTTAATTTGTTTTAGAGTTTAGGGTTTACTCAAATCGTGATTCCTTTTTTATTTTGCAATTAGGTTCCGTCTCTCAGATCACAACCAAGTAATTTTGGGGAAATTTACTTACTTGAACTGGTTTCCAGGTAATCTCGTATTCCAATTTCAATTCCTTACCTTTTTTTTCTTCAAATTTTATTATATGCTTTTGTATCATTTTTTGATGCTATTTGTTTGTAAATAAATTACGGTATTAACGTAGTATCTAATGCTCACTGAGGATAATGTTCTTCTTTTTAGATATTTGGTTTTGCTTTTCCTAATTCTGATTTCATTGTGGGCAGTTACTGCAGGTCTGCGGGTGTGTCTGAGAAGAAGAAATGATGAAACAGAGCATCATTAGATTTGTTTTTACATTTTCAATGTCAACTTCATGAGTGCAGGTTAAACTTCAGAGTTAAGATGTAACAGTTTTCTTATCTTTGGTTTGACATGCGACAAGTAGTATATTTTGGTTGTAGACATTTTTGAAAATCTTCATTCCTTTGAAGTGGAGGAATTGACTGTTGATGGGAGATCAGTTGAGCTGGTGATTTTTTGGTTGTACGAGTGTTTCAGGCATAGGCTATGTATGGATTGGTGAGGATTTTGTGTTAGAAATGTGTTCTGGTGGAGTTGAGATAACAAATTGAGTTGAGGATGAACTGCAAAGGATAGTTGAAAGCTGTGAGGAAACGAAGCAGCAGCTTAGGAGAATAGTTGAACTGAAATTTAGTCAAGTTATATGGGTCTGAAATAGGTTAAATTGCTAGGAAAGAGATTGTGGAGTTTAAGTATAATTTAGAATGATGTGTGAATGGGTTAGAGTCGGTCTGTTTGTTTAGGTGGAGCCTAGATGCAGGTGTGTTAGAACTGGAAGTACAGGTGAAAATGCTTGTTATGAAATGAGGAAGTGGTCAACATGAACAGTTCTTGAGACGTAAACGGCATGAAGAAGATTTGATGTGACCATAATTTATGCAGTCAGTGGTGGTGATGCTGTTATGACTGCATAACCTGTCATGTAGTTCAAAAAATATAGGCATAACTTTGTTATGCAGAGGAATAATTTGTTATGCAGTGGAGAAAATGGTTGCATTATTCGTTATGCATCTGCAGAATGTGTTATGCATCTTTTTTGGTGTCTGCATAATGGTTATGTATCAAGTTTTCGAAAAAAATTCCTAAAATGATGATCTCCTCCGATTTTTTCGTGAAAAACAAAAATTTGATATTCTTGTTTGTACTCGTTGCGTAGCTCTCTTAAAAATATTTTCAACGATATAAAATTTATAAAATTCCAAGCCGCGGATTTAGATATGTTATATCCAAGTTGCGTCACGAATTATACCCCTGATGCATAACCCGTCATGCGGATGTATAATCTGTCATGCAGACATTTTGAATAGGGAAAAAAACGGTTTAGTCCAAAACCGGCTAAAAAGAAACGCTCTAGTCCATACCTGTTTGACTAGGTGCATTTTAATCCAATAATTGTACAAAGACGCTGTTATCTTTCGCACGCGTTTAATAACCCACACGTGCAACGAATAGAAACAGTTTAGTAACTGACACCTTAAACGTGGTTGCGACACGTCGACTTAGAGAAACTGAATTTTTGGATTAAAGAAACTGCGGCGTAACGGACAAAACAATTAATCCATATTTCTTTTGCAGACTAAAAAGCAGAAAAAAAATCAAAAGATCAAAACCAAAACCCATTTTGAAGACGAACCCTAAAAATCTCTTCTAATCATCAAACATTTAATCAAAACCAACACCAAATCTTACTTATCAAAAACCTAGATGATTTCAGTAACAACATGGTGAAAGGAAAAGGAAAACGATTAGCTTCAAAGATAATACCACCACCAACAGTGTGTGTAGATTCAACATCAGTTGCGGTAGAAGAAGTGCAACAATCAACATCACCAAGAACGAGATCAAAGTCAGCACTAGATTCAACATCAATTTCATCCCAAACTCCATCAGTTGCAGTAGAAGAGATTCAAAATAAAAAATCTAAGAGGGCATTAGAAGTTTCAACATCAATTTCAGTACCAGAAACTTCAAAAACATCACCAGCTAAGAAGAAATCAAAGCCTTCAAAAACTTCAACATCAATTTCAGTACCAGAAACTTCAAAAACATCACCAGCTAAGAAGAAATCTGTCAAAACAGGCAAAGGTAACAATCAATCTCAACATCTATTTATTTTTGAGATTTGTTCTGGGTGAGTACAGATCCGTACACCACCACCCTGCTGTTGCAGAATTTGATTTTCAGTCATGTATGTTTTTAAGCATTTTTTATGAGGTTTGTTGTTGTTCTGTACATATTTGTACACCACCACCCTACTGTTGCAGGATTTGATTTTCAGTTATGTATGTTTTGAACCATTTTATCCCATATCTTGTGGTACCAGTGTACCTATCAGTGCACCCTCATGCTAATTCCCCTATATTTGGCCTGTTATGTGTGTTTTGAACCGTTTTATCCCATCTCTTGTGGCACCAGTGTACACATCAGTGCACCCTCATGCTATTTCCCCTATATTTGGCATGTTGTGTGTGTTTTGAACTGTTTTATCCCATATCTTGTGGCACCATTGTACACATCAGTGCACCCTCATGCTATTTCGCCTATATTTGGCATGTTGTGTGTGTTTTGAACCGTTTTATCCCATCTCTTGTGGTACCAGTGTACATATCAGTGCACCCTCATGCTATTTCGCCTATATTTGGCATGTTGTGTGTGTTTTGAACCGTTTTATCCCATATCTTGTGGCACTAGTGTACACATCAGTGCACCCTCATGCTATTTCGCCTATATTTGGCCTGTTGTGTGTGTTTTGAACCATTTTATCCCATCTCTTGTGGCACCAGTGTACATATCAGTGCACCCTCATGCTATTTCACGTTTATTTGGCATGTTGTGTGCGTTTTGAATTGTTTTATCCCATCTCTTGTGGTACTAGTGTACATATCACTGCACCCTCATGCTATTTCGCCTATATTTGGCATGTTGTGTGTGTTTTGAACCATTTTATCCCATATCTTGTGGTACCAGTGTACATATCAGTGCACCCTCATGTTATTTCGCATATATTTTGTCCTTTTGTATGTGTTTTGAAGCTATTGTCCCGTCACTTGTGGTACCAGTGTATACATCTTTGCACCCACATGTTATTTCACCTATATTTGGATTGTTGTGTGTGTTTTGAAACTGTTATCCCATCACTTGTGGTACCAGTGTACACATCTTTGCACCAGCATGTTATTTCACGTTTATTTGGCCTGTTGTGTACACCAATATTGATTTATGGCATGTTGTGTGTCAATAAATGTTATTTAGTTAGTTCTCTGTAAGAGTGTACACATCTATACACATGTATGATATGGTCCTATTTGTTATACAATGATATGATTATTTTGTACTTTTGAGTATAATGTATGTATTATTCTTCTTGGTTGATTTTCGTAGATACAAACAAACAATATAGGTCAAGTTTCTTTATGAGTATAAGGAATCAACCCGGACTGCCTCCTATACAATTGTTACTTTATGAAACGATGTCTGAAGAAAAGAAAGACTATTGAAAGAGATCAGCAAAAGGCCGAAGACATCTGTCAACAAATGAGATCAAAACTGATGGAAAAGATGCTGAAAAAAGTAGGATGTTATGAGAAAATATGGGATGTTTCAAAGGAAGAACAACACAAGGAGTGGCGCATGAGTAAAGGAATGCAACCATTAAATAGGCAGAGGAGTTTTTAAGCTTCATATACAAGATCACTTTCTGAATTGCTTCTAAACATTTTTTATCTCCAAACAACTTTTTAAATTTCTGTTTTCAACTTTCAGTTTAACACTTATCACTACTATGAAGACCTTGAATTAATCTTTTTATTAGTTTCAATATTGATGTTTTGAAAGTAGACTTGTGTCAGCACTAAGGTGTATGTGACAGGTTATGAAATATCAAGGTGTACATGATTGTGCACAGTTACCGACAGAGCATAAAATTATCACAAATCATGGTACAGGAAGGTGTACATAATGGTACACATGTACTTACATTTTTTATACTTATCCAGGCCTGCAGAACAGAAAAAACATAAAATTGAAACACTGAACATAGAACTGAACAAGCATTACCAAAACTAATTAAACTAATTACACATACACTGAAAACATGGAAAATATTACTAAAAAAAATAAACTAGTATCATCCATTGTCAGCAAGGTGTACATAATGGTACACATGAAAAAGACAGGTAAGAAAAACTGAAGTGCGCAGGAAGGTGTACATAATGGTACACATGTCCTGACACTAATTATCCACCTAGAAAATTAAAAAAAATACATTATTTTTGTACCAAAAATAAAAACCAAATACATAGAATCTTTTGAACAAATCAAACAAAGGGGCAGGTAGCTCTGTTATGGTGACCAAGGGTGAAGCACTTTGTGCACATCATAGGCCTCTTTTGCTTCTCCCAAGAATTCTTGATACGTTGTGTTCTCCGTCTACCAGGTGGAGGAACATGAAAAGGAGAAATAACCCTATCAATAGGATCATAAGTCTGCGGCTTGCCATAATTGGGGATCGGCAAGATGATCTCCTGGTATGTCAACTTGTACCATTCAGTGGTGAAGTTTCGCTCGACAAATGAATAGATGACCTCCCTCGTAGCTTGAGTGGCAGCACAAGCATGTGCACAAGGAAAACCATTAACTCGCCACTTGTGACACGTACAAGTTTTCTGCAATAGATCTATAGAATGAGAACGGGGAGACACAAATTCATACAATCTTTCCATGGACACGGTAACATTCCAAGTACGACCAATGTCAATGTTTTCCTTTAGTAAAGCCTCATATATGGGAGTGAGCCTAGTGTTGAAATTTTCTAGACCTTCTATCCTTCTCTCAAAATTCTTCCTCGTAACCTTCAAACTAAAACAATAAAAACACAAAACATAAAATCAAAAAAATGATCTAGAAGGAATACGAATAAAACTTGTGTACACATTAAGGAAATCCATGTGTACAACAATGTACACACAGTTGCAGAATCACATATAAACATATGTGTACTAGTCTGTACACATCAAGCAAAACCAAAAAGGGAAGATGTACACATCATAAAAAAAAATGAATGAAACACTAAACATCAAACTCACCGTATCGCATCGAGAAGAGCAAAAACAGGCAACTCTTTGAATTCAAGAATCCAGTTGTTGAAGGAATCGGAAATAATTGAAGAGTGAGCACTATATCTGCATACAGGGAAAAATGCATTTTCTCATTTCTCCTTTGGAATAGTCCTGATATAATTAGCAACATGTCCACATCCAATTGCATGCATGCCCCTCAAAGCTTCTTCAAAGTTAGATGTTGTCAGATATCAAATGCTTGACTAACTTGGTTGTCACAGCAGGACTCTTCAACCTCAATCCAACGCCACAGCTACAAAAAAAAAAGCTGGGATAAGTAATGTGCACCACAATGTACACCTAATAAGATATATCAAAACCAACACCACGTATGCAAAAAAAAAAAGACACAGACCAAGCAAGAATATGTAATTTACACAACAATGTGCACCTAGAACAAGTTTACATATATAAGTGTTTGCTTTAAGGTGCACAAGAGCCTACAAAAAGTAATTTGAACCACAATGTACACCTAAAAAAAGTCTACATATATAAGGTGCACAACTATATCCACCACTATGGACATACATATAAAAAGCCTAAAAAATAAGCAATGTGGATCACAAAAACAACAATTAGTAATATGGACTAATATAAACACCACTAACCTGTGAATAACATTAGAATCTTTCAGCATGAATCGAGAAATATCACCATTCACAGGCCCAAAGTGAATCCTCCAACTACAACCATCTTCTTGGAACTTTACAGTAAAACGAGTCTTGTCATTTTTAAGAATAATAGTCTTGTAACCAGTAGCCATCTTGTACTTATCAAGAGCAATTCTAACTGCTTTAACACCACCCATAAATTCTTTGCCAACTTTGTCAAAAACATAAGTCCATTCATCACAAATCAGAGACTTGCCCTTGTCTGCATCATGATCTATCACCCTTACAAGCTTTTACGAATTTCAGTTGTCAAACCAGAACTAGTGCCACAAACAGACTTAGAAGAAGAAGCATGATTCTGAATCACGTCAATATTCATATAGAAATCTTCATTCTTAATAAAAATAATAAGAGAAATTAAACCTTGCAGTTGTATATCACCTTGTACAAAAATTAATTGATCATTATCCATATAGATGAAACCTATACTACCAGGAGACAAAGACCTCCAATGCTTGCATGAAAAATGCTTCAATTTATTTACGGTTGTCGAAGTGTTAACACGAAAAGCAGCAGAATGATCACCATAATTCAAAATAGCATGAATAAACTTCTCAGACATATTTGATACAGAAATAATAATGAACATTTGAAGCTTCAAAACACAATTTCAGATTTGAATAACTTAAAACTTAAACAGTGTACAAGAAAGTACACATCTAATCAAAGCCAAAAATCAAATAACAGTAAACCTAAATCAAATCCTCCATGTATTTATCGAATATATAAGCTTCAAAATCTTATGAGAACTTATAATTGAATAAATCAGAAGCCTACGATCTAATATCAGTTCCAATAAACAGTGTACAGGAAAGTACACATCTAATCAAAGCCATAAATCAAATAACAGTAAACTTTAATCAAATCCTCCATGTATTAATCGAATATATAAGCTTCAGAATCTTATGAGAACTTATAATTGAATAAATCAGAACCTACAATCTAATATCAGTTCGATTTCATATCATGTAGCATAACAACAAACTCAAAAAACAGTAATCAAAATCGTTTAACGAAAATTAACAGCTAAAATATAACAAAATTCAAATCAAGAACATACAAACAAACAAATGAGATGTAATCATATCATCAATCTCATGAAAAAAAAAATATATCAGAAAAAAATTCGACGATGAAGCAAAAGAAAACTAACCTGAAGTTTGAACAATCAAATCCAAAACCTAACCTCTATGAATCTATTAAATCACCTCTGAAATCCAAATTTGGATCGATCTATCTATGTATCGAACCTCTATGAATCTGTTATTCACCTCTGAAAATTATATCTGGATAGATCGATTTCAAAACAATTCCACGGTAACCTGAAGTAGAATTAAGTTGAAGAAACTAATAAATACAACAAATCCTCTCTGAAACTGTTAAATCGCCTCCAAAATTCATCTCAAACCTGCTCCCTGTTTTGAATTATGTTGACATCCAAAATAATCGATTTACAAACCACGTTTTATTTATATAGAATTGGTTTAAGGGTATTAGTGGAATTTTGAAAGTACAGAAAATCGGGTCTCAACTCGATTTTGGACTAACTCGTCCATGTTTGGACTAAATTGTTTGGGGAGGGGATTATTTGGACTAGATAGTACTAGGCCTCATATGGGTGGACTAAAGCGTCCAAAGCCCACTAACTTTGGGACTAAACGTCAATTTCTACTTTTTAATAATTTCATATAATTATGGGTGTCACGAAACTAAAAATTAATTGTGGGCCTGACAATGAGAATATTAATTTTTTTTGGCATGCACCTAATTTTTCCAAGTGAAAACCTTTATCACCCGTGGACGTAGGCCCTAAAGCTGAACCACGTAAATCTGTGTTTCCTTTATTTTCCATATTTGCATTCTACATCTTTATCCGTGTTACTTAAATTTTATCTCATACTATCATCATGTTTATTTTAAGTTATATTCACATACCGACGATGAGCTTTGATGTTTAGCGTCATCTTCTTTATTTAGCTATCTGTGTATCCATTGATTTCGATTATTACGTTTTGCATTTACTTCTTGCATTCTACATCTTTATCCGTGTTACTTAGATTCTATCTCGTACTATCATCATGTTTATTTTAAGTTATAGTGAGATGTCGACGATGAGCTTTGATGTTCAGTGTCATCTTCTTTATTTAGCTTTTTTTTTTAAAAGTTCACCACTTCATTAAGATAAGAAACTTGAGGTTACATTTCTAGGATATTTTGTTCCAATCCTGTCATTAAATACAATTTCTTGGATGAAGGATGGGCATGTGAATTCCCAGCTATTAGTTGTTGTCGCAGTTGTGTTGTTGGTTTGGTTTGTGACCGCCTTATTTTCTAATCCATCGGCTGCTTGGTTCGCCTCTCTCTAGGTGTGTGTGATTTTGTAGCTTGGTATATCACTTAGGAGCGAGTTGATTTCTGCCAGCATGTTGTTTAGGTACCATGGTATTGGTTCCTTTTTTTTGGATTAGACTGAGAAGTGCTTGCGAGTCAATTTCGAACCAGATTTTCTGCCATTATTGTTGAGTAGCCATTCTTGCCGCAAGTAGTAATCCCCATGTTTCCGCCTGAATTGAAGTGGTTATCCCCAGTGGTGCTTCCATTGCCTTCAGTATATTCCCTTCATTATCTCTGCATATGATCCATGCTCCTGCCGGTCCCGGGTTTCCTTTGGATGCGCCATCTGTATTTACCTTGATCCAATTTATTTCCGGTGGAGTCCATCCTATGTAGATTGTTGAAGTAGTCGTTCTCTTCCTTTGTATTCTTGAAATTTTTGGTCCATTAGCCATGATTGGATCCATATATTCCTGTGCTTGTTGATACTCTTCATACATTACCGTTATGATATTGAATATTTTCCTTAGATGTTTTCGTTTCCTTTTGTATACTAATTCATTCCTGGCCAGCCATATGTGCCACACCGTGAAACTGAGTGACACTTGTTTTTGTTCTGAATATGCTATGTGGAGTACGTCATGAATGTTGGTTGGACATCTGTGGTTATTGGAGCTTGATGGCCTTTGTTGTTGTTGATGTTGTGATCCTGCTTGTTGGTGTTGTCGTTGATGAGTATTGTTTTTCTCCGGAATACCTGCTAGATATTTATTATTAGATGCCAAACTTCTTTTGAGTTATTACATTCGAACAATATATGTTGTGTTGATTCTTCCTCATTGTTGCAGTTTGGACATGTATTTGATGCCGTGATGTTGAGTCGGTGAAGTCGTTGGAATGTTGGTAATCCATGGTGTGTGACCTTCCACAAGAAAAGTCTTATTTTTGGTGGACATTTTAGTTTTCAAATTGAGTTGGAGTCCACAGGGTGCTGGGTTGATGCTTGGTTTGTTGGGGGATTGGTTGTTTGGTAGATGAGTTTGCTATAACCAGTTTTGGATGTGTAATTGCCTGTTTTTGAGTGTGGCCATACTAGGTGGTCGGCTTTTGGTTTTTTTGGGAGGTGAATACTGATGATATTTTGTGCTATGGGTGGGGGGAAGGTTGAGAAAAGGAGGTTGTGGTTCCATGTATTTGATGAAGGTTCAATGAAGTAGCTAATTGGTGTATTGAGTGGGATGTTGATGGGTAGGTTTTGAAGTGATAAAGGTTGTGAATTTAGAATCGAGTTTTGGCTTATCATTATGTTTTTGCCATCTTATACCTGTGAGAAAACTAAACCCTGCAAAAAAGTAGAAGTGTTAGCTAAGCTTTTCCAAAGGGGACTGGCCGATGATTGAGGCTTTGGGAATGGTAGTGATTTAGAATTGGTTTTGAAGTATTTTGGAGTGCAGATTGAGGTCCACACTAATTCTTTTGACTGTTCTAACTGCCACACTCGTTTCATCAGCAATGCTTGGTTATGTTCTTTGCTTTTCCTGATACCAAGACCTCCCTGTGATAATCGTTTTGTCACTGTTTCCCAACCAATTGGGTGCATCTTTCTTGTTTTACTATCGTGGCCCCATAGAAAGTTCCTAGTGATTATGTCTATCTTGTTGTGCACCGTAGTTGGTAGTTGTTGATCTTGCATGACATGGTTCACAGTTGGGGTCAACGATGTTTTTGTCAGAACTAGCCTTCCCGCTTGATTGACACACTTGGTTATCCATCATTTTTCCTTTCTTTCCAACCTGTTTAGAAGTTCAGTAAATAGATTTGAGTAGTTCGTACCATTCTTGAACTTGATGCCTAGGTACGTCGGTGGGGTTGTTGTTGTGTTGATGTTGAAACAGGGCTTGAGTTGTTGAACCAAAGCCGGATGTAATTTAGGGTGGTGGATGATAGAACATTTTTCCTTACTAATTGCTTGTCCAGCCGAAGTGGAGTACCGTTGGAGGAGTCGTTGTAAGGTTTCACAGGACTTCACATCAGCCGAACATGTGATTAATAGGTCATCTGCGTACATCAGGTGCAGTATTGGTGGTGAATTCCTTGCAATTTTTAGACATTTTAATGCTCCAGTTTGTTCTAACATACCCAAATTAGTGGAGAGTACTTCAGCGCAGAGGATGAAAATGTATGGTGAAAGTGGATCCCCTTGGCGTAGTCCTCTCTTTG
Source organism: Papaver somniferum (assembly GCF_003573695.1). NCBI lineage: Eukaryota > Viridiplantae > Streptophyta > Magnoliopsida > Ranunculales > Papaveraceae > Papaver > Papaver somniferum. The sequence continues at coordinate 186,792,249 of NC_039359.1, read as the reverse complement.
GCTGGATGAGACCTTGTGCAGAGCCATTGAGATTGATAGAGTATGAAACGGATGTAATGCATTCCATGATGTATTGTATGAAGATTGGGGGGAATTCCATTTTTTACAGAGTGAGACGGATGAAGCCCCAATCAAGGTTATCATACACTTTCTGTATATCAAGTTTCATAGCAATTTTTGGGTTTTTTGATGGTGTGGTGGTTCTGATTGTATGGAATAGTTCTGTTGCAATGGCAATATTATCATGGATTACTCTGTTAGGTACAAAGGCACTATGGAATGGGCTGACTATGAATTGTAATAGAGGTCTTAAACGATTAACAAGGATTTTGGCTATAACTTTGTAGGTCACATTACATAGCCCAATTGGTCGAAAATGATTTGGTTTGGTGGGGTTTTGGATTTTTTGGGATTAAAGTGATGTTTGTGTGGTTAAAAGGTTGTTCAATCTGGGATTTTTCAAAGAAATGTTGTACCATGCCTATCACTTGTTGTTTGATTGAAGGCCAGAAGTAGGTGTAAAACTTACTAGTGAACCCGTCCGGCCCAGGAGCTTTGTTGGTTCCAATCGAGAAGACGGCTTTGTCAATTTCCTCTTCCGTGACTGGCTGAATCAAGCCTCTGCATTAGTTTGTAGTAAGCCTATTGGAGATACAGTCGAACAGATTTTGATCAATGAGTGTAGTTGGAGCTACATATTGATTTGTGAAGAATTGTTGTATCACTCTCAAGATGGCTTGTGGCTGCGTATGCCATCTTCCCTGGTCATCTTGAATATGCGAAATATGGTTAATTCTCCTGTGAATTGTTGCTTTTGTATGGAAGAATGTGGTATTCGCGTCTCCTTCTTGTAGCCATTGTATTCTTGATCGTTGTTTCCAGTATAGTTCGTTGCAGTTTACTAGCATCAAATGTGTATGCCTGTAGTCTTTTTCTTTTTGTAGCCAATCTTGCAGTGTTGGTCCTGTTAAGGTTGCACACATATGTTGGGCCTGTTTGATGATGTGTTCCATTGTAGAGATCATTGATGGAAGGTATCCAAATGTGGCCTTGCTCCATTTTTGTAAGGCATTGGTTGTATTTCGCATTTTTTTCAGCAGGTCGATGGGTGGTGAAGGTGAGAGAGATTGGTTCCAAGCTTCCAGCACCACTTCTTTCATTTGGGGGTGAATAAACCATAGGTGTTCCATTATGAAATTTGTTGTTGGCATCCGTCTGATGAAATTTTCTACGAGCAGAAGGGGTGCATGATCAGAGGCTATTCTGGGTAGATGTTTGATGGTCATGTTGGGGTGTAAAGATAGCCAAGCTTGGTTGCTCAGTCCACGGTCCAATCTTTCCATGATAATGTTTTCCCCCATTTGTTTGTTGGTCCAAGAATATGTGTCTCTCTTAAAGCCTAAATCTATGAGCCCATTTGTGTCAATCATCTCTTTGAAATCTTTTGCTTGGTTGCTGTGGACAGGACGTCCTCCCATTTTTCAGATTGGTTGAGAACCTCATTGAAATCTCCCATCAACAGCCATGGAAGGTTATGTTGAGGAATTATTGAGTTGAATTCTTGCCAAAGGTTCCATCTTGCTCGAGGTTGTGGAGGTCCATAAATGCCAGTGAATATCCATGGTTGAGAGTTTGAAACAGGTTCAACATAGACATGAACAAAACTTTGATTAGCAAGTAAAACCGTAATGTTAACTGTGGAGTTCCACAAAAGCCCTAGCCCTCCTTTATGACCATTACAAGGTACATCAAAACAATTATCATATCCTAGAGAAGTTTTCAAAAAAGGAATATGATTTTCAGATGATAACGTTTCAGATAAAAACATAATAGAAGGTCTATAATTACGTGTGTACTCACACAATTTCTGGATTGTCAGGGTGTTGTGGGCACCTTGAAAATTCCAAGCCAAGTAATTCATAATGAAGGCGAGTGTTGGCCTTGGACAACAGCTTGATGAGGAGTATCACCGGTAATGCCATCAGTCTCCTCTTCAAGAGATAGATGCCAAGCCGCTGTGGTTGAGGTGCTCTTGGTAGTTGTACTGGTTATATGAGGCTTTGTATCTTTTGGATTTTGTTGTTGTTGCTGTGTCCCCTCAGTAGGTTGAGAGGTGCGCCCAATATAGATGGAAGATCTTGGTTTTCTTGTCCTTACCGCTGGTACTTCATGAGTTGGTTGTGACGTTCTACTCGATCATGTCCTCAGTTCTGATAAGGATATGAACTTTTGTCGTTTTGATGGCGGTGCAGGAGATCCAAACGCAGGAGTTGGTGGAATGAGTAGGTGTTTTGGTAAACTTTTCCTCACCCTTCTTTCTTTGCGTTTGTATGTCTTCACAGGTGTACCTACTGTTGGTGCAGGATTTTGAACAGTAGCTTGCACAGCTGGGGATGCAGTTGTGGTTTCTATCTCTTCCATGTAGCTATGGGTCATTTTAACATGAGGGTTACCATTCACAGCTGTGATTTGCAGGTTCACAATGGCCACCTTCTTCTGCAAAAAGTTCATCAATAATTGAGAGAAAATGAGCGAAAAATAAGTGGAGAGAGGGAATAATTGGATGGATGCGGGCCCTGGTGCTGGGGGAGTCACTCGTTGCAGTTCTCGGATATGAAATGGTGAAGTTGTAGTGCTTGTAGAACTCATTGGGCCTTTCCCTTTGTCAACACTCTTCTTGGTTTCTCGATTGAGCTCAGTACTAGCTTCGGCCAGCTCTGCGACCGGCATATATGCCTGGGTTGTTGTATGTGGTGCTGGCTCAACCGGTTGTTCGGAACTGGTAGGTACAGTTCGGGTTTGCGGGTTTGGGTAAACCGGCCCGCTTCCGTGGGCCCTAGCCATTGAGCTTTTATGGGGGACATTCTTTCGGCTAGTAGAATCATTGGTACTTGGTGCAGAAATAGAGATAGTTGATGGTGAAGCTTCTACATCAGAGACAGTGTCAGACTGTTGAAGTTCCTTGGATTTCGCCGGGATAACAGCAGTAGCACCTTGTTTTTGGGGAACCGGATTCCAGTTGAGTCCTTGCTGAGTCATGGTTGGGGCTAGTCTTATTGGGATCGATCTTGAAACGGTGGAGGATGGTTGTGGTAGTGGTTGTTGTGGTGTTGAAAATTGTTCTGGTAGCTGGGTTGGTATGTGTAAGAGATTGGGGAGGTGTTCATGACTTGTGGAGCATGATTGGTGGGTATAGGCTGATGTTTTTGAGGGGATATTGGATGAAGAGGATGTCAACAGATTTTTGGTTTTTGGTTGTGGGTTTTGAGGTTTCATCCTGCTGTTGAGGCGGTGATATGGAAATTTGGGGAATTGAGTATCCATCAGCGCATGGTCTGTGCTAATGAATTTTATACATTCTCTTGCTATGTGGCTGAGAAAACCACATCGATAACAAATCATGGGTAGATATTCGTAAGCCAGCTGGATCCAAGTAGATTTTTCACAGTTCAGTAGAATACCTGGGGTAAAGGGTTTTTGGAGGTCCATTTCTATTTTAGCTCTTGGTGGAAAAGAACTAAGATCAACTTCCAGTATTGTTCCGACGTTCTGTAGTAGTTGTTCAATGGAGAGCTTATCGATCCAGTACCTCGGGAGATGGAGAATCTGCAGCCAAAAAACAGCAACTAGAAAACTTTGATCAGGGTTAGCGATGAACTTTTCATAATCCTCAAACAATACCAGTTGTTCAGAAATAATCCAGGGTTTATGTTCTAAAATCTTGTTCTTATCATTTTCATGGTGCATAACCAGTTTGTAGGCCTCCGTATGAGTAATAGTTTCTAGGTGTTTAATTTGCATGGGGGTCCAGTGATTTTTCAGTTCAATCTGTAGGGTATTATACGAGAACTTTCCTGACAGGACCTTTACAGCTAAACAGTGATGATGGTGGTCTTTCATTAGATCTTGCATCCTTTCAGTGAGTTGGAAAAGGTGAGTATCTTTGTACTTTTTCTTGGATGATGAGGATTTGCTAAAAGGTGTGAGTGATGAGGGGTTTTTTGTCTGATATGGTAAAGTTTGCTGGTTTTCTTTTTAAAGATTCTATTGAGTTGGGTGGTTGATGTCTGGTTCTTTTTGGAGAGAGGATGGGGGTGAGAGAAAGGAGGTAGAGGTAGACGATGAAGAAGCTGAGAAGGTAATGTTGTTGATGGTACCGATGGGGGATATAAAAGGGTTGGGCGGTGCTACGGCTACATCATGATAGCAGGGTCTTGGAATAGTCGAAAGGTGTGGGGGGTTGTGAAGCTTTTCAGGCGTGGTGGAGTTGGATGTCGGGGGGAAAGATGGTTGAGATGGGTTTGCTGGGGCGAAGCTATTGGGTGGTTTACACGGTGACTGGAGTTCCATTGGTTGAGCAGGAATTGATTAAAAACTGGTAGGAGAAGTGGGTGATAGCAACGAAGTTTCGATTTCTTAGTAAGAGCAACAAAATCCCAGTAAATCTAGCCTAGATTTCCTCCTTACGAACATAGCAATTTGACATGAAGGATTCTAACACTCAGTGTAAAGAAAGATTCTCGGGTATTGATATGAGTAAGAACAAGATGATGTAGGTGATATGCGGATTTTTTAAAAAACTCAACTCGTGGTCAAAACTCGGCGGCCCAAGTCAAGGAGAGAAGAACTTTATCCTCTTTTTAGTTGGGGTGAATAGCTGAAAATGTGGAATAGGTAGTTGGTAATGGGGTTACAATTAAAGTTTGGATGGACAAATGGTACCTAGGTCAAGAGGAGCTGTTAATAGAACCAAGTAATCAAATCCCAAGAATAACTCATTTGTATGAGCTAATGAATTGCAATGTGGAGAAGTGGAATTGGAATATCAACAAGCTACATAAATACCTAGAGGACAGAATTGTGAGTATTGTCATGAAGATTGAGATCAAAGAGGATATGGAGGATGAAGTAGTATGTAAGCTGGAAAAGAACGGGAAGTTCACAACAAGTCACTATATGGGAAGATGGTTAGGAAAGGCCACACAGAAAACAGGGTACAAAGAAAGTTTTGGAGAAGGATATGGGATATGAACATACCTCCTAAGATAAAGACTTTTATTTGGAAGTGTGCCCACTCCATTCTACCTCTAAATGAGAAAATATGAAGGATTCTAAGTTACATAAACAAGACATGCCCCATGTGTGGGAAGCAGGAAGAAACTCTAACTCATCTCTTTATGAACTGTGATTTTTCCATTTCTGTTTTTAATGTTTTAGGGCTGAATGCTAGCATGTGGATAAATGATTATGATAACTTTCATTATTGGTTAGCAAACTGGTTCGATATCATATATAGAAATCAGGAAGGGAAACTTCAATGGCCTGAAATATTGGCTTGTATGCTATGGGAGATTTGGAAAGCAATATGTGATTTAGTGTTTAGGAAAATAAAACTAGATTATATGAGAACAGAGAACAACATAACTAGCCTAATAAGTAGAATTAGGAAGTCGATAAGAGTAAAGGAACAGGAAGAGTTTCTTCTAATAGTAAGAAGATCAAAACCTAGTAAAATAGAGTGGGCTACAATAAAGATTTCTTTGTCTTTTGTTTTAAGTAGAAATAGCCTTAATGGTGGCCTGACACTAATGGTACCTAATAATGTAGGAGGATATCTTGGAACAAGGTGCAACTACATATCAGGAATATCAAGAAAAGATGTAGAGGAGGAGGCAGCTTCTACGACGATCCAATGGTTACATCAACTCAACCATCTTGAAGTTCAGTTGGAAAGTGACAATGAGAAAGTAATGGAAGCTATAAGAAACAAGCTGATTACATCGAAAAACTTATCACAAAGGTTGCATGCAGGCAACGATACAAACAATCTATGTATTAAAGGGGTAAACTCTATAAGTATAATCCCTCTTTTGGAAAGCTTTTATCCGGTTAGATTAGCAAAAATGTGTTTAACACAACAAATCTGTAACGTTCCATATTTTATATATATTGCTACCTTATACCACTTTATACTTGCTCTTTATTTAGCTATCTGCGTATCCATTGATTTCGATTATTACGTTCTGCATTTACTGCGAATATTGATCGTGAACGCGAAGGCATCTTCCGTACTTCTGTGTTCACATTATGCGTGCTCGAAATAAAAAGAGATTTACTGAACCTCTTTTAGGAAGGTAGTGGAGCAGGCAGGGTTTGCCATTTGTTTAAGGGTACTTCTTTGGATTAATTTAAGAAGATAACCTTAATTGATTAAGGATTTGATTTGTAAAAGATCCTACAAACATGCTTCTCAGGACGACATGTTTCTTGACATTCCCCTATTATTAGTATGCTATCGCATTCTTTTTTAGGTTGTTTGTAATGTTTGATTTCTCTATTGAATGTCCACTTTTTTCCTTCCATTTTCCATTTTTTCGAACGCCTAGCGGCCCCTTCTCCAAGGATAGATATATCGGGGTTATACAACCTCTGGTACTATACCAAGTTCCAAATATGCAAACGCAAGCTTCTCATTACAGAAACGTTCAAGCTGAAATGATATTGGAAACCATTTCGTTTTCTCTATTCTCTTTTTTGCCCCTTAAAAAAGACCACCATAATCGGAATGATTTTGATGATGGAGGGCCAAATGAAACGAGAATCGAAATGTGTATTCATTTTCATAAATTCCTTTTTATTCATTACACAAACAAAAGCAAAAGTATAGAAAAGAGAGCAAGACATAACATACACATGCACCACTCACAAACTCAATCTACTGCTATAATGGCTTGCCTCTAAATTTGAAGTGGGTGGAGAAGGGAATCAAAGCAGCAGCGGGCACTTTATTTGAAGTCAGGGAAGCCCCACCACTGCACGCACTAAAACCCTTGACTTACTTGGGGAAACGAGAGGAGCGTAGTGTTGTTCCTTCTTTTCTTTTCAAAACAAAGATAAAAAAGAGATTCAATACAAAAGTTTGTTTTTAAACATCCAAAACCATAACCATACAGGACTAGCCCTCCCATCACATATGTATAATGCGTTCGATTTGATTATGTAATAATCTTGAAAAGTGAATATATACACGAAACAAAAGCAACCCATACTCCCTAGTCCCGCCCTCCCTCTCTTCTCTCTCTCTCGAAACAGGTCATGATCGATATGCCATGATAGTTCATCATCACTACTTATATCTCATGAGATTGTATATATCATGTATCACTCTCTGTAGTTGTAACCACCTCATTATCACCATGTACTTGCTCTCGGATAGCGATATGATGGAATTTGATCATGAGTTACCTACAAATTCATCTCATTTCTAACCCGTGCATGATGATGACCATGTCATACAATTTATAGCCTGCTCCGTAATCATGACTAAGTTTTTATTGCCGCCCCCACAATTTGAATTAACAAAGCACGATTCTCCCCCATCCACGAGCGAACGGAAGACCGGAACAATGCTAAATTGTTTTAGCGCCCGTGCCTAGATACTTTGCCGGGAAAAGTATGGTTGGTGTTCCTTAACTTTTAAGGGTTTAAAATTTGAAGTATGAAACAGAAAAAAATAATATATATATATATATACTAGGTATCATCCCGGTCTATGACCGAGGCTCAACCTCTACTAAAAACGGGATTAGCGGGGCTTACCACCATTTATTTCTTCAAGGTTTTAATAGCGGAAAATCCGTTGAAAGTTCCAGATATATATATACAAAGTTCGGTGAAGTTCATTCTAGCTTTTAAGATTTGATTCCGAGTATGGTATGACATTTTAATTTCGACGGTAATTTGTTCTATGGCCCAGCTATTCATCTTTTGAGTTTCTTTATGACTCTGTTAGAACCTTTTCGCCCCTCAGTGCCTAAGTGCTTATTCACGGATGCATATCTCGGAACCTTGTTAAATATCAAGCTGCCTAGTTTGATATGCACAAAATGCAAATTTTATAACACATCACAGAAATCAGATAGGTGACGATAGCAATCCAGCAAACAAACTAAATTAAAACAAACAAACTACACTTTGACTCAAAAGGATATGCTAATCATAGCTCCCAGTTTTAGTATGTTAGCATCTTACCATGTAAGAAAACTTACAACTGCTATCCTTCCCAAAATCAAAAATGGGTATAAATCTTATTGGCTCACCCAAGTATGATGGCTATAATTGTTCCCTTAAAACAGAAAATGCAATTTGTTGACTCACATCCAATGCAAAACAGCAATAAAGGAATGGGTGTCTTGAAAGTAAAACTATTTAGGTTCGATATCTTTTCTGTTTCAATTGAAATTTGGCAGTAAAAGTATAATGCTATTCATGCATGATCAAGCTACATTAGAGAAACAAAGGGTGTTCGTAACTTCTTCTATGGAGTCAAACAGAATGAAAAGCAATTGACATAGTTTTAGCTCTAAAATGACAACAATAAATGGTGTCTACGAATAATTATAGAAGCAGTATAGTACGAATAATTATTGTCTACCTACTGAGAAACAATGCTTTGAAAAGGCGGACAGACATAGTATTTCTTTTTGTGTCTGCGGAACCAATTGTGAGTTTATGTCACCCATAATGAAATCATGGTCAAATTTAGCAACCACATTAATCTTAGATCAAGCGTTAAACCTATACCCCTTGCAAACTTCTCCCAACAAATCTTTAGATAGATCCAAATTAATGAAAGCTTGTTTTAGCTTCCAAAGCATAGAAAGTATGAATGTATTCAAAGGCTAATTAATATCTGAACATTGGCACCAATGGCAATGTTGGGTTTTTGTCGCAGGAGTTAGCCTCAGCTTTCGTCTCCTCTTGAATGCTAATTATCCAGCTAGCATTATTGCTAATTAACACAAAATAAGCTAAGCCCAAAAAAATTGTTGAAACCTGCCGGCCCAAGCTGAAGGATGAACCCTAATGCTATTAATTTAAGCAATCAATTAGTTTAAGACGGAAATTAGCTGTAGACGGGTGATGGCAGAGGTTAGTGTTATTATTTTAAGCAATCAGTTAGTTTAGTTAGTTTAAGACGGAAGTTACCTGTTGATGGGACACGTCCTTTTTGTTAGCTTGGTCCGTGACACAGTATAATCAATGTCGTCCAAAATAATAAAGACACCAAAAAATCAACGACCATCTTTGACTTAGAGTCAAATCCCCAACAATCAATCGAGACCGTAGGATGACCGAAATTAATGGTCCTAATTGATCCATAGACAGACAACATTCTTCCTTATATAATATATATATATATATTCAATTATCAAAAAAAGTAGCTAGCTCAGCTGGTCATCCCTGTTTCTTAAAGGTTTGGTCCGTTTCATGAGGCCCCATAATTGAGTCCCCGATGGCGTGATATTGTGCAATTAAAGTTTAAACCTGGAAGATGGAGTTACCTTGCCCCATTACGACATAATCAACCCCCTATCTTTTTCTGCTTTCTTGGCTGGTTTCTCATGAGGCTCATTCTCGCTGGTAGGTTAGCGCGATAACCTGTTCAACTACTGTAGTAGTACGTTGTTGGAGCTTAGCTTGTTAGGCTTTCAACTCACTAGTAGGCTAGCACGACAACCTGTTCAACTAATGTAGTAGCATGTTGTGGAAGCTTAGCTTGTTACTTAGGCTTTCAGCAAACAATAAAATTAATTAAAGTAATAAATAATAAAATCTAACATAAACATAATTTATTTAGCTCTAAAATTGGCATTGGAATAAAAGATTTTCCTCAAGCCTCGTGAATACACCATATTAAAAAAACAACCGTGTAAAACCTCTTTTTGTCTTTGGGATTCGTTTCTTGATCCCAAATTCCTTTGTGATCTTTAGTATTTCTTTCTTCCACATATAATTTTTCTTCCATGAAAACACTCTGTTGCACTGTATATGTTATGTGTAATCCGTCTATGCCGGTTGTTGATGCCTAAAAATTATTAACCTTTAGTGGGGCTAGAGAGCTCCTAAAGGGGAGGTAATTAAGACCAACATAAAATATGGAGATTAAGGTCCAAACCCTTTAGAAAGTGTCCATAAGACAGAAAGGACAAGGGAGGAATTAATAGAAAATGAGAAGGTTGTACTAGAAAAAGGAGTGACATTAGTAGTAATTAAGGAGGTTTAGGGACAATGTGGCATGATGTCATAAAAGGAATGGCTTATGGGAAAGTCTATATAAGGAGGTGCATAGTACAATGGAAAACAAGTTCTCTCTCATATGATTCCTAGAAAGTGTGTCATTAGGTGTGACTAGGACAGATATAACCAATATCATATTCACCCCTCAACACCGGTCATTTTTACATTATTGATTACAATCTCTGCCAACACATTGTCATAGATGCAACCTGTCCCAACTACAAATACAAAAAGAACAAAATCTTCATGATTAAGATCTATGAATCATGTTCTTTTAGGTTCGATTTGCAGTACCCTTTTCTATGTAAAGCAAACTGATGTAGAAAAATTGAGATAACAATTCATAAATGGTATCAAATTTGGAATCCTAAAAGCTTGGTTTGTTGTCGAATATTGATCCTGTGATCCATAAAAAAAAATTAAAAAAAAATCGAGAGATAACCTACCTATGGAAGACTGAATGCAAATAGATAAAAATAAAAGAATATAATTTTTGCAAATTCATCAAAACAACATAAAATTTCTCAATAACGTTTTCTAGTTGCGCGGAATAAAGAAAAATATAAATGGGAAAACAATAATGGCTATAATAAAGGAAAGAGAAAATATTAGAGAAAACCTTTATTGTTACTATGTTCCAATTGCAAACCTGGTTGAATACATCGTACACATATGTATGTTTTAGCCTACTCAAATAACGCCATGTGTGGGAGTCGAACCTGTTAGAGCATAGCTCGGTTGAACCCACCAAGCGTTGGTATGTCAAGTTCGGTTGTCATATTTTAGTGAATCAAAACTCATTTAAAGAGTATCTTGATTATTTAATAGAGTCAACTTCGTATAGGTTAGCTAGAAAGTTACTAGGATATGAGACTTACAAGCATTACGTGAAGACTTGAAAAATGTGAAGATGCAAAGAGCTACAACGACGACATCATCCTTCCACTTGAGGTTAGTAATATTTGAATTGAACTGTTTCATTCCTAACATATCTTTCAAGTCCTGCATATTGAAAACATAACTGCGAAGATGTGAATGATTATACTCTAGTTAGACATAGTATTAAGGAATTACAATATGAAGTATAACGTCTATCTTTTGAACTTCGTATATAAGACATCGACATAATCCTATGAATGCTATTGTGATTATGTGTATGGGTATGGGTGAAGATTTTGTCCTAGGAAACAATGTTTTACATTCGTTTAAAGGAAGTATAATTCATAAACTTCTTTTATGATTCGAAACGGAAATCACTAGGCTTATTGGTATTGTTATTCATTGCAAATCTTTGGATTACCAATATGTGTGTTTAGTATAACCGCCCATAACTTGTTTATGTATCTTGGTAAAACTATTCAAAAGGCCTGATTTTTATATTGGTATGACTTTTATTAGTGAAACCGATCTTAAATAATCACCTGTGATGGTATGATCGATATTTATAATTGGTGTGACCATTCTTAATCATTGGGTGACCGATCCTAGAACTTGGTTGGGACTAATCACAAGATGTGTAATCGATCCTTGTAGTAGGTTAACAAGTTTTAGTAATTGGTGTGACTGATCCTATAACTTATGCAACCGAACACAAGTTTATACCATATATATGTGGTAACCGATCCTAGTACCTAGTCAACCAACTTTTGGTAACTAGTGTGACCGATCCTAGTACCCACATGGAGGTACAGCCGAAACTTGTTTTGGTAGAACCGTTAAACCCATGAATGATGATTGAATGTTTTTGATCAATCACATAGTTCTTGGAAATCAGATGAACCAATTCTAAACTCATTTGGAAGTATGGAAAATCGGTTCCAAGATTGTAAATATGAAAAAGGATTTACAAAGTAAATATGTCGACATACTTTGAACATGTGCAGTAACTCTTATCTTTTATTGTTCAAAGATATTCCATAATAGCTAAAGGAAAAAATCCCGGATCGAAATAAATTGAGAATCTTTTAATTAAGTTTTTTAGTTTTATATGCTTTTAATTTCCAGCAATTAAATGCATATCTTTAGAAAATAAAAATTGGTAATGTGCATTTACTAATTGGAGATTTTCTACTGAGATTTCGGTCAATATTTGGACAGAGCATTTCTAGTAATTATGAAAACCGAATTTGAAAATATATTGCATATCTTGAGAATATTTTCGGTTTTGGAAATTCCTTGGTGTCCAAACTTCCTTGGTCTATAAATATTGAAGTTTGCATTTCAAGCAAACTAATCCTCAGAGCCAGCAAAACTACCTAGTTGTGTTTTTACTGGTGGAGCCTTCTATTCGGAGAGGAAAGTACCCTAGTTAGGCGAAATCTCTTACGACCGCTCGTTTTAAAGACTTCTTTGGTATTGGTAAGCTCTACGAGTACCGTTGGTGGGAAACTAGATAATCGCAGTTTATTATTAGTTATCGATTGATTAGATTGACTAAAGGTGGTTGAACTTTGATTGCACCTAGTTTGATTATGCTTGGGAATCTTCTCTTCTGATATAAGATTCATTCAAACTAGATCGAGGTTTCGACAGAGATCTTTAGACTGTTTGTAGATATAAAGACGTCTTGTGATAATCCATTGTTAAAAGACTCCGTTCTGTGTGTGATTGATCACAGAGGATTCAAGTTGATTGTGTGTAGGTGTTTATTGAATATCTAAGAAGATTTGAAGATAAAGAAGATTGATTGTTTGAGTTCATAATCTTTGGTGTGCACAAAACTTGATCGGCTGGGGATCCAACTATAATCGGTTTATCTTTGTGATAACCTTGATTAATTAGTTGAGTAGATCGACATAAATATATTGTCTTTGTGACTAAGAAGTATTGATAGCAAAATCTAGACAATTAATTTGGTAATTGTATTGAGATAGATCTAAGATCCTGACAAAGGAGTTTATTGGGATAAACGGAAGAGACTTTTTTCAAACTCATATCACTTGTTTGAAAAGAGTTGTTACTGAATAGATTTGTTGTTCCTTTACTGTTTGGAATACGAACCAAAGGAATTGTACAAGTGCGTGACTTATTATAAGTTAGAGGCGCAAGGATACATACGGAACTAGGTGAACTATAGGTTTAGTTTCTTGGTCTCAACTATACGAAGTTGGTTTAGATTTTGTATAGCGTCTTAATCCTGAGAGTATTCAATTATGGAAAAGGTCCCGGAGTTTTTCTGCATTTGCAGTTTCCTCGTTAACAAAATCTTGTTGTGCCATTTACTTTTAAATTCCGCATTATAATTGTTTTATTATAATTAAAGTAAAATGGACTTTGTACGTTAACAAGGCACTTGATATTTATCCCATTGGTTTCGGTTATTTCCGTACCTTTTATCAAGTGATCACTTTGTTGTTATATTGTCTCGATTTCATATCGATAGATTATCACACAAAGTGTATTGGATTTTTCCACTTGACTTTGATATTTATTCACGAGTTAGGCCAGTCCGGACTAACCCTATTTCAAGTGGACACTGTGTTGAAATATTCCTTGAGTAATTGTATCTCCAAGAGGTTTATACACAGTGGGTATTGTATAGGTTGTGATCAAACTAAAAGATTGTGATACCTTGTACCCTCGTATTTTCAGTTGGTATCATAGCAGGCAAACACGAAAAGATCTAATAATCTGTGTTTGGTGCGATCCAACCTATAAGAAATTGAATCTAATGGTTGATTCAGTTAACGTAGAGCAAGAAGATGATACATCTCAGAAATAATGTTTGTTTTCAAAACCTGATAAACAGCTCAACACTATTAGTTCACTAGTGGAACACAACTCAGGAAATATTAACCATGATGATTTAATAAGAAAACAAATACTTGAGACAAACGAGTTAGATTCAGATGACAGTGATGAGATTAAATTTTTCATAAAGCTTGCAGAAATATATAATGTAAAAGATAATATATATTATCCATCTGCCGAAAAGGTCGTCTGAGAATCCTTGATTCATGATGTTGAATCTCATGTACTTGACTTTGTTCAAGCCAAAAGGGATATATTAGTTAAAACAAGGATATGTGATTCTAATCTCCAGAATCTCTTAACTAATATACAACATTGTGATTCTAATAGTCTAACCACTTACAAGAATCAAAATAGATGTGCTTCAAGGGGTAATCCTATTACTAGTATCCAGTCAAGACCTTCTGTCATTTATGACAATTATTATCTCGTAGACAGAGGAAAAGATCATCTCATGTATACAAAAACAAATGATTTCAGATCATGCTGTTTTGTTATTGATCAACTGTCTAAAAACGAATCCAGGAAACAATCTCATCAAATGATGTTGTCTTATTCCAAGAAATTCATGGGTCGATAACTCAAAAAAGTTCAAGTCACGCTAATGATCATGTTTATCAAATCGATCATTCTGTTAAATCAGAACACTCCATCTGTGACACAGTAAAATAAGTTTATTCTTGTAATAATCCCAAAAGGGGTAGATATTCGAAAATATCATGATGGATCATGTTCCACAAATTCTGAGCTATCACAAGCTCACTCCAACAACTGATGTTGATGTTCGGAATTTTCATAGATGTGCTCAATTCAAATAAACGAGAAGTTCTTAAAAGGAGCACAAGAACATGAAGGAAGCATAATATTTCATGAACATCTAAAAGTGTTTTTCTATGCTTGGAATATTTTTTTTGAAAATACTTTCAATTTATGGAAAATCCATGAGAAAATTTTGGGAAAAGGTTTTCAGATCCTATAAATCATATTAATTCGAAAAAGTTCTTATGTTGTTTCAGAAAGTGTATATTTTCACAAATAATATACCTTGATTAGGTATCTCAATCTTGGAAACCAAGTATTGATCAGTTATATAAACCATCTATAGGACTGATACTTCGCTATATGTTTTGTCTGCGGTCAAGGATGGGTGAAAATACTATTGACGTTGAATCTCAACTACGAAAACTTGAAACCTTTCAAGTTGAGATCAAATGCTATTTCTCAAAAGAACATAAAAAGAATCATATATCTTTTGAACTTATGCTTATGATGTGGGAGATTTTGAAGTTGCTAGTGATCTTATGAAAACTGCAGTTTTGAATGAAAAACTGCTCGAATCAACTCTTTTGAAATTGATCGTTGAGGTTAACCTCTCGAAGAGAAGATTCAATCTTCTAAAAGAAAAGAGAAGACAGATAAACCTGATTTCTGAAGAATCTTCAATAAACAATAAGAGCACCACTAGAGATTAAGATACATGTTGTAATTCTTAATCAAGAAAAATAGACATCAGTTTTTGATTTCTTTCAATAATTGTATAAGGTCTATTATGAATAAAAATATCTTATTTATGAATAAAATTATCATTTTATAATTTTTCTTGTGATAGTTTTTCGACTACATGGCATGTGCTTGAATGCTTTATATTATTGCTATGTATGTTTATGGGATGTTTGATTTAGGTTTTCATAACATTGATATATTGTGTGAACCTTTATGGTTTGGGTGACTTTTTGGCTTAGTAGGATTAAGTTCTAGCCCATGTTGGTAGGCTTTATCAAAGGATCATAAGGGGTTCCGATTGAAACTAATATTTGAAAAGTCACAATATGTTGAATCTTTTGGTTTAGCATAAAAGCATATATGTTTCGGGGTTTCAACTTTTGCATCGCATTAGTTAAAACCGGTTTTCAACCTTTTTCTGTTAAAGGTTTGTCCTTGTTGTTGTTCTTTTGTTTGGAGAGAGGATGACAACACAAGGGGGAGAGTTCTAATGTGAACTTGCGCTTAATGACATATCTTTTGAGGTAGAAGAGGATGCGGAACTTGAGGTGACGAATTTGTTAGTTAATCGTTTTCCTGTTTAAGAAAAGCCTGATTTTATTGCATATATTTATTGCTTTTGTTTAACAAAATTTCGGTACAATTGATGTTTATTCCATTATTTGTGTATGAATGTCTGTGTGATTCAATTGTTTCCGGTTAAGAAAAACTATTATTATCTTGCTTTATTGTTTGGTATCAATTGTTTAGGCTTACAAAATTATCGTGCAATTGCAGTACTTTAATGTCTATGTTTGTTCCAATTGCTTCTGGTTGAGGTAAATAATTATGCAAGTCGATTTATTTGGTTTGTATGAATTGTTTGTGGCTTAAAAAAAGGGTTTTCGGGATGAATTATTTAGTCCAATTCGATTCCGGATAAGAGAAACTAAGCTATTTGATCTTAGTTAGACTTATCAAAGTGGATGTTTCGGTTATTCAATTCTAATCGAATGCCTTAACAAGAAATGCTAGTTAACTAACCTAGTAATTGTCTTGTTTAAAAGTGAAAGGTCTAAGTTATTATCTGAATAATTAGAACCTGATGAGAAAAATAGAGTTAATTCTGATCTTTATTTTGGTCTTATTGAATGAGCGATTGTATTTGTACAATCGGTTTAGCAAAACAACTAAGGTGCTTAGTCGATTTTTTATTTGCGAAACTATTAGGGTAAATTGATTCGGGCAATTGTTTCCTTGGTAACATATAAAAACAAAATTACTTTGTAGTTTTGGTTTTGATATTGGTTATCTAAAATGGTGTGTGGAACCCCCGTGCTTAACTCTTATAGGTTGCAAGTCTTTTGAGATTTGTAAGATCCTTTCGGTTTGTGCTTTATTTGCTTGTACCTTTGTCATTTTATGACAAAAAAGAGGAGAAATATATGGAGTAAACAAGTGATTTGGTATCACTAAGGAAAGGACAATGGTGCTTAAACGTTATATCTAACGAAAGAGTAAAACATAAACTAAGGGGGAGTAACATATCATATTGATACTTGTAATTATATGGACCACAAAGGGAATAACAAAGACATGCGGATTTAAAATCTACCTATCTTACCTTTAGGGGGAGTATTAGATTTGTTATTATAATGTCAACAACGACATTTATGGATGGAATGTATACAGGTTATTGTGTTGTTGAAACTCGGAATCAAGCGTATGTGTAATGAATTCTTGTAATTTATTTATCCATATGATGTAAGATTTTTTTCACTAAAATTGACAAAGGGGGAGATTGTTAGAGCACTGCTCGGTTGAACCCACCAAGCGTTGGTATGTCAAGTTTGGTTGTCATGTTTTAGTGAATCAAAACTCATTAAAAGAGTCGCTTGATTATTTACTAGAGTCAACTTCGTATAGGTTAGCTAGAAAGTTACTAGGATATGAGACTTACAAGTATTACGTGAAGACTTGAAGATTATGAAGAAGTAAAGAGCTACAACGACGACATCGTCCTTCCACTTAAGGTTAGTAATATTTGACTTGAACTGTTTCATTCCTAACGTATCTTTCAAGTTGTACATATTGAAAACATAACTACGAAGCTGTGAATGATTATACTCTAGTTAGACATGGTATTAAGGAATTACAATACGAAGTATAACGTCTATCTTTTGAACTTCGTTTATAAGACATCGACATAATCCTATGAATGCTATTGTGATTATGTGTATGGGTGAAGATTTTGGCCTAGGAAACAATGTTTTACATTCGTTTAAAGGAAGTACAATTCGTAAACTTGTTTTATGAATCGAAAGGGAAATCGCTAGGCTTATTAGTATTGTTATTCATTGCAAATATTTGGATTACCAATATGTGTGTTTAGTATAACCACTCATAACTTGTTTATGTATCTTGGTAAAACTATTCACAAGGCCTGACTTTTGTATTGGTATGACTTTTATTAGTGAAACTGATCTTAAGTAATCACCTGAGATGGTATGATCGATATTTGTAATTGGTGTGGCCATTCCTAGTCATTGGGTGACCGATCCTAGAACTTGGTTGGGACTAATCACAAAATGTATAATAGATACTTGTAGTAGGTTAACAAGTTTTAGTAATTGGTGTGACCGATCCTATAACTTGTGCAACTGAATACAAGTTTATACCATATATATGTGTAACCGATCCTAGTACCTAGTCAACCAACTTTTGGTAACTAGTGTGACCGATCCTAGTACCCACGTGGAGATAGAACCAAAACTTGTTTTGGTAGAACCGTTAAACCCATGAATGATGATTGAATGTTTTTGATCAATCACATAGTTCTTGGAAATCAGATGAACCAATTCTACAATCGTTTGGAAGTGTGGAAAATCGGTTCCAAGATTGTAAATATGAAAAAGGATTTACAAAGTAAAGATGTCGACATACTTTGAACATGTGCAGTAACTCTTATCTTTTATTGTTCAAAGATATTCCTTAATAGCTAAAGGAAAAAATCCTGGATCGAAATAAATTAAGAATCTTTTAATTAAGGTTTTTAGTTTTATATGCTTTTCATTTCCTGCAATTAAATGCATATCTTTAGAAAACAAAAATTGGTAATGTACATTTACTAATTGGAGATGTTCTACTGAGATTTCGGTCAATATTTGGATAGAGCATTTCAAGGAATTATGAAAACCTAATTTGGAAATATATTGCATATCTTGAGAATATTTTCGGTTTTGGAAATTCTTTGGTGTCCAAACTTCCTTGGTCTATAAATATTGAAGTTTTCATTTAAGCAAACTAATCCTCAGAGCCAGCAAATTTACCTAGTTGTGCTGTTACTGGTGGAGTCGTCTATTCGGAGAGGAAAGTACCATAATTAGGCGAAATCTCTTACGACCGCTCGTTTTAAAGACTTCTTTGGGATTCGGAAGCTCTACGAGTACCGTTTGTGGGAAACTAGATAATTACAGTTTATTATTAGTTTTCGCTTGATTTGATTGACTAAAGGTGGTTGAACTTTGATTGCACCTATTTTTTATGCTTGAGAATCTTTTCTTCTGATATAAGATTCACTCAAACTAGATCGAAGTTTCGACGGGGATTTTTAGACTGTTTGTAGATCTAAAGACGTCTTGTGATAATCCATTGTTAACAGACTCCGTTCTGTGTGTAATTGATCACATGAGATTCAACTTGATTGTGTACAGGTGTTTATTGAAGATCTAAGAAGATTTGAAGACAAATGAGATTGCTTGTTTGAGTTCATAATCTTTGGTGTGCACAAAACTTGACCGGCTGGGGATCCAGCTATAATCGGTTTATCTTTGTGATAACCTTGATTGATTAGTTTAGTAGATCAGAATTAACATATTGTCTTTGTGACTAAGAAGTATTGATTGCAAAATCTAGACAATTACTTTGGTAATTATATTGAGATAGATCTAAGAACCTGACAAGGGAGTTTATTGGGATAAACGGAAGAATCTTTTTTCAAACTCATATCACTTGTTTGAAAAGAGTTGTTACCGAACATTTTTTTTTTCCTTTACTGTTTGGAATACGAACCAAAGGAATTGTTCCAAGTGAATGACTTATTACAAGTTGGATGCGCAGGAATATAAACGGAACTAGGTGACCTATAGGTTTAGTTGCTTGGTCTCAACTATACGAAGTTGGTTTAGATTTTGTATAGCGGCTTAATCCTGAGAGTATTCAATTATGGACAAGGTCCCGGAGTTTTTCTGCATTTGCAGTTTCCTCGTTAACAAAATCTTGTTGTGCCATTTACTTTTAATTTCCGCATTATAATTGTTTTATTATAATTAAAGTAAATTGCACTTTGTACGTTAACATGACACTTGATATTGATCCCATTGGTTTCGGTTATTTCCGTACCTTTTATCAAGTGATCACTTTGTTGTTATATTGTATCGATTTCATATCGATATAATATCACACAAAGTGTATTGGATTTTTTCACTTGACTTTGATATTTATTCACGAGTTAGGCCAGTCCGGACTAACCCTATTTCAAGTGGACACTGTGTTGAAATATTCCTTGAGTGATTGTATCTCCAAGAGGTTTATACACAGTGGGTCTTGTATAGGTTGTGATCAAAGTAAAAGATTGTGGTATATTTGGGTACACTCGTCTTTTAAGAACCCACAACTACATGGTTGAGAACCGCGTGCTTTTTAATTGGGGGTAAGACGACAACTACCATTTCCGGATTTGATTGGGATTTAACATAACGATACTTAAGCGCGAATAATCCATAATCCATAACCATAAAATGGATAACAAGAAGAGAATTGTTATTTCGAGCTTTATGTCACACTTACCTTCGCAATCATTCTTTTTCATGGGATGTTTTACTTCTTATCAAGTAATCACTAAAAGGAAATTCCCCGCTGAAATAAGGAATGTAGTAAAATACAGTGTTATAAAAACATGGACTAAAAACAATTACTGGTAATACATTGAGAGAAAGAGATCCAATATTTCTGGTTTCCAGATAATTTAGGATTGATTGAGCATGATGCTCAATGCTGCATTTGTTAGAATCTGGTAGATTATTTCCAAACCCCACTTCATATGCTTTTCATAGCATAAACCCTTTTGATACCCCTTCCGTAAATCCAAAGCATCCAGTACAACAGCTGTCAGAATATATTATATGCGGAAGCATATAAAAGCACAACAAAATTGATATATACTATTTAACTGAAAGTGATGATGAATCATTTTGAAAACTCTTTGACTTTCTTTTTCAAGTTCATCAGCATACATCTATCCCATTTTTTAGGCACATTGATTCCTTGATGGATCAATAAAATATGAAGTGATTGTGAATATAAAGACCATAAAAAATTAAGAGAAACATGTTTCATATTTACCTAATACACCGTAATATGACAACTGTGTACCTCATCATTTTGTTCAAAGCTACGAAAACATATGAATCGAACCGATCTCTTTAGTTAGACCACTAAATGGAGTAAAGTTAGACGTTGAAACTAAACAAATAAAATGTACCATAACAATGTCAACTACAGTAGCTTCTTGTTTCTTCTCTCACTCTCCCTATCCCTTAAATGATGAGTGTACTATAATAATAAAAATCAATGAGTCTATGATAGTGATTTAAATATTAACAAAATATGTTGAAATTTGAAAATAATTTAGAAGAAATACAGATAACAACATAGGGTATATTGAGAAAAAAAGGTAAAAAATGCAAGGATCCTAAAAATAAGTAAAACTTAGATTCTAATTTACCTAACAATGACTTATTATGATTTAGAGCTTGAAGCTATTAATAAAGCTCACTTTCAAAACCAAAATAAATATAAGATATTAAAAAAATAAGAATTGAACAGGAAATTCCTGAAATCAAAATAAATAGAAAAGGTTCACCTGCAAAATCGAAATATAAATAAGATACTAGGAAAAAAAATATATCGTATTAAAACCCCAAAACCAAAATAAAAAGAAAAACAAATTAATAGGTATAATTAAGAATTATATGGAGGTATCGTCTAATGAGTCTTCTTTTTCCATAAAATTTGCAATACAAATCTTCCTATCGTTTAAATCAAAAAACCCTAGCTTTCAATATTAAGCCTTACCTACCTTTATAATAAAAATCCAAATCTTATTAATGTATTATCACCTGGAAAATTTACAACTGAGACCACTGATCCAACCAATGTTCCATGTCACCACGAGATAAAAATGTACATGAAAGCAAAAGAACGCGGATGGTTCATTGTTGTTGTATGTGTGGACATTGTTGTATTGCTCCAAACATGCAATTGTAAGTTTCAACCTTGCATAAAATTTGTTGATAAATTTTTTGCCTACTCTTTTTAACATATAAAGAATCTCCGATGTGATGCCAGATTCAATCTTCTCATAAACCCATTGCTAGATGAGAAAAAATTATTTCTACCTGTTGTAATGCAGTAAAAAAGCAGGGATACAAAAATATAACATTATGAGAAGCAACGTACAAATTATAAAATTGATAAAATTCTTAGTAGTTATTCCGTAAAATGAATATTTCTCTAAAAAAAGAAAATTGTAGAGTATTTCTCTAAAAAAATGATTGTAGAGTTCCATTGTTGATGGCAATTGACAAATGAACTTGAGATGATAAATGGATTAGATAAAAAGTGTAAAATTTCATTATCAATAGCAAATTAAAATATTAATCGTTTAGGTGAGTAAAAATCATTACATGTTAGACTCCTAATCCTACATATATTGCATCTCCCACGACTTTCATCTAGTGCAGCCAGCGTTGTATTTGTAACAATTTGTGACTGGTGAGGGCTTGGGAAATAGAGAGGGTAAGAGGCTAACCATTTTGTTGTGATAGGTTTCCGACATAGGTGCATTTGAAATTTCCACGCTTGTCTCATACTTAAGCCATATCACAGACAGACTCAGAGCAAAGAGGACAAACGTATCTATTGTGCCAACAATAACAAAAATAAGACATCCTTTCAATCAAAGTACATATAAACTATAATTAAACAGTAAGATAAAGTAACATAAAACAAAAGCAATATAGTACTACTACTCACTGCCAGTGTTGTTGCATCCCTTCAAGCAATTCATATAAATCGTGTGTCAGCAGAATAAGATATTTATATTATTAGTTGATTAAAAAACTTACCATAACAAATGGTATCTTTTACCTCGAAGCAAACATGACATTTATGATGCATTGCGCCCTTCCACATTAACTAAAAGCAAAACTCATAACAACGACAGTCGTATACCTATCTTACAAAGCGGAAGTCGTTAGAAAATCAGAAATCGAGTAAAAAATATATTGTGAATAACACTGTAAGATTGACAAATCAAAGGCCTAAAAATCAAACAATAAAATAAAAACAAAAGAAACAAAAGATATTTAGAAACCCTAAATAATAATAATATTATCATAAAATATCCACAATGCTCCTCTCCACGTCTCCATTGTTTTCAGTTGAAACGAAAAACAAACACAAAAACAAATATATTAGGTTTTTATATATGTACAAATACAAAAACAAAAATATCAGGGTTTTACGAACGCCAACACATTTTTGCTCACAAAAAACCCATAAACAACATACATTAAAGTTTTTATTTTTAGTCGATCACAATATTTTTTTAAACTAAAAAAAGAAGAAGAAGAAGGTTTCGATTTACCAATAACAAATAGGATTTTGTTATTTACATTTACATCAAACAACGCTCATGTGAAATAAAACGAATCAAAAATCATTGGAACAAAATCAATAATGAACAATCAGCAAATTTACAATGAACATAGAGAGGGAGAAGGAAAACAAAGAGAGAGGGAGAGAGGAGGTAGTCGAGAGAAAACTGTGATACATTAAGAATTAAGGTTTTTTCTTTTTTGGAGAAAAAAAGTTTTATGAATCGGTCATAGGTAGATACGTGCGTTGTAAATACCTGTGAAAGGCATCTAATTTTCTATTGGTTTAAATTTTCTAAAACTGGTGGGACAAGAAGCTCTAAAACTCGAGCTTGATACAATTTTCAACCACAATTTATAATGCGGTAAACAACTGGTATAACCGTTCCTTGTGGGCGGACTCTCGTTGGAACCATTACATTACGAGAAAGTCTGAGTATGTTCTACCACCATGTTTTCCAATACAATCGATGATTAAATATTGGGTAGTAAGCATATTCATTTCCACTAAATCTATCGATATCTGTTTCTTGATGTCATATTTTATTATGAAAATGTTGAATAGATTAAAATAATAAAATGTAACTAAATTGTTAAATATTATTTTTAAGAACTGGAAATGTAATTTATTATACTATAGTGTATTACATTAACTAGTTGGAAGTTTAACAAGTTAGGCTCCAACGACATACTACTACATTAATTGAACAGGTTGCCGTGCTAACCTACCAGCGAGCCACATGGGTAACCTAGCCAAGGAAGCTGGGGGTTGAGATTTTTATTTAATAGCTTGATACATAATAAATTTTAATAGCGAAAAAATATAAACAAAATAAAATATTAGTTTTATTTTATGTTGTGTCAAACACTCATCTTTGCACTCTTTCTTTCTAACACCCTATTTTCTATCTGTGTCGAATGCACGTACTATTTTTTTATATCCAATTTGGAGGAGTTTCAATTCTTCTCAAATGAGCAACGAATCAGTCTTTTTTTCTTACAAGTTTATGTTGTGCATATGTAGTTTATAACTTTTTTGAGTATCAGAGCATTCTTCAATTGTGTTTTATTTGAAGCTGAATGAGTTCCTTCAAAGTATTTGTGGTTGGACATTTATCTTGCCAGAATAACATATTCTTTGCATTGCTCACTTTGATTTTAATAAGCTCATTCATCATTCTTTGGTTTTTCAAGATTATTTTCCAAATGACTCTTCCTTTAAGTTAATATAGATATACGGGAATTCATGTGATAGTTATTTTATGTATTTTCGAATAATTAACTATATATAATATGCAGAAAAGCTATTATACAATATATGGATGTTTGTATATCGATATAATATATCTTATCGCTTTTTCTGCAATTTCACTGCTCCCTATGTTTTAAAAATTTTGTCCTGTATATTGTTTTTGTCAATTCCAAAATTATGTTTTAATTCTGTTTATAGTCATACTTTTTCAATAAACTCTCAAATATACTCTTATTTTATTTTCATTATAAATATATTTTCGATATGATCTTATCTAAAATTATTAAAAATTTATATCTAAATAGGAAACAAATATGATTGCTATCTTTATTTCATCTTCATTACTTTTAAAAAATAATTATAATTACCGTAAATAAATATAGGTATCCTAGGAAATCCATGGTCTCCTTAATATTTTGACTTTGTCAAAGCGGACTAAAAATTTTAAACAGAGCGAGTATATCGTTTTTGTAACATCTATGGATCAACTAGACTAAAATCAGGGGAAAATTACCAAATTCAGAGTCACACTATGTATAAAAGGGTTGCTCCCTTGCATGCTACATATATAAAAGTTCCTTCCCGAAACAAATACGAGCATTAAAAAATTCACGTGGTGGAATCCCCAAACAAATACGAGCATTACAAAATTCACGTGGTGGAATTCTCGAGGTGTATTTAAGGTCTACATTTCTCCTTTCTTAATATGGATAAGTGTAAATACGTATAGGTTGCTTATACAGACAAGAAATTAGATAAATAAAAAATAAAGTGTTTTTTAGTTACCCTTTGGTTAATATGCTAATTTGTGTTACCTCGCCTATGTTGATCATAGGTAAGAGAAATACCTCCTTTCTGTTAATTCTTCCAGGACCACCTAGTTAACTATGCAGTTCACGCGTGTGTAATTAACAAATAATTCAGTTTAAAAACCTAAAAATATCCTTTAACACACGTACGTGTAGTAATATTCAACTATCGTTTGGCAGGTAACTAGCACATCATTATCATAAAATTATATTTGACACTTTGACAAAATGACGTTAATTTGAAACAAACCCATGATAGTGAACCATGAAATGCATCAAAATCTCACAAACTTTAGCAAAATTCGACCGTAGAAAAAAAAAGCAATTCTACTCGTTTTCTTCACATTTGTTTTGACATTAGTTTACTTTTTATTTTCGTTCTTTTCTAGACTATAAATACTCGATGCTTATTTTTAAGAACAAGGGTATCAAATTTAGGTTTATATCCGACTCGAATTTTATAAAGAGAACTGAACGATGAAGGAAAATCACACGAAGCTTTTAATAAAGGATATGTTTCCGCTCGAAAAGGAAGAATTTTTTTTTGAAAGAGATGGTAAAATTTACAACACATATTTATTCCTAGCCATTAACCCATTACAATTGTTTTTGATCGTAAGATCTGATCGACATTGCAACACATGTTCAATTTCTAATTTGTGCTAAAGGTTATTTTTTGGATCTACAATTTTATCAGTATTTATTTTACTACACACATGAAATACACATGCACAGTTGACTGAGTGGACGTAACACAATTAACAGAAGAAGATTTTTTTTTGCCAATTATCAATTAATTAATAGGTGAAATAATGCAATATTAACATATTATGTGGGAGGATCAGGATGATATAAACAAAAAATATTCCCCAATGAAATAATTAAAATCCACCTAATTTACTAAAATTACTTATAACATCAAAATAATTAAGGTAGTGGACAAAAACAGTAATTCATTCTTTTTGGAGTAACAATTAGGTAAAATCTAGAGACAAGGAAATAGAGGAACTTCTTATTGATAAAAGAGAAATTAGATATTACATAGGTATAATGTTCTTGTAGATGGTGGATTTTCGACAAGGGTTGAAATCGTAAAACCATAATTATACATGCTCCTGATCCAGCAATCAGATGAATATTGAGGCTCATGTCTCTCATTGAAGCATGAAAGCTCGTGCCATGAAATCTCTGATTGAGAATGTTGTCTCTCAGAGTATATGTAGATGTGTAGTCTCTCAGAGGAGGCAACGGCACATCTCATGAATATTGAGCAATTTCAGTAATTACTTCTATATAGAATCGAAAGATTGGACGGCTCCTAGACAGCATGCCTGCTAGTATAGAGCAACAACATCTTCAGGAAGCAACAACGTTTTCCCTGACTATATATAGGAGAGATATGACGTTTCAACAAGCTCATATCTCTCAATTCTCAGATAATTAATGCTCCTAGACTGCATGCCTGCTAGTATAGAGCCATCAATTAATTATCTTTAATCGTTAACTGAATATTCAACAATATTCTACGATCCTTCGTAATATTTTGTCACTTCAATTTATGGTTCTTCCCAGCAGAATTCCATGGGTTAGTGATAAATATTTGACATACGGGTATCTGAGCAGCTCTCGAGTAAGCCCCGACCAAAATGGTGCAAGTGTACTCGGCAATAATGCACAAACGAGCACCTGAATGCACAAACGAGCATTCTAAAACACAAAGTAGGAAGAAAATAATAAATAATAAAATATCAATCGAGGCGCTGGGGGACTGGGCCCCCCGGCCGGCCGGTCGTGCCGTGTCCAGTCCCACGCCCAATTTTATATTTTATCATATTTTTTTATTTTCCCTGATCTCATGAAAATCCCTTCATTTGAGAAAATCTCATTCGTCTCAAGGAAACTCCCCAGACTCATGGTGTTTCCTCGTATCAAAGAAATAATAGTAAATTAGGAAAGATGTCGTGGGACCGGGATCACTAGCCGGCCTGCCATGCCCTAGCCGTGGCCAGTCCGTGGCCAGTCCCACACCTCATGACTCCTTATTATTTTATTATTATTTTCTCATCCCATGAAAATTCCTTGAATTCATGAAATTTCCCTAAAGTCATTAAAATCATGTAAAATTAGGGAAACTCGTGGGACCGGGTCCTAGCCGACCGGTCATGCCCTAGCCGGTCCCACACGCTCCTTATTTTATTATTATTATTTTTTATGTTTCCCTCATCTCATGGAAACTCCCTGATTTCAACAAATTCCTTGGTTTCAACAAACCTCTTGATTTTATGATGTTTCCCTAAAATCATGGAAAATATTATAAAATTAGGGAAAGTGCCTTGGGACCAGGCTCCTTAGCCGGCCGGCCATGCCTTGGCCATAGCCAGTCCCACACTTCATGACTCCCTATTTTATTATTATTATTTCCATAATCTCATGGAAATTCCCTAACCTCATGAAATTCCCCAGTTTCATGGTATTTCCTTCACATCAGGGAAAATACATAAAATTGGGAAAGGTGCTGCGGGACCGAGCTTGCTAACTGGACGACCATGCCCTAGCCATGGCCGGTCTCACACCTTGTAATCCCCTATTTTATTAATTAAATTTCATCATCTCATGAAGATTCCCCAGTTTCAGCAAAACCCTGAATCCTTCATATTTTCTCAAAATGTTGCTCAAACGTGCATCAGAAAATATCAAAACTTTCAGGACTGGGACACGGATATTATGGTGACACGGGCATGTCTCCTTGACCGACCAAGGCTGTCCCTGAGGCTTGCAAAGAGACGGTCCCACGTGTTTTAATAATTTTGACCTAATTTGCTCAATTGCTCATATTGGGTCCAAACTCTTCCCAAACAACTTGGAGTTTGTTCAAACGACCATCAGCTGGTCCCATGATCACCAAGGGCCGGTCTCATGCCCCTTGTTAAGTCTCTCATCTCTCCATAATCAGGTTTTACTACCTGATGCTCATACGAGCACTATTTTAATAAATGATTAAACCAGCATTTAATCATCTTTTCACCAACTGGTCTTCAGGAGACTTTGGTATTTTGCTCACTTGAGCATCTGGGAGTTACACGTTCGATTCATCATCCCATGTAGCCGGTCCCTCCTTCATATCATGAACGGTTTTCAATAAATCATCAATTCAACAATTGATCAAAATTAGGGTTTCGAATCCAGAGCTCTACGAAAAACATAATTCTGAGCAGATTCAAACATTAAAAATTTTACGTTGATCCCGTAATCAACATTTTAATAATTATGCTCAGCTCAGATGCCAGCATTTTAAATAAACATTTGCTCAGACGAGCAACATTTGTTCAAATGAGCAACATCTGCTCACACTAAAGAATATTGGTTCAATTATTAATATTCAACAATTCATCAAATGAGCAACATTCTCTCAAATGGAAAATATTTGTTCACGCTAAAGAATGTTGGTTCAACTATCAATATTCAATAATTCATCAGATGAGCAACATTTTCTCAGATAAGCAATATTTGCTCGGACTAGCAATATTTGCTCAGACTAAGGAATATTGATTCAACTATCAATATTCAACGATTAAGCAGCAATGTTTGCTCAGGTTATCAACATTTATTCGACAATCATATTTTCTGTCTCAGCAGACATGTTCAATTCACGAGTCTCTGAACATTTGCAAATTATGTTCAACTCAGCAATACAAGGACTTATAGTCCCATAAAGTCAGCAACTGACTAACTAAATACACGTCTGTCTTGCAGACTCCACATTCATGAGATATCAATCGTGTCACATGGAGGGATATTAACTAGGGTTTTCGTCTGGCGGTCTACGACACATGTGTTCATACACATGATGAGAATGCGAGGAAGTCGTGCAATCAGTTGGAGGAGTTAGCAAAGTATTGGGTGGAAAGTTAACCAAGTCTCCGCACGATGAGCAACTGGTTTCGACACGATTTTCCACTTCCCCACTCTTTGACTCCAGCAACTTTCACACTTCATGGGATCATGGTGTTTTCAATTCAGTAATATAAAAGGACTCTGAATCATGATTGAAATAGACAAGAATTTCTCGACAAGTTCATACAGACAATCTCTCGTCTACACGAACTTATCGTCTGAGCAATCACTCTCAACTGAGTAAATTCAATCATTCAGAACTTTCTTACACAGAATACACAACACACCTACAACCTCGATCACCATTGATCTCACATATTTCTCAGCTTCCCTCTTACATATCAACTCATCTTCTCTTGTGACCGAATTGACTCTGGAACAGCCATTGTCTTGGTTTAGAACGGAGTCCTACAGATTGATCTCTCGAACTTAAAGCACTCCCTTCTTGCAGTCATCTGTGTGAGGTTGAGCATTTGCTCGGTTCAAGGAGTCTCCGCACGGTCATCTCCTCAATTCCGTAAAAACCAGCAAATCATTTTTCCCCATCTACAGATTGGCGACCACAGTGGGAGATAATTCTCTCGGTTGCAATCTCAGTATTCACAAAGATGTCTGGTCTTAGGTCTGGGTTAGTTACAGGTTCCAACACAAACAACGCTAGCACTAGCAACAATAACAATGAGGATATCCCGGAAACCATTCCAGCCTCTAACACCGACGGTGGTGATGTTATTCCTCCTCACGCTAACCTGGAAGGTCATCCCATGTTCGGCTGACACCTTGAGGAAGTCATGGGGAATCTACCACCTACCATGGCTGATCTCATCAAGGTGCAAGAGACTCTTGCAAAGAATCAAACTGACATGGATGCAACATAGAAGGAGTTATTCAATTATCTCAAGACTCTCACTGAAAAGATGTCAGAGAAAACTCAAGAAAAGGGAAAAGGGAAAAGGAAAAGAAACATCTTCGGACGCTGATCCTGAAGTCGTTCCAGTTCATACGGTGGATGACAATGAAGTCCGGAAAGCTGCAGACGATCCATCAGAGAAAGAATCACCAAATTTCATTACTCGGGAAGATTTGGAACGCCTCTTGGAGGACCGTGGAAAAGACAAGACACCACATGTCCATCCTCACCATCCTTCATACCCTGTTGCTACGCAAAAAGTTCCTCTTCCAAAAGGTTATACCTCTCCAACCTTCACTTTGTATGATGGAACAGGCAATGCTCGAGAGCATGTCTCTCGGTTTCTGGAAGCATTGGTCGAACATAAGCACAATCATATCATCCGTCTGAAGGAATTTTCAAAATCCCTGAAAGGCAGGTCATATACCTGGTACAACAACATCGCGCCAGGAAACATCACTAGTTGGGGAAAAATGATTAAATCCTTCTACAGAAAGTACTTCTTCGTGTCAGAGCAAATTACTCTCTCTGATCTGGGAAGAATGTTTCAGAGGAGCAATGAACATCCCAATGACTATGTGAAAAGATTCAGAGTTTAAGCCTTGGATTGCCACGACCCAGATGTCACAGAGCAGCAACTTGTAGACTTATGCATCAACTGAACGACCCCGGTCTACAGAGCTTTACTGGAAAATCTCTGGTTCCAGACTTTTTCAGAACTTCATGAAGCAGCTAAGCGATCAGCAACTACCGCACCTGCTTTACTGGAAAGATCAAGCTACAAAAACTGAGGAACCACGAGAAACTTGAGGCAACAGACGTTTGATCAACAAACAGTACAACCTCCAAACTTCCACAAATGTTGTTGCAGAAGGGATCAAATGGAAAGCTGAGTCACAACGCAAGGACGCTTCTCCATCTCCTCTGAAAGCACCAAAAAAAGATAACCAATCTTGAAATGCACAAACCTTGACCCGGCATCAACGAACGGAGAAATGATCGTACAGACTCAAATTTATCTCTTCTCATGAAGGAGTGATCGAGTTACTGGAAGTCTGGGTTTAATATGGTGCAATCAAATTATCGTTCATCAGGAGAGAGCCAACTGAAGAGGAAATGGAGAATCCCAGGTACTGTCACCTTCTAGATTCATCAATCATCCAACAAGCAACTGCCGTATTTTGAAGCACATTTTCAAAGAGAAGGTTGATCCACAATAGCTTCAACTGGGACTGAAGGAGTACACAATAATCCTCTCCCAATTAGAACCTTTACACTCTCTGAACAACCTATCAAAGAGGCAGTCCAATCCTTGGTCGAACATGAATTGATTTATCTGTCGAAGGCACAAAGGAGATACATGTTCACAGCACTGAACAACATCATGTCAAGAAGTCCATTCCCGAAATATTTCTTGAGCCTCCAGCCACAGATACCACAGTCAATCTCAGAAGAAACGAATGTGGAAGAACGTTGATCGATGCTGGCACCGCCATCAACAACATTCCACCGAAAACCATCGGATCCACAGGCATTACTCGAAAAGAAGCTACTCATGCTCCCATCTCAATCAGAGACCTTGAAAGAACGCTCGGAAATACTTATGTCTACATCACTCTCAAAGTGAACAGAAGTTCAACCTGGACAGAAACCAAGTTTCACATAATCAGTAAGATCCAGGATATGACATGTCCTTCAGACGAGCGTGGATCCACGCTGAAAATATGGTTACTGACGAAGCGCCTTTGGTTGCACATCTCTCCAACGAAGAAAGTTCTAATCCAGAAGATTTGACGGACATTCCATCATCAGAGTACTTGGAGGAATTTCAAACTTTGACGAGGTTGAATCAAGAACCTGCAAAATATGCATAGACATTCATCAAGAGGTTCCACACTCAGGAAAGTCTCATTCCATATCTATGTCATTTATTTCCTCACATGCTATCCTAGCATGGGGACTCAATTATGATAGCAACTCTGCAAGACGTTATGAATGGTAGCTTCACCGCATTAGTATTTTACCAAGTGGTTGAATCTGACGTTTCTCTGAATCAAGCACTGAAACATTTATTACTGAGATGATGTCCAAACATATCAAAGAACACTTTGGGTGTTTCTCCTGCAAGTCCATGTGTTCCACAAAATCAAAAAGCTCTGATGTCTACACAAGTGTCGAATCCCACTACCGCAACGAAAGGGATGCTGAATCAACATAAGATACTCCAAGGCCGAGATGATCAAACCCCTATGATATTCGATGCTTAAGGAATGTACGCTTCAACGCTCAAGCATCTAAGAAGCCTTCAAATTGTACTCCCAATCAAATAGTACACCTCCGATAATGGCGCATCTGGCTTCATCACAAATATCTCGACGATGACACGCTGATTCAACAATAGCACGATCAAAGTGCAACTGAACAACAATCGATAATTCTTCATTATACCATGATAATACTTCTGAAGCAGATGCAACATCATTCATCCATCGATGGCACAAACTCCTTCAACATACACCGGGGACTTGATCTTATTGGAGAAATCAATTCTATTTCAATAAATGTTATCGACATAACAAGTTATTGCGACCTGACGTGATTCCATGAAACTTCATCAATGGGTCTCTCTACATCGCAAGCCCCTGTACGACTGAGGAACTTCCTCTCTTCACCGATCACATCCAGAATGGAAACTGCCGCTGCTATCTACTGCAACAACATCGATTCCTTGACAAGGCACTTAACAGTAAAGGTTCGTGAGAATTTGGGTTAAACCCTACACCCTCATTTTAGGGACGCTCAACTCATCAATTAGTTCATGAATGTAAAGGCTCACTGGATGAAGGAGTAAAGACTATGTCGATAATCATGGATCTAGCCATTTCGGTATCTGGAGCAACTCCGACCATAGTATTGGCATCAACAAGCATTTCTGGAGTAAATTCTATCGTGATCCAGCATCAACGACGGTCTTAGGGGCAACATCTTCATGACCAGCTTCATCAACTATCCGTTCTCTGAAGTGTTACTCGATAGATCGGACTTCTCCAACCACTAATGATTCATATCAAGGTGTGTATACATGAAATATGTTCACCTGAAAGTCTTTCCGAAGCTTGCACAACAGGCGGGCACAATCCCAAGTCTTCTACAAGAAGTTCTCATCACCTCTACAAATGAGATACAACATACTTCAGCCCATGGGTTTACAAAAAAGTACCAATGAGTGAGGAATTGGACAATACTTCCTCAACTAAAGATGTTCTTCTATGTCTCTTCTACAACATACCAAAAGGGCGCATCAATCGGACATACGAGCTAAAAGATATGGAATTTACCGTCAGGTCTACGAAATCTGAATTTTTTTTGTACGGGATTATAAATTACAAATGTGCACGCTTCGTTTGCTGACCTATACAAATCCAAATTGAGTGATTCTTTTCTCATGTTATAACTCAGTCTCTTAGCTTCAAAAGTTGGGGTCAAGCATCGAATTCTGACGTCGTATGAGGTTCCTACAGCTTCCGGAACATACAATATGCAGGCAGCAATTCTTGGACGGGATTCATAACTTCCACAGTCGATCGGTGTCCACTAAGTCCTTCATAAAGGTACATTCAACTTCGACCACCTAGGTCTTTACATCAATTTTTCTACCTGGGTCCTCTATCCAAGTCTTGCCAGAAGAAGAGAAAACGAAAAGAGATATTTAACAAAATATTGGGGACTGACAGTCCACTGATCATGATGATCAGTTTCACAGTCCAAGACCCGTGACACCAATCATTCATCATAAAAGGAATTCTACCACTGATGAGTGCCAAATATTGTATATATTTATCCCTTTTTGTTGGCATTTAACTCATCCTTTGTGCATTAATTCTACATTTTATCCCATATTCTGTATTTTCATTGTTTTCAAGAATAAATATTTTTCTTACTTAATTTTATATTTTTAGGTAATAAATAAAGTCTGGATGACTTGCGGAGCGGAAAAGAGCTGAATAGTGGTGAAAAGCCGGAAGAAATTACGCAAAGAAGCCGCAAAGAATGGTGCGCACAAGACCAAAAAGTCAGGAATGGGCTCAAGAAGGAAGAATTGATCTTAAAGAAGATATGGGCTTGGCATACCCAAGACCCAAAACCCTTACCCCAAACCCATTTTCTATATCCATACCCGCCTCCATCTTCAGCCGTTAGATTAGATTACATCTGAATCCGATGGTCGCTTCACTATAGTGCATCAAAATCTGAAGTTCTTGTCAAACATCATAGTGCCTAAATTCTAAGCCTTCAGATTAGATTGAATTTGAATCCTACGGTCGCTTCTTTGACTATGCATCAAATCTCAATACTTCCGCTTAACACCACAGTACTCAACTCCATCTTGCGCCGTCGGTTTCGTTGTATCTATGCATCCGACGGTAGCTACAAGCTCCACTCAATCTCGCCGTCAGATTGTTCTATCAACTCCACATCCCACGGCCTAGCTTCGAAGATCATCCAACTTGATATCCCCGATCAACACTCTAACACCAAACCCTATACTACCCAAACAAACAGCCCCTCCCCTTCTTTCCATCGACCTCATCCCTCTCTGCAACTCCACCACCTTCACCTGCCGCACCACCATCATCACCACCACCTTCTTCACCTGCTACAACCACCATGCAACCACCATACCATCATCACAACCACCTATATTACCTAAACCACCTAATACCCCTCTCTCTAGCCCTCTATTTCACTGATTTCTCACCATTCTTTTCTCTGAAACCCTAGGTGAGAAATCAGTCAAATAGGTGAGTCTAGAGTAGCAGTTGGCGCATGGGAATGGAGCAGGAAGAGATTACAAGGCATGGGTCGACGTTAATTGGGATTGATTTCAGCGAATTAGGTGAGAATACCAAACCCTAATTTCATCTGTTTTGGGAATTTTTGAGGGAATTGTGTAAAACCCTAAATTGGGGGAATTGGGTATAAATAGAGGCTTTGGGGTGTTGTATTGGATATCTCTGGACTAGCCAGTGTATCCCCATGAGGGCTGGACTATCCAGTTCCTCTTGGGTAGATTTTTCTTCCCTGTTTTGTATTTGTAGATTTAATTTTAATTTTCAATTTTAATTCCAAATTCAGTTTTAGTTTGTCTTGTTTCAATTCATGTTTTGCTATCCATGTTTTGCTATCCATGTTTTTTTCCATGTTCTGTGTATTGTTCAGTTTCTCCATTTGATGTAATGCTCTGTACTGTTTCTGTTATGTATGTTCTGAATCCCAAATGCTAGGACTAGATGAAATTATGAACCGGCTGAGATAGTCTTCATCATGTGCAGCTCATGTTCAGTGTTGCTAAGCCCTTAGACTAGTTGTGCTTTAATCAGACAATTAGCACTTTGGTAATTATTTTAGTTGTGATTAGAATATCCCTTAGGTTAATGGTGGATTCAACGTCCTAGTGATCATCCTCTTGTCTTCATTGTTTTCTTATTTCTACTTCACTGTTTTCTTCACATCACTTCCCTTGGCTTAGGCCTTGGTTTATTACACTGTCATTTTATTGTCTTTGCTTCACTGTTTATCTCCATTGTTGTTTGCTGTTTTGTGCCTTTCTTATCACTTGTTGTTCACTGTTAGTGGTGGAAGTTTAGGTTAGAATTCATGTAAATTGAGTTGATTGAGAAATGGAGGAAATTAGTGCTCAACTGTGCTTGTGATTGATTGTGCTGTCAAAAGACAGTCAATGCTAGGAGTAAACAGTTGAGCAAGCTTTTTATCTTTCCATTCCATTTATGTATGCCCTGGAACATAGGCATGCTAGAACCTCCACCTAGCTCCATTAGGGACAAGGATTTAACCAAAAACAACCACTGCCTAGCATCTTTCCTGTTCTTCTTTGTTATCTATCTGTTTTTGTGGCTTCTTATCACTGTTTTTATAGCTGTTTTTATAACTGTTTTGTGCCATGTTCTTCCTTTGCCTTTGGCCCTTGGCCATTGCCTTTGATTTATCACTGCCATGCCATTGTAAATTAGCATCCTTTTTCCCTGTGTTGCTTCCATGTATATGTCATTGTCACCTTCACCATCATCATTGTTGTTTGCTGTTTGCTTTTGCCATTGTAAATATCCATGTTTTACCTTGGCCTAGTGCCACTGCTACATTTAGTTTGTCCACCTCCCCTACCATCTTCTTATTTCCCTGGCCTTGATGCCAGTTCTGCTCAGTTGCCCTGCAACCCTGCCTGCTTACCTTCCTCCCCTGCTGCTGCTGCTGCTTCTTCTCCAGCCCATCCTTGTCTGCTGCTGCTGTGCACTGCTTCTGCTGCTGCTGAAGCCACCACTGCTGCTGCTCCAGGTCCAGTTCAATTCTGGGCTACAAGTCCAGTCATTAAAAAAGCCCACTGTATCTGTTAAGGCCTAAGGCCCAGTTCAGTTCAGTTCATTTCAAAGACTACTGAAGCCCAGATTCATTACAAAGCCCAGTTCAGTCTTGGGTTAATCTAGAAGCCCATTGACACTCAAAGCCCAGTGCACTTCAAAGGCCAAGCCTAGTGCACTTCAAGACCAACTGAGCCCAAGCTCAGTTCACTTCATTGTCAAACAAGCCTATAATCCAAAGGTACCTAAAGCCCAAAAGGCTTCATAGTTAACCAACAACAATTTAGGAGCCCAAAATAGCTAGAAAACTCCAAAACACTCCCAGTCTCTGTGGATCGACCCGTACTTGCACGAGCTACAACTGACGACCGTGCACTTGCGGTATTACTGTAGGCCCCCGTTTTTATTGCGCTTAATTTTCACACACCTCTGGGACCACCAACCACCAGGACATGCAACCATGGTAATTTCATCACCCCCTCTTGAGAGCAACCTCAGTTATGGTCCCGTGACCAGGGTTTTAGAAGTGATGTTTCTACGACTGACAGAAACAAGATGGCACTTCAAGCACCATGCTCATGTATCAACCGAGGGGTCCTGATATCAAATGAATCAATGACATTAAAATCCTTCACCAACCGTTCCAGACACAAGCGAACGGTCTAAAGATACAACATGAGTGTTTTACAACAAGCTGGCCTGAGATGATTTTACACTATCACGCACAAAGCAGCAATCTGGGAGAAATTTGTGAATAATATATGGATGGGTAATATACCATTCTCTTCGTATGGATGTCCTCTACAACATATCCAAAATTCATAGCAATTGGAGAAACGAGCAAAAAGATATGGCTAAAACATTGGACTACATACTAGCTGATAAATTTCTGGAAGTCTCCTGGAAGTTTACTGTTTCGTCAATTTCGGCCCTTAAACGTACTCAAAAGCTGACAATCTTCTTTGATAAATCTTGGAAATTTTATGGGGATGAAGAAACATGGTTAGATCAAGAAAATCCGACACCAGACGAAGATTCTACAACATTTTTACTGAAAGACCGACTTTTGAATTTTCAGATGACGAAATTCTTCGTTCATCCACATCTGAATCAGGATCTACACCATCAACGCAAATCCTGACTTCATCTCATTTGCTGAAGTCGGCGGTGCTCCTACTGATAAGGGATGACTCCCAGATGATCGAGATACATACAAAGTACCAGCTTTCCAGCGTCTCTGAAAAGTTGATTCACCTCAGCATGAACATCTGCAGAAGTCTTCTTCTTTGACTTAGATATTTCTGGAGCGTTCGCCAGAAGAGCCAGAAGGGTGGTTGTAACCATAAGTCACCACTATCTGAGGCGAAAGACATGGAATCATGGTAACAATCCAACTCTTACCTATTTACAATTTCACTAGCTGTAGTGATTATAACGTCAGAATTTTGAAAACTTGCTCGTTCCCTCAAACCTGCAAAGACGAGCAAAAATTCTTTATTCAAAATCATGACTTGATTTTCATAAAACCGTGAACAACCCACGTGAATTTTAACATCCACTGGTTTTTTAAAAACTAGACAGACGTCCATTCTACAATTGTGAAAACTCACATACAGACATTATTTCACCATGTATAATGGTCTACTTTCAATAGTTGTTCAAAATAAAAACATGATTTTACAAACTATATAAATATTTAACGTGAAACTCACGTAAATTTGAAAAATATATATATATATATATACATATATATTTTTGCTCCCTCGCACGAGCATCTGTCTTTGAAGCGAGAGTATATTTTCAAAGATTTCTGAAAGTTCGAAGATAAATTTTTTTCATGAAAGCTCATAAACAAAATTTTATTACTAACAGACGCACGTCTATTAAAAAAAAAACTTTTCTCTCGTACGAGCATCCACCTTTGAAACGAGAGCTTATTCCACTTTGTGAAATCTCACATATTTAAAAAAGATAAAAATAAAATTTTGGTTTTCGTGAAAGCTCATAGACAAAATTTTATATCATCAGACTGAGGTCTATTTCGTTTGTTCCTTAAACTAACAAACGAACGAGCATCTGTTCCTAAAACAAGGATTTCTTTTCTTGGGCCCGGACCCATGAATCCTAAACCGACCAAGGTTCCACCATCAAATTAGCAGTTCTACACCAATTCATGCTCATTAGACGATGCTCTATCATACCACTGGGATCTCCGTTCAAGCCGTGGTTCGCTCGCGCGATCGAATATCCGGTAACATCTTATCTTACGACTAAGTTCAATTACTTATTTCGTTCATAACTGGAAAATCACCATTCGGTGCTGACTGAGGAACATGACTGTCCCTCACTAAGAAAGGGACTTAATGTAGATGGTGAATTCTCGACAAGGGTTGAAATCGTAAAACCATAATTATACATGCTCCTGATCCAGCAATCAGATGAGTATTGAGGCTCATGTCTCTCATTGAAGCATGAAAGCTCGTGCCTTGAAATATCTGACTGAGAATATTTCCTCTTAGAGTATATGTAGATGTATAGTCTCTCAGCGGAGGCAACAGCACATCTCATGAATACTGAGCAATTTCAGTATTTACTTCTATATATAATCGAAAGATTGGACGGCTCCTAGACAGCATGCCTGCTAGTATAGAGCAACAACGTCTTCACGATGCAACAACGCTTTCCCTGACTATATAGGAGAGATATGACGTTTCAACAAGCTCATATCTCTCAATTCTCATATAATTAATGCTCCTAGACAGCATGCCTGCTAGTATAGAGCCATCAATTAATTATCTCTAATCATTAACTGAATATTCAACAATATTCTACGATCCTTCGTAATATTTCGTCACTTCAATTTGTGGTTCTTCTCAGCAGAATTCCATGGGTTAGTGATAAATATTTGACGTACGGGCATCTGAGCAGCTCTCGAGTAAGCCCCGACCAAAATGGTGCAAGTGTGCTCAGCAATAATGCACAAACAAAGCACCTGAATGCACAAACGAGCATTCTAAAACATGAAGGAACGATGAACCTATGCAAAGTAGGAAGAAAATAATAAATAATAAAATATTAATCGAGGCGCTAGAGGACTGGGCCCACCGTCCGACCGGTCGTGTCGTGGCCAGTCCCACGCCCAATTTTATATTTTATCATATTTTTATTATTTTCCCTGATCTCATGAAAATCCTTCATTTGAGCAAATCTCCTTCGTCTCAAGGAAACTCCCCAGTCTCATGGTGTTTCCTCGTATCAAAGAAATAATAATAAATTAGGAAAGATATCGTGGGACCGGGATCACTATCCGGTCGGCCATGCCCTAGCCGTGGCCGGTCCCACACCTCATGACTCCTTATTATTTTATTATTATTTCCCTCATCCCATGAAAATTCCTTAAATTCATGAAATTTCCCTCAAGTCATGAAAATCATGTAAAATTAGGGAAATTCGTAGGATCGGGCTCTAGTCGGCCGGTCATGCCCTAGCCGGTCCCACACGTCCCTTATTTTATTATTATTATTTTTTATGTTTCCCTCATCTCATGGAAACTCCCTGATTTCAACAAATTCCTTGGTTTCAACAAACCTCTTGATTTTATGATATTTCTCTAAAATCATGAAAAATATTATAAAATTAGGGAAAGTGCCTTGGGACCGGGCTCCTTAAACGGCAGGCCATGCCTTGGCCATAGCCAGTCCCACACTTCATGACTCCCTATTTTATTATTATTATTTCCATAATCTCATGGAAATTCTCTAACCTCATGAAATTCCCCAGTTTCATGGTATTTCCTTCACATCAGGGAAAATACATAAAATTGGGAAAGGTGCTGCGGGACCGAGCTTTCTAACTGGCCGGCCATGCCCTAGCCGTGGCCGGTCCCACACCTTGCAATCCCCTATTTTATTAATTAAATTTCATCATCTCATGAAGATTCCCCAGTTTCAGCAAAACCCTGAATCATTCATATTTTCTCAAAATGTTGCTCAAACGTGCATCCGAAAATATCGAAACTCTCAGGACTGAGACACGAACATTATGGTGACACGAGCATGTCTCCTTGACCGACCAAGGCTGTCCCTGAGGCTTGCAAAGATCCGGTCCCACGTGATTTAATAATTTTGACCTAATTTGCTCAATTGCTCATATTGGGTCCAAACTCTTCCCAAACAACTTGGAGTTTGTTCAAACGACCATCAGCTTGTCCCATGATCACCAAGGGACAGTCTCATTCCCCCTTGGTATGTCCCTCATCTCTCCATAATCAGGTTTTACTACCTGATGCTCACACGAGCACTATTTTAATAAATGACTAAACCAGCATTTAATCATATTTTCACCAACTGGTCTTCAGGAGACTTTGGTATTTTGCTCACTTGAGCATCTGGGAGCTACACGGTCGATTCATCATCCCATGTAGCCGGTCCCTCCTTCATATCATTAATTATCATCAATTGATCAAAACTAGGGTTTCGAATCCAGAGCTCTGCAAAAAACATAATTCTGAGCAGATTCAAACATTAAAAATTTTACGTTGATCCCGTGGTCAACATTTTAATAATTATGCTCAGCTCAGATGCCAGCATCTTAAATCAACATTTGCTCAGATTAGCAACATTTGTTCAAATGAGCAACATCTGCTCACACCAAAGAATATTGGTTCAATTATTAATATTCAACAATTCATCAAATGAGCAACATTTACTCAAATGGACAATATTTTTTCACGCTGAAGAATGTTGGTTGAACTATCAATATTCAATAATTCATCAGATGAGCAATATTTGCTCAGACTAAGGAATATTGGTTCAACTATTAATATTCAATGATTCAGCAGCACAGTTTGTCAGGTTATCAACATTTATTCGACAATGATATTTTCTGTCTTAGCAGACATGATCAATTCATGAGTCTCAGAACATTTGCAAATTATGTTCAACTCAGCAATACAAGGACTCATAGTCCCATAAAGTCAGCAACTAACTAACTAAATACACGTCTGTCTTGCAGACTCCACATTCATGAGATATCAATCATGTCACATGGGGGATATTAACTAGGGTTTTGGTCTGGCGGTCTACGGCACGTGTATTCATACACACGATGAAAATGTGAGAAAGTCATGCAATTAGTTGGAGGAGTTAGCAAAGGAGTGGGTGGAAAGTTAACCAAGTCTCTGCACGATGAGAAACTGGTTTCAACACGATTTTTCACTTCCCTACTCTTTGACTCCAGCAACTTTCACACTTCATGGGATCATGGTGTTTTCAATTCAGCAATATAAAAGGCCTCTGAATCATGACTGAAACAGACAAGAATTTCTCGACAAGTTCATACAGACAATATTTCGTATACACGAACTCATCGTCTGAGCAATCACTCTCAACTGAGTAAATTCAATCATTCAGAACTTTCTTACGCAGAATACACAACACACCTACAATCTCGATCACCACTGATCTCACACATTTCTCATCTTCCCTCTTACAGATCAACTCATCCTCTCTTGTGACCGAATTGACTCTGGAATGGCCATTGTCTTGGTTTAGGCCGGAGTCCTACAGATTGATCTCTCGAACTTAAAGAACTCCCTTCTTGCAGTGCATCTGCGTGAGGTTGAGCATTTGCTCGGTTCAAGGAGTCTCCGCACGATCATCTCCTCAATTCCGTAAAAACCAGCAAATCATTTTTCCCCATATACAGTTCTTTATATACAAAGAATAGTAAACCCTAGGTATCTAGTTGGGCCGCATATCTATGGGTTATAGTCCCTACAACACTCACTCTTGTGCGGTCCAATAGAACTTCATATGCAGTGCTTCGAATATAGTTCTTCAAATGTCGTCCTCTCCTTGATGACTTGTGCCGAAATCAATTTCCTCATCAAAACTTTGATAAGAAAAAACCAGTTGGACTAAACCTTGGTACAACTATTCACATGTAGTACTTCACATGTTATCTCGTACTTTACATGTAGTTCATCACATGCAATACGATCTTCAAGGACCGACTAGTCTAAGTTAATTTCCTCGTGATAACTTCGTCAGGAAAAATCCAGAGGGACAAAACTTGAACTAAATAAAAAGAGTACAGTATTAAGCAAACTTAGAACGTAGCTGGACTCGAATATGTTGCCTCATTAAAACATTGACAAGAAAAACCCAGTGGGACAAAACATTGACGAAGAGAAAAGAGTACAACGTGACAGATGCAAGTAAAGGTGATCAGTTGTAGATGATCACTTTTCTCCGTTGAAGTTGACTAGTTTCTTCACAATTCCTAAGGCAAAAAATCCTCGAAGGAAAGACAATAGACTTAGTTGGGAAATTACTTCCCAGTGTTTGTTGTTATCTTATTAAAAACCTTGCCGAGTAACAAAACCCTATGGTAAAAAGTAACCTCGATGAAGGAAAAGAGTACAACACAACTTCAATTTGGAAGTAAAATATGTTGACATCATATCCTTGGATCCTCCCTCTGATGTCGACATCTCCCCCTGATTACTATCACAGTTTTTCCACACAGTTCCTTTAGTCATGTACTTTTCGAAACTGAATATCGGAAATGACTTAGAAAATAGTCTACCATATCTCCCATGATTACTTTCGTTGGATAAAAGATTATTGTTCCTTCATAATCAACAACCTTTGGATTACAGTTCCTTTAGCATTCATTTTTTACGTCTTTGCAGGGATAAAACAAACTCATATCAATGGTTACTTTTAAGTATATGATTAAGTTCATTATACCATTCCAATGACGTTGCATTGGCGCTGAGCTATATCTAGATAACAAGTTCACCAAGGCTGTAACATTTGGTCGAGTAAGTTATGAAAATACGGGGGCCTAACAACCACACCCAACAATTCGTTTGGCAATCCGAGAGGACTTACTCCAATATACTTTCTAGAGAATCAACTAGGCAGTCAGAATCAATCTAGAGTAAAGTATATAAAAGAGTTTAATATCTCTAACTCTTAATTCAATCCGCAATCAACAAATAGAAATCTGCGAGCCCGATTGAATAAGAGGAGTAACTTGAACGGTACCAAAGACCAATGTTCAAGTGTCAATCAATGTAAATCAACAACGCAAGGTTAGATATTCTAATTAATTGATATTAATGCACAACCTGTTATATTTCAATTATATAACAAAATATAATGTGGAAAATAAATAACACAGACACCAGAATTTTGTTAACGAGGAAACCGCAAATGCAGAAAACCTCGGGACCTAGTCCAGATTGAACGAGACACTGTATTAAGCCGCTACATACATTAGCCTACTACCAATTAACTTTGGACTGGACTGTAGTTGAACCCTAATCAATCTCACACTGATTCAAGGTACAGTTGTGCTCCTTACGTCTCTGATCCCAGCAGGATATTGGGCACTTGATTCCCTTAGTTGATCTCACCCACAACCAAGAGTTGCTACGACCCAAAGTCGAAGACTTGATAGACAAATCTGTCTCACGCAAAAAAGTCTATAGGATTGAATAAATCTGTCTCCCACAGAAATACCCAAGAGTTTTTGTTCCGTCTTTTGATAAATCAAGGTGAACAGGAACCAATTGATAACCCAGACTTATATTCCCGAAGAACAACCTAGAATTATCAAACGAAGAGATGAAGGTGTTTGTGATTCCTTTTCTATCTTGCCTATCAGGGATATAAAATCTTGAGCCAATTATTTCAATTGTACTGAACACGATAGAAACAGCAAGATCAAATCACGCAATTACAAAGATAATAGTTGGGTCTGGATTCACAATCCCAATGGAGTCTTCAAGTCATTAACCTATAGGGTCTCGAGAAGAAACCTAAGGTTAAAGGAGAATCGACTCTAGTTATGCAACTAGTAACACACAAGAGGTGTGGGGATTAGGTTTCCCAGTTTCTAGAGTTCTCCTTTATATAGTTTTCAAATCAGGGTTTGCAATCCAAGTTACCTTATTAACAAAGAATTCAATATTCACCGTTAGATGAAAAACCTGATTCAACCAAGCTAATATCTTTCAACCGTTAGATTGAACTTAGCTTGTTACACACAAATGAAATGTACCCTCATTTAGGTTTATGTAACCGTACCTAAACGTGTACACCATGTTAGTTCACAAATAGTTAACCGAGGTTAGCCATATGATTACTCTCATATCAACCTTATTCATCTCAACCATAACTAGTTCAAATGACTCAAATGAAACTAGTTAAAGAGTTATTCAATTGCTATAGAAAACACAATTGAAACCAAATCGCTTTTTGATTCACTTGAATCAATCATGAACATTATAGCCACGGTTTGCAAAGATTGCATTCCTTATGATTTAAATGTTTAAGTCCATGAACTGACTGATTTGACAAAGTAACCAGCTTAAGTATGCATACGGGTATGCGCATTTAAGCAACCGGATTTGAGTTTGTTTAGTTTACAAACTCAGCAGAAATTTCGGTTCGGAAATTTTCGCCAGTATACGTACGGGTACACATACTTAGTGACTAGTTA
This sequence comes from Papaver somniferum, assembly GCF_003573695.1. Classification (NCBI taxonomy): domain Eukaryota; kingdom Viridiplantae; phylum Streptophyta; class Magnoliopsida; order Ranunculales; family Papaveraceae; genus Papaver; species Papaver somniferum. The sequence continues at coordinate 186,747,466 of NC_039359.1, read as the reverse complement.
AGAGTTTTTCAAAACCAAACTCAGCAGAAATTTTCGGTTCGAAAACCTCCGTCAGTATGCGTACAGGTACGCATACTTAACCTGTCTCCTTCAACAATTTCGTGTACACACTTATGCATACACTTGGCTCCCGGTTTATGGATTTATACACTAATGTGCGAACACACTATATATGCTTATATCCAAACATGGTTACATTATCAACTCTTTATTTCAATCATTGAAACATTTTTCTATAATGACAATAGTCGTTTTCACACACTATTAGCATCAACGCAATTTTCAAGATATTGAAATAATCATTATCGAAACTTTCCAAGCCTACATCAAATAATTGTGTCACACAAACCATGTAAGATGTTACTCGGAAATTTTCTCATGATATAAGATGAACTTGGTCGAAGCGAAAGCTTACCAACACATATTTCGATAAATATGTAAGCGAGATATACTCAGCTCGAAATCTCAAATGTGTATAGAGAAAAACTATATCTTAACACGACTTATGTATCAATATAGGAGGTAGTAGAAATGGACTTTCCAAGTGATAGATGAGTTCAAGTCTCCACATACCTTTTATCGAAGAAGTTCCACAAGCTCCCCTTAGTAGTTTTTCGTCTTCAAATGATGAACTCTGTGAAATCTAGGCTCAACTACACTATCTATGTCCTAGCCGAGATATCTATAAATAGGATAGAAAACAAGACTTATAGTTTTGATCACTAGTATTGACAAACATGCTTGAGATAGCAACGCATGCGAGTTCGACCGAGCAGTGCTCTAACAATATCCCCCTTTGTCAATTTTAGTGAGAAAACTATCAATACATATGGATTACAAAATAGATAGAAGTTGTATCTTATCATCCAAATGCTTGATCTCCTTGGCATCTTCAACGCGTCTCGAAATCTTCGTCACTTCCAAGTACTTCATGATCCTAAAGGTTGTAAGTTCAGCATCACAGTTGTTGAAGATCCGTAGCGATAATGAGAAAACAAAATGCTCTCAATCATTGTTATACAGTGTCATAGTATTATTACACATCATCAAAGTTCAATTATATCACAACTTTGACAACAATACTATGGTGATATGTATCACTTCCCCTTAGTCAATACTTCATCTCAACATGAAAACCGCTCCCCCTTATATAACGATCCGTAAACCATATGTATTTTTAGTATCACACTACATATTAATTCTCCCCCTTTATGTCAATATAAATTGGCAAAGGTACGAAAACTAGTGGGATCCTCATGAAATTTTCACAGAGATACTTCATGACCAAAAGAGAATACCATATCAACTTATTTAGATACCATCATAAAGCCGAAGCTCAATGCATTTATCAAGGAGTTTATAAAGATACAAGATAACCCCTATAATATTCCACAGCCGCACTCCCCACAAAGATTTGGCAATGAAGCACAAGCTCAAAATGAACTCTCTCCCATAAAATTTCATTCCCGAAAGAACAACAAAGGCGACCTTGCTTTTACAAGAAAAGAAGGATTTATTTTGGATAACTCAAATCACATGAAAAACATGAATTGGCATCCAAAATATTCAATTGAATTATCCACAAAAGAATTCATGATTAATCTGATCAAAAAAATACAACCGAATTAATCACAAGAAAACCCACGATTAATTTGATTGGAATACACAACCAAATTAACCACAACGTGATCAATTCAGTTGGTCATGCTTGTCATAAGAGAACTTACAAAGCAACAACTAAACTGACCACAAGAGAATGATCAATTCAATTGTTCATGCTCAAACATAAGAAAACTTATGGAAAAACACAGTATATGCACAAAAATATGGATCGGAGATCGACCAATACTGCGGAATAAACAAGGATTCATTATATTTTCCATCACTATTTGCACAATGACATATAAGAGACTTAATCCTTGTAAACAAAAGTTTTATCCTTTCTTCCATCAAAATAATGACATAAAAGGCTTTAACTTTTGTACTGTCAAAAGTTCATTGTATCTTCTATCAATACATTCATACCGACATAATAGAAATAACTTTTGAACAAGTATGGGACAGTCACTGGTTCATGGACGTAAAAAACATATCCCATAACAGTTTGCAATACATAAAATCATAAAGATTAAAATTGCAAAAATCATCTTCCAAAAACTTAGAATTTAAATAAATAAATCTAAAAATATTGAAGATGAAAATCGTTGGACATAGCTATGTGTACTCACAATAATGGTTATTCCAAACCCTGGTTATTCTTCTAAAAACATAAAGAGAAGATTTACTAGACATTGAGACCTCTGAAGAATTCTTTTCCTCGAAATCCGTGTCGTCAACAGCCATGGGAACATAAGGTTCATGGAGAAAGGAGTCAATTCCAACAAACCTTCTAGGCTGATGATGTCGAATTAGGTCCTTTTGAATTTCGAGAGTTCTCGTAACAAAAGCCTTTATTTGCTGAATTTCCTTCCTTGCTTCCTTCAACTCTTCAAGAACATCAGAAAACTTCTGAGAATTTTAAGGAACATCTCTTGGCTTCCTCACATTCTTTTTTTTTCTCTTCAAAGTTGGAGGTAACAGAGATTTTTCTTTTTCCTTCATGATTGATGGCTTAACGATCATATTAACATCTTTTCCATATGAACACATGATGCTTGGAGTCTCCATCCTTGTATGGGTTTGTGAGAGGAAATCACAATTTAAACTCAACAGGCAGTCTTAAGATGAAAAGAGTTTCAGAGAGGAAAAAGGAATGTAGGTTTGCGGAACCTGTTAACCACATAGGTTCACGCACACTCAATTCACGACCCTAAAGAGAGTGAAATTGACGAGAATAACCCCCTTTTTTATTGAATACACAGGGAAGTCCCTTCCAGTATAAATTAGATATGAAAGAATTCCAAAACATACAGCAAAACTAAGAAAACAAAAACATTTTTTTTTCCTTAAGCCTGAGGTGTGCACAATCTTGTCTCTTTTTGATCTGGCACATGAGACAAGATGCACTAAAATAACACAATCAAGTTGTGATGTGGTGAACAACAATATGTCCACCATCCCCTATTTGAAAGGAATTCATTGAAGCATGTCTATCAAATTGTTTAGACCATACTGTTTTCTCTAGTGGTCTTGACCTATCTTTGGAAATCAACTTCCTTGAAGAGGATAAAATATTACATACCTCAGCGGTTTTTTGAACAAGTTTGATCTTGTTTGCTAGGCGATTTGCTCTTCGTTGAAGTCTCTTTACATGTCTCATCTTGTGTTTATACTTGTAACACTTCAAAAGTTCACGACCCTTAAGTGAAAAATAAGAACATGTCCCTGGATAATATGATTCATACACACGAGATGTGCAAGCTGCTAGGCACAGATTGGAACCTGAAAAATCAGAAATAGAGTTTCTAACAGAAAGGTTAATTTCTTCTTCCAGATTGGTTGATTTTTCTTCTGGAAGGATATGAAGATTGATGTATGTATTGCTACAAATATCAAAATAAATATCTTCACAAAGAAGTGCAACACTCGATTTTTCGTCTTCATTGGAATCATAGTGATCAGACATTTCCTCAAGAGTTGCAGCAAGACCTTTGTTTCTAGTGTATTTTCTACGATTCGGACATTCATTTACAAAATGACCAAAACCTTTACACTTAAAGCACTGGGGCATATCCTCATCATAAGCCTCGTTATCATCTCTGTTTTTAGGAGGAATGCGATTGTGAGGTTTAACTGACGACCTAAGTTTGTCTCCAGAGAACCGTTTACTTCTCTTCAATAGAATATCTCTAAACTGTCTTGTGATCATAGAGACTGATTTATAAAGATCTTCATCTGATGAATCAGTCTCAGAAAGATCATCCTCAGAGAAATAAATAATTTTACTCTTGTCAAGTAATTTAGTGTTACTTTGTGCTTTGAAGGCAACATCCTTTCCAACTTTGGATGTAGGCTCATGATCAAAGATCTTTAGATTTCCAACCAGCGTATTTCTAGAGAGAGCATCAAGGTTATTTCCTTCAACGATGGCATGCTTCTTAGAATCGTATCTAGATGGCAGGGATCTGAGAATTTTCATCACAATGTCCTTTTCAGGAATAGCCTTACACAATTCGAAAGATGCATTAACAATTTCAGACACTTTGTGATCAAACTCATCAAATGAATCTTCGTCTGCCATACGAAGGTTTTCTCAATCGGAATTTGAATCCTAGCTTCCTTTTCATTGGTATTTTCTTCAAATACGGTTTATAAAATATCCCAAGCATCTTTAGACCGAGTACACATAGTCACAAGGTGATAAGCATGTATATGCTACATTTTATACCCATATTTATATTAGTTATGATACAATATTTTAGTTACTAATACTATTTTAGTGCATTTGTAGAAATTACAAGTGAATTCGATCATCCAGCGAATAAACAGCAAAATGTGAGACTTAATGGTGTTTGTGACGAAAAAGGAAAAATGTGGTTGGCCTGGTACTTCCATATATCAGCAACCACAATGATGAAATGTGGTTGGACTGATATTTCCATGTATCATCAACCACAATGATCAATTATGCTGGCATGGTATTTCTATATATCAGCAGCACTTATTATGCTGGCCTGGTATTTCCATTTATCAGCAGCCGGGTTGGCCTGGTATTTCCATGTATCAGCAACCACAATTATGAAATGGGGTTGGCATGGTATTTCCATATATCAGCAACCACAATAAAAAAAAATGACAAAATGTATCTGGCCTGGTATCTCCATATATATCAGCAGCATAAAATTGTTTCATATGCGAGCCACAAACGCAGAAAATGAATTGAAATCAAAGTGGGGTTGACACATGCAAACTGAAAATGAGAGTATTTTATCTTTCATACTTTATTACAAATATATTCCACCGGGAAAGATAATTTATTTTCCATGTGAAGAATTAATTGAGGAATATTTACACGTGAGATTATTTTGGACATAAAGTAACTCTTTCTTCATTTGGGAGATTTTGGAAATAAGGAGAGATTATTATTTCATTGGATGAACGAGGTGGAAATACTATTTGGGGAAAGATACTGATGACGACATCAACTTGCATGCAAGATATTTTCATAGAATAATTTATTTTGATTCTTTGATTAATGAAATAAAAGAAAGGGAAGGTTATAAGAAGGGGTGTCGACTATTTGAGAGGAGAGCCCGGCCACAGGGACGTAAGTAGAGAAGGGTTTTGAAGTTTTGTTTTCGATTCTTCATTTTTCATTAGCTAGAGTTTGATTTTAATATGTTTATGGCTTTTGAGAAAGCCATGTCTATCTAGAGTCATGTTAGGGTTTAGGTAGGAAACCAATTTAATTGTGTAAACTCTACATTTATATGCTCAATAATGATTTGAATGACTAGTAGTTTCTCTTCATATGGCTTGGTATTTTATTGTTCATGTGATTTTCTTGATTATTTATGCTTTTCAATTGATATGGAGTGCTTTGGTTAAGTTCTTTGACGTGATATGATTTATGATTGATAGGAAATGCTTTAGAATCACTACCCATGAAGCGAAGAAAATTACAGCGGAGAAACAATATTTGAAAGTGCATGGAATATATTTTTAATGACTATTAGAATTTGCATAATTAATTGGTGGAAACCGAAAATCCTAATAACCCTCTCTCATTTTGTTTACTGTTAGAATTATTATTATTTCATTTTGTTCCAAATTTCTGAAAATCGTTCAAACATCATCTTGTCGATTAGTTAGTTTTGATATTAATTAGTGGTAGTATTTCACACTCCTCGTGGGAACGACCTGTACTTGCCATTGTTATGCTAGTTAGACACTGTGCACTTGCAGTATTTTATTGTAGGTTTCCCAACCTACCAAGTTTTTGGCGTCGTTGCCGGGGAGTGGTTGCGTAATACTCTCTGGTTGATATCTTGTACATAGTTTATTTTTAATTTTTAATTTTTTTAAATTTTTTTTTCTATACATAATTTATTTTTAGTTTTCTTTTAGTTCTTTTTACGCAGTTTGCTTGGAATTTTCCAGGTACCGTAGTTTGAAGTGCTACCAACGAAAAGATGCACTCGCAAAACTTTTGCAAGAGCCGCTAGAGGATTGCTTAGCTCATTTTGGGTATGATTTTGATGATGATAGTGTTATATGTGAAGTCAATGCCTTATTAGACTCCACACCACTGCTAGACACTAATAAATGGAAACCCAAACTAGAACCTCTAATTTTGTCAAAGTCTCGACTAGTTCTATTAGACGAGAATGCTCCGACCTTGACCCTTAAGTCATTAAGTTCTGTATTTTTTTGTCTTGATGATATTGATAATGAAACCGTTTTAAATGATAATGGGTCTATGAGTCGTGATATTATTGCTCCATTGAGCTATTGTTCCGCGGATGAATTTGAACCAATATTACCTGCGGAAATCATTTCAGCCGATTTAGAACCTGATTTAGAGAGTGCTCTGCGAATAGAAATTGTCAAACAATCTGAACCTGTTGCTTATCGGAGTGATGTAATTTGCACTTACAATTTTGTATTGGGAATGAATTTAAACATCTTTCTGGAGATGTATAGTATTTTCAGGTGCATATTTTCAGCTGACCAGATTAGTTGGGATGATACTCAACTTTTTAGACTCTATATATATGATTGGATGTCTACTTTGGGGTACCAACCTCACCTTGTTTGAGACTACATGCTATTGGCAAGTTAGGGAACAAATACATTTCGCTTCATGAGAGTCAACCCATCAGATTTGTTCCCTCTACTTTATCTCTTATTGTTATTGTTTATTTTTGTATTTCCCATCTTAATTTCTACGTTGGATGAATCAATTACATTGAGGATAATGTAATGTTTAAGTGTAGGGGAGTGGGTAATTATCCATATTTTTGCAGGTTTTCACTTTTCTTAGAGTTAAAAAAAATAAAATAAAAAATCAATTGCATAATATCTCTGTTTTGCTCGAGGACTAGCAAAATATAAGTTAGGGGGTGTTGATAAGCATGTATATGCTACATTTTATTAGCTATGATACTATATTTTAGTTACTAATACTATTTTAGTGCTTTTGTAGAAAGTACAATTGAATTCGATCATCCAGCGAATAAACATCAAAATGTGAGACTTAATGGTGTTTGCGACGAAAAAGGAAAAATGTGGTTGGCCTGGTACTTCCATATATCAGCAACCACAATGATGAAATGTGGTTGGCCTGGTATTTCCATGTATCAGAAACCACAATGATCAATTATGCTGGCCTGGTATTTCTATATATCAGCAGCACTTATTATGCTGGCCTGGTATTTCCATGTATCAGCAGCCGGGTTGGCCTGATATTTCCATGTATCAGCAACCACAATTATGAAATAGGGTTGGCCTGGTATTTCCATATATCAGCAACCACAATAAAAAAAATGACAAAATGTAGCTAGCCTGGTATCTCCATTTATATCAGCAACATAAAATTGTTTCATAGGCGAGGCACAAACGCAACAAATGAATTGAAATCAAAGTGGGGTTGGCACATGCAAACTGAAAATGAGAGTATTTTATCTTTCTTACTTTATTACAAATATTCCACCGGAAAGATAATTTATTTGCCATGTGAATAATTAATTGAGGAATATTTACACGCGAGATTATTTTGGAAATAAAGTAACTCTTTCTTCATTTGGGAAATTTTGGAAATAAGGAGAGATTATTATTTCATTGGAAGAACGAGGTCCCAATACTATTCGGGGAAAGATAATGATGACGACATCAACTTGCATGCAAGATATTTTCATAGAATAATTTATTTTGATTCTTTGATTAATGAAATAAAAGAAAGGGAGGGTTATAAGAAGGGGTGTCGACTATTTGAGAGGATAGCCGGCCACAGGGTCGTAAGTAGAGAAGGGTTTTGAAGTTTTGTTTTCGATTCTTCATTTTTCATTACCTAGAGTTTGATTTTAATATGTTTATGGCTTTTGAGAAAGCCATGTCTAGCTAGAGTCCTGTTAGGGTTTAGGTAGAAACCAATTTAATTGTGTAAACTCTACATTTATATGCTCAATAATGATTTGAATGACTAGTAGTTTTTCTTCATATGGCTTGGTATTTTATTGTTCATGTGATTTTCTTGATTATTTATGCTTTTCAATTGATATGGCGTGCTTTGGTTAAGTTCTTTGACGTGATATGCTTTATGATTGATAGGTAATGCTTTAGAATCACTACCCATGAAGCGAAGAAAATTACAGCGGAGAAACAATATTTGAAAGTGCATGGAATATATTTTTAATGACTAGTAGAATTTGCATAATTAATTGGTGGAAACCGAAAATCCTAACAACCCGCTCTCATTTTGTTTACTGTTAGAATTATTATTATTTCATTTTGTTCCAAATTTCTGAAAATCGTTCAAACATCATCTTTTCGATTAGTTAGTTTTGATATTAATTAGTAGTAGTATTTCGCACTCCTCGTGGGAACGACCTGTACTTGCCATTGTTATGCTAGTTAGACACTGTGCACTTGCAGTATTTTGTTGTAGGTTTCCCAACCTACCAAGTTTTTGGCGCCGCTGTCAAGGAGTGGTTGCATAATACTCTCTGATTGATATCTTGTACATAGTTTTTTTTTTTAATTTTTTTTTTCTGTACATAATTTATTTTTAGTTTTATTTTAGTTCTTTTTATGCAATTTGCTTGGAATTTTCCGGGTACCTTAGTTTGAAGTGCTACCAGCGAAAAGATGCACTCGCAAAGCTTTTGCAAAGCTACTTGGAAGATCCACTATAGGTTTGCTTAGCTCATTTTGGGAATGATTTTGATGATAATAGTGTTATATGTGAAGTCAATGCTTTATTAGACTCCACACCACTGCTAGACACTAATAAATGGAAACCCAAATTAGAACCTATAATTTTGTCAAAGTTTCGACTAGTTTTATTAGACGAGAAATCTCCGACCTTGACCCTTAAGTCATTAAGTTCTGAATTTTTTTGTCTTGATGATATTGATAATGAAACCGTTCTAAATAATAATGGATCTATGAGTTGTGATATTATTGCTCCATTGATTTATTGTTCCGCGGATGAATTTGAACCAATATTAGATGTGGAAATCATTTCAGCTGATTTAGAGAGTGCTTTGCGAATAGAAAATGTCAAAGAATCTGAACCTGTTGCTTATCGGAGTGATGTAATTTTCACTTACAATTTTGTAGTGGGAATGAATTTTAACATCTTTCTGGAGGTTTATAGTATTTGCAGGTGCATATTTTCAGCTGACCGGATTAGTTGGGATGATCCTCAACTTTTTAGACTCTATATATATGATTGGATGTCTACTTTGGGGTACCAACCTCACCTTGTTTGAGACTACATGCTATTGGCAAGTTGGGAAACAAATACATTTCGCTTCATGGGAGTCAACCCATCAGATTTTTTCCCTCTACTCTATCTCTTATTTTTATTGTTTATTATTTTATTTCCCATCTTAAGTTCTACGTTGGATGACTCAATTACATTGAAGACAATGTAATGTTTAAGTGTGGGGGAGTGGGTAATTATCCATTTTTTTGCAGGTTTTCACTTTTCTTAGAATTAAAAAAAAAATCAATTGCATAATATCTCTGTTTTGCTCGAGGACCAGCAAAATATAAGTGTGGGGGTGTTGATAAGCATGTATATACTACATTTTATACCCATATTTATATTAGTTATGATACAATATTTTAGTTACTAATACTATTTTAGTGCTTTTGTATAAAGTACAAGTGAATTCGATCATCCAGCGAATAAACATCAAAATGTGAGACTTAATGGTGTTTGCGACGAAAAAGGAAAAATGTGGTTGGCCTGGTACTTCCATATATCAGCAACCACAATGATGAAATGTGGTTGGCTTGGTATTTCCATGTATCAGCAACCACAATGATCAATTATGCTGGCTGGTATTTCTATATATCAGCAGCACTTATTATGCTGGCCTGGTATTTCCATGTATCAGCAGCCGGCCTGGTATTTCCATGTATCAGCAACCACAATTATGAAATAGGATTGGCCTGGTATTTCCATATATCAACAACCACAATGAAAAAAATGACAATATGTAGCTGGACTGGTATCTCTATATATATCAGCAACATAAAATTATTTCATAGGCGAGGCACAAACGCAGCAAATGAATTGAAATCAAAGTGGGGTTATCACATGCAAACTGAAAATGAGAGTATTATATCTTTCTTACTTTATTACAAATATATTCCACCGGGAAAGATAATTTATTTGCCATGTGAAAAATTAATTGATGAGTATTTACACGTGAGATTATTTTGGAAATATAGTAACTCTTTCTTCATTTGGGAGATTTTGGAAATAAGGAGAGATTATTATTTCATTGGAAAAACGAGGTGGCAATACTATTTGGGGAAAGATACTGATGACGACATCAACTTGCATGCAATATATTTTCATAGAATAATTTATTTTGATTCTTTGATTAATGAAATAAAAGAAAGGGAAGGTTATAAGAAGGGGTGTTGACAATTTGTGAGGAGAGCCCGGCCATAAGGCCGTAAGTAGAGAAGGGTTTTGAAGTTTTGTTTTGTTTTCGATTCTTCATTTTTCATTAGCTAGAGTTTGATTTTAATATGTTTATTGCTTTTGAGAAAGCCATGTCTAGCTAGAGTCATGTTAGGGTTTAGGTAGAAACCAATTTAATTGTGTAAACTCTACATTTATATGCTCAATAATGATTTGAATAACTAGTAGTTTTTCTTCATATGGCTTGGTTTTTTATTGTTCATGTGATTTTCTTGATTATTTATGCTTTTCAATTGATATGGCGTGCTTTGGTTAAGTTCTTTGACGTGATATGCTTTATGATTGATTGGTAATGCTTTAGAATCACTACCCATGAAGCGAAGAAAATTACAGCGGAGAAACAATATTTGAAAATGCATGAAATATATTTTTAATGACTAGTTGAATTTGCATAATTAATTGGTGGAAACCGAAAATGCTAATAACCTGCTCTCATTTTGTTTACTGTTAGAATTATTATTATTTCATTTTGTTCCAAATTTCTGAAAATCGTTCAAACATCATCTTGTCGATTAGTTAGTTTTGATATTAATTAGTAGTAGTATTTCATACTCCTCATGGGAACGACCTGTACTTGCTATTGTTCTGCTAGTTAGACATTGTGCACTTGCAGTAATTTATTGTAGGTTTCCCAACCTACCAAGTTTTTGGCGCTGTTGTCGGGGAGTGGTTGCATAATACTCTCTGATTGATATCTTGTACATAGTTTATTTTTTGTAATTTTTTTGTAATTTTTTTTCTGTACATAATTTAATTTTAGTTTTCTTTTAGTTCTTTTTACGAAGTTTGCTTGGAATTTTCCAAGTACCTAAGTTTGAAGTGCTACCAGCGAAAAGATGCACTCGCAAAGCTTTTGCAAGAGACACTTGGAAGATCCACTAGAGGTTTGCTTAGCTCATTTTGGGTATGATTTTGATGATGATAGTGTTATATGTGAAGTCAATGCCTTATTAGACTCCACACCACTGCTAGACACTAACAAATGGAAACCCAAACTAGAACCTCTAATTTTGTCAAAGTCTCGACTAGTTCTATTAGACGAGAAAGCTCCGACCTTGACCCTTAAGTCATTAAGTTCTGAATTTTTTTGTCTTGATGATATTGATAATGAAACTGTTTTAAATGATAACGGGTCTATGAGTCGTGATATTATTGCTCCATTGAGCTATTATTCCGTGGATGAATTTGAACCAATATTAGCTGCGGAAATCATTTCAGCCGATTTAGAACTTGATTTAGAGAGTGCTCTTCGAATAGAAATTGTCAAACAATCTGAACCTGTTGCTTATCGGAGTGATGTAATTTGCACTTACAATTTTGTAGTGGGAATGAATTTAAACATCTTTCTGGAGGTTTATAGTATTTGCAGGTGCATATTTTCAGCTGACCGGATTAGTTGGGATGATCCTCAACTTTTTAGACTCTATATATATGATTGGAGGTCTACTTTGGGGTACCAACCTAGCCTTGTTTGAGAATACATGCTATTGGCAAGTTGGGAAACAAATACATTTCGCTTCATGGGAGTCAACCCATCAGATTTGTTCCCTCTACTTTATCTCTTATTTTTATTGTTTATTTTTGTATTTCCCATCTTAATTTCTACGTTGGATGACTCAATTACATTGAGGACAATGTAATGTTTAAGTGTTGGGGAGTGGGTAATTATCCATATTTTTGCAGGTTTTCACTTTTCTTAGAATTAAAAAAGAAAATAAAAAAATCAATTGCATAATATCTCTGTTTTGCTCGAGGACTAGCAACATATAAGTGTGGGGGTGTTGATAAGCATGTATATGCTACATTTTATACCCATATTTATATTAGCTATGATACAATATTTTAGTTACTAATACTATTTTAGTGCTTTTGTATAAAGTACAAGTGAATTCGATCATCCAGCGAATAAACATCAAAATGTGAGACTTAATGGTGTTTGCGACGAAAAAGGAAAAATGTGGTTGGCCTGGTACTTCCATATATCAGCAACCACAATGATCAAATGTGGTTGGCCTGGTATTTCCATGTATCAGCAACCACAATGATCAATTATGCTGGCCTGGTATTTCTATATATCAGCAACACTTATTATGCTGGCCTGGTATTTCCATGTATCAGCAGCCGGGTTGGCCTGGTATTTCCATGTATCAGCAACCACAATTATGAAATAGGGTTCGCCTGGTAATTCCATATATCAGCAACGACAATGAAAAAAATGACAAAATGTAGCTGGACTGGTATCTCCATATATATCAGCAGCAAAAAATTGTTTCATAGGCGAGGCACAAATGCAGCAAATGAATTGAAATCAAAGTGGGGTTGGCACATGCAAACTGAAAATGAGAGTATTTTATCTTTCTTACTTTATTACAAATATATTCCACCGGGAAAGATAATTTATTTGCCATGTGAAGAATTAATTGAGGAATATTTACACGTGAGATTATTTTGGAAATAAAGTAACTCTTTCTTCATTTGGGAGATTTTGGAAATAAGGAGACATTATTATTTCATTGGAAGAACGAGGTGGCAATAACGACATCAACTTGCATGCAAGATATATTCATAGAATAATTTATTTTGATTCTTTGATTAATAAAATAAAATAAAGAGAAGGTTATAAGAAGGGGTGTCGACTATTTGAGAGGAGAGCCCGGCCACAGGGCCGTAAGTAGAGAAGGGTTTTGAAGTTTTGTTTTCGATTCTTCATTTTTCATTAGCTAGAGTTTGATTTTAATATGTTTATGGATTTTGAGAAAGCCATGTCTAGCTAGAGTCATGTTAGGGTTTAGGTAGGAAACCAATTTAATTGTGTAAACTCTACATTTATATGCTCAATAATGATTTGAATGACTAGTAGTTTCTCTTCATATGGCTTGGTATTTTATTGTTCATGTGATTTTCTTGATTATTTATGCTTTTCAATTGATATGGCGTGCTTTGGTTAAGTTCTTTGATGTGATATGCTTTGTGATTGATAGATAATGCTTTAGAATCACTACCCATGAAGCGAAGAAAATTACAGCGGAGAAAAAATATTTGAAAATGCATGGAATATATTTTTAATGACTAGTAGAATTTGCATAATTGATTGGTGGAAACCGAAAATCCTAATAACCCGCTCTCATTTTGTTTATTGTTAGAATTATTATTATTTCATTTTGTTCCAAATTCTGAAAATCGTTTAAACATCATCTTGTCGATTAGTTAGTTTTGATATTAATTAGTAGTAGTATTTCACACTCCTCGTGGGAACGACCTGTACTTGCCATTGTTCTGCTAGTTAGACATTGTGCACTTGCACTATTTTATTGTAGGTTTCTAAACCTACCACATGGTGCTGAAGATCTGGGGTAATGGCATGTATGATGGCGTTCAAACCGTCGGAGTTTTTCTTTGCATCAAGTATCTCTGTAGAATCGTATGCACCAATGTTCTTTGGGACAGTTGCATTACCTATTGCCACAACGGGAGCCTCATAGCCATTAACTATATAACCCATGATTGAAAATCACGCGCTTGAAGAAGGGCACACATAGCAATTTTCCACCATAAGTAATTTGAGCCATCGAAGACTGGTGGTACGTTTATAGAGATAACACCTCTGTCCATATTCGATCGCTATAAACACATACTTGTAAGGTCTTTAACGTGTTTTCCTTCTCTGATACCAATTGAAAATGCGGGGTCTAACAACCACACCCAACAATTCGTTTGGAAATCTGAGAGGACTTACTTCAATATACTTTCTAGAGAATCAACTAGACAGAAAAACTCAATCTAGAGTAAAGTATATCAAAGAGTTTAATATCTCTAACTCTTAATTCAATCCGCAATCAGCAAATAGAAATCTGCGAGCCCGATTGAATAAGAGGAGTAACTTGAACGGTACCAAATACCAATGTTCAAGTGTCAATCAATGTGAATCAACAACCCAAGGTTGGATATTCTAATTGATTGATCTTAACACACAACCTGTGATATTTCAAATATATAACAAAATATAATGAGGAAAATAAATAACACAGACACCAGAATTTTGTTAACGAGGAAACCGCAAATGCAGAAAAACCTCGGGACCTAGTCCAGATTGAACGAGACACTGTATTAAGCCGCTACATACATTAGCCTACTACCAATTAACTTTGGACTGGACTGTAGTTGAACCCTAATCAATCTCACACTGATTCAAGGTACAGTTGAGCTCCTTACATCTCTGATCCCAGCAGGATATTGGGCACTTGATTCCCTTAGTTGATCTCACCCACAACCAAGAGTTGCTACGACCCAAAGTCGGAGACTTGATAGACAAATCTGTCTCACGCAAAAAAGTCTATAGGATTGAATAAATATGTCTCCCACAGAAATACCCAAGAGTTTTTGTTCCGTCTTTTGATAAATCAAGGTGAACAGGAACCAATTGATAACCCAGACTTATATTCCCGAAGAAAAACCTAGAATTATCAATCACCTCACAATAAACTTAATCGACTAGCGAAACAAGTTATTGTGGAATCACAAACGAAAAGATGAAGGTGTTTGTGATTACTTTTCTATCTTGCCTATCAGGGATATAAAATCTTGAGCCAATTATTTCAATTGTACTCAACATGATAGAAACAGCAAGATCAAATCACGCAATTACAAAGATAATAGTTGGGTCTGGATTCACAATCCCAATGGAGTCTTCAAGTCATTAACTTATAGGGTCTCGAGAAGAAACCTAAGGTTAAAGGAGAATCGACTCTAGTTATGCAACTAGTAACACACATGAGGTGTGGGGATTAGGTTTCCCAGTTGCTAAAGTTCTCCTTTATATAGTTTTCAAATCATGGTTTGCAATCCAAGTTACCTTGGTAACAAATCATTCAATATTCATCGTTAGATGAAAAACCTTATTCAACCAAGCTAATATCTTTCAACTGTTAAATCGAACTTAGCTTGTTACACACAAATGAAATGTACCCTCATTGAGTTTTATATAACCGTACCTAAACGTGTACACCATGTTGGTTCACAAATAGTTAACCGAGGTTAGCCGTATGATTACTCTCATATCAACCTTATTCATCTCAACCATAACTAGTTCAAATGACTCAAATAAAACTAGTTAAAGAGTTGTTCAATTGCTATAGAAAACACAATTGAAACCAAATCGGTTTGATTCACTTGAATCAATCATGAACATTATAGCCACAGTTTGCAAAGATTGCATTCCTTATGATTTAAATGTTTAAGTCCATGAACTGACCGATTTGACAAAGTAACAAGCTTAAGTATGCGTATGGATATGCGTACTTAAGCAACCGGATATGAGTTTGTTTAGTTTCCAAACTCAGCAGAAATTTTCAATTCGAAAACTTCCGCCAGTATGCGTACGGGTAAGCATACTTAAGGTGACTAGTTAAGAGTTTGTCAAAACCAAACTCAACAGAAATTTTCGGTTCGAAAACTTCCGCCAGTATGCGTACGGGTACGCATACTTAACATGTCTCCTTCACCAATTTCGTATACACACATATGCATACACTTAGCTCCCGGTTTATGGATTTATACACTAATGTGCGAACACACTATATATGCTTATATCCAAACATGGTTACGTTCTCAACTCTTTATTTCAATCATTTAAACATTCTTCTATAATGACAATAGCCGTTTTCACACACTATTAGCATCAAAGCAATTTTCAAGATATTGAAATAATCTTTATCGAAACATTTCAAGCCTACATCAAATGATTGTATCACACAAACCATGTAAGATGTTACTCGGCAATTTTCTCATGATATAATATGAACTTGGTCAAAGCGAAATCTTACCAACACATATTTCGAGAAATATGTAAGTGGGATATACTCAGCTCGAAATCTCAAATGTGTATAGAGAAAAACTATATTTTAACACGACTTATGTCTCAATATAGGAGATAGTAGAGATAGAATTTCCAAGTGATAGATGAGTTCAAGTATCCACATACCTTTTGTCGAAGAAGTTCCACAAGCTCCCCTTAGTAGTTTTTCTTCTTCAAGTGATGAACTCTGTGAAATCTAAGCTCAACTACACTAACTATGTCCTAGTCCGAGACATCTATAAATAGTCTACAAATCAAGACTTATAGTTTTGATCACTAACATTGACAAGCATGCTTGAGATAGCAACGCATGCGAGTTCAACCGAGAAGTGCTATAACAAGTTATGCTAAGTGCAATAATGCCTCTATTGTACTTTGATAAGGGAAATTCATCTCCCGACACATCTTCGTCATCTTCCATTAGACGAATTGGTCATTTATTTACATTTGAACCTCGACTAACCATGGGAGTGCCAGCAGGATGAATGTCCTTATTAAGTTTCCTGACAGCTTTAGACCTATGCAAACTGGTGGAATATTATACCACAAGCTTAATTTTCGATCGAGCTTTCCCCAGATTTCTCATCTCAATTTTGGATTTAAAATAGCTTGTAGGATCTATTATTACATTAAGATCTCACATCATGTCTGTACCATCGACATAGATAGCTACAATTCCAAATCAGGAACTTGCTTGTGAATACGCAAGGAAAAATACCTTACTTGTCTATCCCTTCCAAATCAAATAGCCACTTAGACGATTATACCACATTCACATGATTATTTCAATCCGTAAGTGAAACTCCAGTCTAATTGTAAGCGCATTTTGTGGTTTAAAGTCACTTTATTTGGGTAACAAAAGGCTATCAAACCCTTTTGTAAATATCTTCTATCTCCTGATTCTTTCAGAGATACGTAATAACCGCATACATATGATGCATTTCAAGCCCTTTTGAAATTACCAAGCTAACTAAGTAGCGGAACGATATAACTTTCATTACAAGAGGACAATTCCAGGGATTTGTAAGAAACCTCGCGCTACAAGGCGAGTCTTGATACTTTGTGACTTCATTCTTCCCAATCAGATTTATGACAAATAATCATGTATGTCCCGTAGGCTTTACACTTGGTTGGTTAGCACTACCACACCAAATACATGTATATTTATCAAAGAACCAAGTTCTACCTAGATTGTGTAGGATAAATATGCTTTTTTATTGACATTGAATAATAAGAAGCATGGTTCGATCTCATCGTGCTCTATTTCCTTGAGAAACTATATATAAATATAGTCATTAATATGCTCGAACGATCTTTCCATTGACTCGTATATGTTCTCATAATCCTTTAGGATTTCACTGTGCTCTGGAATCATTAAACTTCGGAGCGTCCTCCAGTATTGATTCATGGACATAGTCAGAGACAATCAAATGAGATGATTTTATTAATGATACGAATTAGGTTGTTCCTTACTCATCTACTTCCTTTCTAGGTGAGTATTGATCGAACCTGGTGGTCTCTCCATCTTCCTTTGTAGAGCCACGACCTTAACTACACTTCCATCAAGGGTGGTTGCAACACCTTAGCCTATGGTGTACCCTATACTGAGGATTTTTAACCTTGCATGAAGATTTGTAGCTGGTAAGTGTGATCTTATCACGTGTCGATATCATTGCACTTTCTGAAATCGATTATTCTTTGTCACTTCACATTTATATTTGTGGAGTACAAGAATCAATATGAGACATAATGGGAACACACCAAGACAAATCCTATCATTATCTTAGAAAATACTTTTTCTTATCTCCCCCTAACGACGGGAAGACTGTCTCATTAAAATGACAACCCGCAAATCTAGCGGTAAGAGATCTCCTGCCAAAGGTTTTAAAACATGGATAATTGTTGGGATTAAATATCCGATATAACTACTTAATCTTTTTTGTGACCCATCATAGTACAATGTGGACTCGTAATGGCACATATATAGTGCAACCAAAAATACGTAAAAATACGAATATCAGGATTATATCCAGTTAGCAACTGGTACGCATAAAAGGTTGACTAATATTGGGTTCTAAAATGAATTAAGTAAAGATGCGTTAATATTGCATATCCCCAAAACAATAAAAGGTAGGTTGGTACGCATAACCTATGCGTTAGACATCATCTGTAACATTTGATGATAGTCTGTGCAAGACCATTGGGTATAGGATGCTCTGCATTGATCCTATTAAATATGCAATAACCATCAAGTCCTTTTGATGTGTACTAGATATCATTTACAAGGGGTGGTGAGACCTTACATGTATAATATTTGCTAGTAGTTTTCCAAACGTAAAACTTCTTGGAAACTGTAACTAGTCCAAAGTGTGAAAGCATCCACCAGAGACATAAGTCACTTTAATGGTCTGCATTCTGCGTGGATATATTTCTAGATCACCTTGTTTTCTTTGTAATATAGATAGATTGTTTACCATTTGCATCTTCGGATGGTCTCAATCCTTTTTACAATAGAATTTGTAAAATGAGTGATGTGCTTTTTTACTTTAAAAGCATAATGGGAACTAGGGGGTGGTGCATATAATATTTTAGAAAACACTTATTTGTGAGATATGCCATCACTTCGCATTATGTCAATCTTTTCCCGTTTTTGTTCACTCAAATTAAGTGATGCTCGTATGAGTCCTTTCAAAACGATCATCATTTCACAACCAAAGTTTCTTTATGGTTATGCCGAAAGTCTGTATGAGTCAATTCCCAACATTTCATCATCGGAGTCAGTATAGATTCAATAATCCAACTACTATAGTGATTTACATTTCACTAGATTGACTCATTAGTGTCTCTTAAATATATTTCCTTCCAAATATATTAAAGACTATAAAAAAATGCAATCAATTACATTATCATCGTTGTGAGGTTCCACATGATATCCAGTTGCACGAGTTTCTTTGGAATTTAACAAGGTTCCACATGATATCCATTTTCACGGGTTTCTTTGGAATTTAACAAGGTGTGGTTATCTCTCGGTACATGTAGAGATTTTGTGACGTCTTTGTTCTATCTTGAGACAAATTTTGTGCAATGCTGCGCTCGATGATCCAATCCTCATAGTCACATTATAAGGAGATAGTTCAACAACTAGTTTAAATTCCTTAAGATGGTGGGAAGGGAAACCCCTATCTGTTAGACATTGAGTCTTGAGATATTAAATAAGTGGTGTGGCCTTATTAGTAACAAAAGTGAGATTCAACTCAAGTACTTTAGGATGAATATATGTTAAGTTTCAGGGAGGATGATCTATTTTTCATCCGGATATATCTCAAGTGCTATAGAGAATTTATGTATCGTGGGAATGATGTATTTTTCATTCCATAAGCGCAGACGTTGGATCTAGTTCAAATAAATAGTCAATTGGCCAGGCAAAGTTCTTCTTGTCATTAAAGTTGATGTCTAAAGAATGACCTTCCCATGGAAAATTGGTTGCTACTATGGTACCCGCATTGCATTGCTTGTACCAATACCGGTAAGAAGATTCATTCCCAACTCTTTGGTGAGAGATAGAATTACATCTTAGCTTCATCCCATATTCAGTTTATACCTTTACTTTGGTGTCATTACTACTGGGTGGGGTGGTGGTGGGGGGGAATGCATCTTTGTCTCATAATATATATGTCCTTTTTCACATGCTTTATATGAGTCGGTACGTCTAACCCTCATTACTTTGGGTTTCTTTCCATTTTCAATTTTGCTACATTTAGCTTAATTTGAGAAATTTCTTTATCTCAACAAGCCAAGAGAATCTCACTACACATGTCAACCAATTAATTTAGATTGAATAGATTACTAAAGATAGTTCTCTTGTTGTCATACTTCAACATATACTGGTTCGTTAGTATCATGGATGAAGTAGAGAAATGAAAATTTTCTAACTCATATCATCTTTCGTGAGTTCTTCCACAAAATTTGGAATACATGTGATTTTATTTGAACGTATCTTTTGAAACTAATGGAAGATTAATAGTCGAGCAAATGGATTATATTCCACAGAATATTCAAATTTTGGGAAGAAAATATCAAGTACGCAATAATGGTGTTCGAGTACTTCTGAACCCCAAATAAATATATTTTAATCGAGTTGGTACAACTAATTGAACAAAAGACACCATTCAACTACAGCCGATATCATATTCAAGAGAACAAAATAACATAAAGACCAAAATTCTTAATGATCGAGATCAGCACTCATAATTTAAATTGACAGTTTATGGGTTTATCTTAAGAAAAAACAAACAAAACTAGGCATGTTCTAATAAATAAATAAATAAATAAATAAGCCCACCAGGTATTCTGAAAAAGTGGGGTCTAACAACACCACCCAATATTTCCCTTAGCAATCTGTATGGACTAACTCCAAATTACTTTCTAGAGAATCAACTAGACAGTCAGACTCGATCTAGGTAAAAGTATGTCAAGGAGTTAATATCTCTCTCTTGTTTTGATTTACTCGAGCTAATAGAAATTAGCGAGTCTTTAATCAAACACAAGGAATAACTTGGATTGTACCAAAGACCAATATCCAAGGATCAATCAATTTAAATCAACAACCAAAGGTTGGATATTCTGATTGATGATCTACAACACACAACTTGTATTATTTCAATTATAAAGATAAAACAATATAATGTGGAAATTGAAATAACATAGACACGAGAAATTTTGTTAACGATGAAACCGCAAATACAGAAAAACCCCGGGACCTAGTCAAGATTGAACACACACTGTATTAAGCCGCTACAGACACTAGCATACTCCAAGCTAACTTCGGACTGGACTGTAGTTGAACCCCAATCAATCTCCCACTGATCCAAGGTAAATTTATGCTCCTGCGCCTCTGATCCCAGCAGGATACTGCGCACTTGATTCCCTTAGCTGGTCTCACCCACAACTAAGAGTTTCTACGACCCAAAATCACAGGCTTTGACAATAAACAAATCTGTCTCCCACAGACAAGTCTATCAAAGGATCAATCTGCCTCCCACGGATAAATCCTAAAAGTTTTGTTCCGTATTTTGATAATAATCAAGGTGAACAGGAACCAATTGATAATCCGGTCTTATATTCCCGAAGAACAGCGTAGAGTTATCAATCACCTCACAACAATCTTAATCGTATGGTAGCGAAAAAAGATGTTGCGGAATCACAAACAATGAGACGAAGATGTTTGTGACTACTTTTTATATATTGCCTATCGGAGATATCAATCTCAAGCCAATTAATCTGATTGTACTCGTACGATAGAAGATGCAAGATCAGATCACACAACTACGATAAAAGTAGTATCGGTCTGGCTTCACAATCCCAATGAAGTCTTTAAGTCGTTAACCTGGGTTTAGAAGAATAAAACCAAAGGTTAAAGGAGAATCGACTCTAGAACACAAACTAGTATCACACGTAAGGTGTGGGGATTAGTTTTGCACAATACTAGATGTCTTCTTTATATATTCTTTCAAATCAGTGTTTACAATCAATGTTAGCTTAGTAACAAAGCATTCAATATTCACCGTTAGATGAAAACCTGATTTATATTCAAGCTAATATTTCTCAACCGTTAGATCGAAACTTAGCTTGTTACACACATTTGACAATGTACGCTTCTAGGTTTGTTAACCGTACCCAAACGTATGCACTTGTTGGTTCAACAATAGTTAACCAAAAGGTTAGCCATATGAGCATTTCATATCAACCATGTTCTTCTTCACCATAACTAGTTCAAATGACTTCAAATGAACTAGTTAGAGAGTTCTTCAATTGCAAGGAAATCTCATGTACTACACAAGACACAATTGAAGCAAAGATGATTTGATTCACTTGAATCGGTTCATGAACTTTTATAGCCACGGTTTGCAAACTGCATTCCTTAGTATTTTTAAGTTTAAGTTCAGAAATCATCTTCAGATATATAACCTTCTCAAGTTCGCAGACTTAAGTTACCGGGCAGAGTTTACAAACTCCATCAGAAATTCTCGGGTTTGAGAACTTCGCCGGTTCACAGACTTAGCTTCACGCAAGTAGTTTGTCAACTCCAGCAGAAATTCTCGGGTTTGAGAACTTCGGCATTTCGCGGACTTGGCTCACGCCATTCTTCCGGTTCTCTTGATAAACAAAGTTCGCAAACTTTGGTTCAAGGAATAGGACTTATACATAAATGTGTTTCCAAAACAATGCTTATGTCCACCATTGGTTGTGTAATCTAAACTCTCATTTCAATCATTAAAGCATTCTTAGAGGACGTTATATAGTTGTTATACCATTTCTCGTCAAAGCAATTTTCAAAGTGATTGGAACATATCATGACTTTCGTCACTAGGTAAAGATAAACTTGATCGAAGCGAAAAGCTTACCAACACATATTTCGAGATATAGATAGGCGAGGTATACTCGGCTCGAAATACCAAATGTGTATAATCCAAGTCTATATATATAGCATACGAATTCTTGTCTCAAAGAGTAGGAGATAGAGTAGATAGACTTTTGAGTGACAGATAAGTTCAAGTCTTCACATACCTTTTTGTCGAGAAGTTCCACCGGTTCCTTGAGTAGTTCTTCTTCTTGTATGATGAATCGCCATGAAGTCCTTGAGCTCAACTACACTTTCTATCCTAGTCCGAGACTTAGCTATAATAGACTAGAAATCAAGACTTATAGTTTTGATCACTAACATTGACAAACATGCTTGAGATAGCAACGCATGCGAGTTCGACCGAGAAAATCTCTAACATATTCAATGTAAAAAAAAAACATTACATTAGTTTTAGTTACATACCTCATATATTGGTTTCCCTCTATGTACACGGAACCAGAACAACCTTGGTTGCGCACAACCCAAGAACAGAACACATGTCACAACTGGAACGGGGTCGGAAACAGGACAAACCGGGATGGACCTACCTGGCCCAGGCTGGAGACTTTTCTTCCCACCGGTTCGCTTTCCCCTCGGAACATGAGCAATTTTCTTCCACGGTTCTCCTCGGAAATAAATATGAGAAAGTAGATCCATCCCAAAAAAATTTATTTTTTTTTGGGAAATAAATAGGAGAAAGTAGATCCATCCAACTTCTCTGATTTGATTCCAGCGGTTTTAACTTTAGTTTGACGACATGAGTAAATGTAAATCATCCATATTGAAAAAAACAAAAAAAAACACCAATCTAGCTCTGTGATATAGCTTCGTGCTGATAACGTTTTGAAGTAACAATTAGGTAAAATCTAGAGGCAGGGAAATAGAAAAACTTATTATCTTATTGATAAAAAGGCATTATATATTACATAGGTATAATGTTCTTTATATACAGAGAAAGGTAAACCCTAGATATCTAGTTGGGCCGCATATCTATGGGTCGTAGGCCCTAACAATTATGTTTTCTTTTTTACATTTGTTTTCACATTCGGTTCTTTTCTACATGCCGGGTCAGGAAGACCATCCCATTCTCTCTCACTCGGTACACACCGGGAGATCCAACCCGCGGTGAGATTCAAAGGACTTGTTTGCTTTCTCTTTCTCAATTCTCAAGTGCCCTGACCAGAACTCTTTAAACGGATGGAATGAATAAGCACTTGAGAGTTGACGAAGGTTAATGAAGTTGAGTTTATATCCGACCCAAATTTTATAGAGAGAGTTGAGCGATAAAGGAAAATTACATGAAGCTTTTAATAACAGATATGTTTCCGCTCGAAAAATAAGAAAAATGAAAAGGATAGAAACATTTAGTGCTTCCTAGCCATTAGCACATTACAATTATTTCTTATCGTAAGATCAAATCGCTGTTGCAACGCATGTCCAATTTCTAATTTGCGCTAAAAGGTATTTTTTTTGGTTTTATTTATTAGTATTTTTCCTATTATATGCATGAGCTGCACATCCACAGTTGACTTAGTGGACAACACAATTAACAGAAGAAATTTTTTGCCTATCATCAATCAATTAATTGGAGAAATAATGGAAATTATCACATTATGTAGGAGGATCGGGATAATGTAAAAAAAAAAAATCCCCAACAAAATAATTAAAATCCACCAAACTAGTCGGAACATTAAAATAAGAACAATTAATTGGGGGTTATGTCAATACCAAAATTCTCGTTAGGTTCTACCCCTCCTAGTATACTAAGATGACCTCACTTTTCTTATAATAGTATGAGAGAAAGTTATCTTTCCATTGTACCTTGTCCTTTCTTATATAGACTTTCCAAAAGCCCCTCCTTTTTATGACATCTTTCCATGTGTCCTAAACCTCCTTAATTACCGCTAACTCCATATCTTCTCTAACATAACCTCCTTTTTCCTTGTTAATTCCTTCATTGTCCCTTCCACCTTATGGATTCTTCTTCGATGGACTTGGGCCTTAGTCCCCAAGTCCCCATGTTCCATGTGATCTTTTCCTTCTTTGGGGAACCCTAACCCGGTTAAGGGGAATTATAATTCATGTATCAACATTAGTCCCCTGACTATGAGGTTAATCGTAATATAACCTCATAGTCATACTTATATGGTCGAATCGGCATACGCCTTCCTTTGTGCATGGAGAAGATCGTCGGTTGCTGCCTCGTGAATAGTGTATCTCTTATATATATACATGTATATGTACAACTGGTATCTCCTCATATTTCTTGATCTTTCCTTCTTCCCTTTTCCTTTTGTAAGCTACTCGACTCGCATGACTGACTCTCTTCACGGATACATGCTAGTCTTAGCGCTTATTCCTGCATTAACCTCGGTGATGTTCAAGCATGATGAACTGAAGCGTCTGCTGCTCTTGAAGGCTGAAGTCGAAGCGCTACGGGAGTGGAGAATTACTAACAGACATGGCACGAATACTAAGTCTAGGCAGGCATCTGAATCTTATCAAACCGCACTAGACACGGAACCATCGGGAAGTGTGTCGCCAGAGACTCAACGCACTCTTAATGGTGCCTCTATCGCTCAAGGCGTGTCTAATCAGTTATATGAAGACTCTCTGGCGATGATGGCTACAATAGACCGGGCTATTTCAGATTGTCTCCTTTGGATTTCCAACCAAGTGATGCGGCCACTCCTCAGTCACACCTTGGTCTTAACATCGACCACTTTTCTTGTACCTCATCCTTACATTGAGAACGAACTAGCTCGTCTGCTAGTTCTAAGGGAGGAAGCGGGAATGTTATGGAACCTTCATCCATTCCACCGGGACAGAACACGCAGAGAATACGATGAACATGAGGACACCCTTTAACTTTCCCAAGGAGCTGAGGCCGAGGATAAGATCATTCAGGAAATTATTAAACAAGTTCACGAGGCTGATCAAGATTTGCGCCTGGCCGACACACAGGTCAGTGACAGTCGCTTGATGGTGGAGGCTCTGGACGTGGATATTGTTCGCTGCCGTTTATTATTGGCAGACTAAATTATTATTATTTACTATTATTATATTTTTTTTTGTTGTTCTTTTTGTTGCCCCCCCTCCTTTCAATGTTGTCCACGTGTCATCCATGGTTTTGCGGTCGTTGTAATCATTCATACTTTCATGATCCTTTATAAATATGCAATATTGGCTTCTTTAAGCTCCAACTTGTCTGCTTCTTTCTTTTGTTCTAAATGGCATACGTTCTCATGGTTACGTTCTTTCATTGGAACCAGTACCCTCGCTGGTTGACCTTCGATACAAGGGGGAGGAACTCGCAAGGCTTTTGTTAGTAAAAGCGGAGATTGAAATGCTCAAAGCGCGGAGGGAGATTGACAGGTATGCCAAACGAGCCCAATTTTCTGATCAATACGAAACATTCCAGATGGCTGAGAGGGTTCGGGCGAAGGGGCGCGTGTATGTCCAAATCCGACGCGCACTAGACGAGACGGTCAAGATCCGTCAAGCCGCAGATCAGCTCTTTGAATAGTCCGTTGTTATGATGGAAAGTTGTTGATGGTGGTTTTTAGATTAGGGTTAAAATCGTAAAACCTCACATCTGATGTGACGTCACTCTGCAAGGAAACGATGTCGTGAGTGCTAATCTCTCCACCGACATATTTATTGAGCCATTCAATATATTTACATGAAATATTATACAGACTGGCGAATGTAGCAACCATCCAAAACACTATGTAAATTTCGGCACCTCGCAAATACAAGACTCACCGAGTACTTTCCTGTGCTATGTTCCCCGGCAGAACCCTTAATATCGGTATGGAATGACGGATTTATGTTCACTCGCAGCGGAGTAGCATGAACCTCCAAATACCAAAGTTAAGGCTAACGCACGAAATCCTCAGACGGAAAGCACACTGCATTCTATAGATAAGGATTTTGGTGGTAGCATACAAAATCCATCCAATTATTGTGATAACTCAAAAAAAAACTCATAAACCCGACTAATTTGCAAAATCAGGATTTCGCGCCCCGCACAGTCGTTGGTCGAAAAACTATGCTTAGCCAAACTAGGCGATTAAATCCGCCACAATGCACTGGAAGTGTGGCCACTCCCTAGCTTGCCGTCCCCACTTCCCATCGACCAATCAGGTCGCTTTAAATCCGTCATAGTGCACTGGAAGTGTGGCCACGCCCTAGCTTGCCGGCCCCACCTTACCATCGACCAATCAGGTCGCTTTAAATCCGCCACAGCATGCTGGAAGTGTGGCCACGCCTTAGCTTGGCGGCCCCACTTCCCATCGACCAATCAGGTCGCTCTAAACCCGCCACATTCACACAGAAGTGTAGCCACGCCCATGCCTGTCCGGCCCTCTTACATTAACCAATCAGGTTTCTTTAAACTCGCCACAGTGTTGAAAAGAAAGAAACCGCTCCAGATAGCCAAAAAGCCAATTGGCTTCCCAAAAACGCGCCAACATGCCAAACGCACATGCCGAACGCGCCAAACGCGTACATTCCAAACGTGCCTACCCCCCCTCAGTTTTTTCTCAACAGGGAATCTGGGAGGACGGGATGTATGTTAAACGTTCCTCTCCCCCATTTTTCTTAACATTCCTTCCAGTGGTGTTAATACGCCACCTGTCAACACCAACAACATGAAGAATGTTCCTTAAGGCGTTACGTCTTCGATTACCAGAGCCAGAGCCTCTGCCGCGGAAAATGCTCCTTTAGGTGTTATACCTCCAATCACCATAGCCAGAGCCGCTGTCGCCGCTCCAAATGTTTCGTCAAGTATGACACCTCCAACCGTCACCAGAGCCGCAGCTACTCCGCTGTCAGGAAGAGAAACTAGAGGAGCCAGAGGAAGCCGATCCTGTATTACTATTGCTGATTTGATGGAAAGACAGGAGGTTCTCGCTAGAGCCCATCCGCACATGGCCTCAACACATAAGGAGGTACTTGTTTTTCTCAAGACACTTGTCACGCGAGAAGATTTGGAACGACTTATCCGAAACCGGGACAAAAGCGATTCCATGGACATGCATCGGCATCAACCCCCGTATCCTCCGGAAGTACAAAGAATCCCTCTTCCAAGGGGGTACTTCCCCCCTTAGTTATCTCTGTATGACGGCACCGGTAATGCGCGTGAACATGTTTCTAGATTCTTGGAGTCCCTGGGAGAGCACGAACACAATCACGTTCTCCGTTTGAGGGAATTTTCGAAATCACTTATAGAAGAGCATACACATGGTACAACAGCATTGCGTCAGGCAGCATCTCCAACTGGTCTGATATGGTTACGGCTTTCTACAAGAAGTACTTCTTTGTGTTTGAGCAAATTACCTTCTCAGATCTAGGTTAGATGTTCCAACGAAACAACGAACATCCGAATAATTTTGTCAAAAGATTCAGAATTCAAGCACTGGATTGTCATGTCCCAAACGTGACCGAACATCAATTGGTGGATTTTTGCATCAATACATGATTCCCATCTACCGCGCCTTACTAGAGAATATGTGATTCCAGACATTCTCTGAACTTCATGAAGCTGCGAAACGGTCATCCACAGCAACACCAGTGTTTTTGGAAAGAACCAGGCCAACCGGAGGCGATGACACACGCGAAACCCGAGAAAATAGACGCCTCATCAATAAACAATACAAAACTGGTCCCTCCTCTGTGAGCGTGGTAGACGAAGGAGGAAAAAGGAAGGCTCCAGCGGCATAATAACAATCCAAGCGCGCAGCGCCAGCACGACAGGAAGTTCCGCCACGGAAGACCACCGCTAAAGCTCCCATGCGACATCAAGAAGCTGGAGAAAATGTCTTGGATTTCCGGTTCCCAATCGAGGAAGTGATTGAACTCTTGGAAGCGTGGATCCAAGACGACGCCATCAGTCTACCTCCTACCAGGCCCCCACCAACCGAAGCGGAAATGGCAAACCCCAAATATTACCGCTACCATAGATTTGTCCACCACCCGACCAGTGACTGTAATAAGCTAAAGCATATCTTTAAAGAAAGTATAGAATCAGGGGAGATTCGACTGGACAATGAAAGAGTTCACAGAGATCCACTTCCAGTCAGGAGTTGCATGGTCTCTGGGGACTCTGTACACGAAACTGTGCAATCCATGATGCAACATGTGTGCGAAATTCTCTATCTCTCCAAGGCACAACGTCAATATATCTTCACAGCCTTAATCGTGTTTTATCGGGCAAGCGACTCTTTCTTACTGAAGAAACCACGCCAGAACCCCAAACTCTCTCGGGAAGCGGTGCTGGAAAATACAACTGGGGACTGCTGACCACGGTTTATCTGAGGGACGTCGAGCTCGACAACACATTAATCGACGCGGCCTCTGACTTCAACATCGTTACCATCAAATCTCTGAGAGCCGCGAGAGTTTCGAAGCAGGAGGCTACCCATTCTCAAACCATGGTCAAAAACCTAGAAGGAGAGGAGATGGACGCATATGGCTACATCAACCATGAAATCAAGGTGGGAGACATTCTAACACATGGCAAATTCCACATTGTCAAAGAACTCTCAAATTACGACATGATTCTGGGGCGCGCATGGGTACACGGAAACAAAGCGAAGTTAAGAGTATCCCCTCTGCCGATGTCGATACCCGAAAGAATTTCCAACAAGCCGTCCAACTTTGAAGATTACATGTCGCCGTATCAACAACTTACCAATGTAACTCAATTTCCTGCAGAAATCCCGTCGACGTTCATCCGCAGATTCCGAACACAAGTAAGTCTGGTTAAACAACCCTTTCTGCACCCAGTCACCTCTCCTCTCGTCCAGGCATGGGGACTCGGTTCGATTATCAACCCAGACGTCATTAGGAGATATGAATGGGACGTTGGGCCTTTCAAGTACTTTGTCAAAAATTTGGAAGCTGCCACAGTCAAAGATGACGATTTCAAAAATAAAGTGGTTGCACAACGCTCAAACCCATTTCGAATTTGAGATGTAGTAGTCAAGACGACCTCGTTTCAAGTTGGAAACATAACAGTGAAGATAGGCACTCGACCCGGTCCACCTAAAGAAAAGGAAGATGAGCCATATCTGGTGGCAGATATTATCTTGCGTGGTTACTGCAAACTCATCAATTCCCACAAATTGGAAGGTGTGATGATTCACTCACGATGGCTGAAACACTTCGATACCTAAAACGCTGTGCTACCTTCACCTCCAGCGTCTCCCTTTCAGCATTTCTTTCGGCATTTTTCCTTTTCATGCAATATTTGTAACTTCTTTAAAATGATTGCACTGCTTGAATTCATGAGTAGAGTTTTCGATTTCAATTAAAGAACGTATTTCCTTAAAAAATTTTCCCAAACCATCTTAAAAGAAAAATACCAATTAAACCCAAACTCTCACAGAGTCATCACCCGTCTATTGAAAGCTAGAGAAACCAAACCACCACAAAAAAAGAAAGATATCTATTCAAAAATACTGAAGAAAGGAAATGCAAGGAAGATGATCATCAGGTGACAGAACATATATCTTCTTCAAAAATATCCGGCTTCAAATCTCACCTGACGCTCCTCTGGTTTTCGGGATGTGTGACAACGATGCTGCTACAAGGGAGAGCCAAGAAACAGGTCGGTCGAACCTTTAACCATTGTTATTATTTCCCCTGTTTTGAGTTACTATGGGTGATGTCAGCGTTCAGAGGCATTGGCTACGAAAGCAGCAGGCCGTCTAATACCTGTGGCAAATTTCATCTACACTATTTGTGTACGGCGTCTATCCATCTACTGGATGGTCAGGTGGGTCGAGCGACTTATTTTTGCATAAAGGGTTTTTGGATATTTTCAGTATGAAGGTTTTATTGATTCATTTAGAGATGTGAAACCATAAGAGCTGAACAACGGAATGTTACTTAGTGAAGCCCTAACCCCGCCATGAAAACAAGAAAGTGAAAGTAAATATTTGAAATATCAGAAGCGGATACACGCCGAGAAGAAATAGCAAAAGTGGAAAAAAAAATGGTCGTCAATGGAAGACGCCTGGATCAATAACGCCTTCATCAGATCTTTTTCAAGCAATTTCCCCAGCACCTTCTCTGGCAGCAAACGTTCCATCCATACGTCGTCTCGGCGGCAGCAACTTCAGCATCCCATCTAGAAGACGCCTCAGCAGCAGCAACTTCAGCATCCATCCATAAGTCGCCTCAGTAGCAACGACCTCAGCATCCCATCCAGAAGCCGCTTCGACAGCAGCAACTTCCACATTCTGTCTGGCATTTGTTTCAACAACAATCCCAGTGTATATTTCCATGAATTCTCCAATGTATCCAACATATGTTGCCTCCGCCTCCTCGTCCGCCTCGACGGCATCCTCAGCAGTCGCTTCAACGTCCCTGACAGCAGTTTCGGTGTCCACTCCAGAAGCTTCTCCAGTTTCGCAAACCGTGTCGACATCTTCCTCAAGAGCTTTTCCAGCAGCTTCTTGAGGATGTCCCGGTTCATCCGCATCATAGTCAAGGATTACGATGCCATCATGGACAGGATAATTAAACTGGCTCTCACCTAAAAGTTTCATGGACTTAGTCTTCCACCGTTTCAACTGAGAGGCGAATCGTCCAACCCTAACACTGGGTTGTAGAGAAACTTCATTATTCTGAGATCTCCCGACATGCTGAAATGCTTCATCATGTCTCCACTTTTCCTCCATATCCATTGAAGCCATGAGAGTCTGAACACACATCCGAACTCTGCATAGATGGGCGAGATACATGCCTTGTATAATCTCGTCAGCCTCACGGAACAGAGAATCAATTCTGTCTAATGCCTCCTCATGAGAAGAAAACTGGGTTTTGTCGACTAAAAAATTTCTCTCTGAAGAGTCAGAGGTACGATCATCACTGGAAAATCCCATTATATGCTACAAAAAAAAAGTTTTACCATGTCTGCACCGGCAACCTACATGATGAAGAAGACAAAATGGGAACTAGGATAAGAAACACAAGATAGTACCTGCGAAGAGGGTGGACGTGATTTTGCGATGATTTGTATGAACGAAGGGTTCAAGATCACCTCTTATATTCAGCGGATTTATGAAGCCTGAGAAGGAAAACCCTTTTACCAGCCGTGAATTAAGGCTTCAAACACGTGATACCAGCTGGATTAGATATTTGCTTATACAGGATAATTAGGGTTTGGCATCCAAGTCAGCAGTCGTCCCTACCTTTCTATGACTTAGACCGTGCCATCCTTCCATCCAAAGCGCGCATCCTGAGAAATGCCAACAACTTCACACCCAAGCCAAGCCAGCAGCGCCAACGGCTTCACGGCCAAGCCAAGCCAGCAACGCCAACGGCTCCACGCCCTAGCCAGCACCAACAACTTGCATCCTTCTCAGCGCCAACCTTTCCATTCCTGACAAGTGCCATCCGCAACCCAAGCCAACTCCAACCGCGTCCTAACCAATGCCTTGGCCAGCAGCGCCATGAATCATTCATCAACCAGTAGCCAATGATGCCGCACTGGTGCCAACATCCCATGGTCAAGAAGAATTTATGCAAAAGGCACCAACACAAGGACCACAGATTACTCATGGCTTCCACCAAAGGTTAGTTGAATTTCCTTGGAAATCTCTCCACTTCTTGATCTTTCGATTTTACTCTCGCCCGTCACCATCTCATGCTTACCCCGCAACAATGCCACAGTTACGTACTAAGCAGGGGACTTAATGTTGATGGTGGTTTTTAGCTTAGGGTTAAAATCGTAAAACCTCGCATCTGATGTGACGTCACTTTGCAAGGAAACAGTGCCGTGAGTGTTAATCTCTCCACCGGCATATTTATTGAGGCATTCAATATATTTACATGAAATATTATCCGGACTGGCGAATGTAGCAACCATCCCAAACACTCTGTAAATTTCGGCACCTCGCCAATACAAGACTCACTGAGTACTTTCCAGTGTTATGTTCCCCGGCAGAACCCTTAATATCGGTATGGCTTGAAGGATTTATGTTCACTCGCAGCGGAGTAGCATGAACCTCCAAATACCAAAGTTAAAGCTATCGTACGAAATCCTCAGACAGAAAGCACACTGCATTCTATAGATAAGGATTTTGGTGGCAGCATACAAAATCCAACCAATTATTGTGATAACTTAAAAAAAACTCATAAACCCGACTAATTTGCAAAATCAGGGTTTCGCACCCCGGCAATATACTAGACCCCTTTGGTCGAAAAACTATCCTTAGCCAAACTAGGCGATTAAATCCGCCACAACGCACTGGAAGTGTGGCCACTCCCTAGCTTTCCGGCCCCACTTACCATCGACCAATCAGGTCACTTTAAATCCTCCACAGCGTACTGGAAGTGCGTCCACGCCCTAGCTTTCCGTCCCCACTTCCCATCGACCAATCAGGTCGCTTTAAATCCACCACAGCACACTGGAAGTGTGGCCACGCCCTAGCTTGTCGGTCCCACTTCCCGTCGACCAATCAGGTCGCTCTAAACCCTCCTCACTCACACATAAGTGTAGCCACGCCCATGCCTGGCCGGCCTTCTTAAATTAACCAATCAGGTTGCTTTAAACTCGCCATAGTGTTGAAAAGAAAGAAACCGCGCCAGATGGCCGCAAAGCCAATTGGCTTCCCAAAAACGCGCCAACATGCCAAACATGTCAAACGCGCATACCAGGCACACATGCCAAACACGCCAAACATGACCACTCACCACATGCGACATGCCATATATATTAATTAGGGTTTCGACAAGCCAAACCCTAATTTAGGCAAGATTTCCACACCAACGTGCCAAAATTTCAGTGGCCATGGCTACGTCAGGCGCCACCGTGCCAATGGCATGTAGAAACCGTGCCAGCCATGCCGCAGTGCCGCTGGCACGCATTAAAGGCGCCACTGCCTACAAAAGGTAGCCATAATCGACGACTATCCTTCCTCCTGAGATGCAATCTCATCCCTCCAAGTTTGCCACCAAACTGATAGACTCGTGGAAACTTTTAAGCAACCAGCCGCCTAAATTCAGCGGCCATGGCTATGTCAGGCGCCACTGCGCCACTAGCATGCACGAACCATGCCACCAAAACTTTGGCCACGACACCAAAATCCCAATTTGGCCACGACGCTAAACCCTAATTTCGGCCACAGTGTCAAACCCTAATTTGGTCACGGCACCAAATCCCAACTTTGGTCATGCCGCCATACCACTGGCAAAAACGCCACTGCGCCATTTTCAGGCGCCAACACAAGGTAGCCACAATCAACGGCTACCCTTATTCATAAGATGCGACCTCGGCCATCGAAGTTCGCCACCGAGCCGACAAGCTCGTGACAAGTTTTAGGCGACCAGCCAAGACGAGCCTAATAGCATCACATGTTATTTACCTGCTGCAAGCCTCTCAATTTTAACTTGCCACACGTAGAAAAGTGCTACATATTTTCCACGAAAACACTCGAGACATCAAAACATGTCACAAACTGGGGGATACTCATCAGGGTATTGGTCTGGCGGTTTACAGCGTGCGGCGTGCAATACCCACGTTACAGGAAAGTGTCATAAAGCGGGGAAGTTAGTAATGGAAAGAAGTAATGGTGTAAACGTGTCCTTCATTATGGAAACATAAATTCCAGGCGTTACCCGTTACTTCCTTATTCCACTACGCAATCGTTTTCACTTCCTATGAGACCAGGGTACGTTTCATTGCGACTTGTATAAATAGGTCTCACCTATTTCCACTAAACAAGAATTTTTGGTCGGAGAACAACACAGTATTCAGAAATCACCTGGTAGCTTTCCATTTTTTCTAGCCAGTTCTACTTTCTGATACAAGTCGTAAACACCCACACTTACGGAATCAACTATTCTAGTCTCAACACTTTCTTCGCTTCCCTCCCTAAGACCAAACCTTCTCCTTCACTTTGTGACTGAAGCAATCCTGGAACGACCATTTATTGGTTTACGCCAGGATTGTATAGATTGATTTCTCGAATCAAAAGTACTCCCGTGCAGTACATTGTTTAGGGCTTAGACTAGTTTCTCTTCCGCACACACGAAATTACCAAAATCAGCAGAAACGGTTTAAACCCACAATCACAAGTACAGATCAAGCCATAGCTGACTATCGTCTATCTATCTCTGAGAATGCTTCTCCTCACTTGCACGGGTGTACTTTAACCCTTGTAGCGGTTTCCGTGCTTGTTCGCTCCTTTGATATTCCTGGTGAACTGAGGCGTTTGCTCCTTCTGATGGAGGAGATAGATATGTTATTGGCTTCTCGATAATGAACGTGGACAAGATGCGCACGATTTATTATGATCGAGAGGAAATGCTAGCCGCTGCTCGTAAATAAAAGTTTCCCAGCAAGATAAAGGAGCTCGCTGAATCGGCTAATGAAGCCAATTATGCACTGGATACTGCTATTGGTCAGCATGAGTAGGCGTTATTAATGGTGCAGTCCGTAGATGCAGACATTTATCATTATCGCGTGTTACTATCAGATGATGAATGAGTGACAGACGACTTATTATCGTTGGTTTAATTAAAAGAATTTTTTTTTTTTTTTTTTTTTTAGCTTTCCTTTGTACTCGGGTATTTATTCTATATATTGTATCTCACTCCGTCTGTCTTCCTTGTCTCCCTCTTTTGTGAGGGTTTAATTAAGGATATGCTTATTCCATCCCCCTTTTAACAAGGACACTGGGTAGGAACTTGTGATAAAGCGTATTGACCCTCTTTCCTCGCCCCCACCCTTTTTTTAGCGGGGATTGGGAGAGCGGGATGTATGTTAAACGCGCCTACTCCCCCTCTTTTTTTTCAATATGGAACTTGGAGGACGAGATACATGTGTTAAACTCTCCTACCCTCCACTCTTTTTGTTGATGGGGATACGGAGGTCGGGATGTATGTTAAACGCACCTACTCCCCTCTTCGTTTTTTCTCATTGGGGGTTGGAATGTATGTTAAACGCGCCTACTCCCTTCGTTTTTCTCAATGGGGTTGGGGGGGGGGGGATATGTGTTAAACGTGCATACTCCCCCTCTGTTTTTCTTAACAGGAAACTGGGAGGGCGGGATGTATGTTAAACGCGCCTACTCCCCCTTAATTTTTTCTCAACAGGGAATCTGGGAGGACGGGATGTATGTTAAACGCTCCTCTCCCCTCTTTTATTTTTCGACCGGGAACTGGGACGGCGGGGTATATGTTAAACGCGCCTACTTCCCCCTTCGTTTTTCTCGATTGGGGTTGGGAGGGCGGGATATGTGTTAAATTGGTTAATCAATTGCCATTGACATTCCCGATCGGGCTCCATTGGCAGTCCCGCAACCTTCATTAGTCGATCGTGTGCCATTAGCATTCTTGTAATCTTTTGTAAATTTGTCAGCCGATCGGGCGCCATTGCATTCCTGCAACCTTTTTTCAGTCGATCAGGCGTTATTGGCATTCCTGCAACCTTTAGTAAATTTGTCATCCGATTAGGCGCCATTAGCATTCCCGCAGCCTTTGTCAGTCGATCGGGCGTCATTAGCATTCCCGTAATCCTTTACAAATTTGTCAGCCGATCGGGTGCCATTAGCATTCCTGTAGCCTTTTTTCAGCCGATCGGGCGTTATTGGCGTTCCCGCAGCCTTTTGTCAGTCGATCGGGCGCCATTGGCATTCCCACAACCTTTTGTCAGTCGATCAGGCGCCATTGACATTCCTGCAACCTTTAGTAAATTTGTCATCCGATCGGGCGCCATTGGCATTCCTGCAACCTTTTTTCAGTCGATCGGGCGCCATTGGCATTCCCGCAACCTTTTGTCAGTCGATCAGGTGCCATTGGCATTCCTGCAACCATTAGTAAATTTGTCAGCTGATCGGGCGCCATTGGCATTCCCACAGCCTTCTGTAAGTCGATCGTGTGCCATTGGCGTACCCGCGACCTTTGTAGATGCTACGAATCATATATCAAAAGTTGGCTTTTATTCGAAACGAGGGTTTTTAAATTGAACTGTTTATGCATAAAACTTCTTTAGCCATTTACCATTGATTGGTGACTTAACCTTTGTGCCATTCATGCATCTGATCTTGTAATACCCGCTTTCTGCTACCTTTCTTACTCTGAAAGGTCCTTCCCAGTTCGCGGTGAATTTCCCTGCACTAGCATTTCTTAAGGACCAAATCGTCTACCTCGAATCTCCTTTACTTGACATTCTGATTATAATAATTTGTTGTATGTTTCCTGTATGCCTCAGCAAACCGTTATGCCCGGGCTCTCCTCTCCTCTATTGTATCTAAATGGGCAAAGTGGCTTACTTCATCTGGGGTCGTATGACTAGCCATTGCCACCATCGCGAATGGAATTGCAATTTCTGTCGGAAATATCGCGTCCTCCCCATAGGCTAGAGAATATGGCGATGCCCCCGTGGAACTTCGTTTCGAGATTATGTACGCCCATACCACAAGTGGGAGCTGCTCATGCCACTCTCTGTGGTGGTCCTCCACCGTCCTGCTCAAGATCCGGATGAGCGTCTTATTGCTCGCCTCGGATTTCCCGTTCCCTTGAGGATAGTAGGGGGGTGACGTATGAAGCCTCACATTATATTGGCGTAACAAATCTATTATGTCTTTGTTTACGAATGACTTTGCGTTATCCGCCCTGATAATCATGGGCGTGCCAAACCTGCAGATAATGTACTCTTTGATAAATGCTGCAATAGTTGCCCCGGCATAGTCTTTGAGGGGTATCGCCTCGACCCATTTCGTGGTGTACTCGGTGGCAGTTATTATGTACTTGTGGCGCTTCGAGTACATTGGGTTGATCTTCCCTAAAGCCCAATTGTGGAATGGCCATGGCGTTACCATGTTATGCAGCAGGGTGTGGGGTGTTCTGATTAGGTCTCCGTGTGTTTTGCAGTTGAGGCATCTTCTGACATGTTCTGCGTTATTGCTTTCCATAGTGGGCCAGTAAAACCCGCCTTCATAGAGCTGTAGAAAGAACTTCCGCATTCCTTGATGTTCTGTATTGTGGGACCGGGTTATTACTTCAGCGGCCTCCTCGTCCGATAAGCACCATAACATAGTCCGAGTTGCTCTATTCAACACAGTCGGCGATTCTTGCTGCCGCTTCTTTTAGCTCAACGAAGGTCGGGAATCAGAAGTTCACTAGGCTTTTCTCGAAACATGGTATCATCCCGCGTACGCAGATCTCCACTAGTGCATCTTCCTTGACGTCCTCATGGAAATCCAGCGCGAAATGACGAAACCGAGTAATATACTTCCCAATGTCTTCCCCTAACCGCTGGTTACATTTACTCAAGTCGATGGTCGTGACCTTCCTTTTTGTGGAGTAAAACTTTCTGAGGAAGTGTGTAGACAGGTCCGTCCATGAGATGACACTTCCGGGTTTTAGGTTATCATACCAAGAGAAGGCCGTCTCAGTCAATGACTTCGGAAACTCTCTTAGGCATAATTTCCCATCAGAGGCTCGATCGTTCATAGCAGCAATGAATCAACTAAGATGTTCTCGCGCGTTCCCTTGTCCATCGTACACTTTGAACTTTGGTGAAGTATAATCTTCTGGATACTGATAGTCCACGACCTCAGGGGTGTACGGGCTTGCCATAAAATTATAATTGTTCTATTTTACCACTTTGTAGTTCATTTCGAAAAACTTGGTCATCGCCTCCTGCGTCATCATATCGTGATCCTCTTCTTTGTCGTTGGCGTCCTCTAGAGCTTCCTTGGCGTTTTGCTCGTTGCTAGCTTCTTTCATCAACCTTCTCAACTCTCTCTCTCTCTTCCTGCGGATGTGTTCCTCCAATTCTTGCTGCATTTCCTTCAAAGTAGGTTGCGCGAGTGACGTGCTTCCGCGCTCTAGCTGCTTATCCTTCTCTTATGTCGTCTTCTCGCTTGTAAGATTGGGTCCGTCACTATCCCTATATGCTCCCCTTCTAGATTAGGAGGCGGATTATTCAACTAACTGCTAGTCGCGTTTGGGCTAGTACCACCCGGCTGCATCATGATAGACTAGGCACGAGCCTCCGGGTGTGGTCGCCAAGTATTAATACCGAAATTCTCATTAGGTTCTACCCGTCCTAGTATACCAAGATGACCTTACTTTTCTTAGAATAGTATGAGAGAGAGCTATAT
The DNA here is from genome assembly GCF_003573695.1 of Papaver somniferum. Taxonomy (NCBI): domain Eukaryota; kingdom Viridiplantae; phylum Streptophyta; class Magnoliopsida; order Ranunculales; family Papaveraceae; genus Papaver; species Papaver somniferum. The sequence goes on along the minus strand of NC_039359.1, from coordinate 186,708,488 downwards.
TTCCATTGTACCTTGTCCTTTTTTATATAGACTTTCCAAAAACCTCTCCTTTTTATGAATTTTGCCATGTGTCCTAAACCTCCTTAATTACCGCTAATGCCATCCCTTGTCTAACATAAGCTCCTTCTTCCTTGTTAATTCCTTCGTTGTCCCTTCCACCTTATAGATTCTTCTTCGATGGACTTGAGACTTGGTCCCCATGTTTCATGTGACTTTTCCTTCTTTGGGGCACCCTAACCCAGTTAAGGAGAAAAATTTTTCATGTATCAACAGGTTACATAAACTAACCGGAGATATTTTTACCGTAGTTGCCGACATGATTTTCAATGAAATCGGCATGGTCGATAGATTGCAGGCATTGAAAAATCATGCAAACATCTGCAATGAAATATCTCCCAATTACATGTTGTAAAATAAGGTAGCATGGTCCATGATTCCATGATATTCGAGGGAGGTGATCAGACAAAAAAAAAAAAAAAAGGAAAACAAAAAGAAGCAAAGCAAAGCAATAGCAATATGGACCCACCTTAGGTGGTTTGTGACTTTCTGCCCATCCGTCGGTCTCAACTCAGACTCATAGGGTAAGGCAATGATACTCCTGAATCCTGATCTTATACAGCGGGACCTATATCCTAACAAATCAACATAGATCAACCAATCAGATAATTTTAACGGTACTAAACTTATCAAACCACCGAGGTTTAGATAGGAGGCGGCGTGAGAGATCACATCCAGCTCCAGATGGTCTTTCGATCAAAGATCGTATATGCAAAATCATGGCTGTATATCCATAATGCTGATATTGTACTTGACGGTACCAATTTCTAACGAACTCCCCAGTATCTCAACCATGCACTTTGATATAATCCTAAGAAACCTGACATTCTAAACGGGCTTTTCCTTACTCGGGCTTGAAGCTTATAAGAAAAAAGAAGGAACCGAAGCAGCACAAATCTCGAGATCGTAGAGTCTTAGCAAACCGATAAACTACAGGTGTTGTATTGCAACTCCCCAGAGTACATAGTAGATATGGGGCACTTGGGATGGAACAAGATTAGAGATGGGGGATTGTTCTTGAGAAGCCTGCAATCTAGAGAGAGAGAGAGAGAGAGAGAGTGAGAGGGAGGGAGCACTGCAAGTTCGAATTATTCTTCTTATGTGGATGATTGCTTTTGATACTTAGTAACTCTCTTTTGGCTCTTTCTCTCTCCCTTTCTCTTTCTTCATTTCAAAATCTATTTCTCAAATACTTTGTTTCTGTTTTCTTTCTCTTTCCTCCATGTTACGTCCCCGAGGCTGCGTGGTCAGCCCAACTCCAAAATGTGTAGGGAGAGAGAGAGTAAAAGCAAGCAAAAAAGGGGTGCAGTGCAGGGACTACTATCTCTTCTTCAAAGGCTTTTACACGTGATAAAGAAAAAACCAAAAGTAATGCATGCGTGCTAATCTAGATGAGTTTCATCATCATCACACTACTACTATACTTAAAAATCTCTTTGAATATATCTATGTATTGTGGATGTATGTATGGTTTTATAGAGATTATTACAAAGGCACACACCCAAAAGAAAAAAAAAAGAAAAAAAACATCTTTTCATGTTAACTTTCTTAGCAGTACTTTTTTCTAATTCACGTTCTTTGGCAGTTCTCTCTTTCTAGGCTACTGACTTTTAAATTCTTGTTATGTTGTGTTGTTTTGATGATGATGATGAATGAAGAACAAGAAGAGTTATCTATCTAGTTCTATCTTTCTCTAGCTAACTAGCTCATTGGGTTATAGTTGGCGTGTCTAAATGAATGAAATCTTATGTTCTACTGTCTTCACCAACTTTCAATGATTCTTTCTATTTAATTTGGTAAGTCTAATGGGTTATTACCTATTAGTTAGTATCATTTCGTGTTTCTTTTTCTTTTCTTTGGGGTTTTCTTTCAAGTTGGTAAGTTTTCTTTTTCCTTGGCAAATTTCTTCTGTTTTTAGAAGCCTAAAAGTTTGGATTCTTTTTTTTTTTCTTATAAATTTATGTTTCGGGTAGAGTTTAGATTATTCCTTATTCTGGGGCAAGCTTATTGTTCTCATTTATTATGAGAATAGAAAGGTTGAATGTTTTGTTTATATTTGGATTGGTGTAAACTTAAAATTTGGTCTACTGTTAATGTTTTTTGTCCTGAGCTTTTGTTTATTTGTTGCGAGGTTTCTTTAGTATATATAGTATTCGGTTGCGAATTGAGAAAGAAAAGAGAAGAAGTATAGTTTGAGTACTAGTCCTTGTTTTGAGGAAGTAGAGCTGAAGAAACCAAGTTGGGTTTTGGGTATTATGATTAAATGTACTGTTTCATGTTCGATTTAATGGATTTGAATTTTCACAACTCAAGAGGGAAAGTCTGTGTTTTATTAAGACTATCATTAATGGCTTTCACCGTTTTAGTGTATTTTTGCCAGTTTCATCTTAGTTCATGTAATGTTGATCCGGGATCTTATGTGTACTTGTTTAATAGATGTAAACACTAAACTCTAGGGATGAGTAGTTTGGGTTTCTGAACTTTGGGTTTTGCAAATTAATGGTAATACTTGTTAGCTGCAACATAAGACTGGTCATTTCAGTATTCTATTTTTGCCTTCTCTGAGGATTGTTTTATGTACTACTATTACCATTCATTTGGTTCATTTGCTTCCTTCAATTGAGCTTATCTTGCTGACAACTCTTAACTTTTCTATGTTTAATGTCTTTGATTTTCAGTATTAGATAACTTGGAAAACTGTTGTGAGAGAGTTTAAAGAGTAGAGAGAGAATACAGTGGTTTTGCATTTTGTTTCTTCTTGGGGTTTGTTTGTGAGTTCACATCAGTCATCATGCCTATAAGGCAGATGAAAGAGAGCTTAGAGCAGCATATCGTAATCAAAACACAAGTTCAAAACACCATGAATCAAGTTCAGAAGAACTCTAAAACTACTCAAAATGGCAAGAGCTCTCAAGAACCTCAGAATGGTAAAATACAGCATCAAAATTCACCTCCAACAAAGAATAGAGGAAGGAGAAGAGGTAGAGGAGGTAGAAAATCTGATCAAGGAGATATTCTTATGAGACCAAGTTCAAGACCTTGTACTACTTCAGTTCATAAACAACCAGTTAATGGTTTTCTTCCACCACCAGTAAACGGAGGTCCTGTTTGTATGGAGATGGGATTTCCAACTTCTAGCAAAAATATAAGGTTTGCCCAAAGACCCGGGTATGGGCAACTAGGGACAAAATGTATAGTCAAAGCCAACCATTTTTTTGCAGAGTTACCAGACAAAGACTTGAACCATTATGATGTAAGTAGATTTCATTTTATTTTTTTATATTTTGTTTTTCTTGTTACAAATATCTTCATCTTTTAAGCAAAGAGAATTATATCTAGATTTTGGCTTTTGCTTTTTCTTCCTTTTGTTTTTGTTTTAGTTTTCTAATTTTGTCATTTTTTTAGTGAGCATTGATGAGGTTTTAGTTTGGTCTTAAATTTCTTACTCTTCTTATTTTCTGGTTTATCTTTTTCTTGCAGGTCACAATAACTCCTGAAGTTGTTTCAAGAACAGTCAACAAGGCAATAATGGCTGAGCTCGTGAGACTGTACAAGGAGTCTGATTTAGGAATGAGACTTCCTGCCTATGATGGTAGAAAAAGCTTATACACAGCTGGGGCACTACCTTTTACTTACAGAGAGTTCAATATCAAAGTTGCCGATGAAGATGATGGTACCAATGCTCCCAGGTAAGGATGAATTACAAAAATGGGGCTCCCATCAAAATATACTTTTTCTGTTTTGTAATTGTAACATGAAGTTTTGACGATTGTGGGTTCCTTTGCTTATTGACCACTTTTAACTTTATGCATTCTCAGAAGAGAAAGGGACTACAAAGTGGTGATCAAGTTTGTAGCTCGAGCAGATTTGCATCATCTGGGGCAATTTTTAACGGGTAAGCGCGCGGATGCTCCACAAGAAGCCCTTCAGATTCTTGATATTGTCCTACGGGAACTCGCGTCCAAAAGGTATGAATTTTAGAGTTTGTCGTGTCAAATATTTTAATAAACTAACAAAATTCAGCATGTCAAGAACAGATATTGAGATTTCATTCTTTGCACTTTTCAAGGTACTGTCCTATTGGGAGGTCCTTCTTTTCCCCTAATATAAGAAAACCACACCGACTTGGGGAGGGTTTGGAGTCATGGTGTGGGTTCTACCAGAGTATAAGACCTACGCAGATGGGATTATCTTTAAACATTGGTACGCACATTGAAATTACAAGTCCTAATTTACCAATGGAATTGACTGTGAAAAAAGCATCATTTGCATGTTACTCATTCTTTCTTTCTTTTTTTTATTGATTTTGTCCTTTTTCTTTAGACATGTCTACTGCTGCTTTTATTGAGCCTCTCCCTGTAATTGAATATGTTGCTCAACTATTGAGCAAGGATGTTTTGTCGCGGCCGTTATCTGATGCTGACCGCGTAAAGGTAAGCATTTGGCGGTGATGGGTTGAAAGTATTTCTTCTTAGTTGAATGTCGGGTAACATTTGAAATGTCCACCAGATCAAAAAATCTCTTAGAGGAGTGAAGGTTGAAGTTACACATAGAGGAGGAAGTGTGCGGCGGAAGTACCGTGTTTCAGGAATAACCTCTCAACCTACAAGGGAACTTGTGTAAGACTGTTTTCTCACATTTTGCAAATAACCGCGTAACAGCTTTGAAATTATGTAAATCTAAACTCCAGGCTTAACTACCTAAACCAATATGGGATTACTTCCATTTTGATTCTTTGCTGCAACACCATACCTGATGTTTTTCAACACCGTTTAATATGGCAGTTTTCCTGTTGATGATGACTTAAACATGAAGTCAGTTGTTGAGTACTTTCAAGAAATTTATGGGTTCACTATACAGCATACACATCTTCCGTGCCTTCAAGTTGGAAATCAGAAGAAGGCTAACTATTTGCCAATGGAGGTAAGGAAATTTTTTGACACAAGTCTCCGTTTGGATATGATAGATTTACATATATATGATTTTTTTTTTTTTACTTTGTTTATTAGGCTTGCAAAATTGTTGAAGGACAACGTTATTCAAAAAGGTTAAATGAAAAGCAAATTACATCTCTCCTAAAAGTTACATGCCAGAGACCCAGGGACAAGGAAAATGATATATTGCAGGTGTGTGATCCTCAAGTTTCTTGTTTCCAATTGCTTTAACCTTCCGCTGTGTAGTGCTGAATGATCCCTGAAAAACAGAGTATTTTTTTGTTTGCAGACAGTTCACCACAATAGTTATGATCAAGACCCATATGCAAAGGAGTTTGGGTTGAACATCAGCGAAAGTATGGCTTCGGTTGAAGCTCGGATTCTTCCTGCTCCTTGGGTAATGCTGTAATAAATTTAAAGTAAGGACAGTTGATGTTTTCTCAATCTTCATGCATCTGACATCATGATTTTACAGTTGAAATATCATGATACGGGGAAGGAAAAGGATTGCTTGCCCCTAGTTGGTCAATGGAATATGATGAACAAGGTATGCCTTCTTCTCTTGAATAGGTTATTCCTTTGCTTGTAATATAGTCTGTCAACTTACAATTCCGGGTAATTCATTTTCTTATGAAACAGAAAATGATCAATGGGAGCACTGTAAGCCGTTGGGCATGCATCAACTTTTCAAGGAGCGTTCAAGAGAGCGTGGCTCGCACGTTTTGTCATGAGCTGGCTCAAATGTGCCAAGTCTCTGGCATGGTAACTTTGTCTCACCTGTGCAATATACCAGTTCTACTCACTTTCACTCCCATATTTTTTCCTTGTTATGTTGTTAATATTCTTTAAATTGATCTTAACTGTAAGCTAACATGCATTCTGGTTCGTTTGTTCTTCTGTAGGAATTCAACCCTGAGCCTGTTATTCCAATCTACACAGCCAGAGCTGATCAAGTAGAGAAGGCTTTGAAGCATGTGTGTCATGCATCAGTTAACAAACTTAAAGGGAAAGAGCTAGATCTAGTCATAGCCATATTACCTGACAATAACGGTTCTTTATATGGTATGTCGTAGTCTTTTTGCACTGCGATGACTTGAAAGTTCAATGCCCACCAGATCAGGCCAGAACTTACAAAAGATTAGGTCATTTTCTTAATTGACGTATGACATATATTTTGTGTTAACAGGTGACATTAAGCGGATATGCGAAACTGATTTGGGTCTAATATCACAATGCTGCCTTACAAAGCATGTCTTTAAAATCAATAAACAGTACCTGGCCAATGTCTCCTTAAAAATTAACGTTAAGGTGTGATTCACGACGGTGATCATGAATTTTTTGTGAGATCATGAATTTTTTGTGAACTTAATACGGTACATTGAAAGAGACAAAGAAATATGAACTTTTCCAAGTTGCTTGCATCCATCATGTGACATTGTTGATATTTTTCAGACAGGAGGAAGAAATACAGTTCTAATGGATGCTTTAAGTTGCAGAATACCACTTGTTAGTGATATACCAACAATAATATTTGGAGCAGATGTTACCCACCCAGAGAATGGAGAGGACTCTAGTCCCTCAATTGCTGCGGTACTTACTGCATACCCAACTTAAAATGCTAAAGCATAGTGAGTCCTGATAAATGTTGTTGCATTTGTAGGTGGTAGCTTCTCAAGATTGGCCAGAAGTGACAAAATATGCAGGACTAGTTTGTGCTCAGGCTCACAGACAGGAACTCATACAGGATTTGTACAAAACTTGGCATGACCCAGTTCGTGGCACAGTTAATGGTGGAATGATTCGGTATGTGGCATGTTTTCTCCTAGTTTTCAACCGCTAAATTCTCAACCTCACTCAACATTAAAATTTATTCTAATTTCAATGCAGGGACTTGTTGATTTCATTCCGTAAGGCAACAGGACAAAAGCCGCAAAGGATAATATTCTATCGGTATTTTCTCAAATGTTCTTGATACCACTTTTTTTATTTTTTTCACATGAAATTGTCCTCTGCTTGTGGTCGTACTTGGAAATTTCTTTAATGGAGAGTATTTTGAACAGAGATGGTGTAAGTGAAGGGCAATTCTACCAAGTCCTTCTTTATGAATTAGATGCAATCCGTAAGGTTGGTGACATCTTCGTCCATGTTACTTTTAATAATCTGCTCTTCTTGGGGTTTTTATTGTATAAATAAAAAATCTAAAAAAATTGTACACAGGCTTGTGCTTCTTTAGAACCAAATTACCAGCCTCCAGTGACTTTCATTATTGTCCAAAAACGTCATCACACGAGATTATTCGCCAACAACCACAAGGACCGTAGCAGTGTTGACAAGAGCGGGAACATCTTACCGGGTATAACCTCAGCTCAAGAGAGATAAATCAAGTTTTTCTTTCTTATTAAGTCAATTATGAACGAAAGAAGTCATGCTGGATATTCATCTGACCACATGCATTTGTTTCCAGGAACTGTTGTTGATACCAAAATCTGTCATCCGGCAGAATTTGATTTTTATCTCTGCAGTCATGCCGGAATTCAGGTGAAACTTTATTTCACAGTGCTTAGATTATGAAGGGTGAATTACTTGTGGCTTTATCCTTGATAATTACTACACTCTGAAATTGTTTGGGGTACTACACTTAGATTTTAACTTTTTGCCAAATCTTACAGGGTACGAGCCGACCAGCTCATTACCATGTGTTGTGGGATGAGAACAATTTTACGCCTGATGGTATTCAGTCCTTAACAAACAACCTTTGTTACACGTAAGAATTTAAAGTTTTATGAAGTTATACATGATGTCTCATTTTCACTCAGCTTCTGTTTCAACTGAAAAATGGGAGTACCTGTTGCATATATGGGGTCCAATATCTGTGTACACCATGTTTAACATCTTAAGAAGAGATAAGTACTAAAGTTCTATGAGTCGCATCTTTGCGCTAAAATAGTCACGAAGTTTAGTTCCCATTAGAAGTTGGTATGATTTGACAGTGGCATTATGATTTAATCCGATTGTCATGAAGTTGAAAACTATAAAATTCTTTTTTTTTTTTGCTGTTGTTGACTTTTGATGCTAATGTATATTTTTTCTTTCTGTAACTTGCAGGTATGCAAGGTGTACTCGCTCTGTCTCCGTCGGTAAGTACATTTCTGCATTTTACAAATACTGTATGTATATATATAGAAATTATTCACATAATTATAAACTTCATAGACTAGAAATGCTTCTCTGAACAAGTCTCTTGGTATTTCATGGTGGTGCAGTTCCTCCAGCATATTATGCTCACTTAGCAGCCTTTCGTGCTCGCTTTTACTTGGAACCAACATCAAATGATGACGACTTGGCTGGCCAAGTGGGTCGATCTACATGGACAGGAGGATGTGGGGTTCGACCACTGCCAGCCCTAAAAGAAAATGTCAAGAGAGTAATGTTTTATTGTTAGAAAAGGAGAGAATCTTGAGGAGACGGTGACCTGTTTGTACTGAAGATGAGTAGTAGTAGCAGTAGCGACCATGTTACTCTTTGCACTCACTTCCTTCTATGTCATTGTAATTCCTTCACTGTATGTATAACCCACCACTTTCTTCTGATAATCAATTTAGATTAGTGAAAATTGCAAAAAAGTAACTAATGTCTAATGCGCCATTTTCATTTGAACCACTCATGCTTAGTTTGGTTTTATACCATGTTCTTTCTTAGTTTCTTCTCTCTTGTGATGCTAGAGGAGATCATGCAAGGCAACAACCATTTTAATAAAACTCCATTGGGGCACTTACCTAGCCTGGGTTAAGGTGCTATGTTCCAATGAATACTTATATTGCAGAACGTGGTAAATGTGTTAGATATTGATACCAACGAGCTGTGTGGTATGATGGCAAAGTCGTTAGGTGATGATATAATGTTGGGGGATTTTAACAACGTTAGACAAATGAATTATAGGAATGACCGTTCAACATCATCCATTATCGGTCAACTAATAATTCATCAAGGTTAAACAAATGAAGATTGGTTTGGACAAGTTGAAGATTGATTTGGAAAAATTGAACATGACCGAAATATTTCGGGAAGTTTTAGAATTTGAACTTGGTTTAATTTGATTCCAGGATTTACAAATGAGGTAGGAAATCGATTGTAATAGAAAAAGTCTAGCAAACCTCAAAATCCGGTTTTATGACTCGCGAAGAGCATCCTAGATTATTATTCACCTCACAAGTCGAAACGTGTGGAATCACATAATTTGAGACAAATAAACTTTGTGATTTCTATCTATTTTGTTTGAGTGAGCAACTCAACAATCAAAACAAGATCAGGATAAAGATAGTTGGAGCTAGGTTCACGAATCCCTAAGTGGAGTCTTTTATGTCGCTAACCCTAGAAGGGTTTGAAGGATATGACAACTCTATTTACAACTAGGATACACAAGAATAGTCTCAGGGATTCAAAGATCCCAGTTGTTTGAGGTTCTCCATTTATAGACTTCAAGGTCAAGGTTGCTTTAAGTTTAAGCTAAGTATTAGATGAAAAACTTGACTTTGAGATTAACATAGTAGAATATACACTTTGGTTATGATGGACCGTAACCGAACCGTATACAATGCCATGTTCATGAAGGTTAGCCTTAACTAGCCAATTGAACATAAGGTTAACCATTTTCATAGAACACTTTAAGACTTTTCTTGAATCACACATATGATCAAAAATGACTAGATAGTGTTTTTAGAGAGTTGTTCAAATGCCGATTATCTCACAAAAATAATTTTGATGCACCTGAAAATATTCGACAGGGTAAGTACATCTACTCTACCTTGTTCGTGACTATTTTTGTCATGGTACATGTACTGGATACTGTACCCTTAAGAGAAAAAAGAGTTCACGAACTCACTAACTTTTTCGGTTTGTGTACCGAGTATGGATATCGTTGATACATGAAAAATAATTTCCCTTAACCAGGTTAGGGTGCCCCAAAGAGGGGAAAGGCCACATATAGAACATGGGGACTAAGGCCCAAGTCCACCAAAGAAGTATCCCTGAGTTGAAAGGGACAATGAAGGAAATAACAAAGAAGAAGGAGGTTATATTAGAGAAAGGGTGACATTAGTAGTAATTAAGGAGGTTTAGGACACATGGCAAGATGTCATAAAAAGAAAGGGCTTTTGGAAAGTCTATATAAGAAAGGACAAGGTACAATGGAAAGACGACTCTCCCTCATACTATTCTAAGAAAAGTGAGGTCATCTTGGTAGGCTAGGACGGGGAGAACCTAACGAGAATTCCGGTATTAACATTTGGCGACCATATCCGGAGGATCGTGCCTAGTCTATCACAATGCAGCCGAGCGATACTAGCCCAAACACGACTAGTGGTCAGCTGAATAATCCGCCCCCTAACCTAGAAGGGGAGCAGATAGGGATAGTGACGGACCCAATCTTACAAGCGAGAAGACCTGAGGCGACGTAGGAGAAGGATAAGCAACTAGAGGGCGGAAGCACGTCACTCGCACAACCGACTTTAAAGGAAATGCAGAAAGAGTTGGAGGAACACATCCGTAGGGAAAGAGAGTTGAGAAGATTTCTAAACGAAGCTAGCAATGAGCAAAGCGCCAAGGAATCCTTATAAAGCGTCGAGGATAAAGGAGAGGATCACAGAATGATGATGCAGGAGGCGATGACCAAGTTTTTCGAGAAGAACTACAAAGTGGTAAAACATAATAACTACGATTTTATGGCAAGCCCGTACACCCCTGAGATCGTGGATTATCAATATCCAGAAGATTATACCTCACCAAAGTTCAAACTGTATGACGGAGAAGGGAATGCGCGAGAACATCTAAGCCGATTCATCACTTCTATGAACGATCAAGCCTATGATGGGAAATCATGCCTAAGGGAGTTCCCGAAGTCGTTGTCTGAGACGACCTTCTCTTGGTATGATAACCTAAAATCCGGAAGAATCAGCTCATGGACGGATCTGTCCACACACTTTCTTAGAAAGTTTTACTACGCAAAAAAAAAAGTCACGACCATCGACTTGAGTAAGTGTAACCAACGGTTAGGGGAGGACATAGGGAAGTATATCACTCGGTTTTGACATTTCGCACTGAATTTCCATGAGGACGTTAAAGAAGATGTACTAGTGGAGATCTGCGTACGAGGAATGATACAGTGTTTCAAGAAAATCCTAGTGAACTTCCGATTCCCAACTTTCGTCGAGCTGGAAGAAGCCGCAGCGAGGATCGCTGATTGTGTTGAAGAAAGCAACTCGGATTATGTGTGGCGAAACGCAGTCAACACTGTCTCAACAACACCAAGGAACACCCGGGCAAACAACAACCAAGAAGTCTGGGGCGCGCAAACAAACCAGTCATACAGGGACCAACCGCTTCCTCCCCCGTTGCCTTGCAGTAAAGAGAGGATCATCGGACTCTTGGAGCAGTGGGTAGAGAATAAAGAAATTCATCTTCCTTCAACAAGGGCGGACCCCAGCGATATCCAGAAGAACAATGCTAGGTATTGTCACTTCCATCGCAGAGTACAACACCCCACGGTTGACTGCTATAACCTAAGAAGAATGTTTCAGAAGAAACTAGAAGTGGGCGAAATCGAAATAGGGGATTCCGAGGGAGGAAAAACAACTCAAAATCAGGTAATGATGCTTTCTCATGATCCCAGCGGAGACGAATGGCAACCATGAGAAGAAAAGGATGAAGGAGCATGCGAGGTCACCATAGAAGCATGTGCATTTACAAACACAGATGGCGTTGCTAGCAAATTCGCGGGCACAGTGTTGGCCCAACAGTTTTTTTGTCTCGTTGGATTTTAGCGAGGATCACAGCAGGGAAGCGACCAAAGCTATTACACCAATTGTGGCAGGAAAACCCTACGATTCCCACCCCAAAGAAGTTATCATATTCACAGACGAGGATATTTGCTATCCGGGAGAGCACACAGACCCTTGTATCTGACCGCGCATATCAATAAGATTCCTTTGAAGAGGGCCTTCGTGGATTGGGGCGCATCTCTAAATTTAATTTCTACATACACACTAGACCTTCTCGGGGTGCAGCAGTCGGCAGTCAAAATGCGAACCACAACGGTGAAAGGATTCAGAGGACATACTCAGACGGCCATCGGGATCGTCCATTTAGTTATGAAGATTGGTACCATTCGCGGGCTCACCCCTTTCTATGTACTGGAAGACGACACGATGTTCCATGTACTGCTAGGACGAGGGTTGTTACTCAACCATAAAGTGGTAGCGTCAACGTACCATCAGTGTGTCAAGACTAACATAGGAGGAAGGAAATTTCGGATACCAGCCATGAGCCACCCCTTTGACCCGGAAGAAGCTTACATGGAAGATGCGGTTTTTTATGATTTGGCTAAGGAGGTGGATGAAATCCCCGAGGTGAAACTTACCCCGCTACTAAAATGGAGTGAGGAAGAGAAGACGGATCTAACCAAGTCAGTCTTTAGCTCGTCCAGAATGACGTTCCCAGAGGAAAGAAAGCGGAAACACGAAGATCAACCTAGGTTCCAGCGTTTCTCAAGACCAGATGGGGGCACGTGTACCGCTTATAGCAATTAACCGAGGAAGCATCTACATGCACACAAAACTTCGACACACCCGATGTAAAGGCCCCCTCATACGATCAAAACCTAAGCGAGCTACCATACAATAAAATTGATGATAAAGAATTACATGAACTACTTAATACGAGCACACAGTCTATAGAAGAACGGGATCCTAAAGACCTCACCATGGATGATGTAGAAGAAATTAACATCGGAACATAAGATGATAAGCGACCGATCATGATCAGTAAAAGTTTGGACGATAAAGAAAGGGAAGCATTGATCGCCTTACTCAGGGAATACATAGATGTTTTCGCTTACGATTATGATGAAATGCCGGGTCTAGACAGCAGCCTCGTAGCTCATAAACTTGGGGTGTCTCCTGAATTCCAGCCGATAAAACAAAGAAGTAGGGAGTTCCCGAGGGCAACCTCCCTCGCAATAAAGGATAAGTGGAACGCCTGTTGAAATCCAAGTTCATCAGACCTATTCAGCACCCGACCTGGTTAGCCAACATCGTCCTAGTGGTGAAGAAGAACGGAATGATCCGGTGCTGCGTGGACTATAGGGATCTCAATCGGGCCTGTCCCAAAGACGATTTCCCACTGCCCAACATCAGCTTAAAGATGTACACGACTGGAGGCAGGACGCGCTTCTCTTTCATGTATGGGTTTAATCGATATAACCAAATAAAGATGGCCGAAGAGGATGCAAAGAATACTGCCTTCCAAACTCCATATGGGAACTTCTACTACGTAGTGATGCCCTTCGGGCTAAAGAACGCCGGTGCCACGTATCAGCGTTCCATGACATCCATATTCCACGATCTACTACATTAGACGGTGGAGGTATATGTGGATGACATCATAGTTAAGACTTCAGAGACTGAGAGTCACGAATCTCACCTAAAGAGGGTCTTCGAAAGATGTAGGAATTACCAACTCAAGATGAACCCACTCAAGTGCGCATTTGGGGTTACATCCGAAAAATTCTTGGGATTCGTTATAACCAATGAAGGGATTCAGGTGGATCCAAGTAAGCTCGAGGCGATCATGACCATGACACCTCCGACTAATGCCAAAGAGCTCCAGGTGTTTATAGGGCGGATATCGTATTTACGACGCTTTGTGCCTGGTTTAGCTCAGATAATGTCGGCGTTCTTGCCCTTACTAAGGAAAGGGACCGTCTTCAAATGGGAAGAAACTCAACAGGTCGCGTTTGAAAAACTAAAGCAGTGCCTCGTCAGCCCCCAAGTTCTCAAACCACCAATAAAGGGAGTGCCTCTTTACTTATACACAGCGTTCACAAGCTCAGCCATAGGGGCAGTCCTGGCACAAGATATGGGAGGAAATGAATTATCACCCATTTACTACATGAGTCGGGTTTTAAGGGACGCAGAGCTGAGATATCCACGAGTAAAACAAGCATGCCTAGCACTCATCTACGCAACAAAAAAATTAAGGCCATACCTCTTGACACATAAGACAATCGTTGTGGACGCGGCAAAACCCATAGCCTACCTCGCCTTTAAGCCCATTTTGACTGGGAGAACGGCCCGATGGTTGTTGCAGCTATCAGAATTCGAACTCGACTATCAGCTACCTAAAGGAGTACGAGGGAAAACCATCGCTGACCTAATGGCTATGTTTCCTGGAGAAGGAGATGACGATATTCATGGTCGGGTGCCGGGAGAGGTAGTTTTCGCTGATATTAACAAGCCTTGGACCATGTTTTTCGATGAATCGTCATATGATACTGTCGGAGGAGCGGGAGTAGTGTTCGAAGCACCATAAGGAGAATTTTTCCCGTATTCATTCAATTTGGACTTTCCTTGTAGTAGCAATGTGGCCGAATATGAAGCTTTGATCCTAGGGCTCAGAATGGCAAAGGAGCTCGGATTGGGAGCCGTCGAAATAAAAGGAGACTCGAGGTTGGTAACTAATCAAGTCAACGGGGATTTCCACGTCAAGGATCCGCATTTAGCTCCGTATCGAGCAGAGGCCCAAAACCTGATAAGTCAGACAGGGTCGACCCTAGATCATACAGGAAGAGGAAATAATAAACACGCAGATCTCCTGGAAACACTAGATATCAAGAGGAGGAGGGCACGGTAACGGTTAAGAGGGAAGAGCTTCCCAGCACCTGGAAAGAAGATATGGCCTTCGAGGAGGCGGATGATTGGAGGCGGACTTACATCGACGATCTGACCAAAATGGTAGAGGATCGTGTAATACCTACCCGGACTCTGAAACAATTCGTATTGATCCAAGGCGCTCTTTACTATCGAGCAACAGGGGGGGCCTCGCCAGATGTGTAAATAAGAGAGAAGCGGAAAAAATACTCCAGGAGCTGCACACGACGACATGTGGACAAACTGCAGCGGTTCATCTATAAAGAAAGCTCAAGAGGAGATGGGTATACTAGCCTAGTATGTCAGCGCAAGCAGCGTCCTTCCAAGACAATTGAGCTGATTTCCAAGCCTCACCACAACCCGCCGAAGTCTGCACAGCCGACGGGGTAAACTGGAGACAACCATATGTGGATTTCATCCAAAACGGTTACCCAGTGACAGGCAGGCGGCCCTAAAAATCCAAAAGAAAGCGGTGCGTTTTTTCATGCATGAGGGGATTCTCTACCGCAGAAGCTATAGCAACGTTATGTTAAGGTGCTTATCGGACAAGGAGGCCGCTGAGGTAATGACTCGGTCCCACAATGAAGAACATCAAGGGATGCGGAAGTTGTTTCTGCAGCTCTATGAAGGCGGGTTTTACTGGCCCACTATGGAAAGCGATACCGCAGAACATGTGAGAAGATGACTTAACTTCCAAACACACAGAGACCTAGTCAGAACACCCCACACCATGCTACATAGCATGGTAACACCATGTACATTCCACAGTTGGGATTTGGACATTATAGAGCAGATCAACCCGATGTCCTCGAAGTTCCACAAGTACATAATAACCGCCACCGAGTACACCACGAAATGGGTCAAAGCGATACCTCTCAAAGACTATGTCGGGTCAACTATTGCAGCATTTATCAGAGAATACATTATTTTCATATTTGGCGCGCCCATGATTATCAGGGCGGATAACGCAAAGTCGTTTGTAAAAAAGGATGTAATAGATTTGCTACGCCAATATAATGTGAGGCTTCATATGTCAAACCCCTACTATCCTCAAGGGAACGGGCAAGCCGAGGCGAGCAATAAGACGCTCATCCGGATCTTGAGCAGGACAGTGGAAGACCACCACATAGAGTGGCACGAACAGCTCCCGCTCGCGGTATGGGCATACAGAATCTCGAAACGGAGTTCCACGGGGGCGTCGCCATTTTCTCTGGTCTATGGGGAGGACGCAATTATACTGTCGGAGATTGCAATTCCATCTGCGAGGGTAGCAATGGCTAGCCATACGACACCAGACGAAGTAAGCCGCTTTTCCCATTTAAATACAATAGAGGAGAGGAGAGCCCGGGCGGAACTGTTTGTTGAGGCGTACAGGAAGCGCACAACGAACTATTATAATCAGAACGTAAAGGAAAGGATATTCGAGGTTGACGATTTGGTCCTTAAGATTGTCCCTCACGTGCAAAGAAATGCTAGTGCAGGGAAATTCACCTCGAACTGGGAAGGACCCTTCAAAGTAAGAAAGGTAGCAGAAAGCGGGTATTACAAGCTCAGATGCATGAATGACACAAATGTCAAGTCACCCATCAATGGTAAATGGCTAAAGAAGTTTTATGCATAAAAAGATCAATGTAAAACTCTTGTTTCGAATACAAGCCGACTTTGATATATGTTTCGTAACGACTAACAAAGATCGCGGGGACGCCGATGGCACCTGGTCGATTGACAAAAGGTTGCGGGAATGCCAATAGCGCCCGATTGGCCAACAAATTTACTAAAGGTTGCAGGAAAGGCAATGGCACCTGATCGACTGACAAAAGGTTGCGAGAATGCCAATGGCGCCTGATCGACTGACAAAAGGTTGCGGGAATGCCAATGGCACCCGATCGGCTGACAAATTTACTAAAGGTTGCAGGAATGCAAATGGCGCCTTATCGACTGACAAAAGGTTACGGGAATGCCAATGGCGCACGATCGACTGACAAAAGGATGTGGGGATGCCAATGGCGTCCGATCGGCTGACAAATTTACTGAAGGTTGTAGGAATGCCAATGGTGCCTGATCGACTGACAAAAGGCTGCGGGAATGCCAATGGCGCCCGATCAGCTGACAAATTTACTAAAGGTTGCAGGAATGCCAATGGCGCCTGATACAATGGCGCCCGATCGACTGACAAAAGGCTGCAGGAATGCCAATGACGCCTGATCGGATGACAATTTTACTAAAGGTTGCGGGAACGCCAATGGCGCCCGATAGACTGACAAAAAGGAATGCCAATGACGCTTGATCGGCTGACAAACTTACTAAAAGACACATGAATGTAAAAGGGGGAGTAGTCGCGCTCTACACACATCCCGACCTCCGGATCCCCATCAAATAAAAAGAGGGGAGATTAGGCGTGTTTAACATACATCCCTCCGTACCAGTTGAGAAAAACAGCGGGAGAGCAGGCGCGTTTAACATACATCTTACCCTCTCAACCCACATTGAGAAAAACAGACAGGGATTAGGTGCGTTTCACAAACATCCCGCCCTCCGGACGCCCATCAAATAAAAAAGAGGGGAGAGTAGGCGCGTTTAACATACATCCCGCCCTCCAAGTTCCCTGTTGAGAAAAACAGAGGGGGAGTAGCCGCGTTTAACATACATCCCGCCCTCCCAACCCCCATTGAGAAAAACAGACAGGGAATAGGCGTGTTTCACAAACATCCCGCCCTCCGGACCCCCATCAAATAAAAAAGAGGGGGTAGTAGGCGCGTTTCACAAACATCCCGCATTCCGGACCCCCATCAAATAAAAAAGAGGGGAGAATAGGCGCGTTTAACATATATCCATCCCTCCCAGTTCTCTGTTGAGAAAAACAGAGGGGGAGTAGGCACGTTTCACATACATCCCACCCTCCCAGTTCCCTGTTGATAAAAATAGAGGAGGAGGAGGCGCGTTTAACATAAGTACCGCCCTCCAAACCCCCATTGAGAAGAAAAAGGAAGGGGGGAGTAGGCGCGTTTAACATACATCCCTCCTTCCCAATTTCCGCTAAAAAAACGGGGGGAGGGGAGAGGGGAAGAGAGGGTAAATACGCTTTATCACAAGTTTCTACCCAGCATCCCTGATGAAAGGGGGATGGAATAAGCATATCCTTAATTAAACCCTCACAAATAGAGGAAGAAAAGGAAGGCAGATGGAGTGAAGTACACTATATATAATAAATACCCGAGTATAAAGGAAAGCTAAAAAAAAAGAAAAAGAAAAAAAGAGAACTAATTAAACCTAACGACAACAAGTCGTCTGTCACTCATTCATCGTCTGATAGTAACACGCCACAATGAGCAATGTCTGCATCTACGGACTGCACCATTAAGAACGCTTTCTCACGCTGATCAATAGCAGTTGCCAATGCATAATCTGATTTATCAGCCAATTCAGCGAGCTCCTTTATTTCGCTGGGAACCTTTGATTTACGAGCAGCGGCTAACATTTCCTCTCGACCATGATAAATCGCACGCATTTTTTTCACGTGCACCACCCGAGAAGCCAACAATATATCTTTCTTCCATCTCAAAAGGAACAAACGCCTCAATTCACTAGGGATATCGAAGGAGCGAACAAGCACGGAGACCGCTGCAAGGGTTAAAGTATACCGGTGCAAGTGAGGGGAAGCCCGCCCAGAGATAGATAGACGGCAGTCAGCTATGGCTTGATCTGTACTGGCCATCATCACAACAGACTCTTCAAAGAGATGATCGGCAGCTTGGCGGATCTTAACCGTCTCGTCTAACGCACGGCGGATTTGGACGTATACGCCCCCCTTCGCTCGAACCCTTTCAGCCATCTGGAACGTATCGTATTGATCAGAAAATTGGGCCCGTTTGGCATCCCTGTCAATCCCCCTTCGCGCCTTGAGTGCTTCAATCTCCGCTTTTACTAGCAAAAGCCTTGCGAGTTCCTCCTCTTTATATCGAGGGTCAACCAGCGAGGGTATCGACGCCAGCGAAAGTCCGTAACCATGAAGAACAAATGCCATTTAGAACAAAAGAAAGAAGCAGACAAGTTGGATCTCAAAGAAGCCAAAATTGCATATTTATAGAGAATCAGGAAAGCATGAACGATTACAACGACCGCAAAACCACGACTGACACGTGGGCAACATCGAAAGGTGGTCGTACTTCGAAAAATATTAATATATATATATATATATAATATTATTATTTACTAAAAAAAAATTTAGTCTGCCAATAACGAACGACAGCGAGCAATGTCTACGTACAGAGACTCCACCATCAGGCGACTATCGCTGACTTGTACGTCAGCCAAGCGCAAATCTTGATCAGCCTTGTGAACTCGTTTAGTAATAGCCTGAATGATCTTGTCCTCGGACCCATCCCCTTGGGAAAGTGAAAGGGTGTCCTCGTGTTCATCATATTCTCTACGCGTTTTGTCTCTGTGGAACGAACGAAGAATCCACAACATTCCCGCTTTCTCCCTTAGAACAAGCAGACGCGCTAGTTCGTCCTCAACATAAGGATGAGGTACAAGTGAAGTGGTCACTGTTAAGACCAGAGTGTGACCAAAGAGTGGCCGCATCACTAGGTTGGAAATCCAGAGGCGACAATCTGAAATAGCCCGGTTCTATTGTAGCCACCATCGCCAAGGAATCTGCATACAACTGATTAGCCGCGCCATGTGCCGTGGCGGCATCATTCAGAGCGCCTTGAGTCTCTGAAAACACCCGACCCGCTGGCTCCGTGTCTAACTCGGTTTGATAAGCTTCAGACACCTCCCTAAACTTAATATTCGCTCCATGCCTGTTAGCAATTCTCTGCTCCCGTAGCGCTTCGTCTCCAGCCTTCACAAGCAGCAGACGCTTCAGTTCTCCATGCTTGAACATCATAGAGGTTAATGTAGGAATAGGTGCTAAGACTAGCACGTACCCGTGAAGAGAGTCAGCCATGCAAGTCGAGTAGCCTATAAAAGGAGGAAAGAAGAAGAGATTGATAAATACGATAAGAAGGTACCGGTTTTTCATATATATATATATGAGAGATAGACACCATTCACGAGGCGGTAACCAGTGATCTTCCCCATGTACAAAGACATGCGTATGCTGACTCGATCATATGAGTGTGACTATAAGGTTATCTTACAACTAACCTCATAATCAGGGGACTAATGTTGATACATGAAAAATAATTCCCCTTAACCAGGTTAGGGTGCCCAAAGAGGGGAAAGGCCACACATAGAACATGGGGACTTGGGTTCTAAGTCCACCAAAGAAGTATCCATGATTTGGAAGGGACAATGAAGGAATTAACAAAGAAGAAGGAGGTTATATTAGAGAAGGGATGGCATTAATAGTAATTAAGGAGGTTTAGGACACATGGCAAGATGTCATAAAAAGAAAGGGCTTCTGGAAAGTCTATATAAGAAAGGACAAGGTACAATGGAAAGAAAACTCTCCCTCATACTATTCTAAGAAAAGTGAGGTCATCTTGGTAGGATAGGATGGGTAGAACCTAACGAGAATTCCGGTATTAACAGATACCACTTCGGTTTCAAAACCAACAGTTCCTTTACGGTATACATACTAGGTATGCGTACCATTCCTAGTTCACGGGCAACAGACTTTTTATGGTATGGATACCGGGTATGTGTACCAAATTTTTTTTTGCGAACTATAGCTATGCCGGTACATGTACCCAGCGGCTTTGGACTTATAACAGTTCTCCCAGTATGTGAACAAGTATGCATATTGTTTGTATACAGATTAACAGTAGTTATATATTTCTCTCTAAATCAATTCGAAACATTCCCAAATAACATCAATGACACATATCGAGTGATAATATTGAATCATAATTAGGTTATAAACAATAAATTGTTCTAAACCAAATTCATCAAGTATGAACAAATATGTTTTAGCTTACTGTCATATTTCGAGAAGATATTCAAGATAAACTTAACTCGAAATTTCCATTAAGCATGTACTGTCTAATTTAGTCACACAAAAATTTCTCATAGATAGAAATGGTGAAAACTTGAGATATAAGTGGTTCAGTCTTCACTTACCTTTTGATGTTCAAGTTCTCCAAAGATCATGTTGATTTTCTCCTTCAAACAGTAGAACTCAGTGATATCCGAATCTCAACTACACACTTCCATCCTAATCCAAGACTGGCTAAATGTAGACTAGAAATCAAGATATATTTTTGACAACTAAATTTGACAACAAGTTTGAGATATCAATACTTTTGAGTTTGATAGAGCAATGCTCTAACAGTAAGCTAACTAATTGTTGAGGTTTGCTTAATATATTTTTTACCCTTGAGGATCCCTCGTAAAAAAATAGATTTTTATTACCTTGATCTAATATATTTCTGAAGGAAATCAATAGGCTATTTGTTAGAGGTAGATTAAATTAAAAGTCTTCACTTTGGCTTTAGTAAGATACAAGAGAAGTAAGGAATACGATTGAAGCTGAATTTCCCTAAAAGTCGATTCAGATTCAATTACATCTCAGTCTGAAGTATGATAGTAGGTTAGTGCTGGTAGAGATTTAATACAATGCGATATTCAAGCTGGATGAGGTCCCCAGTTTTTTCTACAAGGATGTAGTTTCCTCGTTAACAAAATTAATTTTAGGAACTAAACACGATTGATTGATGATGATGATACAAAATTAGGGTTAGAAAACGTATAACAGATAACTAGAACATACAAGAATTTAACGTGGTTCGACAAGTGATGCCTATATCCACGGATGGAATACCGTAGGGAAAGATTTTATTGATGATCATAATACAATCTTCGGATAGATAACCTATAATTCCATATTTTTCTAAGGTTTTAGGATACATGTATTTATATAGTTTAGGTATACCATAATTAGGTAAACTTCATGTGCAAGCAACTTGGGCAACAAGACTTCTGGAATCTTCTTTAACGGGTAAGACGAGCTTGATTAGCGGGATCTCCGTCAATTTAATAGACGGTACAAACATCGCCCCCTATTAATCTCCAATATGTTCGGGGTTAATATGTTTGTTTTTCCTTCTGCGACAACCGTTGGTGATGTAACTCGCCCCAACCATTTGTAGAGGTATTACAAAGACACCCCCAACTGTGATAACCTGCAATGGAATTTTCTCACATGCTAGGGGAGACATTTTTCCACATAGTGGCTTGTGATGCTCGAGAGCTAGTCGAGATTTGAGTAGAATGTAGTGTGCTTGCAGCTGTGGCAAGGATTTTCGCTCAAAACATAACAAGGCTGTAGAGCTCGGGCATGATGGCTATTACTTGTGTTGAGTAGGAATCTTTGGACCAACATCGGGCGTTGAGATCGTGGTCGAGATGAGACTTTCTGCTTCCATCGGTGCAAGTCTTTATACTTGTGTGCAAGGCAAAATTTTATGCTTGCGATAAAAGCAAGACTTAAGTGCTCATGTGCAAGGTGAGGCTTTAGGTGCTTGCAATGTGACGCAAGGCTAAATATTGAAGGGTCTAATAAATCCTCATTTGAAACATCTTCAATTGATCATGTTGCTGACGAACCTCAAGCAATAACTCCAACGAACTTTAAACTCGACAATGTTGTTATTCACGAACCTCAAACTGGATCATGTCGCTGCCCCAGGTACATATAAAAGTTTCCCTAACACATGAATATTTGATTCCATGTTGTAGGGAATTGAAAGACGATTCAAACAAGCCAAAAATCACTCAATTCGGACTTAAAATGAAGAAGTTATAGACGAACAAGATATTAACGAAGCGCGCATGAAGCCGCAGACGTTGCATGACGACAATGCATAGTATGCTGACGTGGCATATGAATAGTGTTGAATGCACTCAAACTATGCTGACATGGCACTCGAGCAGTGCTGATATCACATGGCTAATGACGTGTAAGAACATGTGATGATGTGGTAATACCTGGTGACCTAGTGGTTGCTGACTATACATGTTGATTATGTGGCATCACTGTGGATGACGTGTCAAATGCTCACTAGATAGCATACTGACGTAGCCGCCGATGACTGGACCATTGCTGATGACGTGGGTCCTGGTCAGTGAGGTATCCGATAATTATTGGCCAATGCTTGCTGATCTCGCAGATGACGTGTCGTGATGATGTGGCCACCGGTTCAGCCAGAACGGTCTGAACCGAGTTGGAACAGCTGATGAAGTGGTTCTTTCTGAAACAAACTGAGTGAACCGGTTGGACCATAGTATGAACCAGCTGCTTCGCTTGGCTTGGCTTAGGATCTAAGCGGCTCGAACAGCTCGGCTCTGTCTTCTGTCACGCCTTTAGCAACACTTATTTCTGTTACGTTATGCTTCTGACTTTGCAACGCTTTCTTCTTTGTTTTTTTAATAGTTTCTTTCGCCATTCGTAACACTTTTTCGTTTTTTTCTTCCGAACCCTTACTTTTTATTTTTATATGGATTCACGTGCAAATTTTTGTTATTTTGTATCACACTTTTCTCAATGGGAAGAACATGATTCTTTCACTCGATTCCCCTTAGTCGGCGCCAATGTTGGTGCCAAAAATTAATTTTAGGTACTTAACACGATTGATTTATGATGATGATACAAACTTAGGGGTACAAAACATACAAAAGATAAATAGAGAAGACATGAATTTAACATGGTTCGGCGAGTGATGCCTACATCCATGGATGGAATCCTGTAGGGAGAGATTTTTTTGATGATCATAATACATCTTATGGTTAGCTAACCTATAATTCCATATTTAGGATGCATGTTTTATATAGTTTATGTATACCCTACTTAGGTAAACTTATGGAAATTTTTGGAAACTTCTTTCACGGGCTAGACGGGCTTGATTAGCATGTTCTCCGTCAATTTTATAGATGGTACAAATAATATCATAATTGTTGAGGTTTGCTTAATATCTTTCTAACCCTTGAGGATCCCTCATAAGAAAACAAATTTTTATTACCTTGATTGAATACATTTCTGAAAGAAATCAATAGGCTATATGTTAGAGGCAGATTAGTTAACAGTCTTCACTTTGGCTGTAGTAACTCCTAGCCAACAAATGACGTTCGTTGGAATAAATCATGTGTGTAATCTCTTGGGAGATCCAAGTGAAGTAAGGAACACGACTGAAGCTGAATTTCCTAGGAATTCGATTCGGTCTCAACTACATCTCAGTCCGAAGTATGATAGTAGGTTAGTGCTAGTATATGTTTAATACAGTGCAATATTCAAGCTGGACGAGGTCCCGAGTTTTTTCTACAAGACTGTAGTTTCCTCGTTAACAGAATTTTCTATGTCTTGTATTATTTATTTTCAACATTATATTGTTTATATTTATAAATGAATATCAAAAATAGTACGTTAATCACCTATACAGTCCTAGTTATGGAGAACCAACAAGTGTATCTTGCAAAATAGATTACAATTTTTTTTGTCATTAGAATTCGATTCATTTATAGTTTAGGTACACACTAGGTTGACCTTGCTAACAATCACGTACAAAATATTTTTTGTTGATCTATATTTATTGATTGTACAAGGAATTGTCCATACAGGTTCACGAATGAAAAATGAATAAGTTTATGGTGTGTTAGGGACCCTATCCTTTTCAGACAGTTTTACCCTTACACCAAAATTTAAGTATGTACACAAATATAAGAGGATTAAATACATTTGAAAATAGGTTGTTGTCAAGGAGTTGATTCTTATGCATAAATGTATGATTTGTAATTTACAATAAACAAAGATTATAAACATGTCAAGACAGTTTGTGAGGTACATGTGATTTGATTCTGAATTTGTTCGGAGGTTTTTCTCTTGTCGAGGAATTATAGCAATAGTGGTGGTGTAATAACAATTTGGGACAATAGATTGGAACTGCTAGATGAGAAAATGATCCTTAATATTATTTCTATTCTTTTGAGAGTCAAACTTACTAGATTTAAGTTTTTCTGATGTTTACTCTTCTTGTAACACTAATCAAATAAAGGGAGTAACAGAAGTTAGAAGTTGAATTAATGATGTGTATAGTGTGGATTCGAATGTTATCAGGAATGATGACGAAAGATATAATGAGGGCATTGTTTCAAGAAATAAAAAATACTATAATGATATTATTGCATACTTAATGGTGGGTCTTTCACTTGGTTTGGTAAGCATGATGATCCTCTTTTGTGCAGATTAATTAGACAAACTTTTGGTCTGCTTTTGATGCTCAATTTATGAATACAACTCTGTTTATGGGTAATAACTGTTTCTGCTGGTTTTGGTAAATTTGGGTGTGTGGATGAGAAACAAATCTAAACCTAAAACAAATGCACTACACGGGAGTACTTTAGATTCGAGAGATCAATCTGTACAATCCTGGCCTAAAACAAGAAATGGCCGTTCCAGTCTTGCTTCGGTCACAAAGTGAAGGAGAAGGGTTGGTCTTAGGGAGGGAAGCGATGAAGGTGTTGAGATCAGAATGGTTAATTCTAAAGGTGTGGCTATTTTATGTCTTGTATCGGTATTTGGAATTGGCTTGTGGAATGAAAGCTATTAGTTCTTTTTGTATTCTTATGGATACTGTGTTGTTTTTCTCCCCAAAATTTGTTGTTTGGTCGAAATAGGTAAAACCCATTTATACAAGTTATATTGAACGCACCCTGATCTCGTAGAAAGTGGGAGTGATTGAGTGATGGAGAAGTGGGGTTATGTGTAAGAAACCATGTTCCCACTATGGAGGAAACTAGTTAGTTCACACCCACTACTTCTTGCCGCCACTAATTGCCCTGCTTTCTGACACTTTCTTACAATAGGTGTATTGCACACCGCACTCTGTAAACCGCCATACCAATACCCTGATGAGCATCCCCCAGTTTGTGATATGTTTGATGTCTCGAGTGTTTTCGTGGAAAACATGTAACAGGTTTCTATGCATGACAAGTCAAAGTCAGAAGACTTTCCACAGGAGAATAGCACGTGATGTTATTTGGCTTGTCTTAGTTGGTCACCCAAAACTTGCCACAGGCCTGTCAATTTTGTGGCGAATTCGGACAGCTGAGACCTAACTCATGAGAAAGGATGGACATTGATTATGACCATAATCTGTTGGCGCCTGATGACAACACAATGGCGTCATTGGCACATGCCAGTGGCATAGTGGCGCCTGGCGTAGCCATGGAAGCTATTTTGGCATATTGGTGTTAGACCCAAATATGGCTCCGGAAACATTGGCCCTGTTGCTATGTCATTCTTAAGGCCTTAGGAGAATTACTTGACTTAATTGGCGTGGCAACTTTAGCCAATTAGGGTTTGGCATATCGAAACTCTAATTAGAGCGTACGGCATGGCCGCGGCACGTTGGCGCTTTATGCAATCGGTTCCATGGACACATCAAAGGAACTATGGCAGGCCATAGTATGAGAATAACCACAAGGTGCAAGGATGGCCATGGGTGATTATAGAATGACACCGTTTTTAGGGTTTGACGGGTCCCACATGACTCGTGGCATGTTGTAGGGCCAAAGTAGCGTAATTGGGTCACGACTGGAAATTAGGGTTTCGACTAATGCCACTAAGGTAGAGCCGTTTAGAATACCCTAATTGGAATATGTTATGGCGTTTGGCCACGAAAAAGAAGTGGGTTGGCATGTTTGCGCGCTATTTATTGCATGTTGACACGATTGGTATGCTACTGCGGCAAAGTGGCACGTTTGGCATGTTTGGCATGATACTGCGACAAAGTGGCACGTTTGGCATGCCAATTAGTGTATTGGCGCGGCATGGCAGCATGCCACTAGCACGCCGGAGCGGAATGACTCGTTTGGCATGCCAATTAGCATGTTGGCGCGGCTTTTGGAAAGCCAATTTGGCATTGTGACCTTCTGGCGCAACTTTGCCTTTTTTGATACAGTGGTAGGTTTAGAGCGACCTGATTAGTCGAAAAATAGGGGCCGGCCAAGCATGGGCGTGACCACACTTCTGGTGTACGTGTGGCGAGTTTAAAGCGACCTGATTGGTCGATAGGAAATTGGGCCGGCAAGTATGGGCCCAGCCACAACTCATGTGTGTGTGTGGCGGGAATAGGGGTCGGTTCGAGCAGCATAGGGTGTGGCCACTTGCAAGTGGCGCTGGCTGGCCCGTGGCATGGCCACACCTCCTTTTGTTGCTGCTCCTATTCTGCGGCTCCTCTATTCCTTGTTTTCTGATTGTGGGTAGGATTTTGCACCTACTAATCCATGGCGGATTAATTTCCTAGTTCGCCTAGGCTTAATTTCGACATGCAAGGTCTAATATACTGCGCATGGCGCAAAATCCTATTTTTTGCAAATTAGTCAGGGTAATATCTGAATCTTGTGAATTATCACAAAATTTATTGAATTATATATGTTGACACAAAGTTATTTAAGTTCATTTCCAGAGAGCATTATGCTTTCCGATTGAATAATTTATGCAATGACCTTAGCCTTGATACTTGGAAATTCATGCTACTCTGCTGCGAGTGAACACAAACTGTCATGTCATATCAATATTAAGGTTTCAGCCGAGGAACATAGCACAAAAAGCATTCAAAGAAACTTATATTAATTGAATAATACAGACAAGGTGCCAAAATTTACAGAATATCTGGGATTGTTGCTACTTGCACCATTCTGGATAAATTTCATGGGTAGATATTGAGTTTCTCCATAAATGTGCCAGTGGCGAGTGATGTATTTTCAAAAGTTATTGTAGATAGTGGTAAAAGGGGGTTCTTTTCGAACTTGTGAAGATAGATATTTTTTTAAAACTTAGAAATGTAACAAAATTAAACAAAGTGATGTGAATTTTTATGGAGAAAAATAGAGGTGAAGATTCCACCATTCAACAATATTTATGTAATGTTATTTAATTTTTAATTATGCAAATTAAACAATTGATTTGATTCTTAATAATTGCCAAAAGCAGATTTCCAAAATATCAAATGTTAGTCGCAATCATAATGCATCAAGAGTATAAAACTAAGCATGCATTATCAAGAGAAAATACAATTGATTAATAAAAACCATTTAAATCATTTTTTCAATGCAATTAATCATATAAAAATATTGCAAAAATTAAATAAATAACAATTACCACATAAATATTGTGTGAATGGCTTCCTCCGTCACCCCTGGGATTGGGTTTAGCTCATGATGGTGTAATACATCTCAAAAGATTTTATTAACGCTCAAAAGTTGATTACAATTGATGAAATAATAAGAAAATCGATTTAAGACCGTCCGTTACGACACGCAGGAAGCGTCAAGGAAGAACGACACAACTGAAATGTTGTAAGCGCTATTCCTAAGTCGCAAGAAAGGAATTGGAAATTGTCGCAATTAAGCGACACTTTTCACCGACTTTCCCTTACCGTCTAATGTTCTTCGTGTTCTTGGCTGAGCAGCAGCAGAACTTCTTCGCCTGTCGACCTCTTCTTTTGATTCTCTCGGCTCTAACTCTCTCCCAATCACTTGCCAACCTCTTTTCGACCAATTAGGCTAGTATTTATAGTGTTTTGGAGCCCAAAAATACTAACATCAATGCGTATAATTTCCCATTAATCCTCTAATTGCTTGCTGCCCAGAAATAGGAATAATTACCAAATTTAGATTCTCCACACGTTAACTCACTCCCTGTACGCTCCTAATCAGCTTCTCCACGCCTCATAAGCTTTCCCGCGCCTCCACATCACTCCATGCATAGCAGAAACACGATTGAGCTCGTGTTCAGTTCACGTTGCTCTGTTTTGAGCTCGTGAATTAAAACGAGCTTTCCAGCCAAAGTCGATCAAATTCGATGCCCACAATGTCTTCCCTATGTCATATCACATCTTAATGCCAATTTTCAGCGATTGAATCGCATTCCAACCTCTTCATTTTCTCGATCAAACATCATGCAGAACTGTTCTTCGTTTCCCGCCAGTTTTTAGTTTTCAAATTGTTGAAGAAGGTTCCCCTTATCCTGGACTGGGGTGCGAATATCAGATGCCTTGGGGGTGACCTGGGGGTGCCCCTTAGTAATTAGGTTACCACTTATCCAAACTTGGGAGTCCGAATAACACGTGTCCTCCGGGTGCCAAAATCAACTTTTCGAGCCGAATTTTCCAAAAATATTTATTTCCAAAAAATACCTACAAATACATAAAATAACAAAATTAGTACAAAATCGAGTGCCAACAATATATAGTATTGAGATCAAATTAGACACAAAAATGTGTCTATCAAATACCCCCAAACTTATTATTTGCTAGTCCTCGAGCAAAATTTAAAAAAATAAAACCGAGTTAATCTCGGGTGGGTTTAACAGAGGTGTACCCACAAAAACCATGACTTCTAATTGGTCACAAGTATCCAAAGAGCTATGAGGACATACATATTCTCAACCTATCTCCAAGTAACTAGAATGCCAGAGAAATTAAAGGTGTCAGCTCTAAAGCTGACTGAAGAAGAGCGGAGACACATCCGCATGACTGCTAGATAAAGAGATATCCGCTACACAGCTAGATAAACATTGTAAGATGCGTCCGCTGCTTTACAGCTGGATAAGATTAGGAGAGAGATAAAGATGAGAGGGACATCTGCTACACAGCTGGACTAATTACGTGTGATGAGTTAAACCAGTGCTAGAAAGATCTTGTGCCAGATTGAAAGCAGACTAACAAAGCAACCAAAATGCATCTTTCTTCGACTCTCTCACAGTGCTCAGTAGAAATAACGTCTTCTTCGGTCTTCAACTGTTGATGATAAACTCTCGAACCTCATAGAACCTTGACAATTAACTCTTCTCTTGCTTGACTTATAAATTTCTTCTTCCCTATGGCCTTATTGAACAAAAAGAACGTAATGATGTTTTTTTTTTTTTTTTTTTTTTTTTTTTTTAGCAAAACAAAAATTTACATGGCCATGAGAGAAGGTCTTTAGACTTGGATCTTCACAACTTGTGATGTCTTGATATCATGAACTTCAACAACTTATATCATTTGCTCTTGTAACTTCTTGTAACAAAGTCTTCAACTTTGATTTTTGAATTATTCTTTTCTATTGTTGCTTCTAAACCTTAAACGTCTTCAACTTTTTCATAAATTTTGATGTCACTCCGCTTGTTGATGATGATAAGTTTCTACTGAGAGAGAGAGTCGTAATCCAGTAACTAAGACTACATTATGAGGTTGCTTTGTCTTTCTGGAATTTCTTTCTGACCTTCTTGCCTTTCCATCATGGATGGTTAGGTCCATCACGGTTACCCTCTAAAAGGAACAAGTTCTCTCCTGAATTTCAAGGATCTCAATGTCTTTTTCTCTAATGTCTCAATAGGTTGTTATCTCTAGCATTCCAATTTCTATCTTTTCGGTGAGAAACAGTATGTAAACTTAGCTAACCGGGTACTATGTGACGCTAGAAGTTTAAAAAATGCGACTAAAAACTAACAAAAAGTTTCTTCCCCACCCCCAAACTTAAATCTAACATTGTCCTCAATGTTCCTAATGAAAGAGCAGTACCAAAAGTAACATAACACGAGGAGAAGTTGGAAAGATAGTACCTGGGTGAAGAAAATAAAAAACTAATATACAACATACAATCCGCCTCGATGGTCAATCAAGGGTAAACAGGGTCCTCCAGAGGGACCTCCTCAACATCACCTGTAGGAAAGGGCTCTAAAAAGGGTTTCAATCTCTGACCGTTAACCTTCGAAGAACTACTACCATCCGGTGTCTCGATCTCAACAGCTCCATGAGGAAAAACAGTGCGAACAATAAAAGGACCCGTCCACCGAGAACGTAACTTCCCATGGAAAAGATGCAAGCGGGTATCATACAGAAGAACTTTTTGACCTGGAGAAAATGACTTCCGTAAAATGTTTCTATCATGCACAAGTTTCATTTTGTTCTTATACTCCTTCGTACTATCGTAAGCATCTATACGAATCTCGTCCAACTCATTGAGCTGGAGTTTCCTATGGGCTCCTGCCTCGTCAAGTGAAAAATTTAGCTGCTTAACAGCCCAATAAGCTCTATGCTCTAACTCAACAGGTAAGTGACATGCCTTGCCATAAACAAGACGATAAGGCGACATTCCAATGGGGGTCTTAAACGCAGTACGGTAAGCCCATAAGGCATCAGTAAGCCTAGACGACCAGTCTTTCCGATTAGGATTGACTGTTTTCTCTAATATACGTTTTATCTCCCTATTGGAAACCTCTACCTGACCACTAGTCTGTGGATGATACGGGGTAGCTACCTTATGTGTAATACCATATTTCTTCATCATAAGCCTAAAAGGCCCATTACAAAAGTGCGACCCTCCATCACTAATTATAGCTCGCGGTGTACCAAAACGTGTAAGTATATTATTTTTCAAGAACTCAATCACAACCCTATGGTCATTGGTTTTACACGCAACCGCCTCAATCCACTTGGAGACATAGTCTACGGCGACAAGGATGTATAGGTTACCAAAAGAATTAGGAAACGACCCATAAAGTCAATACCCCACACATCAAAGACTCAACAATCAGAATCGGGTTCAAGGGCATCATGTTCCTACGGGAAATGGTTCCTAATTTCTGGCAACGTTCACAAGTAACACAGTAACTATGGGAGTCTTTAAACAACGAAGGCCAATAGAATCCACACTGCAATATCTTAGAAGCAGTCTTCTTAGCACTAAAGTGACCCCCACAAGCATGATCATGACAAAAGGAAATAATACTGGACTGGTCACTCTTAGGTATACATCTCCTAATAATCTGGTCTGGACAATACTTAAACAAATAAGGATCATCCCAAAAGAAGTGCTTAACCTCGGCTAAAAATCTAGAACGATCTTGTTTACCCCAATGTTGGGGCATTCGACCAGTAACAAGATAGTTCACTATATTCGCATACCAAGGTAATTGGGTAACAAAGAACAATTGTTCATCAGGAAAGCTATCCCTTATAGGAAGGGAATCATCTGGGGAACTAACAACTAGCCTAGACAAGTGATCTGCTACAACATTTTCGGCACCCTTTTTGTCTCTAATGTCTGGAGAAAACTCTTGCAACAACAGAATCCACCTAATCAATCTAGGTTTAGTATCCTTCTTAGACAAAAGATATTTTAAAGCAGCATGATCAGTATATATGATGATCTTAGAACCTAAGAGATAGGGTCTAAACTTATCTAAGGCAAACACAATGGCTAATAGCTCCTTCTCGGTAGTGGTATAGTTCAACTGGGCATCATTCAGAGTTTTCTAGCATAGTAAATCACATGAAGTAACTTATTTTCTCGCTGACCTAGCACAACACCAATAGCATAATCTGAAGCATCACACATGATCTCAAAGGGTAGGTTCCAGTTGGGTGCCTGGACTATGGGGGCGGTAGTGAGTAATGACTTAAGCTTCTCAAAAGCCTCTAAACAAGCATCATCAAAGACAAACTTAACATCTTTTGCAAGCAAATTGCAAAGAGGTCTAGACATCAAGCTAAAATCCTTAATGAAACGACGATAAAAACCAGCATGCCCAAGAATGACCTAATATCTCTTACGGTTTTTGGGACCGGTAAAGTTTTAATAAGGTCAACTTTGGCTCTATCTACCTCTATACCCTTTGAAGATACAATATGCCCTAGAACAATTCCTGAACGAACCATAAAGTGACATTTCTCCCAATTAAGCACTAAATTCTTTTCCTTACACCTAGTCAAAACTAATGACAAATGATGCAAGCACTCATCGAAAGACGAACCAAACACTGAAAAATCATCCATAAAGACCTCTAAGAACCGTTCTACCATGTCAGAAAATATGCTCATCATGCAACGCTGAAAAGTCGCAGGGGCATTACATAGCCCGAAAGGCATGCGTCTATACGCAAAGGTACCAAAGGGACAGGTAAAAGTGGTTTTCTCCTGGTCTTCTGGGGAATAACGATCTGATTATATCCAGAGTAGCCATCTAAGAAGCAATAGTGACTATGTCCAGCTAATCTCTCTAGCATTTGGTCGATGAAGGGAAGGGGAAAGTGGTCCTTCCTAGTGACCTTGTTCAATTTCCTATAGTCAATACAAACACGCCAACCCGTGGTCACTCGGGTCGGGATTAACTCATTGTTATCATTCTGGACTACAGTAATACCAGATTTCTTGGGAACAACCTGAACGCTGGCTAACCCACTTACTGTCTGAGATAGGGTAGATAATGCCTGCATCTAGCTTAAGAACCTCAGTTCGAACTACTTCTTTCATATTGGGGTTTAGTCGACGTTGCATCTCCCTAGAAGGTTTGGTGTCTTCCTCTAAATAGATCTGATGCATACAAACAGTAGGACTTATACCCTTAATGTCTGCTATGGTCCACCCTAAAGCTTCCTTGTTGTTTTGAAGGACGGTTACTAGCCTACTTTCCTGATCTCTATCCAAGTCGGAAGAAACAATCACAGGTAAACTCTCAGACGGGCCTAAAAACACATACTTCAGGGTATCTGGCAATGGTTTTAGGTCCAACTTAGGAGGCTCTTCTAAAGAAGGAACTAGGGTAGACTTAGAAACTGGTAGTGGTTCGAACTTAGGTTTCCATTCATTACTAGTATCTAACAAAGGGGTTGAATCTAACAAAGCATTCACCTCATTAATTACCTTATCATCATCAAAATCAATCCCAAAGTGAGCTAGGAATTTCTCTAATGGATCTTCTAACAGAGTGTTTGGTAAAGACTCCTCGACTAATGTTCCTATCATGTTCACCTCTTTTATATTCGAGTCATCTAGTTCAGAGGGTAGCTTACTAATATTAAAAATGTTCAGCTCAATAGTCATATTACCAAAAGACAAATTCATAATACCATTTCGACAGTTAATGATCGCATTGGATGTAGCTAAAAACGGGCGACCTAAAATCACTGGTATTTGGTTCTCTGGGTCAGGGATAGGTTGGGTATCTAGGATAACAAAATCCACCGGATATATAAACTTGTCGACCTCTATGAGAACATCCTCGATCACACCACGAGGAATTTTAACGGACCTATCAGCTAACTGAAGTGTCATCTGCGTAGGTTTCATCTCACCAAGTCCTAGCTTAAGGTACACATGGTATGGCAGTAAGTTCACACTGGCTCCTAAGTCAAGCAACACTTTCTCAACACGGTACTTACCTATTGTACAAGCAATGGTCGGGGACCCTGGGTCTTTATACTTAGGATTAGTGGTATTCTGAATAATAGAACTCACATGACTAGCTATGAAGGCTTTCTTCTGGACATTGAGCTTACGCTTTCGCGTACACAAGTCCTTGAGGAACTTGGCATAAGAGGGAATCTTCCTAATTGCATCTAATAACGGAAGGTTGATATTAACCTGCTTAAAAACCTCCAATATATCATTAAAGTTGGACTCCCTCTTAGTCGGAACTAGCAGCTGGGGGAACGGGGCTCTGGGAACAAATCCGGGCTCATCAGGACCCTCATTGGTCTCTTTGGAGACTCTATCAGTCTTCTCATTTTCTGGCTCATAAGGGTGAACTACAGCATGTTCACTATCAGGCATGGCGACCTTATTGTCAACTTTCTTTCCACTCCTAAGGGTTGTAATAGAGTTCACATGATTGTACGATTTCTCTGCTTTAGGATTGGGTTGAGTTTGACTAGGAAACTTACCTTTTTCCCTCAAAGACTCATTTATATGACTAACCTGGGTTTTCAACTCGG
This sequence comes from Papaver somniferum, assembly GCF_003573695.1. Lineage (NCBI taxonomy): Eukaryota > Viridiplantae > Streptophyta > Magnoliopsida > Ranunculales > Papaveraceae > Papaver > Papaver somniferum. The sequence continues at coordinate 186,674,097 of NC_039359.1, read as the reverse complement.
AAATAGCCTGAGAGTTAGCCTGACCTATTCTCTTATTTTCTTCTATACCTTAAGCAACAGATTGCTGAAACTCCATAGTGTTACGAGTTAACACAGCAAGAGACTCTTCTAAACTCATAATCTTCTTATCCGAAGGGTTCTGAAACTGTGTCGGGGCTGAAGGATTCTTAGGATAGCCAAAACCTGGGGGAGCTTGAGAGTTACTAGACTGACCTTGATTCTGGCCCTTAGACCAAGAAAGGTTGGGATGGTTTCTCCAGCCAGGGTTATAGGTTTCTGAATAAGGGTCAAACTTCTGACGGTTATCGAATCTAGTGTTGTTATAAAGAGCATTGGCTTGCCCTTCAACAGTATGGTCTTCCCAAAAAGGCTCTATTCTGCCACTAGTACCACTAGAATGACCTAATTCCAACGCTTCTAACCTTTTGGCTATGGCTGCTATTTTAGCATCTGACTCATAGGATCCTTCTACCCTATTGACGTTTCCTCTACTTAGAAGAATTGTTTTCTGGGGTTCCCTATTATTTTCCCATTGTTGGGTCTTATTGGCGATTTCATTCAAAAATGTCATCGCCTCATCAACAGTTTTATTCTCAAACCCACCTGTGCATAAGGACTCAACCATGGTCGTTGTTGAATAGTCTAAACCCTCGTAGAGGATCTGAACTAACCTAAACTTCTCTAAACCATGATGAGGACATTGAGAAATTAAGTCATTGAACCTTTCTAAATACTTATATAAAGATTCTCCCTCTTGTTGAGCAAAAGTACAAATTTGTGTCCTAATAGACGATGTTTTGTGCCTTGGGAAAAACTTATGTATAAAGGCAGATGTAAGTTGTTCATAGGTTTCAGTTGACTCAGAATCCAAACTATACAGCCAAGATTTGGCTTTATCTTTTAAGGAAAAGGGGAATAACCTAAGTTTCAGTGCATCATCACTAAGGTTTTTAATTTTCAGAGTACTACATATTTCCTCAAATTCCCTAACATGAAAATAGGGGTTCTCACTCTCTTTTCCTAAAAAGGTTGGGAGCATCTGTAAAGTCCCAGGTTTGAGTTCATAATTTGCCTCGGTTTCAGCTAACTTGATACAAGACGGACGAGAGGTCCTAGTTGGGTTCAATAAAGCTTTTAAAGTTGCCATTTCTGGCACTACCAAAGGACTAGGAGAAATTTCTTCACAAAGACGCAGATTCTCAAAACTGAAGTTTCCAAAAACAGGGCTCTCAAAAGAACAATATTCGAGCTCCCTGCTTAAATCAGAAGAACTACTAGGTTTTTCGCTAGTCAATCGACCTAGAGAATCTCTTTTCCAAGCCCTATTAACAAAATCGGGCATACACTAAAAAAATCAAAAAGAAAAAAAAAATCCTAACAGCAAGGTTCTAGCAATCACACAGCAGGCTGACTCGACTTTACCACAGCAAACCTAGATATTTCTAGCAAACAACAAGCATGATGGCTCACTTAGATTTTTTCTAGACCAGCTTCTATCTCTCGAAGGGGAATTCGTTACAATTTAAGAAAACCCCTCTGGAACCAATCCGAGTCAAAGTAAGTTGAATCGAGGCGAGGGAAGCTCAGTGGAGCTTTGATACCCAAGGCCTCACCGCAGTACAAGGCGGCGCAGTCACGCATTCAACTCACAGAAACCGTTATGAACTTCGAAGTATGCTAAAAGAATAACCAATATCCTTCGAAAAATTTTCCTAACAAGCTCGATACCCTATAGGTCTCTTTCTAATCAGATTTTAAAGCTTGGGTTCGCGTTAGGTTTTGTTCTCCTAAAGCGGGCAAGAAGGGAGCGGTGATGAAATCCGAACCCTTATCTTGTTTAGGCCAGGCCTTGCCCTTTACTAGGAAAATAAAGACAGTCCAAATTCGTCCTCAATCAATGATCACCTTAAGGAATACAGTAACTCGCTTACAGGAGATTCGCGAGTGTTTCGATTGGACTTACCTCCCGTACCAGACGGGGGATGAACCGTTGTCGTCGACTCGGGCCACGACTCCTATGCCGTGTGCGAACCCGAGGGGCCGAGGTGATATTGTAATCACCGTCCTTCCCTGCACACAGTTTGTATTTAACAACCCTTCCGTAGGGTTTAAAAAAATAATAATAAAGTCCAAGAGTCCAGTCCAAATAAAGTAAAGTGCAAAAGAAAAAGAAAAAATAACCTAAAAAAAATATATATAAAAAATCTCTCTCTCTATTTTTGTTCTCTCTTTTCTATATATAAAAAAAAAAATTCCTCTTTCGCTCCTTTCGCTTTAAGCTTTTCCTTCCAAGGTCCTTAGTACTCCACTTCAAACCTGCAAATCAAAGACAAAAAGAAACGTAAAAAGGAAAAAGAAAAAAATAAAAAAAAATAAACCTAGAAAAAAAATTCTACCTAAGCACAGGTCCGCGTCGGCGGCGCCAAAAATTTGATGTATTTTCAAATGTTATTGTAGATAGTGGTAAAAGGGGGTTCTTTTCGAACTTGTGAAGATAGATTTTTTTTTTTTTTAAACTTAGAAATGTAACAAAATTAAACAAAGTGATGTGAATTTTTATGGAGAAAAATAGAGGTGAAGATTCCACCATTCAACAATATTTATATAATGTTATTTAATTTTTAATTATGCAAATTAAACAATTGATTTGATTCTTAATAATTGCCAAAAGCAGATTTCCAAAATATCAAATGTTAGTCGCAAGCATAATGCATCAAGAGTATAAAACTAAGCATGCATTATCAAGAGAAAATACAATTGATTAATAAAAACCATTTAAATCATTTTTTCAATGCAATTAATCATATAAAATATTGCAAAAATTAAATAAATAACAATTACCACATAAATGTTGTGTGAATGGCTTCCTCCGTCACCCCTGGGATTGGTTTAGCTCATCATGGTGTAATACATCTCAAAAGATTTTATTAACGCTCAAAAGTTGATTACAATTGATGAAATAATAAGAAAATCGATTTAAGACCGTCCGTTGCGACACGCATGAAGCGTCAAGGAAGAACGACACAACTGAAATGCTGTAAGCGCTATTCCTAAGTCGCGAGAAGGAATTGGAAATTTCGCAATTAAGCGACACTTTTCAACACTTTCCCCTTACCGTCTAATGTTCTTCGTGTTCTTGCTGAGCAGCACAGACATTAGAACTCTTCGCCTGTCGACCTCTTCTTTTGACCTTCTCTCGGCTCTAACTCTCTCCCAATCACTTGCCAACCTCTTTTCGACCAATTAGGCTAGTATTTATAGTGTTTTGGAGCCCAAAAATACTAACATCAATGCGTATAATTTCCCATTAATCCTCTAATTGCTTGCTGCCCAGAAATAGAATAATTACCAATTTAGATTCTCCACACGTTAACTCACTCCCTGTACGCTCCTAATCAGCTTCTCCACGCCTCATAAGCTTTCCCGCGCCTCCACATCACTCCATGCATAGCAGAAACACGATTGAGCTCGTGTTCAGTTCACGTTGCTCTGTTTTGAGATCGTGAATTAAAACGAGCTTTCCAGCCAAAGTCGATCAAATTCGATGCCCACAATGTCTTCCCTATGTCATATCACATCTTAATGCCAATTTTCAGCGATTGAATCGCATTCCAACCTCTTCATTTTCTCGATCAAACATCATGCAGAACTGTTCTTCGTTTCCCGCCAGTTTTTAGTTTTCAAATTGTTGAAGAAGGTTCCCCTTATCCTGGACTAGGGTGCGAATATCAGATGCCTTGAAATACCTTCAACTCATTCACAATTCTCGTAAAGTCCGGACAGCTAGCTAGATTTCGACCTTGGTTCTTAGCCTGAGAAACTATCTCTTGGTGATTAGTAGTCATAACTTCAGATCTTTCTTTACACATGTGTAGATACACTTTACACTCTTATCACATGTCTTTTTTTGTTATCAGTGCTAGGATTGTGCCTTTGATAGCTAGATTGACATCTCCATTTTGCTGTGAGCTTAAACTGACTTGCACATGTCACATTTGATGGAATCTGAGCTTATATTTTGACCTAGAACTTTGTAGGTACGTTCTAAGCAAACCTTCACGAGACTTCAACTCGTCCACTAGGGACACTTAGTGGTTTAAAAGGCTTAGTGCATACGCTAAATGCATTCGAGAGACCAGCGACAGTGGTATAGTTAGGATTTCCTTAGTTTTGTTTTACTTGAGGACAAGTAAAATTCAGGTTTGGGGGTATTTGATGAGTGCCAAATAATGTATATATTTATCCCTTTTTGTTGGCATTTAACTCATCTTTTGTGCAGTAATTCTACATTTTATCCCATATTCTGTATTTTCATTGTTTTCAAGAATAAATATTTTTCTTACTTAATTTTGCATTTTTAGGTAATAAATAAAGTCTGGATAATTTGCGGAGCGGAAAAGAGCTGAAGAGTGGTGAAAAGCCGGAAGAAATTACGCAAGGAAGCCGCAAAGAATGGAGCGCACGTCCAAAAAGCTAGGAATGGGCTCAAGAAGGAAGAATTGTTCTTAAAGAAGATATGAGCTTGGCATACCCAAGGCCCAAAACCCTTACCAAAACCCATTTTCTATATCCATACCCGCCTCCATCTTCAGCCGTCAGATTAGATTACATCTGAATCCGATGGTCGCTTCACTATAGTGCATCAAAATCTGAAGTTCTTGTCAAACATCATAGTGCCTAAATTCTAAGCCTTCAGATTAGATTGCATTTGAATCCTACGGTCGCTTCTTTGACTATGCATCAAATCTCAATACTTCCGCTGAACACCACAGTACCTAACTCCATCTTGCGCCGTCGGTTTCGTTGTATCTATGCATCCGACGGTAGCTACAAGCTCCACTCCATCTCGCCGTCAGATTGTTCTATCAACTCCACATCCCATGGCCTAGCTTCGAAGATCATCCAACTTGATATCCCCGATCAACACTCTAACACCAAACCCTATACTACCCAAACAAACAGCCCCTCCCCTTCTTTCCATCGACCTCATCCCTCTCTGCAACTTCACCACCTTCTTCACCTGCCGCACCACCATCATCACCAGCACCTTCTTCACCTGCTACAACCATCATGCAACCACCATACCATCATCACAACCACCTATATTACCTAAACCACCTAATACCCCTCTCTCTAGCCCTCTATTTCACTGATTTCTCACCATTCTTTTCTCTGAAACCCTAGGTGAGAAATCAGTCAAATAGGTGAGTCTCGAGTAGTAATTGAAGCATGGGAATGGAACAGAGGACCAAGGAGAAGAATGGGTCGAAGAAAAACTCGTCAAATCACATCAATTTGGGTAAGAATTTACCAAACCCTAGTTCTGTCAATTTGGGGGTTTTTACATAAATCCTAATTAGGTTGAGATAGAGCATGGAGAAGATAAAGTGGGTGATATAGGGTAGGTAATTGAACCTAACTGTGATTTTCTGTCACATTAGGTAGAACCCTAATGTCTACTGTTTTGGGGATTTTTGGGTGAAAAGGGTGTAAACACTAATTATGTAATTGGGTATAAAAAGGGGACTGTGGTGTGTGTAATGAAGGATCTCTAGACTAGCCAGTGTATCCCCATGAGGGCTGGACTAGCCAGTTCCTCTTGGGTAGATTTTTCTTCCCTGTTTTGTATTTGTAGATTGAATTTTAATTTTCAATTTTAATTCCAAATTCATTTTTAGTTTATCTTGTTTCAATTCATGTTTTGCTATCCATGTTTTGCTATCCATGTTTTTCCATGTTCTGTGTATTGTTCAGTTTCTCCATTTGATGTAATGTTCTGTACTGTTTTGTGTGAATGTTAGGCTAAAGCCTTTGAAGCATTGGATTGATTGAGCAGTGGGGAGAAACTAGTGCTCACTAGTGACTGTGAGCAAACTGGTTATCTTCCCACTCTAGTTGTATGCCTAGGCTCTCTTGTTTTGTCAACTGTTAGCTTCTCAAATGTTAGGATTAGTTTACTGTTGTGTGTCAATGCTAGGTTAGAGCCTTAGAGCATTGAGTTGATTGAGAAGTGGGGAGAAACTAGTGCTCACTAGTGACTGTGAGCAAGCTGGTTCTCTTCCCACTCTAGATGAATGCCTAAAGCCATTGCCTTGGCTTTGTTTTTTTTCCTTCCTTTTTTTTTACTTCACTGTCTTCTTCACACCCCTGCCCTTGGCTTAGGCCTTGGTTCCATTGTTCTTGTTTAGTTTCACTGCACTGTCACTTTTCCTCATTCCTTCACTGCCACTGTTTTACTTTCACTTGTCCTTCATTTTGTTTGCTATTTTCTCCTGCTACTTCAACTTCTCCTGCTGCTGCTCCAGCTTGCTTCTCCAGCCTTGCTGTGCTTCTGCCAGGCCCAGCCTTGTTTGCTGCTACTGCTCCAAACCCAGTTCATCACAAGCCCAATTCAATACAGCCCAGGTTCAAACCATATCCAAAGCCCAGTGCACTTCAAAGGCCAAGCCTAGTGCACTTCAAGACCAACTGAGCCCAAGCTCAGTTCACTTCATTATCAAACAAGCCTATAATCCAAAGGTACCCTAAGCCCAAAGCCCAAAAGGCTTCATAGTTAACCAACAACAATTTAGAGCCCAAATAGCTAGAAACTCCAAACACTCCCAATCTCTGTGGATCGACCCGTACTTGCACGAGCTACAACTGACGACCGTGCACTTGCGGTATTACTGTAGGCCCGTTTTATTTCGCTTCAATTTTATACGCTTTCCCGGGCACACCAAGTTTTTGGCGCCGCTGCCGGGGATTGGTGCTGTGTTTTTCTTGTAGTTTTATTAGCTATTTTTGCATTTCACTGCATAGCATTTGCATTTGCATCTGCATCTGCTGGGACGCCATTTGCTGTTGGACCTGCTGTTCTGAACCAGTTTTTCCTCTGCTGGGACGCCACCAAGGAAAAGAACCAAAGCCCAACTGGGTTTTTGCAACAATATCAGAGCAGCTGGGCTGTGCTTAAGCAAGTAAGCCTAAACCCATTAAGAGAACCCAACCTGTGGGCTTCCAATTTTTAATTGTGGGCTTGTAATATTAAAGCCAATTTTTGGGCTTTTTATTTTCTGTTGGGTTTGTAATTAATTTTTGTGGGCTTGTTTGTTTAATTTGTGGGCTTGTTTAAATTCTTTCATTGGACTTGTATTTTGGACTCTGGGTTTAAACCCAGCTGAGCTTGTAACCGATTGTGGGCTTGTTTCCACTCAAGAGTGGACCTCGAAACCAAAGTTTTAAAACAAACGTCGGGCCTTAACCAACTGGGCCAAATTAAACTTTCAAAATTAAAACTTAGTGTTTCGTGGGCCGCAGCCTTCCTCCCATTCCATTAGAGGACCAACAGTGGGCTTGCTCCCAATTTCAAAAACCAAAAATTTCTCCCATAAAAACCAAAGTTTTCCAAATGTTTCCCTAAAAACCAAAATTTTTCTTTTTCCCATCAAAACCAAATGTCTCCCGACAAAACCAAATTTTTCCCAAAAAGTCCAATCCCATTAAAAACCAAATTTTCTTGTAGATAATGTGTTAGTTAAAATTCCTTTTGTATATATTGCTAATCCAATATGATCTCGGCTGAAATATGTTGGATTTTTTTTTTCCTTGAATAACGGAGTTTTAATCGAGCTTTCGCCGAAATCGGGTATTCTCTCTCCTTTTACTCTACTCAGCATGTCCCTCTCCATATGTTGCATTCTAATTCTTTCCATATTTTTAAACATTGAGGACAATGTTTAGTTTAGGTTTGGGGGTATAGAGTAGATACCACGATAATATGCTATAATTGAAATCGAACTCCTTCTTCTTTTGAAAAAATCGAAAAAATTCAAAAAAATTAAAAAATGAAAAAATGAAAAATCATAAAAAATGGAGCTCATTTACCTTGAAATGTTGACTCTTGTGCAAATATGTATTTTTATTAGGAGTCTTAGTCTAGATATTTAGGCACCCTGATTCTAGCACAATTCACATAGTGATAAGAAATTTGCACGTGCACGATCTACCAATACATGTATGGCCTCGATCTTCAAGGTGTTTGATAGGAAGTCACGATTGCCAATCACTTTAGAATACTGAACGAAACTTGACTAGCTTGTTCTTTGGTTGGTTGGGATAGAAGGTGGAGGTTACATTAAGAAAAACAACCATCGAATTTAACTGGGTGCATCAAAAAGGGCCACCTCTTGCAAAATGTCATGTAATCTTTTGTTTCCTTTTGTATATGTATCAAAAGTGTTTCCTTTGTTAAAAAAAAAAAAAACGATGTATATATTCAGAGAAAAAAAAAAAAATCAGAAAAATACAAAAAATCAAGTATTTATGAATTCCATCCTCTCTCGTTCCAAAAATAAAAGAGAGTAGTCAATGTAAATAAGAGTCATGTAAAGAGTCATTTTGTTGTTTCATTGTAATAAGCAAGGAGGGTGTATGCCATTGATGTACAACGCGAGTAATTGTGAAATACCTTCAACTCATTCACAATTCTCGTAAAGTCCGGACAGCTAGCTAGATTTCGACCTTGGTTCTTAGCCTGAGAAACTATCTCTTGGTGATTAGTAGTCATAACTTCAGATCTTTCTTTACACATGTGTAGATACACTTTACACTCTTATCACATGTCTTTTTTTGTTATCAGTGCTAGGATTGTGCCTTTGATAGCTAGATTGACATCTCCATTTTGCTGTGAGCTTAAACTGACTTGCACATGTCACATTTGATGGAATCTGAGCTTATATTTTGACCTAGAACTTTGTAGGTACGTTCTAAGCAAACCTTCACGAGACTTCAACTCGTCCACTAGGGACACTTAGTGGTTTAAAAGGCTTAGTGCATACGCTAAATGCATTCGAGAGACCGGCGACAGTGGTATAGTTAGGATTTCCTTAGTTTTGTTTTACTTGAGGACAAGTAAAATTCAGGTTTGGGGGTATTTGATGAGTGCCAAATAATGTATATATTTATCCCTTTTTGTTGGCATTTAACTCATCTTTTGTGCAGTAATTCTACATTTTATCCCATATTCTGTATTTTCATTGTTTTCAAGAATAAATATTTTTCTTACTTAATTTTGCATTTTTAGGTAATAAATAAAGTCTGGATAATTTGCGGAGCGGAAAAGAGCTGAAGAGTGGTGAAAAGCCGGAAGAAATTACGCAAGGAAGCCGCAAAGAATGGAGCGCACGTCCAAAAAGCTAGGAATGGGCTCAAGAAGGAAGAATTGTTCTTAAAGAAGATATGGGCTTGGCATACCCAAGGCCCAAAACCCTTACCCAAACCCATTTTCTATATCCATACCCGCCTCCATCTTCAGCCGTCAGATTAGATTACATCTGAATCCGATTGTCGCTTCACTATAGTGCATCAAAATCTGAAGTTCTTGTCAAACATCATAGTGCCTAAATTCTAAGCCTTCAGATTAGATTGCATTTGAATCCTACGGTCGCTTCTTTGACTATGCATCAAATCTCAATACTTCCGCTTAACACCACAGTACCTAACTCCATCTTGCGCCGTCGGTTTCGTTGTATCTATGCATCCGACGGTAGCTACAAGCTCCACTCCATCTCGCCGTCAGATTGTTCTATCAACGCCGTCAGTAACCAAGTGCAGGAGATGAAAGGTTTGTTGCTCGACTGAAACGACGAAGGGTTGAGTATAAGAATCCCCCGGGCGAGAATAAGTTTGATTATCCTGTTCATAACAGCATCGTAATCCTTGACTCTGATGTGGACGAACCAGTGTATCCTCAAGAGAATGTTGGAGCAGTTTCTGAGAAAGATGTCTGTGTAGCCCACGAGAAGGAAACTGGAATAGCTTCTGCCAAAGCTGCTGCTGAAACGGCTCTTGGAGAGGATGCTATAGCTGCCGCTGAAACGTCTTCTGGAGTGGATGCCTGCTGTTGGAGAGGGTGCTGGAGAAAGTGCTTGAGAGAACTCTAGTGGAGGCGCTGCGGACCTTAACATTGGCATTGACAACTAGTTTTCCCAATTCATCATTTCCTTTCTTAGAAGAACAATCTTTTTCGTAGCCTGTAGATGTTTTTGATACTTCAGTTTTTTTTTTGTTCATGTGACTGGAGCCATGCTTCACCGAGTAATATTCTTTCATTCATGTTGCTTTGGTAATTTCATACCTTTAATTGGATGAATGAATAAAATCTCCGGAAGAATTCCAAAACCCCTTTTTGCGAAAAATAAGTTCTTCCATTCTTCCAGAGCGATTCAGCGGATGGAAAGTCAAAACGCATAAATAGCGCAGCAATAATGCTAGATGGCGCGTCACATCCCATTTGGCTACTTCCACAATAACTCCTCCGCATGCCGTAACTCAAAATAGGGGAAACAGTAGCAATAGTTAAGGGTTTGACCAACCTTTTATCGGATTTTCCCTTGCAAATTATACAGGATGTCTGTGGCATGCCGCCTGGGTATGTAGAAGTGTGAGCTGCCACAAGCCGGGAAACCCGTCGCGAGAAGTAGAGAAACCTCATCAGGCGAAAGTTGAAGCCATATGTTCTTATGCCGCCACTTGCTGATATTCTTCCTTGCATATTCCCTTTTTCAGTACCTTTTGAATAAGATATTTCTTGTAGGGTTTGGATTTACTTGGTGCTTTTCCCTTTGAGATTCAGGTAAACTTATTTTTTGAAAGAAAGATACTTTAAAATTAAAATCGAAACCCTAATTATGAATACAAGCAGTGCAATCATTTTGGAGGAATTACAAATATTGCATGAAAAGGAAAATTACTGAAGGAAATACTAAGAAGAATTTTGAGGCCAGAGATGGCGTGACTTTTTAGACTTTGAAGGGTTTGAGCCACTGGGCATGTATTACTACAACTTCTAACTTTTCCGTGTAGATGATCTTACAGTAGCCTCCCAAAATAACTTCTGCTACTAGGTATGGTTCGTCTGTGGAGTTGGACGAAGGAGGCTGAGTGAAAAAATTTACTACCATATCTCCAACTTGGAATGGGTTTTGATATTGCGCGGCTACTTGATTCTTGGGTTTATCATTCTCGACTAAGACAACCTCCAAATTTTTGACGAAATACTTAAAAGGACCAGCATCCATTCATATATCTTAGTGACGCCCGTGTTGATAATTGGACCGAGTCCCCATGCCTGGCCGAGAGGAGAAGTGACTGGGTGAAAAAAGGGTTGTTCAATAAGACTTACTTGTGTTCGGAATCTGCGGATGAACGTCAACGGGCTCTCTCCAGGTAATTGAGTTGCATTGGTAAGTTTTTGATACGGCAACATGTAATCTTCAGGGTTGGATGGCTTGTTGGAAATTCTTTCGGGTATTGACACCGGCAGAGGGGATACTCCTAATTTTTCTTTATTTCCATGTACCCACGAGCGCCCCGGAATCATGTCATAATTTGGGCATTCTTTGACAATGTGGAATTTTCCGTGTGTTAAAGCATCTCTCACCTTGATTTCGAGATTGATGTAGTCGTAAGAGTTTATTGCTTCTCCTTCCGGTTTGTTGACCACAATTGGGGAGTTAGTAGCATCTTGCTTTGAAAACCCCGCAGATCTCAAAGTCTTGAGAGTAACAATGTTGAAGTCAGAGGCCGCGTCGATTAGTGCGCTATCGAACTCGACATCCTTCAGGTGAGCAGTGGTCAGCAGTCCCCAGTAGCACTTTCCAACGGTGTTTCCCGAGAGAGATCGGGATTTAGGAATGGCTTCTTCGACAGAAAAAAGTCGTTTGCGCAACACAACGCAATTGAGGGCTGCAAATATATCTTGACGCTGCACCTTGATGAAATAGAGGATTTCGCATACACGCTGCATCATGGACTGCACAGTTTTGTGAACGGAGTCCCCAGAAAGCATACAACTCCTGACTGGAAGAGGATCTCTGTGAACTCCCTCATTGCCCAGTTGAAGTTCCCCTGCTTCTACTATTTCCTTGAAGATGTATTTTAATCTATTGCATTCGTTGGTCGGGTGATGAACGAACTTGTGGTAACGACAATACTTGGGATTTTCCATTTCCTCTTCAGTTGGCGGGCATCTGATAGGAGGCAGCTTGATGGCATCATCTTGAATCCATGCTTCCAAGAGTTCAATTACATCCTCGATTGGGAATAGGAAATCCAGGGAAGCTTCTCCGGCTTCTTGGTGTTGCATAGGAACTTTAGTCGCGGCCTTTCGAGGTGGAGCTGCCTGATGTGTTGGTGCTGCACGCTTGGGTGGTTGTTCTGCTGCTGGAGCTTTCCTTTTTCCTCCTTCACCCACCACGCTTAAAGAGGGGCCAGTGCTATATTGCTTGTTGATGAGGCGTTTGTTTCCTCGAGTTTCGCGTGCGTCTTCACTCTTGACCGGCCTGGTTATTTCTAACAATGTTGGTGCTGTTGTGGCCGACTGCTTAGCGGCTTCATGAAGTTCAGAGAATGTCTGGAAGCGTAGATTCTCCAATAATGCGTGGTAAATGGGAACCATTCGATTGATGCGGGACTACACGAATTGTTTCTCAGTCACGTTTGGGTCGTGACAATCCAGTGCCTGAATTCTGAATCTTTTGACCTAATCATTTGGATGTTCATTGTTTCGTTGGAACATCCTTACTAAGTCTGAAAAGGTGATTTGCTCAGACACAAAGAAATACTTCTTATAGAAATCTGCAACCATCTCACACCAGTTGGATATGTTGTTTGGTCCAATGTTGTTGTACCAGGTTTACGCTCTTCCAGTAAGTGACTTTGAAAATTCTTTCAAGTGGAGGACATGATTGTATTCGTGCTCACCCAAGGATTCTAAAAATCGAGAGATACGTTCACACGCATTACCGGTGCCGTCATAAAGGGAGAATTGAGGAGAAGAATATCCCCTCGGAAGAGGAACTCTTTGCACGTCAGGAGGATACGGAGGTTGATGTTGGTGCATGTCCACAGGGTTTTCTCTGTCTCGATTTCGGAGAATTCGTTCCAAATCTTCACGCATGATGAAATTGGATGGATGATTCCTCTCCAATGGGAGATCCTCTTCATATACAAGGATTCTCCCTGCTGAGGTAATGGCGCCAGGGGTATTAAAAGTGCTCCTCATTGGCTCTGGTTGGCGTGGTTCCTGCGGTAACCACTCCGTTAGTGTCTTAAGGAAAGTAAGCACATCCATTTAAGTTGAAGCCATGTCCGTCTGATCCCTAGCAATAACTGCATGTCTTTCCATCAAATCTGCAATGGTGATAGGGGGTTGTCCTCCTCTGGTTCCTCCAGTCTCTCGTCCCGATGGTGGAGTGGCGGCGGCTCAGGTGACAACTGAGAGTGTCACGCTTGAAGAAATATTGGGGGTGGCGGCAGGGTCTCTGGTAATCGGAGGTGTAACACCTGAGGGAACGTTTCCTACTACGCTTGTGTTGATCATGCTGACAAGTGGTACATTCATGCCACTGGAAGGGACGTTGATACCAAGGACGTTCTCAGCGCTGGTGGCATCAGGGCTTGTTGCTGATCCGGATCCGAGCTCTACCATCTTGAAATTGGAATTAAAAAAATGAAATTGAAAATTGGAAATTGATTTTGCAACCGAGAGATTAATCTCCCACTGTAGTCTCCAGTTGTTTATGGCTAAAAACTGTTTCCTCTGGTTTTGGTAAATTTAGGTGTGTGTATGAGAAACAAATCTAAACCTAAAACAAATGCACTGCACGGGAATACTTTATATTCGTGAGATCAATCTGTACAATCCCGTCCTAAACCAAGAAATGGCCGTTCCAGTCTTGCTTCGGTCACAGAGTGAAGGAGAAGGGTTGGTGTTAGGGAGGGAAGCGAAGAAGGTGTTGAGACCAGAATGGTTAATTATGAAGGTGTGGCTATTTTATGACTTGTATCGGTATTTGGAATTGGCTTTCGGAATGAAAGCTATTAGTTCTTTTTGTATTCTTATGGATACTGTGTTGTTGTTCTCCCCAAAACTTGTTGTTTGGTCGAAAATAGGTAAAACCCATTTATACAAGTTATATTGAACGCACCATGATCTCGTATAAAGTGGGAGTGATTAAGTGATGGAGAAGTGGGGTTATGTGTAACTGTCAGAAACCATGTTCCCATTATGGAGGAAACTAGTTAGTTTACACCCTCTAATTCTTGCCGCCACTAACTGCCTGCTTTCTGACACTTTCTTATAATGGGAGTGCTGCACGCCGCACGTTGTAAACCGCCAGACCAATACCCTGATGAGCATCCCCCAGTTTGTGACATGTTAGATGTCTCGAGTGTTTTCATGGAAAACACGTAGCAGGTTGCTATGTGTGGCAAGTCAAAGTCAAGAGACTTGCCACAGGAGAATAGCACATGATGCTATTCGGCTTGTCTTAGTTGGTCACCCAAAACTTGCCGCATGCCTGTCAATTATGTGGCAAATTCGGACGGCTGAGATCGTAACTCATGAGAAAGGATGGCCATTGATTATGGCCACATTCTGTTGGCGCCTGATGACAGCACAGTAGCATCATTGGCACATGCCAGTGGCATTGTGGCGCCTGGCGTAGCCATGGCAGCTATTTTGGCATATTGGTGTTAGACCCAAATATGGCTCTGGCAACATTGGCCCTGTTGCTATGTCAAACTTAAGGCCTTAGAAGAATTACTTGACTTAGTTGGCGTGGCAACTTTAGCTAAATTAGGGTTTGGGATATTGAAACCCTAATTAGCGCGTACGATATGGATGCGGCACGGTGGCGCTTTATGCAATCGATGTCATGGCCACATCAAAGGAACTATAGCAGGCCATAGTATGGGAATAACCACAAGGCGCAAGGACGACCACCAGTGATTATAGAATGACGCCGTTTTTAGGGTTTGGCGGGTCCCACATGGCTCGTGGCATGTTGTAGGGCCAAAGTAGCGTAATTGGGTAACGAGTGGAAATTAGGGTTTCGACTAATGCTACTAAGGCAGAGCAGTTTAGAATACCCTAATTGGAATATGTACGGCGTTTGGCCACGGACAAGAAGTGGGTTGGCACGTTGACGCGCTATTTATGGCATGTTGACACGATTGGCATGCTACTGCGTCAAAGTGGCACGTTTGGCATGTTCAGCATGCTACTGCGACAAAGTGGCACGTTTGGCATGCCAATTAGTGTATTGGCGCGACATGGCATGTTTGGCATGCCATTAGCACGCCGGAGCGGAATGACACGTTTGGCATGCCAATTAGCATGTTAGCGCGGCTTTTGGAAATCCAATTTGGCATTGTGACCTTCTGGCGCAATTTTTCCTCTTTTGATACTGTGGAAGGTTTAGAGCGACCTGGTTGGCCGAAAAAGAGGGGTCGGCCAAGCATGGGTGTGGCCACACTTCTGGTGTGCGTGTGGCGGGTTTAAAGCGACCTAATTGGTCAATAGGAAATAGGACCGGCAAGTATGGGCCCGGCCACAACTCATGTGCGTGTGGAGGGAATAGGGGACGGTTCGAGCAGCATGGGGTGTGTCCACTTGCAAGTGGCGCCGGCTGGCCTGTGGCATGGCCACACCTCCTTTTGCTGCTTCTCCTATTCCGTGGCTCCTTTATTCCTTGTTTTCTGACAGTGGGTAGGATTTTGCACTTACTAATCCATAGCGGATTAATTTCCTAGTTCGCTTAGGCTTAATTTCGACAGGCAAGGTCTAATATACTGCGCAGGGCGCAAAATCCTAATTTTTGCAAAATATTCAGGGTAATATCTGAATCTTGTGAATTATCACAAAATCGATTGAATTTTATGTGTTGACACGGAGTTCTTTAAATTCATTTCCAGAGAGAAGTATGCTTTCCGATTGAATACTTTATGCAAGGACCTTAGCCTTGATACTTGGAAATTCGTGTTACTCTGCTACGAGTGAACACAAACTGTCATGCCATATCAATATTAAGGGTTCATCCGGGGAACATAGCATAAAAAGCATTCAAAGAAACTTATATCAATTGAATAATACAGGCAAGGTGCCAAAATTTACAGAATATCTGGGATTGTTGCTACATGTACCATTCTGGATAAATTTCATGGGGAGATATTGAGTTGCTCAACAAATGTGTCAGTGGCGAGGTTGAACACTCATCACTTTTACATGGATATGTCTCTTTGCAGAGCGACGGCCTATTAAATGCAGGGTTTTACGAATTTAGCCCTGAACTAAAAACCACCATCAACAACCTCAAACTGCTTTAGTACATAAGAACCATTTCTGACCATAACCTTTTTTTTTTGAGAACTACTCTTGATGTTCAAGTAAGTCTTACTTCAAAGTGGAACACTATTGGATGCACGTAACATAAAGAATTTTATAAGAAAATTGGACTATAATGGAATGTTATGTTTCTCTAGCACGTCTAGCTATATATTTCTCAAGAAACTACGAAATAAAAAAAAAACCTACTCGAAGCCTGGAACAAGGAAACTTTTAGTAACGCCAAGAAGAATGAGTAGACTGAATGCATTAAAAGACTGATTTTTCTTGAGGAAACTTCTGCTTTATCTTACCTTCAACTTGTTAAGAGAACTGAAGTGATATTAAACTTAATGAAGTCAAAGTAGTTAGTGCTAGAATGACTTATCAAAGAACTAAAACTAGAGGTTTCACAGTTGGGGATAAAAACACTACTCGTAATTACTTTTAGTATTACTAACGCAAGAAGGAGGAGAAGATGCATTACTAAACTAGAAGATGGTGCGGATGTTTTCAACCAAGATATAATTAAAGATGGAAATTTTCAGTATACACTCAGCTTTCCACTGCTTCTAACAATGTTTGTCCAAATTTTTTTAACTGACATTAAGTCAACAAAACGATCGTCTTGAAAAACCTTTTGATGAGGAAGATGAACATGGTGTTTTCAAAAAAGTTAAGGGCCTAATGGATTTACTTTGGAGTTCCATAAGCTTTGTAAGAATATCATTAAGCATGATCTCTTATTAGTTACTATTAATGAACCCTACAAAAAATGAAGGGTTGATTGGAGGTTAAATATGTCATTCACTAAACTCATTCATACCAGAAAAGATTCTACAAAGGTCTCTAAGATTTATTAGGAGTGTTTATAAAGTTATTTATGTTTAAAGTAGTAGACAAAACAAGAGACAAAAACATAAAGGAGAAAAAGTATGAAAAGAGAAGAAGGAAAATCAGGTGAATTTTCTCATTAGCTTTTACTCTTTAAATACATGGGATAAAGGTAAGGTAGAAGTACATGTGTTGATTGAGTTAGAGGAAATGCTACATGTGTCTAACATGGAGAGAGTTGCTCATGCATAGTGACACATGGGGGTGGTCAACCACACTACCAATAATATTCCTACAACATCCCCCCTTGGATGACCACCCTTGTAAACTGACTGCTTTGTCAAAACCTTTCCAGAAAACATTTGTTGATGAAAAACTGGTCAAAGGAGAAAGAAACTTGAGCTTCTGAAATGGCGTCACTTGTCAGGACTCTTTTCCTTTGTAGAACCGTGTCAGAAAAATATTTCGGACAAAAACCTGAATACTCATAAGGAGAAGAATAACCTCAATGGAAGTTGTATCTCTAGTGTTTTTGTTGTCTCATTAAAAACCTTTTCGAGTAACAAAACCCAGTGGGAAAAAGTAACCTCGGTGAAGGAAAAGAGTACAACACACTTTGATGTCATCAGTGCATCATTAGATGCTCCCTTGATATCGACATCTCCCCATGATTTGTATTATGGTATTATTGTTTGTCTCATTATAAACCTTTCCGAGTAGTAAAACCCAGTGGAAAAAATTTACCTCGGTGAAGGAAAAGAGTTCAACATACCATGAGGTGCTCCCCCTGATGCATGAAAATTTCTTTGGTATAATACATTTATGGGAGTGGACAGTTCCTTTAGTCTTATGGGGTCATGGGAAGTTCAGACAATCTCTTTAGTCCTATAATTCTCACATGTTTTTCAAATATGACCTTAGGTAATGACTTAGTAAATAAGTCTGCCACATTTTCATCAGATTTTACTTTACTGACCTGAATGTTTAGAAGACATTGTTGTTGTTGATTGTAGAAAAACTTCGGTGATATATGTTTCGTATTATCACCCTTGATATACCCTTGCTTCATCTGTTCGATGCAAGCTGCATTATCTTCCTAAATTCAAGTTGGCTCTTCAGTGGTAGAACTCAAACTACATGTCCCTCGAATATGTGTAATGATAGACCTTAACCATATACACTCACGAACCGTCTCATGTAGGGAAATGATCTCAGAGTGGTTCGTGGAGGTAGCCACAAGGGTTTGCTTTGTTGATCTCCAGGATATTGTGTATTCCCGATAGTGAACACATATCCAGTTTGTGATCGACCTTTATGTGGGTCTGAGAGGTACCCAACATCAGCAAAACCAACCAAAACATTATTTGGGGTCTTGGTGTAAGGAGTTGCAATTACATTAAAATCTCTCCTTTCGTCTTCGTAGGGATAAAACAAACCCAAGTCAATGGTTCCCTTTAGGTATCTACAGATATTATTTATACCATTCCAATGACTCTGCGTTGGCGCTGAGCTGTACTAGCTAACAAATTCACTGAGAACGAGATATCTGGTCGAGTACGTTGTACTAAGTAATATAATGCGCCTATTGCAATTAGATAGGGATATTCAGCTCCCAATACATCTTCTCCATCTTCCTTTGGACGAAATGGATCTTTATGTACATTTAAAGTTCGACCAACCATGGGAGTGCTAGCAGGGTGCACTTTGTCCATATTAAATTGCCTGAGTATCTTTTGGACACATGCAGACTGGTGGATTAATATTCCACAAGCTCGATGTTCTAGTTCAAGTCCTAGACACATCCGAGTTTTCCCAAGATCTTTCATCTCAAATTCGGATTTCAAATAGCTTGAAGTTTCTCTTATTTCATCAAGGGTACCTACTATGTTCATTTCGTCGACATAGACAGCTATAATTGCAAATCCGGAACTTGTTTTCTTTATAAACACGCAGGGGAAAAATTAATTATTTTTATATCCCTTTCCAATAAAATAATCACTTAGACAGGTATACCACATCCGTCCGGATTGCTTTAATCCGTAAAGTGAGCGTTTCAACTGTATTGCAAACGCACTCTGTGATTTAGAGTTACTTGATTTGGGCAATGGAAGTCCATCTTGCACTTTCATGAATATATGTGTATCAATATCCCCATATAGATATGTGGTAACCACATCCATAAGTTGCATTTCAAGTCCTTCTGAAACTACTAAGCTGACTAAGTAACGGAACGTTATGACGTCCATTACAGGAGAGTACATTTCTTCGTAATCAATCCCATGGCGTTGTGAGAAACCTTGCACCACAAGGCGAGCCTTATATCTCAATACTTCGTTCTTCTCATTACTCTTTTTGACAAATACCCATTTATGTCCTACAGGCTTTACACCTGGTGGGGTTAGCACTACCGCACCAAATACCTGTCTTTTTGCCAGTGAATCTAGTTCAGCCTGGATTGCATCTCTCCATTGAGGCCAATCTGCTCTCTTTTGGAATTCTGCAATAGAGAGTGGTTCGATATCATCGTGCTCTATAATCTCTCGAGCAACAGTATATGCGAATATATCATCAATATGCGTGGAGGATCTTTCCATCAACACGTATGAACTTTCACAATCCATAGAGATTTCTTTGTTCTCTGGAATCAATTCAAACTTCGGGGAATCCCTCAGTAATGATTCATGGACATAACTGTAATCAGAGACAATCTCATGATATGGATTATTTGTATTGATGATATATGGATCGGTTTGTGCCTTACTCGCCCTTTTCTTCCTTGGCTGAGTATCGATCGAAACAAGTGGTCTCCCCCTCTTCCTTTTGGGGGCCACGGCCTCAGCTACACTTCCACCAAGTGCAGCCTTGGTACCTATATCTATGGTACCTTTTCCCTTGTCGGGTTACAACCTTGCAGGCACGTTTGCAGTTGGTATATGTGATCTCGTCACTTTAGCGATATCAGTAAATGCATCAGGCATTGAATTTTCCACATTCTGAAGACCGATAATTCTTTTCACTTCACTTTCACATTGTGGAGTGCGGGGATCAAGATGATACAACGTGGGAAAACACCACGACAATTCCTGTCGTTCCCTTTGGAAGTCCTTTACCACACCTCCCCCTAACGACGGGAAGGTTGTCTCATCAAAGTGACAATCCGCAAATCTAGCGGTAAAGAGATCTCATGTCAAAGGTTCTAAGTAGTGGATGATTGTTGGGGATTCATATCCAACATAAATACCTAGTCTTCTTTGTGGACCCATCTTAGTACGTTGTGGGGGCGTAATAGGCACGTATACGGCACAACCAAATATGCGTAAATGTGAAATATCAGGCTCATATCCATTTACCAACTGGTACGCAGAAAATGGTTGGCTAGTAGTGGGTCTAAAGTGAATAAGTAATGCTACATGCAATATGGCGTACCCCCGGGCAGTAATAGGCAGGTTGAAACGCATAACCAATTCCCTAGATATCATCTGTAACCTTTTGATGGTAGCTTCTGCGAGACCATTTTGAGTGTGTACATGGGGTACGGGATGCTCTACGTCAATTCCATTAGACATACAGAAATCATCAAATCCTTTAGATGTAAATTATCCAGCATTATCAAGTCTGATAGACTTGATTGGATGATCAGGTTGGTGAGCCCTTAGTCGTATAATCTGTGCTGGGAGCTTTGTAAATGCAGCATTTCTTGTGGACAACAATGCAACGTGTGACCAACGTGTCAAAGCATCAACCAGAACCATAAAATACCTGAATGGTACGCATTATGGATGTATAGGTCCACAAATATACCTTGTATTCTTTGTAAAAATGGAATATTTTGTTTGGTATCTTTAGCATAGGATGGTCTCGATCCTGTCTTTTCCAAAGAACAAGCTTTGCAGAATGAGCGGTGTGCCTTCGTTAAGGACATCGAAGAAGAATAGGACAGGGGGTGCGCTTCAATTACTTTGGAAGGCGAAGGTTGCGCTTCTCTTGCTTTAGAATCCATAGACTGGACATCATTTACTTTAGAAAGCACATTATTAGTCTGCATTGTAACAATCTATTTACCCATTTTGTTTTTCATTCGAAAGAAGGGATGTCCGTGTGAGTTATTCAAAACACGGATCATCATATCACGACCTGGGTGCCCTAGTCGATCGTGCCAAAGCTTATATAAGTCACTGGACAACAGTTCATCGTTGATAACAACATGGGATTCAATGATCCTAATAGTAGTGATATACAATCCACTAGATTGACTTATTAGTTTCTCTAAGATGCGCTTCCTTCCGCATTCATTAGAGGTCACGTATATGTACTCAATTCCATTTTCACAGTGAGTTTCCAAGTGATAACCATTTGCACAGATATCCTTGAAACTCAACAAAGTGCGGTAAGCTCTTGGTGCATATAGAGCTTCTGCGACTTTAATCATTCTGCCGCTTGGCAACAAAAATTGGGCAGTACCTCGCCCAATGATTACTTGTGATGATCCAATCATCGTAGTCACAGATGTATTACAAGGAGTAAAACTAACAAATAATTGTCTATTTCGTAGGATAGTGTGGGTGGTTGCACTATCAACTAGACATTCAATTTATCCTTGAGACATTCCTACAAGTACATTAGGCAGGAAGGTTATAAAAATGAACGGTTTATCTCATTTTCTTTAGAGAAATCTGTTCCATTAGAATGACGTCCTTTCCATTCTAATATACATGCTAAAACAATAGATTATCCTAAACAAAGTAACATTCTATTGAACATGATAGAAAACAAGTACTCATAGATAATCCACACACATAACATAAAGATACTAAGAACATGTTTAGCAACAACAACACCTACTCAAATCATTAAACAAACGGTAGACTAAGAAAACATAAAGTACCTTAAAGAAACTAACGACCTATTAAATCAACAGAGTCTAGAAATCCATGAAACAAGAAACTAAATGTTTAGGCCCAGGAAAAGTCAGGAACATCCATTGTTGGGGCAAAGTCCTCGTTCAGGAAATCTGAGATTGTGAGGTTAGCGTCAGGGGTAACAATATTTTCTTCTACGTAGTTAGCCTCATGTTCGATAGCTTCCCGGTACTTTTTGTAGCTCGCAGCTACATTGGCGCTAACCTTGCAATGCTTGTACCTATGTCCGGTGAATCCACACTTAAAACAAGGCGCACTTCCATCTGCAGCCTTTTTAGTGGCAGGATTAGTAGGGGTTTCTTGAACTTAGGATCACTACCACTATGGCCATAAGTTCCTTTTCTATGCCAAACATTAGAATGACCATTTCGCCCTCGACCTCGATTATGTCCCTTACGTCCTCTTCCACGAGAGGTGTTATCTCCTCGTGGGTATGGATCATGGGGATGTGAATCAGAATGTCGAGCCCTCTTTCCTTTGGGTACCTTCCCTTTGTTGACCTTGCCATGGTTAGCTTCGCGAACTTTTTTTTTCCCGACAGCTGTGGCATTGTTGTTGACAAGAATCTCATTGTGTCTTTCAGCCACTTGCAGTAAGTTTATCAACCTACTGAATGTGGTGATTCTTTTGTTATCTACCTCTAAACAATATTGGTTTGCTAGTATCATGGAAGAGGTAGGAAAGGTCAATAGGGTTTTCTGAATCATTTCCTCATCAGTAAGTTTCTTACCACAAAATTCCATACGTGCCTGAATTTGCAGCATGTCTTTTTGAAAATCATTCACTTTTACATAATCGAGAAACCGAATTTCGTTCTACAAGACGTTCAATTGTGGTATTAAAGAGTCATGAATGTTCCCAAACCAGCTATCGAGAACATCTCATAGCTCTTTTGGTGTCTTCAAGTGATGATAACCCCAACGCAGGTTGGGATCGATATGCCTCTTGAGGAACATAAGGGCATTAGCTTTGTTTTTCTCAGTTGTCGGAGCAGCGTCGGCAGATGGCTTGATAGTGGAGGTGAAATCCTTTGCAACGAAGGTAGTTTCCACATCAGCGACCCAACGGTGGTACTCAAGTCCTGCTGAGTCCAAAAGTTCAAACTCCGGTCGAATTGGGTCCATCTACATAGACAAAGTAAAGAACATTAATATGGTTCTCAAATCCTTTTGAGTCCATAAATATGACAAATTTCGATACCATTTCTTATGACCAAATTTCTTTATGGCCAAGATGAATATATATAAACCAAGTTTCTTTATGGTTGTATATAGGTACTACGGATATGTCATAGTCCAATTTATGGTCATAACCCGTCAACAAAAATGACCAACCAAATTTCTTTATGGTTAACAAATTGATCAACCAAAGATAAGCTTGTTTGGAAAAAAAATAGAATACAAAAATATTTAATATTTACATGCACATATTTATTAGGATTTAAGTAGCGTAGTATTTTTCTAATAAGTAGTATAAAGATATGATATGATGCTTTCCAAATTTAAAATATACATACATGCATTATGAGTTTGGAAAGCGAAAGAAATAATATAAAATAACATCACATGATAAGAAAAATTGGGACAATCAGAGAGATTCTCAACTTTTGGTCTAAAGTAAGGACAAATCTATCATAGGGCTTTATCAATAAAAGAGAAGGACTACTTTATTACTTTTAGTAAAAGTACAAACATGGGATAAAAAAAAAAGATAAATGTATCATTTCTAAGAAAAGGACAAATCAATTGATTATTTTTTTCAAACTAGAAAAACAAATTTCTACTTTAATCAATCTCATAGTTTTATCAATAAAAACGTATAAAATTTTCAAGAGAACAAGATATATGTATGTGATTAAAGAAGAAGACAAACTATTAATATTATGAAGAAAAATAATCCCTATCAATAAATATCTAAAAGCATCTAATAAATAAGGGAGACAAACATGCATCATTTATTTAGAAGGACACAAGCATGTTTAAAAATTTCCACGTTATCAAGAGAGAGAAAATAGTTAAGATAAATACCTCTTTGGGAAAGAAGTACTTGATGAAGAACCAATAAAGATGAAGAATTAAATTTCCTTCTTTTGAAAAAAAATTCTACTTGATTTGAGAATGAATCCAACAACTTTATTTTGTTTTACGTTTGAAGGATTGAAACTCAAATGGTTAGGCAAAGTGCTGATAACGTGTTTAAAGTAGTAGACAAAACAAGAGACAAAAACATAAAGGAGACAAAGTATGAAAAGAGAAGAAGGGAAATCAGGTGTATTTTCTCATTAGCTTTTACTCTTTAAATACATGGAATAAAGGTAAGGTAGAAGTACATGTGTTGATTGAGTTAGAGGAAATGCTACATGTGTCTAACATGGAGAGAGTTGTCCATGCATAGTGACACATGGGGGTGGTCAACCACACCATCAATAATATTCCTACAACAATTTTATACTTGTTTCCTGAGAAAATGAAGGTAAGTCATGCCAGGTTTTATTTCCAATGCTCAAGAAGCTTTCATCAAGGACAAACAGATTTTGGATGGCATTTTGGGGGCATATGGTCGTATAGACAGTAGGCTCAACCGGAAAATTCAAGACATATTGTGTAAAACAGATACATAAAGTAGGAAATACCAATTAGTCCTAATAATAATACCACCTCCGTCCCATTATTAGTTGACCTAGTAGTACAATTTTCAAATGATTTATCTCTCAATCTATACCACGAATATTCACAAATTTTATATCATTGAAAAGCATTTTAAAACACCTACGTAACGAATATAAACATGAGTATCAAATGATATAAAATCAATTATTAATGGAAAAAAAATCTAAAAATGACAAGGTCAACTAATAGTGGGACGGAGGGAGTATATTAGAGTTAGCTTGGTCCAGTTGACCCATTCAACTGTCTGTTTGGTTCTTTTTTAAAATATATATTGTTGTTTGGTCCTAGATATAATTATTTGATCCTAGGGTGGACAATACCCTGCGGGATGAACATCATATTCGCGGGATGACGTCACCGATGATGTCAGAATCTTTAAATAATGGCAGAAATGTCATTTTTCTCTCTCTTAATATACACAAATAAATAAAAACTTAAAACTGAAATATCTTTTGAACCACATGTCCAAAAATGATAAATTTTATATATTCGGAAAGCCCTCGACGAGAGCTTTCCAACGAGTACCATTATTGCTATATTTCAAAGCTTTTAATTTTTACCTTATCCTTAAGCTAAAAAATAACTATAAAATGAATTATATGCGAGTTTATTATACAAATGATGAGCTACCATACTAGCTAGTTCATTATGTAGAATGAACTATCATTATTAAGTAACATACGAGTTCATTCTACAAAATGAACTGGTATAATGACCTATTATAACGAGTTCATTCTACCATATGAAATACCATTAGGAGTTCATTCTACAATATGAACACCTATCATGAGTTCATTCTACAATATGGACTATCATTTACGAGTTCATTTATAATATGAACTACCATAATGAACACCTATTATGAGTTCATTCGACAATATGAATTATCCATCCTACAATATGAACAACCATACTTGATTATCATTACGAGTTCATTTTACAATATGAATTATCAATCCTACAATATGAACAACCATTATGATCTCATTCGACAATAAGAACATCTATCACGAGTTCATTCTACAATGTGAACTATAATAATGAACTACTATTGTGACTTCATTCTTAATAATGAAGTACTTTTATGAGTTCATTCTACAAAAAAAAAAATTGCTAGCATATACGACGAATGAACTACTAGAAGTAGAATTAACTACCATGTTCTAAAATAATGTTTATTCTTGGATATGAACTACTAGTATACCGAAAAAATTAAAATTTTGAAACATAGTATAATGGGTACTCGTTGTGTGGATCTCGACGAGACCTTTCCGAATATATAAAATTTATTAATTTTTGACTTATATTTTGAGAAATATTTCATTTTTAAGCTTTTTTATTTATTAATGTTAAGAAGAGCGAGAAAATAAAAAGAGAGAAAAAAAACAAGTATTTGGAAAAGTGTACCTTGCAAGGCTATGGGTTTGGTGCTTTGGCTTTTACTACTCTTGGTGACTTTGTGGATGACACGACTGAGTTCATTAAACGTCTTCGTAACTACATGGCCAGCAATGATGCTAATGTGCGAGTTGGAGATTTTCTTTTTCATAGGCTAAGTGTGGTAGTACAAAAAGGGGTTGGAGCCCAGCTTGTTGCTCGGCTTCCGACTAGTTTCTTGTCTGATGAGGATCCCTTGTATTAATCTTTTCCTGATTTGCTTTAAAAAAAAGCACGGAAGAGAGAAAATAAGAGAGCGAAAAAATACTTACTTTAATATTTTTGAATAAATAAAGACCAAACGATTATTTCCCCACACGGACGACAACTTTAATTGGAATTCTTAATTTGCTATCTTTAAAAAAACGCTTTGGGTAAGAGATGGATAAAACAAGCAAAGCAAAAAAGAAAACCATCCAAGCTCACTAGGAGAAATGGCGTATGTGTTCGCCATCATTGCTTTTGATGGAAAATCTTAAACATAGAAACTGAATTAGACCACTAACCAAATGTAAAACTTATTTGGAAATTGACACTGATGGCACGGTTGTTAAAGAGACCCCGAGTCCCTATCACCATTTCCAATTTAAGGTTCACAAGCAACCCGTGAAAAACTGAAAATCAACCAAGTTATTCCTGCAAGCATGTTATTCGACCTTACACGGTTCATATAACTAGAAACAAAATACAACCTGAAACAGTAATTTGTTGTAATTACATAATGAATATCCGGTTTACGTAATGAAGTTTTAGCGGGGAGAATCGTTGACATAGCTATCATCGTACTCTTTCGTTGACATAGTTAGTTTAAGGCGTTATATTTCCATTGCAAAGCCTTACATTCATACTGATGTTATACGTTCCGAGACACCAACCTTATTATATATCATATCTAATTGTAACGGTTGATTTTCAACACAAAATATATAGTGGTACTCACATTTTAAATATACTCACTTTCGTTAAAAGTGTACAACCCTGTAAGAAAAACATAATAGCTGGAAAATTATGAAATAGTCCGAGAAAAAACCCTGTCAACTGAGTACATTTTTAATAAAAGTTGCTCTTCAGTTGATTTGTAATCCAAACAACCGTCTGAAAATGTATGAAAAGATGATGGATTTCATTTTCTATACACCTATAAATGGATTGGTCCCTTTTACTACCCTATGTTACCCAATATATGGTATCGTCTTTATAATAAACCACCAATGAAATTTACTAATTAATGCCCATTCAACAACTGGAAACCAAAAGATCCAAAAAGTAATCTAGCTACGCTCATCAATATCTTCGCCAATACATTGATGCTCAATTTGTTGAATTTTCCATTAAATGTGACCAGAAATACAAACCAGACGGAAAAAGTAGAGCAATTTACCAGAGGGAGAAAAGTCACATGAGGAAGAAAAGTCACATGTTTTTCTAAGGTTAAAAAAGATATCCTATATATATATAGAGGGAGGATCCATGGATACTCTAGATGGACAAGGTTAGAAAAGATTTGCATCATTTTCTCCACATAATCCAAACGACAATGAATTTAAGGGTAATATTTTGATGATACGTTCCTTTTATAATACTCTACGTTCCTACAAAAAATAAATGAATGCAATTCAAGATAGCAAACCTCACCATCTACCAATCTTAATTTCAACCGTTAAATTTGAACGGCTGATATTCAAAGGGGTAAATGGTCGTTTTATACATCTCGAATTGTGTTCATTTTTTATATGAATATAGAGTCTTATAAGAGGAACATATCATTAAAATATTACACTTAAATTAATTGTCGTTTGAGTTTTTGCGGAGAAAATGACGCAAATTTTGTCTGACCTTGTCCATCTAAGAGTGTCTATGGATCCTCCCTATATATATATGAGTGTGTCTTTGTTTATTTGTGAACCTTGTTACGTAGAAATACTCAGGAAGCCGGTACGCAAAAATGGTCCCCATATAAACACGTTGATGCTCACATAACGAAGCCTTTAAATATCAATTTTATTTTATTTTATTTTACTGCATGAAATAGGATAAAAAATTTATGTCTTTCTCTTCTTTTTTTTTTTCCTTTCTAAAGCACGAAAAAATGGAATATTTTCCTTTTTTTGCAAATTGGTAATGCAATATGAAAACTCACTTAGGGAGTTAGTAACCCGTAAGACTGAATAAGTAGAGCATATAGTGAGGGAATATGGTGTTCTTTCCTAGCATTAGATTTATCCATTGATAGCCTAAAATTAATTCAAGATGGGTGTTACAATATCAATTCAAAATATTACCAAAACGTTTTGCTTCCTTAGCCAAAGTATCTGCCACATTGTTTGCGGATTTGGAAACAAAAGAGAAATCTAGAAAGTTAGAGCAAAAACTGATTTCCTTTTTGACTTCCTCCGTCATCACTTGATTTTTCCATGATATGGAAATTTGGATCCCATTTAGATAATTCAAAAGATTTCTTCAGTCTCCTTCGATGCTGAAATTGTTGAGATTGTGCTCTTTGGACCACTGAACTGCTTGCAACAGTCCTATTGCTTCTACTTCTTCCTGGGATGTTGTTGTGCATGGTCATGCTCTTCTTTTTCGAAATCACATGCATCATCTCTAAAGATTATAGCAAAGCCAAGAAATCCAGGCAGCATCAACATTTATTTTATGTTGGTTTCTATTTGGAAATTTTCATTCCTCTGTTGATGTTTGTGGAGTTTCTTGCCTAGTGTTTGTATCATTTGTGTTACAATTATGTTTCTGCCAAAATTTCATATGTTTCTGAATTTTCTTTCCAAGATGGATAACAGGTTTGTGTGCTCCATGAAACACTTTGTTACATCTTTCTTTCCATATGAACCACATTTTTGGTATAATAACTTCTATAGATATTATGCTATTGGGTGTTGCTATCCAAGATTTACAGATATTTAGAAACTTAACAGTTCAAATTGAAGTTAAACTGGATTAGGACTAGTGCCCGCACCGATTTAGCATAATGACAATGGAAAAGGAGATGTTTTATGGTTTCATCTGAATCACATCCAAATGGACAACTGGGTGAGACATCCTTCATAATCTTAAACAGTTTGAAATTTGTCGAGATATCATCTTTCAATCATTTCCAAGTGAAAATATTAATTCTTTGAGAAACATTCATTTACCACAAGTCTTTCCAAAATTTTTCGGACAAGTCTAAATTATTGGAGTTAACTTTGTTTTCCCCTAGGTTAGCATACATAGTCTTAAATGAGAACTCTCCAGATTTTGTTAGTAAGCAACAAAGTTTTTCGGGTTTAGGGGTTATCATTCCTAGTTTTCAAAATTATGATATTACAAATTGTTTTCGCTATATTTTCAGGAAACATCGAGAAAACCAAAATTTCATTCCACTTTTAGTGATTAGATTCAAAAGATCTGCCACAAGTGTTAAATGGTTGTTATTGTTGTTGTTACGGTACTGAGAGAGGTTATATCACGAGTTTGGTATCACTCGAACATATACTAATATATATTATTTACATCTATACATATAATTCATGTTGATCCTATTCTTACTTACGTAAATAATCCCAAGGGAAGAGTAACTAAGGAGGGTTACAATTTTGACCTCAACATAATTACGGCTGTAGGCCGTTGGATGTCAAGCAGATGATGGTGTACCACACTATTGTCATGGGTTTTTACCATTGGTCGTATAACTTCGATTTCTTTAATTGTGACACTTATATCAGTCACTAAAAATTTATCGCGTTAAGTGGTAGGCTTCTAAAAAGACCTACAAACTAATACCGCAAGTGCACGGTGTCGAAAGTGGTAAATGTGCAAGTACGGGTTAATCCACAGGGACAAGGGGGAGAAAATGTTGTTTCCTAGCTTCTCTAGATGCTTCCTAAGCTAACATGGAGCTGAATGGACTGATGTATGAGAGCTGAATGGGGGCAGTAAACAGTGAGTGAAACAAGTAAAGATTGTGGTGCTAAGACACCACTGTGAGCATGAGGGGAAAAACAAACAGTGAGCAATGAAAGTAAAAAAAAATGAAAGAAAACAGAAAACAAGCAAAACAGTTGAAGATGGAAGTGTATGAAGATGGATGAGAATTCTCCTTCACCTAGCTAGTTCACCTTGGTTACATCCCTGTCATGTGGCTAGTTAACTACCTAAAGTCCTTGGATAACCCCTAGCATTGACTATCTGATTAAAGCATAGGCAATCACAGATCATTTAGGGTCTAGGTCTCTAACTAATATGGCTTTGTGAATCCCTTAGATTATCACTAACTCCTAGCATTAATGGTCTGTTTAAAGCACCACTAATCACAAGCCAGTGAACCTTTGGAATGTTACTAACCTAAATGTTTTGAGCTCAACAGGGTCTAACCAAAATGGCTAACCAACAAAGTTCAGTTGTCTTCTCACCCTAGTGGTGAATTAGAACATAACAAACATGGTGATTTACATGAACATTAACATACACAAAAACATGAACATAACATCAGAACAGAGTTTAACAGTGAAGAACAAGTACTGACAGTATAATTGAAATTGAAATTAAACATGAAATTGAAATTAACCCAATTAGGGGGTATCTCGGCTAACCCAAGAACGAGTTCTAACACACACCCATATCATCTATTTATACAAACAATCAAAAACCCCAAAACAGTGAAATTAGGGTTTGGTGAAAATTAAAATTAGGTTTTACCTAATCACTGATAGCAATTATAACTCTTCACCCATGCTTCCTATTCGTATTCTCCTGCTCCCCACACCAACTGTGATTTCTGCTTCGACCCATGCTCGTCCTTCCTCTTCTGCTCTGCTGATCTGTGTTGTTGCTCTAGCTCGACCTATCTTATTGTTTTCTCATCTAGGGTTTCAGAGAGTTGAGAAAACTATAAAATAGATAGCTAGAGGAATAGGGAGAGTGATGGGTGTTGGGGTTTGGTTGATTTGAGAGGAGATGGTGGTGGTTGAGGTGGTGGTTGAGCGGGGCAGTGGAGTTGGTGGCGCTGGACATCGAGTTGCAGAAGAGAAGAAGGGGGAGGAAGAAAGAGAAGGTCGATGGAAAATGGATTGGGGTGCGTTTGTTTTGGGTATAGGGTATTTGGTACTATGGTGTGAGGCGGAGATAGCAAAGTTTGATGATCTGCGATGCTGAGCCGTGGGATGTATAAATGATAGATCGATCTAACGGCTATACGTGAAGAGCTTGTAGCGACCGTTGGATTGTATAATACAACGAAATTAACGGCGCAAGATGGAGTTAGGTGCTGTAGTGTTAGACAGGAGCTTCAGACTTTGATGTACTGGCGATGTTGCGACCATTGGATTCAGATGTGTCCAATCTGAGGGCTAGAAAGGGAAACGGGTATGGATATAGGAAATGGATCTGGGTGAGGGTTTTGGGCCTTGGATATGCCAAGCCCATATATTCTTTAAGAACAATTCTTCCTCTTCAAGCCCAGTTCTAACCTTTTGGTCTTGTGCACAACATTCTTCGCGGCTTCCTTGCGTAATTTCTCCCGGCTTTTCACTACTTTTCTGATCTTTTCCGCTCCGCAATTCATCTAACTTTATTTATTACCTAAAAATGCAAAATTAATTAATAAAAATATTTATTCTTGAAAACAAAGAAAATACAGAATATGGGATAAAATGTAGAATTAATGCACAAAAGTGGAGTTAAATGCCAAGAAAAATATATAGAAATATGCACTTTTTAGGACTCATCAAATACCCCCAAACCTGAATTTTACTTGTCCTCAAGTAAAACAAAACTAAGGAAATCCTACCTATACCACTGTCGCTGGTCTCTCGAATGCATTTAGCGTATGCACTAAGCCTTTTAAACCACTAAGTGTCCCTAGTGGACGAGTGAAGTCTCGTGAAGGTTTGCTTAGAACGTACCTACAAAGTTCTAGGACAAAATATAAGCTCATATTCCATCAAATGTGACATGTGCAAGACAGTTTAAGCTCACAGCAAAATGGAGATGTCAATCTAGCTATCAAAGGCACAATCCTAGCACTGATAACAAATAAAGACATGTGATAAGAGTGTAAAGTGTATCTACACATGTGTAAAGAAAGATCGGATGTTATGACTACTAATCACCAATAGATAGTTTCTCAGGCTAAGAACCAAGGTCGAAATCTAGCTAGCTGTCCGGACTTTACGAGAATTGTGAATGAGTTGGAGGTATTTCACAATTACTTTACTCGCGTTGTACATCAATGGCATACACCCTCCTTGCTTATTACAAGACTATTTACAACAAAAAGATGACTCTTTACATGACTCTTATTTACATTGACTACTCTCTTTTATTTTTGGAACAAGAGAGGATGGGATTGATAAATACTTGATTGATTTTTCTTTTTTTTCTTTTTTTCTCTTTTTTTTTTTTGATTTTTTTTTTTTTTTTTTTTTTTTTTAAGGAAACACTTTTGATACATAACAAAAGGAAACAAAAATTACATGACACTTAGCAAGAGGTAGCCCTTTTTGATGCACCCAGTTAAATTCGATGGTTGTCTTTCTTAATGTAACCTCCACCTTCTATCCCAACCAACCAAAGAACAAGCTAGTCAAGTTTCGTTCAGTATTCTAAAGTGATTGGCAACTAAAACTTCCGATAGAACACCTCAAGGATGAGGCTATACATGTATTGGTAGATCGTGCGCGTGCAAGTTTCTTATCACTATGTGAATTGTGCTAGAATCAGGGTGCCTAAATATCTAGACTAAGACTCCTAATAATTACATATTTGCACAAGAGTCAACATTTCAAGGTAAATGAGCTCCATTTTTATGATTTTTTAATTTTTTTTTTGATTTTTTTTTTTTTCAAAAAGAAGAGTTCAATTTTTCGATTATAGCATGATATCGTGGTACCTACTTTTCACCCCTAAACCTAAACTAAACATTGTCCTCAATGTTTCTAAAGATAAACATATTCATAACTTGGACATATCGGAAAACATGTTGAGTTTTGAGAGAAAGGAGGAGAATACCCGATTTGACGAAAAATAAACGAACTCCATTATTCATGGTTAGAATCCAACGTATTTCAGCCGCGATCGCCATGGGGTAGTAAGATATAAAGAAAAAGAAACTAAAAACTACCTACCAGATTGTGTACAAAAAATTCACTATATACATAAAGTCTAAAGAGTTGAGGATCAACCCAAAAGACAAAGTGTTGAAACATAGAAAGTTTCAAAACACTAAAATTGGACTTAAATGGGAGTGAGAGTGAAAAACCGAATGAATCACCCCTAAACCTAAATTGTTCACAGGTTTACTTTTAAGCACAAAATCTTTTAATTTTAGGGGTTCAGGATTCAAAAGGTCTAACTCATAATGGACTGTTTTCGGGATGGGCAAAGAAATGCATTCCAACTGTGGCTCTTTAAAAGTGTTATATTTTGAAGCAAAATAGTCCAAGAAGACTTAGGAGGCACACAGTTCCAATCCTAGATTGGGAATTTTCAGAAAAGTTGGTTTAAAATTTTTGTTGCAAACCAAATCTAGGTTGGGTGGAATAATCTCGATTTGAGATTTAGGTAAGAAAGTGGGTACATCTAAATTATTTTCATGGGTACGATCAATAGTACCAACACATACTTTCCCTAAATCAGAAACAGGTAAAACATGCTCACATTTATCGAACAAAACATCAAGACCTAAATCAGTATCATGATTGTTCGAAGTACTCAAATCATCACCGGAAGAAATAACATTTTATGACTTAGGCAAGGAATCAGACACATCAAATTCGTCCTCATGCATAATAAAATTAGTGTCTACAGAAGATTCAACTATTCCTATGTCATGTTCATCTTCACAGAAGAATTGTACAAGCCCCATATTAGAATCAAAATCATATGAATTACAATGAGTATCAGAAGAAACAACATTCATGAAGGTTGAGGCTGAGAAGCCATATGTTATTGAACCAAAAGGTTCCACAATATTTTCAGCAAAAACATGTTCTTCTAACATATCATTATCATCATAATCATCATCATGGTAACATGCATATTGATCCTCATTAAAAGTGGTGGTGTCCTTAGTCGATTCATGTTCCTCTAAATCAGGTTCATATTCAATATCATTTAGATGAATGGGACTGGACACTTCATTAGGGACAACACGCATTTCCTCATGAATTTCCTCCTTTTGTAGTTGAAGCAAAATCTGATCTAACTTCGCCTGAATGCGTGATATAGTTCTATCAGAATTTTGCTCACCGAGTCTGAGAGCTTCTACGTGGAGTCTAAATTCATGGGAGTACAAAATTCTTCATGTTCAAATTGTGGTGAATGGTACATGTGTGCATGGTCATTAGGGTTCACAAAATATTGATCGCAACCTTCGAAAGGTTGATTATGGTCCCAATGACTACCAGCCTCACAATTTGTGGGCATTTCATAATTTGGATTTTCATGGTATCCCCTAGATTTCCTAAATTCATGCAAAACATAGCAATATTCATCAGGGTGGTCTAAACCACCACAAAAGGTACAAACATGCATATTAGGTTGGCTAGGTTGATACATGGGTGAATAGTTATACGGGTTTGCATATTGAGGCTCATTACCTTGAAAAGGTCCATAATTATAATCCCTATAACTATTGACATCATGGTCTGTGGGAGGCTTATAAGGTGAATCTTGCCCGTAAGCATCTCTAATAGATTTATTCCCAGAGGCAGACCAAAATCCAGACATGTCTTTGTTTTATGAAATAATCACACAAATCACAAAAAAGTAAGGCCCATAATTTATTTATTTATTTTTAAAGGGAGATGATAAAAATTTGGTTTAATTTGGGAGCAAAAATTTGGTTTTTGAAATTAGGAGCAATTTTTTTTTTTTTTTGTGTTGGGTTTTGAAGCCCAAATTTTAGTTTAAAAGAAACTACAAGCCTAACAAACAACTAAATTACAAGCCCAAATAAAGAAAGAAATAAAAATAAAACTAATTATTACAAACCCACAAAAAAAAGAAAATAAAACTAAAATTATTACAATCCCAAATAAAAAAAAATAAAAAAAATAAAATTAAAATAATTATTACATGCCCAAAAAGATAATTACAATTACAAGCCCAAAAGAGAATAACAATACAAACCAAAAAAATTACAAGCCCAAAAAATTTGGGTTTGGGCTTAGGTTTACCTTTTTGGAGGGAAGCCCAGTTGAGCTTTTATCCCTTTTCTTAAATTGCACAAGCCCAGTTGGGCTTTGGATCTTCCTAAACTTTTGTTGGAGAGGCCCAGTTGGGCTTTGGCTCTCAGCAACAAGCTCAGACCAGCAACTCAACAATAGCAGAAGGAAAACAACAACAGCACCAGAGGCTGGCTGTAGCAATGGCCCAAGCACCAGCAGCAGCAGGAAGAAGTAGCAGCAGCAGCAGGGAGAAGAAGAAAGTAGCAGCACAGCTGCAGCAACAACAGCAAGAGCACCAGAGGCTCAGCACCAGCAGCAGCAAGTGGCAAGCCCAGCAGCAGCAGCACAGCAGCAGAGGCTGGCAGCAGCAGCAGCAACACCTGTTGGCTCAAAAAGAGAAGTAAGTTTCTCTTGAAAAAGAAGCAATGAGGGATCAATACAGCAGTGATATGCAAACTAAGATGCAAACTAATATGCAAGATGCTAATGCAAGTTACACTGAGATGCAGTTAACCTAAGATGCAATGCAAAACAGTAAGATGCACAACAAGTTATGCAAAAACAGCAAACTAAGATACAAGAAAAACTTCAACAAAACAGCAGCCAAGTCCCCGGCAGCGGCGCCAAAAACTTGGTAGGCGTCTAAAAAGACCTACAAACTAATACCGCAAGTGCACGGTGTCGAAAGTGGAAAGTGTGCAAGTACGGGTCGATCCACAGGGACAAGGGGGAGCAAATGTTGTTTCCTAGCTTCTCTAGCTGCTTCCTAAGCTAACATGGAGCTGAATGGACTGATGTATGAGAGCTGAATGGGGGCAGTAAACAGTGAGTGAAACAAGTAAAGATTGTGGTGCTAAGACACCACTGTGAGCATGAGGGGAAAAACAAACAGTGAGCAATGAAAGTAAAAAAAATGAAAGAAAACAGAAAACAAGCAAAACAGTTGAAGATGGAAGTGTATGAAGATGGATGAGAATTCTCCTTCACCTAGCTAGTTCACCTTGGTTACATCCCTGTCATGTGGCTAGTTAACTACCTAAAGTCCTTGGATAACCCCTAGCATTGCCTATATGATTAAAGCATAGGTAATCATAGATCATTTAGGGTCTAGGTCTCTAACTAATATGGCTTTGTGAATCCCTTAGACTATCACTAACTCCTAGCATTAATGGTCTGTTTAAAGCACCACTAATCACAAGCCAGTGAACCTTTGGAATGTTACTAACCTAAATGTTTTGAGCTCAACAGGGTCTAACCCAAATGGCTAACCAACAAAGTTCAGTTGTCTTCTCACCCTAGTGGTGAATTAGAACATAACAAACATGGTGATTTACATGAACATTAACATACACAAGAACATGAACATAACATCAGAACAGAGTTTAACAGTGAAGAACAAGTACTGACAGTATAATTGAAATTGAAATTAAACATGAAATTGAAATTAACCCAATTAGGGGGTATCTCGTCTAACCCAAGAACGAGTTCTAACACACACCCATATCATCTATTTATACAAACAATCAAAAACCCCAAAACAGTGAAATTAGGGTTTGGTGAAAATTAAAATTAGGTTTTACCTAATCACTGATAGCAATTATAACTCTTCACCCATGCTTCCTATTCGTATTCTCCTGCTCCCCACACCAACTGTGATTTCTGCTTCGACCCATGCTCGTCCTTCCTCTTCTGCTCTGCTGGTCTGTGTTGTTGCTCTAGCTCGAGCTATCTTATTGTTTCTCATCTAGGGTTTCAGAGAGTTGAGAAAACTATAAAATAGATAGCTAGAGGAATAGGGGGAGTGATGGGTGTTGGGGTTTGGT
The DNA here is from genome assembly GCF_003573695.1 of Papaver somniferum. NCBI lineage: Eukaryota > Viridiplantae > Streptophyta > Magnoliopsida > Ranunculales > Papaveraceae > Papaver > Papaver somniferum. The sequence goes on along the minus strand of NC_039359.1, from coordinate 186,637,104 downwards.
TGATTTGAGAGGAGATGGTGGTGGTTGAGGTGGTGGTTGAGCGGGGCAGTGGAGTTGGTGGCGCTGGACATCGAGTTGCAGAAGAGAAGAAGGGGGAGGAAGAAAGAGAAGGTCGATGGAAAATGGATTGGGGTGCGTTTGTTTTGGGTATAGGGTATTTAGTACTATGGTGTGAGGCGGAGATAGCAAAGTTTGATGATCTGCGATGCTGAGCCGTGGGATGTATAAATGATAGATCGATCTAACGGCTATACGTGAAGAGCTTGTAGCGACCGTTGGATTGTATAATACAACGAAATTAACGGCGCAAGATGGAGTTAGGTGCTGTAGTGTTAGACAGGAGCTTCAGACTTTGATGTACTGGCGATGTTGCGACCATTGGATTCAGATGTGTCCAATCTGAGGGCTAGAAAGGGAAACGGGTATGGATATAGTAAATGGATCTGGGTGAGGGTTTTGGGCCTTGGATATGCCAAGCCCATATCTTCTTTAAGAACAATTCTTCCTCTTCAAGCCCAGTTCTAACCTTTTGGTCTTGTGCACAACATTCTTCGCGGCTTCCTTGCGTAATTTCTCCCGGCTTTTCACTACTTTTCTGCTCTTTTCCGCTCCGCAATTCATCTAAACTTTATTTATTACCTAAAAATGCAAAATTAATTAATAAAAATATTTATTCTTGAAAACAAAGAAAATACAGAATATGGGATAAAATGTAGAATTAATGCACAAAAGATGAGTTAAATGCCAAGAAAAATATATAGAAATATGCACTTTTTAGGACTCATCATTAAGACAAGTGATACTAAGAACCCTAATCTGAAAGCAACAATTATCTTCCTACGAAATACGGAGAGCATCTTTCTTCTCTATTTTCTCATTAACTGCGCACAAAATCCTTACAACCAGCACTTATAGTGAACCGAACAAAACCCTAATGCAAATGGGCCATTAGATGACGATAACCCTTACAACTGACCGTTAGATAAAAGCAACCCTAATACTTACTTAACGGCTAATCCACCTACTAATTAATACGGCTAATCATTAATAATAACTGACTAATCGTAACTTGATAAATACACCTGCATCATTACTACTGGAAGCCCAGTGATATGACAATACCCTCTCATGGTAATATCTTTGTCCTCAAGGATTGAATCTAGGAAAATGAATACAGATATTAGTTGCATCTTCCTATGTAGCGTATTCAGGTGTCGAGTTAGTCTAGTGGATGAGCAATTGATGAACCATATAACCATCTTGATTGACCTCTCTGTCTCCCAATAAAGCCAAGGGCTCAACTTTGATCAAACACTGTTGATCCCCTAAGGGCAGCTGAGGAATGGGAATGATAGTATCTCCAATTTTCTTCTTTAGCTGGGAGACATGAAAGACCGGGTGTATCTTGGAATCTGCAGGTAGCTGTAACTTGTAAGCCATAGAACCAATTCTCTCTTCTACTGGAAAGGGTCCATAGTATCTAGCAGATATCTTCATATTCCTCCTCAATGCAACAGAGGTTTATCTATAGGGTTGTAGCTTGAGGTAGATAAGATATCCTACCTCAAAGGATCCGTTAGTTCTCTTAGAGTCTGAGAAGAACTTCATTCTATCTTGGGACTTGTGCAATGATTCTTTTAGCAGGATGAGCATCTGATCTCTCTCCTTAAGGTACTTCTCTACATCAGCTACAAAAGTAGTAACATTAAGGGGAAAGGTTAGGTGAGGAGGCTGGTATCCATACAAGTCCTTGAAAGGAGTCATGTGTAAGCTTGTGTGATAATTAGAATTGTATCACCATTCTGCCAATGGTAACCATCTACTCCAAGCTTTGGGATGATGTCTAGTCATGCATCTTAAGTAATTTTCAAGGCAACTGTTAACCCTCTCAGCCTGGCCATCATTTTGAGAGTGGTATGCCGTGCTGAGGTGTAAGCTGGTGCCAATAGCTTGGAAGAGATCTTGCCAAAAGTTGCTAATGAAAACCTTGTCCCCGTCTGATGTGATTGAGGATGGAAAACCATGCAACTTAAACATATTATTATAAAAATGTTGAGCTACAATTGAAGTTGTGTATGGGTGGTTAAGAGCTATAAAGTGTCCATATTTGGTGAGCCTGTCAACAACTACCAATATGACATCCTTACCCCCAGATTTTGGCAACCCTTATATGAAATCTATAGAGATGTGTTGCCATGCATGTTGAGGTATGGGCAGAGGTTGTAGAAGTCCAGCTGGATATGTATGATCACCTTTGTTTCTCTGATAAGTATCACATGAAGCAATAAATTCAATAATTTCAGCTCTCATACCTGGCCATTGGAAGTAAGATTTGGCCCTCATGTAAGTTCCTTGCATCCCAGAATGACCACCAACTGCTGATGAGTGGAGAGAGGTGATAACTGCGTTCCTTATCCCATAGACAAGAGTTCCTTCTCATAGGTGGAAAATCCAAGAGATTTAGGTCCTAATGGCTTGCTGAAGAATGCTATAGGTTTCCCCTCTTGCGTAAGAACAACTCCAACTCCCCTTGCACAAGCATCAGCTTCTAGAATAAATGGTTTTGAAAAGTCAGGGAGTGCAAGAACTGGATTTTTGCACAATGTTTCCTTGAGTTCTTGGAATGCATCTTTAGCTTCTTCATTCCATAAAAAGGCATTCTTCTTCAAGAGATCGTCTAGTAGCTTGCAAATGCTTCCACACCCCTTAACAAACTTCCTATAATAGCCAGTCAGCCCTGGAAACCCTCTCATCTCCTTTAAGGAAGTGGGAGTGGGCCAAGATAGCATGCTATACGCTTTTGAGGGATCTGCTGCAACTCCTTTGGCTGTTATGATATGCCCTAGGTACTCCAGTTCTTCTTGAGAAAAATAACATTTAGACTCCTTGGCAAATAACTTATGATATCTCAGTAACTCAAATACTTGCCTTAGGTGCTTCTCATGCTCCTCATGTGATGACTTGTGAAAAGACGGGGTACCCAAATATACCTAAATCTAAAAAAATTCCACCTATAAGTCCTTTCTCTGAAAGTGATTGTCTATGGACTGAGTCGAGACAATACAACTAATCGGTTCACACTTCGTGTGATCGTCTATGGATACGAGATCGAGACAATACGACAACAAGATAACTTGTGTGATTGACTAAATATACAAGATCGAGACAATACAACAACGAAGTATGTTTACTTGATAAATGGTTCGGACTTAATCAAACACAATAACATTACTATCAAGTAAATAGGAATTAACGTTTGTGTATTTTACTTCTATTTATAATAAAAACAATTATAATTACGGAAATAGAAAAGTAAAAGACACAACAAGATTTTGTTAACGAGGAAACCGCAAATGCAGAAAAACCCCGGGACCTTGTCCAGAATTGAATACTCTCAGGATTAAGCCGCTATACAAAATCAAAACAACTTCGTATAGTTGATACCAAGTAACTAAACCTATAGTTCACCTAGTTTCGTATGTATTCCCACGCCTCCAACTTGTAATAAGTCACGTACTTGGAACAATTCCCTTGGTTCGTATTCCAAACAGTAAAGGAACAACAAATCTGTTTGGTAACAACTCTTTACAACCAAGTGATATGAGTTCGACAAAAGTCTCTTCCGTTTATCCCAATAAACTCCTTTGTCAGGTCATTAGATCTATCTAATAACAACTACCAAAGTAATTGTCAAGATTTTGCAATCAATACTTTGAATCACAAAGAATTGTATTGATGCCGATCTACTCAACTAATCAATCCAATCTATCACAAGGATAAACCGATTATAGTTGGATCCTCTTTAACCGAAACAAGTATTGTGCACACCAAAGATTATGAATCCCAAATCAGAAATCTTCTTCGTATTCAAATCTTCTTAGATCTTCAATAAACACCTGCACACAATCAATCTCTTGTGATCAATCATGCACTTAACCGACTCTGTTAACAATGGATTATCACAAGACGTCTTTAGATCTACAAACAGTCTAAAGATCCCCGTTGAAACTTCGATCTAGTTTGAGTGAATCGTATATCAGAAGAGAAGATTCTCAAGCATAAAAAAACTAGGTGCAAAGTCAATAAAATCAATCGAAAACTAATAATAAACCGCAATTATCTAGTTTCCCACCAACGGTACTAATAGAGATTCTCAATCCCAAAGAATTCTTTAAACCTAGCGGCCATAAGAGATTTCTCCTAATTAGGTTACTTTCCTCTCCGGATAGGTGGCTCCACCAGTAACAACACAACTAGGTAGTTTTGCTGGCTCTGAGGATTAGTTTGCTCTAAATGCAAACTTTGATATTTATATACCAAGAAAGTTTGGACACCAAGGAATTTCCAAAACGAAAATATTCTCAAGATATGCAATATATTTCCAAATTCGGTTTCCATAATTCCGGGAAATGCTTTGTCCAAACATTGACCGAAAATCTCTTAGAAAATCTCCAACTAGTAAATGCACATTACTAATTTTCATTTCCAAAAATAAAATTAAAAACCTTAATGAAAAGATTCTCAATTTATTTTTTCGATCCGGGATCTTCCTTTAGCTATGAAGGAATATCTTTGAACAATAAAAAATAAGCGTTACTGCACATGTTTAAAATATGTCGACATCTTAACTTAGTAAATCATCTTTCATATTTACTATCTTGGAATTGACTTGCCACATTTCCAAACAAGTTTAGACGGTTCATCTGGCTTCCAAGAACTATGTGATTGATTAAGAACACTCAATCACCAAACATGGGTTTCACAGTTCTACCAAAACAAGTTTCGGTTCTACCTCCATGTGGGTAATGGAATTAGTCACTAGCTTTCCAAAATTCGGTTGACTAGGTACTAGGATCGGTTCCCACATATATATGGTATCTAACTTGTATTTGTTTCACATGTTTATAAGATCTGTTCCCAATATCTAAAAATGTGTTGCACATGTTCATAGGATCGGTTCCCAATATCTAGAAACTTGATGCACCTCATACAAGGATCGATTCCCCTTTGTGTTCGGTTGCACCTATTACTAGCATCGGTTCCCCTTTGCCTAGAGTTGGTCATACCAATTACAACATATCGATCATACCATCTCAGGTGATTACTTAAGATCGGTTTCACTAATAAAAGTCATACCAATACAAAAGTCAGGCCTTGTGAATAGTTTTATCAAGAACATAAACAAGTCATGAGCGGTTATACTAATCACACATATTGGTAGTTAAAAAGATATGCAATGAATAACAATACCAATAAGCCTAACGATTTCCCTTTCGATTCACAAAACAAGTTCATGAATTTACTTCCTTTAAACGAATGCAAAACATTGTTTCCTAGGATGAAATTTTCACCTCATACTCATACATAATCAAATAGCATTCAAACGATTATGTCGATGTCTTATATACGAAGTTCAAAAGATAAGTATTATACTTCGTATTATATTCCTTAATACTACGTCTAACTAGAGTATACTCATTCATGCTTCGCAATTATGTTTTCAATATGCACGACTTGAAAGATACGTTAGGTAATGAAATAGTTCAAGTCAAATATCACTAACATCAAGTGGAAGGATGATGTTGTCGTTGTAGATCATTACTTCTTCACTTCTTAAAGTCTTCACGTAATACTTTTAATGTCTCATATCGTAATACTTTCAAGCTAACCTATACAAAGTTTACTCTAGTACATAATCAAGCGACTCTTTAAATTAGTTTTGGTTCACTAAAATATGACAACCAAACTTGACATACCAACGCTTGGTGGGTTCAACCGAGCTATGCTCTAACAATCTTCCCCTTTGTCAATTTTAGTGAAAAAAATCTTACATCATGTGGGTAAACAAATTATAAGAATTCATTACACATACGCTTGATTCCCGAATTCAACAACACATTAACCTGTATACATTCAATCCATAAATGTCGTTGTTGACATTATAATAACAAAGTTAATACTCCCCCTAAAGGTAAGATAGGTAGATTTTTAATCCGCACGTCTTTTTTATTCCTTTGTAGTCCATATAACTACAAGTATCAATATGATATGCTACTCCCCCTTAGTATATGCTTTACTCTTTCGTCAGATATAATGTTTAAGCACCAATGTCCTTTCCCTTAGTGATACCAATCAATATAAATAAATAACAGTATCACTTGTTTACTCCATATATTTCTCCCCCTTTTTGTCACAAAATGACAAAGATACGAGCAAATAAAGGACAAACTGAAAGGATCTTACAAATCTCACAAGACTTGCAACCTATAGAGTTAAGCACGAGGGTTTCACACACCATGTTTTATAACCAATATCAAAACCGAAACTACAAAGTAATTTTATTTTTATATGTTACCAAGGAAACAATTGCCCGAAGCAATTTTCCCTAATAGTTTAGCAAACCAAAAATCGACTAAGCACTTTAGATCCTTTCCTAAACCGATTGTACAAATACAATCGCTTGTTCGATAAGACCAAAATAAAGATAACTCTTATTTCTCTCATCAGGTTATAATTATCCATATAACTTAGACTTTTCACTTTTAAACAAGACAATTACTAGGTTAGTTAACTAGAATTTATTGTTAAGGCATTCGATTAGACTTGAACAACCGAAACCTCCCCTTTGATAAGTGTAACTAAGATTATAATTAACTTAGTTTCTCTTATCCGGAATCGAATTGGACTAAAAAATTCATCCACAAAACCTTTTCTTTTGTTAATCCATAAACAATTTATACAAACCAAATAAATCAACTTGCATAATTATTTACCTCAACCGGAAGCAATTGAAACAACATAGACATTAAAGCACCGCAATTGCACCGAAATTTTGTAAACCTAAACGATTGATACCAAACAATAAAGAAAGATAACAATAGTTTTTCTTAACCGTAAATAATTGAATCACACACACATCCATACACAATAATGGAATAAAACATCAATTGTACCGAAATTTTGTTAAGCAAAAGAAATAAACATATGCAATAAAATCAGGCTTTTCTTAATAGGAAAACGATTAAATAACAAAGTTGTTACCTTAAATTTCGCATCCTCTTCTCCAATATGTTTGCATCTTTTTTCCAAGGAGAATTGATGCCGAAATATCATTATGTTGTCATCCTTATGCAAAATAAAAGAATAACAACAAACAACCTTTACCAGAGAAATGTTGAAAACCGGTTTTTAACTATTGCAAGAAAAAGTTGAAAACCCCGAAACACTTATGCTTTTATGCTAAACCAAACGATTCAACATATTGTGACTTTTTCACATATTGTTTCAATCAGAACCCCTCATGATCCTTTGATAAAGCCTACCAACATGGGCTAGAACTTAATCCTGCTAAACCAAAAAGTCACCCAAACCATAAGGGTTCACAACATATGAGATCGAATATTAAGGTCAGAAAACCGAAATCAAACATCCCATAAACATACATAACAATAAGTTAAAGCATTCAAGCATAGGCTATGTAATCATAAACTATCACAAAAAAAATTATAAACCAATAATTTTATTCATAATTAGATAGTTTTATTCATAATAGACCAAATTGAAATAATCAAAAACTAACAGATTTTTCAAAGATCATCTTTAATTTCCTCAAATTTTTAAGGATCTTCATCAACATCATATCGACTGATATCTCAGATTCTGCACACAGTACCTTGATTATGTTCACATGCTAAAGCATTAACCTTTCGATTAATATTTCGAGCATACTTCTTGTTACCAATTCCAAGTTTAATCAGCTTTCTTTGGTTACGGATAACAGTTCTAGTAGTGCTTCCTGTCTATGATGAGTTTCAATAATATTGAGGAGGACTTGACGTAGATTGATAATATCAATCTTAGCATCCAAACTGTTTGGACAAGGAGATGAGCCACATCTTCTTTTTCATTTTCGATATCTTCACAACCATATTTCTTGAAGGTATCATCAAGATGAAATGATTCCTTAGAAGTCATTCCACTCAAGGCTTTCAGAAGTTTTGCTTGAGATCTGGTTTGATAATACATCCTTTAGTATAAGTTCTCAGACACGTTGAGTAAATATACTTGAAATACCTTTAACAATACCAAACATAGGAGTCAGCCTTAAATAAATATTTCTGACCAGATTTGAAAAGATTTTCGCATCTAATGTGTTAGACAATCACCACGATTCTTTAGAAAGAATCAAACTTTTAGATCACATATCTAAAACCGCTTTAGATAGAGAAACTTATCCTATTTACACAAGTTGTTTGTAAGACAGCTTTTCTACACAGAAGGACAGATTTAAACATCTTCAGGTAGAATGTGTAAACTCTCTATGTTGAATAAGAGATTGTTGACAGGATACAGATATCTTACATCAGAAGTTTGGTCATTGTAAGGATGCACATTCCAACGCAATTAAGCGTTGGGGTGAGAACCTTCCTCACCAGATGCCTTTCGAGGAATTTCTTCCTTCTTACTTTTAGGGACATTATCATGATCCCTTGTATGGGTTTCGAACCCATCCTCTTCATCAGGAATATTGCGAGATATTATATCCTTGATTACATCTTGTGCCCAGAATGGTACGTTCCTTGAACTTGACCCCGTGTGGTCTAGATCTGCCATCCGACAGAGTGCTGATGTCTTTAGTTCAAGATATTCTATATGTCCTCTTAAGGTATCCATTCCTTATTGGAAATGTTTTTCTAAACACTTGTCTATATATAGTTTTCGACATATCTTTGTAAGAAGATCTTCAGTAAGGATCTTATTCCTTATTTGTGAATGCTCCAGCGATTATATAAGAATTTCTAACTCTGTAGTATGCTGATGAACTTCATTGAATAAAGCCAATTTTTGTTTCAGATAATCTGCCAGGTTATTTTGAAGACTGAGTGATTCACGCTTTCCTTCATAAATTCTTACATTCAATTGAACAATAAGTTCTAGGACATCGTCTAGAATGTCAATGATTTTTCCCTTTTCTGCATAGCTTTCAACATGTTTGAATAATATTTCTAACATTTTACGAAAAACAGAACTTGGGAAGTCTAGTGAATCTAATCTCTTTTCAGACGATTTTTCACTAGAGATTGGAGTCGGATCCAAAACATGTTTAAGTTTCGTATTCATTCTTTTCTGATCAGGAACCTGATTCGCAATCAAGTTATTAGTCATAGACTTTTTCTTTGATTTTAGAAAAGGCTTACGAGACCAATTTCCATTGACCTTCTCTGAGATATTATTCTCATTATTTTGACATGCGTAAACTGAGTTCTTCATAAGTTTAGCTTTGCTTTTATTATTTTGACTCATATATTATAGGTTGGATCGCACCAAACACAAATTATTAGATATTTTCGTGTTTGCCTGTTCTGATACCAATTGAAATGACGAGGGTACCCAAATATACCTCAATCTAAAACTTTTCCACCTATAAGTCCTTTCTCTGAAAGTGATTGTCTATGCACTGAGTTGAGACAACACAACTAATCGGTTCACATTTCGTGTGATCGTCTATGGATACGAGATCGATACAATAAGACAACAAGATAACTTGTGTGATTTACTACAAATACAAGATCGAGACAATAAAACAACGAAGTATGTTTACTTGATAAATGGTTCGGACTTAACCAAACACAATTGGATTACTATCAAGTAAATAAGAATTAATGTTTGTGTATTTTACTTCTAATTATAATAAAAACAATTATAATTGCGGAAATAAAAAAGTAAAAAAGACGCAGCAAGATTTTGTTAAAGAGGAAACCGTAAATGCAGAAAAACCACGGGACCTTGTCCAGAATTGAATACTCTCAAGATTAATCCGTTATACAAAATCAAACCAACTTCGTATAGTTGAGACCAAGCAACTAAACATATAGTTAACCTAGTTCCGTCTGTATTCCCACGCCTCCAACTTGTAATAAGTCACGTACTTGGAACAATTCCTTTGGTTCATATTCTAAACAGTAAAGGAACAACAAATATGTTTGGTAACAACTCTTTTCAACCAAGTGATGTGAGTTCGACAAAAGGCTCTTCCGTTTATCCAAATAAACTCTTTGTCAGGTCATTAGATCTATCTAATAACAACTACCAAATTAATTGTCAATATTTTGCAATCAATACTTTGAATCACAAAGAATTGTATTGATGCCGATATACTCAACTAATCAATCCAATCTACCACAAGGATAAACCGATTATAGTTGGATCCTCTTTAACCGAAACAAGTATTGTGCACACCAAATATTATGAATCCAAATCAGAAATCTTCTTCGTCTTCAAATCTTCTTAGATCTTTAATAAATACCTGCGCACAATCAACTTGAGTCTCTTGTGATCAATGACGCACACCATCGAAACTTCAATCTAGTTTGACTGTGTTAGAGCACTGCTCGGTCGAACTCGCATGCGTTGCTATCTCAAGCATGTTTGTCAATGTTAATGATCAAAACTGTAAGTCTTGATTTCTAGTCTACTTATAACTAAGTCTCGGACTAGGATAGAAAGTGTAGTTGCGCTCAAGACTCAATGGCGATCATCATACAAAGACGAAGAACTACTCAAGGAACTGGTGGGACTTCATCGACTAAAAGGTATGTGGAGACTTGACCTTATCTGTCACTCAAAAATCTATCTACTCTATATCTTATCTTGAGACAAAAGTCGTTTTGCTATGGTTGATGGTGGTTTTTAGCTTAGGGTTAAAATCGTAAAACCTTGCATCTGATGTGATGTCATTCTGCAAGGAAACTGTGCGGTGAGTGCTAACCTCTCCACCGGCATATTTATTGAGCCATTCAATATATTTACATGAAATTTATCTAGACTGGCGAATGTAGCAACCATCCCAAACGCTCTGTATTTCGGCACCTCGCCAATACAATACTTACTGAGTTGTTCCCCGGAAGAACCCTTAATATCGGTATGGCATGACAGATTTATGTTCACTCGCAGCGGAGTAGCATGAACCTCCAAGTACCAAAGTTAAAGCCATCGCACGAAATGCTCAGACGGAAATCACACTGCATTCTGTAGATAAGGATTTTTGTGGCAGCATACGAAATCCATCCAATTATTGTGACAACTCATAAAAAACTCATAAACCCGACTAATTTGCAAGATCAGGGTTTCGCGCCCCGCGCAATGCACTAGACCCCGTTGGTCGAAAAACTATGCTTAGCCAAACTAGGCGATTAAATCCGCCACAGCGCATTGGAAGTGTGTCCACGCCCTAGCTTGCCAGACCCACTTCCCGTCGACCAATCAGGTCGCTTTAAATCCGTCACAGCGCACTGGAAATGTGGCCACACCTTAGCCGGCCCGTCCCCACTTCCCATCGACCACTTAGGTCACTTTAAATCCGCAACAACGCACTAGCTTGCCGGCCCCACTTCCCATCGACCAATCAGGTCGCTTTAAATCCGCCACAGCGCACTGGAAGTGTGGCCACGCCCTAGCTTTCCGTCCCCACTTCACATCGAACAATCAGGTCGCTTTAAACCTTCCACACTCACACAGAAGTGTACCCACGCCCATGCCTGGCCGGCCCTCTTACATTCACCAATCAGGTTGCTTTAAACTCGCCACAGTGTTGAAAAGAAAAAAACAGCGCCACATGGACGCAAAGCCAATTGGCTTCCCAAAAACGCGCCAACATGGCAAACGGCATGCCAAACATGTCAAACGCGCATGCCGAACGCGCCAAACGCGCATCCTAGGCACACATGCCAAACGCGCCAAACATGGCCACTCACCACATGCGACATGCCATATATACTAATTGGGGTTTCGACAAGCCAAACCTTAATTTAGGAAATATTTCCACACTAACGTGCCAAAATTCAGTGGCCATGGCTACTGATAGAAATATTTTTGTGTCCGATTTGTCTCGATTCTATATATTGTTAGGGCTCATTTTTGTACTTATTATGGTGTTTTATTTATTTGTAGGTATTTTTGGCTAATAAACATTTTTGGAAAAAATTGGCTCGAAAAGTTGTCGGAAAGTACCCGGAGGAAATTTGCTATTCGGACTCTCACTTTGTATAAGGGGTAACCTAATTACTAAGCGGCATCCCATTTCCAGGCAGTTGTTGATCGCACCCCTACTCTGGATAAGGGGCAACCATCTTCAACATTCAAAAACCAGGATTTTGGCGGGAAAAAAGTGCAGTTAAAGAACAGTTTTGGCAATCGTGATTTGGAGGAGTTTGAGGTCGATTAAACCTCTGGTTTTCATAGGATAGACTCCTTACGGGTCTAGGAATATGATATGGGTGTTTAAATCGATTAGACTGGGCTCAATCGACGGATTTTTCTCACAACAGAAAATATGGAAAGTCACGTGTGTGACCTGTTTTAGGAAATTTTAGAGAGATTAAAACGTTGTAAACCTTCCCAAAGATTTGTATATATCTAAAGAAGAGTTTAGAATAAAAATGAAAGCTCAGAAACGCGTAGAAATCCTAAAACAAGAAATTGCCGCAACTTGGCCATGAAGAGAAGGAAAGAGATTTTGGAAGATTTGGGAGAGATATAATCGGTATTTTTGATATAAATAGATGTCTTGGGTCATATAGAAGAGGTGTCGAGAGTTTGGGAACCTAAGGAGAGCCAGAGAAGAAGAAATCAGAGCTTTACCAAGCTCTGTTTCTGCTGCTGCTGCTGCTGAAGAAGAAGAACGCGAAGAACATTGACGCTCGGTAAACAGTCGCAGAACAGTGTCGTTGTTTAACAGCTGAAGAACATTAAGCTGTTCAGGGCAATCTTATTTTAGGGTCTTAAAATCAGCGACAAAGCAACAGTTTTTCTGTAACAGTTCCATTGTAACAGCTGTTTTGCAACACCAATACACTGTTGCAAACAGTCTGTGTTATTACTTTTCACTCTTTTAATCATCTTTTGAGCAACAAACACACATTTTGAAATCATGATTAATATGAGGAGATAAACCCCATTGCTGAGGCGATAGAGGAAGCTATTTTTCCAACAAAAAGTGGTATATTCTATTTTATCTTTTTATTTGCAATAATTATATGATTATTTACCTTGAACTATTATTGAATATGATTTTTATTTGAGTGATTTTGATCTATTTTGATAGAGTATTCTTAGTTTTAAGACTTTTGATGCTTCATACTTGGTATTTACAATTATTACTTTTGAAAATCTACTTGTTGCAATATTTTAGAATCAAATTAAACAAGAAAATTGCATAAATATAAGTATTGGTTTAATCACTTTGAACTTGGAAAATAGTGGAATCTTAGCCTCCGTGTTTCTTTTAGTATTGATATCATCTTTGATTGAGTTTGCTATAATTTTTAGTGAGTTTTTTATTTTAATATTAGAATTTAAGTCTAATTAATATCCTTCACAAGTCTGAGAATCGAACCACTTTTACCACTATCTACAAATCACATCATTTTTTGGCGCCGCCGACGCGGACTTGTTTTTAGGGTTTTAGATTTATTTTTTTTATTTTTTTTTATTTTTATTATTTTTGCCATTTTTTATGTTTTTGGGTATTTATCTTGCGTCTACAGGTTCTGGATCATAAAGAAAATTGATCCAAGGAGTTTGGTGATTTCATAAAGACTTGGAGCTAAAGATTAAAGCAAAAAGAACAGAAAAGAAGACAATTTTATTTTAGACAATTTTAGTTTAGGGTTTGTTTATTTTATTTAAAAAAAAAATTGTATTAGGGTTTATTATTTTTGTAATTTTTCTTTATTTTTTTGGACTTTTGGACTTTTGGACTTTGGGACATTATTTTTTTTATTACCCTACGGAAGGGTACTTTAAATATAAACTGTTTGCAGAGAAGGAGGACAATTACGATATTGTCTCTGCACCTTGGGTTCGTACACTAGACATCGGAGTCAGTGGCCCGAGTCGACTACAACCGATTCATCCCCCATCTGGAACGGGAGGTAAGATTCTAAACACTCGCGAATCCCCTGTCAGCGAGTTACTGGACTCCTTCGTATGCATATATGTTGAGGACTGAATACAGACATTTATTTTTCTAGTAAAGGGAAAGGCCTGACCATACAAGGTAAGGGTTCGGATTTCGTCACCGTTCTCTTCTTGCCCGCTTTAGAACACGTAACCTACGCGAACCTAAGCCTAAAATTTTGACTAGAACGAGACCGATAGGGTAACGATCTTAACAGGAAAGTCATTCGAAAAATATTGGTTACTCTTTTAAGCATACTTCGAAGTTCTTGACGGTTTCTATAAGTTGAATGTGTGACTGCGCCGCCTTGTAATACCGGTGAGGCCTTGGGTATCAAAGCTCCACCGAGCTTCCCTCTCCTCTATTCAACTTACGTTAACTCGGATTGATTCCAGAGGGGTTTTCTTAAATTGTAACGAATTCCCGTTCGAAGGATTAGAAGCTGGTCTAGAAACAATCTAAGTGGAGCCATGATGTTTTTTGTTTGCTAGAAATCAATAGGTTTGATTTGGTTGAGTCGGCCTTGATCTGTGTTTGCTTACCCTTCCAATTTAGAAAATTCTATTATATGCCTGAACGTAAAAGAGACGCACTAGGTGATTTGTTAAAGAGAAAGCTAGTAGTTCGAAGCGTCTCGGTTACCTTAATCTAGAAAGTCCGGCTTTTGAAGAGTCTGTTTTTGAACGTTCTTTGACTGAGGAGAGAATCCATGTTGCTCCGATAGCGCCAGAAGTGGCAACTTTGAAAGCTTTGTTGAATCCAACTAGGACTACCCGTCCTTCGTGTATTAAGTTAGTTGAAACGGAGGCACCCTATGAACTGAAACCTGGGACCTTACAGATGCTCCCAATCTTTTTAGGGAAAGAAAATGAAAACCCTTATTACCATGTTAGGGATTTTGAGGAAATTTGTAGTACTCTAAGAATTAGAGGCTTAGATGATGATGCTTTGAAACTTAGGTTATTCCCATTTTCCCTGAAAGATAAGGCCAAGTCGTGGATGTATAGTTTGTACTCCGAGTCAATTGAGACATATGAACAACTTACATCTGCCTTTTTCAATAAGTTTTTCCCTAGGCACAAAACATCGTCTATTAGGACGCAAATATGCACATTTCCACAACAAGAGGGAGAATCTTTATATAGGTATTTGGAAAGGTTCAATAATTTATTATCCCAGTGTCCTCATCATGGTTTAGAAAAGGTTAGGCTAGTTCATATCCTTTATGAGGGTTTAGATTATTCCACAACGACCATGGTTGAGTCTATATGCACTGGTGGATTTGAAAACCAAACTGTTGATGCGGCGATGAAATTTTTTAATGAAATCGCCGAAAAAACCCAGCAATGGGAAAATAGTAGGGCACCCCAGAAAACAATTCTTTTAAGTAGAGGAAACGTTAATAGGGTAGAAGGAGGCTGTGAATCAGATGCCAAAATTGCTGCTATAGCAAAAAGGTTAGAAGCCTTAGAAGTGGGCCAGACTAGTGGTAGAGTGGAGCCTTTTTGGGAAGGACAGAATATTGAATAGCAGGCCAATGCTCTTTATAATAACACTAGATTTGATAACCGTCAAAAGATTGACCCATATTCAGAAACCTATAATCCTGGTTGGAGAAACCATCCGAACCTTTCATGGTCTAAGGGCCAAAGTCAAGGTCAGTTTAATAATTCTAATGCTCCCCCAGGTTTTGGCTATACTAAGAATCCTTCAGGACTAGCTCAGTTTCATAATCAGTCAGATAAGAAAATCCTAAGTTTAGAGGAATCTCTCGCCTTGTTAACTCAGCAAACTGCAAAATTCCAGTTATCCGTAGAACAGAGTCTACAAGCTAGTAACAGGATAGGACAAGAAAATAGTCAGGCTATTTCCGAGTTAAAAACCCAGGTTGGTCTGATAAGTGATTCTTTGAGAGAAAAAGGTAAGTTTCCTAGTCAAACACAACCCAACCCTAGAGGAGTTCATGAATTAGGTGCAAAACCATCGAATCAATTGAATGTTGTTAGAACCCTTAGAAGTGGTAGAGTTGTAGACAATAAGGTAACCATGCCCGATAGTGAACATACTGTAGTTCACCCCTCAGGATCTCACCTCTCAGGACCAGTAGCTGAAGAGACTGATAAAGTTTCTGATGATGTGAATTCGGTTCCTGAAAGGTCTGATTTTAGGCCTAGAGCCCCATTTCCTCAGCTATTAGTACCAACAAAGAAGGAATCGAACTTTAATGACATAGTGGAGGTTTTTAAGCAAGTTACCATAAACCTTCCCTTATTAGATGCAATTAGGAAATTCCTGCTTATGCCAAGTTCCTTAAGGATATGTGTACGCGAAAGCGAAAACTTAGCGTCCATAAGAAATTTTTAGCTAGTCACGTAAGTTCAATCATTCAGAACACCACAACTCCAAAGTACAAAGACCCAGGTTCTCCTACCATTGCTTGCACAATAGGTAACTTCCGGGTAGAAAAAGCTTTACTTGACTTAGGAGCCAGTGTGAACTTACTGCCATTCCATGTATACTTACAGCTAGGACTTGGTGAAATGAAACCTACTCAGATGACACTGCAGTTAGCTGATAGGTCTGTTAAAATCCCTCGAGGTGTTATCGAGGATGTTCTTATTGAGGTCGACAAGTTTATTTATCCAGTGGATTTCGTGGTCCTAGATACCCAACCTGTCCCTGACCCAGAGAACCAGATACCTGTGATTTTAGGTCGCCCATTTTTAGCTACGTCTAATGCGATCATTAACTGTCGAAATGGTGTGATGAGTTTATCTTTTGGTAATATGACTATGGAGATGAACATTTTTAATGTCAGTAAGCAACCTCATGAGCTAGATGACACATGTGTTGAGGAGTGAACATGATAGAAGCCTTAGTTCAGGAGTCATTACCAAACATCTTGTCTGAAGACCCATTAGAAAGTTGTCTATCCCATTTTGGTTTAGATTTTGACGACGATAGCACTATTGAACAGGTGAATGCTCTATTAGATTCTACCCCTGTGTTAGACACTGATAGATGGAAAGCTAGGTTCGAACCGTTACCAGTTTCTGAGACTACCCTAATTCCTTCTTTAGAAGAGCCCCCAAAGTTGGACCTTAAACCACTACCCGATACTCTAAAGTATGTGTTTTTAGGCCCATCTGAGACTTTACCTGTGATTGTAGCTTCCAATTTGGATAGTGATCAGGAAAGTAGGCTAGTAAATGTACTTCAAGACAATAAGGAAGCTTTAGGGTGGACTATAGCACATTAAGGGTATAAGTCCTACTGTGTGTATGCATCAGATTCATTTAGAGGAAGACTCCAAACCTTCTAGGGAGATGCAACGTCGACTGAACCCTAACATGAAAGAGGTAGTTCGAAAAGAGGTGCTTAAGTTGTTAGATGCGGGTATTATTTACCCAATTTCAGACAGTAAGTGGGTCAGCCCTGTTCAGGTTGTCCCCAAGAAATCAGGTATCACTGTAGTCCAGAATGATAATAATGAATTAATCCCAACCCGAGTGACCACGGGATGGCGTGTGTGTATTGACTATAGGAAATTGAACAAGGTCACAAGGAAGGATCACTTTCCCCTTCCTTTTATCGACCAAATGCTAGAGCGATTAGCTGGACATAGTCACTATTGCTTCTTAGATGGCTACTCCGGTTATAATCAGATCGTTATTGCCCCAGAAGACCAAGAGAAAACCACTTTTACCTGTCCCTTTGGTACCTTTGCGTATAGACGCATGCCTTTCGGGCTATGTAATGCCCCTGCAACTTTTCAGCGTTGTATGATGAGCATTTTTCTGATATGGTAGAACGGTTCTTAGAGGTCTTTATGGATGATTTTTCAGTGTTTGGTTCATCTTTCGATGAGTGCTTGCATCATTTGACATTAGTGTTGACTAGGTGTAAGGAAAAAAATTTAGTGCTTAATTGGGAAAAATGCCATTTCATGGTTAAATCAGGAATTGTATTAGGGTACATCGTCTCTTCGAAGGGTATAGAGGTAAACAAAGCCAAAGTTGACCTTATTAAGACTTTACAGGTCCCAAAAACCGTAAAAGATATTACGTCATTCCTAGGGCATGCAAGTTTTTACCATCGATTCATTAAGGATTTTAGCTTGATTTCAAGACCTCTTTGCAATTTTCTTGCAAAAGATGTTAAGTTTGTCTTTGATGATGCTTGTTTAGAGGCTTTTGAGAATCTTAAACCTTTACTCACTACTGCTCCGATAGTCCAGGCACCTAACTAGAACCTACCCTTTGAGATTATGTGTGATTCTTCAGATTATGCTATAGGCGTCGTTTTAGGACAACGAGGAAACAAATTACTTCATGTGATTTATTATGCTAGCAAAACTCTGAATGATGCCCAAATGAACTACACAACTACCGAGAAGGAACTTTTAGCCACCGTGTTTTCCTTGGATAAGTTTAGGTCCTACCTATTAGGTTCTAAGATCATAATCTATACAGATCATGCTGCTTTAAAATACCTTTTATCTAAGAAGGATACCAAACCTAGATTGATTAGATGGATCCTATTGTTACATGAATTTTCCCCAGACATTAGAGACAAAAAGGGTGCAGAAAATGTAGTAGCAGATCACTTGTCTAGGCTAGTTGTTAGTTCCCCTAGTGATTCCCTTCCTATAAGGGACTTTCCTGATGAACAATTGTTCTCTGTTTCCCAATCACCTTGGTATGCAAATATAGTGAATAATCTTGTTACTGGTCGAACCCCTCAACATTTGGGTAAGCAAGATCGTTCTAGGTTTTTATCCGAGGTTAAGCATTTCTTTTGGGACGATCCTTATCTGTTTAAGTATTGTCCGGACCAGATTATTAAGAGATGTGTATCTGAGAGTGACCAGTCTAGTATTATCTCCTTCTGTCATGAACATGCATGTGGGGGTCATTTTAGTGCTAAGAAGACTGTTGCTAAGATTTTGCAGTGTGGATTTTACTGGCCTTCGTTGTTTAAAGATTCCCATAGTCATTGTGTTTCTTGTGAGCGTTGCCAGAAGTTAGGAACCATTTCCCGTAGAAATATGATGCCTTTGAACCCTATTTTAGTGATCGAGGTCTTTGATGTGTGGGGCATTGATTTTATGGGTCCATTTCCTATTTAGTTTGGTTATCTTTACATACTTGTCGTTGTAGACTATGTGTCTAAGTGGGTTGAGGCGGTTCCGTGTAGAACGAATGACCACAGGGTCGTAGTCCAGTTTTTGAAAGAGAATATACTTACACGTTTTGATACGCCGCGAGCTATAATTAGTGATGGAGGTTCACACTTTTGTAATAGACTGTTTTCTCTTTTAATGAAACAATACGGTATTACCCATAAAGTAGCAACCCCATATCACCCTCAGACTAGTGGTCAGGTAGAGGTTTCCAATAGGGAAATTAAACGTATTCTAGAGAAAACAGTTAATCCAAATAGGAAAGACTGGTCGTCGAGGCTTACTGATGCCTTATGGGCTTACCGTACTGCGTTTAAGACACCCATTGGAATGTCACCTTATCGTTTAGTGTTTGGCAAGGCATGTCACCTGCCTGTTGAGTTAGAGCATCGAGCCTATTGGGCTATTAAAAACTTAAAATTTTCACTTGACAAGGCAGGAGCTCAAAGAAATCTCCAGCTCAATGAGTTGGACGAGATTTGTAGAGATGCATACGATAGTGCTAAGGAGTATAAGAACAAAATGAAACTTGTGCATGATAGGAATATTTTACGAAAGATGGTAGTAGTTTTTCGAAGGTTAACGGTCAGCGATTGAAGCCCTTTTTAGAGCCTTTTCCTACAGGTGATGTTGAGGAGGTCCCTCTGGAGGACCCTGTTTACCTTGATTGACCATCGAGGCGATTTTGTATGTTGTATAATATTTTTGTAGGTTGTTGGTTACACTTCACCCAGGTACTATCTTTCAGACTTCTCTCTTTACTATTTTCTCATGTTACTTATTTTTGTCTTTGATTAGAAACATTGAGGACAATGTTAAATTTAAGTTTGGGGGTGTGGTAGAACTTTTTGTTACCTTTTCGTTGCAATAAATAAACTCCAGAGCCTAGAAATTTATCCCTATTAAGGATGGCACTAACCAATCTAAGTGGATGGAAGCATTTTGGTTGTAGGAGTTGAGGAACCAATCTGACTAGATGGCAACATCTAAAGAGTATATTCATAAAAGCACAGAGCTCAGGTGTTAGAAATAACATGATAGTTTCACCATATCTCGTTGAGTCCTTTTCACTTCTGTTTTTATTTTGTTTTGTTTTTAAACTGTGTTTCTCTAAGTGATTAGGTGGGGCTCACGATTCAAGTTGTTACCAATGCTAGGGTGAATTAGAGTGATTGAGATACCAAAAAAAAAAAGAGACCAGACCATCAGACCAACTGGAATAAATTCAATAAAGTCGACCACTGGAACCCTTGTATATGCCAGTTGTGTTGACCTAGAGTTAGGATTATCAATCACTGGTTACCTTGTATATGCCAGTGTGTTGATATTATTAAGACTAGTATCTCAGTCCATTAGGATAGGTTCATTTTGGCGGAGGCCTTCAGACAGATATGAGAAACACCGTTCACCTAGTAAACATCAAAACCATCTATGTTTTTCTATATCCATCTTCTTGATCAGTCCATGTGATTAGTTTTGACTCCGGATATTGATGTCCATAGTGCGACTATCTGAGTAGAGCTCTGTCACTTCATATGAATTTTAGTATGCTTGAGTACAAACTCGTGTACAACAATTGGAATTTCGCATCAGGGTACTTCCTCCCGTAGTCAATAAGTATGCCAACCAAGGAGATTCTTTAGTTCCTTCAAAGGTTCTGTATAAATAGATAGGGTCTGGAGTATAAAGTTTTTGTGGGTATACCTCTGGTAAGCCCTCCGGAGACAACACTCCGCCACTAGGGACACCTAGGGGTTTAAAGGCTTATTGCATACGCCAAATGCAATCGACGATGCCTGCGACAGTGAGTTAGGATTTTATTTCTATTTTATTTTTGCTCGAGGACTAGCAAATAATAGGTTTGGGGGTATTTGATAGACGCATTTTTGTGTCCGATTTGTATCGATTCTATATATTGTGAGGGCTCATTTTTGTACTTATTATGGTGTTTTATTTATTTGTAGGTATTTTTGGCTAATAAACATTTTTGGAAAAAATTGGCTCGAAAAGTTGTCGGAAAGCACCCGGAGTACATTTGTTGTTCAGACTCTCACTTTGTATAAGGGGTAACCTAATTACTAAGGGGCATCCTATTTCCAGGCAGTTTCTAATCGCACCCCTACTCTGGATAAAGGGCAACCATCTTCAACATTCAAAAACCAGGATTTTGGCGGGAAAAAAGTGCAGTTAAAGAACAGTTTTGGCAATCGTGATTTGGAGGAGTTTGAGGTCGATTAAACCTCTGATTTTCATAGGATAGACTCCTTATGGGTCTAGGAATCTGATATGGGTGTCTAAATCGATTAGACTAGGCTCAATCGACGGATTTTTCTCACAAAAGAAAATATGGAAAATCACGTGTGTGACCTGTTTTAGGGAATTTTAGAGAGATTAAAACGCTGTAAACCTTCCCAAAGATTTATATCTATCTAAGGAAGATTTTAGAATAAAAAGGAAAGCTCAGAAACGCGTAGAAACTTGGCCGTGAAGAGAAGGAAAGAGATTTTGGAAGATTTGGGAAAGATTTAATTTGTATTTTTGATATAAATAGATGTCTTGGGTCATATAGAAGAGGTGTCGAGAGTTTGGGAACCTAAGGAGAGCCAGAGAAGAAGAAATCAGAGCTTTACCAAACTCTGTTTCTGCTGCTGCTGCTGCTGAAGAAGAAGAACGCGAAGAACATTGACGCTCGGTAAACAGTCGTAGAACATTAAGCTGTTAAGGGCAATCTTATTTTAGGGTCTTAAAATCAGCGACAAAGCAACAGTTTTTCTGTAACAGTTCCATTGTAACAGCTGTTTTGCAACACCAATACACTGTTGCAAACAGTCTGTGTTATTACTTTTCACTCTTTTAATCATCTTTTGAGCAACAAACACACATTTTGAAATCATGATTAATATGAGGAGCTAAACCCCATTGCTGAGGCGATAGAGGAAGCTATTTTTCCAACAAAAAGTGGTATATTCTATTTTATCTTTTTATTTGCAATAATTATATGATTATTTACCTTGAACTATTATTGAATATGATTTTTATTTGAGTGATTTTGATCTATTTTGATAGAGTATGCTTAGTTTTAAGACTTTTGATGCTTCATACTTGGTATTTACAATTATTACTTTTGAAAATCTACTTGTTGCAATATTTTAGAATCAAATTAAACAAGAAAATTGCATAAATATAAGTATTGGTTTAATCACTTTGAACTTGGAAAATAGTGGAATCTTAGCCTCGGTGTTTCTTTTAGTATTGATATCATCTTTGATTGAGTTTGCTATAATTTTTAGTGAGTTTTCTATTTTAATATTAGAATTTAAGTCTAATTAATATCCTTTACAAGTCTGAGAATCGAACCACTTTTACCACTATCTACAAATCACATCAGCTACATCAGGCGCCACCGTGCCAATGGCATGCACGAACCGTACCAGCCATGTTGCAATGCCGCTGGCACGCATTAAAGGTGCCACTGCCTACGGAAGGTAGCCATAATCGACGGCTATCCTTCATCCTGAGATGCAATCTCAGCCATCCAAGTTTTCCACCAAACTGATAGACTTCTGTCAACTTTTAGGCAACCAGCCTCCTAAATTCAGTGGCCATGGCTACGCCAGGCGCCACTTGCACCACTACGCCACTAGCATGCACGAACCATGCAAGCCATGCCGCCAAAAGTTTGGCCACGACACCAAAATCCCAATTTGGCCACGACGCTAAACCCTAATTTCGGCCACAGTGCCAAACCCTAATTTGGCCACGGCACCAAATCCCAACTTTGGCCATGCCGCCATGCCACAGGAGCGGCTATGCCACTTACGCAACCGTGCCAATGGCATGCACGAACCATGCGAGCCATAACGCAACATCGCCAGCGCGCGTTAAAGGCGCCACTGCCTACAAAAGTTAGTTGCGATCGACGACTACCCTTCCTCCTGAGATGCAATCTCAACCATCCAAGTTCGCCACCGAATTGATAGACTTGTCGCAACTTTTAGGCGACCATCCGCCTAAATCCAGCGGTCATGGCTACGCCAGGCACAACTTGCACGAGCCATGCCTTCCATGCTGCAATGCTACTGGCATTCCCTAAAAGGGTCATTGCGCCATTATTAGGCGCCAACAGAAGGTATCCATAATCGACGGCTACCCTTCCTCCTGAGATGCAATCTCAGCCATCCAAGTTTGCCACCGAACTGATAGACTTGTGGCAACTTTTAGGCGACCGACCGCCTAAATCCAGTGGCCATGGCTACGGCAGGCGCCGCCACCGTGCCACTGGCATGCACGATACATATCGTAATGCCACCGGCGTACACCAAAACGCCACTGCGCCATTTTCAGGCGCCAACACAAGGTATCCACAATCAACGGCTACACTTATTCATAAGATGCGATCTCGGCCATCGAAGTTCGCCACCGAGCCGGCAAGCTCGTGGCAAGTTTTAGGCGACAAGCCAAGACGAGCCTAATAGCATCACATGTTATTTACCTGCGGCAAGCCTCTCAATTTTAACTTGCCACACGTAGCAAAGTGCTACATGTTTTCCACGAAAATACTCGAGACATCAAAACATGTCACAAACTGGGGGATACTCATCAGGGTATTGGTCTGGCGGTTTACAGCGTGCGGCGTGAAATACGCCCGTTACAGGAAAGTGTCATAAAGCGGGGTTGTTAGTAATGGCAAGAAGTAATGGTGTAAACGTATCCTTCATTATGGAAACATAAATTCCAGGTGTTACCCGTTACTCCATTTTTCCACTACTCAATCGTTTCCACTTCCTACGAGACCAGGGTACATTTTGTTGCGACTTATATAAATAGGTCTCACCTATTTCCATCAAACAAAAAGTTTTGGTCAGAGGAACAATACAACATCCAGAAATCATCTGATAGCTTTTCATTCAGCTAGACAGTTCAACTTTCTGATACAAGTCCCGAAACACCCACACTTACGGAATCAACTATTCTGGTCTCAACACTTTCTTCGCTTCCCCCCCTAAGACCAACCCTTCTCTTTCACTTTGTGACTGAAGCAAGCCTGGAACGGCCATTTCTTGGTTTAGTCCAGGATTTTACAGATTGATCTCTCGAATCAAAAGTACTCCCGTGCAGTATATTGTTTAGGGTTTAGACTAGTTTCTCTTCCACACACACGAAATTACCAAAATCAGCAGAATCGATTTTCATCCATAAACAACTATATAGAATTTGATTACAAATTTGCTATTTCGAGCGAGTTTATCTCGTTTATCTTTTTCTCGAAATATGTGTTGACAAGCTTTTGCTTTGGCCAAGTTCATCTTTACTAGTGACGAAAGTCATATTAAGTTTCAATTACTTGAAAATTGCTTTGACGAAAAATAGTGTGTGAACAACAACTATATAACGTCCTCTAAGAATGTTTCAATGATTGAAATGATAGTTTAGATTATATAACCATGGTTGGATATAAAAACTGTGTGGTAACTCATACGTATATAAGTCCTTATTCCTTGAACCAAAGTATGCGTATTTTGCTGCTCAGGAAAACCGGAAGCAAAGTTCGCATAATGTCAGAGGTTCTCATCCCGAGAATTTTTGTTGGAGTTTGTGAACTGAAAACAAACTTATTCCGGGTACTTAAGTCCGCGTACTTAAGTTGGTTATTTTCAAAGAACGATTATTCGTGAATTTAAACTTATATAAACTAAGGAATGCAAGTTTGCAAACCGTGGCTATAAAGTTCATGAACCGATTCGAGTGAATCAAATCGTTTTTGCTTCGATTGTGTCTTATATACTTTTATAAGATCTAAGAAATTGAACAACTCTCTAACTAGTTCATTTGAGTCATTTGAACTAGTTATGATAAAAAAGAATATGGTTGGTATGAAAGTGCTCATATGGCTAACCATTTGGTTAACTACCATTGAACCAACTAGATGTACATGTTTGGGTACGGTTACACAAAAATAAATAAACGTGCATTTCATTTGTGTGTAACAAGCTAAGTTTCGATCTAACGGTTGAACGATAATATCTTGAATATAATCAAGTTTTCATCTAAAGGTGAATATTGAATGCTTTGTTACTAAGCTAACATTGATTGCAAACCCTGATTTGAAAGACTATATAAGGGAGAACTCTAGCAACTGGGAAACCTAATGCTCACACCTCATGTGTGATACTAGTTGTATTATCTAAAATCGATTATCCTTTAACATTAGGTTTCTACTGAGACCCTGTTGGTTAACGACTTGAAGACTTCATTGGGATTGTGAAGCCAGACCGATACTACTTTCTTGTAGTTGTGTGATCTGATCTTGTTGTTTCCATCGTACTAAGTACAATCGTAAGATTGGCTTGAGATTGATTTCTCCGATAGGCAAGATATAAAAGAAGTCACAAACATCTTCGCCTCATTGTTTGTGATTCCGCAATATCTTCTTTCACTAGTCGACTAAGATTATTGTGAGGTGATTGATAATACTGAGTTGTTCTTTGGGAATATAAGTCTGGTTTATCAATTAGTTCTTGTTCATCTTGATTTATCAAAAGACGGAACAAAAACTCGTAGGTATTTATGTGGGAGACGGATTTATCTATTATCGTAGACTTTTCTGTGTGATATAATTTTTTTTATTAAAGTCTTCGACTTTGGGTCGTAGCAACTCTTAGTTGTGGGTGAGATCAGCTAAGGGAATCAAGTGCGTAGTATCCTGCTGGGATCAGAGACGTAAGGAGCGCAACTGTACCTTGGATCAGTGTGAGATTGATTGGGGGTTCAACTACAGTCCAGACCGAAGTTAGTTTGTAGTAGGCTAGTGTCTTTTGCAGCTTAATATAGTGTGTGTTCAATATGGACTAGGTCCCGGGGTTTTTCTGCATTTGCGGTTTCCTCGTTAAAAAAATTTCTGGTGTCAGTTTTATTTCTTTTCCGTATTATACTTGTTTATATAATTGAAATATCACAGGTTGTGTGTTGAATCCATCAATTGGACAATCCAACCTTTGGTTGTTGATTGAAATTGATTGATCCTTGAACATTGGTCTTTGGTACCGTTCAAATGATTTCTCTTGTATTCAATTAGACTCGCAAATTTCTATTTGCTTCAAATGATTTCTTTGGTACCGTTCAAATGATTTCTCTTTTATTAAGATTGAGTCTGACTGTCTAGTTGATTCTCTTAAAAGTATATTGGAGTTATTCCATACATATTGCTAATCGAATTATTGGGTGTGGTTGTTAGACCCCCGCTTTTTCAGAGTGAATCTTATATCAGAAGAGAAGATTCCCAAGCATAAACAGACTAGGTGCAATCAAAGTTCAACAACCGCTAGTCAATCAAATCAATCGAAAACTAATAATAAACCGCAATTATCTAGCTTCCCACCAACGGTACTAATAGAGCTTCTCAATCCCAAAGAAGTCTTTAAACCAAGCGACCATAAGAGATTTCGCCTAATTAGGTTACTTTCCTCTCCGAATAGGCAGCTCCACCAGTAACAACACAACTAGTTAGTTTTGCTGGCTCGAAGGATTAGTTTGCTCGAAATGCAAACTTTGATATTTATAGACCAAGGAAGTTTGGACACCAAGGAATTTCCAAAACCGAAAATATTCTCAAGATATGCAATATAATGCTTTGTCCAAACATTGACCGAAAATATCTTAGAAACTCACCAACTAAAAATGCACATTACTAATTTTCTTTTTCCAAAAATAAAGTTAAAAACCTTAATTAAAAGATTCTCAATTTATTTTTTTGATCCGAGATTTTCCTTTAGCTATTAAGGAATATCTTTGACCAATAAAAGATAAGCGTTATTGCACGTGTTCAAAGTATGTCGACATCTTAACTTAGTAAATCATCTTTCATATTTACTATCTTGGAATCGATTTGCCACACTTCCAAACAAGTTTAAAATTGGTTCATCTGGCTTCCAAGAACTATGTGATTTACTAAGAACACTCGATCACCAAACATGTGTTTCACGGTTCTTACCAAAACAAGTTTCGGTTCTACCTCCATGTGGGTACTGGAATTAGTCACACTAGCTTTCCAAAATTCGATTGACTAGGTACTAGGATCGGTTCCCACATTTATATAGTATCTAACTTGTATTTGTTGCACATGTCCATAGGATCGGTTCTCAATATCTAAAAACGTGTTGGACATGTTCATATGATCGGTTCCCAATATCTAGAAACTTGTTGCACCTCATACAAGGATCGATTCCCCTTTGTGTTCAGTTGCACCTATTACTAGGATTGGTTCCCCTTTGCCTAGATTTGTTCATACCAATTACAACAAATCGATCATGCCATCTCAGATGATTACTTAAGATCGATTTCACTAAAAAAAGTCATACCAATACAAAAGTCAGGCCTCGTGAATAATTTTACCAAGAACATAAACAAGTCATGAGCGGTTATACTAATCACACATATTGGTAGTTCAAAAGTTATGCAATGAATAAAAATACCAATAAGCCTAACGATTTCCCTTTCGATTTATAAAACAAGTTCATGAATTTACTTCCTTTAAACGAATGTAAAACATTGTTGTCTAAAATGAAATCTTCACGAAACAGTTCAAGTCAAATATCACTAACCTCAAGTGGAAGGATGATGTTGTCGTTGTAGCTCCTTACTTCTTCGCTTCTTCAAGTCTTCACGTAATACTTGTAATGTCTCATATCCTAATACTTTCAAGCTAACATTTACGAAGTTGACTCTAGTACATGATCAAGCGACTCTTTAAATGAGTTTTGGTTCACTAAGATATGACAACCAAACTTGACGTACCAACGCTTGGTTGGTTCAACCGAGCTATGCTCTAACAGGCTGTAAACCATGATATCATCAAAAAAGGCGAGCACAAATTTCCTCATATATAGCTTGAGCACCTCATTCATGAGTGCCTGGAAGGTGGATGGGGCATTGGTTAACCCAAATGGCATTACTCTGAACTCATAATGACCCTCCTGAGTCCTGAAGGTTGTCTTGTGAACATCAGGACCAAACATCCTTATTTGATAATACCCAGATCTGAAAACTAGCATAGTGAACACCATATAACCATGTAGCTCATCTAATAGTTCATCAATTACTGGAATTGGAAATTTATCTGAAAACTATCATTTAATTTCCTATAATCCACATAAGACCTCCAGGAGTTGTCTTTCTTCTTATCTAGGAGGATTGGTGATGCAAAAGAGTTATGGCTTGTTTGAATGATACCACCTTGTAACATCTCCTTCACCAATTATTCCACCACAGACTTTTGTATGTAAGGACATTGATTTTGGGTTATTGAATTTGGTTTGATAGGAATGGTGTGATCAAGATTTATTTAGGGTGGAAGGGTCTTGGGTTCAATGAAAACATCAGAATATTCTTGAATCAATTCCTGGATGGGGGAAGGAATTGGGTGTTTAGCTGAAGTAGTAGAGATAGAAAATAGTTGTCCTACTATGCCATGGGTTCTCTTCTTAATGAATCTCTTGATGGACCAAGCACTCATCATCTTCAAAGTAGGTTTTTTTCTTGCACCTGTTAAGGTAATCTTCTTCCCATGATGCAAAAAATTGACGCAAAGCTTCTCAAAGTTAAATATCACATCCTCTAAGGTTCTCAACCAATCAGCCTCAAGTACCATGTCACAACCACCCAATGGTAAAAGCCTCAGATCTCCACTGAATTTGCTCCCTTGCATAGACCATGGTAATTGTTTACATACTCCAGAGCTAACAGTCTTATCACCATTGGCTACTGTGACTTACAGTTGAGTTGTTGGCTCAACTTCACATTGTATTTGCTGAGACAATTTTGTATCAATAAAACTGTGTGTACTCCCAGTGTCAATTAGTACATAAATAAATTTCTTTTTTATGAAGCTTGGAATTCTAATAGTCTCACTGCTTGATCTACCAGTGAGGGCATGGAGAGAAATCTCCATGTCTGACTCAATAAGAATATTACCATCTTCTTCAATAATGTCAACAATGCATTCTTGCTATTCTTCTTCTCTACCCTCTTCTAAAGCCAGCATATAAGTTTGTTGTTGTTTACATTTATAACCAAACTTGAATGGAGAATGACAGTTGAAACAAAGCCCTTTAGCCCTTCTCTCATTCATCTCTTCATAAGAAAGCCTCTTGATAGGTGGGTATCTGAATTGGGGTTTATTGTTAAAATGTTTATTAGGTACTGGATTGGTGGGGTTTTTGAAGGAAGTAGGGGTTGGTACGGGTTTAGAAGAAGAGTCGGGAAAGTGTGTGGTGGTGGGTTGGGGTTTAAAAGAGGATTTGAACAGAGAGCTTCTGTAATTTATCTAGTCGGAATGCCTCAGATAGGGTGGAAGGTTTGAACATTTGGATGGTGTTTTTTATCTCTTCTTTTAACCCACTCATGAAACTCAACACAAAATAAGCTTCAGTCATCTAAGGGTTTTTACTAAGCATGATAGCCTTGAGAGTTTCAAACCTCTCAAAGTATTCTTCCTCAGTGGAAATTTGTATAAGTTTATTAAACATTCCAACATAATTGTCATTGGCTATGTCTTCAAAACGAGTACATACAACAAGAGAAAAGTGATTCCAAGAGATAAAACCCTTACGTATCTGGTAGTCAAAGAACCAAACATCTGCTTTACCCTCCATGTATAAAGAAGCAGTACCCACATAATCTTTTTCATCTATATTATTGTTGATAGGAAAAAAACTTTCACATTTCGAATCCACCCCCTTGGGTTGTCTCCATCGAACCTTGGGAAATCCAGTTTTGGAGGTCTGTGAGAGAGATAATTAGATTTATTAAAGTTATTCGTACCTCCTTCTCGTGGTGACTCATTGTACCCGAAATCCCCTGATTGGTGATCCATCTCTTTAGTTTTTAACTTTGATGTGAGCTCATTTATGACATCTTCAGTACTCTTCTGCGAATCATGTGATTGAACAAGCAACCTCTCGATTGATGACAATAATTTGTCATTCTTATCAAAAGCCTCTTTCCTTTGAGCACATTCACGTTCTGCAATCAATGTTAAATCTTCTGATAGTTTTGAAAACAGATATTTCATCTCTTTATTGTGATTCTCAAAATTTCTATCTAATTCTTTGATAGATGGGCCAGTCATGATGGATCCAACGTGCTCTTGATACCAATTGTCGTGTTAAGACAAGTGATAATAAGAACCCTTATCTGAAAGTAACAATTATTTTCCTCTGAAATACAAAGAGAAGCCTTCTTCTCTATTTTCTCATTAACTGTGCACAAAATCCTTACAACCATCACTTGTAATGAAATAAACAAAACCCTAATGCAAATGGGCCGTCAGATGACGATAACCCTTACAACTGACCGTTAGATAAAAGCAACCCTAATACTTACTTAACGGCTAATCCACCTACTAATTAATACGGATAATTATTAATAATAACTGACTAATCGTAACTTGATAAATACACCCGCAACATTACTACTGGCAGCCCAGTGATATGACAATACCCTCTCATGGTAATATCCTTGTCCTCAAGGATTGAATCTAGGAAAATGAATACGGATATTAGTTGCATCTTCCCATGTAGCGTATTCAGGTGTCGAGTTAGTCTAGTGGATGAGCAATTGATGAACCATATGAAAAAATTGTTGCGGAATACATTGAAAACCGAAATATTTATTTCAAATTTGACGCATTAATGATAGTTTTCCACAATTTCATAAGGGTGGGGTTGGGAGAACCCGACGACCCGAAGTGTTGGATGTTTGAGTTATTATAGAGGATGAAAAATACTCAGAGAAAATGGTGATACCTTTGACTTACGGGATCTTTCGATTCATTTAGATAATAATTCTATTTTTCCTAAATAATTGACGTGAACAACAAGTCGACGAATTATTCTTTTAGAATTTAATGAAGCCCTAACAATGTGATCGAATTTAAGGATCGTACTTCTTTGACCCGGCCAAAAACATATTATATAGAAGTTTTTGATGATATCTTTTAAAAGAGAAAGAAACTATAAGTTTTTTATGTGTTTTTATCGTAAACAATCACCACTATAAATTTACAGGGAGAATCAAGTTAAGTAGAGATGCTTCTTTATCCCCAACAGACACATTCAAGAGGCATCAATTGTGACTATAGGAAAGTTACGTGTCAATATTTAAACTAAATTTGAATTAGGTTTTCAAATTAAAACTTAATATTTTTTTTATGAAACATTATCTCGCACTCTGTTAAAGGAGATGTCACAAAGACCCGTTGTAGCAGCAAACCAAAATGCATGTGTTCTGTATATATCCATACAAAGCGTACACTTTAAGCACATGTTGGCTCACAATTATTAGAGACAACATTCTTATATCAATTTTAGTCTCCAACTACTATAATTTATAAGTACATAAATATACCTTATATGTATACTATTTCTGTTTCCAAAAAAAAAATATAATGTCATTTTTTCATTTTAAGTAATAGTACCTCCGTTGCAGAAACAAAAGAGACATAATTTACAATAACATTTAAGAATTTATTTTATATTAAGAATAACCATGTGCATATATATATAATATATTAATATATATATATATATATCCATGTTAAGTCGTTCTATGATGCACGGTCCATTTCATGTTTCACGAGATATTAGAGCTTTCCTATTGCAACAAATTTGTTTGGTATAAACCTGTGTTGTGAATCCATAAAGTCATCAATTATGTGAACATTTGATGCAAAAGAGCACGCCATAGCCTATTTGAAGGCAAAAGATTTGGATGTTGTGAAACAACCAATTGGTGTCTATTTTGATGGAAACTGCACAATAATTATGACAAGGGTCTATAAATGCCTCTAAATTTAGCCATATTTCATTGCTAGGGTTTCTAAGACCCAATTTTTGTCGTTTCAGAAAAGTTTTATTTTGTTAATAACACCTTTATTAGGAGTCCGTTTGCGTTGCCATTTGTGGCCCGTAATTTCTTTTCATTAGCACTTTCATTATTTAGGAAAATCTCAAATTTGCCAAAAAATTTTTGGCAAATTTCGGGTTCATATCGGTTTCAGGTTGTTCTCATCCTCTGTTGTCACACAAGTCAAGTTTTTTTCCAAAGTCAATTTAAGAGTCTTCTAGTTATTATTTTAGACAGTTGATTGATTAATAAATTTTATTTTTATTGAGCTTGTTCAAGTTTTCTGATTTTTATTTATAATCGGTAAATCGAGATCTGAATAATTATCTCTGTTCATAGTCGTTATTCCTAAGAATAATTCAAGGTCTGAACAAACTATATGTTATCTTTGTTTTCAATATCCGTTGCAATAAAATCATAAACAAAATAAGTAACGTAATGTAAATTAGGACTTTGATCTTGTTGTTAGGATAAACTTGGGTATGAGAAGATAGTCCAAGTCACATCAGGTCTCATCCCCCTTAAAGGTAAGAGAGATAAAAGAAGGAGAATGGATAAAGGAGAGAGAAAAAGGGATCTCTCCAAAATGCAATGGGATCATTTATTTATACAGTTCTCTCTCTTACCTCATGGAGACACATGTCCTCTAATTCCTTTGATTACCAAATAATAAATTCCTTATCCTCGACTCCTTGTTCAATAGCTTTTTATTCTCTTTTAACTACCTAATTCTCCCTTCTATCCTCGGATATTATACTTAGGGTTGGGCCAAGGTCCTTTTTGGACAGGGTCAAGTCCCCAGTCCCTTTATGGACTCGGGCTTACAGACCACATAAGGACCTTCTGGCCCAAGTAGTGTATTTTCATGTACCAACATTAATCCCCTGACTGTTGGAGTGGCATAGTCTTATCAACTGTTATATCAATTGGTGAAGTATCACTTGAGGCATGTAAACCGCTTAGGTATGAACTGGAAAGATTTACGCAAGTTGGTAAAACATGATGAATGATTTAAATCCATGATACCGGGTCCCCTGCACTAGCATCTGAATCAATGTTGATATTGTTTCAATCACGATAAGCTTATCATATGTCACTTGTGGGTTTCTTGTTTTCATCCTAGTATACGCCGGGTATCCTTAGCATAATATATGAAAAATGCGGGAAATCATGGTATTGTTGACATTTCCATAGCAGTGTCCCCATGTGTCAAAGTGAACAAGTTCTAAATCATGACGAGTAAATTATGTTTAATGTACTCGCATATGCCGCTATGCCACGTAAGGAGCAAGTATGTGAAAGTTACGATGTATGGTGAGGCGGCTTACAGAGAGTGGTATTAGTTACAACGTCCAAATGGTTACATATCGATCGGTTGGCTCAAGAGGATATGTAATCTTACATAGAATAGGTGTGTATATTTAACGGTCTTAAGAAATGGTAAGGTTGATCGCGCAATAGACCTTTTTTTATCATTAGTTTCACTCGCATGGGCGACAAACTTTAAGATCGACTTAGAGATCAACTCCCACTCTTTAGGATATGTTAAGGTGCTTCCCTAGCGCATGCGCTTCAAGTTGATACACTGGATATTGTGTCAATTACATATTTTCTTTAGAACTACCTTAGATTTTTCGTTCGACTTTGTAATGATAGAGGAATTTTGTGTTTGTCGTGTGTTATGAGAACTGGGTGAATGATCGATACGCGTAGCGCAGAGTTTTATTTTATCATACGGTCTCTGGATCTTGATGAGGACGTTCTAAATCGATCAAACATAATCATGATCCTCGTTTGTTCTGGACTCGTGGAAACTAAGCTAATACATAGTTGTGTTCTGTCAACATAGTGACTAATCTTTCAGTAGAGATCCAGAAATAAGGGATGGTGGTGGTAGGGAAATTAGTCAAGAAATTTTGTGCAAGGGTTTGAGAAGTGATGATACATTTCTAGGGGTAAATCCCCTTACCATATATATATTTTTTTTTGAATTTGAATAAGATGTTAGAGAATGAGCTGCGCCTATAATGTGAGACATGCCTTGTTTTCCCTTGATTATTTTTTTAAGTTGTATGATGCGAATATTATTCCTTAAATCTCATTCTTATGTTGATGATATTATTCCTTATTTTTTTCTCATCTCCTCCTCTTTTATATTCTTTTTGAAGCCCGC
Organism: Papaver somniferum; assembly: GCF_003573695.1. Lineage (NCBI taxonomy): Eukaryota > Viridiplantae > Streptophyta > Magnoliopsida > Ranunculales > Papaveraceae > Papaver > Papaver somniferum. Next base: position 186,602,892 of record NC_039359.1, on the reverse strand, counting down.
AAAATAGCCAAAAGGTCGGCTCAATAAGGTTTACTTTATGTAGGATGTTTATCATGCGTGCCTGTATAGTAAACGCTTAGTTTATCAAGGAGGAAATGTACATCATACATGCCGATACGAGTGCTTAGTTGGTTGGTTGTGCATATTAGGTGAGATGTTTATCATTTACTCAATCAAGCTCATGGCAGACGCTATGCGGGCTAATAAGCATGATGAAGTGGCTGTCCTTGATCACTCATTATCTAATTATCTAATTTCTTTAAACAAAACTAGTCATAAAAACCCAAGGTGACCAAACTTGTGGTACGAAAACCCCACTCAAATGTTGGGATCCATTAAAACTCCATCGTAAACAAAATTGATACAAAAACCCTAAATTTTTAAAAATTAATACAAATACCCCAAATTTAAATGTTGGTTTAATCATAAAATTTGTTGAAACCAAAATAAAATTTGGACTTTTTGTGTTAATTTTGTTTTGATGGGGTTTTTGTGTTACTTTTATTTTAATGGATTTTTTGTGGAACGATGGTGACACCTCTGGGTTATAACTCGCGGACCGTTCTTTAAAATCCTAAATCATATGAGACCTCACGTCGCGCGGTAACGGAGACTTTCCTCAGCATTAAAAGTAAACACCACCCACCTCACCTCCAAAACTCTCTCTCCTCACCAAATTGTAGAGAAATTTTCTCTTTTCGCTTCGAATTTTTTCTCTCACAAAACCAAAAACCCGGCTTAACTATGTGTTGTGCCGTAAAAAGAAGAAAAGAAAAACCTAAAACCCTAGAACCAAACCACCCCTCTTATATTATTCGATCTAGCTACGCCTCCACCTTCTTCCTAATCTGCGTAGCCCTGTTTACCTCTCTTCTTTTGTTCGTTGATTTACCTTCGGGTATCATATCTATCTTTGTTAGCATCTGTAATTTATTCGATTATGATTAAGAACCCTAGCCGTAATACTTTCTGAAACACTGTGTTGTACTCGGTTTATATTGTAATCCGTAGGTTAATTATTAATGGGTTCGTTTTGATTTGTTTGATTTTGTAGAGGTGATTTCTGCAACCCTAATAATTGAGGGATAGAGCATCATCTACAGTCATGTATGGTTGCTGCTCATCTGAGGTAAGTCTTTGTTCTGATTGCAATTTGTGTTTGTCCGTCTTTGTTCTGCTCATATACGTAGTTGTCTATTTTTTGTCACAATCGTGACATAGTCTTTGTTCTGATATTTACAGATATATCTGTTCCTCCAAGCTAAATTATGGATAAACCCTAATACCCACTCAAGATATGATCTCTCAATTCAAGGGTATATGTTGCTTATGCTTTTGGTGATGTACAAATTAAATAGACAAAATTCTTGCAGTAGGGGCTAATATGAAGACAATCATTAAATATATTATGATTTTTCAAGGGGCCAATATAATGCTAAAGTTATCTGCGATGCATACTGATTTGCTTTATTTTTGACTTTGGTACTCTTTGAAGGAAATTTTATGTGGATGCAGTGAGTAAGTACCGGAAGTAAGCACATCTTGAGAATCATTCGAACTGATTGATTATTTTTTGCTTGCAGGTTGCAGAACTAATGGCATTGAAACATAAGCTTTTCACAGTCTAAAGTGGAGGGGTTGGTTTGCAGTACAACTACCCTGGATGCAGCCTATGGTGCACGACAGGTACGGCTTTCATTATGGTTTACATTATTTTCAAAACATCCATAACTTAGTCCACCCAAATTTATAAAATTAATTTTCTATCCCCCTCAATGTTAAAACTTGAATCCGCCACTGGCACCGAATTTTCATTTCTCCAGGCGAAGGAGGAATATTGTTTCTCAGTGAGTCAGTGGTATTCTTATCTCTGTTCTTCATGTCCATTATTACGTCTCTCTGTAGGGTTTTCTTTTTATGCTTATTTTTCTAGATTCAATTAATCTTCCATTATGGGTTTTTAAGATTGTAAACCCTAATAACTCTTTTGTTCTACTTTTATAACTCTTTTGTAGTTTTGTAGCTAATATACCTTTTTGTGTTTTCGGTGTTTTTTTTCAGGGTTTTCGGAAGAAAAGCATAATCAGAAAGATGATGACGAGGAATAGAAGAAAAAGGTATATAAAGAGAAACCTTAGAACTATATTCTTCGATTTGTTTTGCTTCTTTTTTTGAAGCACTCTCTTGCTGCATAACAAGATGAAGTCATATCAAGAATCGCACAATTTAAAAAGGAGTAGTCTAAGATAGACTGTCTATGAAACTAAATTTTAAGTTTTATTTGTAGTTGTTGTAACTTAAGTTGGTGCTGCAACTCAAGTAAGATCGAGGACTAATTAAGAGCTTTATATTGAGGATGTCAAGAATGCCATTTTTCCATTTTTTTCTGCCTTTTCTGCAAGTGAATCTATGGTAACCTAAATGGCTAAACCTATTCTCTTCTGCGTGAAACAAAATTGGGTTTGCTTTTCTTTCGTTTTTTTATTTAATTTTAATTTTTCCGTGTTTGATTTTTTGTGTTTTGTATTGCAGGTGCGAGTTTTTGTGTTTTAAAGAATATCTTTTTTCTTTTACTGTAGCTGATATTCAAACGACACTGCTTGAGGCATGGCTGCTTTCAGTGTCAAGGGAAATCTTGGATCAATCTTTGGATTATTAGTCATTGGTTGCTGGCTATTTTACTCCATCTTCTCTAAGATACATACTTTGCTAGAGCGTAATTAGCCTTCCTATGATGATCATAGGCTGTTTTACTATACATGTTTTAAAGATGTAGTTAATTTTTGGTTTTTGCAGAAGTTGAATAACTTTTGGGACCAGAAGAAAGGGCAATCTTGGAGCAAAATGAAGCTTCTGATCTTACTAAAATATCAATTATTAGTTACCTAAACCTTTGGCGGACGATAAACCGATTCTGAAAAATATCAATTGTAAGTTGGTTGCTTTCTTTTCTAAGTTAGATCACCATTTGTTGTTCTCAAAAGTGTAAGTTTGTTGTGTTTCTTTGTGATGTTAGATTGCCAAGTCTTTTGTAGATTGATTTGTAAGGAAATCGTGTTGTTTGAGCATAGATGCATTGTTTTGGTGGTACTCTGCTTTATGGCAATTATCTATATCATAAGATAGAGTTATTTCTCCATAATGTTTCAGTTTAAATCACACAATATTAGTTCTCTGTTTTTTGGGTGGTGCACAATTCCTATAGGATTTAAGAGATGAGATAGCTTATTCAACCCTTTATCGTAGTTAGTTGAATTGACTGTCAGAAAATAGATATTATTAAGATGGCCAACATCTTCGTACCCATGCAACTCATGTAAAAGTAAAAGGCTTTGGTAAAGTAAAAGTTTTGCATCTGTTCTAATAATTTGTGGTTTTTCTGTTTTGTAGTCAGTATTTCAGTTTACTTGGGTCATCATGGAAAAGTCTTTAATCATCTTTCTCGAGTTTGTGTCGTATTGCTTAGATTGATGTCATTGTATTTTATTCATTTATGTTGCTCGAAAAATTATATTTTCTTAGCATAGTCAGTTTTATGGTTTCACTACAGGAGCAGGTTTAGGCCTTTCAGTTTTGATTTCCAGCCTTAATGAAGAGGGGTGAGTTGAGTTGACAGTGCGGAACTTGAATTTCGTGACTATTCCAGAATTAGATAATTATTCATTTTAAATCCTAACACTCTTTTCTGAAGTAAATTATAGAGTTATATAGCATTTGTTCGTCGCAAATATGTCTATTAGGAGATGTAAACCATGTATTCATATAATAATAATTGGTGACATTATGTTTGGTACTTAGCGATTTACAGACATATTCTGTTTTCATGTTGTTACATTTAACTCTTACTTCTTACCAAGCTTCTTCTTTCATGGTTTTTGCAGGCAGTATCGAGACACTTGCACACAATATCACGGAAAGTGAACAAGAGTGTTGCTCTCATCTCAAATATGACAAGGTGCAAAAACCTAAAAGGTTGGTGAATGATGATGGTTAATATCGTGATTACCGCTATATCGCTATAAATTGCAAACAATCTACAATATTTATTTTTCTTTAAGATACTAATAAATTTTTGTTTGTTTGCTCTGCTATTCAGGAGATTGCTTCAAATTTTGAAGGTGGAAAATGGAGAACCAAAGGTTGATCCCTCTATTCTCTTATTTGAATTTTCATTCCCTGTTTGTGTTGTCAAATGAGATTAATAAATGACAAACAAGTGCCTATATCATGCATTATCGATCTAAGTCCCTCTATTGACAATAGCCTACCTCATCATTAATTGTTTTGCACTATATATATAGGTTATTATTAAGTACACTCATTGACCGCTATCTGTGGCTTTTTTGTTCACAGGGAGGTAACAGAGGTACTTTTTTTGTCCCAAGTAGGCTTCGAGATTACAGTACGATTCTATTATGCCAATAATATCGTTGATTAATGATTCAATAATCAAGGGACTATTTTCTCGAACTTGGTTGATTGTTTTCTATAAGATGTTGTGTTTGCAACTGTAAAGATATATTGGTTCATGCTCTTATCTCCTCTAACCGCAACATGTACTATGGTGCCCCAGCTGCATCTACTGGACTTCAGCCATAGACAACCAGATGTCGCACTCCACAACAGCCAGATGGATCAAGCTACTAATGCTGGAGAACAACGAAGGCAACAAGACGGATAACATGGTTCATTTTCAGAAATACTTTTGTAGTATACTTATACACTGTTGGCTGTAGATGTCTATGATCAACTTTGTTCAGAACCTTTAGAAGTTTAAGTGATTTTATATCTGCATTTCGTGGTAATTTGAATAATAAAAAGACACAAAGTGAGATCGAATATTGTTCGTAACAATTTTTTGGGTAACAAATATATGGGAAACTTGGAAAAATGCCCCACACTTCGGTGCCCATAGGGAAAATGCCCCATGAAAATAAAGTTATGGGAAAGTGCCCCACCATCCATTTTCCCATCCAAAAAGCGTTAAGCGGTCAAACCACGCACACGAGTGTGTTTGCACGTGCAAAAAATAGACAAAAAAACCCCTCATTCAGGATGTTAAGGCAGATGAGTCCTGATGAGTCCTTCATGTGATACTTGACGGGAAAATAGGATTCAAGCAAATTCAATACCGAATCTGAATTTAAGATTGATACCATTGATATGATATAAACATGAAAACCCTCTACAAAAAGAGATCACAAATCTAAAGTCTGATCCAAAAGATATGATTAAGATGAATAAAAGTGATTTCATTACCCCAAATATGAAACCCTATATTTTAGCAGCGGTAGATTTCGTTGAAGAATACGGAGTACCGGCAGTCTCTGTTCTTCTTTGGTAACAAAATAACGTTAATGTTTGGAAGAACACCACCACTAACAATAGTAACACCATCAAGTAATTTCCCTAATGGTTAGATTAATTTCATCATTCAAAATAGAAAAATCCCTAATTTATATTCACACGAAGCTTTCAGTAAAAATAAAGCAAACTAAATCTGTCAATTTTCCCTAATCGTGATTCTTCTTCGTGACTTTGTCTTCAATTTTCTTCTTTTACTTACTTGGTGTTGTCTTCTTTGTCTTTACTAAATCTCCATCTTCAAATACACATAAGACTCCGGATTGACTCATCACCATGTCTCCTCCGATTGTGTAGATGCTTCAGATTCTATTTCTGTTAACGGAGAAACGTAGAAAATGGAGACAACAGTGATATGCGCGTGACAAATATTCCGTGAAACCCGAACAAGATCAAGGCGTCCAAAATCCACGTATCACATCAGGAACAACAGATGAGGTGTAGGTGAAAAAGATCACGTGTTGTCATTTCCCTACAAACACATAAGGCTAATACGGTAATTATATCCCTAAATGATATATCCTCAAAAGAGATGTTGACCAGTCAATATCGGCATATTGACCATTTGGATCGAAAAGGTGACGGTTGGGCATTTTCCCATAACTTTGTTTTCGTGGGGCATTTTTCCTATGGGGCATCGAAGTATGGGGCATTTTTTCAACTTTCCCCAAATATATTCTTTTCGTTTGTAATTCTATTACATTTAAAGGAATACACATTTGTATCTAGCTATCGATTCTCACTGTAATTTACAAATCGTTGTGAATGAAACTAAAGGTTTCATGTGTCATTGAAGTTTTACCAGCCAATGTACACAAATGGATTCATGGGGCGGCTGTTTTGTGGACTTTTGTCCTTGCTGCTAATACCTCATCAAATACATACATGCGTATTGAACTCGACATAAGCAGAGGTGCCATGAGCTCGATTCAACGATTCATGCCTATACCCTGAATTTTCTTATGACTTAGGAATCAGAGGTGTTTTTGGGCTGTTCTGCCTATTGCAATGGGTAACTTATTTTTTTAACCAACGCCAGGGTTTAGTTCATATTTACCTTCACAAGTCATTTGTTGTATGTATTACAAACTTCCCCTCGATCAGCTGACACTAATATAGATCCTACCAACTGAATCTATAAAGGGGATATGGTCAGAGATAGTAATCACCATAGGATTAAAGGGGATATCGACGGATGTTTTACTGAGATACTGTTTTTGATTTCTTCAGTTCTTGGTTTGGAACTTAGATAACGGTGTAATTTCATAATTTAAATTTGCAATAAAACAGAAACCAGCGTCACTTTGGTTCTGAAACATCAAATAAAAAATGCATCGCAATGGAGGCGAAGCCGAGCCACAACAAATAGAAAATGCATCAGGATCAAATTAGGACGGGTCGCGGTAAGGCGAAGCTGAGCTTTACCAAATTAAATCGGGACGGAACGGGACGAGGCGAAGCCGAGCTTTACCAAATCAAAAAATGGTTCAAAGAAAAAGATGCCCGATGGATAGCACGGACATACAATATTTTTTAATATGGTTCGAATTCAGATGTTCATGCATAATACCGAAGCTTTTGGACTATTACTCTTATGGTTGGTTAATGTTGTAGTTATAGATAAAATTGGTGAACCAAGTTTGCGATGCCGCCCGGGCGTAGCACGGACACAAAATCTAGTTATTTATTTATCGGAAAATGGGTAATTTGTCCAAATATTTTTAAAACATGGTTCAAATGGACGAGTAAAAATTAGTAAGGATGAAATGGACAAATTTTTTTTAGCAAGGATGAAACTTGATTCATCATGGCTTAAACTTAAAAAATAGTGAGGATGAAACTGGATGCATCATGTGTAATTAAAAAGTATTTGAAAATTGGCAGGATGAAACTGTTTACATCCTGGCTATTTTTACATTTTTGTCCATTTAAAAGTATCAAAATCTAAGTGTCATTTTCACCCAGGAATCATTGATTTTGGTCTTTTTTACCAATTTTGTATTTATTTATAGCTTTAAAATTTTTGTGTTAATATCATTATGACTCGTGTTCGTTTGGTGTTGGAGATCAAGCATCTAAATTTTCCGGTAGACGTGTTGCGCGTGGCCTATGATAACTTTGATAGCAAGAATACACTTTAGCATTCCCGCTTGATGGAAGTCGATCCGCTTGTTATGGAATCCAGTGGTAGGGGTTTGTTTCCCTGTTTTTTGCTCCTCGAGTTGCATGGGTATTATCGTTAGCAGCATATGATTACATATCTCCATCGTTTAAGTGTACACAACTCGAAACAACTCGAAACAAACGGTAAGCACGGCGTTTAATGAGGTGCGTGCAGCTTTTGCTGCATTTGCCGTAGAAAGTTTCCTCCCCCCTTTTTGTTTTTGGTTCTTGTTTATATTTATAGTCAGCGCCCAAACTCGAGTGTTTTCAGGTTTGTTATTATCACCGCATTTTTCTTTGTTGTTTATTAGCATGCATCATTTAGTTTTTATAGTTAGCTCCGCTCATGGTCAGTGGCGGAGATAAAAAATAAAAGTGGGGTGGTTTGAAAATTAATTGGATTGGTGAGGTGGCTTAAACTGATGTTTTAGGCATGAATTCTTTTTGCCAAACTTAAAAATCACGGTAAAACTTTGAGTTTTCCTGTACTTCACCTCAAGTCAATATGCAGTTCCGCCCCTGGTCATGGTGTAGTCAAGCTCATTTTATTGTGTCATTCAGTCATACTCATGTGATATCATATCTCTTAGCCGCACTCCGTGCTTATAGTGCATAGATCGTGGAACTTAGGCGCTTCCAGACTGCCAGATCTCAGCGATTATGGTTGTTAGGCAATAATATGCATGATTAGAGTAATTTGCGAAAATGTTAGTAACGATGGGTTTTATGAAACCGGGCGATAACATGGTAAATTTTTTATCTTCTAATTATTCTATTATCACGACTTGGCTAACAAGGACTAGTTAATACCAAATCTCCAAGTCCGCGATTCAAGCTTATATTGGCCCAACTAGAAAGTCCATTTATTCTCCGGTACATTAAGTATATGCCTCTAATTTTCTTAACCAACAGATATACCCCTATCACATAATAAATATACCCCTCACCTTATCCATTTAAAGATAGATTACATTAATACCCTCTATATTATATAATCTTTTCTTGTTTTATGACAAGAACATGTTTCTCCATTTTTAAAAATAAAAAATTTCTCATTTCAGCACGAGCAATCCACCACCAATCGACAACCGCTGCCGCCGCCGCCACAACAACCTCCACCGCCGCCGCCACAAGTCCACCACCACCACCGCCACCACCATCGTGGGGGTGGTGTCAACAACAGAAGTTGATCGGAAAAAAAATCAGAAAATAATTAAAAAATAACATGATGTCAACAACCGAAGTTGACCCCAAGAACAAAAATCAGAAAATAATAAAAACATAAATGGTGTCAACAACCAAAGTTGATCCAAAAAAAACAGAAAACAAGGAAAAAAAATAATATGATGTCAACAATCAAAATTGACTCCCAAAAAAATCATAAAATAAAATAATATGGTATCAACAACCGAAATTGATCCAAAAAATTAAAAATTCAGAAAATGCTCAAATTATATATGGTGTCAACAACCAAAATTGATCCCAAAATCTGGTATCAACAACCAATGTTGATCCCAAATTAAAATTTCAGAAAATGTTCAGATTAGGTACGGTGTCAACAACCAAAGTTGATCCCAACATGTGTATCAAGAACCAAAGTTGATCCCAATATATGTATCACAACCAAAGTTGATCCCAAAAAACTATGTCAACAACCAAAATTGATCCCAAAAATGATTATACTAAAATTATTGGTGAACTTGGCGTGAATCGAACACGTATCTTCTGACGTAGAGTCAGGAGTGTTACCATTACACCACAAGTTCGAAAAGCTTGATATAAACAAAATAATACAAAAAAAAAAGACAAGCAAGTTAGATAAAAGATCAGTAAAAATTCACATAAAAGACAAGCACAAAATGGAAAACAACTATGAGAAACTCTAAGCTCAGTAAAGCAATCAAGTTTACGAATACCAGACCCTTAGAATACCAGACCCTTAGTTGTACTTAGACTTAAACCTAAAAACCCATTTCAGATCCATATATTCCTTAGTAATGATCAGAACAAGAAAACAACATGCAATAAGAGCTCAACCACTAACTTTTCTATATGAAGTAACAAAATTGAGCAACCAAACAAGCACATAAAGGTTAATGTCATTTAGAAAAAGCAAATATAGTATCCAGAAGCCTAAAAACAATGAATTAACTTATCAAGATAAAATAGTTCAGAAAAATCTTAATTAAATGGTAGCGACTGTTGAATTTTATTACCTATCATCTATAGAAAAAAAAACACTCTCCGAAACTTCCTTCACTAGGCAAAGAAAATAAATACAAAAATCACCACCAAATAAAAATAAAGAACTCCCGCGACCAGCAAGTGTGTCAACTATTTGACATAACCTTAATCATGTAACCATTCAAACCATTTCAACTTAGATGATGACAACCAGCTAACTACAAGTAAGAACCTACAGTCTAGTTCCCCAACAATAGCTCTATAAGTTCCAAATTAACCCCAATATGTGTCCAGATATTCACCTTCCCATTTCTCTTTCTAGTCTTCATTTTGGCACTAAACTAAAACCTCGAAAAATGATATGCATTTTCTCATACACAAGCTCTTTAGTGACAAGATAGTAAGATGAATTATGCACATTATAGACACATTAACTCGCCTTAGATAATTTGAGCTTAACACTACATTATAAGTAAAGATGGATTATGCACATTATAGCCTGATTTGCTCTCATCTTAGATAAACGGAGCTTAACACTATAGTGTGCGTAAAATGGCTTGGCATATGATCAGTTTCCTAAATAAAGCAAAGGACAATATCTCCCAGTCGTTCAGTTCATTCTAAGCTTAACAAACTAAATAAATGTGTACTTAACATCAATAAAACAAAATAAGGAAATCTATAAAGATACTTGAAGCTCAGTGGCTCACGGCAAAAACTTTTTAGGTCTTTCCCACTGCCCTATACACACTCCCGTGTGCTTCTTTGCAAGTGTCGACAGAAGAGCTTACATTACACAGCAAAACGAAAAAAAAATAGTATAAATACCCTTACGAAGAACATAAAAAGCAATAGATTCCACTAACAGAGTTTAAATACTTACGGTTTGTCCACAGCAGCTGGACAATACAGCTTTGTCATCCTTGAGATTTTCTTCCACGGCATCTTTCTTAGCTATTTTCTTGTCACTTCCCTTATTAGCAGTAGCACCTTTCTGCGCCTATATTGTATACACAGCAACCACCACCACAATATGCAACAACACCACCATCCTCACTAATACAACAAAATCCACCACCATCACCTCCAGTGCAACAAAAGTCCACCACCAAAAATAACATTCACCACAATCCCAATTTACTGCAATGAATCAAATATATACACGAAAATCAATTCAAAAACCTAAAAAAAAAGAGCAGATTATACTTATTTCAATGATGAATCAATAATCTCAAGTTGATTTTTAATACAAATATACATCAAATCATGTTAGAAAATCTCTGAATCTGAAAATTATAGTTTCTGATTGGATTTTTAGTTTCAAATCTCTAAAATCAACAACCCAAAACAAAAGATTAATTAAATTTCGGACAGTTCAAAATCACCACAAAATCGAAACCTAAAATCAAATCTCCTGAATTACTGAATGTTCAACTGACCTTGGAAATCATTGTTACGATGAGGAGTATAAGAAGAAGAAGAAGAATATAAACTGTTGATGATGATTATCAAGCTTGATTTATGAATCTGTGATTGATTCTATTTCTCTCTGTAATTTTGAATGTGGTTGATAGTGGACATGGAGATGGTTTTGGTGGTTCCGGTGGTGGGGATAGAGATGGTAGTGGTGTTAGTAGAGATTAGAATGGTGGCGGTTGCAAGGGGATGGTAACGGCAGAGGCCAGAGGGGGTGGTGGTGATGCCGAAAAAGAAACAAAAGGGGACCTCGTTTCTTTCAGATCTCAGAGATAAGTACACACATGACACTACAGTCTGAGAGGGGTATTAAAGGAATCGTAATTAATTAAATTTCCTTGATTTTAGATTAGGGGTATTCATATAGGATATTTTTTAAAGAACTCGGGTGTAACGTAGTCAATATAGGATAGTAGGGCCATTTATTCAATTCCCACGCTTTATCCTCTTTACTTCTCCAATAGTCGTTTTATTTGGCACATCAGGTGTAAGGTAGTCAACATCGGTTGTACATGCCGATATTACAGATTTTTATTGGATATCAGAAAATACCTATACGATATCAGAAATATCAGCGATACAAAGACGAAATGATATTATCGGTTGTACATGCCGGTACAGACCGATATATCGGTTTTATTTGTACACCGATAATATCGGTTTCGTGAATAAATTTTTCATCAACATGTATCTAGTCTTTAGAGACAAGTACAATGTCAATTGGAGAAGGTAAAAATCCCTAATATATTTATAATATAAAATCAATGACTATGTGGTAAGATATAAGATGGAAACCATATTTCGATTGCAAGGGTTTAGAAATATAAAAGATAAATATGAAGGATAATAAAAAAGATTTACCGGCATAATGGGACAACAATCACAACGTTGGCTAATAAGCCACCTTGTATGTTGGAAATTTGAGATATGTGTATGATTCTTATTATTTTTTACTATGGTTTTATAATTATTTGAAATTCTATATTGATGTATCTTCTGTAAAAACAGATATTGTCACTTGTATTTGTGTATAGGACCCAACTGATACGATACCGACACGCGATATTAACTACCTTGCTCGGGTGTTTAGCTAAGTTATGGGAACGTCGTCCCAATCCCTTTATTGGTGATTTCATTCAAATTTTGCTCATATCTGAGATGCTTTTCAAGCATTTTGTATGCATGTGCCCCTAATACTTTCAAGATTTACATTCATTTCGTTTTTCACATTCCCTAACGCTTATCAAAGAACTGGTGCACAACTTTTTTTTTCAATATCAGGGACCATCCCACATCTTTATTGTTAGGGGACTGCTCGATTGAACCTGCTAACCGTTGGTATGTCAAGGTTTGTTGTCTTATTTTAGTGCAAAACTCACAAGTCGCTTGATTCGATTACTAGAGTCAACTTTGTTAGATTAGACTAGGAAGTCTAGAAATGTTGAGACACAGAAGTATTACTATGATGACTTGAATAATCCGAAGACCTATCGACATCAACGAAGACATCATCCTTCCACTTGAGGTTAGTAATACATGACTTGACTCGTTTTCATTTGTCTAACGTTGCTTTCAAGTCGCTTAGATTGAAAACATAACATGCATGGTTATATACATGAAACTCTAGTATTATAGATTTAATCATCTTATTATGATCAAATTGTCAAGGAAGAACACATCAATAGTTGAATCCTTTGTATTAGTAAACTATATTACGAAGTATAATGCTTAACTTTGGAACTTTGTAATTACGACATCGACATAATCTTTGTAACTTGTTACTTGATTATGTAGTGAACTTAGATTTGATTTCATGCCTATAAAACTATGTTTAATTAGATTAGTTTAAGGAAGTAGACTTACAAACTTGTTTCGTAGATTAAAGAAATCAATAGGATTGATGGTCCGATTTTCATTGAAGATCTAAGGTTAGACCGATCGTAACCTATATAAGGAATCAAAGTAGAAACGATCCTTACTTATGTTGGGAGTCAAGGTAGAACCGGTTCCTACCTATATTGGGAGTCAAGATAGGACCGATCCCTACTGATAGACACATTTTTGTGTCTACTTTGTCCTCAATGTCTGTATTGTTGGAACTCTATTTTTGTACTAATATTGTGTTTTTATGTATTTTTAGGAAATAAACATTTTTGGAAAATTCGGCTCGAAAAGTTGATTTTGGCACCCGGAGGACAAGTGTTATTCGGACTCTCACTTTTGGATAAGGGGTAACCTAATTACTAAGGGGCAGCCCCAGGTCACCCCAAGGCATCTGCTATTCGCACCCCAGTTCAGGATAGGGGGCATATCATCTTCAACCTTTTTGAATTTCAAATTTTGGAGGGAAAAATTGTTCTTGAACTGCCGTGACTAGGGTTGAGGATTTGAAGGTGTTACAGTGAGATTCAATGGTCCAAATTAAATGGGTTTGTTCCTAGGGCCTAGATAGAGCTGGTATGTGTGTTGGATTCGGTCAAAATTGGTTAGATAACCGGTGGGAATCAAATCAAGGAAAATATTCTAAAATAGGAAAAATATTCTATTCTTGGAATTCTTGGATGGAAGAGACGTGCATGGGTTGATTCTATTGGCTGGAAACAATCCCTACAGCTCAGGGATGACGCGTGAGAAGAGATAAAACAGGGAACAATCGTAACAAATCAGAGAATTAAAGAAAAAATATTTCGGAATATTTTCTTTAATAGCCGGATATTCTTGGAATTATTACGAGGATTTGAGTGACCTGTTGTGTATAAATAGGTCCCTAATGTCGAGAAGGAGGGGCTAGCAAGTTTAGGGAGAGTTTGGGAGAAGTATAGAGCATTAACAGAGCGAGAAAATCAAGTTACAGGAAAGTGTCTGCTGTTGCTGCCATTGAAGAACACGAAGAACGGACAGACCAGGACAGTCGTTCTTCAACAGTGATAACGACTAACACGTGAGGGTCTTAGAATTACCGTCAGCAGCAGTTTATTTCTATCGTTTCTGTAACAGTGTTCTGCAACAATTATAAGTGTTGCAAACACCCGATTTACTAAATTATTTTCCTTTTCATCATTTGTAAAACACTTGTGAGCATCAATGAAATATTTTGAGAGGTTTTCCAACATGATGAGCGGCTAAAATACCTGGTGACTGAGGCGACGGAGGAGCTATTCACTCATGTTTGATTGGTAAATTCTTTTTATAATTTCTTAATTATTTATTTTATTTAATTCACTTGGATCAATAAAAAAAAGAGATAAAAATGGTTTTCTTAATTAGTTGTGAATCAGTTTGATGTTTTATGCTTAGAATTAATTCTTTGATAAATCATGCTTAAGGATTACAATTTAATATTTGGACACCTTATAGATTAATAAGTGATTTAATGGAAAAAGAGCTAGATAATAATTATGAAATATTTTTGTAACCAATCAACTTGAAGTAATGGTGAATCCGGAGCCTTAGTCCATTTTAAATCTTGACATCACTCTTTGAAAATTAATTTGCTTTATTTTTATTAAGTCTAAAATTCATTGCCTTCACAAGTCTTAAAACAACCCTTTTATCACCATCTACAACAACTTTGAAAATACATCAATTTTTGGCGCCGCCGACGCGGGCTTGTCTTTAGGATAGAGTTTTTAGATTTATTTATTTTTATTTTTTTTTGTTCTTCTTTACGTTTTTGGGTTTTTGTCTTTTCCTTTCAGATTTTGGGAATTTGGAGCGAAATTTTTTTTTGCCAAAGCTTTTGGCTAATATTTAAAGACTTGAAGTAAAAGGCAAAGCGAAAGGAGCTAAAGAAGAAGATTTTTTTTTATTTTATAGAAAAAGAGAGGAAAAAAAAGAGTGTTATTTTATTAAATTGTATTAGGAATTCTTTTTATTTTGTATTTTTCTTTTTCTTTTTGCACTTTATTTTTTGGACCTTTCTTTTGGACTTTGGACATTAATTTTTTTTTAAACCCTACGGAAGGGTAGATTAAATATTAAACTGTTTGCGGAGAAGGAAAGTGATTACGATATCACCTCGGCCCCTCGGGTTCGTACACAACATAGGAGTTGTGGCCCGAGTCGACGACAACGGTTCATCCCCCGTCTGAAACGAGAGGTAAGTTTGTCGAAACACTCGCGAATCCCCTGTCAGCGAGTTACTGTATTCCTTCGTTTGCATATATGTTGATGAACTGAAAACGGCTGCTTTAAATTCCTAGTAAAGGGCAAGGACTGGCCATACAAGATAAGGGTTCGGATTTCATCACCGTTCTCTTCTTGCCCGCCTTAGGAAAACCAAACCAAACGCGAACCTAAGCTTTAAAATTTGGAATAGAACGAGACCTATAGGGTAACGAGCTTAGTAGGAAAGTCGTTCGAAAAATATTGGTTAATCTTTTAGCATACTTCGAAGTTCATGATGGTCTCTGTGAGTTGAATGCGTGACTGCGCCGCCTTGTGATAGCTGTGAGGCCTTGGGTATCAAAGCTCCACTGAGCTTCCCTCGCCTCAATTCAACTTACTTTGACTCGGATTGACTCCAGAGGGGTTTGCTTGAATTGTAACGAATTCCCTTTCGAAGGATTAGAAGCTGGTCTAGAAACAATCTAAGTGGAGCCATCATGCTTTTTGTTTTCTAGAATTCAGTAGGTTTGTTGTGGTGGAGTCAGCCTTGTTTGTGTTGCATAGAACTTCCCTTCCCTTTTAGGGCTTTTCTTTTTATTTTTGTTTTTCTAGTGTATGCCCGAGGTAGAACGGGCTCGGAAAAGAAAAACTCTAGGTCGTCTGATTAGTGATAAACCTAGTAGTTCTTCTTGTGAAGGCGGGGAGCTCGAAGACTCTTCTTTAGAGAGCCCCGTTTTTGGAAACTTCAGTTTTGAGAATCTGCGTCTTTGTGAAGAAAGTTCTCCTAGTCCTTTGGTAGTGCCAGAAATGGCAACTTTAAAAGCTTTATTGAACCCAACTAGGACCTCTCGTCCGTCTTATATCAAGTTAGCTGAAACCGAGGCAAATTATGAACTCAAACCTGGGACTTTACAGATGCTCCCAACCTTTTTAGGAAAAGAGATGAGAACCCCTATTTTCATGTTAGGGAATTTGAGGAAGTATGTAGTACTCTGAAAATTAAAAACCTTAGTGATAATGAACTGAAACTTAGGTTATTCCCCTTTTCCTTAAAAGATAAAGCCAAATCTTGGTTGTATAATTTGGATTCTGAGTCAATTGAAACCTATGAACAACTTACATCTGCCTTTATACATAAGTTTTTCCCAAGGCACAAAACATCGTCTATTAGGACACAAATTTGTACTTTTGCTCAACAAGAGGGAGAATCTTTATATAGGTACTTAGAAAGGTTCAATGACTTAATTTCTCAATGTCCTCATCATGGTTTAGAGAAGGTTAGGTTAGTTCAGATCCTCTACGAGGGTTTAGACTATTCAACAACGACCATGGTTGAGTCCTTATGCACAGGTGGGTTTGAGAATAAAACTGTTGATGAGGCGATGACATTTTTGAATGAAATCGCCAATAAGACCCAACAATGGGAAAATAATAGGGAACCCCAGAAAACAATTCTTCTAAGTAGAGGAAATGTCAATAGGGTATAAGGATCCTATGAGTCAGATGCTAAAATAGCAGCCATAGCCAAAAGGTTAGAAACGTTGGAATTAGGTCATTCTAGTGGTACTAGTGGTAGAATAGAGCCTTTTTGGGAAGACCATAATGTTGAAAAGCAAGCCAATGGTCTTTATAACAACATTAGACTCGATAACCGTCAGAAGTTTGACCCTTATTCAGAAACCTATAACCCTGGCTGGAGAAACCATCCCAACCTTTCTTGGTCTAAGGGCCAGAATCAAGGTCAGTCTAGTAACTCTCAAGCTCCCCCAGGTTTTGGCTATCCTAAGAATCCTTCATCCCTGATACAGTTTCAGAACCCTTCGGATAAGAAGATTATGAGTTTAGAAGAGTCTCTTGCTTTGTTAACTCGTAACACTATGCAGTTTCGGCAATCTGTGGCTCAAGGTATAGAAGAAAATAAGAGAATAGGTCAGTCTAACTCTCAGGCTATTTCCGACTTGAAAACCCAGGTTAGTCATATAAATGAGTCTTTGAGGGAAAAAGGTAAGTTTCCTAGTCAAACTCAACCCAATCCTAAAGCAGAGAAATCGTACAATCATGTGAACTCTATTACAACCCTTAGGAGTTGACAATAAGGTTGCCATGCCTGATAGCGAACATGCTGTAGTTCACCCTTATGAGCCAGAAAATGAGGAGACTGATAGAGTCTCCAAAGAGACCAATGAGGGTTCTGATGAGCCCGACTTTGTTCCCAGAGCCCCGTTCCCCCAGCTGCTAGTTCCGACTAAGAGGGAGTCCAACTTTAATGATATATTGGAGGTTTTTAAGCAGGTTAATATCAACCTTCCATTATTAGATGCAATTAGGCAGATTCCCTCTTATGCCAAGTTCCTTAAGGACTTGTGTACGCGAAAGCGTAAGCTCAGTGTCCAGAAGAAAACCTTCATAGCTAGTCATGTGAGTTCTATTATTCAGAATACCACTACTCCTAAGTATAAAGACCCAGGGTCCCCTACCATTGCTTGTACAATAGGTAAGTACCGTGTTGAGAAAGCGTTGCTTGACTTAGGAGCCAGTGTGAACTTACTGCCATACCATGTGTACCTTAAGCTAGGACTTGGTGAGATGAAACCTACACAGATGATACTTCAGTTAGCTGATAGGTCCGTTAAAATTCCTCGTGGTGTGATCGAGGATGTTCTCATAGAGGTCGACAAGTTTATATATTCGGTGGATTTTGTTATCCTAGATACCCAACCTATCCCTGACCTAGAGAACCAAATACCAGTGATTTTAGGTCGCCCGTTTTTAGCTACATCCAATGCGATCATTAACTGTCGAAATGGTATTATGAATTTGTCTTTTGGTAATATGACTATTGACCTGAACATTTTTAATATTAGTAAGCTACCCTCTGAACTAGATGACTCGAATATAGAAGAGGTGAACATGATAGGAACATTTGTCGAGGAGTCATTACCAAACACTTTGTTAGAAGATCCATTAGAGAAATGCCTAGATCACTTTGGGATTGATTTTGATGATGATAAGGTGATTAATGAGGTGAATGCTTTGTTAGATTCAACCCCTTTGTTAGATACTAGTAATGGATGGAAACCTAAGTTCGAACCACTACCAGTTTCTAAGTCTACCCTAGTTCCTTCTTTAGAAGAGCCTCCTAAGTTGGACCTAAAACCATTTCCAGATACCCTGAAGTATGTGTTTTTAGGCATGTCTGAGACTTTACCTGTGATTGTTTCTTCCGACTTGGATAGAGATCAGGAAAGTAGGCTAGTAACCGTCCTTCAAAACAACAAGGAAGCTTTAGGGTGGACCATAGCAGACATTAAGGGTATAAGTCCTACTGTTTGTATGCATCAGATCTATTTAGAGGAAGACACCAAACCTTCTAGGGAGATGCAACGTCGACTAAACCCCAATATGAAAGAAGTAGTTCGAACTGAGGTTCTTAAGCTATTAGATGCAGGCATTATCTACCCTATTTCAGACAGTAAGTGGGTCAGCCCCGTTCAGGTTGTTCCCAAGAAATCTGGTATTAATGTAGTCCAGAATGATAACAATGAGTTAATCCCGACCCGAGTGACCACGGGTTGGCGTGTTTGTATTGACTATAGGAAATTGAACAAGGTCACTAGGAAGGACCACTTTACCCTTCCCTTCATCGACCAGATGCTAGAGAGATTAGCTGGACATAGTCACTACTATTTTTTAGATGGATACTCTGGATATAATCAGATCGTTATTTCTCCAAAAGACCAGGAGAAAACCACTTTTACCTGTCCCTTTGGTATCTTTGTGTATAGACGCATGCCTTTCGGGCTATGTAATGCCCCTGCGACTTTTCAGCGTTGCATGATGAGCATATTTTCTGACATGGTAGAACGGTTCTTAGAGGTCTTTATGGATGATTTTTCAGTGTTTGGTTCGTCTTTCGATGAGTGCTTTCATCATTTGTCATTAGTTTTGACTAGGTGTAAGGAAAAGAATTTAGTGCTTAATTGGGAGAAATGTCACTTTATGGTTCGTTCAGGAATTGTTCTAGGGAATATTGTATCTTCAAAGGGTATAGAGGTAGATAGAGCCAAAGTTGACCTTATTAAAGCTTTACCGGTCCCAAAAACCGTAAGAGATATTAGGTCATTCTTAGGGCATGCTGGTTTTTATCGTCGTTTCATTAAGGATTTTAGCTTGATGTCTAGACCTCTTTGCAATTTGCTTGCAAAAGATGTTAAGTTTGTCTTTGATGATGCTTGTTTAGAGGCTTTTGAGAAACTTAAGTCATTACTCACTACCGCCCCTATAGTCCAGGCACCCAACTGGAACCTACCCTTTGAGATCATTTGTGATGCTTCAGATTATGCTATTGGTGTTGTGCTAGGTCAGTGAGAAAATAAGTTACTTCATGTGATTTACTATGCTAGCAAAACTCTGAATGATGCCCAGTTGAACTATACCACTACCGAGAAGGAACTATTAGCCATTGTGTTTGCCTTAGACAAGTTTAGACCCTATCTCTTAGGTTCTAAGATCATCATATATACTGATCATGATGCTTTAAAATATCTTTTGTCTAAGAAGGATACTAAACCTAGATTGATTAGGTGGATTCTGTTGTTGCAAGAGTTTTCTCCAGACATTAGAGACAAAAAGGGTGCCGAAAATTTTGTAGCAGATCACTTGTCTAGGCTAGTTGTTAGTTCCCCATATGATTCCCTTCCTATAAGGGATAGCTTTCCTGATGAACAATTGTTCTTTGTTACCCAATTACCTTGGTATGCGAATATAGTGAACTATCTTGTTACTGGTCGAATGCCCCAACATTGGGGTAAACAAGATCGTTCTAGATTTTTAGCTGATGTTAAGCACTTCTTTTGGGATAATCCTTATTTGTTTAAGTATTGTCCAGACCAGATTATTAGGAGATGTATACATGAGAGTGACCAGTCCAGTATTATTTCCTTTTGTCATAATCATACTTGTGGGGGTCACTTTAGTGCTAAGAAAACTGCTGCTAAGATATTGCAGTGTGGATTCTATTGGCCTTCGTTGTTTAAAGACTCCCACAGTTATTGCGTTACTTGTGAACGATGCCAGAAATTAGGAACCATTTCTCGTAGGAACATGATGCCCTTGAACCCTATTTTAATTGTTGAGGTCTTTGATGTGTGGGGTATTGACTTTATGGGTCCGTTTCCTAATTCTTTTGGTAACCTATACATCGTTGTCGCCGTAGACTCTGTCTCTAAGTGGATTGAGGCGGTTGCGTGTAAAACCAATGACCATAGGGTTGTGATTGAGTTCTTGAAAAATAATATACTTACACGTTTTGGTACACCACGAGCCATAATTAGTGATGGAGGGTCGCACTTTTTTAATAGGCCTTTTAAGCTTCTGATGAAGAAATATGGTATTACACATAAGATAGCTACCCCGTATCATCCACAGACTAGTGGTCAGGTAGAGGTTTCCAATAGGTAGATAAAACGTATATTAGAGAAAACAGTTAATCCTAATCGGAAAGACTGGTCGTCTAGGGTTACTGATGCCTTATGGGCTTACCGTACTGCGTTTAAGATCCCCATTGGAATGTAGCCTTATCGGCTTGTTTATGGCAAGGCATGTCACTTACCTGTTGAGTTAGAACATAGAGCTTATTGGGCTGTTAAACAGCTAAATTTTTCACTTGACGAGGCAAGAGCCCATAGGAAACTCCAGCTCAATGAGTTGGACGAGATTCGTATAGATGCTTAAGATAGTGTGAAGGAGTATAAGAACAAAATGAAACTAGTGCATGATAGAAACATTTTACGGAAGTCATTTTCTCCAGGTCAAAAAGTTCTTCTGTATGATACCCGCTTGCATCTTTTCCCTGGGAAGTTACCTTCTCGGTGGACGGGTCCTTTTTATTGTTCGCACTGTTTTTCCTCATGGAGCTGTTGAGATCGAGACACCGGATGGTAGTAGTTCTTCGAAGGTTAACGGTCAGAGATTGAAACCCTTTTTAGAGCCCTTTCCTACAGGTGATGTTGAGGAGGTCCCTCTGGAGGACCCTGTTTACCCTTGATTGACCATCGAGGCAGTTGTATGTTGTATATTAGTTTTTGATTTTCTTCACCCAGGTACTATCTTTCCAACTTCTCCTCGTGTTATTTTACTTTTGGTACTGCTCTTTAATTAGAAACATTGAGGACAATGTTAGATTTAAGTTTGGGGGTGGGGAAGAAACTTTTTGTTAGCTTTTAGTTGCAATAAATAAACTCCAGAGCCTAGAAATTTATGCGTATTCAGGATGACACTAACTAATCTAAGTGGATGGAAGCATCTTGGTTGTAGGAATTGAGGAACCAATCTGATTAGATGGAAACATCTATAGAGTCTATTCATAAAAGCACAGAGCTCAGGTGTTAGAAATAACATGATAGTTGCACCATATCTCGTTGAGTCCTTTTCATTTCTTTTTTTTTTATTTTATTTTATTTTTCATTTTAAACTATGTTTCTCTAAGTGATTAGGTGGGGCACACGATTCAAGTTGTTACCACTGCTAGGATGAATTAGAGTGACTGAGTTACTAAAAAAAAAAAAGAGACCGGACCAGTTAGATCAATCGGAATAAGTATTAACACTTGGATAGCAATATGCGTGTGTTCTCCCTGTTTCCGTCGCCTAAGCAAGCGTGGAATGCAGGACCCGTGGGAACTATCGTGTAATCTGCTGACAAGAAGCATGCGCTTGGATCAAAAAGATCTATTCATGCCGTTAAGTTACAAAAAAAAAAGGTTATTGTTCTGTGTAGTCAACTGCTGGTTCCCTTGTATTTGCCAGTTTGTTGATCTAGATTTAAGTTATTGACCACTGGTTCCCTTGTATATGCCAGTTGTGTTGATATTAGTCAGACCGGTATCTCAGTCCATTAGGATAGGTTCATTCTGGCAGTGGCCTTCAAACAGATATGTGAAACATCGATCATTTGGTTAACATCAAAACCATCTACATTTTTCTATTTCCATCTCCTTTTTCTATTTATATGATTAGTTTGACTCCGAATATGATGTCCATAGTGCAACTATCTGAGTAGAGCTCTGTCACTTTATATGAATTTTAGTATGCTTGAGTGCAAACTCGTGTACAACAATTGGAATTTTGCATCAGGGTACTTCCTCCTATAGTCAATGATTGTATACCAACCAAAGAGATTCTTTAGTGCCTTCCAAGGTTCGTTGTAGATAGCTAGGGTCTGGAATAAATGTTTTGTGGGTACACCTCTGGTAAACCCTCAGGAGACAACACTCCTCCACTAGGACCACCTAGTGGTTTAACGGCTTACTGCACGTGCTAAGTGTAGTCATTTTATTTTAGATTAGATTTGCTCGAGGACTAGCAAATAATAGGTTTGGGGGTATTTGATAAACACATTATTGTGTCTACTTTGTCCTCAATGTCTGTATTGTTGGAACTCTATTTTTGTACTAATATTGTGTTTTTATGTATTTTTAGGAAATAAACATTTTTGGAAAATTCGGCTCGAAAAGTTGATTTTGGCACCCGAAGGACAAGTGTTATTCGGACTCTCACTTTTGGATAAGGGGTAACCTAATTACTAAGGGTCAGCCCCAGGTCACCCTCAAGGCATCTGCTATTCGCACCCCAGTTCAGGATAGGGGGCATATCATCTTCAACCTTTTTGAATTTCAAATTTTGGCGGGAAAAATTGTTCTTGAACTGCCGTGACTAGGGTTGAGGATTTGAAGGTGTTCCAGTGAGATTCAATGGCCCAAATTAAATGGGTTTGTTCCTAGGGCCTAGATAGAGCTGGTATGGGTGTTGGATTCGGTCAAAATTGGTTAGATAACCGGTGGGAATCAAATCAAGGAAAATATTCTAAAATAGGGAAAATATTCTATTCTTGGAATTCTTGGATGGAAGAGACGTGCATGGGTTGATTCTATTGGCTGGAAACAATCCTTACAGCTCAGGGATGACGCGTGAGAAGAGATAAAACAGGGAACAATCCGTAACAAATCAGAGAATTAAAGAAAAAATATTTCGGAATATTTTCTTTAATGGACGGATATTCTTGGAATTATTACGAGGATTTGAGTGACCTGTTTTGTATAAATAGGTCCCTAATGTCGAGAAGGAGGGGATAGCAAGTTTAGGGAGAGTTTGGGAGAAGTATAGAGCATTAACAGAGCGAGAAAATCAAGTTACAGGAAAGTGTCTGATGCTGCTACCATTGAAGAACACGAAGAACGGACAGACCAGGACAGTCGTTCTTCAACAGTGATAACGACTAACACGTGAGGGTCTTAGAATTACCGTCAGCAGCAGTTTATTTCTATTGTTTCTTTAACAGTGTTCTGCAACAATTTTAAGTGTTGCAAACACCCGATTTACTCAATTATTTTCCTTTTCATCATTTTTAAAACACTTGTGAGCATCAATGAAATATTTTGAGAGGTTTTCCAACATGATGAGCGGCTAAAATACCCGGTGACTAAGGCGACGGAGGAGCTATTCACTCATGTTTGATTGGTAAATTATTTTTATAATTTCTTAATTATTTATTTTATTTAATTCACTTGGATCAATAAAAAAAGAGATAAAAATGGTTTTCTTAATTAGTTGTGAATCAGTTTGATGTTTTATGCTTAAAATCAATTCTTTGATAAATCATGCTTAAGGATTACAATTTAATATTTGGACACCTTATAGATTAATAAGTGATTTAATGGAAAAAGAGCTAGATAATAATTATGAAATATTTTTGTAACCAATCAACTTGAAGTAATAGTGAATCCGGAGCCTTAGTCCATTTTAAATGTTGACATCACTCTTTGAAAATTAATTTTCTTTATTTTTATTAAGTCTAAAATTCATTGCCCTCACAAGTCTTAAAACAACCCTTTTATCACTTTCTACAACAACTTTGAAAACATATCACCTACCTACATTGGGAGTCATGGTAGAAAAGATCTCATATGCAAAACTGATTTTTATAGTCACATATGCTTTAGGGTTTGTGTGATTTTAGAAATTGGGTTTGCAAAATAGGAAAGCTCAAGATGTGGACATAATGAGTAATTTGAACGGAAGCTGAAATCTTATTTATTTATTGTTCAAAGATATTCCTCGATACTCAAGGTGAGATCCCAAACCGAAATACTTGAGAATCTTTTTGAGATTTATATATTTTTTGTTTTACCAACAAACAAAATATATCTTTGAAAAGATATATTGCTTAAGTGTTAGCTAATATTGAGTTGTCCAAGAGGGATTTCGATTATACAGTTGGATATTGGTTAGATTATACAAAACCGAATCTAGGCGTTTATTGAATATCTTGAGAATATTTTCTGTTACAGAAATTCCTTAATGTCCAATCTACCTTGGTCTATAAATACTGAAGTTTGTTCTTCATATAGGCAGGAACTTCATTTCATAGTTACTGTTGTAGCCGACTAAAAGTATTATTCGCAATACTAGGTATCTTGGAGAGGACATTAACCTAATTAGGCGACATATCTTACGTACGCTAGTTTAAAGACTTCTTTGAGATTAAGAAGCGTCTGCTAGTACCGTTGGTGGGAAACTATAATTGTATTGTTATTTTAGTTTTTGATTATTGATTTAGTTGACTAACAATTGTCAAATCTTGGTTGCACTTGGTTTGATTATTCTTGAGAGCCTTCTCTTATGACATAAGTTCACTCAAACTAGATCAAGGGATTAGTGGTAGTTCAGATCTGACATTGACTTATGATCATCTATCGTTAACAGACTTCGTTCTCCGCGTGATCGATCATTAGTTGGAATCAAGTTTTTTATTGTGCAAGTACTGAAGAAGATTGAATATTTAAAGGCAAGAATATTTCTTATTGGTTTAGTATCTTTGTGATTTACTTCGTGCACAAACTTGATCGGATGGGATTCGACTGGATCTTTTTTATCTTTGATAAACGATTAATTGACTAGTCGTATTAGATCGGAAAACTACCATTAAGTGATATTCTTCAGTATCTGAATCTGATAGTTTGTATACCTAAATCTGATTAAATTGTTAATCTGGATCTCTGTAGATCTTACCTAAGAAAGGAGTTTATTGATATAAACATAAGAGCCTTTGTTGGAACTTAACTATGATATCTCTGATTTACTTTTTGATATAAGAAGAGTGGTTAACCAAACAGATTAGTCCTTTAATGTTTGGAAGATGATCAAAGGGAGTTGAGTGCTTGGAGTCTTCACAACTGCTGAAGAAACTTAAGATAGTGGACTCTATCTTAGGATTCACGTGCGTCGGCCAGATTGGTTGTAGGCGCAAGGATAACGAGAAACTAAGTAACTAGAGGTAGTTTATTTGGTCTCAACTATACGAAGTTGGTAGTGATCTTTGTATAGCGGCTTAATTCTTAGAGTATTCAAAACTAGACTAGGTCCCGAGGTTTTATTGCAATTGTTGTTTCCTCGGTAATAAAATCTTGTTGTGTCTTTACTTTTACTTTCCACAATTATAATTATTGTTTTATTTATAATTAAAATTAAATACATTGAACGTTTATCCCAATCCCAAACACTTGGGTTGATCCCTATAGTTTAAAGTTCGGTTTTGGACATATATTATATACCAAGTGTATACCTCGTGGTTTGCTATCTTATTGACGGTCTCTGTCAATATTAGACCATGCAAGGTATCAGACTTATGGGTTGATATCGAAAAGATTGTGGTGTACTTGGAACCCTTGTAATTTTAATTGGTATCAGAGCGGGAAAATACGAAAATATTTAACAATTTGTGTTTGGTGCGATCCAACCTATAAGAAGATGAGTTCGGGATCACATGAATCGAGTTCAGTTAACGTACTGCCCGATTATTGGTGGTGGAAATCTGCTATGAGATTTTTTCTTCAATCACGCGACTTTAATACTTGGTTATTAGTCGTTGATGGGTCTGTTCGTCCGTAAGTGGAAAATTCAGAAACTGAGTTTAAATGCTTAGCTGACTACTCTAGTGTAGAAAAGGCTCTTGCAAAGCAAAATTCAGATAGTTTAAATGCTATAATCCATGTTGTATGCCGATATCTTCAATATCATGTCTCCACGTGCCAAACTTCCCAGGAAGCTTGGAATAATCTTTAGAATGCTTTCGAAGGTAAGAAATCAGCAAAGAAAGCTAGACTTATGACCCTCACTTCTGATTAGGAAAAAATTCGTATGGATGATAACGATACTTTCGAAGAGTTTCATGTTAAGCTCTCTGATATTTTCAATGCTTCTTTCTCCCTTGGAAAGATTATTTCTTAAGAAAATATAGTATGCAAGATTCTCAGATTGTTACCATCAAGATATGAGTCTAAGAAACATGCAATCATGGAAGCAAATGATTTTCAACACACTTGTTAGAGAGCTAAAAATCTTTGATCATAAGTCCCAATCTAATCAGCCCAAGGGTATTGCTTTTAAAGTTGAAATAAATACAAAGATGTCAGAGGAAAAGGTTAGATTGGTGGACAGTTCAATGAATTTATTGCAGGAGATTCAGATGATGATTTTGATTCAACGGTTTCATTCATTATCCGACAATTTCGAGATCTATTAAAAAAATTAAATAAGGGATTTGTAGAGGATAATCATCATCCAACTTGGCATCTTGATCGAGCTCCGATCAAGAAGATAAATGATCAAGAGAAAGATGATGAATATCAACCTCCACGCTTCAAGTGTAAAGGTTTCGGTCATTTGGCTAGAGACTGTAAATATGATAAAATACACTGCAAGTAAGGAACTTTATGTAACTCTTGATGAGACCTCAGACTCATATAACCCCGGTAGAAGAAAATACAGCTAATATTGTACTAGTTATTGAATTATTTCCCTCCTGTACAATTAAGAATCTAACCATTTTGGGAATCTTACCAATGCAATAAGAGAGAGAATGACGAAGTGATCAACTGTCAAAAATCCAAAAATTGCTGAGAATCGATCATGCAATTTAGGTAATCAAGATGATCACTGGGTCATGTTCAAAAGAGAATTTTTTCTTCTAAGAGAAAGAGTTGAGCATGTCATGAACATGATAAAGAATTATGCTTCTGATCATCTGAAAAATAAATAAATTAAGATCTTATGTGTATCGAGGTTGTATCACAAGTCCTAAGAGACATATTCCACTAGATCTAGAATGTCGCGGGTGTTCTGAAACCCATTATGAGAGAAATTCTCACACTAATACCACTTAATCGGTATTAGAAGTGCATCATCTCTAAGTGTGACAGTTATGTGTGAGGAAGAAAAATAAGTCACTATATGTGTAGATTATGGGAATAAATCTAGTTAAAGAAAATATATCCTGGAAGTATTCGTATTTTTAGGAAATGTTATATTTTCGGAAGTATGGTATCATCGAAATATATTTTTCGGAGATATATATAGGACATTTCTGATTCACTATTACTCATTGAACTAAACTATGAATCAGGATATGGTGTCGTCTCTTGCAAAGGTGCTTGATCTGAAGGAATTATTTTTGAATAAATCTGCACAATCTCTTGATGCTAATAATTCTAAAAACAAGATCAAAAAGAGAGATTGTCATAGCAATAAGGAAAAGAAAAGATTGCTGAAGAAAGATCAATATGTTGAGATAATGACTCAATTCCGTGTTCAAGCTAAATAGAGTTGCATGCTCTTGCAGAGTCTTTCAATAAAACATCTCAATACCAATATTCCGCGGAGCACGTGTCACGATCTTAGTGGTCGCGTACAGGATAACTGTGTATCCCTCGCTATACAGAGAAACCAGAGTAGCAGAAGATACCTTTGTATATCTACTTTATCTCAACCCAAGAAGGGATACCTCGACGGCCAAGATGGAGAAAGTCAAAGCCTAGTCTAGAGAAAGGAAGCTGGCGAAGGGACAAAGGTAGATGACCCATCTAATCAGCATTAAATGCACAAATCTCTTATCTACACGCATAACCAAAGCACGTGAAGAGAGATGATGTGGAGGAATATGACTGGCAAAGGTTAGCGGTGATCGAAGGTACAATCTGTACTAAGGCTGGGAAGTTCCCGAAGGAACGTGGGTCAGCTGAGGTGGCAGTGTTCGACTGGAGAAAGCACGCGGTGAACGAAGGTACCATTTGTACGGAAGGTATATCAGTGAACGATGGATCTAAATATAGCAAAGGTATACCTGGAACAGAAGGGGCTATAAATACCAAGCCTCACCAACAAACCAAAGTGTTAGAGCACTGCTCGGTCGAACTCGCATGCGTTGCTATCTCAAGCATGTTTGTCAATGTTAGTGATAAAAACTATAAGTCTTAATTTCTAGTATACTATACCTAAGTCTCGGAATAGGATAGAAAGTGTAGTTTAGTTTAAGAACTCCATGGCGATCATCATACAAGGCGAAAGACTATTCAGGGAACTGATGGAACTTCTTCGATTAAAAGGTATGTGGAGACTTGAACTTATCTATCACTCAAAATTCTATCTACTCTATCTCCTATCTTGAGACAAAAGTCGTTTTGATATACAGACTTTGATTATACACATTTTCTACTTCGAGCCGAGTTTATCTCGCCTATCTATTTCTCGAAATATGTGTTGGTAAGCTTTCGCTTTGGCCAAATTCATCCTTACCTGGTGACCAAAGTCATGTTATGTTTCAATCACTTTGAAAATGGCTTTGACGAAAAATAGTTTGTGAATAACAACTATATAACGTCCTCTAAGAATGTTTCAATGATTGAAATGAGAGTTTAGATTATATAACCATTGTTGGATATAAGCATTGTGTGGCAACACATATATGTATAATTCCTTATTCCTTGAACCAAAGTATGCGTACTTTGTTGATCAGGAAAACCGGAACAAGAGCTGTGAGCTCAGTCCGCGAACCCAGTCTACGAACTGGCGGAGGTTCTCATCCCGAGAATATCTGCTGGAGTTTGTGAACTCCTTTCGTGAACTTAAGTCCGGGAACTTGAGTTGGTTATATCTAAAGAAGATTATTTGTGAACTTATATTTATATTAAGTAAGGAATGTAAATTGCAAACCGTAGCTATAAAGTTCATGAATCGATTCGAGTGAATCAAATAGTTTTTGCTTCGATTGTGTCTTGTATAGTTATATAGGATTTATACAATTGAACAACTCTCTAACTAGTTCATTTGAGTCATTTGAACTAGTTATGGTGAAGAAGAATATGGTTGATATGAAAGTGCTCATATGGCTAACCATTTGGTTAACTACTGTTGAACCAACAGATGTATATGTTTGGGTACGGTTACACAAACCTTAAATCGTGCATTTCATTTGTGTGTAACAAGCTAAGTTTTCGATCTAACGGTTGAAAAATATTATATTGAATCTAATTAGGTTTTCATCTAACGGTGAATATTTAATACTTTGTTACCAAGCTAACATTGATTGCAAACCCTGATTTGAGGGAGAACTCTAGCAACTGGGAAACCTAATCCCCACACCTCCTGTGTGATACTATTTGTATTATCTAGAGTCGATTTTCCTTTAACCTTAGGTTTCTTCTTGTAAACTAGGTTAACAACTTAACGACTTCATTGGGATTGTGAAGCCGGACCGATACTACTTTCTCGTAGTTGTGTGATCTGATCTTGCGTATTCTATCGTGTTGAGTACAATCGTAACGATTGCCTTGAGATTAATATCTCCGATAGGCAAGATATAAAAGTAGTCACAAACATCTTCGTCTCATCGTTTGTGATTCCACGATATCTTCTTTTGCCGCGTCGATTAAGATTATTGTGAGGTGATTGATAATACTAGGTTGTTCTTCGTGAATATAAGTCTGAGTTATCAATTGGTTCTTGTTCACCTTGATTTATCAAAAGACGGAACAAAAATTTGTGATACAAATATTTTTATTAAATTCTTCGACTTTGGGTCGTAGCAACTCTTAGTTGTGGGTGAGATCAACTAAGGGAATCAAGTACGTAGTTGAAAAAGCGAGGTATATTTTTCTCAGCAATCTGTATGGACAACCTCGAATATACTTTTCAGAGAATCAGCAAGACTCAATCAATTAAAAGTATAACAACGAGTTTATATCTCTCTTCTTGATTTGATTTACTCAAGCAAGAACTGCGAGTTCTAATCAAATACAAGGAATAACTTGGATGGTACCAAAGACCAATATCCAAGGATCAATCAATATCAATCAACAACCAAAGGTCGGATTTCCAATTGATTGATTCAAACGCACAACCTGTATTATTTCAATTATATAAACAAATACAATACAGAAATAGAAATAACACGGACACCAGAAATTTTGTTACAGAGGAAACCGCAAATACAGAAAAACCACGGAACCTAGTCCAGATTGAACACACACTGTATTAAGCCGCTACAGACACTATCCTACTCCAAGATAACTTCGGACTGGACTATAGTTGAACCCCAATCAGTATCCCACTGATCCAAGGTACAGTTGTACTCCCTACACCTCTGATCCCAGCAGGATACTACGCACTTGATTCCCTTAGCTGATCTCACCCACAACTAAGAGTTGCTACGACCCAAAATCGCAGGCTTTAACAATAAACAAATCTGTCTCACACAGACAAGTCTATCAAAGGATCAATCTGTCTCCCACAGATTAACCCTAAAGGTTTTGTTCCGTCTTTTGATAATAATCAAAGTGAACAGGAACCAATTGACCATCCGGTCTTATATTCCCGAAGAATAGCCTAGAGTTATCAATCACCTCACAACAATCTTAATCGTATGGTAGCGAAACAAAATGTTGCGGAATCACAAACAATGAGACGAAGATGTTTGTGATTACTTTTTATATCTTGCCTATCAGAAATATTAATCTCAAGCCAATCAATCTGATTATACTCGTACGATAGAAGATGCAAGATCAGATCACACAACTACGATAAAAGTAGTATCGGTCTGGCTTCACAATCCCAATGAAGTCTTTAAGTCGTTAACCTGGTTTTAGAATAAGAAAACCAAAGGTTAAAGGATAAAGGACTCTAGCACGCAAACTAGTATCACACGTAATGTGTGGGGATTAGTTTTGCACAATACTAGATGTCTCCTTTATATAGTCTTTCAAATCAGGGTTTGGCCTTGGTAACAAAGCAATCAATATCCACCGTTAGATGAAAACCTGATTTACATTCAAGCTAATATTTCTCAACCATTAGATCTAAAACTTAGCTTGTTATCCACACTTGACAATGCACGTTTCTAGGTTTGTTAAATGTACCCAAACGTATGCACTTGTTGGTTCAACAATAGTTAACCAATTGGTTAGCCATATGAGCATTTCATATCAACCCACCCTAACTAGTTCAAGTGACTTCAAATGAACTAGTTATAGAGTTGTTCAATGGCAAGGAAATATCTTGTACTACACAAGACACAATTGAAGCAAAAATGATTTGATTAACTTGAATCGGTTCATGAACTTTTATAGCCACGGTTTGCAAACTGCATTCCTTAGTCTTTTTAAGTTTAAGTTCAGAAATCATCTTTAGATATATAATCTTCTTAAGTTCGCACACTAGGTTCGCGAACTTAAGCAACCGGGTAGAGTTTACAAACTCTAGCAGTAAATCTCGGCAAAAGACCTTCCAACGGTTCGCGGACTGGGTTCGCGGACTGGTACTCACGCAACTAGTTTATCAACTCAAGCAGAATTTCTCGGGATGATAAGTTCGGCAGTTCGCGGACTTGGCGACAAGCCATTCTTCCGGTTTCTCTTGATCAACAAAGTTCACAAACTTTGGTTCAAGGAATAGGACTTATGCACATATGTTTTTCCACAACAATACTTATGTCCATCATTGGTTATGTAATCTAAACTCTCATTCCAATTATTGAAACATTCTTAGAGGACGTTATATAGTTGTTACACCATTTCTCGTCAAAGCAATTTTCAAGATGATTGAAACATACTAGTTAAAGATAAACTTGATAGAAGCGAAAAGCTTACCAACACATATTTCGAGATATAGATAGGCGATGTATATTCGGCTCGAAATACCAAATGTGTATAATCCAAGTCTATATATATAGCTTACGACTTCTTGTCTAAAAGAGTAGGAGATAGAGTAGATAGAATTTTGAGTGACAGATAAGTTCAAGTCTTCACATACCTTTTTTCGAGAAGTTCCACCGGTTCCTTGAGTAGTTCTTCTACTTGTATGATGAATCGCCATGAAGTCCTTGAGCTCAACTACACTTTCTATCCTAGTCTGAGACTTAGCTATAATAGACTAGAAATCAAGACTTATAGTTTTGATCACTAACATTGACAAACATGCTTGAGATAGCAACGCATGCGAGTTCGACCGAGAAATGCTCTAACAATCTCCCCCTTTGTCAATTTTAGTGACAAAACTATTAATACATATGAAATACAAAAAAGATAAAGAAACTTTAGTAGCTCCTATTCCACATGTCTAATCTTCAACATTCCTCGAAATCTTCGTCACTTCCAAGTACTCCAATGATCCCAAAGTGTGTAAGTTTAGCATCACCGTTGTTGAAGATCCGTAGCTATAACAATGAGAAAGCATCGGTCTCAATCATTGTTATACAGTGTCATAGTATTATTACACGGCTTTAAAGTTCAATTGTATCACAACTTCAACAATAATACTATGGTGATATGTATCACTCCCTCTTAGTCAATACTCCATCTCACATGGAAACCACTCCCCGTTACACAATAATCCGAAAACCATATGTATTTGTAGTGTGAACTACATATTAATTCTCCCCCTTTTTGTCAATAAAATTGGCAAAGGTACAAGAACGAAATCATAATGAAATTTCCGAAAGAGACATTTCATGACTAAATGAGAAAATACATACCAACTAATTTAGATGCAATAATAAATCCGAAGCTAAATGCATTCATCAAGGAGTTTAAAGATACAAGATAACTCCTCTAAAATTCCACAGCCGCACACCCCTAAATATATGACCATTAAGCACAAGTTCAAAAGAACTCTCCCCCATTTGATGTCATTCCCGAAAGAACAACAAGAGCGACCTTAATTTCGAAAGAAAAGAAGGATTTTTATTGGACACCAAAAACCATGAGAATGATTTCCTATATCCAAAAACTCAATCAAATTAATCACAAGTAAACCTATGATTAATTTAATCGGAATACGCAATCAAATTAAACACAAAAAGTGATCAATTCAATTGATTGTGCTCAACACAAGAGAACTTACGGAGACACGAAAATACTCAACTAGATTAATTACAAGAGAGCCCATAATTAATCTAATTGGAATACACAACCAAACTAATTACAAAAGTAACCAATTTAATTGATATATGTTTTGCTCGACATAAGAAAACTTACAGAGCAACCAACAAAGCTAAGCAACAATTAATCAACTTGGTTGTATCGTGATCAACATAAGACACATTACGGAGCCTCATAGTAATACATAAAATATGGATCAGGGATGATCAATACTGTGAAATACACAAGGATTCATTCTATCTTCCATCACTATTTGCGTAACGATTTTTAATAGACATAATCCTTGAAAACAAAAGATTTTAACCTATCTTCCATCAAATATTTGAAAATATAGGCTTAATTTTTGTATTTTTCAAAAGTCCATTCATTCTTTTATCAATACGTGAATACCGATCACGAACGACTTTATTTTTGACAAATTATGGGACGAACATAGTTCACAGTCGTAAACCCTAATATCCCATAAAAAATTGCAATATACAAAATCATAAAGATTAATACTGCAAAAATCATCTTTCAAACAATTTTTAGAATTTAAACAAATAAACCTAAAAACATGAAGATGAATACGTTTGACAATAGCTATGTGTAATCACAATAATTTCTATTCCAAACTCTAGTAATTCTTCTCAAAAAACAAGAATAAATTCTCATAAGAAGTTTCTTAGGAATCAAGATAAACTCGTAATGCACATATTAGATGATTTGTCCTTAGAGGGTCGAATCAATCTTTTTCGCCCAGATTTACACCAGGAATAGCTACCAAAGGCGTATAAAAATATTTTCTTAACAAAGAAGAACATACAAAGTCATTAAGTACCATGCACCATAGTTCACATAAAATGATTGTGAACATTCAAGAATCCCATAGTGATGCGTACTACTGCCCATTCTTGAACTTCCTTCTTTGTGATTCACCAACAACATTCTTGTAAAATCTACAATGATATTAGAAGATTAGTACTCCAGGAATACAAGTTCCCAAGTCCAAGAGAAGTGGAACAAGTGCAACGAAACGGAGCAAAACACTCAAAAACAAGAGACAGGAAAAAAACCAATCTTAACTCATACAAATTCAATAATTATCATATCCATTTTGAATATAATTTAAAGAGGAAGAGAATGCAAAAAGAATGAGGTCATTCCGAGTTCGGACGAAGAAGTTATGGCCAAAACAAGTTTACCGAATATCGATGTCAAGTATGCATACGGGTTTGCAAACGAATTTTCAAGTCCGCGAACTTAAACCCTGGATTTTGATTTTAAAAGATGTTATGCGTACCTGGTAGGTGTACCATGAATTCCAAACATCCCAAACTACTATTTTCAAACCTAAACGTTTAAGAACCTTAAACACATATCAAGTTAGGTAGAAAAGAACGATAAGAAAGGTACGTGAATCATTATAAGTTCTCTAAACAAATAAAGCACAAATATTGCTCAAGTTTATAGACATACCTTTTTAGATGAATCCAATTGAATTTTACAGCCTTACCGAACATAATCTGTGCGCCCCACTTTTCGTGCTTCCCTCACCGTATACATAACAGGGCATTCCTTGGTGAGGATGCACTTACAACACAATAAAGTTGTATTGGGGTGAACAATGTCTTGTTCACCATAATTGACCTTTGGATTATCATGAAAGGGATTACTTTTAGAGCCTTTCACATCCAATTCCATTTCCCCAAAAAACTTGTTAAGTTCCAACATCATGGATACTGCCTTCTCCATAGTCATGGAATTTTCTGGAAGATCATTTCTTTTAACGCTCAAAGAATCATTAGCTTTCTTTGGTACCCACTTCTGAGTGCGTTTAGGAAAAACCGGAACTTTCTTCCCATTACTCTCTTCAAGATTTCTCGAAAGAGAATTTGGTTGACTATTCTTTTGCAAGTTAGTCTTTATCCAATTGCGAACATCGGATCTTGTCTTCGTCTTTACGAAGTTATCCTTTTGATAACCATTACGATTGTGAAAAGGCTTCGTATAACGTTTATAGGCAAATCTAGGTTTATCACAGCAACGATTCCTTTGCCTAAAGGTTGGAAAGTTACAACCTGTAATGTTAAGGGGATTAGCCTTAGCATATGATCTTGGTTTCACAACTTCTTGTGATGCCCAAACAAGAACATCATGAAGTTTCTTATTCCTTATACGAAAACGACATCTCCTTTCCAGGTGACCTTTATTTCCGCAATAGTGGCAAACATAAGGAATGTTCTTACCTCGATCCGTATGTGCTGACTTTGGAGGTTGATATTATTTTCTCTTTGGAACTTAATTGCCGGTGAAGGTGTTTCACTTTTGCCATCAGTGGGAAACCTTTTGTTGAGAAGAATCATTAGCCTTGACAAATTTTACCTCTTTGCTAATACTTGGAGCATCTATTCCCTTATAGCCCAGTCCTCGTGTATCAGATTTTTACTTGCTCCTAGCATAGTGGTTAATTTGCTTGAACTAGTATTGAACTTTTTCAAGTCATCTTCCAACATCTTGATTTTATCAAGAGCAGCAGCTAAATCAGCCTCAAGGTGTTTTTCTCGAGCGAGACAAGCACTTTCTCTGTCATCAAAACTAATTTGTTGAGAGTTAAACCTTGCTTCAGATTCTGCAAGTTTCTCTTCCAACAAAAAGTACTTTTGATAAAGATTATCACATTCAAGTGACTTTATACGTAGGTTTTCCTCAGAATCCTTGAGGATCGATTCGTTAGAACGATTCGCAAAATAAACACCTGCGTAACATCTTCTCAATTTCTTGTTTTCTCGACAAAGAGGAGTCAGAAGAGGTGAGACATGAGAAGTTGTAATCTTCTTCATATTCCACGAATCCAAAAACTTAACATACTCTGAGACTTCCTTATCAACATCTCTATCAATATCTGAATCACCTTCATCAGAAAGTTCATCCAATTGTTCTTCTAGGAGAGTTTCCCAATCAACAGGTTTTACATCAAGAGAATGTTTAGATATTGACTTAGATGTGATAGTTCTCTCAGGTGAATCCAAGCTTTTAGAATCATCCGGTAATTTCTGAACTGGTACATTATTAGAGATAGACTCGTCCATAATCAGATCACTACAAACACAGACTTGTAAGGTCTTGAACGTGTTTGCCTGCTCTGATACCAATTGAAAAGGCGGGGGTCTAACAACACCACCCAATATTTCACTTAGAAATTTGTATGGACAACCTCGAATATACTTTTAACAGAATCAACAAGACTCAATCAATTAAAAGTATATCAACGAGTTTATATCTCTCTTTTTGATTTTATTTACTCAAGCAAAAACTACAATTTCTAATCAAATACAAGGAATAACTTGGATGGTACCAAAGACCAATATCCATGGATCAATCAATATCAATCAACAACCAAATGTCGGATTTCCAATAGATTGATTCAAACGCACAACCTGTATTATTTCAATTATATAAACAAATATATTGCAGAAATAGAAATAACACAAACACCAGAAATTTTGTTAACGAGGAAACCGCAAATGCAGAAAAACCCTGGGACCTAGTCCAGATTGAACACACACTATATTAAACCGCTACAGACACTAGACTACTCCAAGTTAACTTTGGACTGGACTATAGTTTAACCCCAATCAGTCTCCCACTGATCCAAGGTACAGTTGTACTCCATACGCCTCTGATCCCAGCAGGATACTGCGTATTTGATTCCCTTAGCTGATCTCACCCACAACTAAGAGTTGCTACGACCCAAAATCGCAGGCTTTAACAATAAATAAATCTGTCTCACACAGACAAGTCTATCAAAGGATCAATCTGTCTCTCACAGATAAACCCTAAAGGTTTTCTTCTATCTTTTAATAATAATGTGAACAGGAACCAATTGATAATCCGGTCTTATATTCCCGAAGAACATCCTAGAGTTATCAATCACCTCACAACAATCTTAATCGTATGGTAGGGAAACAAGATGTTGAGGAATCAAAAACAATGAGACGAAGATGTTTGTGATTACTTTTTATATCTTGCCTATCGAAGATATTAATCTCAAGCCAATCAATCTGATTGTACTCGTACGATAGAAGATGCAATATCAGATCACACAACTACGATAAAAGTAGTATCAGTATGGCTTCACAATCCCAATGAAGTCTTTAAGTCGTTAACCTGGTTTTAGAAAAAGAAAACCAAAGGTTAAAAGAGAAACGACTCTAGCACGCAAACTAGTATCACACGTAAGGTGTGGGGATTAGTTTTGCACAATACTAGATGTCTCCTTTATATAGTATTTCAAATCAGGATTTGTCCTTGGTAACAAAGCAATCAATATCCACAGATGAAAACCTGATTTAGATTCAAGATAATATTTCTCAATCGTTAGATCAAAAACTTAGCTTGTTATACACACTTGACAATGCACGTTTCTATGTTTGTAACCATACCCAAACGTATGCACTAGTTGGTTCAATAATAACTCACTAATTGGTTATCCATATGAGCATTTCATATCAACCATGTTCTTCTTCACCATAAATAGTTCAAGTGACTTCAAATGAACTAGTTAGAGAGTTTTTCAGTTGCAAGGAAATCTCATGTACTACACAAGACACAATTGAAGCAAAGATGATTTGATTCACTTGAATCAGTTCATGAACTTTTATAGCCACGGTTTGCAAACTGCATTCCTTAGTATTTTTAAGGTTAAGTTCAGAAATCATCTTTAGATATATAATCTTCTTAAGTTCGCACACTAGGTTCGCGGATATAAGCAACCGGGCAGAGTTTACAAACTCTAGCAGAAAATATCGGCAAAAGACCTTCCGCCGGTTCGCGGACTGGTACTCACGCGACTAATTTGTCAACTCCAGCAGAATTTCTCGGAATGAGAAGTTCTGCAGTCCGCGGACTGAGTTCGCGGACTTGGCAACAAGCCATTCTTCCGGTTTCTCTTGATCAACAAATTTCGCAAACTTTGGTTCAAGGAATAGGACTTATGCACATATCTGTTTCCACAACAATACTTATGTCCATCATTGGTTATGTAATCTAAACTCTCATTCCAATCATTGAAACATTCTTAGAGGAAGTTATATAGTTGTTACACCATTTCTCGTCAAAGCAATTTTCAAGATGACTGAAACATATTAGGTAAAGATAAATTTGATAGAAGCGAAAAGTTTACCAACACATATTTCGTGATATAGATAGGCAAGGTATACTCGGCTCGAAATACCAAATGTGTATAATCCAAGTCTATATATATAGCATACGACTTCTTGTCTCAAAGAGTATGAGATAGAGTAGGTAGACTTTTGAGTGACAGATAAGTTCAAGTCTTCACATACCTTTTTGTCGAGAAGTTCCACCGGTTCCTTGAGTAGTTCTTCTACTTGTATGATGAATCTCCATGAAGTCCTTGAGCTCAACTACACTTTCTATCCTAGTCCGAGAGTTAGCTATAATAGACTAGAAATCAAGACTTATAGTTTTGATCACTAACATTGAAAAACATGCTTGAGAGAGCAACGCATGCGAGTTCGACCGAGCAATGCTCTAACAGTAGTATCCTGTTGGGTTCAGAGACGTAAGGAGCGCAACTGTACCTTGGATCAGTGTGAGATTGATTGGGGTTCAACTACAGTCCAGACCGAAGTTAGTTTGTAGTAAGATAGTGTCTGTAGCGGCTTAATACAGTGTGTGTTCAATCTGGACTAGGTCCTGGGGTTTTTCTGCATTTGCGGTTTCCTCGATAACAAAATTATGGTGTCTGTGTTATTTCTTTTCCGCATTATATTTTTTTATATAATTGAAATATCACAGGTTGTGCGTTTGAATCAATCAATTGGAAATCCGACCTTTGGGTTGTTGATTGAAATTGATTGATACTTGAACATTTGTATTTGGTGTCGTTCAAGTGATTTCTCTTGTATTCAATTAGACTCGCAGATTTCTATTTTCTTGAGTAAGAATTGAATCGAGAAAGAGAGAGATATAACTCTTTGATATACTTTATTAAGATTGAGTCTAGTTGATTCTCTTGAAAGTATATTGGAGTTAGTCTATACAGATTGCTAATCGAAATATTGGGTGTGGTTGTTGTACCCCCGCTTTTTCAATTGGTATCAGAGCAGGCAAACACGTTTGAAGACCTTAGAAGTCTGTGTTTGTGGCAATCTGAGTCGGAGTACAGAATCTCTTCTCTGACATATACACATACCAAGATGTCTTTTAAAGATTTTAATTGTTCCAAATGTCTTGGTAATACCTCAATGGATTACTCCTTAGCTGATTCTTCCGAATCCCGAGGTAGAAAGGTTGTTTCATCAGATGTTGACATATCTCCTTCCGATGAGACATTTGACACTATGGAAAAAGCTGAAATGGAGATCACCAGAATTTCAAAAAATTATATTGAGGCTATTTATTTTCAGAATCATGCTCAGCTTATTGATGAATTTTAAAAGTCTCTTGATCGAGAACGTGAACTCTATAACATCATTGAGTCCTTCTCTAACAATATTGAAAAACTTCTCTAAGAAACTACTCTGCAGCGTGAAAAGATTAGTGTTCCTGAGGATATTGTCAAGAAAGACTCAATCAGATAAACACTTTTGATCGAGACGCATTCATCAGATCTTAACAGACTTCGTGTCAAAAAAGAGAAACTAGATGCATCTCTTATTCTAGCCCATGAACAGTGCAGATCCTTGGAAAATGAAAACTTTGTCTCAAGGAGAAATTCTTCTGTACCAACTAATTCTCATGAATTACAACACATGAAGAAATGTCCTCCAGAAGAAGGTTGTGTCAAGAAGGATTTACGTGACTTACAATCTTCTCATTTGGATATGAAGTTAAAACAGGTGCCAGTCATTGTTTCTCTTTCACGAACCTATACCTTCTGCGGGAAAAAGAATCACTATGCTATTCATTGTTTTGTCAGAAGGAAACAAATCTCGAAACTTTATAATTTGCTTCTTTCCACTATCAATGGAGTAAATAGTTTGCCGACTTCAGCAGTGAATCTCGTTCCCATAGAAAACCAGAAATCTTATAAAAGTGATCTCCACTCTAGAAATCATCATAGGGTACAAGATCATCTCAATGGTATAAATTTTTGTGCCAATAATGAGTACATTCCCTGTGTTTATAAGAATGATTCTGGTAAATCTAAGCCTAGAAAATGGACCCTGTCTATTTTGATCCCCTTGAACCAATTTCGAGAGGTCCTAGACTTAGTCCTCAGAGAAAGCCTTCTGACGGATATGTTAAACAAGTTGTGTCTTACTCTTCTGGGATGAGTGTCAACCGAAGAAAGGCGAAGAACACAAAGATCAAGTTGTCAGATGATATGTACAACTCCTTTCTCAATAGTGAGATTATCTCTCACTCTACCACCTGATATCAAGTATTCTTTTCCTTGTTTATAGCTTGAGAGGTGCAAGGATAATGGTTGAGAAATGCTCAAGTATGTTGTATATTATTTTCTGTTTGTGTTTTTATGCTAACTGGTCCACAAAAATTTGTGTCCTCCTCTTGTGAGTTGATAGGGTTACCAAAACAAGAGTTTCCTTCTCCTGTTTACATAAACATATATATATATATATATATTACTATATATTGTGTTTTTCCTTCCCTAACAAAAAATTATATGGAGAACTCTGCAAAATCTCAAGAGATTGTGCATCTTGATATGGAGGAAGACACTCAACGACGTGAATCAAGAGCTAGTTCTTAAGAAGATGCTTGAAATAAAGGATCACAACTCCTGGATTGATGATTCCGTCAAGGATTTAACTCGTTTTCAGAACGATTCAAAGGTCGAGTTTGCAAATCTTCAACTGCAGATAAACCAACTCTTAGATGGTCAGGTCAGAATCCTTGCTAATCAGAATATTCTAATACGGAATAAAAAGAAGCTCATCATGGATTGCGTCAAGGCTAGACAACTTTCTAGGGTTGTTGATCGCAAAGTCAATGTTCTAACTCACGAACATGGTGTGACTACGGCCAAAAGAATAAAGGAAATCAGTGACACCTTCTTTGATGGATTCATTGAAAGGTATGAAGTTCTCAATGAAATTTGATTCTTAATTTGCCTAGTAAATCTTCTATTTTCTTGTTTTATTTATAAGAATAACTAGAGTTTGGAATAGCCATTATTGTGATTTCACATAGCTATGTCCAACGTTTTCATCTTCATGTTTTTAATTTTATTTGTTTAAATTCTAAAATTGTTTGGAATATGATTTTTGTAGTATTAATATTTATGGTTTCATACATTGCAATTTGTTATGGGATATGTGTGTTTGCGTCCGTGAACTGTGATTGTCCCATACCTTGTCAAAAGTTAAGTCTTTCGTAAGTCGATATGCATGTATTGATAAAATAATGAATGTTCTTTTGACATCACAAAAGTTTGAAGCCTATGATGTCATTATTGATGGTAGATAGGATGAAATTTTGTTGACAAGGATTATGTCTATTGTATGTCATTGTGCGAATAGTGATAGAAAATAGAATGAATCCTTGTATATTCCGCAGTATTGATCTTCCCTGATCCATATTTTTTATGTATTACTGTGAGGCTCCGTAAGTTCTCTTATGTCGAGCAAGATCAATTAAATTCATCACTTTTTGTGGTTAATTTGGTTGTATATTTCCAATTAGATTAATTATGGGTTCTCTTGTGACTAATCTAATTGAGTACTTTTGGATTCAAATTCATATTCGTATGTGATTTGTTATATCCAAATAAATCCTTCTTTTCTTTTGAAATTAAGGTCGCTCTTGTTGTTCTTTCAGGAATGACATTATATGGGGGACAGTTCTTAATTGAACTTGTGCTTAATTGCCAAATCTTTGTGGAGAGTGCGGCTGTGGAATATTATAGGGGTTATCTTGTATCTTTATAAACTCCTTGATGAATTTATTTAGCTTCGGCTTTATGATTGCATATAAACAAGTTGATATGTGCTTTCTTTTGGTTATGAAATGTCTCTTTTGGAAATTTCATTAGGATCCCGTTTTCGTACCTTTGCCAATTTTATTGACAAAAAGGGGGAGAATCAATATGTAGTTCACACTACAAATACATATGGTTTTCGGATTCATTATGTAAGGGGGAGTGGTTTCCATGTGAGATGGAGTATTGACTAAGGGGGGAGTGATACATATCACCATAGTATTGTTGTCGAAGTTGTGATACAGTTGAACTTTGATGCTGCATAAGGATACTATGACACTGTATAACAATGATTGAGAATTATGTTTTCTCATTGTTATAGCTACAGATTTTCAACAACGATGTTGCTGAACTTACAACCTTTGGGATCATTGGAGTACTTGGAAGTGACGAATATTTCGAGTAATGTTGAAGATTAGGCATGTGGAATAGGAGCTACAAAAGTTTATTTACTTATTTTTGTATTCCATATGCATTGATAGTTTTCTCACTAAAATTGACAAAAGAGGAGATTTTTAAAGCACTACTCGGTCGAACTCGCATGCGTTTCTATCTCAATCATGTTTGTCAATGTTAGTGATCAAAACTATAAGTCTTGATTTATAGTCTACTATAGATAAGTCTCGGACTAGGATAGAAAGTGTAGTTGAGCTCAAGAATTCCATGGCGATCATCATACAAGACGAAGGACTATTCAAGGAACTTGTGGAACTTCATCGACTAAAAGGTATGTGGAGACTTGAACTTATCTATCACTCCAAATTCTATCTACTCTATCTCCTATCTTGAGACAAAAGACGTTTTGCTATATAGACTTTGATTATACACATTTGCTATTTCGAGCCGAGTTTATCTCGCCTATCTATTTCTCGAAATATGTGTTGGTAAGCTTTCGCTTTGTCCAAGTTCATCCTTACCTAGTGACGAAAGTCATGTTATCTTTCAATCACTTTGACGAAAAACCGTTTGTGAATAACAACTATATAACATCCTCCAAGAATGTTTCAATGATTGAAATGAGAGTTTAGATAATATAACCATTGTTGGATATAAGCATTATGTGGAAATACATATATGTATAAGTCCTTATTCCTTTAACTAAAGTATGCATACTTTGTTGATCAGGAAAACCGGAACAAGAGATGTGA
The DNA here is from genome assembly GCF_003573695.1 of Papaver somniferum. Taxonomy (NCBI): domain Eukaryota; kingdom Viridiplantae; phylum Streptophyta; class Magnoliopsida; order Ranunculales; family Papaveraceae; genus Papaver; species Papaver somniferum. The sequence continues at coordinate 186,559,238 of NC_039359.1, read as the reverse complement.
GATCAGTCTGCGAACTGGCGGAGGTTCTCATCCCGAAAATATCTGCTGGAGTTTGTGAATTCCTTCCGGGAACTCAAGTCCGCGAACTTGAGTTAGTTATATCTAAAGACGATTATTTGTGTACTTATATTTATATTAACTAAGGAATGCAAATTCCAAACCATGGCTATAAAGTTCATGAATCGATTCGAGTGAATCAAATCATTTTTGCTTAGATTGTGTCTTGTATAGTTATGTAAGATTTATACAATTGAAAAACTCTCTAACTAGTTCATTTGAGTCATTTGAACTAGTTATGGTGAAGAAGAATATGGTTGATATGAAAGTGCTCATATGGATAACCATTTGGTTAACTACTGTTGAACCAACAAATGTACATGTTTGGGTAAGGTTACACAAACATAAAATCATGCATTTCATTTGTGTGCAATAAGCTAAGTTTTCGATCTAACGGTTGAAAGATATTAGCTTGAATCTAATCAGGTTTTCATCTAACGGTGAATATTGAATGCTTCGTTACCAAGATAACATTGATTGCAAACCCTGATTTGAAATACTATATAAGGGAGAACTCTAACAACTAGGAAACCTAATCCCCATACCTCCTGTGTGATACTAGTTGTATTAGCTAGAGTCGATTCTCCTTTAACCTTAGGTTTCTTCTTATAAACCAGGTTAATGACTTAAAAGACTTCTTTGGGATTGTGAAGCCAGACCGATATTACTTTCTCGTAGTTGTGTGATCTGATCTTGCATATTCTATCGTGTTGAGTACAATCGTAACGATTGGCTTGAGATTAATATCTCTGATAGGTAAGATATAAAAGTAGTCACAAACATCTCTGTCTCATTGTTTGTGATTCCAAAATATCTTCTTTCACCGCGTCGATTAAGATTATTGTGAGTGATTGATAATACTAGGTTGTTCTTCGGGAATATAAGTCCGGGTTATCAATTGGCTCATGTTCACCTTGATTTATCAAAAGACGGAACAAAAACTTGTAGGTATTTCTGTGGGAGACAGATTTATCTATTACTGTAGACTTTTCTGTGTAATACATATTTGTTTATTAAAGTCTTCGACTTTGGTTCGTAGAAACTCTTAGTTGTTGGTGAGATCGTCTATGGGAATCAAATGCGTAGTATCCTGCTGGGATCAGAGACGTAAGGAGCGTAACTGTACCTTGGATCATTGTGAGATTGATTGGGGTTCAACTACAGTCCAAGCCGAAGTTATTTTGTAGTAGGCTAGTGTCTGTAGCGTCTTAATACAATGTGTGCTCAATCTGGACTAGGTCCTGGAGTTTTTCTGCATTTGCGGTTTCCTCGTTAACAAAATTCTGGTGTCTGTGTTATTTCTTTTTCGCATTATATTTTGTTATATAATTGAAATATTACAGGTTGTGCGTTTGAATCAATCAATTGGAAATCCGACCTTTGGGTTGTTGATTGAAATTGATTGATACTTGAACATTTGTCTTTGGTGCCGTTCAAGTGATTTCTCTTGTATTCAATTAGACTCGCAGATTTCTATTTGCTTGAGTAAGAATTGAATCGAGAAAGAGAGAGATATAACTCTTTGATATACTTTATTAAGATTGAGTCTAGTTGATTATCTTGAAAGTATATTGGAGTTGGTCCATACAAATTTCTAATTGAAATATTGGGTGTGGTTGTTGTACCCCCGCTTTTTCACAAGGGCATTCAATATCTAGGAGAAGAAGATCTAGTCTTAAGCTTATACCTCTTTAATGTTTAGAACCTAAGTATTTACTTCAACTTGAGTTCTCTCTATTACTTTGGGAAACATTTAAGGTCTTTGTAACCACCACTATTTAATACAAACAAATCACTCATCACCCCGTGGATGTAGACAAAAGTCGAACCACGTAGTCTCTCGTGTCTAATGATAACTTAGTAGCATTTACATTATATTTGTGTTCTTTGTTATTATCTTGATCTTAGATATCTTTTATTACTTAGTATTATCAGTTCAACAGAGGTGTCATTAATATATAGTTCTCGATCCTCTGAGCTGTTTACATTACGTAGACTATGGGAAAATTAGTAGTTACAGTTTGACGCTAGAAGGTGTTGCTCACCATCTTGAGTTTTTATATTCCGTCATTTATTTCAACTTACGCATCTTCTTTAACGAAGAGATCTGAGTTCAACAGCGATGAATCTCACTCTCTAGTGATGTGTTCATCCATTTTTTTCGCAAGTTCTTGGAGTTCATAGCCTCTAAAAACTCACAATCTTACATATCTCAAACTTTTTTCCAAAAACTTACTCACAAAACTTTAAAACTTTTGTTTTGTACTAAAAAAACCTTTTCCGACAATGTATCCTTCAGATATGAGTATCTCTGAGCATTGAGGAATCTCAGCGAGGATTTAAGGAAGCAAAAATCTTTTCAAGCATTTAATACCCCATCTTTCAAAAATATCTGGCACCTTTTCCAATTGTTTTCAACGTTTAAGGTTGTTTTTTCCAAGGGTGTCATAAGAAATTTAATACATGTCTTTCCAGACGTCATTTCAGTCCTTTTTTTGGAAAAGCTGCTCAGCCGTCTTCTGTGTCAGAGCATTAAGTGCTACTTTTGACGAAGGCACCCAAGTAACAAATTTTGTTGTTTTTTATGTAACCGCAGGAAAACAAAAGCCGAAGGCATGCAGAAACCAAGTGATGTACCAACAATCTCACGACCAACAGTCACGAGAGGAAGATCTTAAAAGCCATTTCAAGCGAACCAAAGAACAGAAGCAGAGGACGGGCAAAGTGAAATAGCAAGAATAACAGTCGCTAACAAGCTACCTATTCCTGATGAAGGGATGGGGCAAACATCAGGATCACAACCACTTTACGGTATGCCTTTGCCGGAGCATCTTAATGTAACAAAGCCACCTGCGGCCAACGTAGGGTTACCCAGAACCTTAGCTCCTACGGGACGGGGATTGGGAAACCTAACTCTGATCCAGCTAGATATAGATACTACGATCATAGAAGAAGGAGTGAATAACTCTGAGGATCCGGCCGACATCACTCCTCAGGGTGGTGGAATCCACAATGAAGATCAAATATCAGCGCAAGTAGCAGCTTTGCTACTCCGTAAAAAGGAGCATGAGGATGCAATGCACATGATGGCCTAAGAGAACAGGAACCTAAAAGATATGTTGGATGTACAGATCGAGGGTTCCCGAACTCACCCTCCGTTAAAGAGGCGTGAGAACGGAGCTATCTCAGGAAGACGAAGGGTGGATCTTAACCCACAAAAGGCTAACCCACCAGGGGGATCCAGGAGAACGCAACATGATCCAAACGAAATGGATCCAACTTACATTCCCTCCCAGTCTTACTATGATGATACATCCTCAAGAGATGCTCACAATGTGAACATGGTTATGGAGAAAATGGAGAAAATGCGAAAGGAGATACAAGGATTGAAAACCGGTCACGCATGAGCAAGGCTAGAATAGGTGCTCCAGGAAGCGACAACATCTCCGTTGTCTTTTCGCATTTTGAGGGAGCCCATCACTGCGTAATGTCCAATACCTACGTTTCAGGCATACAATGGTACCTCTGATCCTGCATCTCACCTACGGTATTACACTCGTTTCCTTGCCCATTGGGAAAGAGATGAGGTAGTACTTTGTAGGTACTTTCCTGCAAGCTTAACAGGATCATCATTGGCTTGGTATGACAACTTACCAGCAAACTCAATTGATTCTTTCGAGCAATTGTCTATGGTGTTCTTGGAGACATACATGTACAACATTTCAATAAAAACAGGGTCATATAGGCTATTTACTTTAGCTATAGGACCCCGAGAGACATTGATGCAATACACAGACAGGGGGAAAAAGACATTCCAAGCAATCGGGAAATTCAATCCAGAAATTAGCATTAATTGCTATAAGTATGGACTTGACAGAACCCCAGCCATCTTCGTGGAGCTTCACAACCGAGCCCTTGATTCCGAAGGAGAGCTTAGGGTTGTCCAAGATCGCTACATCAGACTTGCAGAAATCCAGAAGGACAACCCCAGGGCACAAGTTAAGACGACAACAGCTCCGCAACGAACCAACTCTCTGGAACCAATTCCGGAGATACCTAAGAGGCAAAATGAATCCGAGGGCAGAACCATCTCTCGAGACAAAATATCCAAATACGGAGATGGCAAAGGCAGAGGAAGGGGAAGAGAAGAATTTGTAGATAAAGTCTACACAAATCTAAACACCACATTCTAAGCAAGGAAGGAGCGAAGCCGGGTTTTCCATACCCTAACACTAGGGGAAAGAAAAAGGATAAAACAAAGGAGGCTAAGGAATACTGCGAGTACCACCAGTACTACGGTCATACAACTGATACATGTTATCACCTAAGGAACACGATCCACAGATTCATAGACGAAGGAAAATTCATGGAGTACGTGCAGATACAACCAACTGATACCGAGGTAGCCCCTAAGAAAAGGGTAGAACTACCTCAGGACGGCAAATGCATCAACATGATTACCTTCTCCAGCGGAGGTCAGGAGGAGTTACTCGAAGACATCCTTGAGTTAGCTCGGAACAGAAGAAAGCTAGAATCCCACGAGGTATTCAAGCTAAGTGGACCACCTACTATCACTTGGGAGGAATGGATGGCTACGCAATTAATATTCTCAATAAGAGACGTCAACCAAGAAATTGAGATGCACAATGATCCACTTGTGATCACCCTTCTTATACATGGATGAAACGTTACGAAGGTCCTCATTGACGGGGGAAGCTCATTGAATGTATTATTCTATGAACCTTACCTACGTATGGGTTTGATAGCTGAGCAAATGGATTTATCCACTTGCACAATATACGGTTTCAACGGAGCAGTCTCTAGAATAAAAGGAGAAATTGTCTTACAGGTGCGCATCAGGCCTTTAGTAACTAATACAAGGCTCTGCATTGTGGAATCACCTTCGCCATACAACGTAATCATGGGAAGGATATGGTTCCATCGACTACGAGGAACAGCTTCAACATATCACCAGTACCTTCGATTCCCTACACCTATGGGTAAAATGGAAATCAAAGGTGACCAGCAAGATGCAAGGCTATGCAATCTGGCTGAGGTCAGGCTCAACGAAGAAAGAGCCGCTGCCCAACATCACAAAAGAAAAAGACGAAAGTCGAACACCAAGGAAGTGAAGTACGGAGCCTTCTTAGTACCCGAAGCCACCTCAGTTACGGAGGCAAGCACCTCCGCCACTACGGGGGAGAACGTCTCCGCCAAATGAAAATTACAGAAATACACTCCTCTACGACCTCAGAAGCAAACCATCTCACCGGTGGAACCAACAAAGAAAATCAACATCGACACCGAGAAGGAACCAAAGATGATCAACATCGGAACTTTGTTAGAAAAAGACGAGGAGATGCAATTACAAAGGCTATTATCAATTCGGATGTCTTTGCATGGTCAATGGAAAACATGCCAAGAATCGATCCGAATTTGGTCTCCCACCATCTTCGTATCAGACCAGAAATGCCACCATTCAAGCAACGTATCCGCAAGGTGGCAGATATCTACCAAGAAGCGGTAGAAAAGGAGTTGCAAAAGCTACTAGCAACAGGATTCATACGAGAAGTCAAGTATCCCATGTGGATATCCAACATGGTGATTGTACCTAAGAAGAACGGAGGCGTACGCATTTGCATCGATTTTAGCAATCTCAAAAAAGCCTGTCCCAAGGACAGCTACCCGCTGCCAAATATTGACCAATTTGTCAATGCAATCGAAGGTCACCAGAGGCTATCCTTCATGGATGAATACTCCGGTTACAACCAAATCTCCCTTGCAGAAGAAGACCAAGAGCATACTGCGTTCTTTACCCCATGAGGCTTGTATTGATATACAAGGATGCCATTTGGACTAAAGAACTCGAGGGAAACATACCAACGATTGGTAGACAAAATTATTAAGCCATGGATAAGCAAGATACTGGAGGTGTATGTGGAATATATGCTTTCCAAGAACAAAGAGGCGAAAAACTACCTGTCAGACCTAAGGGAAATATTCGAAGCCATGAGAAACTTTCACATGAAAGTGAACCCGGAGAAATGCACATTCGGAGTAACCTCAGGAAAATTCCTAGGATACTTGGTAACTAAGCGAGGAATAGAAGTGGACCCTGAAAGGTTCAGAGCAATAATGGAAATGCCATCTCCGCAAACCCTAAAAGGAGTACAAAAGCTAAATGGAATCTTAGCTTCCATGGGAAGATTCATAGCAAGATCACTGGATAAATGCAAAGCATTTTTTGATACATTAAAGAAAGGAAGCAGGTTCATATGGACTACAGATTGCAAACAAGCTTTCCAAAAGATCAAGGAGTACTTGGCTCCGGTACCCATCCTACAGAAGCCAGAGCCAGGTGAAATACTCACTTTGTACTTAGCAGCAACAAGCTACGCTGTGAGCACAGTGTTGGTACGAGACCAAGGACAAGAAGAAAAGTCCATATACTACATCAGCAAGACACTCAGTTCAGCGGAGCGTAATTACACCAAGGTGGAGCAGATTATATGTGCCTTAATAGTGGCAACATGGAAACTAAGGATATATTTTGACGCACATAACGAAGGCTCAGATATGACAAATCCTCAACAACACATAGAAAATTGGAAGGGTGGCAAAATGGAATGCCATGATCAAGCAGTTCCACATCATCTTTGAAACCAGGCAGGCTGAAAAATCACAAATCTTAGCAGACTTACTGGCATACCTACCTCTCAGCGACGAAGCAGAGATAGACGATATCCCAGGAATGAAGGAAGACAAGCAAGATCTAGAGGACCTGTTAGAACCTCAGAACTCGCGAAGCTGGGAAATATTCGTAGATGGCTCCTCCAATGGATAAGGCGCAGGCATTGGGATTGTAACAACAACTCCTACTGGAGACCGCCTCATCTACGCATTCAGGTTAGAATTCGAACAATACAAGAATAACATCATAGAGTACGAGGCAGTCATACATGGTTTATGCTTGGCACGAGAGTTAGTCCTGTCAGATGTTCGTTTGACTAGTGACTCTCAGTTGGTCATTAGACAAATCGAGCTCAAATACCAAACTTTGGATCCGGTGATATCTTCGTATCTAAATATAGCTCAGGAGCATGCGTCAAACATCAGCAACGTAACATTCAGGCACGTCTGTCGAAAGGATAACAGACACGCAGATTCCTTAACATTCATATCATCAATGCTAAGGGACAGAAGCACCACCTCCGTACAAATTGGAAGAATATATGAACTTTCAATAAAAGGACCCATCTCAGGCGCTGAGGAGGCTTTGGCCGTTCAAACTCGAGCCATAAGGGGAGCAGATAAAGAAAAATAAGACGAAAAAAATAAGAGAATCAGATAACGAAGCCGAAGAATCCGACAAAGATCAATCCATGTCAGATGAAAGCAACGAAGACGAAGCGGAAGATGATTGGAGGATTCCAATTCACCAGTACCTCGACAAAGGTACCGTACCAGATGATGTTAAGGAAGCATGGAAGATCGAATCAAAAGCAGGAATATATAGTCTTCGTGATGGAATACTTTATTGAGGTCATTTCTCGGACCTCTGATGTGGTGCCTCTCACGAACCGAAGGAAGGAAAATACTCCACGACATACACAACGGAGATGCCAGCAACCATAGCGGAAGAAGGTCCTTAGCGGTCAAATCCAAAATGCAAGGATACTACTGGCTAAGCATGGACGACGACTCAAAGAACGTGGCTAAGCGTTGTGAAAGATGCCAACGCTTTGCCAGGAAGATCAAAGCACCAGCAACGGAGCTAAACTTGGTCATCAGCCCTTGGCTATTCGTCAAATGGGGGGTTGATATTATCGGACCCTTGATAGAGGGAACCTCTAAAAGGAAATATCTTATTATGGCCACAGATTATTTCACCAAGTGGGTAGAAGCAAAGGCTTTGGAAAGAATTAGGAACGCAGATGTCTTTAAATTCTTGTTTGAGCAAATCATATGCAGGTTCGGAATACCAGCTGCCATAGTCTCTGACAATCGCAAGCGGCTGCAAGGAAAGAATATCGACATGTTGTTCGATACTTTCAACATTCAGAAAAACAAGTACACTCATATATACCCTAAGAGCAATGGACAAGCGGAGGCAACCAACAAAACCATAAAAATGAACTTGAAGAAGAAGCTAGGAGCATACAAAAGAGGTGGTGCGAGCAATTGCACAACGTCTTATGGGCCTATCGAACTACAAGAAGGTCAACTATGGGAGAAATTCCATTCTTACTAACCTACGGAGCCGAAGATGTCATCTCGAAGGAGATAATACTTCCAACAACAAAAAAATATGCATGAGAGAAAAATCTAAGGACCCAAAAAGGTGAAGTATTATAACACCCTTGGAATGCAATGTACCTAAAAATGTACTACTAAGAGAATGGTGATTACTCAGGAGAAGAAAGGAACGGTCCATGACCCACCATGTTCTATCCCTGATCAAAGGTATTATAAACCTTACTAATCAATGAAAGGAACTTTTTGCTAAAAGGTTAGTTTCGATTAATATAATTGGGTTAGAATAGACACCCTCCGTCAGGATTGACGATGAGACAAGGCGAGACATAACTACGCATATGTCAATACTCGAATCCTCGGAGCAATAACTCCCTTCATGAGGCAATAAGAGCATTTAATATATCCCCTATAGAGATACCTTGTCGAAGTAAAACATCCTTCCCGCTGAACGCGTAGGGTTACAGGAAAACTATTTCCCACGTAGGAACCTTCCCACCACGGTACCTTCTGGCCAAAGCATACTTAGGTAGGACGATGAATGTTCCACCCAAGGTTAAACATACCTTAGTACCCTGTGATGACTTGAATATGCGATCAAATAGACATAATAGGTCTACAAACAAAATATTCATGCAACAACATAGGTTAAGTAATGATGTTACGAAAGTACGACTGACATGTCTTAAAAAGTTGCAGATAATGAAGGTTCAAACCATCACGAAGCATTGTTTCGAGAAAAAGGGACAACACAAAAGCACCTCAGCTGAGAGCATAATATAACAAAGAGTTCAGTTAAAATAAGCTGGACACGACAGGATCAAGGGTAAGGAAGACGAGGAAAGACAACTCCTTCAGCTTGGAGCTCGGATTCCACAAAGGCATCATTGATGAATCAATGGCAGAACGCTCAAATTGCACCTTCATCTGAGAGGACTGAGCCTCCAGATCCGAAGCCGATTTCTGACGAAGTTCCATCACCTGAGCACTAAGCTGATCGTTAGCTTGCTGAAGAGACTCATCCTTAGACTTAGAGGCGGCATCAAACTAACGAGACATCTCCAGTGAAGATATTTGGCCTTCAAGACGGCTAATCTTGGCGTTTGCACCCACCAGCTTCTCTTGGAGACCTGCGAATACAAAAGGTGTAAGGGAGGAGGAAAGGTAACGAAGGACACAAAGACTGCTGCTAGAATATAAGGACCCTAAGCTACCTCCTGCATGGATAAGGGATTCTTCTAAACTATGCTGAGCCTCAACAAGATCCACCTCAGCAGCATCAATATCCTCTACAAGAGTATCGCATTCAGTCCGGAGGTCATCAACATCAATCCGGAGCGAAGCATTCTGAGAGGATAAAACTTGGTAAACATTCTCTAAATATTCCAAGCTCTTAACCAAGGATGCATGGGACATGGAAGATGGAGCAGAGCCAACCTCGACAAGTTTATACTTAAGAGAAGAGACTGCAGAAGACAAAATTTTACGCTCTGCATTAACCTTAGCTAATGAAGCACAAGCATCTTCGAAATCTGCATGATATTTCTTGCGGATGATTTCTTGGGCTGAGAGGCGTCTTTCAACTAAGGAAATATCCTCCTTTTGCTTTAAAATGGGACCCTCTTTCCACTTAAGGGCTTCGTCACATTCTTTACGGAGCAAATCCATCTGCTTCACGAGATACGCGTTATGAGCAGACTCGAGAGAAAGTTGGGCCTCATTATGAACAGTCACGTTCATTAACCTATCAGACTTCTTCTGATAGTACCAAACATCAAAGCTCAACTTGGATACCTGTTTCCAGAGATGTCTAAGATCACTAGGGCTAACAGCTGACAGACGCAGTATGTCTTGGGACTATGCAATCAGACATAAATAAAAACAAAGCTAAGGGAAAGAAGAAACGAACCTATGGCTCTGGAGGACTCATCATCCAAAGCAGAATCAACAACTTTGCGCCCCTCCTCAGCAAATTTAGAAGCATTTTTATCTCTCTCGAGGGCCAGCAAACAAGCCTCCAAGGATCTCTGAGTCTTTCTCAGATCGTCCTCCAACGAAAATACCTTAGCAACAGAAGCAGCATCACCAGCCGAAGGATGTTTTGTGCTAACAAGGGCATATTCTTGACGAGCGCGCTCCAACAGAGCATTCAAGTGAGTATACTTAGCGTTATAAAACTTGAACAGGGTATTAACCCACATCTATTTGTTTTCAAAGCTACAAACAACGAAGCATAATAACAGAAGAAGGTCCAAAGCAAAGCATGAAACAATCAAGTAAGAAATCACTTAATGAGAATAGCGAAACACGAGGAAGAAAATCAACGTAGGTGTCTATAAAAGACTCCATCTCTTGGACACTACCCCTACGGATTTCACCAAAGCTCTGGCTAGAGTGAAGGCAGTATGGGTCGAAGAAAAGATCCTTAGCCGTACGATACTGAGCAGGCAGGACATCCAGCTGCGAAGCTACCTCAAAAGAACCAGCCAGATGGTGACGATCAACCTCAGCAGAAAAGGGACCATTTGAATCCCGCCGAATGGCTTCAATAATAGCATCGGTAGAACTCCCAAGGCTCAAATTCTCAGGCAACTTACCCTTATCAGATTCAGCAACGGTTCCACCAATCACTTGGGAGCGAGTGTGGGGCACGAGTATTGAGCCCTCACCATGGAAAATAGAAGGCATGGTGGATGAGATAGGGACTTAAGAAAGATCTTGAGCACCACCTAAGTCCATATCACCAGCAAAAGGAAGATTTCCCAGTACGGTCAAATCTGGTGACGAAGGTGGAGGTCCAACAACCTTACTAACAGGAGAAGTAGAAACAGACTGAGCGCTCCCCAATGAGGTGAATGTAGCATTGAAGGAGAAACTGGGAAGTGAAAGCAAAACCCTTTTATTCGACTGAGAGTCTGATCTACTAACCTTCACCACGGGGGCAACACCCTTGGAAAACGAGCCACTCGATTGAAATAAAGTAGTAGGAGACGAAGGAAGACTCTTGGAAGCTACAATAATAGCTCCAGTAGTAGCCGAGACAACAAGCAATACACCGCTAGGAGAAGAAAACAAGGGTACCTTTGAAAACGAAGTAGGAGTTGGATCTTGAACACTAATGGGGATCACCAGTGAGGAATCACCACCAACTGGGAGATTCTCACCCTCCACAGATCCAGCATGGAGGGGACTGGGGTTATCCTTGGAAAAATCTTCCTCAATATCGTCCAAATGGGAGATGAGGCCAATATTCTCAATATCCTCCATATCTTCATCATCTGGCCTCTCCTCACCAGCCTTGGGATCATCATCAGATTCCTCAAGATCAATAACATCCTTCAACTTGCCCTTTCTCTTGGAGGACTGTGAAAAAACACATGCGCCAGCTAAGAATCAGGGGAAAAGTACTAAGGAACTTTCGAAAACAAAGGTATGGTTATGATCCTTACCTACGCAGGTGTTGGTGTAGCTATTTTAGCCGAAGCCTTTCTTTTCATAGTCCTAGTGGCTACGAAATTACCAGCAGAACCCGGAGCAAGTCCAACAGAAGAAGCAGGGGAAGGCTACAGAAAAAAGTCATCAGAATACTAAACGAAGGCTGCAAAAAGGCACAAAATGAAAAACATCCAAGGAAAATGAAGGTTACCTCATGAGAACCAGCATGGTTGAATACCCAACGCTGATATCCATCATACTTTTCAGGCAAGGAAAGAGCAGTATGAGGGACGTTGGGATCTGCGGTAGTAAAACCGTAGGCCCAAGGACCCACCACACGAAAGGGAGTACGAGCCCAGCGATCATCATGATCAAGACGGATGCGGTCAGACTTTGGCAAAGGTAGCCTAGAAGAATAAGGGATAACAGTCAAACCAGTCTTATCAATCTCCTCCAGCAGACGAAGGATGTTACCTTCCCTAATTTTCCTAGCAGTAACATGGATACGACGAGGGCCAACACTCCAAGGAAGAATATTACTCTTCTGAATAACATCAGCATACGTATCATTGAAGTTGATAGGGGTATAATCCTCCTGTTTAGACCTTCTATCAGCAAATGGGTCATAAGACTTCAAAGTGTTCTTTCCCTTACTACAGTAGCAGCTCTCACGAAGGGCACGCCAGTAATTACCAGTATACTGCATAACTTCTCGGACCTGAGTCTTGTTCATCGGGTCATCCCTGGTAGACAAAACGTCATAGTAGAAGGGATCCTTTCTACTAAACAAAGGGAGGAGCATACCTGCGTCCAGCTGGCCAACACTAATCAAAAGGTTGTTCTCATCTTAAGGAAAACTCCGGATCAGGGACTCGGTGAGAACATCAGGTCCATCGAAAAAGGAAATCTCAAACTTATGAAGGCGAAAAGACTTGGTTATATAAGTTAAATATAAGTGAGCGTAGCTATCCTTGTCACGCATCTGAAGCCTGTGAAGCTCATAGTGAGGAGGATGAGGTGGAAGATCCTCAACAGAAACTTCTTGTACCTCGGGGTCCGGAACAACCTCAGAAATCACATCCATCTCAGTACCAGCAGGTATCTCAGTGTCCTCAAGGGGTGGAGATGGCATAGCATCAGTATGATCCATTCGCGGAGGTGGATCAGTAGACGAAGAGGTTCTCCGTTTCTTCCGTGTAGGCTTCTTCGGAAGTCTCATTATTCCTAACACCAGCAGGAAGAACATCCCATCAACAATGGCGTACTGAAATTTCAGTCGACTCGAGAAACAAATTGGGGAAAAAAACAAGAATACTTTGGGCAAGGGTTTAACTAAACCAACCAAGGAAAGTCGTTTAAACCCATCATAAGACGAAATCAAAGGTTATTCATCACCATGAATAAAATTGCAGACGAAGAACAATCACGACAGAATCAACATCAAAATACGAAATGAAAACAAACTCAGACATACAACATGGAGAACACATCAAAAGCTTCAAATAACGCATGCAGACATCCAAGAACATCAATGGCGATCAATGACAATTAACCAAAGACGAAGCAAGGAGAATCCAAGACGAAAATCCAAACAAGCAGAGAAAAATCAAAGTACCACTTACTTGAATGTGATAATTGAGTATTGAACCGGAGCCTTTGCGAATCAAAAGGAAGATCAACAGTTGACAGCGGAAGAAAAATCTCTATGAAAGAGACAGAGAGCGAAAGTTCGAGGAGAAGAGAAGGAGTTAGTGAAAATTCGTCCTCTTTATTCTCTTCTTATAGGCGGCTGAAGAATCCAAAAATTTGGACGTCCTGAAATTCAAGGGGAAGTTATTGGATGAAAGGACATGTGGGGACCACCCAATCGGTACGTGCAAAAATGGCGGTGTTACGGGAGTTTTCCTTCCAATCCTACAAAATGGTAGAATATGAAAGAAAATGAGCAAATTGTGAATACTAATATTCCGCGGAGCACGTGTCACGATATTAGTGGTCGCGTACAGGATAACTGTGTAGCCCTCGCTATACAGAGAAACCTGAGTAGCAGAAGATACGTTTGTAGATCTACTTTATCTCATCCCAAGAAGGTATACCTCGACGGCCAAGATGGAGAAAGTAAAAGCCTAGTCTAGAGAGAGGCAGCTGGCGAAGGGATAGAGGTAGATGACGCATCTAATCAGCATTAAATGCATAAATCTCTTATCTACATGCATAAACAAAGCATGTGAAGAGAGATGATGTGGCAGAATATGACTGGCAAAGGTTAGCGACGAACGAAGGTACAATCTGTACTAAGGCTGGGAAGTTCCCGAAGGAACGTGGGTCAGCTGAGGTGGCAGAGTCCGACTGGAGAAAGCACGCGGTGAACGAAGGTAGCAGTTGTACGGAAGGTGTATCAGTGAACGATGGATCTAAAGATAGCAAAGATATACCTGGAGCAGAAGGGGCCATCAATACCAAGCGTCACCAACAAACCAAGGGCATTCAATATCTAGGAGAATAAGATCTAGTCTTAAGCTTATACCTCTTTAATGTTTAGAACTTAAGTATTTACTTCAACTTGATTTCTCTCTATTACTTTGGGAAGCATTTAAGATCTTTGTAACCACTACTATTTAATATAAACAAATCACTCATTACCCCGTGGATGTAGAAAAAATTCGAACCACGTAATCTCTCGTGTCTAATGATAACTTAGTAGCATTTACATTATATTTGTTTTCTTTGTTATTATCTTGATTTGATATATCTTTTATTACTTAGTATTATCAGTTCAACAGAGGTGTCATTACTACATAGTTCTTGATCCTCTGAGCTGTTTACATTACATAGACTATGGAAAAAATAGTAGTCACACAGCTTGCACATCTCAGGCGCCTGAATTATATTCCAGATTGACATGCTCGTATTGTTCACTCAAAGGTCATGAACTATCGAAGTGTTACAAGTACAAACACAAATTGAGACATGTCAACAAACTTCAACGAAGAGCAAATCGATTAGCAAACAATCTTAAACTTGTTCAAAATACCGTTGAGGTATGTAAGATTTTATCTTTTTCAAAGAAGTTAGTTTCCAAGGATAAGACAAGACCATTAGAAAGAAGTTTATGTTCGAAACACTATGAGAAACAGGGTTCTATTAATTCCGTTCAAAAAGGATATGGTGGACAGATTATTGTTCACCCCAGCACAACTTAAATTGTGTTGGTTAGTGCATCTTGTCTCATGTGCCTGATCAAAAGAGACAAGATTCTGCACATCCCAGGCTTTAGAAAAATAAAAATGGTTTTAAATTTGTTTTCTTTTCTTTTTAGCTTTGCCTGTTTTGTAAGATTGGAATTTTTCCATATCTAATTTTTATTAGAAAGGACTTCCCTGGTCAATCAATAAAAGAGGGTTAATCTCGACAATTCTACCCTTCTTAGGGTTGTGAGTTGTGCGTCCACGAACCTGTGTTTAAAGTCTTCGTAACCATACATTCCTTTTTCCTTTTCTGAAACTCTTTTTACCTTAAGACTACTTGTTGAGTTTAAATCGTGAATTCCTCTCACAAACCCGTACTCATATGGATACTCCAAGCATCATGTCTTCTGATGGAAAAGATGTTACTATGATTGTTAAGCCATCAATCATGAAGGAAAAAAAAATCTCTGTTACCTCCAACTTTGAAAAGAAAAAGAAGGAATGTGAGGAATCCAAGAGATGTTCCTTCAAATTCTCAGAAGTTTTCTGATGTTCTTGAAGAGTTGAAGGAGACAAGAAAGGAGATTCAACAAATAAAGGCTTTTGTTATGATAACTCTTGAAATTCAGAAGGCCCTGGTTCGACATCATCAACCTAGAAGGTTTGTTGGAATTTACTCCTTTTTTCACGAACCATATGTTCCCATGGATGTTGACGACAAAGAGTTCGGGAATGAAAAAGAATTTTTTTAGAGGTCTCAATGTCTAGGAAACTTCTTATGAAAATTTATTCTTGTGTTTTTAAGAAGGATAACTAGGATTCGAAATAGCCAGTATTGTGATTACACATAGCTATGTACAGCGATTTTCATCTTGCATGTTTTTAGATTTATTTGTTTAAATTATAAAGATTATTTGGAAGATGATTTTGCAGTATTAATCTTTATGGTTTTATATATTGCAATTTGTTATGGGATATGTATGTTTGCGTCCGTGAACTATGATTATACCATACGTGGTGAAAAGTTAAGTCTTTCATATGTTGATATGCAAGTATTTGTAAAAGAATGAATGAACTTTTGACAAAAAAAAAGAAGATAAGCCTATTATGTCATTATGAAAATATTGATGGAAGATAGGGATGAGATTTTGTTTACAAAGATTAAGTATATTATATGTCATTGTGCAAATGGTGATAAAGAATAAAATGAATCTTTTTTCATTCCGTAGTATTGATTTTCTCTGATCCATATTTTTATGTATGTACTGTGCGGTTCCGTAAGTTCTCTTATGTGAGCATTTCAGATTAAATTAATCATGAGTTCTCTTGTGGTTAATTTAATTGAGATTTTTGGATACAAATTCATATTCTTATGTGATTTGTTAATGTCCAAAGAAATCTTTCTTTTCTTGTAAAAGTAAGGTCGCTCTTGTTGTTCTTTCGGGAATGACATTTTATGGGGGAGAGTTCTTAATTGAACCTGTGCTTAATTGCCAAATATTTTTGGGGAGTGCAGCAGTGGAATATTATAGGGGTTATCTTGTATCTTTATGAACTCCTTGATGAATGCATTTAGTTTCGGCTATATAATTGCATATAAAAAGTTGATATGTACTTTCTCTTGGTCATGAAGTGTCTCTATGGAAATTTCATTAGGATCCCACTAGTTTTCGTACCTTTGCCAATTTTATTGACAAAAAGAGGGAGAATTAATGTGTAGTTCACACTACAAATACATATGTTTTTCGGATCATTATGTAAGGGGGAGTGGTTTTCATGTGAGATGAAGTATTGACTAAGGGGGAGTGATACATATCACCATAGTATTGTTGTCGAAGTTGTGATACAATTGAACTTCGATGATGTGTAATAATACTGTGACATTGTGTAACAATGATTGAGAGCTTTTGTTTTCTCATTGTTATGGTTACGGATCTTCAACAACGATGATGATGATTTGAATATCTTTGGAATCATTGGAGTACTTGGAAGTGACGAACATTTCAAGTAATGTTGAAGAACCAAGGAGATCATGCATGTGGATGAGAGGCTGCAAAGTTTATTTATTTTGTATTACATATGTATTGATAGTTTTGTCACTAAAATTGACAAAGGGGGAGATTGTTAGAGCACTGCTCGGTCGAACTCGCAAGCGTTGCTATCTCAAGATTGTTTGTCAAGTTTAGTTTCCAAAACTATAATTCTTGATTTCTAGTCTACTTATAGCTAAGTCTCAGACTAGGATAGTAAGTGTAGTTGATCTCTAGACTCCACGGCGTTCATCATGCAAAGACGAAGAACTACTCAAGGAACTGGTGGATTTTCATCGACAAAAATATATGTGAAGACTTGAACTTATCTATCACTCAAAAGTCTATCTACTCTATCTCATATCTTGAGACAAAATTTGTATTGCTATATAGACTTCGATTATACACAATTTCTATTTCGAGTCGTGTTTATCTCGCTTATCTATTTTTCGAAATATGTGTTGGTTAAGCTTTCGCTTTGGCCAAGTTCATCTTTACTCGTGACGAAAGTCATGTTGATTGTTTCAATCTCTTGAAAATCGCTTTGATGAAAAATAGTGTGTGAATAACCACTATATATAACATCCTCTAAGAATGTTTCAATGATTCTAAATGAGAGTTTAGGTTATATAACCTTGAATGGATATAAACATTGTATGTGAACTCAAACTTGTGTAAGTTCAAAATCCTTGAACTAAAGTATGCGTACTTTACTGGTTTAGGATGTCCGGAGCTAAGTCCGCGTACCAGTACGCGTACTGCCGGAAGTTCACATCCCGTGAATTTCTACTGGAGTTTGTGAACTAAAAACAAGCTCAATCCTGGTACTTAAGTATGCGTACCCGTATACGTACTTAAGTGGGTTATTTTCTAAAAACAGTTTATTCTTGAACTAAGACATTTATAAATTAAGGAATGCATATTTGCAAACCGTATCTATAATGTTCATGAATCGATTCGATTGAATCAAAACTATTTTTGCTTCGATTGTGTCTTGTATACTCCTATGAGATATAAACAATTGAAAAACTCTCTAACTAGTTCTTTTGAGTCATTTGAACTAGTTATGGTGAGGATGAATAAGGCTGATATGAAAGTGCTCATATGGCTAACCATTGGTTAACTATAGTTGAACCAACTAGGTGTACACGTTTAGGTATGGTCACTCAAACCTAAATGAACGTGCATTTCATTTGTGTATGACAAGCTAAGCTTGATCTAACAGTTGAAATATATTAGCTTGAATCTAATCAGGTTTTCATCTAACGGTGAATATTGAATGCTTTGTTATCAAGGTAACTTAGATTGCAAACCATGATTTGGAGACCATATAAAGGAGAACTCTAGCAACTGGGAAACCTAATTCCCACACCTCCTGTGCTATACTAGTTGTGTAATCTAGAGTTGATTTTCCTTTAACCTTAGGTTTCTATCGAGACCGTGTAGGTTAACGACTTGAAGACTTCATTGGGATTGTGAAGCCAGACCCAACTATTTTATCTATAGTTGCGTAATCTGATCTTGTTGTTTCTATCGTATTTGAGTACAATCGTAAGATTGGCTTGAAATTAATTTCTCCGATAGGAAAGATATAAAAGTAGTCACAAACACCTTCGCCTCATCGTTTGTGATTCACAATATCTTTGTTAGAGCATTGCTCGGTCGAACTCGCATCCGTTGCTATCTCAAGCATGTTTGTCAATGTTAGTGATCAAAACTATAAGTCTTTATTTCTAGTCTATTATAGATAAGTCTCGGACTAGGATAGAAAGTGTATTTGAGCTCAAGGACTTTATGGTGATTCATCATACAAGTAGAATAACTACTCAAGGAACCGATGGAACTTCTCGACAAAAAGGTATGTAAAGACTTGAACTTATCTATCACTCAACAGTCTATCTACTATATTTCCTACTCTTTGAGACAAGAAGTCCTACGCTATATATATAGACTTGGATTAGACACATTTGGTATTCGAGTTGAGTATACCTCACCTATCTATATATCGAAATATGTGTTGGTAAGATTTTCGCTTCGATCAAGTTTATCTTTACCATGTGACGAAAGTCATGATATGTTTCAATCATCTTGAAAATTGCTTTGACGAGAAATGGTGTAACAACTATATAACATCCTCTAAGAATGTTTCAATGATTGAAATGAGAGCTTAGATTACATAATAAATGGTGGACATAAGCATTGTGTGGAAACACATTTATGTATAAGTCCTATTCCTTGAACCAAAGTTTGCGAACTTTGTTGATCAAGAAAGCCGGAAGAATGACATGAGCCAAGTCCGCGAAATCAGTCAGCGAACTGCCGAATTTCTCAAACCCGAGAATTTCTGCTGGAGTTGACAAACTACTTGCGTGAATCTAAGTCCGCGAACTCAGTCCGTGAACCCAGTCCGCGAACCGGCAAAGTTCTCATACCCGAGAATTTCTGTTGGAGTTTGGAAACTCTGCTCGGTAACTTAAGTCCGCGAACCTAGTCTGCGAAATTGAGAAGGTTATATATCTGAAGATGATTTCTGAACTTAAACTTAAAAAGACTACGGAATGCAGTTTGCAAACCGTGGCTATAAAAGTTCATGAACCGATTCAAGTGAATCAAATCATCTTTGCTTCAATTGTGTCTTGTGTATTACATAAGATTTTCTTGCAATTGAACAACTCTCTAACTAGTTCATTTGAAGTCATTTGAACTAGTTATGGTGAAGAAGAACATGGTTGATATGAAATGCTCATATGGCTAACCTTTTGGTTAACTATTGTTGAACCAACAAGTGCATACGTTTGGGTATGGTTAACAAACCTAGAAGCGTGCATTGTCAAGTGTGTGTAACAAGCTAAGTTTTCGATCTAAGCGTTGAAAAATATTAGCTTGAATCTAAATCAGGTTTTCATCTAACGATGAATATTGAATGCTTTGTTACTAAGCTAACATTGATTGCAAACCCTGATTTGAAAGACTATATAAAGGAGACAACTAGTATTGTGCAAAAATAATCCCCACACCTTACATGTGATACTAGTTTTGGTGCTAGAGTCGATTCTCCTTTAACATTTGGTTTCTTCTTATAAAACAAGGTTAACGACTTAAAGACTTCATTGGGATTGTGAAGCCAGACCGATACTACTTTTATTGTAGTTGTGTGATCTGATCTTGCATCTTCTATAGTACGAGTACAATCAGATTGATTGGATTGAGATTGATATCTTCGATAGGCAAGATATACTAAGTAATCACAAATATCTTTGTCTCATTGTTTGTGATTCCGCAACATCTTGTTTCGCTATCATACGATTAAGATTGTGGTGAGGTGATTGATAACTCTAGACTGTTCTTCGGGAATATAAGACCGGATTATCAATTGGTTCCTGTTTACTTTGATTATTATCAACAGATGGAACAAAACCTTTAGGGTTTATCTATGAGAGACAAATTGATCCTTTGATAGACTTGTTTGTATGAGAAATATTTGTTTATTGTCAAAGCCTGCGATTTTGGGTCGTAGAAACTCTTAGTTGTGGGTGAAATCAGCTAAGGGAATCAAGTGCGCAGTATCATGCTGGGATCAGAAGCGCTGGAGCATAACTGTACCTTGGATCAGTGGGAGAATGACTGGGGTTCAACTACATTCCAGTCTGAAGTTAGCTTGGAGTAGGCTAGTGTCTGTAGCGGTTTAATACAATGTGTGTTCAATCTGGACTAGGTCCAGCGGTTTTTCTGCATTTACGGTTTCCTCGTTAACAAATTTCTGGTATCTGTGTTATTTCAATTTCCGCATTATATTGTTTTATCTTTATAATTGAAATAATACAGGTTGTGCGTTAGATCATCAATTAGAGTAATCCAACCTTTGGTTGTTGATTGTCATTGATTGATCCATGTATATTAGTCTTTGGTATCATCCAAGTTATTCCTTGCATTTGATTAGAACTCGCAGTTTCTGCTTGAGTAAATCAAATCATGAGAGAGATATAAACTCGTTGATATACTTTTAATTGATTGAGTCTTGTTGATTCTCTTAAAAGTATATTCGAGTTTGTCCATACAGATTGCTAAGCGAAATATTGGGTGGTGTTGTTAGACCCCCGCTTTTTTAATTGGTATCAGAGCAGGCAAACACGTTCAAGACCTTACAAGTCTGTGTTTGTAGCGATCTGACTCTATGGACAGAGGTGCTATCTCTATTAACGTACCACCAGTCTCCGATGACTCTAATTACTTATGGTGGAAAGTTGCTATGCGAACTTTTCTTCAAGCACGTGATTTTCAATCATGGGTATATGTTTTTAATGGCTATGATGCTCCCGTTGTGGCAGTTGGAGATGTAAACGTTCCCAAGAATATTGGTGAATACAGTCCCGCCGAGATACTTGCTGCAAAGAAAAATTCCGACGGTTTGAATGCAATCATATATGCCATTACCCCAAATCTTCAGCACCATGTGTCAAATTGCACTAGGTCTAAAGATGCTTGGGATATCTTAGAAACCGTATTTGAAGGTAACTCCAGTGAAAAGGAAGCTAGACTTCAAAATCTTAATTACGATTGGGAGAACCTTCATATGGTAGATGAAGATACATTTGATGAGTTTAATCACAGAGTGTATGAAATTTTTTAATGCATCTTTTGCATTGGGTAAGACTATTCCTGAAAAGGACATTGTGATGAAAATTCTCAGATCGCTGCCATCTAGATAGGAGTCTAAGAAGCATGCCATCGTTGAGGGAAATAACCTTGATAATCTTTCCGAAAATACATTGGTTGGAAAGCTAAAGATCTTTGATCACGAGCAAACATCCAAAATCGGAAAGGATGTTTCCTTTAAAGCACAGAATAACACTAAATTACTTGATAAAGGTAAAAGTGTTTATATCTCTGAGGATGATCGGTCTGAGGATGATTTTTCGTATGAAGATCTTGATAAATCAGTCTCCTTGATCACAAGACAGTTTAGGGATCTTTTATTGAAGAGAAGTAAACGGTTTTCAAAAGACAAACCTAAGTCATCAGATAAACCTCACAATCACGTTCTTCCTAAAAACAGGGATGATGACAAGGATATTCCACAGTGATTTAAGTGTAAAGGCTTTGGTCATTTTTCAAACGAGTGCCCAAATTGTAGAAAATACACTGGGAACAAAGGTCTTGCTGTAACACTTGATGAGATGTTTGAGATCTATGATTCTGATGAAGACAGGAAATCAAGTGTCGGTCTTCTATATGAAAACATTGATTTTGATAATTGTAGTAATACATATATCAACCTTGATGGTTTCGGTGAAGAGGAGAATCCAATCAAGATGGAAGAAACAATTGACCCTTCCTTTGGAAACTCTGGTTGTAATGTTTCAGGATCTACTATGTGTCTAGCTGCGTTCATACTACAGATACTTGAAAACTATCCAAGTTTGACGTGCTTGTTTTGTTCTCAGAAGGGTCATGAACTATCAAGATGTTACAACTACAAACATCAAGTGAGGCACGCCAACAAACTTCAACGGAGAGCAAATCGATTGGCAAGGAAGCTTAAACTTGCTCAGAAGACTGCTGAGGTATGTAGGATTTTATCTTCGTCTAAGAAGTTGGTTTCCAAAGATAAAATAAGACCATTAGAGAAGAAGGTATGGTCAAATCGCTTTGATAGACAGAAGTCTGAGGATTCCTCTCTAGAGGAAAATAGTGGACAAATTTTTGTTCACCACAACATAAATTGATTGTGTTGTTTGGTAAATCTTGTCTCATGTTCCTGATCAAAAGAGATAAGATTGTGTACCTCTCAGGATTTAGGAATTTTTTTTTTGGTTTGTTTTTCCTATCTATCAAATAAAGTAAAGGGTTATTATCGAGAATTCTACTCTTTATAGGGTTTAGAGTTGGACGTCCACAAACCTGTTTAAAGGTTGCGAACTCTACATTCCTTTTTCCTCTCTGATATTCTTTATATCTTAAGACTGCTTGATGAGATTGTGAATTCCACTAACAAAAACCAGTTGTTTATAATTGTTCTCTAAGCATCATGTCTTTGGATGGAAAATATGTCAATATGATTGTTAAGCCATCAATCAAGGAAAAAGAGAAATCTCCAGTAACTCCTTCCTTGAAAAGAAAGAGGAGGAATACAAGAAAGCCAAGGGATGTCCCTTATAACTCTCAGAAGTTTTCCGATGTTCTTGATGAGTTGAAGGAAGTAAGAAAAGAGATTAGTTAAATAAAGGCTTGCGTTTTAAGATCTTTGGAAATTCAGAAGGCCCTGGTTCGACATCATCAGCCAAGACGGTTCATTGGTATTGACTCCTTCCTCCACGAACCTTATATTCCAATGGCTGTTGACGACAATGAGTTCGGGAATGATAAGGAATTTCTCAAAGAAATTGTTGCCTAGTATTCTTCTTTTTGGTTTAGTTGGAAGAATAACTAGTGCTTTGGGTAGCAATGATTGTGACTACACATAGCTATTATTTTTCATCTTCTTGTTTGGAGGATGATGTTTTGCAGTATTAATCTTTATGATTTGTTATATTGCAATTTTTTATGGGATATTGGTGTTTACGTCCGTGAAATATGTTTGTCCCATACTTCGTCAAAAGTAAAGTCGTTCGTGTTCGGTATTCACGTACTGGTAAAAGAATGAATGGACTTTTTACAAATACAAAAGTTTAGCATATATTGTCAATCTTTGATGGAAGATAGGTTAAAATCTTTTGTTTGCAAGGATTATGTCTATTAATTGTCGTTATGCAAATAGTGATTGAAGATATAATGAATCCTTGTGTATTTCGCAGTATTTATCATCCCTGATCCATATTTTATGTATTACTGTGAGGCTCCGTAATGCATCTTATGTTGAGCACTATACAACCAAGTTGATTTATTAGCTTAGTTGGTGTTCCGTGAAATATGTTATGTTGAGCATATTGAACTAAATTAATCTTCTTGTTTGGTTATTTAGTTATTGCTCCGTAAGTTTTCTTATGTCGATCAAAACAAATGACAATTAAATTGATTACTTTTGTGATTAGTTTGGTTGTGTATTCCAATTATATTAACTATGGGTTCTCTTGTAATTAATCTAGTTGAGTAATTTCGTGTCTCCACATGTTGAGCATAATCAATTGAATTGATAACCTCTTGTGTTTAATTTGATGTGTATTCCGATTAAATTAATCATAGGTTTACTTGTGATTAATTTTATTGAATTTTTTGGATATAGAAAATTGTTCTCATGATTTTTGGTGTCCAATAAAATCCTTCTTTTCTTTTGAAATTAAGGTCGCTCTTGTTGTTATTTCAGGAATGACATCAAATGGGGGAGAGTTCCTTTAAACTTGTGCTTAATGGTCATATCTTGAGGGGTGTGTAGATATGGAATTTTAGAGGGGTTATCTTGTATATTTAATCTCCTTGATGAATGCATTTATCTTCGGCTTTATGATTGCATCTAAATTTGGTGGTATGTATTTTTCCTTTTGCCATGAAATGTCTCTCTCGGAAAATTCATTATGATCCCGTTCTTGTACCTTTGCCAATTTTATTGACAAAAAGGGGGTGAATTAATTTGTAGTTCATACTACAAATACATATGGTTTTCGGATCATTAAGTAAGGGGGAGTGGTTTCCATGTGAGATGGAGTATTGACTAAGGGGGAGTGATACATATCACTATAGTATTATTATTGAAGTTGTGATACAATTGAACTTTGAGGCTGTGTAATAATACTATGACACTATACAACAATGATCGAGAACTATATTTTCTCATTGTTAAAGCTACGGATCTTCAACAACGGTGATGCTGGACTTACAACCTTTGGGATCATTGGAGTACTTGGAAGTGACGAAGATTTCGAGGAATGTTGAAGATTAGACATGTGGAATAGGAGCTACTAAAGTTTCTTTATCTTTTTTGTATTCCATATGCATTGATAGTTTTGTCATTAAAATTGACAAAGGGGGAGATTGTTAGAGCATTGCTCGATCGAACTCGCATGCGTTGCTATCTCAAGCATGTTTGTCAATGTTAGTGATCAAAACTATAAGTCTTGATTTCTAGTCTACTAGGATAGAAAGTGTAGTTGAGCTCAAGGACTTCATGAAGATTCATCATACAAGTAGAATAACTACTCAAGGAACCGGTGGAACTTCTCGACAAAAAGGTATGTGAAGACTTGAACTTATCTATCACTCAAAATTCTATCTACTCTATCTCCTACTCTTTGACACCAGAAGTCGTATGCTACATATATAAACTTGGATTATACACATTTGGTATTTCGAGCCGAGTATACTTCGCCTATCTATATCTCGAAATATGTGTTCGTAAGCTTTTCGCTTCGATCAAGTTTATCTTTACTATGTGACGAAAGTCATGATATGTTTCAATCATCTTGAAAATTGCTTTGACGAGAAATGGTGTAACAACTATATAACGTCCTCTAAGAATGTTTCAATGATTGAAATGAGAGTTTAGATTACATAACCAATGGTGGACATAAGCATTGTTGTGGAAACACATTTATGTATAAGTCATATTCCTTGAACCAAAGTTTACGAAATTTGTTGATCAAGAGAACCGGAAGAATAGCGTGAGCCAAGTCCGCGAACTCAGTCCACGAAATGCCGACGTTCTCAAACCCGAGAATTTATGCTGGAGTTGACAAAATACTTGCGTGAAGCTAAGTCCACGAACCTAGTCCGCGAACCGGCAAAGTTCTTATACCCGAGAATTTCTGCTGGAGTTTGTAAACTCTGCTCAGTAACTTAAGTCCGCGAACCTAGTCTGCGAACTTGAGAAAGTTATATATCTGAAGATGATTTCTGAACTTAAAATTAAAAAGACTAAGGAATGCAGTTTTTAAACCGTGGCTATAAAAGTTCATGAACCGATTCAAGTGAATCAAATCATCTTTGCTTCAATTGTGTCTTGTGTAGTACATAAGATTTTCATGCAATTGAACAACTCTCTAACTAGTTCATTTGAACTAGTTATGATGAAGAAGAACATGGTTGATATGAAATGCTCATATGGCTAACCTTTTGGTTAACTATTGTTGAAACAACAAGTGCATACGTTTGGGTACAGTTAACAAACCTAGAAGCGTGCATTGTCAAGTGTGTGTAACAAGCTAAGTTTTTGATCTAATGGTTGAGAAATATTAGCTTGAATCTAAATCAGGTTTTCATCTAACGGTGAATATTGAACGCTTTGTTACTAAGCTAACATTGATTGCAAACCCTGATTTGAAAGACTATATAAATGAGACATCTAGTATTGTGCAAAACTAATCCCCACACCTTACGTGTGATACTAGTTTGTGAGCTAAATTCGATTCTTGTTTAACCTTTGGTTTTCTTCTTCTAAAACCAGGTTAACGACTTAAAGACTTCATTGGGATTGTGAAGCCATACCGATACTACTTTTATCGTAGTTGTGTGATCTGATGTTGCATCTTCTATCATACGAGTACAATCATATTGATTGGCTTGAGATTGATATCTCCGATAGGCAAGATATAAAAAGTAATCACAAACATCGTCGTCTCATTGTTTGTGATTCCGAAACATCTTGTTTCGCTATCATACGGTTAAGATTTTTGTGAGGTGATTGATAACTCTAGACTGTTCTTTGGGAATATAAGATCGGATTATCAATTGGTTCCTGTTCACCTTGATTATTATCAAAAGACGGAACAAAACCTTTAGGGTTTATCTGTGGGAGACAGATTGATCCTTTGATAAACTCGTCTGTGTGAGAAATATTTGTTTATTTTCAAAGCCTGCGATTTTGGGTCGTAGCAACTCTTAGTTGTGGGTGAGATCAGCAAAGGGAATCAAGTGTGCAGTATCCTGATGGGATCAGAGGCGTAAGAGCATAACTGTACCTTGGATCAGTGGGAGATTGATTTGGGTTCAACTACAGTCCAGTCCGAAGTTAGCTTGGAGTAGCCTAGTGTCTGTAGCGGCTTAATACAATGTGTGTTCAATCTAGACTAGGTCCCCGGGTTTTTCTGCATTTGCGGTTTCGTCGTTAACAAATTTTCTGGTGTCTGTGTTATTTCAATTTCCGCATTATATTGTTTTTTCTTTACAATTGAAATAATACAGGTTGTGCGTTAGATCATCAATTAGAGTAATCCAACCTTTGGTTTTTGATTTTCATTGATTGATCCTTGGATATTGGTCTTTGGTACCATCCAAGTTATTCCTTGCATTTGATTAGAACTCGCAGTTTCTGCTTGAGTAAATCAAATCAAGAGAGAGATATAAACTCGTTGATATACTTTGAATTTATTGAGTCTTGTTGATTCTCTTAAAAGTATATTCGAGTTTGTATATACAGATTGCTAAGCGAAATATTGGGTGGTGTTGTTAGACCCCCGCTTTTTCAATCTTGTTTCGCTAGTCGATTAAGATTATTGTGAGGTGATTGATATTTCTAGGTTGTTATTAGAGAATAAAAGTCTGGTATATCAATTGGTTCCTTTTCACCTTGATTTATTAAAAGACAGAACAAAACTCGTAGGTATTTCTGTGGGAGACAGATTTATCTATTCTTGTAGACATTTCTGTGTGATACATATTTGTTTATTAAAGTTTTCGACTTTGGGTCGTAGCAACTCTTAGTTGTGGGTGAGGTCAGCTAAGGGAATCAAGTGCGTAGTATCCTGCTGGGATTAGAGACGTAAAGAGCGCAACTATACCTTGGATAAGTGTGAGATTGATTGGGGTTCAATTACAGTCCAGACCGAAGTTAGTTTGTATTAGGCTAGTGTCAGTAGCGGCTTAATACAGTGTGTGTTCAATCTGGACTAGGTCCCGGGGTTTTTATGCCTTTGCGGTTTCCTCGTTAACAAAACTTCTGGTGTCTGTGTTATTTATTTTTCGCATTATATTTTGTTATATAATTGAAATATCACAGGTTGTGCGTTGTATCGATCAATTGGTAAATCCAACCCTTGGTTGTTGATTGAAATTGATTGATCCTTGAACATTGGTCTTTGGTACCGTTCAAGTTATTTCTCTTGTATTTAATCAGGCTCGCATATTTTTATTTGTTTGAGCAATGATTGAATCGAGAAATTGAGATATAACTCTTTGATATAATTTTTATTAAGATTGAGTCTGACTGTATATTCGATTCTCTTAAAAGTATATTAGAGTTAGTCCATACAGATTGCTAAGAAAAATATTGGGAGAGGTTGTTGTAGTCCTACTTTTTCACTTTTCTTTCGATTTATGAGATTTAGTTTCAGTTTTCGCAAACTCTAATATTTTCGATCTCATAATATGATTAACACTTACGAGGTATGTGACTTTTTGATATAGCAGTTAAAGATCTAACCTGGTGGGATGCTTTATCTAATAATCATAAGTAAATATTGATTAAACTCATGTGTGAAGTCACGATTATACTTTTATCAATTTATATTTCATAATTTGTGTATTTAGTATACATATGACTTTCAGTTTAAGCTTTTTACATTGGCACGTAATAGCTAAGATTTTGTTGAGCTTTCTCCGTTAAAGGTTGTCTTGTTGTTAATATTTTGTCATGCAGGGAATAAAAACTCACAGGGAAGAGTTCTATATTGAACTGGCGCTTAAACATTATATCTTTGTGGTAAGAGTTGTTGTGGAAACCAAGGAAAGAATTATTTTGATAATCTTTTCTAATATGAATACTTGATATGTTCGGATCTTATTTTGTCATATCGAAAAGTAAGGTAACAATTTATATTTATGTTAGCTGATTGTTTTCCTGTTAAGAAAAGCTGATTTAAATGCCTATTATTGCTTTCGCTTAACGAAATTCGGTATAATTGTTATGTTCCAATTGGTTCCGATTAAGAAAAACTTTTGCGTAGCAGCAGCATATGGAGGATGGTGACGATGGACATGTGATGTCTTGTCTTTAACCTGTCTTCCCTTTCCTTGAGCCTTCTCTGACATCTAGTCAGTAAGAGTTTTGAGATAATTGCACAGCTTCTTCTGTGTAGCAGCCATGTCAGTTTGATTCTTGGCAAGAGTTTCCTGCACCTTCATGAGATCGCCTATGGTAGGCGGATTTTCTATGACTTCTTCGGGATGCCGGACGAAGAGTGAATGATTTCTGGGCGAAGTAACATCTCCACCATTGTAAGAAGCAGGAATTGTTTCTGGAATACCATTATTGGTATCGTCGCTAGTGCTAGCATTATTTGTGTTAGGATCTGCGATCATGCGTGACCTAAAATCAACCATCTTGTGAAAATGAGATTGCAACCGAGAGATTAATCTCCCACTGTGGTCGCCAATCTGTAGATGGGGAAAACGATTTGCTAGTTTTTGCGGAATTGAGGAGATGTCCGCGTGGAGACTCCTTGAACCAAGCGAAATGTTGAACCTCACACAGATGCACTGCAAGATGGGAGTTATTTAAGTTCGAGACATCAATCTGTAAGACCCCGGCCTAAACCAAGAACAATGGCCGTTCCAGAGTCAATTCGGTCATAAGAGAGGATGGGTTGATCTGTAGGAGGGAAGCTGAGAAATGTGTGGGATCAATGGTGATATGAGATTGTAAGTGTGTTGTGAATTCAGCGTAAGAACGTTCTGAATGATTGAATTTTACTCAATTGAGAGTGATTGCTCAGACGATGAGTTCGTGTAGATGAAAGATTGTCTGTATGAACTTGCCGAGAAATTCCTTGTTTTAGACGAATGTTCGAGTATTCGAATCCTGTCCTTTCAATCAGGATTCAGAGACATCTTATAATGCCGGAGTTGAAAACACCATGATCCCATGAAGTGTGACAGTTGTTGGAATCATAGAGTGGGGAAGTGGGAAATCATGTCAAAACCAGTTGCTCATCGTGCGGAAACTTGGTTAATTTTCCACCCACTACTTTGCTGACTCTTCCAACTGATTGCACGACTTGCTCACATTATCATCCTGTGTATGAACACACGTGTCATAGACCTCCAGAGCAAAACCCTAGTTAATATCCCCCCATGTGACACTATTGATGTCTCGTGATTGTGGAGTCACCGTGATCCCATGAAGTGTGACAGTTGTTGGAATCAGAGAGTGGGGAAGTGGGAAATCATGTCAAAACCAGTTTCTCATCGTGCGAAGACTTGGTTAATTTTCCACCCACTACTTTGCTGACTCTTCCAACTGATTGCACGACTTGCTCACATTCTCATCGTGTGTATGAACACACGTGTCATAGACCGCCAGAGCAAAACCCTAGTTAATATCCCCCCATGTGACACGATTGATGTCATTAAAAGAGTTTGAACCTAATATGAGTAATTGAGCAAATTAGGTTAAAATCATTAAAACGCGCGGGACTGGCTCTTTGCAAGCCTTAGGGCCACCCTTGGTCGGTCAAGGGGATGTGCCCATGTCACCATAGTGTTCGTGTCTCAGTCCTGAGAGTTTCAATATTTTTTCGATGCGCGTTTGAGCAACATTTTGAGAAAATATGTTGAATCCAGAGTTTTGCTGAAACTAGGAAAAATACATGAGATGACGAAAAATAATAAATAAAACAAGGAATTGCAAGGTGTGGGACCGTCCACGGCTAGGGCATGCCCGGCCGGCTGACAAGCACGGTCCCACACACTTTTCCCAGTTTTATGTAATTTTATGTATTTTCTCTGAATTGAGGGAAAGTCCATGAAACTGGAGAGTTTTATGAAATTAGGGAACTTCCATGAGATGAGAGAAATAAAATAATAATAAAATAGGGAATGATGGAATGTGGGACCGGTAATGGCCAAGGCATGTCCGGCCAACCAACGGGCACGGTCCCAGGGCACTCTTCCCAATTTTATGTAATTTTCATGATTTTAGAGAATGTTCATAAAATCAAAGAGATTTGTTGAAACCAAGGTATTTTGTTGAAATCAGGGAGTTTTCATGGAATGAGGAAAACAAAACAAGTAATAATAATAAAATAAGGGGCGTGTGGGACCGGCTATGGCATGACCGGCCGGCTAGAGACCGGTCCCACGGTTTCCCTAATTTTACAATAATTTTCATGGGTTTTGGGAAAATTCATGAAATCAGGGAATTTAATGGGATGAGGGAAATAATAAAATAATAAGGAACCGTGAGGTGTGGGACCGGCCACGGCCAGGGCATGGCCGACTAGATATTGGGCTTGTTCCCGCGACACCTTTCCTAATTTTATTATTTCTTTGACATAAGGAAATATCATGAAATTAGGGAATTTTCTTGAAACGAAGGAAATTTGCTCAAATGAAAGGATTTTCATGAGATCAGAGAAAATAATAAAATATGATAAAATATAAAATTGGGCGCGGGACTGGTCACGGCATGACTGGTCGGCTGGTGAGCCCAGTCCCCTGATGCCTTTGCAAATATTTTATTATTATTATTATTATTATTATTATTATTATTATTTCTTCCTATTTTGCATAGGTTCATCATTCCTTCGTGTTCTGAAATGCTCGTTCGCGCATTCAGATGCTGGTCTGTGTATTATTGCTAAACACACTTGCACCATTTTAGTCAGGGCTTATTCGATGCTCATATGTCTGCACATTGAATATTTATTACTAACCCATGGAATTCTGCTGGGAAAACCATAAATTGAAGTAACGAAACATTCAAAGAATCGTAGAATATAGTTGAATATTCAGCTACGATTAGAGATAATTAATTGATGGCTCAATACTAGCAGGGCTTCCTATCTAGGAGCATTAATTATCTGAGAGTTGAGCAATATGAACTTGCTGGAGTGTTATATTTCTCCTATATAGTCAGGGAAAACCTGGTTGCATCCTGAAGACGTTGTTGCTCTATACTAGCAGGCATACTGTCTAGGAGCCGTCCAATCTTTCGATTCTATACAGAAATAATTACTGAAATTGCTCAGTATTCATGAGATGTGCCGTGGCCTCAATTAGGAGACTACACATCTACATATACTCTGAGAGACAGCCTTCTCAGTCAGAGGTTTTATGGCATGAGCTTTCACGCTTTATTGAGAGACATGAGTCTCAATACTCATCCGATTGCCGGATCCGGAGTACGTATAATTATGGTTTTACGATTTTTCCCCTTGTCGAAAATCCACCATCTACATTAAGTCCACTGCTTAGTGAGGGACAGTCATGTTCCTCAGTCAACATTGAATGGTGATTTTCCAGGTACTGACAAAAATAAGTAATTGAACTTAAAAGATAAGATATTACCGGATTTCGACTGAATGATCAAACCATGGTTTGAGCAAAACCCCAGTGGCATAATAGAGCGTCATCCAGAGAGCATAAATTGGTATAGAACCGCTGATTTGATGACGGGTCCTTGGTCGTTTTAGGATTCACGGGTCCGGGCCCAAGAAAAGAAATCCTTGTTTTAGGAACAGACGCTCGTTCGTTTGTTAGTTTAAGGAACAAACAAAATAGACCTCAGTCTGATGATATAAAATTTTGTCTATGAGCTTTCACGAAACCAAAATTTTATTTTTTAAAATATGTGAGATTTTACAAAGTGGAATAAACTCTCATTTCAAAGGTGGATGCTCGTACGAGAGAAAAGTTTTTTTTAATAGATGTGCGTCTGTTATTAATAATTTTTTTTTATTATGAGCTTTCATGAATTTTTTTATCTTCGAGCTTTCTGAAATCTTTGAAAATATACTCTCGCTTCAAAGACAGATGCTCGTGCGAGGGAGCAAAAATATATAAATATATTCTTAAAATTTACGTGAGTTTCACGTTAAATATTTATATATTTTGTAAAATCATGTTTTGATTTTGAACAATTATTGAAAGTAGACCATTATGCATGGTGAAATAATGTCTGTATGTGAGTTTTCACAATTGTAGAATGGACGTCTGTCTAGTTTTTGAAAAACCAGTGGATGTTAAAATTCACGTGGGTTGTTCACGGTATTATGAAAATCAAGTCATGATTTTGAATAATAAATTTTGCTCGTCTTTGCAGGTTTGAGGGAACGAGCAAGTTTTCGAAATTCTGACGTTATAATCACTACAGCTAGTGAAATTGTAAATAGGTAAGAGTTGGATTGTTACCATTTTGTTACGCGTTTGTTATTGGTATATCCATGACTCCATGTATTTCGCCTCAGATAGTGGTGACTTCTGGTTACAACCACTCTTCCGGCCCTTCCGGGAACGCTCCGGAAATATCAAGTCAAAGATGAACACTTCTGCAGATGTTCATGCCGAGGTGAATCAACCTTTCAGAGACGCTGGAAAGATGATGCATTTATGTCTCTCGATCATCTGGGAGTCGTCCGTGATGGAATCAACGCTTTCTTATCCTTAGTGGATGCAGAAGAGAAGCAGGGACGAGATGAGTTATTACTGAAAAGGAAAGCTGAAGATGAAAGGCTTGCAGCTTATCAGCAAAACGCTGTCGGCTTCAGCAAATGAGACTAGCGGCTGAAGATGAAGTCTGATCTCGCGCGGAAGGCGTAGATGAATGAAGAATTTCGTCATAATTCGTCATCAGAAAATTCAGAAGTCAGGTCTTCATTGAAAATGCTGTAGAATCTTCGTCCGATGTCGGATTTCCACGGTCTACCCATGTTTTTTCATCCTCAGAAGATTTCCAAGCTTCAACTCAGGATAATTTCAAGTTTTGAGCATGTTTAGGGCCTGAAAAAGGCGAAACAGTAAACTTCCAGGAGACTTTCAGAAATTTTTCAGACTGTACGTTGCCCAATGTTTCGGCCACATATCCTTGCTTGTTTCTTCAATTACTGTGAATTTTGGATATGTCATAGAGGACATCCATACGAAGAGAATGGTATATGACCCATCCCTAGATTCTTCACCAATTTCTCCCATATCGTCGGTTTGTACAGGACAGTGTAAAGTCATCTCAGACGAGTTTGCTGTAAAACACCCCTGTTGTGTCTTTAGACCATTTGCTTGTGTCTTGAACACTTGATGAAGGATTTAAATACCACTTATTAATTTTAAATCTGAACCCTTGGTTGATACATGAGCATGGTGCTTGCAGTGCCATCATGCTTCTGTCAGTCGTAGAAACATCACTTCTGAAACCCTGGTCACGGGACCATAACTGAGGTTTCTATCGAGAGGGGATGATGTAATGACCATGGTTTCATGTCGCGGTGGTAACATTCATTTTATGACGAATGATTAGCACATGAGAGTCTGGTGCCACGGGTCTTGGACTGTGAAACTGATCGTCATGATCAGTGGACCGTCAGTCCCCAGTATATTGTTGAATCTCTCCTTTTCATTTTCTCTTCTTCTGGCAAAACTTGGATAGAGGACCCAGGTAGAAAAATTGATGTAAAGACCTAGGTGGTCGAGGTTGGAGGTACCTTGATGAAGTACTTGGTGGAAAGACCTGGTGGACACCAATCGATTATGGAAGTTATGAATCCCGTCTAAGAATTGCTTCTTGCATGTTGTACGCTCTGGAAGCTGTAGAAACCTCATACGACGTCGGAGTTCGACGTTTGACCCCAACATTTGAAGCTAAGAGTCTGAGTTATCACATGAGAAAAGAATCACTCAATTTGGAGTTGTAGAGGTCAGCCAACGAAGGATGCACATTTGTAATTTGTAATCCCGTACAAATTTTTCATATTTCGTAGACCTGACGGTAGAGTCCATATCTTTCAGCTCGTATGTCCGATTGATGCGCCCTTTTGGTATGTTGTAGAAGAGACATAGAGGAACATCTTTTGTTGAGGAAGTATTGCCCCATTTCCCACCCATTGGTACTTTTTTGTAAACCCATGGGCTGAAGTA
Organism: Papaver somniferum; assembly: GCF_003573695.1. NCBI lineage: Eukaryota > Viridiplantae > Streptophyta > Magnoliopsida > Ranunculales > Papaveraceae > Papaver > Papaver somniferum. Next base: position 186,524,500 of record NC_039359.1, on the reverse strand, counting down.
TGTTGTATCTCATTTGTAGAGGTGATGAGATCATCTTGTAGAAGACTTTGGCTTGTTCCCGTCCGTCGTGCAAGCTTTGGAAATACTTTCATGTGAACATGTTTTCATGTATACATACTGATATGAATCATTAGTGCTTGGAGAATCCCGCTTCATTGAGTAACACTTCAGAGAATGATTAGTTGATGAAGCCCTGTCATGAGGATGTTGCTCCTGAGACCGTTGTTGATGCTCAGATCACTATTGATCTTTCTCCAGACATTCTTGTTGATGTTGATACCAAAGATGGAGTTCCTACATGAAGATACTATGGTCAGAGTTTCTCCAGAGACCAAAAAGGCTAGAACCATGATTGTCGACATAGTCTTGCTCCTCCATCCAGTGAGCCGCGAAGTGGCTTTGTCAGGGAATTGATGTTGTTTCGGAAGATAGTAGCAGCGGTCTTCATTCATTAAGATCAATTACCCAGTGTGTTGAAGGAGTTTATGCCATCCATGGATAAATGATGTTGCATCTGCTTCAGAAGCCTTATCATGGGATAATGAAGACTTATCGATTGTAGTTCAGTTAACCTTTGATAGTGCTGGTGTTGAATCAGTGTATCATCTTCGAGATATTTGTGCTCAATCTAGAGGCGCCATTATAGAAGGTGTACTCTTTGATTGGGAGTACAATTTGAAGGCTTCTTAGAAGCTTGAGCGTTGAAGCGTCATATCCCTCAAGCATCGAATGTCTTAGGTTTGATCTTCATGGCCCTGAGTATATGGACACTCCTGCAAGGCTATGGAGAATCGCCCAAAATATTCTTTGACATGCTTGGACATCGTATCAGTGAGATGTTCGATTCAGAGAGTCGTAAGATTTAACTACTTGGTAAGATATTAATGTGGTGAAGCTATCCACTCATAGCGTCTTGCAGATTTTCTAGCAGAATTGAGTCCCCATGCTAGGATATCATGTGAGGAAGTAAACGACATAGACATGTAAGGAATGAGACTTGCCTGAGTGTGAAACCTCTTGATGAATGTCTATGAATATTTTTAAGGTTCTTGCTTCAACCCCGTCAAATTTCGAAATTTATCCAAGTGCTCTGATAATGGAATGTCCGTCAAGTCTTCTGGATCAGAATTTTCTTCGTTGGAGAGATACGCAATCAAAGGCGCTTTTTCAGCAGCTATCTTTTCAGCATGGATCCACGCTCGTCTGAAGAACATGTCATATCGTGGATCTTCCTGATTATGTGAAACTTGGTTTCTGTCCAGGTTGAACTTATGTTCACTTTGAGAGTGATGTATCCATAAGTGTTTCCGAGCGTTCCTTCAAGGTCTCTGATACAGGTAGGATCACGAGTAACTTCTTGTCGAGTGATGCCTGCGGCTCTGAGAGTTTTTAGTGGAATGATGTTGTGCTGGCGTCAACATCGATCAACATTCTTCTGAATTCGTTTCCTTTGAGATGCATTGTGGTAAGCAGTTCCCGGTCGTGCATCTACTTGCCTATGGATGAAGGTTCAAGGAGTATTTTTTGGAATGGACAGACTCTGACACAATGTAATTCGGTGCTGCGAGCATGTCTTTCCTTTGTGCCTTAGATAGATAGAGCAATTTCACAGACATGCTCGATCAACGATTGAACTGCTTCTTTGACTGGTTGTTCGGAGATGAAGGAAGTACTGACTGGAAGAGGGTCCTTATATACTCCTTCAGTCCCCAAGTTAAGTTCCCCTGATTCGACCTTTTCGTTGAATATGCGCTTCAAGACCCTGCAGTCGCTGGTGGGATGAGTGGCAAACCTATGGAAACGGCAGTAGCGAAAGTTCTCCATTTCCTCTTCAGTTGGTTCTTTTCTGACATATGGCAGCTTTATTGCACCGTATTAGATCCAAGAATCCATCAATTAAATGACCTTTTCAATGGATAGAGGGAATTCAGGTTCAGCTGGATCTGCGTTTTGAGTTGGAGCTTGTGCATCCCGGGTTTGATTACCCTTTCTTGGGGCCTTTGGAGGAGATGAAGATGCAGGCTTGCGCTGCTGTTCGGATTTCCGTTTGCTCACTTTTGCAACATCATTTGTGGAAAGCTGGAGGTTGTACTGCTTGTTGGTCAGACACCTGCTACCCCGAGTCTCTCACGGTTCCTCAGCTTTGTAGCTTTTGTTATTTCCAGTAAAGCGGGTGCAGTAGTTTCCGATCTCTTCGCCGCTTCATGAAGTTATGAGAAGGTCTGGAAACGAAGATTATCCAATAAATATATGTAAACCGGGATCATGCCGTTGATACACAGATCTACCAGTTGTTGCTCCGTGATATTTGGGTCATGGCAGTTCAGGGCCTGGACTCTGAATCTTTTCACGTAGTCATTGGGATCACTTATCCTATGAAACATTCTTTCAAGATCAGAGAGAGTGACTTGCTCTGACACGAAGAAGTACTTCCTGTAAAAGGAATTAATCATTTCTCCCTGATTGTTCATAGTTCCTGGTGCGATGTTGTTGTACCAGGTGTATGCCATGCCTTTCAAAGATTTTGAAAACTCCTTGAGGAAAACAACATGGTTGTGTTCATGTTCTCCAAGGCTTACAGGAAACGAGAGACATGTTCTCGAGCATTGCCAGTTTCATCATACAGAGTGAAGGTTGGAGAGGTATACCGTTTTGGAAGAGGAATCTTTTGCGTAGAAGCAGGATATGGAGGCTGGTGACAATGGACATGTGATGTCTTGTCTTTTCCATGATTCTCCAAGAGGCGTTCCAAATTTTCCCGAGTAATGAAATTTGATGATTCCTTTGGATGGGTCGTCTGCAGCTTTGCGTACTTCGCTGTCATCCAATGTATGAATTGAAAATACTTCAGGATCAGCATCTGGGGATGTTTCTTTTTCTTTTCCATTTCCTTGAGACTTCTATGACATCTAGTCAGTAAGAGTTTTGAGATAATTGCACAACTCCTTCTGTGTAGCAGCTATGTCAGTCTGATTCTTGGCAAGAGTTTCCTGCACCTTCATTAGATCACCTATGGTAGGAGGATTTTCTCTGACTTCTTCGGGATGCCGGCCGAAGAGTGAATGATTTCTGGGCGGAGTAACATCTCCACCATTGTAAGAAGCATGAATTGTTTCTGGAATACCATTATTGGTATCGTTGCTAGTGCTAGAATTATGTGTTAGGATCTGCGATTGTGTGTGACCTAAAATCAACCATCTTGTGAAAATGATATTGCAACCGAGAGATTAATCTCCCACTATGGTCGCCAATCTGTAGATGGGGAAAAACGATTTGCTGTTTTTTGTGGAATTGAGGAGACGTCCGTGTGGAGAATCCTTGAACCGAGCAAAATGTTGAACCTCACACAGATGCATTGCAAGAAGGGAGTGCTTTAAGTTCGAGAGATCAATCTGTAAGACCCCGGCCTAAACCAAGAAGAATGGCCGTTCCAGAGTCAATTCGGTCATAAGAGAGGATGGGTTGATATGTAGGAAGGAAGCTGAGAAATGTGTGGGATCAATGGTGATATGAGATTGTAGGTGTTTTATGAATTCAGTGTAACAACGCTCTGAATGATTGAATTTTACTCAATTGAGAGTGATTGCTCAGACGATGATTTCGTGTAGACGAAAGATTGTCTGTATGAACTTGCCGAGAAATTCCTTGTTTTAGACGAATGTTCGAGTATTCGAATCTTGTCCTTTCAATCAGGATTAAGAGACATCTTATAATGCCGGAGTTGAAAACACCATGATCCCGTGAAGTGCGATAGTAGTTGGAATCAGAGAGTGGGGAAGTGGGAAATCATGTCAAAACCAGTTGCTCATCGTGTAGAGACTTGGTTAATTTTCCACACACTACTTTGCTGACTCTTCCAACTGATTGCACGACTTGCTCACGTTCTCATCGTGTGTATGAAAACACGTGTCGTAGACCGCAGACCAAAACCCTAGTTAATATCCCCCATGTGACACACGATTTACATCTCGTGATTGTGGAGTCAGTTGCTTACTTTATGGGACGATGAGTCCTTGTATTGCTGAGTTGAACATAATTTTAAAATGTTCTGAGACTCATGAATTAAACGCATGCCTGCTGAGACGAGGCATCATTGAATAAATGTTGATAATTTAAGACGAGCAAACTGTGTTGCTGAATTGATGAATATTGATGGTCGAACCAATATCTTTAATCTGGACAAATATTGTTAGTTCGAGCAAATATTGCTAGTTCGAGCAAATATTGCAGTTTGAGCAAATATTGCTAGTCTGACCAAATATTGCTTGATGAATTGTTGGTAGCAGGACCAAATAAAATATTAATTTAATATACTGACTGCTGGGTCGAGTATAATAAACAAAAGTGTTGATCGTAGGATCGACATAAAATTATCAGCATTTGAATCTGCTCAGAATTATGTTTTTGCAGAGCTCTGGATTCAAAACCCTAATTTTAATGAATTAACGATTTATTGAAAATCAGCGAAGCAGGGACCGCAGGGACTGACTACATGGGATGATGAGTCGACCATGTAACGCCCAGATGCTCGAATGAGCAAAATACCAAAGTCTCTTGAAGACCAGTCGGTGAAAGAATGATTAAATGCTGGTTTAATCATTTATTCAAATAATGCCCGTGTGAGCGTCAGATAATAAAACCTAGTCATGAGAAGATGAGGGGCCGACCAAAAGGTCATGAGACCGGCACTTGTGGTCGTGGGACCAATTGATGGTCTTTTGAGCAAACCTTCCTTTGTTTGAAAAGAGTTTGAACCTAATATGAGCAATTGAGCAAATTAGGTTAAAAATTAAAACGTGTGGGACCGGCAGTTTGAAAGCCTTAGGGCCACCCTTGGTCGCTCAAGGGGATGTGCCTGTGTCACCATAGTGTCCGTGTCTCAGTCCTGAGAGTTTCAATATTTTTTCGATGCGTGTTTGAGTAACATTTTGAGAAAATATGTTGAATCCAGGGTTTTGATGAAACTAGGAAAAATACATGAGATGATGAAAAATAATAAATAAAACAGGGAATTGAAAGGTGTGGGACCGGGCACGGCGGGCGGGCTGACAAGCACGGTCCCACACACTTTTCCCAGTTTTATGTAATTTTATGTAGTTTCTCTGAATTGAGGGAAAGTCCATGAAACTGGAGAGTTTTATGAAATTAGGGAACTTCCATGAGATGAGATAAATAAAATAATAATAAAATAGGGAATGATGGAGTGTGGGACCGGAAATGACCAAGGAATGGCCGGCCAACCAACATGCACGGTCGCAGGGCACTCTTTCCAATTTTATGTAATTTTCATGATTTTAGGGAATTTTAATAAAATCAAAGAGATTTGTTGAAACCAAGGTATTTTGTTGAAATCAGGGAGTTTTCGTGGAATGTAGAAAACAAAACAAGTAATAATAATAAAATAAGGAGCGTGTGGGACCGACTAGGGCATGACCGGCCGGCTAGAGCCCGGTCCCACGGTTTCCCTAATTTTATAATAATTTGCATGGGTTTAGAGAAAATTCATGAAATCAGGGAATTTTCATGGGATGAGGAAAATAATAAAATAATAAGGAACCGTGAGGTGTGGAACCGGCCACGGCCAGGGCATGGCCGGCCGGCTAGTGGGCTTGGCCCCGCGACACCTTTCCTAATTTTATTATTTCTATGACATAAGGAAATATCATGAGATTAGGGAATATCCTTGAAACGAACGCGATTTGCTCAAATGAAAGGATTTTCATGAGATCAGAGAAAAATAATAAAATATGATAAAATATAAAATTGGGCACGGGACTGGTCACGGCATGACTGGTCTGCTGGTGAGCCCAGTCCCCTAACGCCTTTGCAAATATTTTATTATTATTATTTTTTCTTCCTATTTTGCATAGGTTCATCATTCCTTCGTGTTCTGAAATGCTCGTTCGCGCATTCAGATTCTGGCCTGTGCCTTATTGCTAAATACACTTGCACCATTTTAGTCAGGGCTTATTCAACGCTCAGATGCCTGCACGTTGAATATTTATTACTAACCCATGGAATTCTGCTGGGAAAATCATAAATTAAAATAACGATACATTCAAAGAATCGTAGAATATAGTTGAATATTCAACTACGATTAGAGATAATTAATTGATGGCTCAATACTAGCAGGGCTTCCTATCTAGCAACATTAATTATCTGAGGGTTCAGCAATATGAAATTGATGGAGTGTCATATTTCTCCTAAATAGTCAGGGAAAACCTGGTTGCATCCTGAAGACGTTGTTTCTCTATACTAGCAGGCATGCTGTCTAGGAGCCGTCCAAACTTTCGATTCTATACATAAATAATTACTGAAATTGCTCAGTATTCATGAGATGTGCCGTGGCCTCAACTGGGAGACTACACATCTACATATACTCTGAGAGACAACCTTCTCAGTTAGAGGTTCTATGACATGAGCTTTCATGCTTTATTGAGAGACATGAGTCTCAATACTCATCTGATTTCCGGATACGGAGTTCGTATAATTATGGTTTTATGATTTTTCCCCTCATCGAAAATCCACCATCTACAATAACAAAAAAGGGAAGAAATATATGGAGTATACGGGTGATTTTCAACCGAGAAAGGATGTATGGGCTGAATAATTGTTGATGGTGGTTTTTAGTTCAGGGCTAAAATTGTAAAACCCTTCAATTAATGCACCACTTTTCTGCAAAGAAACTGGCCATTTACAGCGATGAGTGCCCAGGCCTCTCGACTTACACATGTATTGAGCAACTCACTATATTTATTCAGAATGGTGCATGTAGCAACAATCCCAAACATTTTGTAAACTCTCGCCTGCATTACTCATTAGTGTATGGTTTATTGGGTATTTTCCTATTCTATGTTCCCTGGCTGAACCCTTAGTATTGGCACGACATGACAATTAGTCTTCACTCGCAGCTGGGTAGCATGAATTCCCGAAGTATCAAAATTAAGGTCTGCATGAAAATGCTCAATCAAAAGACGTGCTAACTGCTCTCTGAGAATAAATAATTTTGTATCGACACACAGAATTTGTTAAATTTGTTCAATTTTGTGATAACTCACAAGATTCAAGTTTGGCCCAATTAATTTGCAAAAATTAGGTCTTTTGCACCTTGTGCAAATATCTCGAACCCTATTGGTCGAGGCCAAACCTAGATAAGCTGGGAACTAATACTCCATGAAGCTAGTAGGTACAAAGCCTTACTAGAAAACAAGAAACAAAAGAGGAACTGTGGCAAAAAGGAGAAATGACAAAGGAGGCGCGGCCACGCCACATAACCGACCGATCCGTTCCAACAGGCGCTGCCTGTGGCCGCTAGCCACTCTCCATGCTGCCCTTGCCAACCCCTCTTTCCCATCGACCAATCAAGTCTCTCTAAATGTACCACACGTATTTAGAATGAGGCCGGCCACACATTTCTTGCCGGACCTCTTTCCCGTCGACCAATTAGGTCGCTCTAAATGCGCCAAACGCATTTGAAATGAGGCCGGCCCCATGTTGCTTTCCAGCCCCCCTCTTCTTTCCATCAACCAATCATATCGCTCAAAACCCGCCACACACACTTTTAATAAAGTTGGAAGTTGGTTGGTCGATGCGCCTAATTCCACTAGGAACCTAATCTATACGGCCCAAGCCAGTCTCCAAAAGAAATCACGGCCGCACGATTTGTCCACTTGTTTTATTAAGCTTAACTGCTCATAACGCGCCCAAATAGGCAACACCATGCCTCCGTAAGCAACGTGCCAACACCGCTGCTGCAATCCGCACCAAGGTGCTGAGATTGCCTACAAGCCATCCCAAACCGTGCTTAGTGATCATCGCAGGCGCCATGACGATTGGATAGACAACCGGCCAAATCGCTCCAGCATACCAATAGGCAGGCCATGCCATCTCACGGCAGCGATATACTAACGTGCCACAACAGCGCAGCTGTGTGCTACCTCACTCTTTGTTCATGACCAATGCCATAATAGATCCCTGTATGATGTTTTAGGATCTTATAAACCCATGGCCAAATCCTAGCGTGGCCAAAATAACTTTATATCTAAAGCTAATCAAACGGCCTAAAAGAGTCCAATTTGGTTCATACTCTCTTAATGGAGTAATATTCAAACTCTTACCAGGTTATCCTGATCAGAATAGAATTCTTGTCTTAATGGCTTTGGTTAAACCAAAAGGAAACTCTACTTTCTAGTCATGGCCTTGCCATGATTTCCTTGATCAAAACGTCCAAGGACGGACTTGCCAAGATGCCTCCGCATCACATAGCCGCACACGCCATTTAGGGTTTTGACATGCCAAACCCTAATTCGGTCAGGGCCATTATGCCGCCCTATGCAAAATAACATCACCTAGGCATTAAGTTCGATGTGGAAACTTGAGCTAATATCATTGAGCCATATTTGGATCTATCACCAATACGACAAGATATAGCAGGCGCCATTTCGGCACTATGCTACTAGAAGGCGCCGCTCTTCCATCGTTCCACTAGTAGACTCCACGTTGCCACTTTGCCATTATACCGCTATACGGGAGCCGCTATGCCATTATGCCGCCTAGCTTGCGTATGATTGTTTAGAATAACTAGGTCTTGCACATTAGACCCAATCAGCAACTTGTTGCACATTTTTCAACGAAACAATCGAGACATCAAACATGTCACAAACTGGGGGATGCTCGTGCGGAGTGCAATGCGCCCATTACAAGAAAGTGTCAGGAAAGAGCGGACGATTAATAGAAGTAAGAGAATAGTGGGTGTAAGGCTAATCAGTTTCCCCTCACAACGGGAACGTGATGGTAACTTCTTTTATACAACCCCACTTCTCCATTACTTAATTTTCTCCACTTCCTACGAGATCATGGGTGCTCAATGACTTGTATAAATAGGTTTTCAACCTATTTCGACCAACAACAGAGTTTTGTTTAACAACATAAGTATTCATAAAAACACCAAGAAATGATAGCTTACATTCGGCAAGCCAGTTCCATATTCTGATACAAGTCATAAAAATAGATACACCTTCAGAGTTAACCATTCTGATCTCAACTCCTTCTTCCCTTCCCTCTCTAAGATCCACGCTACTCCTTCACTCTGTGACCGAAGCAAGGATGGAACGGCTATATCTTGGTTTAAGCCAGAATTGTACAGATTGATCTCTCGAATCTAAAGCACTCCCATGCAGTGCATTTGTTTAGGGTTTACATTCGTTTCTCGGCGGCACACCCAAATTTACCAAAAACCAGCATAATCAGGTTTTACCCCAAAACAATAATAAATATCCAAAAATAGACTAATGCATAGACTAATGGGAAAAAAACATATCATCATGCTTTGTAGGATTATTCGGCAGCGGGTGCCTGGCCAGAGATTCATTGATTCAATTTGATTCGGTCTTATTTGATTTATTTTTTATCCTCTATTAACTACGGTAAACACATTAAGAACGTATATATCCATTCATATTTATTTTTGTTCTATATCATGGTTAATTTTACACCACACTTTTAAAATGTCGTAATTTGAAGAAGTTTTTTTTTCCCCGGTTTTGAAACTGAAAAAGCGGGGGTCTAACAACCACACCCAATATTTTGTTTAGGAAATATATATTGAATAATTCCAATATAATTCCAAGAGAATCAATTAGACAGTCAGACTCAATCAAGGAAAATGTATCCAAGAGTTATATCTCTGTTTCTCAATGTAATCAGCAAATCAAATAGATAGAAATCCGCAAGCTTGATTATTATGAGAAACAACTTGAACGATACAATAGACCAATGTTCAAGTGTCAATAATTTCAATCAACAACCAAAGGTTGGATTTACCAATTGATTGAACTACGCACAACCTATGATATTTCAATTATATAAACAAATAAAATGTAGAAAATAAATGACACAGACACCAGAAGTTTTGTTAACGAGCAAACCTCAAATGCAGAAAAACCCTGGGACCTAGTCCAGATTTGAACACCACACTGTATTAAGCCACTACAGACTCTAGCCTACTACATGTTAACTTCAGACTGGAATGTAGTTGATCCCTAAAGTGTATCACACTGATTAAGGTACAGTCGCGTTCATTACGCATCTGAATCCTAGCAGGACTCTAGGCACTTGATTCCCTTAGCTGATCTCACCCACAACTAAGATTTGCTACGACCCAAAGTCAAAGACTTGATAAACAAATCTGTCTCAAACACAAAAGTTTATTTAATAGATAATTTTGTCTCCCACAGAAATACCTACAAAGTTTTTGTTCTGTCTTTTGATAAATCAAGGTGAACAGGAACCAATTGATGCACCGGTCTTATATTCCTGAAGAACAGCCTAGTAATATCAATCACCTCACAATAACTTAACTATATGGTAGTAGAACAAGTTATTGTGGAATCACAAAGAATGAGACGAAGCGCTTTGTGATTACATTTTAGTTCTTACCTATCGGAGAAAATATCGATAAAATCTTAGAGAAGATAGTACTCAATACGATAGAACAAAGTAAGATCAGAACAAGCAACTACATAGAAAATAGTTGGGTCTGGCTTCAAAATCCCAATGAAGTCTTTAAGTCGTTAACCTATAATGGTGTTAGGAAAAACCTAGGTTAAAGGAGAATCTTTTCTAGTCGCAACTAGTATCACATAGGAGGTGTGGGGATTAGGTTTCCCAGTTGCTAGAGTTCTCCCTTATATAGTCTTCAAATCAGGGTTTGATAACTTTGGAACAAAGCAATCAATATTCACCGTTAGATGAAACCTGATTTAAGATTCAAGCTAATATCTTTCCACAGTTATATGGTCTTATCTTGTTACACACAAATGAAATATACTTTCATTTAGATATGGGTAACCGTACCTAAACGTGTATATTGAGTTGGCTCAATAACAGTTAACATAAGTTATCCATATGAACACTTTTCTCTTAACCATGTTCGTTTTAACACTTCTAGATCGATTGATAATCAAATGAATCTAATTGTGTTACTCATAGAGTTGTTCAATTATTTATATTCTCATAGAAGTATACAAGAAAAAATTGAAGAAAAATCAGATTGATTCAAGAGAATCTGTTCATGAAATCATACTTAACCTATTTAAGAACTTGAACCACTTAAGTTTACAAACGGGTACGCGAACTTAAGTTCCGGACTTTGGTCACAAGTCGACAGCTTGCAAACGGGTACGCAAACTTTAGCTTCGGACTGAACTCAGTTGAAACCGTTTACGAATGGGTACGCTAACTTGGTTCCCAGACTTCAACAATTAAATTAGTTTCCGAACGGGTATGAAAATTTAAGTACCCTGACCTAACAGTTGAATAAGTTTGCGAACGGGTATGCAAACTGCCGGTCATGAATTCCATCAAAACAGTTTGTACACTAAGTACACAAACCGTAATGTATCCAGATATGGGTTTTAGCTCTTAACTCTCATTTCAATCATTGAAAAATTCTTAGAAGACGAAAATAACTGTCTCACACAAATTATTAGATTATAAGCAATTTTCAATTAATTGAATGATCAATAGGAAACATTCCGAGTCTACATCAAATGACTGTCTCACACAAATCATGTAAGATGTTACCAGGTGATTTTCACATGATCATCTTTTGAATTTCATCAAGAATAATGATGAACGTAGTTAAAGCAAAAAGTTTTCCAACACATATTTCGAGAAAGATGTAAGCGAGTTAAACTCAGCTTGAAATATCAAATGCGCCTAATGTAAAGTCTATATAGCTATACGACTTTGTCTCAATAGGAGATAGAATATAATAGACTTCTGAGTGATAGATGAGTCAAGTCTCCATATACCTTTTATTGATGAAGTTCCACAAGCTCCCTCAGTAGTTCTTCGTCTTCAATCGATGAACGTCGTGAAGTCTAACGCTCAACTATACATTCTATCCTAATCCGAGACATAGCTATAAGTAGACTAAAAATCAAGACTTATAGTTTTGGAAACTAAACTTGACAAACAAGCTTGAACAGCAATGCTTGCGAGTTCGACCGAGCAGTGCTGTAACAATCTCCCCCTTTGTCAATTTTAGTGACAAAACTATCAATACATATGAATTACAAAATAAATAAACTTTGTAGCTTCTTATACAAATGCTTGATTTCCTTGGTTCTTCAACATTCCTTGAATTCGTCGCCATTCCAAGTACTCCGATGATTCTGAACGTGTTCAACTCAGCATCATAGTTGTTGAAGATCCGTAGCCATAACAATAAGAAAACAGATGTTTTCAATTATTCTTATACAGTGTCATAGTATTATTACACAAAATCAAAGTTCAATTGCATCACAACTTTGACAATAATACTACGGTGATATGTATCACTCCCTCTTAGTCAATACTTCATCTCACAATGAAAACCACTCTCCCTTACATAATGACTCGTAAACCATATGTATATGTAGTGTGAACTAAAAAATAATTCTCCCCTTTTTGTCAATATAAATTAGCAATGGCATGAAAACTATTGGGATCTTAATGAAATTATCAAAGAGATACTTCATGACTAAAAGAGAGTATATCAACTTTGTTTCGATGATTTCACATAGTCGAAACTTAGTGTATTCATCAAGGAGTTTATAAAGATAAAATATAACTCCTACAATATTCCACAAACGCACTCCCCACAAAGATTTGGTAATTAAGCACAAGTTCAATTAAGAACTCTCCCCCATAAAATGTCATTCCCGAAAGAACAACAAGAGCGACCTTACTTTTGCAAGAAAAGAAGGATTTCTTTGGACATTAACAAATCACATGAAACATGAATTTGTATCCAAAAAATTATATTAAATTAACCACAAAGGAACCTTAATGATTAATTTAATCGAAAATGCTCAGCATAAGAAAACTTACTGATCCATACAGTACTTTCACATTGAAGTGGATCACGGAAAGATCAATACTGCGGAATATTCAAAAGTTCATTCTATCTTTTATCAATATTTTCATAATTACATAATATACTTAACTTTTGACATATATTCGTCTAAACTTCTTATGGATTTAACACATTTAGCAATTTAATTGAAAGATAGAATCATTCAAGGCTAAAATACCATTAAAGTTATTACAACCATTAAAATAACAGTTTTAATAAGTTCGACATAAGTAAATACATAACCAAACAAAACAACCAAATTGTGTTTACCCCACCATTTTATAATAGTCCCTAGTAATTTCATCAAACTTGTCAATCAGTTCAGGATAAGCTTCGGAAGCATACTCCAACTGATCTTTCAAGCACTCCACCTCTTGTCGAAGATGAATAATCTCAGTATTTGAGACTGTTGAATCTCTTGCTGAGGTTCTAGTTGAGGTTTTATTCATCTTTTCGATGCTTTCCATGGTCAATACTTTTGTCCCACCAAGATCGGTTCCAAAATCCAAAATTACAAAATGACTGCAAATCCTTGAAATGAGACAAGGAAATCCCAAAGTCTTATTCGAAGTCTGTTTTACACTTATCATCTGACTCATAATAAGACTATAGAAATCAATGTATCTTCCTTCAACTATGTAACAGACTAATTCAGCAAGGGATCTGGTCCATAACATTTTTTCAATTGTACTCGGCATCATGTTAGCCGCGACCAGTTTTCCAGCAACTTTAAGAAACAACTCAGCACCGTGAACATCAATCTTGCCATCTTTCCAGGTAACGTCTTTATTAAGAAGGCGGTTTGACAGCACATTGGGAGACATCCTTTCATGCTCAGGGGGTGGAAATTGAAAGTTACCAATCCGGGTTAAGTTTAAAATATCACCAATAACTTGACGATTCACCGAAACAATTTCATTCCCTACAATAGTCTTAAAGGTGCAGTTGACAGAGTCCGGTTCATGAAAATTATCATAGAATCGTGAAGTCATTTCAGGATGAGCAGTTCTCATAGGTTGATGAATTAAACCTAGAAAGATGTTCTATACTAATTTTTGAAGAATCATAATATCTTTTCGTAATAGGCGATTTCTTCTTATATTCCAAAAATAGGTCGCGATCCTCTTTGCTAACAAACCTACCTCGCAAACTAGCATCATAATAAGTATCACTACTAGCATTAGCGCCCGAACTGTCACCACGACTCAATCTCTTCCTAGATGCCATTGAAACCAAAGAGAAATTGAAACATGATGACGAACTTACCGGGTATGTGAACTGTTGATGATGGTGAAGCTCCGAAACTGAAAGAGAATATGAAACAAGAACAAAATCGTGGAGTAGATTTTTGTTGTGATTCCAACGGTACCAAGAACACTCAAAATGATTGAGAATTGAGGTTATGGTGATTGAGGGTTTATGAACACTTGGGTTTCTTTTTCGTACTCGAACTGTAGAGAAGAAGAGGAGAAGATAACGAAGAGAGTTCTTATTCTTTTTATGTGTCAAACAGTAATACATGAACCAGCTAAGCATGTTCTGGAACGCGGTTCAAGCACGTAATGGTTACGGGTTCAGAGTACGTGAACTGTACGTGTGCAGGCAAAGGCTCATTTGTTTTATGCTACATCATATTTTGATTAAACAAAATATGGATGAGAAATTTGAAGCAAAACTCAATAGATATCTTATGAGCAATTCTTTGAGATCTCACAAGAAAAAACAGCCTTGCACAACATGACACCAAGAAAGAGTTTCTTTCCAACTACTCTTGCATCTTACAGTATTGAGAGATACCCAAAGGACTGTTTTTACAAGTTTTTCAAAGAACTTTAAAATAACACATGAGAGTTTGTGTTCCTAATTTCTTGGTTTATAACTTATAAAAAACAATCCCTGCAGATAATATATAGTACTGCATAGGGAAACTCTTTTGATGAAAAGATACATCCTGACTTTTTCACAAAGAAGACAATACCATTATCTTGAGAAGGTGTATCAGGAATTGACTGATGAAACGAGTCATGTTCTGAGTTAAAACTAATTGATAGATGAGGTTTAGACTCTTCTTGTACTATATCCAGTTTGTTACAGTCTTCTGGAATATAGGAAAGAGGAGTATTACACTCACTAATAAGTAGATCAATATCAACCTCAAGATGAAGATCATTCATCATAACTTGATTCAGTTTATCAAAAGAGTTTTGTTTTTTCTGGAGATAAACTCACATCGAGAGATAAACCTTCAAGTTGTTTTTCATTTACTGAAAACGCTTCAAGGGATTTTAGACCTGAAGGAGGTCGAGAGAGAATATCTTCAACAGATTTAATAAAATCAGTCATGGAAGAAAAATCTAAGATCCCTGTATCTGGTGGTACGTTTATTGAGATAGCACTTTAGTCCATAGAGTCAGTTTGCTATAAACACAGACTTATGAGGTCTTAAACGTGTTTGCCTGCTCTGATACCAATTGAAAAGGCGAGGGGTCTAACAACCACGCCCAATATTTCGTTTAGGCAATCTATACGGACTAACTCCAATACAATTCCAAGAGAATCAACTAGTTAGTCAGACTCAATCAAGGAAAATATATCCAAGAGTTATATCTTTGTTTCTCAATGTAATCAGCAAATCAAATAGATATAAATCCGCGAGCCTGATTATTATGAGAAATAACTTGAACGGTACCAAAGACCAATGTCAAGTGTCAATCAATTTAAATAACCAACCAAAGGTTGGATTTACCAATTGATTGAACTACGCACAACCTATGATATTTCAATTATATAAACAAATATAAAAAGGAAAAGAAATAACACAGACACCAAAAGTTTTGTTAACGAGGAAACCGCAAATGCAGAAAAACCCTGGAACCTAATCCATATTTGAACACCACACTGTATTAAGCCGCTACAGACTCTATCCTACTAAAAATTAACTTTGGATTGGAATGTGGTTGAGCCCTAGCCAATCTCATACTGATTAAGGTACGGTCGCGTTCCTTACGCCCCTGGATCCCAGCATGACTCTTGTTAGAGCATTGCTCGGTCGAACTCTCATGCGTTGCTTTCTCAAGCATGTTTGTCAATATTAGTAATCAAAACTATATGTCTTTATTTCTAGTTTACTTATGACTAAGTCTCGGTCTAGGATAGTCAAGTGTAGTTGAATCTCCAGACTCCATGGCAATCATCTTACGAAGACGAAGAACTACTCGAGGACCCAGTGGAACTTCATCCGACTAAAAGGTATGTGGAGACTGGAACTTATCTATCACTCAAAAGTCTATTCTATCTCCTACTCTTGAGACAAAGTCGTTTAAGTATGATAGTTTTCGTACATACACATTTGCTATTTCGATCCGATTTACTCGCCTATCTCTTTCTCGAAATATGTGTTGGTAAGCTTTCGCTTTAACCATTTTCATCTTTACCCATGACGAAAGTCATGATGACGTTTCAATCTTTAAAATAGCTTTGATGGCGATATTCGTTAATAACATTATAGAAGAATGTTTCAATAATTGAAATGTAGAGTTGAGATTACCATATATGGATATAAGCATATATAGTGTGTTCGCACAATAGTGTATAAATCCATGTACCGGAAGCCAAGTGCGTGCATATTTGTGCATGCGGTATTGGTGAAGGAGACAGGTTGAGTACGCGTACCCATGGAAGTTTTCATATCGAAAATTACTGCTGGAGTTTGTAAGTTTGAAAACTAGTAAACCAGTCACCTTAGGTACGCGTACTCACGGAATTTTTCGAACCGAAAATTTCTGCTGAGTTTGTATACTCAAATATGGTAGCTAAGGTACGCATACCCATACGTGTACTCAAGATGGTGATATCTCAACTCGGTAGTTCATGAACTTAAAACAGTAAATTATAAGGAATGCAATCTTTGCAAACCGTGGCTATATTGTTCATGAACTGATTCAAGTGTATCAAACCGATTGTGTTTCAATTGTGTCTATGAATAAAGACCTAAGCAATTGAACAACTCTTTAACTAGTTCTTATGAGTCATTTGAACTAGTTATGAGAAAGATGAATATGGTTAATATGAAAGTGCTCATATGGCTAACCATTGGTTAACTATTTGTGAACCAACTAAGTGTACACGTTTAGGTACGGTTACTCAAACCTAAATGAATACATTTCATTTGTGTTGTGA
Organism: Papaver somniferum; assembly: GCF_003573695.1. Classification (NCBI taxonomy): domain Eukaryota; kingdom Viridiplantae; phylum Streptophyta; class Magnoliopsida; order Ranunculales; family Papaveraceae; genus Papaver; species Papaver somniferum. The sequence continues at coordinate 186,507,423 of NC_039359.1, read as the reverse complement.
CAAGCTAAGTTTCAATCTAACGGTTCAAAGATATTAGCTTGTTTGAATCAGGTTTTTCATCTAACGGTGAATATTGAATGCTTCGTTACCAAGGTAACTTAGATTGCTAACCCTTATTTGAAAACTATATAAAGGAGACATCTAGCATCTGGAAAAACTAATCCCCACACCTCCTGTATGATACTAGTTGGTTTGATAGAGTCGATTCTCCTTTAACCTTAGGTTTCTTCTCGAGACCCTGTAGGTTAACGACTGAAAGACTTCATTGGGACTGTGAAGCCAGACGAAACTACTTTTCTTGTAGTTGAGCGATCTATTCTTGCCATTTTCTGTCATACGAGTTCAATTGAATAATTTGCTTGAGATTATATCTCCGATAGGGCAAGATAAAAAGAAATCACAAACATCTTCGTCTCATCGTTTGTGATTCCACAATATCTAGTTTCGCTACCATACGATTTAGATTATTGTGAGGTTATTGATAATACTAGGTTGTTCTTCGGAATATAAGCCCAGTTTATCAAGTAGTTCCTGTTCACCTTGATTTATCAAAAGACGGAACAAAAACTCTTGGGTATTTCCACGGGAGACAGATTTATTCAATTCTATAGACTTTTCGTGTGAGACAGATTTGTCTATCAAGTCTTCGACTTTGGGTCGTAGCAACTCTTAGTTTTGGGTGAGATCAACTAAGGGAATCAAGTGCGTAGTATCCTGCTGGGATTAGAGATGTAAGGAGCGCAACTGTACCTTGAATCAGGGTGAGATTTATTATGGTTCAACTACAGTCCAGACCGAAGTTAATTTGTAGTAGGCTAGTGTCTGTAGCGGCTTAATACAGTATGGTGTTCAATATGGACTAGGTTCCGGGGTTTTTCTACATTTGCGGTTTCTTCGTTAACAAAATTTCTGGTGTCTGTGTTATTTTTATTCCGCATTATATTTTGTATATAATTGAAATATCACAGGTTGTGCGTTGTATCGAACAATTGTGAAATCCAACCTTTGGTTGTTGATTGGAAATTGATTGATCCTTGGATATTGGTCTTTGGTACCATCCAAGTTTATATCTCTTGTACTTAATCAAGACTCGCAGATTTGCTTGAGTATGAATTAAATAAAGAGATAGAGATATAAAACTCTTTGATATACTTTTCTATTGATTGAGTATAACTATCTAGTTGATTCTCATAAAAGTATATTGGAGATTGTCCATACAAATTTCTAATCGAAATATCGGGTGAGGTTGTTAGACCCCCGCTTTTTCAATTGGTATCAGAGCAGGCAAACACGCTTAAGACCTCAAAAGTCTGTGTTTGTAGCAATCTAATTTTGTGGACAAAGTAGTATGTCATATCTACGCATAGTCTATGTCTTCCCATACTTTTGACTATGTCAAGTGTCTTGGCTTTCCCTCAAACGATAAGTCCTTAGCTGATTCTTCCGAGTCCAGAGAAAGGAACGAGACAATTGACAGGATGTCAGAAGTAGAAAGGAAAGTCACCAGAAATAAAGAAAATCCAACTGAGACGACTGACTTTCGCAATCATGCTCAACTCTTGGATGAATTTGAGAAGTCTCTTAGTCGAGAACGTGAACTCTATAAAATCATTGAATCCTTCTCCAACAATATTAAAAGAATCACTCAAGAAAATATGCTACAACAAGAAAAGATTAGCATCCTTGAAAATATGGTTAAAAAAGGAACAATTAGAGAAAAACGTTTGATTGAGATACACCTCTCCGATTTGAACAACCTTCGTGTTGAAACAGAGAATGTTGCTGCATCTCTTCACCTAGCCTAAAAAAAGTCTATCTCCCTGACAAAAGGAAACACTGTAATGAGAAATTCTTCCGTGTCACGTGCTAATGCTCAATATGAGTTCCCTGACATGAAGAAAAACTCACTAAAGGAAGTCCCTGCAAAATACAAACGGCAAACTTCCAAATGGGACATGGGTTTGAAGCAGATACCTGTTAACAATTCTCTTCCACGAACTTGTTCCTTCTGTGGGAAAGACTATGATATTCATTGTTTTGCTAGGAGGAAACAAATCTCTAAACTTCATAATTTGCTTCTCTCTACTGTCAATGGAGTAAATAGTCAGTCGACTATTGCAGTGAATTGCATGCCCACAAAAAACCAGAAACCTTATAAAAATGATCTCTTTTCTAGAAACCATTACAGGGTACAAGTGCATTCTAAAAATTGTGCTGCTAATGAACACATTCCCTGTGCTTATAAGAATTATTCTGGTAAATCTAAGTCTAGAAAATGGATTCCTCGTTATCCTGATCCTCCTGAACCAATTGCAAGAGGTCCTATATTTAGTCCTCAGAGAAAGACCTCTGACGGATATGCTAAACAAACTATGTCTTACTCTTCTGGGATGAGTGTCAACCGAAGAAAGAAGAATAAACAAAGACAATGTTCATTTAATGAGATGAGGGATCATACTTGTGTAAAATAATCACAACGTTGAAATCTCACCTACAAAAACCTAGTTGTGTGAGAATTGAATAGGTATACTTTTGGCAAAGTGTCTCTGATTATCTACCTATTTTCTTATCGTTCTTAGATGGATTGTCAGTCAAGCACTCTTGCATAAGTATTTCTTTTTTCGTGTTCTTTTCTTTACTTCTTTCTTGTACTTCATTCTTGCTTTAAACCTTAGAGTTAAGATGCATGGATTTTGTGCAGACTATCTTCAACAAATAGCCGTTTTAGCTAGGTCTTTGTGGACCCTCCTTCCTGTGGGTATACGTACGGTCTCTAGGTTCTTACACAAATCGTGCTTGTAAACCCTAAGTATGTTCGAAATCATCTATATAACCTTCCTATTGAGTTGAGATATCTCACTCTAGGCTTTTTATTATCAATGGAGTCTTCTTCTTGCACCTCAGATCTACTTGAAAATTTCGTTGATAATACGGTATATTTTGAGTTCGATAAAGAGAAGGGAACATTTTTTGAAGTTGATAGGTCTTTCCCTCATTCTCCTGATTTCTACTCAGATATTGAGGAAGTTGAAGAGATTTCAGATGAAGTGGTTGTTGACTTTCTCAAGAACTTCGAGGATGCAAAACAACAACCTGTTGATATAATGAAGTGTCTTAATATGGTAAGAACTGAGTTGAAAAAGGTTAATTCTGACCTTGTTCTCATGAAATATCATGTAAAGGAACTTCTCAACAAGGATACCATTCTAAAGAAGCAGAGGATGCTGTCAAACACAAGCTCAAAAATCTCAAGTTTGAGGATCATGAATCAACTGTTTAATGTTAGCTTGTATTCGTGTTGAGTTTGATGTTTCTATTTTGTATCTAGTAAATCTTCTTATGAGAATTTTATTCTTGTGTTCTGTTTAGAAGAATAACTAGAATTTGGAATAGCCATTATTGTGAGTACACATAGCTATGTCCAACGTTTTCATCTTCATGTTTTTTAGGTTTATTTGTTTAAATTCTAAAAAATTTTTTTTGGAAGATGATGATTGCAGTATTAATCTGTATGGTTTTATATATTGCAATATGTTATGGGATATGTGTGTTTGCAACCGTGAACTATTATTGTCCCATACGATGTCAAAAGTTATCTCGTTCATATGTCAATATGCATGTATTGGTAAAAGAATGAATGAACTTTTGACAAACAAAAGTTAATCCTACAATGTCAATTCTTTGATGGAAGATAGGTTAAAATCTTTTGTTTACAAGGATTATGTCTATTGTATGTCGTTATGCAAATAGTGATGGAAAATAGAATGAATCCTTGTATATTCCGCAGTATTGATCTTCCCTGATCCATATTTTATGTATATACTGTGTGGATCCATAAGTCTTCTTGTGTGAGAATTTCCAACTAAACTAATCATAGATTCATTTATGATTATTTTGGTTGTGTATTCCGATTAGATTAATCATGGGTTCTCTTGTGGTTAATTTGATTGAGAATTTTTGGATAACAAAATCATTTTTTGATTTTTTGGTGTCCAAAGAAATCCTTCTTTCAAAAGTAAGGTCGCTCTTGTTGTTCTTTCGGGAATGCCAACAAAATGGGGGAGAGTTCTTTTGAACTTGCGATTAATTTCCATATCTTTGTGGGGAGTGCGGCTGTGGAATATTTGAGGAGTTATCTTGTATCTTTATAAACTCCATGATGAATGCATTTAGATTCTGCTTTATGATTGCATCAAAATCAAGTTGATATGTACTTTTCTTTGGCCTTGAAGTGTCTCCATGAGAATTTCATTAGGATCCTTGTTTCGTACCTTTGCCAATTTTATTGACGAAAAGGGGGAGAATTAATATGTAGTTCACACTACAAATACATATGGTTTATGTTCTTTACGGATAATTATGTAAGGGGGAGTGGTTTTCGTATTGAGAACGAAGTATTAACTAAGGGGAGTGATACATATCACCATAGTATTGTTGTTGAAGTTGTGATATGAGAACTTTGATGTTGTGTGATAATACTATGACACTGTATAACAATGATCGAGAGCATTTGTTTTCTCATTGTTATGGCTACGGAACTTCAACAACGATGATGCTAAACTTACAACCTTTGGAATCATTGGAGTACTTGGAAGTGACGAAGATTTCGAGTAATATTGAAGCACCAAGGAGATCAAGCATGTGGACGAGAAGCTACAAAGTTTTATCTATTTAGTAATCCATATGTATTGATAGTTTTTCCACTAAAATTGACAAAGGGGGAGATTGTTAGAGCATTGCTCGGCCGAACTCGCATGCGTTGATATCTCAAGCATGTTTGTCAATATTAGTGATCAAAACTATATGTCTTGATTTCTAGTTTACTTATGACTAAGTCTCGGTCTAGGATAGTCAAGTGTAGTTGAAGCTCCAGACCCCATGGCGATCATCTTACGAAGACGAAGAACTACTCGAGGAACCGGTGGAACTTCATCCGAATAAAAGGTATGTGGAGACTAGAACTTATCTATCACTCAAAAGTTTATTCTATCTCCTACTCTTGAGACAAAGTCGTTTAAGTATGATAGTTTTCATGTATACACATTTGCAATTTCGAGCCGAGTTTACTCGCCTATCTTTTTCTCGAAATATATTGTTGGTAAGCATTCGCTTTAACCATTTTCATCTTTACAAGTGACGAAAGTCATGATGACGTTTCAATCTTTAAAATAGCTTTGATGAAGATAGTCGTGAATAATGATTGTTATAACATTATAGAAGAATGTTTCAATGATTGAAATGCAGAGTTGAGATTACCATCTATGGATATAAGCATATATAGTGTGTTCGCACATTAGTGTATAAATCCATGTACCGGAATCCAAGTGTGTGCATATGTGTGCATGCGGTATTGGTGAAGGAGATAGGTTGGGGACGCGTACCCACAGAAGTTTTCATACTGAAAATTTCTACTGGAGTTTGTAAGTTTGCAAACTAGTAAACCAGTCACCTTAGGTACGCGTACCCGTACTCGTACCCACGGAAGTTTTCGAACCGAAAATTTCTTCCGAATTTGTAAACTCAAATCCGGTAATTAAGGTACGCATAACCGTACGCGTACTCAAGCTGGTGATATCTCAAATCGGTAGTTCATGAATTTAAAACGATAAATTATAAGGAATGCAAACTTTGCAAACCGTGGCTATATTGTTCACGAACTGATTCAAGTGGATCAAACCGATTTTGTTTCATTTATGTCTATGAATAAATACCTAAGCAATTGAACAACTCTTCAACTAGTTCTTATGAGTCATTTGAACTAGTTATGAGAAAGATGAACACGGTTAATATGAAAGTGCTCATATGGCTAACCATTGGTTAACTATTTGTGAACCAACTAAGTGTACACACTTAGGTACGGTTACACAAACCTAAATGAATACATTTCATTTGTGTGTGTGAAAAGCTAAGTTTCGATCTAACGGTTGAAAGATATTAGCTTGGTTGAATCAGGTTTTTCATCTAACGGTAACTTAGATTACAAACCCTGATTTGAAAACTGTATAAAGGAGACATCTAGCATCTGGAAAATACGCCTCCTATGTGATACTAGTTGGTTTGCTAGAGTCGATTCTCCATTAAACTTAGGTTTCTTCTCGATACCCTGTAGGTTAACGACTGAAAGACTTCATTGGGATTGTGAAACCAGATGAAACTACTTTTCTTGTAGTTGAGCGATCTGATGTTGCCATTTTCTATCGTACGAGTTCATTTGAATAATTGGCTTGAGATTATATCTCTGATAGGGAAAGATAAAATCACAAACATCTTCGTCTCATCGTTTGTGATTCCACAATACCTAGTTTCGCTACCATACGATTTAGATTATTGTGAGGTGATTGATAATACTAGGATGTTCTTCGGGAATATAAGATCGGTTTATCAATTAGTTCTTGTTCACCTTGATTTATTAAAAGACGGAACAAAAACTCTTGGGTATTTCTGTGGGAGACAGATTTATTCAATTCTATAGACTTTTCTGTGTGAGACAGATTTGTCTATCAAGTCTTCGACTTTGGGTCGTAGCAACTCTTAGTTGTGGGTGAGATCAGCTAGGGAATCAAGTGCGTAGTATCCTGCTGGGATCAGAGATGTAAGGAGCGCAACTGTACCTTGAATCAGTGTGAGATTTATTAGGGTTCAACTACAGTCCAGACCGAAGTTAGTTTGTAATAGGCTAGTGTCTGTAGCGGCTTAATACAGTGTGGTGTTCAATCTGGACTAGGTCCCGTGGTTTTTCTGCATTTGCGGTTTCCTCGTTAACCAAATTTCTGGTGTCTGTGTTATTTCTATTCCGCATTATATTTTATTATATAATTCAAATATCATAGGTTGTGCATTGTATCGATCAATTGTGAAATCCAACCTTTGGTTGTTGATTGGAAATTGATTGATCCTTGGATATTGGTCTTTGGTACCATCCAAGTTTATATCTCTTGTATTTAATCAAGACTCGTAGATTTGCTTGAGTAAGAACTAAATCAAGAGCTAGAGATAGAAAACTCTTTGATAAATTTTTCTATTGATTGAGTCTAACTGTCTAGTTGATTCTCATGAAAGTATATTGGAGATTGTCCATACAGATTGCTAATCGAAATATTGGGTGAGGTTGTTAGACCCCCGCTTTTTCAACTCTACGCACTTGATTCCCTTAGTTGATCTCACCAACAACTAAGAGTTGCTACAACCCAAAGTCGAAGACTTGATAAACAAATCTGTCTCACACAGAGAAGTATATTGAATAGACAAATATGTCTCCTACATAAATACCTACGAAGATTTTGTTCCGTCTTTTGATAAATCAAGGTGAACCGGAACCAATTGATACACCAGTCTTATATTCCCGAAGAACATCCTAGTAAATCAATCACCTCACAATAACTTAGATATATGGTAGTAGAACAAGTTATTGTGGAATCACAAAGAATGAGACGAATAGATTTGTGATTACTTTTTATATCTTTACCTATCGGAGATAAATCTCGAGCAAATTTTAAATAAGATAGTGCTCAATACGATAGAACAAAGTAAGATCAGAACGCACAACTACAGAGAAAATAGTGGGTTTTGGCTTCAGAATCCCAATGAAGTCTTTAAGTCGTTAATCTATAATGGTTCTAGGAAAAACCTAGGTTAAAGGAGAATCGACTCTAGTCGCAACTAGTATCACACATGATGTGTGGGGATTAGGTTTCCTAGTTGCTACATTTCTCCCTTATATAGTCTTCAAATCAGAGTTTGATAACTTTGGAACAAAGCAATCAATATTCACCGTTAAATGAAACCTGATTTAAGATTCAAGTTAATATATTTCCACCGTTAGATGGTCTTAGCTTGCTACACACAAATGAAATATACTTTCATTTAGATATGGGTAACCGTACCTAAACGTGTATATTGAGTTGGCTCAATAACAGTTAACAGAAGTTAGCCATATGAACACTTTTCTCTTAACCATGTTCATCTTAACACTTCTAGATCAATTGATAATCAAATGAATCTAATTGTGTTACTCATAGAGTTGTTCAATTGTTTATATTCTCATAGAAGTATACAAGACACAGTTGAAGCAAAATTGGATTGATTCAAAAGAATCAATTCATGAACATTTTATCCACGATTTTCAAAGATTGCATTCCTTAATATATAAATGTATTTGTTCATGAGTATGAAATCATACTTAACCAAATTAAGAACTTGAACCACTTAAGTTTGCAAACGGGAACGTGAACTTAAGTTCCGAACATCGGTCACAATCCGAAAGTTGGAAAACGGGTACCCAAACTTGAGCTCCGGACCGAACTCAGTTGAAACCGTTTGCGAACGGGTAAGAAACTTTGTTCCCGAACTTCAACAATTAAATTAGTTTGCGAACGGGTATGCAAACTTAAGTACCCTGACTTTTCAGTTGAATAAGTTTGTGAACGGGTGTTTGTGGGTGAAAACGGTTTCTGCTGATTTTGGTAAATTCGTGTGTATGGATGAGAAACGAGTCTAAACCCTAAACAATGTACTGCAGGGAGTACTTTTGATTCGAGAGATCAATATGTACAAATCTGGCCTAAACCAAGAAATGGTCTTTCCAGACTTGCTTCGGTCACAAAGTGGAGGAGAAGGGTTGGTCTTAGGGAGGGAAGCGAAGAAAGTGTTGAGACCAGAATCGTCGTTCTGGAAGTGTGGGTGTTTTCTGACTTGTATCAGAAAATTGGACTGCCTAGCTGAACGAAAAAGCTATCAGGTGATTTCTGAATGTTGTATTGTTCCCCCGACAAAAACTTGTTTTTGGTGGCAAATAGGTGAGACCTATTTATACAAGTCGTAACAAAACATACACTGGTCTCGTAGGAAGTGGAAACGGTTGAGCGGTGGAAGAAAAGAGTAATGGGTAACGCCTGGAATTGATGTTTCCATAGTGAAGGATACGTTTCACCATTACTTCTTGCCATTATTAACCACCTCGCTTTATGACACTTTCTTGTAACGGGCGTATTGCACGGCGCGCGCTGTAAACCGCCAGACCAATACCCTGATGAGTATCCCCCAGTTTGTGACATGTTTTGATGTCTCGAGTGTTTTCGTGGAAAACATGTAGGACTTTGCTACGTGTGGCAAGTTAAAATCAAGGGGCTTGCCGTAGGAAAATATCATGTGGTGTTAGTAGACTCGTCATGGCTGGTCGCCTGAAACTTTCCACAAGCCTGCCAGCTCGGTGGCGAACTTGGATGGCTGAGATTGCATCTCAGGAGGAAGGGTAGCCGTTGATTATGGCTACCTTATGTTGGCGCCTGAAGATGGCGCAGTGGCGTTTTTGGTGCAAGCCAGTGGTAATGCGGGATGGATGGCATGGATCGTGCATGCCAGTGGCACGATGGTGCAAGTGGCACCTGGCGTATCCATGGCCATTAGTTTTAGGCGTCTGGTCGCCTTATAGTTGCCACAAGTCTGTCAGCTCGGTGGCGAACTTGGATGGCTGATATTGCATCTCATGAGGAAGGATAGCCGATGATTATGGATACCTTCTGTCGGCGCCTGGAAACTTTGTCTAAATTAGGGTTTAGCATGCCGAAACCCTAATTAGCATATGTGGCATGCCATTTGGCATCTATGCCTGGCATGCGCGTTTTGGCAAGTTTGGCATGTCGTTTGGTACGTGCACCTGGCATACGCGTTTGGCAAGTTAGGAATGCCGTTTGGCATGTGCGCCTAGCATGCGCGTTTGGAAAGTTAGGCATGCTGATTAGCATGTGCGCCTGGCATGCGCGTTTGGCGAGTTTGACATGCTGCTTGGCATGTTTGGCATGTCGATTGGTATGTGCGTCTGGCATGCGCGTTTGGAGAGTTTGGCATGCTTCTCGGCATGTTTGGCATGCCGTTTGGCATGTACGTTTGGCGCGGGTTTTGGGAAGCCAATTGGCTTTGCGGCCATCTGGCGCGGTTTCTGTCTTTTCAACACTGTGGCGAGTTTAAAGCAACCTGATTGGTTAATGTAAGAGGGCCAGCCAGGCATGGGTGTGGCTACACTTCTGTGTGAGTGTGGCGGGTTTAGAGAGACCTGATTGGTCGATGGGAAATAGGGTTGGCAAGCTAGGGCGTTGCCACACTTCCAGTGCGCTGTGGAGGATTTAATCTCCTAGTTTGGCTAAGCATAGTTTTTCGACCAACGGGGTCTAGTGTATTGCGCGGGCCGCGAACCCTGATTTTGCAAATTAGTCGGGTTTATGAGTTTTTTGTGAGTTATCACAATAATTGGATGGATTTTGTATGCTGCCACAAAAATCCTTATCTACAGAATGCAGTGTGCTTTCCGTCTGAGCATTTCGTGCGATAGCCTTAACTTTGGTACTTGGAGGTTCATTCTACTTCGATGGGAGTGAAAATAAATCCGTCATGCCATGCCGATATTAAGGGTTCTGCCGGGGAACATAGCACATGAAAGTACTCAGTGAGTCTTGTATTAGTGAGGTGCCGAAATTTACAGAGCGTTTGGGATGGTTGCTACATTCGCCAGTCTGGATAAATTTCATGTAAATATATTGAATGACTCAATAAATATGTAGGTGGAGCCGTTAGCACTCACGGCACCGTTTCCTTGCAGAGTGACGTCACATCATATGCAAGGTTTTACGATTTTAACCCTAAGATAAAAACCACCATCAACATTAAGTACCCTGCTTAGCACGTAACAGTGGCATTGTTGCTTAGTAAGCATGAGATGGTGACAGACAAGAGTAAAATCGAAAGAGCAAGACATGAAAAGTTTGCCAAGGAGATTCAACTAACCTTTGGTGGAAGGCATGGGGAATCCGTGTAGGCGGCTCTACGTAATTCCAACTTGGCCATAGAGTGTTGGCGTCAACGCTGAAGTTTTGGCTACTGATTGGCAGAGATGGAAATGCAATTTGGTCCGCGAATCGGGGAATGACGCTAGCTGGCTAGGTCACAGAACGTATGGAGATGGCGCTGCTTTGAACGACCAGGATGGCGTTTCCTTGGCTGGTGGAGATGGCGATGCTTTGAATGGATAATATGGTGCTACTAGATGGTGTAGTGGATGGATGCGGCTAGCTTGGCATGGAGGATGGCACGGCTAACTTGGGATGTCCGTAGAGTGGTGCGGATAGCTTGGTCGTACAGAGATGGTGCCGCTGGCTTGGACGCGGAATGGCCGAGATGGCTGCTGGCTTGGACGCGGAATGGATGAGATGGCTACTGACTTGGACGCAGACCTTTGGCACGGGGCTTGAACGCGGACTGTTGGTGCTGGCGTGGCGCTGCTGGCTTGGCTGCATCCGTGGCGTGGTGGATGGCGCGGCTAGCTTGGAGTGGGCAGAGATGGCGTCGGCTAGGAGTGGTTGAGATGGAGCCATGGAGCGTTGGCATAGTGTTGGCTTGGTCGTGGAGATAAGCGCCATGGAATACCAACACCGCAGACCCAACTGCCTTATTTCGTGCGTGTCCCAAAAGAGAAACCTTTCTCTAGTCGAACTCCAAAAGACCATGCCTATAAAAGGCGTTACATATCTTCCTTAATTTCATATTGTTTGCTTTGTTTTCATATCTTGGTGCTAGCGGCAAAGGCTTGGATCGGCGGAGAGAGCAACAACAAAAGTAGGTGAGCGTATTTTAGGTATGTTTCTCAAAGTTTCTTCTTTTGTTTGCTCTTCTGTGTTGGTGTAAACCCTAGCCATAGGCATATCCTCCATAAACCCGTAGAAATACTCTTGTATGAATGATTCTTATCTGCTAGAAGTATAGTAGTAATATTAGCCGTCACATTGATAGTAAGGAAGCCAATTATTATGCAAAGTAGGCGTGCACGGATGGGTGTCCACCATTAGTCCTTCTCCCATGAAAACCTGGCTTTAGGGTTTCCTTTTCCTTTTGTGGCCGTGTGCACAATTCCCATGGTGGGACACACTCTCCCTTTGGTCGAGAGCATACTTCCTGCTGCGAGACACGGTTTTGGATAGGGGCACGTTTCCCGCGGCAAAACATGGCTCGTTGAAGCGAGTATCAGTCCCCACTCTTTTGGCTATGCGTGTTCCTTTTGGCTACGTATGCTATGACTTGCGGCCAAAATAAATTTGCTTGCGACCAAAATATATTCTCCGTCGGTGATAAAGTAGTCTTCATGCGCCTTTTTTTTTGGTAATAACTTTTCTTCGTTTTTCTCCGTTGTAGTTACTTTGAAAGTGAAAGTAGTATAAGAAAACTTTGTTAGGATGTCACCTGAGAATAGTCCTGCCGCTATGTCGAAATTTTTTAGCAACTCCAAGCCCAACACGGATGACGAATTCTTTACACAGTCTGCCACGGTTAAGAGAAACCATCCCAAATATGTGGCTATACTTCTGAGCGGTTCAGAAAATGAAGGAGACGCCCCATCAGTTCGGCCAGGGCGCGTGATACGATTTTATCTTCAGAAAAATGAGTATCTTGCTTCTCCTATTGACTTTAGGGCTTGTCAGAGTCCATTGCGTTCTTTTGATGAATGGATGCGGTTCATGATAAGTCAAGACTGCGTAAGAGACGGTCTGACCAGGACGCAAATCATCAATGCGGTCATGGCTTCTGCAACACTTTAAATTAGGAAGGACATTGTGGGCTTGGTAACTTTTATCTCCAGATGGTGTCTGGATACTCATACGGCCATATGCAGGTGGGGTGAAATGATTATTTCTTTAGAGAGTGTAACCGTCCTGCTGAATCTTCCAATAACAGGGAACCTTGACATTACTTTGTATGATGAGGAGAGGAAATGCGTGCCACTCTCATTTCCAGGTCGGCCGGGTTTGTTCGGAAAGGTTACGAAACGAAGTTCTTCTACAACTGGTGGGCGTATTAATGGTTCTCGAAATACTCGGAGCCGGATCAGATGAACGATATGCTCCATGTCGCTGCATTTTTGGCTCTGTGGTTATCCAGAGATATTCTTGATGATGGCTCTGTAAAGAAGGAGATAAGATAGGAGCTCATCAAATTGAACATAAAATTGGCGAAAGGTGTTTTCCTCCCTATCGCCGGCTTGTTTCTTGGATCTTTGTACACCTATCTGGATCACTTGACCGCGGACATGTATGATTCTAATTGTCATATGAAAGTAGACTCATATGTCCACATCACTTTTCTTCAAACGTGGCTGTGGGAGCTGTTGATGGTGGATTTTAGTTCAAGGCTAAAATTTTAAAACCAAATTTAATGCACTGACATCCTTCAAAGGGTAAAGCCGTTTGATAAGTGATGAGTACCTCTTCGCTTTATTCGAAGTGATTCAATAAATACATGAAATTCACCCAGAATGGTGCATGTAGCAACAATCCCAAATATTCTGTGATTTCTTTTAGTATTATTAATTAATGCATGATTAGCCTAGTATCATATGTTGTTCCTTGCCGAACTCTCATTACTAGCATGACATGACGATTAAGTGCTCACTCTCAACAGATTAGCATGAATCTCCGTGCCAATATTGAGACATGCATAAATACCCACACAGGCTACACCACTATCTGACAGAGAGAGTCTCACATCGACGCGCTTTGGTTAGCCCGATCGAGCATGCTTAATTTCCTTAAGGTAAATCTGGGCTGTCCATATCAGTCTCAGAAACGATCACGGCTACGCAGGTTGACCGCATGATTTAACCAGCCTAGACGAACCCTAGCAGGAGCAGGCTATCACCGTGATGACCACTGGCGGGCCTATTTATGCCCTAGATGGTCGAAAATTACACTCTACTTCCCAACAAGCTAAAACGCCATCCCCAAAGTAGGGTAGCCGCGCTGCTTTGGAAGAAGCTCGAATGAGCAAGACTGCTTAAGACAGTCTCAAAATAATCGTGACCGTACAACTTCACTATCCTAATTGGACGGCTTAGATCGCACCATGAAAGATGGAGGAGGCACTAGCACGCACATTAGCGGGCCCACTCTATCCCTACCTGATTAGTTTGCTCACGGCGTGGTCATGCAGCCACGATCGCATGCCCGAAACATGGCTGATGTGATGCTTTGCAAGCGTCACGAAAATTCCACTAATATCTTAAATTGATCACAACCAACTAATTTCACCAGCATATTTGGATGGCTTAGATCGTACCTAAGACCAATTTCACCAGCATGTTCACTGTCAGCCCAATGTGGGCCCCATACAATCGGTCCCTCCAAAAGAGGAGCATAACTTTCCAAACCGTTTGGTGGAAGTCGTGTGTGCGTGGATGTTTTAAAACCCTAATTAGGGTTTGCGGCGCTGCATAACTGTCGCAGTTCTATCACGACCATCCATATTCGCCAGCTTTGATGGAGGGTGTAGATATAGACTTAAAAGGTCCCAAGCATGTCAACATGATCACCGTGGGCCTATCTTTGCATGGATATGGTCGTCCTAGGCAGACTATGACTCGACGATCTCGAAACGCGTGCCCGAAAGTGGCATGCTGAGCGGCTTCCAAATCCTCTGCGACAATGGATTTCTGCCGCAAATCGATCTCGACCACTCACCTTTGTCAGTCAAATTGAGTGGCGTAGATCGCACCTTCATGAGACAAAGAGGTATGGGCATATACACCGGAAGGCCGTCTACATGCATGCATGGTCGTACTCATCAAAACTTGTGCCCAACCTCGGGTTCGGTCAAACATAGGAGTGATGCTCGCGCACCTCCTAAAACCCTAAAAATCCATCAACGGTCGCAGATGAGGGTCTTAAACCATCTCGTCCGTCTAAATTCTCTATATTGGTCGGATAGCCTAGGTTGAAATCTAGACGACCAGTGAGGCATCCCGATGATCACCATCCGTCACTCTTCCACAGGGAGTGATCGGCCAGGAGATGGCTCTCCCATGCAGCCTCCAAACGATCAATCAAAGATGGTTGGATGTGATGCTATTTTAAGACGCTTGGTTCGCGACTTATCTGGTCAGGATTTAAAACATCGATGCTTCATACATGATGATTGTCTGCGATGCATTACATGCATTGAGCATACACGATATTCCATAAATATCAAATCCTTAGTTATTTTAGCATCACATGCTACTTCCTACAGTGGGTCTCACTGTCTACTCATTCCAGACATCAAACATGTCACAAACTGGGGGATACTTACTGGAGTATTGGTCTGGCGGTTTACAGCGTGCAACACGCCATTACAAGAACGTGTCAGTAAAAGGTGGACGGTTAGCAGTGATGAGGGAAGTGGGAAAAGGTTTGATCGTGTGACAATCACCACTCCTACACGACCCCACTACTCCATCACTTCACCTCCTCCAATTCCTACGAGATGAGAGGTTGCGCTCAATGACTTGTATAAATAGGTCCGTCACCTATTTCCAAATAACACAGGCAAACACAGAAAACCAAGTGTTGTTAACTACGTATCCAGAAAACACCCAGAACACTGATAGCTTACATTATGCAAGACAGTTCAACATTCTGATACAAGTCATAAACATCCAACACCTTCACAATCTCAACACCTTCTTCGCTTCCCTCCCTAAGATCAACCCCATCTCCTTCACTTTGTGACCGAAGCAAGTCTGGAACGACCATTTCTTAGTTTAGGCCATAAATGTACATATTGATCTTTGAATCTAAAGTACTCCCGTGCAGTGCATTTGTTTAGGGTTTAGATTCGTTTCTCATCCACACACACCCAAATTTACCAAAACCAGCAGAAACAGTTTTCACCCCATAAACTGGAGCATTTCAAAAATTATGCTCCTAAGCCACTGGCTTCATTTCCTGACTCCTATGGCAGTTCCAGGATACTCCGCTGGTTGAACAAGCGTCCAAAATCCGGGTCGAAGCTCATCGACTTCCTCAAAAATGCGTATGCAGTTAACTTTCGTCCTTGGTCTCCGGTCCATGCATTCATAGTTCAGCCGAACACTTTTGCTACTGCCCCAAATATGACTTTTCTTTTTGCTGGAGAGAATATGAGCGTTGGAGAAATCATATTCATGCAAAGTTGTACACCTGGACACGTGCCATCTTTATTCAGGGGATCTTATGAGGCGGTTCCTTATAATATTGACAGGGCTGCTCGGCATATGGGTTTTGACCAAGGAGTCCCATTTCTTCATCAGTCGATGGCTCCGAGAGAATTGTTGTCAGCTTCTCTTGATGCCAGTGTCCTTGCACCGGGTAAAAACCTCCATTTCCTTCTCTCAGAATGAAGTCCATCTACGACCTCCAAATACAATATGTCCTGGCAGGGTGAGTTTATCGCCCTCCATGGGTTTGTGAATGACGTGATGAAAGATCCCCGTTGCAAGCCTTCCTCTGTGGTTTTAGCGGAACATCCATTGTTGAGGGAGCTTCCTACCTCTAATCGGAAATCTCCCAGCCTGGATGTGGACAGTCCCCAAAAAAAGGAGCGAAGGTCTAAAAACCGTGTGGGTGGTTTTTAGTCGGATTCGACGACTCTTGTTACTTTTAGTTCTTCCAATATGCGAGTATGTATGATTTTCTTCCTGATTTGGTCGTCTTGCATAAATATACCTAATTGTTGCCACTGAATATCTCTTCCCTTTTGATTCAGGGTCTCAACTAGATAAACGCCTTTACCAGACTTGCAAGTGGCCAAAAGGTGATGCCTTCTGAAGAAAAGTCTGGCGATACTCAGCCTCTCAGCAATGAAGAGGAAGATGAAAAAGAAGAAAACTCAGAGTCTGACGGTGATGGGGAAAGTTATTCAGAGCGGGCAGCGAGTCTTCTTCCAATCCCAGTGGGCCCACAGATGAGTCGGTGAGTCTCCCACACGTTTTCCTCTTGGACTATTTATTTATACCGAACAAATATTCAATTGGTGGTGTTTACAGGAGGAGGCTTCTTCTGAAAATAATTCTGAGATGGAGATTCACGACAATGAATATATAACTGTGTCTCCAATCATGGAAACTGTACCCGCTGGTAATCTGGAGATGGAGATTGATCGTCGTGAGGATGTTGCTGTGTCAATGATGATAGGAAACACTCCCATGGCTGCAGATGTAATTCTCGCCAAGGAACCCCTGCTGGTCGTGTAATCAATTGCATGCGCCACTTTTGACCCTCCATTTTTGACTCCTCATGAAGGTCACGTGCTGATTGGAGGTTTCAGCATACCAGTTAAGTATGAGGTGTTGTATACCAAGATATGGGAAAGGTATGGACATATTGCCACATCCAAAAAGATCACTAGACGGTTTGCGCTAGTCAAGCGCGTGGAAGAAGCTTTATCTTTGATTCATGACATGTACAATGTGACTGGCCATACTGTTTCTGAAGATGTAATCTCAAGATGGAAGTTTCACCGGGACGTGTGCATGGGCTTTGAGTTCAACATCTCCTGGTTTTGTGAAGGTCTTTCTGAGGTCCAAAGGTTGCAGGCTGAAGCGGCTGACGGCCCTTCCGCGGATTTGATTAATCAACAGGAAGCAGAAGTCGAGAAGTTGTCCCGGGAGTTGAAGCTGAAATAGGAGGCTCTCCAAAACGCGAAGGAGGATTTCTCTAAGAAGAGCAAGCCATTGCTGAATGATTTTCCTTGAATATCTTCTGTCTTCTGGACTTCTTTTTTCTTAGGTTTTTCTTTTTTGAAAGGCAAACAAAACGCGTAGCTTATGTTTTGATTCATTTTTATTTTTTTTTGGATTTTTGGATTGATAGATAATTGTTACCTATGAGGGTTTTGGATTATTCTTTGGAATGAATTTTAGAATAGTGCTGTTTCGATCATGATCGCTTTTTAGGTTCACCCAACAAAATGGATCTTCCGTGCGTAAGTCTGAGTTTTGTGGTTGACGTCGTTGTGATTGTGAGAAGTCCACAGTCCTTCCTCATCGTGTAATAACCGACAGCTGAGCCGTTGAACCCTGCGTCGTTTGCTTCTACCATCTTGATATCTGGGTTGAAGAATGAAATTTGGAATTGGAAGTTGATATTTTAACTGAGAGATTAATCTCCCACTGTGGTCGCCAATTGTTTTTGGGTGAAAACGTTTTCTGCTGATTTTGGTAAATTCGTGTGTGTGGATGAGAAATGAGTCTAAACCATAAACAATGTACTGCACGGGAGTACTTTGGATTCGAGAGATCAATCTGTACAAATCTGGCCTAAACCAAGAAATGGCCGTTTCAGACTTGCTTCGGTCACAAAGTGGAAGGAAAGGGCTGGTCTTAGGGAGGGAAGCGAAGAAAGTGTTGAGACCAGAATCGTAGTTCTGGAAGTGTGGGTGTTTTGTGACTTGGATCAGAAAATTGGACTGCCTTGCTGAATGAAAAATCTATCAGGTGATTTCTGAATGTTGTATTGTTCCCCCGACCAAAACTTGTTTTTGGTGGAAAATAGGTGAGACCTATTTATACAAGTCGCAACAAAATGTACCCTGGTCCCGCAGGAAGTGGAAACGGTTGAGCGGTGGAAGAAAAGAGTAACGGGTAACGCCTGGAATTGATGTTTCCATAGTGAAGGATACGTTTTATCATTATTTTTTGTCATTACTAACCGCCTCTCTTTATGACGCTTTCTTGTAACGGGCGTATTGCATGCCGCGCGCTGTAAACCGCCAGACCAATACCCTGATGAGTATCCCCCAGTTTGTGACATGTTTTAATGTCTCGAGTGTTTTCGTGGAAAACATGTAGCACTTTCCTACGTGTGGAAAGTTAAAGTCAAGGGGCTTGCCGCAGGAAAATAACATGTGGTGCTAGTAGACTCGTCCTGGATGGTCGCCTGAAACTTTTCATAAGCCTTCCATATCGGTGGCGAACTTGGATGGCTGAGATATCATCTCAGGAGGAAGGTTAGCCGTTGGTTATGGCTACCTTATATTAGCGCCTAAAGATGGCGTAGTGGCGTTTTTGGTGCACGCTAGTGGTAATGCGACATGGCTCGTGCATGCCAGTGGCACGATGGTGCAAGTGGAGCCTGACGTAGCCATGACCATTAGTTTTAGGCGGCTGGTCGCCTGAAAGTTTCCACAAGTCTGTCAGCTCGGTGGTGAACTTGTATGGCTGGAAACTTTGTCTAAATTAGGGTTTAGCATGCTGAAACCCTAATTAGCATATATGGCATGTCGTTTGGCATGTGCGCCTGGCATGCGCGTTTTGGCAAGTTTGGCATGCCGTTTGGTACGTGCGCCTGGCATGCGCTTTTGGCATGTGCGCCTGGCATGCGCGTTTGGAAAGTTAGGCATGTGCGCCTGGCATGCGCGTTTAGCGATTTTGGCATGCTGCTTGGCATGTTTGGCATCCCGATTGGTATGTGCGCCTGGCATGCGCGTTTGGCGAGTTTGGCATGCTGCTTGGCATGTTTGGCATGCTGATTGGTATGTGTGTCGGGCATGCGTGTTTGGCGAGTTTGGCATGCTGCTTGGCATGTTTGGCATGACGTTTGGCATGTGCGCCTGGCATGCGCGTTTGGCGCGGGTTTTGGGAATCCAATTGGCTTTGCGACATATGGCGCGGTTTTTTTCTTTCCAACAATGTGGTGATTTTAAAGCAACCTGATTGGTTAATGTAAGAGGGTCAGCCAGGCATGGGCGTGGCTACACTTCTGTGTGAGTGTGGAGGGTTTAGAGCGATCTGATTGGTCGATGGGAAGTGGGGCCGGCAAGCTAGGGAGTGGACACACTTCCAGTGCGCCGTGGCGGATTTAATCGCCTAGCTTGGCTAAGCATAGTTTTTCGACCAACGGGGTCTAGTGTATTGCGCGGGGAGCGAAACCCTGATTTTGCAAATTAGTCGGGTTTATGAGTTTTTGTGAGTTATCACAATAATTGGCTGGATTTTGTATGCTGCCACAAAAATCCTCATCTACAAAATGCAGTGAGCTTTCCGTCTGAGCATTTCGTGCGATAGCTTTAACTTTGGTACTTGGAGGTTCAGGCTACTCCGCTGCGAGTGAACATAAATCCGTCATGCCATACCGATATTAAGGGTTCTTCCGGGGAACATAGCACAGGAAAATACTCAGTGAGTCTTGTATTGGTGAAGTGCCGAAATTTATAGAGCGTTTGGGATGGTTTCTACATTCGCCAGTCTGGATAAATTTCATGTAAATATATTGAATGGCTCAATAAATATGCCAGTGGAGAGGTTAGCACCCACGACACCGTTTCCTTGCAGAGTGACGTCACATCAGGTGCAAGATTTTACGATTTTAACCCTAAGCTAAAAACCACCATCAACAACGGGTATGAAAACTTATGGTCATGAATTTCGTCAAAACAGTTCATATACTAAGTACACAAACCGTAATGTGTCCATACATGGGTTTTAGCTCTTAACTCCCATTTCAATCATTGAAACATTCTTAGAATAAGACAATAGCTATCTCACATAAACTATTAGCTTATAAGAAATTTTCAAGTGTTAAATGATCAATATGGAACATTATGAGTCTACATTAAATGACTGTCTCACACAAATCTTGTAAGATGTTACCAGGTGATTTTCATATGATCATATTTTGACTTTCTTCAAGAATAATGATGAACGTAGTTAAAGCAAAAAGCTTTCCAACACATATTTCGAGAAAGATATAAGGAAGTTAAACTCATCTCGAAATATCAAATGTGTATAAGTAAAGTATATATAGCTATACGACTTTGTCTCACTAGGAGATAGAATAGAATAGACTTCTGAGTGATAGATGAGTTCAAGTCACCACATACCTTTTGTTGATGAAGTACCACAATCTCCCCTTAGTAGTTCTTCGTCTTCAATCGATGAACGTCGTGAAGTCTAAAGCTCAACTACACATTCCATCCTAATCCGAGACATAACTATAAGTAGACTAGAAATCAATACTTATAGTTTTGGCAACTAAACTTGACAAACAAGCTTGAGATAACAACGCTTGCGAGTTCGAACGATAAGTTCTCTAACAGAAATGTTCCGCTGGATTAAGGAGACCCAAACCTTACAACCAAAAAAACAAACAGAGGAAACAAAAACCAACCAAACCAAACAAAACTAGTGTCTATAGTAAATCTTCATGCTTCTATCTTCTTGAATAATATGAAGAAACTTCGGGCAGAAATCGTTAATGTCAATCTCCAAAAAATAAATCAAGGGATGAATAGCAGGTAACGAATCAGCTGCCCGATTGCTTTTCCTATAACAATGTCCAACTCTGAGTCTTTTAAACTTCTGTGTCAACTGACAAATTCTCCTCCATACCCTCAAAACCTCCCAACCAGGTTCAGGGGTTTTACTAGTCATCAAATTATAAACATACATAGAGTCAGTATTAAGGTGAACCAACATATGATTTTTCTAGATGGCCAACTTCATAGCAAGCTATGCACTTTGTAGTTTCAAAGACAGATTAGAGTCAGAACTGTTCCATCAATAGCCGCAGGAACAGGATTACCATTATTATCTCTCATGATAACAAAAAAACCACCAGAGTCATCCTTCCTAGAGCCATCAAAATTAATCATAATTTCATATGGAGAGGGGAATTTCCATGAACATGCAACCCTTTTCTTTTATTTCAAAAGGAAAGAAACTCCCCATCTATTCAAAAAAGTTCTCACAAAAGGAATATCAACATCAGAAAACTTACCATCCATAACTTTCTATCTGACATCAGCAACAATGAGAAAACTAATAGAAGCAAAGGAACTGGCGGAATTGGAATAGGGTCTCTTGTTTCGCTCTTTCCAAATGTGATAGATGAAACTGTTCAAGGCAAGATTTTTAATGGAAACAACAACACATTCTCCTGTAAAATGCTCTGCACACCATTTAAGCTCAAGATCCCTATTCACTAGACAAGTCCTATTATAGCGTAACTTATACATGATACCTTGCCAAATAACATAGGAAAAGGGGAAACCACATAAAATGTGATTTTTGTCTTCAGGTGCTTCATTACAAAGTAAACGTGAAGCATCATATCATTCTATTTTTGGGTCCAAGAGCATATCTCAGTGATATCCCATCACTCCAATAAGGAGGAAGTCATGGTTCAATCCTCGCCGTAAAGGTTTGTAATAGATCAGTTGTATAGTGGGTTTGGCGGTGTTAGGTCTGGCAGTGGGGCCAGTCCAACTGGATGGGTTCGGGTAGGGGTCTGGGTCCGGCTTTCGCATATAAAACAAAAACATGAAGCATCAAAAGAAGTTTACTCCCTGTTGGACAAATTTACATCTAGTCTTTAATCTTTTGTGCATACCCAGTCACCCTATAAACGAATGTTCATGAATAAAATCCTTAAACCAAATCAACTTTTGCCATTCCATGTCAGGCCTAGAAAGAGTAATAGAAGAATATGTATAATTCATGGAGAAATCACTCGAATTTAGTCGATTTTACAAATTTTTTTTAAATAATCCTCATTTAATATTTTGAGTTCGGTACTGAAAATTCAGAACGTATATGAACTGTGAACAAATTAATGATTCAAACTACAGAGTTTTTAGTTGGTAGTCGAGCAACAAGCTGATCACCAACTCTTTTTTTTTATAGCAACACCCAATCTATGAAAATAAAACTACCTAGACCACTACGAGCGTCATGGCTGACTAAACAGTTCTTCAAACGTTTGAAACAACAAATAGTATCCTCACTAAGTTCCCCTAAAGTAGTAAAGGCTAACACACCCAAACCATAACCATGCGAGGTACACTCTTTCAAATATTTAGAACGTTTACGTGAAATTGCTTTAGAGATAGCCTGGCATGGGACGAAAGAACGAACACCATCTCCAGTAAAGGATAATACCCCTGTGACATCCATACACACATGTTGGACATTTTCCCAATTTAGAACAAGGATATCCGCTGGACGTAAATCCTTGTTATTATTTGTAATAAGACCCAAAGAAACCTCCTTGTGTGCATGGACACCATCTTTGAAACAAATATTCACAATTACATCACATACTAAGTCATGGCGGAATTTTAATCCAAAATCATTAGCACAGTGAAGCGCGTGATCACCAAAGATATCCATAGAACTATTGCAACACGAGCACAACCCGTCATCAGCAAATAAAGGGATACCAAGACGATAGCAAACTACAGTTCTGAACTGTCTGAGGCCAAGGTATTGATCTAAACCACTGATCGGAACATCCAAAAGATAATCCCGAGCATGTTTGATCTGATTGCATTGCCAAATAATGGAGTCTCTTGCAGATATAGTAAATTGGTCGGAGATTTGCTTCTTGATTGCATCAAAATAAGTAACTTCCAAGAAGTGCATAGAGGGGGGGGGGGGGGGGGGTCAGTGTCATCGACGTAAAAGGTGGAAATCAAACCAAATACCTGAATGAATTTCTGAAGAGCCAACTGATAGGCGACCCCATTATCGCTTGAGAAAGAACTACCAAGTATCACCTTCCCCACCGAAGCAGTCTGACTCTGAGAAGCAAGATAACAATAGGTGCGAGTGTCAGCCATGGTACATATGCCAAGCCCTCCATCCTTGATAGGAAGAGTAGCCAGTCTCTGTTGCAAAGGCCCAAAATTACCAGGTCCATCTCCAGTGATTAAAAATCTCAAATATTGGAACAAGTGGTCATCAAAGAGATCATAGGCCTGTTATAGATCTACCGGATTCGTAGTGCGCATATCCAAATATAATCTTGATACACCGACACAGTTTCGGAGTAACAACATCTCACTTTGAGGATCCTTGAGCTTTTTTGATAGCAGACATTAGCTGAATAGTTTTATTCACCCTATTAATCGCCATGTCACTCATGAAATCCAAATCTAAGCTCACAGGTCCACTAAAAGCTTAACTCCCTTGCTAGGCCTACCAATATCAGGGGGGAAAAACACCTATCTCCATGCTACGTGGATCAACTGTAGGCCAAAAAATTTCAGTTTTCTTGATATTGAGATCAAGACCTCTGCTCGGACCTTCGGTTTCAATAATACTCAAATCTCTGGCAACCTGCATCGTGTCACCGATGGTAGTACCATCATCCATTTACCAGGCATGCAAATCAAGCTTACAACGAGAAGCATTGGACTTCACTAGAGGGAGAAGTGTAAAGGAAAACAAAAGGGGACCGAGAGGATCACCTTGCTGAACACCGAGCGCAGAAGACAGGATGTATTGGTCATAGTAAAGATTAGCAGGCCTGGCATAAAAAAATTCAACCCAACGAGAAATACCTGGACAATAAAGTCGGACCTCTTTAATAAGATAAGACCTACTCACCATGTTGAATGCATTTGTAAAATCAATAAGCAACATTGACATGCTATCCGAATGACCTTTCAACTCCAGCAAACCATTGACAACATGAAGTATTCTTTGTCCCCCCACCGGAACTCCAACACCAAATTGATAGTCCCCAAATTAAGATTGCATATCCTTACCCATAGAAAAGGCAGCCATCTTAGAGACCAAACGACGCCAAATAGTACCAACTGCAATTGGCCTAAGACCACCTCAGGATTTGAGTAAAGGTGTAAGGGGTGCACTAGCAATAAGATCTCCTAAGACTTTAGGACACTTACCAGCCAACCAAAGGTTGACAACCCTGGTACTCGAAGCCACCAACTCGTCAGCAACAGCCGCTGCTTCACCACTCAACACGTCGACTAAATGCTGAGCACGCAAACCGTCCCGACCACAAGAAGTACCTCTAAGAAATCTTTTAATGGCGCAAACGACAACCCTTGAATCAACCGTTATGGAGTCACCAATTGCAACGTCGTCCGGAATAGAGGGTGGAGGAGCTGCAGGGTGTTTGGATTGCAATTCAGACAAGATACTCTCATTGCGAGGTGCTAACCCATTAGAAGACAAGACGCGAATCGCAGCTTGAAAATGCCCATAGCCTATCTTCTTCCGACAAGCGCTTAAACTCTGGCTTCTTTTTGCTGTCATTCTTGGCTGATAACTGTTGGCATGTGAGGCGAAGAAGCTTGGAGATCAAAATAAAACATCCCACAGGTTCCTTCCAAGTGAGTAAAGCCATTTACAAATTAACTTCTAAAAAATCCAATTTAATGACAAAGGAAAAAAAAAAAAAAAAAGACAATTTATTATTGCACCCATTAGATGATTCCCAGCTACATGGTAAGTCATTCTGTCAACTTCTCAGCTACAAAAGAAAGGTTTGTTGTTTCTCCTTAAACTAATTAACTCTGCATGGTGGTGGGGTGAGCGCGATAATATTCAATTTTCTTGAATCATTTTCAGGACCACATCGTCTCTTGTTTATATGTCTCTTTTTTTTCTTTATTATTTTAGTTAATGTTTCTTCGATAGCTTTACAGTGATTAATCAATTTTAAAACCTCTCCAACTAGTATTGGAGTAATGTGAATTAAATTCCTCTTTACTCCCACGTCTTTCTATATCTATATATATCCTCATACAAGTTCAAAGAAGAAGAAGAAGCAAGAAGGAAAAGAAGGAAAAGAAGGCGAAAGAAAATAAGGTGGATAAAGAAGTAGCGGTGGCTAGAGATTATTCTCTCTATCTTGTCGACGGATGCGTAATTATCGTCATATCATGGTTCGTGCACCAATAACTGTTGAAGCTGCCAGCATGATCTAAAAACGATGTCCCATTCTTTAATCGTTGGTTGGGAAGCTTAGATCATATGACAGTTTCACCTGTTCATGGGTAGCATGGGAAAATTTCTAATAACTAGTTTTTGGGTTATCCACGCTCTTTATCAACACGCTCTCCATTACGGTTTTCTTTGAGAACCCCCAGAGGAAAAAAAAAACAGAGGTTTTCATCATATTGAATACTATCTTTTATAAAAAATTTGGGGTTAATTTTGTTTATAGTGTTTGAATATCTTATTTCTCTACTGCATATACCTTTAATTAATAATTAACAAGGGAATCTAAGAGCAGGGTTATGATACATGGGATTCAAATTGTTAGAGTTTTGAGTGACAACAATTCAGTGTCTCAATGTGGTTGGTGCTTTTTAGATCCCCCTGTTGTAGCCTTGTTTAAGGTGTTTTTGATTTTCGTTCCTTCTTGTGTACAGTAAGTACTGTACAGGTACTATTCTATGTTCACCCTAATTTCCTTTTTATTACTACATGTTGTTATATTTCAGCTAAAATTTACAAGGAACCATAATCAAAACGTCCACTCTTCAGTCTTCACTCTCTTTCTCTCGAGTCTCGAGTATGTAAAACTTCGATACAAGCAGAAGAATTGCACCAACCTTGGCAGGATAAGGATTCTAATCAAGTATGCAAGTCTCTTCATTAGCCAGCTATGAAGATGGAAGGATTAATTTCCTAAATGCAATTGCAAATAAAATAGAAATAGAACCAGTATCTATTGAAACTGAAAGAAACACTTGCGCACCCACTTGGAGAGAGATACCAATTTAGGTATATCTGGAAACAGGTTATATATAATTATTAGCCTCATGCATAAGTATTCATAGTTTGTTGATTTAAAACTAAGAAAAATATCAATGGTGGTGTTAGTACTTTCTCTATCTCTTTCTCTTTGTGGACTCAATTATGTTTGAAGAACATGCAAAAATATGGATTTCTCCCACTTAATAGACATTTAACAACTAATGAGACTAATGAGTTTTATATAGAGTCAACTTCCTACACCCATGTACATTGATGTAACAGTTTTCAAATTTTCTTCAACTTCTATTTTTCTTTTAGGTTTTGATATCTTTGTGTGTGGTGGTGTGTGTTCTAGATAAAAACCCATTTCTCTTAACATTTTGAATGTAGTTGTGGTTGTTGGAAATCAGTCATCATGCATATGCACATATGCATCATCACCTCTTTTGGTAGTAAGCTCCCAAAGGCTAAAATCCATATACCTCTAACTGTGTGAGCCCCCACATAAAACAGAAAACCTTGCCTTATTCAATTTGATTCCTTATAAATTAGTCAAGTCCTTCCTAGGGTTTTCATGTTTGTCTTCATTTATATTGATTAATGAGGTTAAGATCATCTATCTATGGGGACTGAAATTCACTAGTTCAAGATGTAGGCCCTTTTACATTAATTGTAATAAGACACATATCATCCTCGGTCCCCACCCTCGAGAACTTGAGCAAAGCCTGGTTGATATATTGGATCATGTGCATGATATTTGTACTGACTTTGGACTGAGGTTGAGCACCACACTAGCACCTGCTTAGGACAAAAACATCATCCGAGGACGTGGATGGATTCGGTTCAACAACAACTGGATCCTCTTGATACAGGGATTCATCACTTACTTTGGGATATTCCTTTCGGGCTCAATATTAGTGTATGGGAATTAAAAATAAAAATTATGACAGAAAAATGGTTAAAAACATCAAAATCAACAATTCCTGGATGAAAAGGACATTTAGATTTTGATACTGTTTAAATGGACAAAAATATAAAAATAGTCAGGATGTAAACAGTTTAATCCTACCCATTTTCAAATATTTTTTTTTATTTTTAATTTATATCAGGATGCATCCACTTTCATCCTTACTATTTTTTAAGTTTAAGTCAGGATGAATCGAGTTTCATCCTTGCTATTTTTTTACTGTCCATTTCACCGATACTAATTTTTACTCGTCCATTTGAACCATGTTTTAAAAATATTTGGACAAATGACCCATTTTCCGAAATTATAAAGGGTACATTGTTGTGTGGTTAACTGGTTAAACATCGTCAGACTTCTAACCCGCTCTGGTATTACCACTAGGGCAGTACGTTCACTAACTTAGATAACTAAGATGTATAAATCAACTGTTTGATTGCCCATATGTGGGTTGTTTTTATACTTGGTCTAACAAGCAAGATGCTTCTACTAGGGTTGCTTGTAAGTTAGATAGGGTTCTTATAAACTTACAATGGTTGGATTTATACCATGATTCTATTGCATATTTTCAAACTAGTGGAGTCTCGGACCACTCCCCTATGGTTTTTAGTGTTTTCCTTGGTAGAGATAATGGTCCTAAGGTTTACAGATACTTCAATACCTGGGTCGAGGAGGCTGACTTCTTAGATGTTGTGGAAGGAGCTTGGAATATAGAAGTGCAAGGTACTCATATGTTCAGAATTGTGTCCAAATTGAAGAATGTCAAACTCCATCTCGTTGCTTGGAGGAAGAGAAGGTTTACTAATTTCAGTGCTCAAGTTGGTGCTGCAAAAGTTCACCTTGAGAATGTTCAAAAAGACCTTCAGACTTCCCCCTCTCGCCTTGTCACCATTTCTGCCGAGAGAGTAGCAGTTCAAGACTATGCCAAGAAGGTTAGATACGATGAGTCCATGAAGAAGAAGCAGTCAAGGGTTCAGTGGATGAAATTAGGAGACAGTAACACCCCTTTCTTTCACAAGTCCATTATGGAAAGGAGAGCAAGGAATAAAATTCTTGTCCTGTATAATGCCGAAGGTACCAAACTTACTACTGATGAAGACATAGCCAAGCAATGGGTCTCTTATTACACAGAGCTATTTGGCCATCATTCAACAACTCCGTTTGATGCTTCAACTTGGGACCAGATTGAGTTATGCCACCATGTTTCCTTGGAGAAAGCTGGTTTACTTTCTAGGCCAGTTACTTCTGATGAAATAATCATTTCCTTGTCCACTCTTGACTCGGACAAAGCCCCTGGCCCTGATAGATTTTCTTCTCATTTTTTCAAACATAGCTGGAGAATTATTGGACCTGATTTCATCAAGGCTATCAAGAGTTGTTTCTCGAGTGAAAAACTTCTAGGAGAGGTAAATGCTACTCTAGTTTCTTTGATCCCTAAAATTACTAGTGCTTCCACCTTGAATGATTTCAGACCTATAGCTTGCTGCAACCTTATGTACAAGTGCATAACCAAGATTCTCACTATAAGGCTTAAAAATGTGGTGAAGAAGCTTGTTAGTCCCTGCCATTCGGCCTTTATTTCAGGACGGTCCATCTAAGACAATATCATGTTAACCCACGAGATGCTTAGGAACTATCACAAGAATAACGGTCCTCTGAAGTGTTCCCTCAAGATAGACCTGAATAAAGCTTATGACTGCATCAGGTGGGATGCATTGCTTATCACTCTTCAGAAATTTGGTATTCCGCAGAAGTTTATCAAGTGGATTAGTATGTGTATCACTGCTCCTAAGTTCTCTATAATAGTGAATGGGTCTGTGTATGGTTACATTGAGGGTAAAAGGGGAATAATACATGGATGTCCCCTGTCCCCCTACTTGTTTGTTCTTATTATGGAAGTGTTTAACTCTCTCATGCTTAGGCAGGTGCAATTGGGGTTCTTATCACTTCATCCTAGATGCAAAGACCCAGTCATCACTCACCTTTGTTTTGCAGATGACTTATTGGTTTTTATGAAAGGAGATGTACGATCATCTAGAGCGCAGGCAAACACACTCACTACCTTCTCAAACAGGACTGGCCTGGTTGTTAACAATTCAAAAAGCAGCATCTTCATGTCCTCCGTTGACTGTACATCTGCCATCAGCATTAAATCAATTTTGGGATTTGAAGTAGGTGAACTCCCAGTCAGGTACCCTGGCCTTCCACTTCTATCTAAAAGAATATCCCACACTGACTGTCTCCCTCTTGTGGGCCATATTATTTCTAGAATAAAATCGTGGAAATCCAGGACCTTGTCCTTTGCTGGTAGGGTGCTCCTTATCAAGGTCATATTGAGCAGCATGTTAATATTCTGGATTTCGTGTTTTGTCCTCCCAAAAAAAAAAACAATTAATATCATCAATTATGTCTTTCGGAAGTTTCTTTGGGCAGGTATAAACCTTGTGTATAAAAAATCTTCTGTTAAATGGACTACGACCTGTTTACCTTATAGTGAAGGTGGTCTTGGTATTAGATGTACTGAAACAACCAACATTGCTTCTAATCTTCGACACATCTGGGATATTGTGTCTGATAAGCCTACCATTTGGGTAACTTGGATCAAGAAGAACCTATTTAAGGGGAAGGATTTCTGGCTTCTTAAACCCCCAACTGACTCCTCTTGGTGCTGAGACGTATTTTGGACCACCGTGATGTAGCCAGCTCATTAGTTTTGTATCTTATCGGCGATGGAGAATCCACTAAGCTGTGGAAAGATAGATGGCTTCCTCAAGGTAACTTATTGAGTATCTTTCCTCCTCATTTCAAGTATGACTCTGCTCACCACTTGGATGCATGTGTGAGTAGTTTTTTATGCAATGGAGAATGAACCATATCCCCAAAACTGATGAATGTCTTAGGTACCTATTACTTGGATATCCTTAATGTCACAACTGATCCACTGATCGAGGATAGGGTGGCATGGACAGCTGGGAATTCAGGGGATTATACTCTCAAAGAAACTTATAATGCTCTCAGAAGTCATGCTCCTATGAAAGAGTGGCGGAGTCTTGTTTGGTTCTCTGACTGCATCCCAAGATAATGATTTATAGTTTGGATGGCTCTCCATATAGGGTTGAAGACTAGATTTAAACTTCTCTCATGGGGGGGATGGAAGTGGATCCAGTTTGTGTTTTGTGCAACCTAATGCTTGAAGATGATTTCCATCTTCGTTTCCAGTGCAGCTTCTCCACTGCCATTTGGGTAAGACTCTACCCCTTACTTGGGTTAATACATACTAGTCACACTGACTGGGAATCACAGATTCAGTGGTGCGTGACACAGGTTTTTGGTAACAAGGCGGTTGACACCTTGAGGAAACTAGCCTTTAATGCTTGCATCTATCATCTGTGGGGTGAAAGGAACCGACGAATTTTCACTAAAAACTATCTATCACGTGAGTTGTTGCTTCATCTTATTTGTGTTGATGTGCGGCTCAAGCTGACCTCTATTGATACTTTCATGACAAACAATAATGACAACAGAAATCTTGCTGCCCAATGGGGGTGTTGTCCAAAATTCATAGTGCGGAAACAGATTTCTACAACTTGGAGAAAACCAGGCAGGGGGAGGTTGCAGTGAACACTAATGGTTCCTTAAATGATAATGGTGCAGGGTTTGGGGCCATAATTAGGGATGAGACAGGTGAACCTTTTAGTGCAGTGGCTGGTAGTGCTACTACAGGTTATATAACACTGCAAGAGTTTCAAGGGGTTAAAGCAGGCCTTAAGCTTGCTGTTATGAAGGGATGTTCAGACTCTAAGGCCGTAGTGTCTTATCTTTCTAATGACGACTCGAAGCCTCCTTGGAAGTGCCACCATGTGTGGGAGTCTATAAGAAGATATCGCAGCCAACTACAGGCGTGCAATGCAGTCCATACGTTTCGCGAAGCAAATAGAGCAGCTGATCAACTGGATGGCTACCATCCTACTGGTGAGTTTTTTGAGATCATCCCTAGCTCCTTTGAGGAGGATTTGAAGAAGATTGTTAAGGAAGATGCCGAGGGAAAGGTCTATTTTAGGAACTGTTAAGTTGTTGGTTGTGTTGTGAGCTCCCTTTTGTGGAGCTGTGTTGGTGTTTTTTTCCTTTATTTTTTTGTTGGATTGTTCCTTTTCTTTTTTTCTTGTTGGTTGGAGTCTCCTTAACCCCCTCTCCTTTCCAAAAAAAAAAAAAAAGAGAAGGACATGGGAACTGTATTCCGTTCTCATTTATTTTATTAAGTTTCACATTCATAATACAAAGGGAAGACATCCTTTATATAGGCAACTGATCGGTGGGATTAATAGCCCACATGATGACACCTCAACAATTAAATAGTTGAGTCTTTAAGTCACGTGTCCATTAGGTGGACAGCCATACTTATATCTAATGATATATTAACACTACCCCTTGGATATCCTCCAATTAGATTACTTTGCCGAGACATAGATGTCTCATCAAACTTTCGATAAAATCATCCAATGAGATAAAATTGGTATCCTCAAAGTGATGATGGTCGTCACGAATTTTTTTCCATTGTTGAAGCTATGCCGAGAAAAACCTGGTCTTGGAGTGAGGTTGATCATCGCCATAAGATACTTCCTTTATCAAGATTGCGACAGGAAAACCACTTGGGACAAACCTATACTATTGCACCAAGAAATCCATTTGGGACAGAACCTGAGCGCCTGAACCAGATAACATGCAGTTATCCGGTAACCGCATTTCAAGAAAATCTATCGATATACATTTCTCTGGATGGTGATCACCATTCTCATTAAAAACCTCGTCAGGAAAACCCATCGATACAAAACCTAAATGTAGGAAAACATGAGTTCTCAGAACAATATTGGACCTGCAGATGTTTCCTCATTAAAACCTTGTCTGGAA
Source organism: Papaver somniferum (assembly GCF_003573695.1). NCBI lineage: Eukaryota > Viridiplantae > Streptophyta > Magnoliopsida > Ranunculales > Papaveraceae > Papaver > Papaver somniferum. The sequence goes on along the minus strand of NC_039359.1, from coordinate 186,475,270 downwards.
AGACCCAAAGGGACAAAAACCAAGACGGGGAAAAAAAGAGTACAACATGATGAACTGCGGATATCATTGGACTCGCATGCCTCGTTAAAACCTTGACAAGGAAAACCCAATGGGACAAAACCTTGACAAAGGAAAAAGAGTACACGACGTAATGTCTAATGTTCCCATATCCATAATTTTTCATGGTTTACTCCCCCTGATGAGTATCCTTCTTAGTTGACCATTGTGTCCGATGATATTGCATCGGAACCACGCACCATATTTGAATGTCTTCAGCAGCACCCTCTACTCGAAAAACTTGGTCTAATTTCGTAATGATCATCTAATTGTTCTGGTCTTTATTCTCTACTAGCTTTGCCTGAACAATCATAAAAGATTGGAGGAAAATAATTATCCTCTATTACCAGACAAATAGATAGGAAATGTTTAGCTTCTCTAACAAACCTGCTAAAAATCAAAACTTAAACAGTCCAATTAGCTTCTCTCTATGGGAGACATCTAGCGATCTTTTATGCAAAAGATCAAGATCGATGGTATCACGAAGACGAATGAGTTTTCTTCGGACCAATGTTTCGATATTGGTTCTGGTTACAAACCAGACTTTCATTTTTAGTAAAAATCCAATATCAGTTATGCATAGCATATTTCAGCTAATGTACCATTTACACATTTCTTATATAATACAAACCACGGAGTGATACATCCCATTTATTGAGATGTAAATCGATCAATCTTAAAAACTAAGAGATCACGTAGTTGCAACATTTAAACATGTCTAAACCTTTAAGGTTGACCAAGTTAATGGACTCCCATCTAAAATGTTTAATAAACAGACTGAGACCTTGTTTTACCGAGAATTTCATCTCGAACTCCTAAGCATTTTTGTGCTTTGGAGAACTCTGTAGGAGTTCCAATTAAGTAGATGTTGCATTAATCAAATCTAGTAAATGCACAGTTTATGAGCATATAATATAGTTCACATATTCCTGGATAATATAAGCATTCACTTAGACGATTGGACGCTTTCGTCGTTATTGATTGAGCAAATGCATATGACGTGGTAAGTTCTACTGATAGGTGAAAATCTTCAGGAATTTGTATGTAGTTTTATGTATCTAGTCTTCCATACAGATCCGTGGTAACCACATCTACTAGATGTTCATCGAGTCCTTAAAGACTTCTAGATAAACACCAAAGAAGTAGATGCATCCGTAACATGGAATATGTTTTTTTTATAATCCATCACAGGTTTTTGTGAAAAACTTTGTGCTATTAGTTGACTTTTATTTTCTCACAATGTGCACTCGCCCAACTATAGCCATTCAGGGCTAAATTATCGGATGTCGGAACTGCAAACACCCGTCTATGGCCAAGAGTGGCTCACGTTATCGAGTGTTTGATATGCAATACCAAATCTATGCATGTTTGCGAGAAACTGTTATCCGCTTAGATCTCTTCTTTCAAGTTTAACCAATCATTTATTTGATGACATGCCTTTATAGAGAGTAGTTTAACACCAACATCATCTGTGACAGTATCATTGGATACTTTGAGTATGTCACCAACAATCATTATATTACGATAGCAAATTTATCTATTACTTGCAATCTTTATTGGGATCCTCTCATTTTGAGGTTCCATAACTGTTGCAAGGACGCTCTCATGTATTGAGAACTATGCTCAGAGAAATCAGATCTACCTTTGGTAGTTTCTTAAAGAGTTTTATCTTTCAATGATTACGACTGGTTCTTCCTTTTAGGATGTGCAGAATGTTTTGAATCAACTGGTTATCCATACTTAAGGTGTGTTTTTAAATGACACACTTGCTACTACATCTACAGCTTCTCAAGGAAGCAACTTGATTTGTAATTTCAGAAGATACCAACTCATCAAGATGAGATACATCCTGGTTTATCTTGTGCAAACCAGGAACTTCACGCCGTTTTTCAGGCGATGGCCTTTCCTCCCCCAAACAGTGGGAAGACTTTCTCATCAATTTGCAAATCTTGTAGTAGAGTATTAACAACAGTGGAGTGTATCACGTCTCAAACAGAAAAACATGACACTGGTTTCATGAGTAATAAGTTCGAAATGCTTTATGAATGAATTAATAAAACATGTTAGAGCATAGCTCGGTTGAACCCACCAAGCATTTTTATGTCAAGTTTGGTTGTCATGTTTTAGTGTGTCAAAGGTCATCTAAGAGTCGCTTGATTATGTATGTACTAGAGATAACTTCATTTAGGTTAGACTAGAAAGTCTAGGAATGTTGAGACATACAAGTATTACTCGAAGACTTGAAGAACGTGAAGAAGTAACGAACTACAACGACGACATCATCCTTCCTCTTGAGTTTAGTAATATTGACTTGAACTATTTCATTCCTAACGTATATTTCAAGTCGTGCTATATTGAAAACATAATGGCGAGGCTGTGTATTTGATATATTACTCTAATAGTGAGACATGATCATAGTAATAGGAAATTATACTACGAAGTATAACACTTATCTTTTGAACTTCGTAGATATGACATCGACATAATCTTATGAATGTTGTAACGGTGAAGATTTCATCCTAGGAAATAATGTTTCACATTTGTTTAAAAGAAGTACATTCATGAACTCGTTTTATGAATCGAAAGGGAAATCGCTAGGCTTATTGGTACGGCTATTCATTACAAATCTTTGGATTACCAATATCTGTGATATGGTAGAACCGATCGTAACTTTGTTCTGTATCTTGGTGAAAAAGCAGGGGTCTAACAACCTCACCCAAAATTTCTCTTAGCAATCTGTATGGACTAGCTCCAATATACTTTCAACTAGACAGTCAAAATCAATCTTAAGAAAAAGTATATCAAAGAGTTATATCTGAATTTCTCAATTCAATACGCAATCAAACAAATAGTAATTTGCGAGCTTGAATATAAGAGAAATAAATTGAACGGTACCAAAGACCAATGTTCAAGGATCAATCAACAACCAAAGGTCGTATTTACAAATTAATCGATTCAACACACAACCTGTGATATTTCAATTATATAAAAAAATATAATGCGGAAAAGAAATAACACAGACACCAGAATTTTTGTTAACGAGGAAACCGCAAATGCAGAAAAACCCCGGGACCTAGTCCAGATTTGAACACCACATTGTATTAAGACACTACAGACGTTAGCCTACTACCAATGAACTTCGGATTGGAATGTAGCGGATCCCTAATCAATCTCACACTGATCAAGGTACAGTTGCGTTCCTTACGCCTCAAGAACCACGCCGGATTTTGCGCACTTGATTCCCTTAGCTGATCTCACCCACGACTAAAATTTGCTATGACCCAAAGTCGAAGACTTGATAAACAAATCTGTATCACATAGAAAAGTCCATTGAATAGATAATTCTGTTTCTCAAAGAAATACCTACGAGTTTTTGATCCGTCTTTTGATAAATCAAGGTGAACGGGAACCAATTGATAAACCGGAATTATATTCCCGAAGAACATCCTAATATTATCAATTGCCTCACAATAATCTTAATCGATTAACGAAAAAAGATATTGTGGAATCACAAACGATGAGACGAAGGTGTTTGTGACTACTTTTCAATCTTGCCTATCGGAGATAAAATCTCGAGGAAATCTTAAAGAAGATAGTATTCAATCACGATAGAAAATAGCAAGATCAGAATACGCAACTATAGAGAAAGTAGTTGGGTATGGCTTCACAATCCAAATTAATTCTTTATGTCGTTAACCTACAGGGTTTCGTGAAAAACCTAAGGTCAAAGGAGAGTCGACTTTAGTCGCAACTAATATCACACAGGAAGTGGGGGTATTAGGTTTCGCAGTTGCTAGAGTTCTCCTTTATACATATTTCAAATCAGGGTTTTCAATCTAAGTTACCTTGGTAACAAAGCAATAAATATTCACCGTTAGATGAAAATCTGATTAGATTCAATCTACTATCTTTCAACCGTTAGATCGAACTTAGCTTGTTATAGACAAATGAAATGTACCTTCATTTAGGTTTGAGTAACCGTACCTAAACGTGTACACTTAGTTGGCTCAACAGTAGTTAACCAATTGTTAGCCATATGAGCACTTTCATATCAACCTTATTCATCTTTACCATAACTAGTTGCGACTAGAGTTGTTCAATTGCTTAGATCTCATATAAGTATACAAGACACAATTGAAGAAAAATTGATTTTGATTCACTCGAATCAATTCATGAACATCATAACCACGGTTCGCAAAAGATTGCATTCCTTATTATATAAATGTTTTAGTTCATGAATAAACCGATTTTAGAAAGTAACCTACTTAAGTATGCAAACGGGTACGCATACCTAATTAGCCGGACTGAGTTTGGTTACGCCAGTACGCGTACAGGTACGCATACCAATTCACACTTCTAAACTCTAACAGAAATTCACGGAACCCAAACTTCCGCCAGTACGCGTACGGGTACGCATACCTTAGTTCCGGACTTCCAACAACCAACCAGTACGCCTACGGATACACATACTTAGGATCCCGGTTTTTGGATTTTACATAAACGTGAATACACACTATGTTTATATCCAATCATGGTTACTTGTTCTAGACTCTCATTTCAATCATTGGAACTTTCTTAGAGGGTGACAATAGTTGTTATCCACAAACTATTAGCATCAAAGCGATTTTCAAGTTATTGAAATAATCAATATGACTTCCGTCAAGAGTAAAGATGAACTTGGTTAAAGAAAAAGCTTACCAACACATAATTCGATAAATAGATAAGTGAGTTAAACTCAGCTCGAAATAGAAAATGTGTATAATTGAAGTCTATATAGCAATACGACTTTTGTCTAAAATAGAAGATAGAATAGATAGACTTTTGAGTGATAGATAAGTTCAAGTCTCCACATACCTTTTGTTGATGAAGTTCCATAAGTTCCTTTGAGTAGTTCTTCGTCTTCATTCGATGAACGCCATGGAGTCTAAAGCTCAACTACACTTACTATCATAATTCGAGACTTAGCTATAAGTAGACTAGAAATTTAGACTTATAGTTTTGGAAACTAAACTTGACAAACAAGCTTGAGATAGCAACGCTTGCGATTTTGACCAAGCAGTGCTCTAACAGTTGGTACAACTAATCACAATGCCTGACTTGTGATTTAGTATGACTAGTTTTGATTAATTAGTGTAACCTATCTATAAGTAATCACCATGAGATGGTATGATCGATATTTTTAATTGGTGTGATCGATCCTAGTAATTGGTGTAATCGATCCTAGTAATTGGTCCGACCGATCACAAGAGCTTTTGTAATCGATCCTTGTAATTGGTGTAACCGATCCTAGTGACTGGTGTGACCGATTGCAAGTAGATACCATATATAGATGTAAAAGATCCTACCTAATTATTTTATAAGGTAGTACTAGTCTCTACCTGATTATTTTTATAAAGTAATTGGTGTAACCGGTCCTGGAAACTGACGTAACCGATCCTGGTAACTGATGTAACCGGTCCTGGTAATTTGTATGACCGATCACAAGTATTTTCATATTGAGGTATAATAGATACTACCTGATTATTTTTATTTGGTAATATCGATTCCTACCTGATTACTTTTTAAAGGTAGAACCGATTACCTAAAGATGTCAACATACTTTGAACACATAAAGTAACTCTTATCGTTTATTTTTCAAAGATATTCCTTATTACTCAAGGAAATCATGTACCAAAATTAATTGAGAATTCTTTAATTAAGGTTTTTGGTTATATATGATTTTAATTACCAGCAATTAAATACATATCTCTAGAAAATAAAAATTATTAATGTGCATTTACTAATTGGAGATTTTCTATTGAGAGATTTCGGAAAATATTGGACAAGCATTTACTGGGATTATGAAAACTGAATCTTGCCATTCATTGCATATCTTGAGAATATTTTCGGTTTTGGAAATTCCTTGGTGTCCAAACATCCTTGGTCTATAAATACCTAAGTTTGCATTTCTAGCAAACTATCCTAAGAGCCAGGCAAACTTCATATTTTTGTTGTTTCTGGTAGATCCATCTATCCGGAGAGGAAAGTATCCTAATTAGGCAAAATATCTTACGACCACTCGTTTAAAGAATTTTCTGGGATCAAGAAGCTCTACGAGTATTGTTGGCGGAAAACTAGATAATTGTAATGTTACTAGTTTTCGATTGATTTGATTGACTAACGTTTGTTGAAATCTTGATTGCAATAAACAAGCGTGGGTCTAACAACCACACCCAATTTTCGCTTAGCAATCTGTATGGACTAACTCCAGTATACTTTTAAGAGAATCAACTAGACAGTCAGATTCAATCGTAAGAAAGTATATCAAAGAGTTATGTCTCTGTTTCTCAATTCAATTCAAACAAATAGGAATTTGCGAGCCCGATTGAATATAAGAAATAACTTGGACGGTATCAAAAACCAATATCCAAGTCAATCAATTTAATCAACAACCAGAGGTTGGATTCATAATTGATTGAACTTATGCACAACCTGTGATATTTCAATTATATAAACAAATATAATGCGGAAAAGAAATAACACAGACACCAGAAGTTTTGTTAACGAGGAAACCGCAAATGCATAAAAACGTCGGGACCTAGTCCATATTTTAACACCACAATGTATTAAGCCGCTACAGACACTAGCCTACTCCAAGTTAACTTCGGACTGGAATGTAGTTGAGCCCTAACCAATCTCACACTTATCCAGGTACAGTTGCGCTCCTTATGTCTCTGAATCCCAGTAAGACTCTACGCACTTGATTCCCTTAGATGATCTCACCCACAACTAAGAGTTTCTACGACCCAAATTCGAAGACTAGATAAACCAATATGTCTCACACAGAAAAGTCTATTATACAGATAAATCTGTCTCCCACAGATATACCTACGAGTTTTATTCTTCTTTTGATAAATCAAGGTGAACAGGAACCAATTGATATACCAGGATTATATTCCCGAAGAACAACCTATAAATATCAATCACCTCACAATAATCTTAATCATATGGTAGCGAAACAAGATATTGCGGAATCACAAACGATGAGACGAAGGTGTTTGTGACTACTTTTTATCTTGCCTATCGGAGATTAAATCTCGAGCAAATCTTAGAAAAAATAGTACTCAATCACGATAGAAAACAGCAATATCAGAACATGCAACTACAAAGAAAATATTTAGGTCTGGCTTCACAATCCCAATGAAGTCTTCTAGTCGTTAACCTACAGGGTTTTAAAAAAACCTAAGGTTAAAGGAGAATCGACTCTAGTCGCAACTAGTATCACACATGAGGTGTGGGGATTAGGTTTCCCAGTTGCTAGAGTTATCCCTTATATAGTCTTCAAATAATGGTTTGCAATACATGTTACGTTGGTAACAAAGCATTCAATATTCATCGTTAGATGAAAACCTGATTAGACTCAAGATAATATCTTTCAACCATTAGATCGAACTTAACTTGTTACACACAAATGAAAAGTTACTTCATTTATATATGAGTAACCGTACCTAAACGTGTGCAACTTTCTTGGCTTAACAATAGTTAACCGAAGTTATCCATATGAACGCTTTCATATCAACCTTATTCATCTTAACCATAACTAGTTCGAATGAATCAAATGAAACTAGTTCTAGAGTTGTTCAATTGTTTATATTCTCATAGAAGTATACAATACACAATTGAAGCAAAATTGATTTTGATTCACTCGAATCAATTCATGAACATTATAGCCGCGGTTTGCGAAAGATTGCATTCCTTATTATATAAATGTATTAGTTCATGAACAAACCAATTTTAGAACATAAACCACTCAAGCATGCAAATGGGTACGCATACCTAAGTGGTCAGACTAAGTTTGGTTTCACCAGTACGCGAACCGGTACACATACCACCAAACTCAGTAAAGTCCCGGAATTTGAACCTCACGCCAGTACGCGTACCGGTATGGGTACTTAGCTCCTGGATCTCTAATAAACCAATCAGTACGCATATGGGTATGCATACCATGGTTCCCGGACTTGAAATAACTCGCAACAGTTAGTATACAAGTACGCATACTATGATATATCCAATCATGGTTATTTGTTCTAAACTTCCATTTCAATCGTTGAAACATTCTCGGAATATGCCAATAGTTGTATCACAAAAACTATTAGCTTCAAAGCAATTTTCAAGTGATCGAATGATCAATACAAAACATTATGAGTCTACATCAAATGACTGTCTCACACAAATCATGTAAGATGTTATCAGGAGATTTTCACATGATCATCTTTTGACTTTCGTCAAGAATATAAGAAGGAATTGGTTAAAGCAAAATCTTACCAACACATATTTCGAGAAATATGTAAGTGAGTTAAACTCAGCTCGAAATATCAAATGTGTATAATCGAAGTCTATATAGCTATACGAATTTTATCTCAAATAGGAGATAGTGTAGATAGACTTTTGAGTGATAGATGAGTTCAAGTCTCCACATACCTTTTGTTGATGAAGTTCCACAAGGTCCCCTAAGTAGTTATTCGTCTTTGATCGATGAACCCCGCGAAGTTTGAATCTCAAGTATACTTTCTATCCTAATCTGATACTTAGCTATAAGTAGACTAGAAATCAAGACTTATAGTTTTGGAAACTAAACTTGACAACAAGTTTGAGATATCAACACTTGCGAGTTCGACCGAGCAGTGCTCTAACAATCTCCCCCTTTGTCAATTTTAGTGACAAAACTATCAATACATATGGAATACAAATAAATAAACTTTGTAGCTCTCAATCCAAATACTTGATTTCCTTGGTTCTTCAACATTAATCGAAATCTTCGTCACTTCCAAGTACTCCAGTGATTCTGAATATGTTCAACTCAGCATCATAGTTGTTGAAGATCCGTAGCTATAACATTGAGAAAACAGTAGCTCACAATCATAGTTATACAATGTCATAATATTATTACACAACATCAAAGTCCAATTGTATCACAACTTTGACAATAATACTATGGTGATATGTATCACTCCCCTTAGTCAAGATTTCATCTCACATGAAAACCACTCCACCTTACATAATGATCCGTAAACCATATGTATTTGTAGTATGAACTACACATTAATTCTTCCCTTTTTGTCAATATAAATTGGCAAAGGTACGAAAACTAGTGGGATCCTAATGAAATTTCCTTAGAGATACTTCATGACCAAAAGAAAACATATCAACTTTGTTTCGATGATTTCACATAGTCGAAACTAGTGTATTCATCAAGGAGTTTATAAAGATACAAGAAAATTCCTACAATATTCCACAGCCGCACTCCCACAAAGATTTGGCAATTAAGAGATCTCCCCCATTAAATGTCATTCCTGAAAGAACAACAAGAGCGACCTTACTTTCATAAGAAAAGAAGGATTTCTTTGGACATTAACAAATCACATGAAGCATGAATTTGTATCCAAAATACTCAATTAAATTATCCACAAGAGAACCCATGATTAATTTAATCGGAAATGCTCAACATAAGAGAAGTTGTGGAGCCACACAGTACTTTCACATAGAAGTGGATCAGGGAAAGACCAATACTGCGGAATATTGAAAGATTCATTCTATTTTTCATCAATATTTGCATAGAGACGTGTAACAAACTTAATCTTTGTAAACAAAAGTTCATCCTATCTTCCATCAATATTTGAATAATGACATAATAGGCTTAACTTTTGTTGTCAAAAGTTCATTTTATCTTTTATCAATATTTGTATAAAGATATATGATAGACTTTAACTTTTGAGAATATATGGGACAATCATAGTTCACGCACGCAAATACACATATCCCATAACAAGTTGCAATATATAAAACCGTAAAGATTAATACTGCAAAATCATCTTCCAAATAAACTTTAGAATTTAAATAAATAAATCTAATAACATTGCAAGATGAAAATAGTTGGAAATAGCTATGTGTACTCACAATAATAGCTATCCAAACCCTAGTTATCCTTCTTAAAACACAAGAATAAATTCTCATAAGAAGTTTCCTAGATAAAATAAATAACAAAAGATAAAGAATTTAATTATCATCTTCATCATCGAAAACCATCCAAGAATCTTGCGAATTTGATGAAGAAGACTCAAGGTGGTAGGATCACAAGAACCGTGAAGGGAATCACATCTTTGCCTTTTACAAGAATTCTCCTTCATAGTGTTGAAAGAACTAGGACGAACAAGTTTGGGAGTTCCAATGGAATTGCTAATAGGAGCAATAGAATATGCTCGACAAATTTTCTCAATTAAGCAAGGAACGCCTAACTTCTTGTTGGACGATGTCATTGAGAGCATTTGAAGAATGATGAATCCACAAATATCAAGACTTCGAGAACCCAATTCAAGGAAATAGACAAACTCCGCAAACTGAAGACTCCACCGAGAATTCTCAAATGTGGAGGGGCAAAGATTAGATATACCAAGTTTTCCGAAAGACATCAAAGCAAGACTAAGATAATTAGTAGAAAATTTCCCTTCAATTCAATCAACATTCTTGCCACAAAGACCATTGGAAATGGTTTCATAAGATGGTCTTTCTTCCCTTGGTCTAGGAAGGCGAAAATTACCCAAAGAAATTTTGGTAATCCTTGAAATAAACTCTCTATTATGATGGTCTTGAATCCTTTCTCTATTTATGATGGTCTTGAATTCCATGTCATCAAGATCAACATCATGGATGTTAGCATAGAAGATTCTTGTGAGAGTGTCAAAACCTTCACCAAGACCATTAAAGATGTTTCCAAGTTAAATTTTTCAAAACAAACCAAATCTTCTTTATGACCACTAACCATCTCCAATTTCTTTTCTATAATGAAGCCACTAGAAGAAATCCTTTCAAAGATCTTACTACTAGAATCATTGACAAATATAATTCTAATAGAATCTTGATTTTGAGGTATAGTCATACTAGAAGATGATAAATCCAAAGTTTTTGAAACCTTCTTTGAAACCTTGAAATTTCCCGTGAGACTTAGAAATTGAGAGTACAATGAGAAGGAAGGACTTACTTGATTTGCTTCTTGATGATGAATAAAACCCTTAGACACTTTTGGAATCTCCAAGGAAGAATTTTAATGGAGATAATACATGAACCCTAGAATAATTCATGTACGCGGACTAGGGACGGAAGAAGAAGGGTACGCGTATCATACTTCTTATAAACCCAAAGATGGGCTTGGACCCGTTCATGAACCGCGACCCGCAAAAGGAAAGCAGGATTTGTTGAAACGTTCAACAGACAAGGTTCGCACACTGAAGGGATCAGTACAGTGCAGTAAAAGGATAGTAGAGAACAAACTACGTCATTTTAATTAACCTTGGAAAGAGAAAAAAAAACTGGTCAAGGAATTTTTCTCAGAGAAAAAGATTAAAAATAAATTAACCCAAACACAACAAAAATCAAACTGTTACTTGCCCCATCTCAAGTTATATACAAATGGGGTAGAGCCAAGCTTGTTACCAAGAGGATGGATGTGCAGAAACATCCTCATGCACCTTTTTTGGTTGATATTTGTGAAATATACCAGAAATATAATCATAGTAATGATGATACTCATGGTTAATAGAATATTTTAAATCCTTTTTCTTATGACCGAGGAAAGATGTTTTCCGACGATTAGATCCTACACCGAACTCACAAGAAAACTTTTTATCATTTTCACATGAGTTGGTAGTAAGCATAGTTCGTACGTCATGAATACATGATTTGATAGGTACAAAACTTCTATCGAAAGGATTCTTTTCCTTGAAGTATGTGGCCAATATAAATGGCCCATCTTTATATGTTAACACCTATTATAAAGATGAAAATAAAGTCCCAAAAAGATTTTATTACACAACTGTTTAACTAAATTTTTTGTTAGCTTCCTATTTTCTTTCTCAAGAAGTAAATCCTTTGGTGGGGGAAGGTTTTTAAGTTAAACATGAGTCAAGAAGTAAAGATGGGCCACATACTCAATGCGTGTGGCCTGACCACATCTTACACGAAGGGTCATCTTAGAGTGTCTTTCTGATTCCATACATAAGTTTCACTAATTGGCCACAAATATTACAGACGAAAAACAAATCCCTTGATTTAGATTCATAGCTATGCGATTTTGATACCATCGAAAATTCAAGTTATAATATGTTTTCACTCTTCCTTCTTCATCTTCAGAAGAAGTTTGTAATGGAAGCGGTGGTAATCGATAGTACCTGAGGTGAAAAAGAAGTTTGTAATGGAGGTGGTGACGATGAGTTAGTGAAGGATGTGTTGCTAACTCAACTGAAGAAGAAGAGAAACACGAGAAGCACAATAATAAGAAGGAGGACAAAAAAAAAATAATTACTTGTAAATATATACCATTACATTGTTATGTATTGTATGGATTAAGAACCCTAATTGTTCAATGACCACTTACAAAATTTACTCAATCGATCCTTACAATTCTGAAATTTTGAATATTGGTTTATGAATTTGCTCAATCGATCCTTAATGTTGGAATCCTTTGTTCTTAAATTTATCAATTTCAATTTCTATGGAATTGAAATTTATCAAATTATTAATGTTTATTAACAGAATTTCTGAAATTATTAATGTTTGTTAAAGTTTATCAAATTATTAATGTTGGAACCCTTTGTTCTGAAATTAGGATTCCGAACCAACAAGCTCAGTGGAGAAATTTCTGGGGATTTTGGTTCCCTTCAAGAACTTTAGTATCTTTATCATGGAATGTGATTAAAAAACAAATTGTACAATTTAGGGTTCCCAAAAAAATAATCCCATCTACCCCAATTTGTAGTAGCTGCATGTTTGTTTCTATTGTGTTTTTCTATATATGGGTGTCTCTATTATGTAGAAGCTATTGGCATTCCCATCTTTATATAGTAATAATTAGTGCATTCTCATCTTGAATTTGTAGCCTGGATGTTTTGCAAAAAGTCTTCGAATTAGGTATCTGGGATTATAGTATGAACAATAGTAACAAACTTTAAAAAATTATATGATCTTCGACAACATTAAGAAATCTGTTGAGGTTTGTATACAGATTGCTTAATATTTGATGTGATTTGTATTGTTTTTTAAGTATGTCTTTTGGCTTGAATATGACAGGTTTATCATCTTTGTTAAATGTTGGCGTAAACCTAATGAACGATATATTTTGAAGGTCTTGAAAAGGAAGGCTACTCGCAATGCTCGTGTGTCTTCGCATATATGCAACAAGGATACCAGTCTCTGACTTAGTTGGATAGTATAAATCAAAATAATAAATTTCTTATCTTACTGAATAATCTTTCTTCATGGGTTTGTTGTTGACTGCTAGGATCACTTTTCCTTTACTAGCATACACAAGTTCAAATTTATGTTTTGTAATCCTTTACTGGAATATATTGTTGAATCTAAATTAAGTAACTCTCTTACATTTAGGTTTTAGTCCATGTGAATTTAGTTTAGATGTGAATGTTTTTCTTCGTGTATGGTTCCTTTTTCAGATGGTTATTTATGGATATTGTTTGTCTATTGTTCCTTTTTTAGATGACTCTTTAGGGGTATGCACAAGAAGTGACATAGAGGTTGATGTTGTTTTACATGATCTAGAATGTATCCTAATATAGTTTCTGGTGCACTATGTCAAACACAAATAGCAAGCTCAACTAAGATGCACAGGAAAAGAACATCATCTTGTCTAGCTCCTCATCTAAGTGAATCAACACATTGTTTTCTTAGATCACGCCTATTGTATGTGCTTCCTGGCCCAAACATATAAAATTACATGCCATAATATGCATTTTACTTGGGAATATAAACGGATATAGGCCTAGTTTTTACCCACGTTTACAACTCTAGGACACTTTTTTTTCATATTGCAAAACTAGGCCTCCATCCATCTTTCCATCCAAATCCGTTAGTTTTGTCAATTTCTCTATCAATTCGGTCAATTTCTCCTCATATGAGATGAAATAATGATGCCCAACTTATCCATATACCCTTAAACACGTGTATGCAGGAGGATGTTTCATCTGAAACTAGTGTAAATATCCGAAATAATCGACGACTTAGATCAGATGGAATTGGATGCCGCCACGTGTTGCAAGGTTGAGTATTCATATCAACTGTATTAATCTCAATGAAAATCAATGGCTTAGAATAGACCGAATTTATTATTAGGTACGTGTATTTAATCTGTCCAGACATCTTGTTAGAGCACATCTCTATGAGATCCAACGTCAACGCCGGCGACAACATCATATTTAGATACGCTATCTCAATAGATGTTCTCACATTTTCCACTCTTCTTCATAAGTACGAGAAACACCATCTTTTTCACATAAACACCGGCGACACCATCTTCTTCGGATTCAGAGAATCACTACCACATCCCTCCAGTTCAGCGCCACCCCAACTTATCTCCAGTGTCAGTGCATCGACCATCACCACCTTCCTTTCTTCTTCATCCCCCGTTGCATCTAAGAATGATAAATACCAAAAAATTGGATCGATCAAAATTAATGAGTATCTGGAGAAATTAGTGGTTATTACTGAAATATGTATAAATTATTCTTCTATTTCCTACTTAAGCTTCAGTTTTTTTCTTGAATTTTGGCTAAACTGAATTAGGGGTTCATAAGTTTGGGAATTTCATTGGGGATTTTAGAAATTTTGTTGATTTATAAAAATTGATACTTTGATATGAATTGGGTTTTCTTTCGTTTCGAGTTTTGTCACTCTAATTTGTCTCAGGTGAATAATAAGATGGGGTTTTGAGATGCATTTAAGTGTTCTTCCAAGCACCAAGTACCTTACGGCAACAACAGGTCACGAGAGACTCGTTCCTGGTAATGAGTATTGGTCTCAAAGAAGAATTAGTTTGATGGATGTTAAGCCAAGTCCTGAAGACTCTGCTAGAAAGACTGCACACCAAGTCTCTTGACCTAGTTTTATGGCAGATTCTAAAGCCTACATTAGTGGCATGCTCAGTCTTTGATTTGTTTACCTAATCTGTAATAGATTATCTTTGAAAGTGATTAATATAAATTGAACCACTCTCTGCACATAGCAGGTGTGGAAGCATTCACCAAAATCCATATTCTAACTTGGTATCAGCCTGATCCAAGCCATCTTCCGCTCAATACCACAACAACAAAAAAATATTTCATGGCAGACACCACTAATACCCTAAGACAGGTGCAGATTCATCACCTTGTCACATTGAAACACACAGAAATAAATCATATCCTCTGGAAGGCACAGTTCAAACCAATCTTAAAAGGATATGATCTCAGTGGATTTGTAGATGGAACAAAACAAGTTCCTTCAAAGACATTACCTGAAAGTGAAGATATAAATCCTGAGTTTACAGCTTATGAGCATCAGGATTCTCTCATCGTTGGCTGGCTCAATTCAACTCTGACACCTGAGGTCCTGAGTAATGTAGCTCACCTAACAACTGCAAAGGATGTCTGGGATAAACTAGAATCCGAATATGCACCAAAAACTTTTCATCATCAGATGAATCTGAAAAAGCAACTGCATAGCATGTCAAAAGGTAACAAAACTCTCAAAACCTATTTGAATGATGCTAAATCTTTATTTGCTCAATTGGCAGAATCTGGCTGTGCTGTAACAACAAATGAAAAGAAACAAGCCATTAGTAATGGCCTTAACCAAAGCTATGATCCTATTGTCACTGCTTTGAGCACTGTTGAGGATATGCCCATAAATACCTTTTACTCTCATCTGATCACTTATGACATGCGCCAAGAATCACAGTTGTCATCACTGCAGTCTCCGTTAGCAAATGTAGCTGTCTCAAACTTTCCCTCCTCAAGCAGAGGTAATCAAAAGAATCCAGTCCAACAGAAATATCCATATTCCAACAATAATATGAATGCTCGTCAGCATCAGAATCAGAAACCTCCTCAGTTCATAGAAAAGTGCCATATTTGTAAGAAGAAGGGCCATCTTGGTGACAGATGTTGGTTTCGCTATGACAAACCAACAACCAGCGTCCTGCGCAGGCCTATATTGCTTTACCTGGAGACCAGTTTGGAAATCAGTGGGTAACTGACACAGGTGCAACTCATCATCTCACTTCTGATATGAGAAATCTGTCCATTCCTCATGAATACAATGGAACTGAGCAGGTTCATGTTGGCAATGGTAATGCACTGGAAATCTCTAATGTTGGTAATGCATCTTTTACGCTTAATTCCCGAACTTTTTCATTGAATCATATTTATCATGTTCCTAAAATCAAGACAAACTTGTTGTCTGTATGTCAATTCTGTAAAGACAATAATGTTTATTTTGAGTTTCATGCTGGTTTCTTTGTTGTTAAGGACAAGCGCAAGGGGATAATACTGCTAAGAGGGTTTAACAAGAATGGCCTTTACATGTTTGAAGGGGTAGATTTGATTCAGAACTCAATAAAACCTGAAGCTATGGTGACCTATACTCTTCCTCTTTGGCACCAGCGACTAGGACATCCTATGCTTAGCACTGTGTCAAAAATATGTCATCAATTTTCACTTCCAGTAACAAATAAAAACTTTGGCTTCCGTCATTCTTGCCATGTGAGTAAAAGCAAGAAGTTATCTTTTTCTCTAAGTAAAACAGTTTATAATAAGCCTTTGAGCTTAGTTGTTTCAGATATATGGGTCTCACCCTCCTTATCAAGAACTGGTTTTCGGTATTACATTTTGTTTATGGATGTCTATTCTCACTATACATGGATTTTCCCCCTAGTTCTACGGTCTGATGCATTGCAGACTTTTATTCTCTTTCGCAAACAAGTTGAGAATCTCACTGGTCATAAGATTAAAATTTTTCAATCTGATAATGCTCTTGAATATCAAAAATTTACTTCCTATTTAAATGAGTCTGGCATTCAGCATCGTTTTTCATGTCCTCACACGTCACCTCAGAATGGTTTGGCAGAACGTAGAATTAGACATGTCACAGAGTCTGGTTTGGCCTTACTGTTTCATGCTCATATGCCTAGGTATTTTTGGGCAGATGCTTTTGTTACTGCATGTTATCTTATAAACCTCCTACCAAATTCAGTGTCACACTCGAAAACACCATTGGAACTGTTATTCAACAAACTGCCAGACTATTCCTTCTTGAAAGTTTTTGGCTGTCTTGCATATCCTTGCTTAAGGCAATATAATAAAGACAAACTTGAACCAAGGTCAATTATATGTGTTTTTATAGGATACAGTAATGCACATAAGGGGTACATGTGTTTACACAGAGAAACAAACAAAATCTACATTTCTAGACATGTGCGCTTTGAGGAATCTACATTCCCATTCTTGCCTCTCAAGCATCAATCCCCAGTGCCAAATCCAGGTATTGTACAATCCAACACAAGTATTTTCTCTAAGACTCCATTTGGTATAGGAAATACTACTGTAATTCAGGGTAATGCTTCACAACCTGCTGCTGCACAGACATCAGACAACGTGAATATTTCAGCATCCCCCTCAGAAGGTTTGCCTTGCTATGATGCAACTATCTCTCCTGCGGATAGTTCAGCATCTTCAGCTTCTGAACCTGCTTCAACTCTGCCTGCTGCATCTTCCCATATTGGTGACGAAGTTGAGAGAACAACTCTATCCCATCCAATGGTCACAAGGGCAAAGGCCGGTATACACAAGCCTATTCAAAAGTTGTGCTTAACTGCGTCCAAGCTTATTCTGCATGATGATGATTTCATGGAGCCAACTTGTTTCTCGGCTGCAAGAAAAATTCCGGAATGGCGGGATGCAATGGATGTTCAGATAAATGCATTAATTAAGAATGGCACATACTCTCTGGTGCCATATGAAAAAGGTATGAATGTGGTGGGATCCAAGTGGGTGTATCGAGTTAAACAGAATTCAGATGGTTCAATCAACAAGAGGAAGGCGCGTCTTGTTTCCAAGGGATATAACCAACAAATTGGTATTGACTATGGTGAAACCTTTTCACCAGTGGTAAAGCCGTGCACTATTAGGCTTGTACTGTCAATTGCTGTTATGCACAACTGGGATATCAAACAGCTGGATGTGGAAAATGCCTTTCTTCATGGAGACTTGAAATAGGATGTGTATTTGCAGCAGCCTCAGGGGTATATCCATGAACTGCATCCATCCCATGTCTGCAAGATGCACAAATCACTCCATGGCCTTAAACAGGCGCCTAGAGCATGGTTTTCAAAACTGAGCAACTACTTGGTAAAGTTGGGGTTTAAAAGTTCCATCTCTGACACTTCTCTCTTCATTCGTCAAACAAAGGAATCAACATTGTACGTTTTAGTTTATGTTGATGACATAATAGTGACCGGTTCACATTCATTTGAGATCTCTGGCTTAATTGAAGATCTCAGTGCTGTGTTTGCATTAAAGGATTTGGGTGATCTTTCTTTCTTTTTGGGAGTTGAAGTCATACGACAGGGTTCTGAACTGATTCTATCACAACGTAAGTATGTTACAGACCTACTGCGCAAGACAAAGCTAGATGGTGTAAATCCAGTGAACACTCCTCTGGCAGTGAATGCAAAAATTCAGAAGCAAGGTTCAAAAAGGTTTTCAGATTCTACATTGTATCGCAGTGTTGTGGGTGCACTGCAATATCTGCACTTAACCCGACCTGATATCTCTGTGGCAGTTAACAAGGTGTGTCAATATATGCATGATCCATTTGAGGAGCATTGTGAATTGGTAAAAAGAATTATTCGTTATCTTAAACATAAAGTAAACTTTGGGCTGCATATTCGTTCTACCTCAGACTTCTCTTTGCAAGCATACTCTGATGCAGATTGGGCTAGAAGTCTGGATGACAGACGCTCAACTAGTGGATATTGTATATATTTCGGGGGAAACTTGATCTCTTGGAGTGCACGCAAGCAGAAGACAGTATCAAAGTCCATTACTGAAGCAGAATACCGCAGAATTGCAATAACTACTTCAGAAATTATCTGGATTCAATCCTTGCTGCATGAACTTGGTTTCAAGATTTCATCTCCATTACTCTGGTGTGATAATTTAGGAGCCACGTACTTAACTTCAAATCCCATCTTCCATGCCTGCACAAAGCACATTGAGATAGATTATCATTTTTTCCGTGAACGTGTGGCTGCTGGTCTACTACATGTCAGGTTCATCAGTTCACGTGATCAAGTTTCAGGTATTTTTACTAAGGGGCTTGCATCACCAAGGTTTAATATTTTACGTAGCAAGTTGCAACTTCGCCAGCTGCAGTTCAACTTGAGGGGAGATGTTAAGCCAAGTCCTGAAGACTCTGCTAGAAAGACTGCACACCAAGTCTCTTGACCTAGTTTTATGGCAGATTCTAAAGCCTACATTAGTGGCATGCTCAGTCTTTGATTTGTTTACCTAATCTGTAACAAATTATCTTTGAAAGTGATTAATATAAATTGAACCACTCTCTGCACATAGCAGGTGTAGAAGCATTCACCAAAATCCATATTCTAACTATGGCAATGGAGATGGTGATTATTAGAACACATTTTGGGGATTGAATTTGAGTTTGACAGGAACAAGAAATGGATATGTTTGTCGCTGAATTGGTTCGTATGTGAAGAACATTGGGTGCTGATTGTTTAATGATGTTGTCTACAAGTTTTAAATGGATTCTCAAGTGATTGTATAGATCTCGATCCAAAAATGGATTTGTTGCTGTGTTTTCGTGACTGTTTTCGGGAGAACTAGAAGGGGTATCTGAACTTAGCACCAACACGGAAATTGGAGCAATACTTTTGGCAGTGGTGGATGGATAGAGTGTTAGCTGGCAGAGATTGGGTTTAACGGCAGTTGTTCTGCGAATTAGAATACATGTGAATCAATATGGGTGTTAAGTGGTGTTCGAAGTTCAATTGCATTGCGATGGGAATTCGAGTTGGAGTAAGGAACCAGCGAAGATTTGGGTTGTCTTTGGCTTGAATTTTTTTTGCCGAGAAAATAACAGGAACCAGATGTTGATTCCATGTTCGAAGAGAGGTTTTGATTAATTTGGTGATGCAGGAACTGGTGGGTGTTGCGTAGGTGAAATTGCAGGTGGAATTGAAGCTTGAATGGGTTGTGGTTTGTTTACTGGCTGAGGTATCTGCAGAAGAGGAGGTATAAAATTCAGACGGAGTAGGATCTGATTACGGCAGCTGAAATTGGTGATGATCAAGGGTTAAGAGCAGTTGGGTACTGAAGGTGTTGTTTGAGCTATTGAGCAGTTGCGGGCTTGAGCTATGCAGGTGCAAATGCCTAGGCCTATGCAACTCATCTCAGTCAGCCGAACACAACTCAGCCCAGTCAGCCAACACAAGTCACAGCCTGAGTTTAACATGAAATTCGGTGGTATGAAGGAATCACTGAGTTACCAATAGAACTCAATGATTTAAGGGCTTATAAGTCTTTTTTCCCCTACAGTAACGGTGCCAAAAGAGGTCGATAACCACCGTTAGCTGTTTTTTGAGAAAAACTGTCAAAATCGGCCTAATTTTGTAAAGTGAAAAAGTACTGGCCTAGAATTGTAACCCTAAAAAAAACAGGCCTAGTTTTGTTTTCACCTTTTACTTAAAGACTACATTTACGACTATATATTGCAATCCTACAATTACCTCAATTAAGTTCCAAAAATTTGATTGCAAATATGGATTTATAGCCACCAAACATCCATCCACGCATTATATAGATAATATGAAAGTGTAATCCAAATGAATATTACGTTATTGGAATTGTGTCTTAGGTCTGTCACTCACACCCACCCAATACCCTGTGTTTTGAGTTTAGTATGTCTTTCAGAAATATGTTTATTTTCCTCTCTTTTCTTTGACAATTTGGCTTATATTATTTAGGATTTATGTTTTATCTCAATCCAAATGAATATTTGTATGTTTTCTCTATTTGTGTCTCAGATAGGTTCTTTTGAATCTAATTATGTCTGAAATTATTTCAAAAGACAATACCTTACACATTTATGTATCCAGTTGTTGAGCTTTGCTTTTCAATACTTCCATTATGCAGTCAAACTATGTGAGAATCAACCAGTATAAAAACTGTTACTGCCTTCATTATAATGTGATCATGTTGTAGAGTTTTACTGTTGTCGTAGGTTTGAATTCTTTGGGTTGTGCAGACTAATTGTACTAATGGAGAGTCCAGTTCGTCGTAGTCCGAGAATACAATCTCAGCTTCACATGTAAGTTGATAATGAACGACAACAACAAAGAGATGTTAGATTGAACAATCGTCGTATTTCAGAAAAGGAAAAACAAGCGGCAGTGACTGAAGTTGAAAGACAAGAGCTTATTCAAAAATGATGCTACGCTTATCTTATGCCGAAAACACGAGATCGACTTGCAAACAAATATGGTCATATAGCATCAACAAGTTCTGGTGAGTGTGGCATGAGATGCATAACTGTTTTTTGCTTCAGTGCAGTGAACTTATCTAGATAACAACGTCAATGGTATAATTCTTATTGGATGCAGCAAATGAACAAATTTCTATGACTACTCAATCTTATCAAACTCATTAGCCAATTTTTGTACGTTTGTGTGTATATATATGTGGCTGAGCATTTACATTATATCTTTAGTTAACATTCATCTTATAAGGATTATTAAGACTTTATTTTCTTACATCAAACGAACAATTCTATCTCAGAACTGCTGTAGGTGAGCAGGATCATAGTGTCAAAGAAAACATTAATTCTCAAGGTAATGAAGTAGTTAGCGGAAGTACAACATTCATTCCCCGCCGAAGCTCTCAAAACTATGTTAGTTAATTGAAGATTAATTAATTATTTTCTAAAGTTAGACGTGATATTTTAGGAAAGGGGTTTCCTAAACCGGTTATAATTCTTGGTGGCCAAGTTTGTAACCTATATAAATAGGTAATTAGGCCTTGTAGAATTGTATTGTGTAGAAAACGATTAAGAGATCGGTGAGAGATTTCTTGTATAGCTTTTAGGGCTAAAGCTAGGGTTTCGTTGTGAGAGCATATTGGTGAGTAACAAGAGACAAGGTTATCGTATCATATAATTTTTGCGGTGTAACCAAGGGTTTGCTGGAATTCACACGACGTTGTAATCGTTTTTCTTCATAGTGGATTTGAGTTGGTGCGGCTCAAAGTGGACGTAGACAATATATACACGTTGTATGTATTGGTCGAACCACTATAAATATTGTTTCTTGTGAGTTGATTTATCTTTCTCGTATTTTCATAGTTACTTGTGCTTGTCTTACTTATTATTCATCATAATATCTCAAGATCCGTTATTCCGCGGTTGTCAGTGATTCCCTAAGAAAATCCTGACAACTGGTATCAGAGATCGGGTTAGATCTGTAGTGTTAATCATAGTACGATTGAAGTGGGAGTCATGGATGATAATAAT
Source organism: Papaver somniferum (assembly GCF_003573695.1). Taxonomy (NCBI): domain Eukaryota; kingdom Viridiplantae; phylum Streptophyta; class Magnoliopsida; order Ranunculales; family Papaveraceae; genus Papaver; species Papaver somniferum. The sequence continues at coordinate 186,452,830 of NC_039359.1, read as the reverse complement.
GAAACTACGGTAGCCAGGGTTAAAGTTTTTAATGGGAAGAACTTTGCATTTTGGAAGTCTCAGATGGAAGACTACCTATATGAGAAAGACCTTGCTGATCCATTGGGTGGAGTTGCAAAAAAGGGAGCACGCAAAGACGATGAATGGACAAATATTGATCGCAAGTGTGTAGCCGTGATCCGTAGATGCCTAACGGAAGAAGTCTACAATAACGTACAAGAGGAAACTAGTACGAAGGATCTTATGGATAAACTTGAAAAGTTGTATCAAAAGTCATCAGCCTCGGGGAAGATTATATTGTGTGAACAACTATTTAATCTGAAGATGCAAGAAGGCGAAGCGATTTCATCACATCTTGGGAAGTTTAAATCAATTATTTCTCAACTTTCAAAAGTTAGTATTACTTTTGATGATGAAGTTCAAGCTTTACGGTTGTTGTCGTCATTATCAAAGAGTTGGGAGACTGCAAGGACAACCATTAGCAATTCCACAGGGAGCGACAAGTTGAAGCTTGATGTTGTGCAGAAAAGATTAATTGATGAAGAGGAGAGAAGAATAGAACAAGGTTACGGTTCTAGTACTTCAAGCTCGTCCTTAACTATACAAGAAGAAGATAGATGTAGGAGTTCAAATATGAGCAACAACAATAAATCTAGATGGAAGTCTAGAGGGAGATCTCAATCCCGGCCTAGAGGTGTTGTTGAGTGTTGGGCGTGTAAGAAAGTAGGATACTACAAGCGCGATTGTCCGGAAAACAAAGGTGTTAATAATGGTGGAAACAAAGGTAATCATGAAGAGGTCAATGTAGTTGCAGCTGTGGAAACGGTGAAGGTCCTTGTTGATAACAAGAAGGTGATTACGAAAGGTTTTCTACTACTCTCTGAGGACAAGCAAGATGAGTCTTGGATTATAGAATCGGAAGCTTCTTTCCATGCAACAGGTGATAAGAGTATTATGATCTCTTATAAAGAAGGATACTAGTCCAAGTATTCTTAGGTGACGGTGAAGCATGCGACATCATTGGTTTGGGTGATGTGATCTTGAAAGTCAACGGTTCGACATGGAAATTGAAGGATGTACGACACGTTCTAAATTTGAAGAAGAACTTGGTATCTGTGGGGCAAGTTTGTGATGATGACTGTGAAGTTGTGATTACGAAACACAATTGGAAAGTTAATAAAGGAGCTATGGTATTAGCTCGTGGAGTTAGAGTCGGTACTCTATACCGGAATTCAGATGGAACTACTTTAGCAGTGGCTAGTAGTGATGAAGAAACTAACTTATGGCATAGAAGATTAGGTCACATGAGTGAGAAGAACATGAATATTCTATGTTCGGGAGGATATCTACCTAAGGTTAAGTCTGTTGATATCAGTTTTTGTGAAGACTCTGTTCTTGGAAAGCAAAAACGGGTTAGTTTCAGCAGAGGCGGCAGAGCCTTGAGAAGTGAGAAACTTGATTTGGTTCATACTGATGTATGGGGACCAATTGATGTTGCATCTCACAGCGGGTTCCAATATTATGTCACCTTTATTGATGATCACTCAAGGAAGGTGTGGCTTTACTTCCTGAAGAATAAGTTCGAGGTGTATGAAGTTTTTAAAAAGTGGAAAGCTTTGGTTGAAACAGAAACTAGTCTGAAGTTGAAGTGTCTAAGGTCAGACAATGGTGGTGAGTAGGACAAAACAGAATTCTTACAGTTATGTGCTACAAATGGATTTCGTTTGGAGAGGACAGTTCCAAGGACGCCGCAGGAGAATGGAGTAGCAGAACGTATGAATTGGACGTTGAATGCACGTGCTAGGTGCATGAGGTTGCAGTCTGATTTGACCGAGACCTTCTGGGCACATGCAACAGAGACGGATGTTTATCTAATCAATAGGACACCTAGTAGTCCATTAGATATGAAGATACCAGAGGAGGTTTGGACCGGCAAAAAGGTAAATCTTTCATATTTGAAAGTTTTTGGTTGTGTTGGTTATGTTCATCTTAGTCCCGGTGAGAGGTCTAAGATAGGTGCTCAAGCAAAGAAGTGTATATTTCTTGGTTACGGAAATGATGTTTTTGGGTATAAACTTTGGGACTACGAGGGTCACAAAGTTATTAGAAGTAGAGACGTCACGTTTAATGAGAATGAGTTGTACAAGGACAGGAATAAAACACATGTTGAAGATGTTGGATCAAGCAACGTCGATAAGGAGTTGTATATCGATATTGATGATGTTTTTGGAAAAAGTGTGGTACAAGAAGATCGCGATGTTGCTGATGGTGGATAAGTACAAGAAGGGACTTCTTCTGCAGTGGGAGTTACTCCTACAGTTCCACAAGAAGTACGAAGATCATCAAGAACTCCAAAACCAAACCCAAGGTATACTCTGAATTATCTATTACTTACGGATGGAGGTGAACCTGAAGATATTAAAGAAGCACTAGCGGCTGATGATCAGGAAAGTGGCAACTTGCTATGGAAGATGAGATGAATTCACTTGAGGAGAATGGCACTTGGGTGTTAGTAAAATTACCAAGAGGTAAGAAGGTGTTGCATAACAAGTGGGTTTATCGGATGAAGTCTGAAGCAAATTGAGATATTCGCTACAAGGAGAGGTTGGTTGTCAAAGGTTTCCAGCAAAAACCTGGTGTTGATTACAACGAGATATTTTCTCCAGTTGTGAAGATGACTACTATACGAGTAGTGTTAAGTCTAGTGGCTTCTGAAGATCTCTACCTTGAACAGTTGGATGTAGAGACAACTTTTCTTCATGGTGACCTAGATGAAGAAATTTACATGAAGCAGCCAGGAGGATTCATAGTAAAAGGAAAGGAAGAGATGGTATTCAAGCTAAAGAAGAGTTTGTATGGTTTAAAACAATCCCCGAGACAGTGGTACAAGAAGTTTGATAACTTCATGCATAGAGGTGGTTACTCACGGTGTAATGCAGATCATTGTTGTTACTTCAAAAGGTGCGGTTATGACTACATCATATTATTACTGTATGTGGATGATATGTTGGTTGCCGGAACATCTCTACAAGAAGTTGAGAATTTGAAGAAACAATTAGCAAGTGAGTTTTCTATGAAATATCTCGGTGAAGCAAAGCAGATTCTTGGTATGAGGATCATAAGAGATAGATCTAAGGGTGTACTTATGATTAGTCAGGCTGAATATATTGAACGAGTGTTGAAAAGGTTCAATATGGAGAATGCTAAACCAGTTAGTTCTCCATTTGGAAGTCAAATTCGTCTTTCAAGTATGCAGTGTGCGAAGACAAATGAAGATATACAAGAAACCCAGGAAAACAACATTGGGAAGCTGTGAAGTGGATTCTCAGGTATTTGAGAGGTAACACAAACGTACCATTGTATTATGGAAAAGGTGGTTCTATCTTGAGGGGTTATGTGGATGCAGATTTCACAGGTGATATAGATAAAAGGCGAAGTACGACCGATTATGTTTATACTATGGGTCAGATGCAGTGAGTTGGAACTCACGGTTACATAAGTTGGTAACATTGTCTACTACGGAAGCGGAGTACGTAGCAGTAACAGAAGCGATCAAGGAGATGATTTATTTACGAGGTTTGTTAGATGAGTTGGGAAAGGAACAACGAGATAGTGTTCTATTTAGCGACAGCCAAAGCGCTATACATTTAGCCAAGAACTCAGCCTATCATGCTAGGACGAAGCATATAGATATCCCTTATCATTTTATTCGAGATCTCTTATAAGAAGGATAGTTGAAGCTCGAGAAGATTCTTGGTTCGAAGAATTCAGCGGATATGTTTACCAAGGGAGTTACATCATACAAGTTAAAGCTCTGCAAGGCTTTAGTTGGTCTCTCAGAATGAGGATCTGGGAGGGGAGCCGCACTGACATGAAGATGTTTTAGCACCGTCAATCAAAAGTTGAAGAAAAGGAGAATTGAAGACAATAAATGAGTCTTCAAAGAGGGAGATTGTTAGTTAATTGAAGACTAATTAATTATTTCCTAAAGTTAGCCGTGATATTTTATGAAAGGGGTTTCCTAAACCGGTTATAATTCTTGGTGGCCAAGTTTGTAACCTATATAAATAGGTAATTAGGCCTTGTAGAATTGTATTGTGTAGAAAACGATTAAGAGATCGGTGAGAGATTTCTTGTATAGCTTTTACGGCTAAAGCTAGGGTTTCGTTGTGAGAGCATATTGGTGAGGAACAAGATACAAGGTTATCGTCTCGAGTAATCGTTGCGGTGTAACCAAGGGTTTGCTGGAATTCACACCACGTTGTAATCTTTTTTTTTTTCCATAGTGGATTTGAGTTGGTGCGGCTCAAAGTGGACGTAGACAATATATACACGTTGTATGTATTGGTCGAACCATAAATCTTGTGTCTTGTGAGTTGATTGATCTTTCTCGTATTTTCATAGTTACTTGTGCTTGGTTTACTTATTATTCATCATAATATCTCAACATCCGTTATTCCGCGGTTGTCAGTGATTCCCTAAGAAAATCCTGACAAACTATTGTAGGTGAATGAAGGGAACGGCGGGAGCATCGATCTTGCGTGTTATACTAGTATAATTAATGATATGTGGTACAAATGGTACCAAAAGTACTACATGTGTGTTGCACTTTCATTCAACAATGGACTTTCTTTTGATAAAAGAAATAAAGAACGAAGTAAAACTTTCTGTGAAAAATAAAATAAAAAAAGAAGTAAAAACCTTAAGAATAAAAGATGAAGAAAGCTTACTCGTAGTAGATGGGGAAAAACGATTTAATGGTTTTTACGGGATTGGGGAGATGACCGTGCGGAGGAAACTCCTTGAACCGAGCAAATGCTCAACCTCACACAGATGCACTGCAAGAAGAGAGTGCTTTAAGTTAGAGAGATCAATCTGTGGGACTCCGGCCTAAACCAAGACAATGGCCATTTCGGAGTCAATTCGGTCACAAGAGAGGATGGGTCGATCTGAAGGAGGAAAGCTGAGAAATGTGTGAGATCAATGGTTATCAAAGATTGTAGGTGTGTTGTGTATTCTACGTGAATAAATAAAATAAGTTCTGATTGATTGAATTTTTCTTTATTGAGATTAATTGTTCAGACGTTGAGTTGTTAATCTCGTGTTGTCTTCTTGACCATAGATTGTCCCTTCAATCATGATTCAGAGACTTATTTATATTGCCATCATTGTAAAAACCTTGATCCCATGAAGTGTGACAGTTGCTGGAGTCAGAGAGTGGGGAAGTGGGAAATCGTGTCAAAACCAGTTGCTCATCGTGCGGAGACTTGGTTAATTTTCCACCCACTACTTTGCTAACTCCTCCAACTGATTGCACAAATTGCTCACATTCTCATCGTGTGTATGAACTCATGTGTCGTAGACCGCCATACCAAAACCCTAGTTAATATCCCCCCATATGACATGATTGACATCTCGTGATTGTGGAGTCAGTTGCTGACTTTATGGGACGATGAGTCCTTGTATTGTTGAGCCGTGATTTGCAAATGTTCTGAGACTCACGAATTGAACATGTCTACTGAGACAAAGGTATAATTATGTTGATTGTTAAGGTGAGAAAATATTGCTCGTATGAGCAAATGTTGCTCGTTTGATAAACTGCTGAATATTGATAGTCAATATTCATGGACTGAGAAAGTAATGCTCATTTGATGAATTATTGAATATTGATAGTCGAACTAATATTCATGGACTGAGCAAATGTTGCTCATTTGATGAATTATTGAATATTGATAGTTGAACCAATATTCATGGACTGAGCAAATGTTGCTCATTTAATGAATTATTGAATATTGATAGTTGAACCAATATTCATGGTTTCAGCAAATATTGCTCAACTGTGCAAATGTTGCTCATTTGTTGAATTATTGAATATTGATAGTTGAACCAATATTCGTGGTCCGAGCAAATATTGCTCATTTGATGAATTATTGAATATTGATAGTTGAACCAATATTAATGGACTGAGTAAATGTTTCTCATTTGATGAATTATTGAATATTGATATTTGAACCAATATTCATGGTCTGAGCAAATATTGTTCATCTGAGCAAATGTTGCTCATTTGATGAATTATTGGATATTGATAGTTGAACCAATATTCGTGGCCTGAGCAAATGTTTCTCATTTGATGAATTGTTGAATATTGATAGTTGAACCAATATTCGTGGTCTGAGGAAATATTGCTCATCTGAGCAAATGTTGCTCATTTGATGAATTATTGGTAGCAGGACCAAATAAAATATTAATTTAAGATACTGACAACTAGGCCGAGCATAATGATAAAAGTGTTGATTATGGGATCAACATAAAATTATTGGTGTTTGAATCTGCTCAGGATTATGTTTCTGCAGAGCTCTGGATTCAAAACCCTAATTTTTGATTAATTGAATTTATTGAAAATTAACCACAGAGTGAAGGAGGGACCGGCTACATGGGATGACGAGTCGACCATGTAACGCCCAGATGCTCAAATAAGCAAAATACCAAAGTCTCCTGAAGACCAGTTGGTGAAAATATGATTAAATGCTGGTTTAATCATTTATTAAATAATGCTCGTGTGAGCATTAGGTAGTAAAACCCGATTATGGAGAGATGAGGGACCGACCAAGGGGTCATGGGACCGTCTCTTGGTGGTCGTGGGACCAACTGATGGTCGTTTGAGCAAACTCCCAGTTGTTTGAGAAGAGTTTGGACCCAATATGAGCAATTGAGCAAATTAGGTCAAAATTATTAAAACTTGTGGGACGGGATATTTGCAAGCCCTAGGGCAGGCCTTGGTCGGTAAAGGAGACATGCCGCGTCACCATAATGTTTGTGTCTCAATCTTGAGACTTTCGATTTTCTGGTGTGTGTTTGAGCAACATTTTGAGAAAATATGAAGAAATCAGGGATTTTTGCTGAAATCGGGAAAACTTCATGAAATGAAGGAATAAATAATAAAATAATGAAGGAATCATGAAGTGTGGGACCGTCTATGACCAAGACATGATCGGCCGTCCATAGAGCCCGGTCCCAAGACACTTTTCCTAATTTATAATATTTTTCATGATTTTAGGGAAATATCATAAAATCAATGAGTTTGTTGAAACCAAGGAATTGTTGAAATCAAGGAGTTTCCATGAGATGAGGGAAACATAAAAAATAATAATAATAAAATAAGGGGCGTGTGGGACCGGCTAGTGCATGACCGGCCGGCTAGGGCCCGATCCCACAAGTTTTCCTAATTTTATATTATTTTTCATGACTTGAGAGAAATTTCATGAATTCAAGGAGTTTTTCATGAAACGAAGGATATTTTCTCAAATGAAGAGATTTTCATGAGATCAAGGAAAATAATAAAATATGATAAAATATAAAATTGGGCGTGGGACTGGCCACGGCATGACTGGCCGGCCGGTGGGCCCAGTCCCCTAGCGCCTTGATTAATGTTTTATTATTTATTATTTTCTTCCTATTTTGCATAGGTTCATCGTTCCTTCGTATTTTGGAATGCTCGTTCGTGCATTCAGGTGCTCGTTAGTGCATTATTGTTGAGTACACTTGCACCATTTTGGTCGGGGCTTACTCGATAGCTGCTCAAATGCCCGTACATTGAATATTTATTACTAACACATGGAACTCTGCTGTGAAGAACCACGAATTGAAGTAACGAAATACTATAAATGATGTGGAATATTTTCCAGGGATTCAGTTAATGAATCTAATGATTTAGGAATAATTAATTGATAACTCTATGCTAGTACAATTGTCTAGGAGCACTAATTATTCAGGTGATATGAGCTTGTTGAAGCGTCATATTTATATAATCAGGGAAAAAATTGTTACATCCTGAAGACATTATTGCTCTATACTAGCAGGCATGCTATCTAGGAGTTGTCCAACCTTGCGATTCTATATAGAAGTGATTACTGAAATTTCTCAGTATTCATGAAATGTGTTGTTGCCTCAGCTGAGAGACTACATATCTACATATACTCTGAGAGACAGTATTCTCAGTAAGATATTCTTGTGGCATGAGATTTCATGCTTCAAGGAGAGACATGAGCCTCAATACTCATCTGATTGCTGGATCAGGAGCATGCATAATTATGGTTTTATGATTTTTACCCTTGTCGAAAATCCACCATATACATTAAGTCCCCTGCTTAGTGAGGTACAGTCATGTTCCTCAGTCAGCACTGAATGGTAATTTTCCAGTTACGAACGAAAATAAGTAATTGAACTTAGTCATAAGATAAGACGTTACCGGATTTTCGATTGCGCGATTGGACCACGGCTTGAACGAAGATCCCAGTAGCATGATAGAGCATCGTCTAATGAGCATAAATTGGTGTTGAACCGCTGATTTAATGATGGAACCTTGGTCGATTTAGGATTCATGGGACGGGCCCGAAAAGGAAATCCTTGTGAAATTAGGTTTTGGAAATAAAATTTGATATAAAAGGAATTAATCCCTTTTTCTTTATTTCACCTTCCCAGGATCGACCACCACCTTCATCTCTTCCTCATATTCACGTCAGAGAAAAAAAGAAAAAAAAATCGTCGGAGCTTTGTCGCCGACAGTCGTCGTCGATCGCCGTCCTGTCAACTTCCGGCCGCCGACCAGGTAAACCTTTTTTCTTTTTACTGATTTCATGAGTTGTTCATGCTTTGATCATGTTGAAGTTATATACATGTGTATATATGAGTGTGAGTTTTGTAGGAAAGCCCTTGTTTTTAGAAAACGTATGTTCGTTTCGATCGTCAGTTTAAGAAACTAGTAATAATCCCTGACTTAGGACAAATTTTTTATACACAGACCTGTGTCCAGTGATAAAATTTTGTTTATGAGCTTTCATGAAAACCAAAACTTTATCTTGAAAGATGTGAGCCTTCACAAAATCGAAATAAACCCTTATTCTGAAGACGGATGATAGTACGAAGGAAAAAAAATATTTTTTTTTATAAAACCATGGCCTGTTCATGGATTATTATTTTTTTGATGAAACTGTGGAATATCCACGAATTTTATTTATGTGAGCCTTGCTCACGTCAAAATGTTTTTTATTTATTTACGCGAGTAATCACGTTTATATATATATATGTAAATATATATTATTTTCTTTTAAAAATCAAAACTTGAATTTTGTGTAATCTTTAGAAGTAAACAATTATTTATGATGAAATAATGTTTTAGTTTTCATAATTCCATGGTGAATGTTCACACAGTAGAAATATTCGTGATTTTATGAAAATCTGAGTTTTGCTCGTCTTTTGTAGATTTGAAGAAACGAGCAAGTTTTGAAGTGTTAACTCTTACATTACAATCACTACTGTTAGCGTAATCGTAAAAGGTAAGAGTTGAGAATTACCATTTTGTAGATGTTTGTATCTTGTATGAATGGTATACTGAAGTAAAGTATCGTATGTATGTCGCAGCTACTTCGTGAAGATGTCTGACTCCCAAGAGAATGATATTTCCATAGATGATGCGTGTATGGATGAGACTTCTATTGGTGAAGAATAGGAAGAAACACCTGGGATCAAAAATGTTCCGTATGTGGACGATGCGTTTTTTGAGGTTCAGCAGGAAACCGAGAAACGCCTTAAAACCCAAGCGTATCATCTTCTGATAAATCCCAGGAGTGTTACTCAAAAAAAATTGGTTACTCCCAAGACAGTAATCCGATTTTGTCTTGAACGAGGGATCTTTCTTGCATCAATCATAGAGTTTAAGCTTTCTCGATGACCTTTAGAGAAATTCTCTGGATGGGCGAGGTACATGCTGGGTTCCCCTCGCGTTAGAGATATGTTGGATCAGGCACAAGTAACAAGGGCCATTCAAGCATCCAGAGATTTGTTTATTTTAAATGATGTGCGAGGTATAGTGGCTTTACTTTCTCGCTGGTGCATTCCAACTCACACTTTCATATGCAGATGGGGAAAGTTTACCATCACTATAGAGGATGTGGATTCTTTGTTGATGTTTGAGGGTGAAAACGGTTTTTGCTGATTCAGGTAATTTTATGTGTGTAGGTGAGAAATGAGTCTAAACCCTAAACAATGTACTGCAAGGGAGTACTTTGATTCGAGAGATCAATCTGTACAAATCCGGCCTAAACCAAGAAATGGTCGTTCCGGACTTGCTTCGACCACAAAGTGAAGGAGAAGGGTTGGTCTAGGGAGGGAAGCAAAGAGAGTGTTGAGACCAGAATAGTTGATTCGGGAAGAGTAGTTGTTTGACGACTTGTATCAGAAAGTGGAAAGCTAACAGATGGGAAAGCTAACAAGTGATTTCTGAGTGTTGTATTCTCCTGAACAAAAACTTGTCTTTTGTGAAAATAGGTGAGACCTATTTATACAAGTCGCAACCAAACGTACCCTGGTCTTGTAAGAAGTGGAAACAGTTGAGTAAATGGAAGAAAATGGTAACGGGTAACGCCTGGAATTGATGTCTCCATAATGAAGGAAAAGTTTCACCATTACTTCTTGTATTTACTAACCGCCTCACCCTTATGACACTTTCCTGTAACGGGCATAGTGTACGTCGCACGATGTAAACCGCCATACCAATACCCTGATGAGCATCCCCCAGTTTATGACATGTTTTGATATCTCAAGTATTTTCGTGGAAAACGTGTAGAATGTTGCTACGTGCGGCGTGGCCAAAGGATTTGGCGTTTGTAGCCAAGTTGGTGTCGTGACCAAAAAATAGGCATCGTAGCCAGGTTGGTGCCGTGACTAGAGAGTTAGCATCGCAGCCAAGTTGGTGTTGTGACCAAGAGTTAGCATCGCAGCCAAGACATTTCCACGAGTCGCTTGGTGGCAGGTTTGTACGGATGAGATCTGCATCTCAGAGGAAGGGTAGTCGTAGATTGTTTTAACCCTTCGTTTGGAAACCAACGGCATGGTTGCAGCACTTGCATGCTCTTGGCACGGTGATTAAAGTTTTTTTCGTGGGTTGTAGTTGTAGTGGTAAGGGGTATCGTTCAAACTCGAACTTGTGAAGGTAATGGATTTTTAGATTTAAAAATATATATACAAAAATATTAACAGTTTGGGCGAGAGGTAACCAAGACACTAGATTCCACTATTATGCAAAATTGAATGATAAATATTTCAAAACTCTATTCAATTCTTAAGTCCTCTTTTATCTTTAATTCACTATCAATCATACAGATTCTCAAACATTATTTGTAAACCTTAAGCATAGATTATCAAGAGATTAAACCAAGCATAACCTATCAAACTGAATAACAAATAATTAAGACAATCATTCAAATAATTTAAAACTCTGCAAAAGCAGCGATTAGGTGAATTATATAATTAAATGAAATAGTTACCCATTTATGTTGCGTGAATAGCTTCCTCCATTTCCTTGGTTACGAGGGAATTAGTCGCTCATCATGTTGGAAAACCTCTCAAAGAATTTCATTGATGCTCAAAAGTGTTTTAAAATGAAGAGAAAGATAAGTAAATAGTATTAAACAGAATTCTGCGACCCACAAAAGGCGTCCAAAATAAACGACACAGAAGAGGTGATATTGTTACTGAATCTCTAAGACCCACACTTACGACCCACGCCTGTGAGTCTCTTTCACTGTTGATAAACGACTGCTGCTGCGAGTCTGTTCTTCGCGTTCTTGGTGTTCTTCATCATCAGCAGCAGCAGAAACAGAGTTTGATCAACTCTTGATTTCTGCTTCTGTGGCTCTCCTCTCTTCTCCCAACTCTCGACAGGCTCTGTACTAAACCCAAGGGGTCCTTTTATACCCAACAGGTGCGTTTAATCTCGCCATAACTCGAGATAATCTTCATTATTTCCGCTGTCCAAAAATAGGGAATAATTGCCAAAAATAGAAGATTCTTACGTACTCTTGCTTTCTGCACACTCCCAATTGCCTTCTCCACGCGTCAGCACTCGTCCAATTCTAGTAGAACTCCTCCATGCACACAAGAACTTCAATTTTGCTCGTGTTACAGTACGTGTGCTCTGTTTTGGGTGTGTGAATCATCACGCGTTTTCCAGCCAATTCCGATCAAACCCACTGCCCAAAATGTGTTCCTTAACCTATATCCATCTCTCTATCAAATTTCATCCATTGAATCGACCTACAACTCCTTCATTTTCTCGATCGAAATCTCTCCTGAACTGTGAACATTTTCCCGCCAATTTTCAGAATTTGAATTTTGAAGAAGGGTGTCCCCCTATCCAGTTCTGGGGTGCGAATAGCAGATACCTTGGGGGTGACCCGGGGGTGCCCCTTAGTAATTAGGTTACCCCTTATCCAAACTTGGGAGTCCGAATAACACGTGTCCTCCGGGTGCCAAAATCAACTTTTCGAGACGAATTTTCCAAAAATATTTATTTCCAAAAAATACCTACAAATACATAAAATAACAAAATTAGAACAAAATCGAGTGCCAACAATATATAGTATTGAGATCAAATTAGACACAAAAATGTGTCTACCAAATACCCCCAAACTTATTATTTGCTAGTCCTCGAGCAAAATTTATTCTTGAAAAGTGACCGAGTTAATCTCGGGTGGGTTTATCAGAGGTGTACCCACAAAAACCAATACTCCAGACCCTAGCTATCTACGAAAAATCTTGGAAAGCACTAAAGAACCTCCTTGGTTGGCATACTTATTAATTACAGGAGGAAGTACCCTGACGCGAAATTCCAATTGTTGTATACGAGTTTGCACTCAAGCATACTAAAATTCATATAAGTGACAGAGCTCTACTAAGATAGTTTCACGATGGACATCATACTCGGAGTCAGACTAATCACATGAAAAGATTAAGAAGATGGAAAAAGAATAATGTAGATGGTTGAAAAGTGAACGGTGTTTCCCATATCTGTCTGAAGGCCTCTGCCAAGGTGAACCTAACCTAAATGACTGAGATACCGGTCTGACTAATATTAACGCACTGGCATATACAAGGGAACCAGTGGTCAATAACTTAAATCTAGATCAACAAACTGGCAAATACAAGGGAACCAACAGTTGACTACACATAACAATAACCATTTTTTTTTTAAACTTAACGGCATGAATAGATCTTTTGGATCCAAGCGCATGCTTCTTGTCAGCAGATTACACGGTAGTTCCCACGGGTCCTGCATTCCACGCTTGCTTAGGCGACGGAAACAGGGAGAACACACGCATATTGCTATCCAAGTGTTAATACTTATTCCGATTGGTCTAACTGGTCCGTTTTTTTTTTTTTTTTTTTTTTTTTTTTTTTTTTTTTTTTTTTTTGGTAACTCAGTCACTCTATTTCACCCTAGCAAAGGTAACAACTTGAATCGTGTGCCCCACCAAATCACTTGAAACAAAAGAAAACTAAAAATAGAAAGTGAAAAGGACTCGACGAGATATGGCGAAACTATCATGTTATTTCTAATACCTGAGCTCTGTGCTTTTATGAATAGACTCTATAGATGTTTCCATCTAGTCAGATTGGTTCCTCAGCTCCTAAAACAAAAATGTTTCCATCCACTTAGATTGGTTAGTGCTATCCTTAATAGGCATAAATTTCTAGGCTCTGGAGTTTATTTATTGCAACTGAAAAGTTTCTCCCATAACCATTTTTTTGTGAGTATAATTTCGGTAAGTAAGAATTCGTTGCTCGGACTTGAATAGATTTTAAAACGAAAATATATGTACAAATTTGTCATAAGATGTTCGAGAGGTATTGGGACTAAGGACTTGGCCAATTCTTCATGCACGTGGTATATTTTATTTATTCTTAACAATTACTGCTCAAAACATAAATATATGGACTCTTATTTTTCCAAAATAGATTCTCAGAATATTAGTTATAAATCGTTAGCATGGGACATCAAACATTTAAGCAAGCATGCCGCATCAAATAAAATGATAACTAATTAATTAAAATCATTTTTCAACTTTTAATCAGTGCAAAAGTCATAAAAAGAATAAATTAAATTTACCACAATGACGAAAATAGACTCCCTCCGTCGTCCCAATGTTGGGTTTAGCTCCTCATATTAATCATAATCTCAAAATGTTTTATTATTGCTCCAAAGTTGATTACAATTGAGTAAACAATGCAACAGAGAAATCGCAACAGAAGTTTCTGTTCGAAGACGATGATGCTCTGTTACAAAGATAGAATTGGTTACGGAAACTTAAATGTTGTGGTTTACTTCTCTGTTGCAAAATAGGATGAAGAAACTGTTGCTATGACAATATTGGTTGCAAAACAGGATGAAGAAACTGTTGGGATGAAGATAAAGGTTGCATAGAAGTTGAAGAAACTGTTGCAAATGGATGAAGGAACCGTGGTCGATTCCTTGTTCTTCACGGGCAGCAGCAGCAGCAGCAACAGAGTTCTGAAAACTCTGATTTCTGCTTCTGTGGCCCTCCTCTCTTCTCCCAACTCTCGACAGCCTCTCTACTAAACCCCAAGGGGTCCTTTTATACCCAACGGGTGCGTTTAATCTCGCCATAACTCGAGATAATCTTCATTATTTCCGCTGTCCAAAAATAGGGAATAATTGCCAAAAATAGAAGATTCTTACATACTCTTGCTTCCTGCACACTCCCAATTGCCTTCTCCACGCGTCATCACTCGTCCAATTCTAGTAGAACTCCTCCATGCACACAAGAACTTCAATTTTGCTCGTGTTACAGTACACGTGCTCTGTTTTGGGTGTGTGAATCATCACGCATTTTCCAGCCAATTCCGATCAAACCCACTGCCCAAAATGTGTTCCTTAACCTATATCACATCTCTCTATCAAATTTCAGCCATTGAATCGACCTACAACTCCTTCATTTTCTCGATCGAAATCTCTCCTGAACTGTGAACATTTTCCCGCCAATTTTCAGAATTTGAATTTTGAAGAAGGATGTCCCCCTATCCAGTTCTGGGGTGTGAATAGCAGATACCTTGGGGTGACCTGGGGGTGCCCCTTAGTAATTAGGTTACCCCTTATCCAAACATGGAAGTCCGAATAACACGTGTCCTCCGGGTGCCAAAATCAACTTTTCGAGACGAATTTTCCAAAAATATTTATTTCTAAAAAATACCTACAAATACATAAAATAACAAAATTAGAACAAAATCGAGTGCCAACAATATATAGTATTGAGATCAAATTAGACACAAAAATGTGTCTATAAAATACCCCCAAACTTATTATTTGCTAGTCCTCGAGCAAAATTTATTCTTGAAAAGTGACCGAGTTAATCTCGGGTGGGTTAATCAGAGGTGTACCCACAAAACCAATACTCCAGACCCTAGCTATCTACGAAAAATCTTGGAAAGCACTAAAGAACCTCCTTGGTTGGCATACTTATTAATTACAGGAGGAAGTACCCTGACGAAATTCCAATTGCTGTATACGAGTTTGCACTCAAGCATATAAAATTCATATAAGTGACAGAGCTCTACTAAGATAGTTTCACGATGGACATCATACTCGGAGTCAGACTAATCACATGAAAATATTAAGAAGATGGAAAAAGAAAAATGTAGATGGTTGAAAAGTGAACGGTGTTTCCCATATCTGTCTGAAGGCCTCTGCCAAGGTGAACCTAACCTAAATGACTGAGATACCGGTCTGACTAATATTAACACACTGGCATATACAAGGGAACCAGTGGTCAATAACTTAAATCTAGATCAACAAACTGGCAAATACAAGGGAACCAGCAGTTGACTACACATAACAATAACCATTTTTTTTTTTAACTTAACGGCATGAATAGATCTTTTGGATCCAAGCGCATGCTTCTTGTCAGCAGATTACACGATAGTTCCCACGGGTCCTGCATTCCACGCTTGCTTAGGCGACGGAAACAGGGAGAACACACGCATATTGCTATCCAAGTGTTAATACTTATTCCGATTGGTCTAACTGGTCCGGTTTTTTTTTTTTTTTTTTTTTTTTTTGGTAACTCAGTCACTCTATTTCACCCTAGCAAAGGTAACAACTTGAATCGTGTGCCCCACCAAATCACTTGAAACAAAAGAAAACTAAAAATAGAAAGTGAAAAGGACTCGACAGATATGGCGAAACTATCATGTTATTTCTAACACCTGAGCTATGTGCTTTTATGAATAGACTCTATAGATGTTTCCATCTAGTCAGATTGGTTCCTCAACTCCTAAAACAAAAATGTTTCCATCCACTTAGATTGGTTAGTGCTATCCTTAATAGCGTAAATTTCTAGGCTCTGGAGTTTATTTATTGCAACTAAAAAGTTTCTCCCATACCCCCAAACTTAAATCTAACATTGTCCTCAATGTTCTAAAGATAAAATTAAAACATGAACAAGGAGAAACGTTACTATTTGAAGTAAAAGAGTTAAGGAAGGATATTACCATGTTGCGTGAGATTGGGTTACCTCCCAAGAAGTGCTAAGTTTAAAGTCTTCAGCCAGACTAGGAAAGGTTTAGTCAACTCGAACCGTATAACAGTAGCCGGAATAACTGTGGGTCTTTAAAACCAAAAGAGCTGACAAAAGGAAACTGCATGAACCAAGAAATGAACAAGACTAGCATGCCCTTACTAGTTTCCTGATTAAGAATATATCTAATTGTGGTTCAGGTTCAGGTTCTATGAAAGGGTCTAAATAGAAATTTTCATTGGCTGCGTTTCTTCATAGGTGGATCCAATCATTAGGTCCTAGAGTCTGGAAAAACTCAAATAGAACTTAGAATCACAATAATAACCTAAATAATGGGTCCTCTAAGTCAATAGATTGACTTACAAATTGACCACAGTGAGAGTAGTGGTCATTCTTAAGCAAATGTGTCGATTCTAATTTCCTAACCTAAGCATTTAGGTTTAGTCTCACAACTTAATATTCGACACATTTGAATCTATATGTTCCCACATTGGAAGAAAACTATTTGGTGGGAAAACAAAATCAATCTTGGTATTATTGCCTGGGTTAACCACATCAACCAGAGGATGGGTTTCTAACATTGAGACTCTTGTTGGATATCATTAGGTTCTGGAAAACGATACGAAGATAGTCTTGTAAGATGGTGAGGCATTGATGTCAAGTCCCAAGTGAGGGACCTTACTAAGAGTTAAAGCACATGGAGAATGATACTCACCCCCAAACTTAGAGTTTTCGGCGTCTCTAGATAGACTGGTCATAACCTCCCTAATTTCTAGGTCGGCAATTGATTTTTCTAAGTCAGGTTCATCCTCGCTAATCTCTACGAGTTCATCTAAGACTATTGTTTCTAAATCGTTTGACTCGATCTCAAGATAAACTGGTTCCTCTAAACCATCATCGGTTTCGTAAACAGGACATACTACATCGTCTGAAACGGGGGTATCTCTAGTCAAATCCTCGTCCTTTTGAATAGGTGAATAATTTTTAAAATTATTAGGATCTGAACCAGAATAATATAATCATTATAAGGCTCAACTGGGGTAACAAATTCCTGATCACTATTCCCACATGTTTCAGATTCTTCATCATCACTATCCTCATCATCATGATACAATTTTTGAATTTCAAGAATTCTCAATCTTTGTTCCAAACTACATGGTCTATGTTTATAATATTTCTCATAGATCGTTAGAGGTGATTCCTCAATAAAAGTTGGAGTATCCATATATCGCTGCCCACGCATATATTCACCAAGAGTCATTTCTGAAGACGTCTCTTGATAACGAGAATTTCTAGACATATATTCTCGCAACGTCATCGCATGCGGCGTCTCCTCAAAAGGATTCATCACCGAAGAAATATAAACTACAGAGGGATTCTATACAATCACAAACAAGGCCGACTCGACTCCACCAAAGCAAACCTAAAGATTTCTAGCAAACAAAAAGCATGATGGCTCCACTTAGATTGTTTCTAGAACAGCTTCTATATTTCGAAAGGGAATTCGTTGCAATTTGAGCAAACCCATCTGGAATCAATCCGAGTCAAAGTAAGTTGAATTGAGGCGAGGGAAGCTCAGTGGAGCTTTGATATCCAAGGCATCACCGCTATCACAAGGCGGCGCAGTCACGCATTCAACTCACAGAAACCATCATGAACTTTGGAGTGTGCTTAAAGAGCAACCAATATTTTTCGAACGAGTTTCCTATTAAGCTCGTTACCCTATCGATCTCGTTCTATTCCAAATTTTAAGCTTGGGTTCGCGTTAGGTTTCGTTTTCCTAAGGCGGGCAAGAAGAGAACGGTGATGAAATCCGAACCCTTATCTTGTTTAGGCCAGGCCTTGCCCTTTACTAGGAAAATAAAGACAGTCCGGTTCGTCCTCAAACAATTATCACCTTAAGGCAGACAGTAACCCGCTTGCAGGAGATTCGCGGGTGTTTCGATTGGACTTACCTCCCGTACCAGACGGCCGATGAACCGTTGTCGTCGACTCGGGCCACGACTCCTATGCCGTGTGCGAACCCGAGGGGCCGAGACGATATAGTAATCGTCGTCCTTCCCTGCACACAGTTTATATAATAATAATTTTTTATTATTTTTTTTAATAATAATACCCTTCCGTAGGGTTAAAAAAAATAATAAAGTCCAATTGTTTAAAGTCCAAAGTCCAAAATAAATAAATAAAAAATTACAGTTTTCCTCACACACTCAAAAAAATTAAAAATTAAAAATTAAATCCTAAAATTGTCCTTTTTTTTCTTCTCTTTTCGCTTTTCGCTTTAAGCTTTTTCCTCTCCAAGTCCATAGTTTTCACTTTGAACCTGCAAAATAAAGACAAAAAGAAACGTAAAAAGGAACAAACAATTCTAAAAAAAATAATAAACCTAAAAAAATTCTACCTAAGCACAAATCCGCGTCGGCGGCGCCAAAATGATTAAAGTTTTTTTCGTGGGTTGTAGTTGTAGTGGTAAGGGGTATCGTTCAAACTCGAACTTGTGAAGGTAATGGATTTTTAGATTTAAAAATATATATACAAAAATATTAACAGTTTGGGCGAGAGGTAACCAAGACACTAGATTCCACTATTATGCAAAATTGAATGATAAATATTTCAAAACTCTATTCAATTCTTAAGTCCTCTTTTATCTTTAATTCACTATCAATCATACAGATTCTCAAACATTATTTGTAAATCTTAAGCATAGATTATCAAGAGATTAAACCAAGCATAACCTATCAAACTGAATAACAAATAATTAAGACAATCATTCAAATAATTTAAAACTCTGCAAAAGCAGCGATTAGGTGAATTATATAATTAAATGAAATAGTTACCTATTTATGTTGCGTGAATAGCTTCCTCCATTGCCTTGGTTACGAGGGAATTAGTCGCTCATCATGTTGGAAAACCTCTCAAAGAATTTCATTGATGCTCAAAAGTGTTTTACAATGAAGAGAAAGATAAGTAAATAGTATTAAACAGAATTCTGCGACCCACAAAAGGCGTCCAAAATAAACGACACAGAAGAGGTGCTATTGTTACTGAATCTCTAAGACCCACACCTACGACCCACGCCTGTGAGTCTCTTTCACTGTTGATAAACGACTGCTGCTGCGAGTCTGTTCTTCGCGTTCTTGGTGTTCTTCATCATCAGCAGCAGCAGAAACATAGTTTGATCAACTCTTGATTTCTGCTTCTGTGTCTCTCCTCTCTTCTCCCAACTCTCGACAGCCTCTCTACTAAACCCAAGGGGTCCTTTTATACGCAACAGGTGCGTTTAATCTCGCCATAACTCGAGATAATCTTCATTATTTCCGCTGTCCAAAAATAGGGAATAATTGCCAAAAATAGAAGATTCTTACGTACTCTTGATTCATGCACACTCCCAATTGCCTTCTCCACGCGTCAGCACTCGTCCAATTCTAGTAGAACTCCTCCATGCACACAAGAACTTCAATTTTGCTCGTGTTACAGTACACGTGCTCTGTTTTGGGTGTGTGAATCATCACGCGTTTTCCAGCCAATTCCGATCAAACCCACTGCCCAAAATGTGTTCCTTAACCTATATCACATCTCTCTATCAAATTTCAGCCATTGAATCGACCTACAACTCCTTCATTTTCTCGATCGAAATCTCTCCTGAACTGTGAACATTTTCCCGCCAATTTTCAGAATTTGAATTTTTAAGAAGGGTGTCCCCATATACAGTTCTGGGGTGCGAATAGCAGATACCTTGGGGGTGACCTAGGGGTGCCCCTTAGTAATTAGGTTACCCCTTATCCAAACTTGGGAGTCCGAATAACACGTGTCCTCCGGGTGCCAAAATCAACTTTTCGAGACGAATTTTCCAAAAAATTTTATTTCTAAAAAATACCTACAAATACATAAAATAACAAAATTAGAACAAAATCGAGTGCCAACAATATATAGTATTGAGATCAAATTAGACACAAAAATGTGTCTATCACACGGCCAAATTAGGGTTTTGGCGTCGTGGTCAAGAGATTGTCATAAATCGTTTGTTGACAAGTTTGTATGGCTGAGGTTCGTATCTCATGAGGAATGGTGGCCGTTGATTGTTGCAACCCTTCGTTTGCAGCCATTGGCATGGTTTGGGCGCGGCCGAGCTAGGATTTTGGCGTTGTTTAGGCGCGACCAAAATTAGTGCTTGGCATTGGGCCAAAAGTGGCCATGCGTTTGAAGGAAAGCTTGTACGGCTGAGATTCGCATCTCACGAGGAAGGGAGGCCGTTGATTGTTGCAACCCTTCGTTTTGCATCCAGTGGCATGTGGTAGAGCCGGCATGGATTTGGCATGTTTTAGGCGCGACCAAAATTAGGGTTTTGGCATAAACTGTGATGTTTGACCTTGGGTCGGAAGTTTCCATGCGTTAAGTGGCGAATTTTTACGACTGAGATCTGCATCTCAGATAGAAGGGTAGTCGTTGATTGCTGCAACCCTTCGTTTGGCAACCAGCGGCATGGTGGTAGGGCCGCATGGCTTTGGCATGTTTTAGGCGCGACCAAAATTAGGGTTTGGGCATAAACCGTGATGTTTAGCCTTGGGACAGAAGTTTCCATGCGTTAGGTGGCGTACTTGTACGGCTGAGATCTGCATCTCAGATGGAAGGGTAGTCGTTGATTGTTGCAACCCTTCGTTTGGCAGCCAGCAGCATGGTGGTAGGGCCGCATGGCTTTGGCATGTTTTAGGCGCGGCCAAAATTAGGGTTTTGGCATAAACTGTGATGTTTGACCTTCGGCCGGAAGTTGCCATGCGTTAGGTGGCGAATTTGTACGGCTGAGATTTACATCTCATATGGAAGTGTAGCTGTTAATTGCTGCAACCCTTCGTTTGGCAGCAGCGGCATGGTGGTAGCGCCGCATGGCTTTGACATGTTTTATACGCGGCCAAAATAGGGTTTTGGAATAAACCGTGATGTTTGGCCTTCGTCCGGAAATTTCCATGCGTTAGGTGGCATACTTGTACGGCTGAGATCTGCATCTCAGATGGAAGGGTAGACGTTGATTATTGCAACCCTTCATTTGGAAGCCAGCGGCATGGTGGTAGGGTCGCATGGCTTTGGCATGTTTTAGGCGGGACCAAAATTAGGGCTTTGGCATAAACCGTGATGTTTGGACTTGGGCCGGAAGTTGGCATGTGTTAGGCGGCGAACTTGTATGGCTGAGATCTGCATCTCAGATGGAAGGATAGTCGTTGATTGCTGCAACCCTTCGTTTGGCAGCCAACGGCATGCTGGTAGGGCCGCATGGCTTTGGCATGTTTTAGGCGCGGCAAAAATTAGGGTTTTGGCATAAACCGTGATGTTTGGCCTTAGTCCTGAAGTTTCCATGCGTTAGGTGGCGAACTTGTACGGCTGAGATCTGTATCTCAGATGGAAGGGTAGCCATTGATTGTTGCAACCCTTCGTTTGGCAGCCAGCGACATGGTAGTAGGGAAGCATGGCTTTGGCATGTTTTAGGCGCGACCAAAATTAGGGTTTTGGCATAAACTGTGATGTTTGGCCTTGGGCAGGAAGTTGCCATGCATTAGGTGGCGAACTTGTACGGCTGAGATCTGCATCTCAGATGGAAGGGTAGCCGTTGATTACTGCAACCCTCCGTTTCGCAGCCAACGACGTGGTGGTATGGCCGCATGGCTTTGGCACAGTGGTGCGACTGGCATGGTTGGCATGCCTTGGCGCGGAGATATGGCTGGCATGGCATGCTTTTGGCACGGTGGTGCGGCTGGCATGCCTTGGCGCCGAGATGTGGCTGGCATGGCATGCCTTTGGCACAGTGGTGTGGCTGGCATGGTTGGCATGCCTTGGCGCGGAGATGTGTCTGGCATGGCATGCTTTTGGCACAGTGGTATGGCTGGAATGGTTGGCATTCCTTGGCTCGGAGATGTGGCTGGCATGGCATGCCTTTGGCACTGTGGTGCGGATGGCATGGTTGGCATGACTTGGCGCGGAGATGTGGCTGGCATGGCATGTCATTGGCACTGTGGTGCGGCTGGAATAGTTGGCAGGCCTTGGCGCGGACATGTGGCTGGCATGGCATGCCTTGGGCACAGTGGTGCGGTTGGCATGGTTGGCATGCCTTGGCGCGGAGATGTTCCTGGCATGGATGGCATGCCTTTGCGCGGAGATGTGGCTGGCATGGTATGCCATTGGCACCGTGGTGCGGATAGCATGGTTTGCATGCCTTGGCGCGGAAATGTGGCTGGCATGGCATACCATTGGCACGTTTGGCTAGCATGCGTGGCTGGCATGTGTAGAGATGATGCCAGTCAGTACCGAGGGCTCTGCCGTGGAGCATGGCATATACATAAAAAAGGTACCCCGGTAATTTTATGCAGTCATGTTGAATGGGACAATAAATGTGTTAGTGGCGACATTATTACTCAAGTGTGATGTTACTGTTTGACTAAGATTTTACGATTTTAACCCTAAGCTAAAAACCACCATCAACATTAAGTCCCCTGCTTAGCTCGGAACATGGGCTTTGTTGTGAGGTAAGCATAAGATGGTGACAGACAAGGACAAAATCGAAAAGGAAAGTCATGAAGAGATGGTCAGGAAGATCCGTCTAACCTTTTTTGGGAGGTAAGGAGAATTCGTGATTCTTGTGTTGGTGGCTTCGTGTAAATTCTTCTTGTGATGCTGCTAGCTAGGCCGCGGAGTGGTAGAGGTGGTTTCTGGTTGAGATGCAGAATGTTAACATCGACCTGGAATGCTGGCATCGGCTTGGAATGGTTGTGCGCCATCCGGGTTAGATTTGAGAATGCAGGACGGAGCCGTCAGCATAGACTCGGCGCTAATTGGAGCTGCTAGCATTGGATTGTCTTGGAATGAGAAGTTAGCATTGGATCGTCTTAGATTTGGAGTGGCGCGGACTATTGGCTTGGAAAAGCATGGCGCGCACTGTTGGCAGCTTGCAGCCTGCTATTGCGATCCTGTTTGCCTCTTTCCAGACGTGGCTTCAAATAGGAAATCCCTTCCTTATTTAAATTCCAAAAGCGATGCGGCTATAAAAGGGGACGTGATTCTTCCTCCTCATGTCATATCGCTGGTTTTGCTTCTGAGTCTCGATATTGGAGGTGGAGTGGTAGTAATAACACTGGAAAGCGTGTTCCCAGTACATATCTTCATTTTTCTTTACTCTTGATTAGTGTTTTGACTGGACATT
This sequence comes from Papaver somniferum, assembly GCF_003573695.1. Taxonomy (NCBI): domain Eukaryota; kingdom Viridiplantae; phylum Streptophyta; class Magnoliopsida; order Ranunculales; family Papaveraceae; genus Papaver; species Papaver somniferum. Next base: position 186,429,271 of record NC_039359.1, on the reverse strand, counting down.
TCGCTGAGGCTGAGTTTTTGGCTGTAATATAGGCCCATCTTATCCGCTTGGCATCCGTTTCTCTTTCTCTTTAGGGTTTCCGCAGTATATATACCGGTGAAATTATATCATCTCCCTCTTTTCAGTGCAAAGGTTTCTTCTTGCCGAGTTCATCTTTATCATGTCAATCAGAAGTGGATGATCCTCGAGCCATCCAGATTCTTCAGTCAAGCGCGTGGGGTCTGACTCTCGTATCAATTCTACTACCCGGTTCGTCCGAGTCAAGAAGATTATACCGGTATGCTTTCATTGATCAATATATGTTTCATTGTTTGCTAACGAGTGACAAAAGATTTTTTTTTTGTGCAGAGATACCCTGTTTGAAGCATGCGTGACTATTGTTGATGAGGATGACTTGGTTTCCCCCTTCCTTCGAGTACGATCCTGCCAACCGTTGTAGATATGAAAAACGCCGATTTAGGTATTTCTTGTCATGAGTATCCCAATGCAGGTTTGTCGTTCGAGATCCGCATGAAGTGTTTATCTTCTAACTACCAGAACGTTGGTGGGTTTTTGGTGCGGAAGGAATTCGCGACTCATTACACGAAGATATGGAAAAGAGACGTCCACATCGCTACCAGGAGTGTGGTGCAACATTACGCGTCTGCTTTGGTTTCCACGGTGAATTGTCTCTTTTCTATGGTCACTGAAATGGAAAGTCCATCAGTATCATCGTGGAACCAACTATTCAAAATTTGGAGAACATGGTGTCTACCTGTGAATCCCTGAAGTTCAACGTGAGTTGGTTGCGGCATCGTCTTGACATCGTGAAGGTATACAGAGACGGTATTCTCGCTGATGTCGTTCCTGCTGCAAAGGATATTTTGGAAGAGGAGAAAGCTCTGTCCATGGAGTCATAGATGGAAGAGTCAATCCATAATTTGAAGAGCAGGACTGAAAGGTATCAAAACCGGTTGAAGATGATGCTTTCGAGGAACTACAATCTGTTGGATGGGCTTTTCTGAGTTATGTAGTTGCGAGGTGTTTGGTTTCTTTCTGGATAGCCGTGCTATGATATGGCGAGGTGTGAGGCGACAGTCAGGCGTAGTATGCCTTGAGCCATTTTCCGTTGATGACTGCTTCCAGTTTTCCTCCGTCTTCCTTAACAACCTTGTAGTATCCACTGTTGTACGCTTTCGTGACTATATAAGGCCATTCCTATTTTGGGGAGAATTTTGGTGTGGACGCGTCTTGTTGGATGTGTTTGGCAGTCTTCAGTACAAAATCTCCCACTTGAAAAACCCAAGGATTCACGGCTTTGTTATATGCTCTGGAACCCTACTTATGTACGCTTGTGCGTGTTCTTCCGCTCTGGATCTTCTGGAATCCACAATGTCCAACTCTGCTTCCCTGGCGCTCAATGCTTCAGCTTCATTCCATCGAACTCCGCTTGCTTCGGTAATCCTAGCTGATGGGATTTTAACTTCTGTTGGGAGGATGGCGTTTGCGACGTGACGAGGGAGTAGGGAGAGGCGCCAGTGGAAATTCTTGGTGATGTCCGATGCGCCTAAACTTCTATTGGCAATTGTTCGTGCCATGTCCGAGGATTATCGTGCACTATCCGACTGAAGATTCAGATCAAAGTTTTGTTAGTGCTTTCATCTCGTCCGTTTCCTTGGGGATAGTACACGGTGGAGAAAACTTGCTTAATTCCATATTCCTCAAGTAATTCCCGTACTTGCTTGTTGGCAAAAGGAGTGTCGTTGTCGGTGATGATATGTTTAGGCACGCCAAATCGGCAAATGATGTACTCCTTAATGAATGCAGCGATTGTGGCTGCAGTAGTTCCTCGTAAAGATATGGCTTCGACCCATTTGGTGAAATACTCAGTTGTCGTTATTATGTACTCGTGCTGTTTTGAAGACATCGGGTTGATCTATCCAATGATGTCGAGTCCACAGCTATAAAAGGGCCACAGACTGCTTATTGAGTGCAGAGGAGTCGACGGCACATGGATAAGGTTTCCGTGGATTTGACATTTTGGCATCTCTGAACAAAAACAGTTGCATCATCCTTCATGGTTTTCCAGTAGTATTTGTCGTGTATCTGAAGGAATAACTTCTGTTTTCCTTGGTGTTCGCCTTCGTGCATTTCTTTCAGCATGATCGGAATTTCTGCTTCGTTCAAATACCATAGCAAACTTCCTCCAAAGCTTTTACGATATAAGATTCCTTTGTGGAATATGAATCTCTTGGACCTTTGTTTTATCTTGGTTGCGTCCTTCTTGTTGGTGGGGAGTATTCCGTCGCCAAGGTAACTGATGTATGGCTCCTGCCAGTCCCCGACGTGGGCAATATTGAAGACTTCCAATTAATGTGGCGGCGCTTGATAATTGGAACAGGTTCTTTGAAGCATCTAAGATTGAGCCTCCATTTCTGGCCAGTAGTAGCCAATGCGTTACAAACGGAGATAGAGAGTTACCACTAGTGTTAGCCCCCAAACTTCACCATGGACGCGGTTGAGTTGTTGTTGCGCCTCTTTTCTCCGAGGCATCTTGACAATGAATCGTATGGGTTCCGATGGTACAACACCCCTCGGAGCATGAAGATATTTTGTAAAGTTTTGAGACTGACCTTTCCCTGGGAAAGCGATCTGTTAAGCTCTTGAATAATCGGTGTTCTCCAGTCGTCGGCTTCAGCCTCCTCAGGTTGTGAAAGCCATGTTAAAGCCACGGTTCATCACTTCACTATCAAGGTTTCCTCAGAACCTTCGAATTGTAGTTTTGATGCTAGTGTGGCTAGACAATCAGCATGTTTTTTTCCGCTGCGGCCAACATGCGTTATGGTCGCCTCGGCGAAGTAATTTAGTAGCTTTTTTTCCCAAAGAGACACCAAAAGCATACTTCAATGGAATCATCTTCAGTTTGTACTCGCGACACCTTCCAAACACCTGCCGCAGAATCTCCACATGGGCCGCCCGAGTTTTTGATTTAACCACTATGTCATTTACATAATCTTCGACTTGCTTGTGCATCATGTCGTGAAAAATGGTAGTCATGGCGCGTTGTTGGGTGGCGCCAGCATTTTTCAAACCGAAGGGCATCACAATATAGTAAAAGTTTCCGAGAGGAGTTCGAAAAACCGTCTTACTTGCGTCGTGTTCGTACATCTTTATTTGATTGTAGCCGATGTATTTGTCCATGAAAGAGAACATACCGTGTCCACTTGTGGCGTCTACCAGCATGTCAATGTTAGGAAGTGGAAACTCATATTTGGGGCAAAAATTGTTCAGATCCCTAAAATCGACACATCACCTGATTTGGACGTTCTTCTTTTTTATCAGAACTACATTGGCCAACCAGGTAGGATGGTGAATGGGTTTGATGAAACCAGCAGCCAGTAGCTTTTGAATCTCCATATTGATCTGTTCTTCCACATCGTGCCTGAACTGTCTCGGGGTTTGTTTAATCGGTTTGGATCCGGGAATTATGTGTAGATGGTGAGTGACCATCTTTTCGTCCAAGCCAGGAATTTCCTCGTATGTCCATGCGAATACTTCTTGATATTCTTTGATAAGGTCTACCATCTTTGCGCGTTCGTCTGCGCACATAGTCAAGCTGATTGAGACGGGTCACGGAGATTACTCACTCCCGACATTGACAACCTCAAGTTCATCCATGGTAGAGTTGGTTTCGTCCTGTAGCTGTCGTGGTGAATCCGGTACTTCCTCTTGCGGCTCGTTAATGTGTTTTCATTCTGCTGGGCGGAGAGACTGTGTGGTAGTCTTCCCTGTTAATTGCTAACAACGACGCTGATATACAGTTTTCCTTTTTTCATCATGACTTATGATAAAAGCCCGTTCTCTCTTGGTACGAGAGCGAGCCAAACTCTGGTTTGGCGGGTGGAGGCTGACGCGCTTCTCTTCCTAAGAGGTGGTGTGGTACCGGGTTTTCTATGTGAAACGATGCAAGCCCATCGCTTTCTTCGATTGACATACACTTTGGCAGTGGAGTGTGGTGAGTTTTCTTGGATGCGCCCTGCGGGACCTTCTTTGGCTCAAACATCTCCATGCCACAGATCAGCGCATATGGAGATAACGATGCAGTGATGCGGATGACTTCTCCGTTTAGCATGGTTTTCAGGTACTGGTGATATATTGGAGGAATGATTCTATTATCGTGGAGCCATGTCCTTCCCAGTATCATATGGTAATCTGGATCCTTTTCGATTACTTTGAACCTCACCTTTGACTGGACCGGTCCTACTGACAGATTCAGGTTGATGTATCCATACGTGCTGGTTTGGTTGCCTTCGAAACCGGTCATCGTAGTGGGATGTCGCATGACTTCGCTTGGCCGCACCCTGGTTGTTCTGAGCGTTCTGAGGGTAACCACATTGGATGACGCTCCTATGTCGATGAGGTCCCTTTTGAATTCCACATCCTTGATACGGGATGTGACGTGTAAGGCCCAGTTATGTCCTTCTTCTACCATCATGTCGTCGTCCGTAAACGTGACATTGTTGATGGACATCTCCGGCATTCTTGACGTTTCCAAACGCGAAGGAACCAAGGATGCGTTTAACGCTATTCGATTGATGGCAATGAACGTCTCCATCCGTTGATATTTTGAAAGATGTAGGAGTTCACATAAACTTTCCACCAATGAGTCCGCTTCCTGGCCTACTGGTTTCTGATTGGTAGTTAAACTGTTGACTTGGGAATGATCGTCTGGGACGTTAGTCCCCAGTCCCGGAGTTTCCGGGAAAGGTGGGTCACTCAACTCCGATGTTAAGATGATAAGGAAGTCGAGTATGATGTTAATCGCCTCTTTCATCAGATCCATATTCCTGGTGTGTATCTCCTGAACCCGTGCCAAATCAGCTAGCTTTGAAACTTCTTCGTATATTGCGTTGTTGGATGTTGCGTTAGGAGGGGAAACATTGCCATTCGCCTGAGTGGAACTTGGGGGCACGGATTCAGTCCCAAAACCGACCATCTTCCTGGGTTGGAGTTAAAAAGCGTAATCTAAAATTGATATTGCAACCAAGAGATTAATCTCCCACTGTGGTAGCCAATTGTTTTAGGGTTAAAACGGTTTCTGCTGATTCCGGTAATTTCGTGTGTGTGGGAGAAAAACGAGACTAAACCCTAAACAATGTACTGCAAGGGAGTACTTTGATTCGAGAGATAAATTTGTACGAATCCGGCCTGAACCAAGAAATGGTCGTTCCATACTTGCTACGGTCACAAAGTGAAGGAGAAGGTTTGGTCTAGGGAGGGAAACGAAGAGAGTGTTGAGACCAGAATAGTTGATTCGGGAAGAGTAATTGTTTGACGACTTGTATCAGAAAGTGGAAAGCTAATAGATGGGAAAGATAACAAGTGATTTCTGAGTGTTGTATTCTCCTGACCAAAAGCTTGTCTTTGGTGGAAATAGGTGAGACCTATTTATACAAGTCGCAACGAAACGTACCCTGGTCTCGTAAGAAGTGGAAACGGTTGAGTATATGGAAGAAAATAGTAACGGGTAACGCCTGGAATTGATGTCTCCATAATGAAGGAAACGTTTCACCATTACTTATTCTATTTACTAACCGCCTCACCTTTATGACACTTTCCTGTAACAGGCTTAGTGTACCCCGCACGCTGTAAACCACCAGACCAATACCCTGATGAGCATCCCCCAGTTTATGACATGTTTTGATGTCTCGAGTGTTTCCGTGGAAAACGTGTAGCATGTTGCTACGTGTGGCATGGCCAAAGGATTTGGCGTTTGTATCCAAGTTGGTGTCGTGACCAAAGAATAGGCATCGTATCCAGGTTGGTGTTGTGACCAGAGAGTTAGCATCGCAGCCAAGTTGGTGTCGTGACCAAGAGTTAGCATCGCAACCAAGACATTGCCACGAGTCGTTTGGTGGCAGGTTTGTACGAATGAGATCTGCATCTCAGGAGGAAAGGTAGCCATAGATTGTTGCAACCCTTCGTTTGGAAACCAGCGGCATGGTTGCAGCGCTTGCATGCTCTTGGCACGTCCAAATTAGGGATTTGGCGTCGTAGCCAAGAATTGGTGTCGTGTCTCAGAGATTTCCATAAATCGTTTGGTGACAAGTTTGTACGGCTGAGATTCGTATCTCATGAGGAAGGGTGGTCGTTGATTTTAGCAACCCTTGGTTTGCAGCCAGTGGAATGGTTTAGGCACGACCGAGCTAGGATTTTTGCGTTGTTTAGGCGTCGCCAAAATTAGTGCTTGGCATTAAGCCAAAAGTGGCCATGTGTTTGATGGCAAGCTTGTACGGCTGAGATTTGCATCTCAGGAGGAAGGGCGGCCGTTGATTGTTGCAACCCTTCGTTTGGCATCCAGTGGAATGTGGTAGAACCGACACGGCTTTGGGGTGTTTTAGGCGCGGCCAATATTAGGGTTTTGGCATAAACCATGATGTTTGGCCTTAGGCCAGAAGTTTCCATGCATTAGGTGGCAAACTTGTACGGCTAAGATCTGTATCTCAGATAGAAGGGTAGTTGTTGATTGTTGCAACCCTTCGTTTGGCATCCAGCGGCATGGTGGTAGGGCCGCATGGTTTTGGCATGTTTTAGGCGCGGCCAAAATTAGGTTTTGGCATAAACCGTGATGTTTGACCTTGGGACGGAAGTTTATATGCGTTAGCTAGAGAATTTGTATGGCTGAGATCTGCATCTCAGATGGAAGGGTAGTCATTGATTGCTGCAACCCTTCGTTTGGCAGCCAGCGGCATGGTGGTAGGGTCGCATAGCTTTGGCATGTTTTAGGCGCGACCAAAATTAGGGTTTTGTCATAAACCGTGATGTTTAGCCTTGGGCCAGAAGTTTCCATGCGTTAGGTGGTGTTCTTGTATGGCTGAGATCTGCATCTCAGATGGAACGGTAGCCGTTGATTGTTGCAACCCTTCGTTTGGCAGCCAGCGGCATGGTGGTAGGGCCGCATGACTTTGGCATGTTTTAGGCGCGGCCAAAATTAGGTTTTGGCATAAACCGTGATGTTTGGCCTTGGGCCGGAAGTTGCCATGCGTTAGGTAGTGAACTTGTACGGCTGAGATTTGCATCTCAGATGGAAGGGTAATCGTTGATTGCTGCAACCCTTTGTTTTGCATCCAGCGGCATGGTGGTAGGACCGCATGGCTTTGGCATTTTTTAGGCACCGACAAAATTATGATTTTAGCATAAACCGTGATATTTGACATTGAGCAGGAAGTTGCTATGCGTTAGGTGGAGAATTTGTACGGCTGAGATCTGCATCTCAGATGGAAGGGTAGTCATTGATTGCTGCAACCCTTCGTTTGGCATCCACCGGCATGGTGGTAGGGCCGCATGGCTTTGGCATGTTTTAGGCGCGGCCAAAATTAGGGTTTTGCCATAAACCGTGATGTTTGGCCTTGGGCCGGAAGTTGCCATGCGTTAGGTGGAAAACTTGTACGGCTGAGATCTGAATCTCGGATGGAAGGGTAGTCGGTTATTGTTGCAACCCTTCGTTTGGCATCCAGCGACATGGTAGTAGGGCCGCATGGCTTTGGCATGTTTTAGGCACGGCCAAAATTAGGGTTTTTGCATAAAACTGTGATGTTTGGCCTTGGGACGGAAGTTTACATGCATTAGGTGGCGAACTTGTATGTCTGAGATCTGCATCTCAGATGGAAGGGTAGTCGTTGATTACTGCAACCCTCTGTTTGGAAGCCAGCGACGTGGTGGTAGGGACGCATGGCTTTGGCACAGTGGTGCGACTGGCATGGTTGGCATGCTTTGGCGCGGAGATGTGGCTGGCATGGTTGGAATGCCTTGGCGCGGAGATGTGCCTGGCATGGCATGCCATTGGCACAGTGGTGCGGCTGGCATGGTTGGCATGCCTTGGCGCGGAGATGTGGCTGGCATGGCATGCTTTTGGCACGGTGGTGCGGCAGGAATGGTTGGGATTCCTTTGCACAGAGATGTGGCTGGCATGGCATGCCATTGGCACAGTGGTGTGGATGGAATTGTTGGCATGCCTTGGCACGGAGATGTTGCTGGCATGGCATGCCTTTGGAACAGTGGTGCAGCTGGCATGGTTGGCATGCCTTGGCGAGGAGATGTGGATGGCATGCCATGCCATTGGAACTGTGGTGTGGTTGGCATGGTTGGCATGCCTTGGCGCGGAGATGTGGATGGGATGGAATGCCTTTGGCACAGTGGTGCGGTTAGCATGGTTGGCATGCCTTGGCGCGGGATTTGGTTGGCATGGATGGCATGCCTTGGCGCGGAGATGTGGCTAGCATGGTATGCCATTGGCATCGTGGTGCGTCTGGCATGGTTGGCATGCCTTGGCGCGGAGATGTGGCTGGCATGGTATGCCATTGGCACCGTGGTGCGGCTGGAATGGTTGGCATGCCTTGGCGCGGAGATGTGGCTGGCATGGCATGCCATTGGCACGTTTGGCTAGCATGCGTGGATAGCATGTGTAGAGATGATGCTAGTCAGTACCGAGGGCTCTGCCGTGGAGCATGGCATATACATAAAAAAGGTACCCCGGTAATTTTACGCAGTCATGTTGAATGGTTCAATAAATGTGCTAGTGGCGACATTACTACTCAAGTGCGATGTCACTGTTTGACTAAGGTTTTACGATTTTAACCCTAAGCTAAAAACCACCATTACATTAAGTCCCCTGCTTATCTCGGAACATGGGCTTGTTGCGAGGTAAGCATAAGATGGTGACAAACAAGGAAAAAATCGAAACGGCAAGTCATGAAGAGATGGTCAGGAAGATCCGTCTAACCTTTTTCGGGAGGTAAGGAGAATTCATGATTCTTGTGTTGGTGGCTTCGTGTAGATTCTGCTCGTGATGCTGCTAGCTAAGCCGCGGAGTGGTAGAGGTGGTTGTTGGTTGAGATGCAGAATGTTAGCATCGTCCTGGAATGCTGGCATTGGCTTGGAATGATTGTGCGCCATCCGGGTTAGACTTGAGAATGCAGTACGGATCCGTCAGCATAAACTCGGCGCTAAATGGAGCTGCTAGCATTGGATTGTCTTGGAATGAGCAGTTAGCATTGGATCAGCTTAGATTTGGAGTGGCGCCGCCTATTGGCTTGGCACAGCGTGGCGCGGATTGTTGGCAGCGTGCATCCTGTTATTGCGAGCCTGGTTGTCTCTTTCCAGGCGTGGCTTCAAATAGGAAATCCCTTCCTATTTAAATTCCAAAAGCGTTGCGGCTACAAAAGGGGACGTGATTCTTCTTCCTCATGTCATATCGCTGGTTTTGCTTCCGAGTCTAGGTGCTGGCGGTGGAGTGGTAGCAATAATGCTGGCAAGCGTGTTCCCAGTATGTATCTTCATTTTTCTTTACTCTTCATTAGTGTTTTGACGGGACGTTTCGCTGAGGCTGAGTTTTTTACTGTAATGTAGGCCCATCTTGTCTTCTCGGCATCCGTTTCTCTTTCTCTTTAGGGTTTCCGCAGTATATATGCCGGTGAAATTATATGATCTCCCTCTTTTCAGTGCAAAGGTTTAATATTTCCAAGTTCATCTTTATCATGTCAATCAGAAGTGGATCATGCTCGAGCCAGCCAGATTTTTCAGTCAAGCGCGTGGGGTCTGACTCTCGTAATAATTATCCTACCCGGTTCGTCCGAGTCAAGAAGATTATACCGGTATGCTTTCATTGATCAATATATGTTTCATTGTTTGCTAACGAGTGACAAAAGATTTTTTTTTCTGTGCAGAGATACCCTGTTTGAAGCATGCGTTACTATTGTTGATGAGGATGACTTGGTTATCCCCTTCCTTCGAGTCCGATCCTGCTAACCGTTGTAGATCTGGAAAACTCCGATTTAGTCATTTCTTGTCATGAGTATCCCAATGCAGGTTTGTCATTCGAGATCCGCATGAAGTGTTTATCTTCCTACTACCAGAACGTTGGTGGGTTTATGGTGCGGAAGGAATTCGCGACTCTTTACACGAAGATATGGAAAAGATACGGCCACATTGCTACCAGGAGTGTGGTGTAACATTGCACGTCTTCTTTGGTTTCCACAGTGAATTGTCTCTTGCCTATGGTCGCTGAAATGGAAATTATTTCCATCTGTGTCGTCGTGGAACCAACTATTCAAAAGTGGGAGAACATGGTGACTAACTATGAATCCCTGAAGTTCAACGTGAGTTGGTTACGGCATCGTCTTGACATCGTGAAAGTCTACAGAGCCGGTATTCTCGCTGATGTCGTTCCTGCTGCAAAGGCTATTTTGGAAGAAGAGCAACCTCTGGCCATGGAGTCACAGAAGGTGGAAGAGTCAATCCAGAACTTGAAGAGCAGTACTGAAAGGTATCAAAAACGGTTGAAGATGATGCTTTCGAGGAACTACAATCTTTTGGATGGTATTTTCTGAGTTATGTAGTTGCGAGGTGTTTGGTTTCTTTCTGGGTCTCGAGCGCGTATTTTTCTCCCTTTTTTTTGTATCGTTTTTTTTTTTTAAAGAAATAAAAGAATTTTATTGATTTTCTCCAATTAACAAAAGAACAGAAACTTGATAACTGGGATGTGAAAGGAAGCGGAAAGATGCCTGGCTAGCCGTGCTATGATATGGCGAGGTGTGAGGCGACGGCCAGGTGTAGTATGCCTTGAGCCATTTTCCGTTGATGATTGCTTCTATTTTTCCTCCGTCTTCCTTCATAACCTTGTAGTATCCACTGTTATACGCTTTCGTGACTATATAAGGCCCTTCCCATTTTGGGGAGAATTTTGGTGCGGACGCGTCTTGCTGGATGTGTTTGGCTGTCTTCCGTACCAAATCTCCCACTTGAAAAACCTGAGGCTTCACGACTTTGTTATATGCTTTGGAAACCCTACTTTTGTACGGTTGAGCGTGTTCTTCCGCTCTGGATCTTCTGGAATCCATATTGTCCAACTCTGCTACCCTGGCGCTCAATGCTTCAGCTTCATTCCATCGAACTCCGCTTGCTTCGGCAATCCTAGCTAATGGGATTTTAACTTCTGCTGGGAGGATGGGGTCTGCGCCGTAGACGAGGGAGTAGGGAGAGGCGCCAGTGGGACTTCTTGGTGATGTCCGATAGGCTCAAACTGCCATTGGAAATTGTTCGTGCCATGTCCGAGGATTATCGTGCACTGTCCGACTGGGGATTCAGATCAAAGTTTTGTTATTCCTTTCAGCCCGTCCGTTTCCTTGGGGATAGTACACGGTGGATAAAACTTGCTTAATTCCATATTCCTCAAGTAATTCCCGTACTTGCTTGTTAGCGAAAGGAGTGCCGTTGTCGGTGATGATATGTTTAGGCACGCCAAATCGGAAAATGATGTACTCCTTAATGAATGTCGCGATTGTGGCTCCAGTAGTTCCTCGTACAGGTATGGCTTCTACCCATTTGGTGAAATACTCGGTTGTAGTTATTATGTACTTGTGTTGTTTTGAAGACGGCGGGTTGATCTTTCCAATGATGTCGAGTCCACAGCTTTAAAAGGGACACGGACTGCTTATTGAGTGCAGAGGAGTCGACGGTACATGGATAAGGTTTCAGTGGATTTGACATTTTTGGCATCTCTGAACAAAAACAGCTGCATCATCCTCCACGGTTGGCCAGTAGTATTTATCGTGTATCTGAAGGAATAACTTCCATTTTACTTGGTGTTCGCCTTCGTGCATTTCTTTCAGCATGATCGGGACTTCTGCCTCGTTCAAACACAGTAGCAAACTTCCTCCAGAGCTTTTACGATATAAGATTCCTTCGTGGAATATGAATCTCTTAGACCTTTGTTTTATCTTGGTTGCGTCCTTCTTGTTGGTGGGGAGTACGTCGTCGCGAAGGTAACTGATGTATGGCTCCTTCCAGTCCCCGGCGTGGCCAATATTGAAGACTTCCAATTGATGCGGCGGCGCTTGATAATTGGAACAGGTTCTTTGAAGAATCCGAGATTGAGCCTCTATTTCTGGCCAGTAGTAGCCAAGGCGTTGCAAACGGCGATAGAGAGTTACCACTAGTGTTAGCCCGCAAACTTCACCATGGACGCGGTTGAGTTGTTTTTACGCCTCTTTCTCTCCGAGGAATCTTGACAATGAACCGTCTGGGTTCCGATGTACAACACTCCTCGGAGCATGAAGAAATTTTATGAAGTTTTGAGACTGACCTTTCCCTGGGAAAGCGAACTGTTAAGCTCTTGGACAATCGGTGTTCTCCCGTCGCCGGCTTCAGCCTCCTCAGGTTGTGAAAGCCATGTTGAAGCCACGGTTCGTCTCTTCACTATCAGGGTTTCCTCAGAACCTTCGAATTGCAGTTTTGATGCTAGTGTGGCTAGACAATCAGCATGTTTGTTGCCGCTGTGGCCAACATGCGTTATGGTCGCGTCGGCGAAGTAATTTAGTATCTTTTATGCCTCGGCTCTATACGGGGCCAATGTTACTTCCTTCAATGCGTATACTCCATTTACCTGGTTGACGAGTAATTTAGAATCCCCACTTATTTTCAGGCGCCTAGCTCCAGCTTGTTTAACCAATGACAGTCCGATGAGAAAGGCTTCATATTCTGCTGAATTGTTGATGCAAGGGAAGTCTAGCTTGAAGGAGTGCGAGGAGACTTCACCGGCCGGGGATACTAGAACCACATATGCTACTCCGGTGCCGTTGTTAGAGGTGGCGTAGCCATCGAAAAATAGTAGCCACGTTTCTTCCTTGATGAAAGAGATTTTCGGAAAATCTCCAGGAAGGTCCTCGTGTAGTTTTGTGGTATTCTCTCCCAGGAACGCTTCTAGCAAATCCGGAACTGCTTGCCCTTTGATAGCTTTCGGGGAAGTGCATGTTATGTCAAATTATGACATTTGGAGGAGCCATTTGGCTGGCCTTCTTATCAGGGCCGGTTTTGAGAGGAGGAACTTCACAGGATCGGACTTAGATATCAGTACCACTGTGTTGGAAAGCAGGTAATGTCTTAATTTCTGGATGGAGTGAATCAGGGCCAAGCACACCTTTTCTGGTTTGGGATATCTGAGTTCGTCATCTCTTAAAGTTCGAATGAAGTATTATATGGGATGTTCAATCCCTTCGTCATCTTCTTGGGAGAGAAGAGATCCGACGGCAGTGTCGCTAAAAGCAGTGTAGAGGCACAACGGTCTTCCTTGTACGGGAGACTTCATGATGGCTGGGGAAGACAATATTTGTTGAATCTTCCGAAACGCCTCTTGTTGTAGCGTGGCCCAGAAAAAGCTCGCTCCAGCAAGGGGGTAAATGAAGCAACAAGTTGAGCCAACCCCGGTATAAATGGGCGAATGTAGTTTATTTTACCCATGAAACTCTGGAGTTCTTTCACAGTTCGCGGCGGTGGCATTGTGAGGATGGCTTGGGTTTTGAACGGGTTGACTTTAATTCCCTCCGCGGTTACCTGGAAACCTAGGAACTTTCCCGAAGAGACACCAAAAGCACACTTCAATAGAATCATCTTCAGTTTGTACTCGCGACACCTTCCAAACACCTGACGCAGAATCTCCGCATGGGCCGCCTGAGTTTTTGATTTAACCACTATGTCATCTACATAATATTCGACTTGCTTGTGCATCATGTGTTGAAAAATGGTAGTCATGGCGCGTTGGTAGGTGGCGTCAGCATTTTTCAAACCGAAGGGAATCACAATATAATAAAAGTTTCCGAGAGGAGTTCGAAAAGCCGTCTTACTTGCGTCATGTTCGTACATCTTTATTTGATTGTAGACGTTGTATCTGTCCATGAAAGAGAACATATCGTGTCCACTGGTGGCATCTACCAGCATGTCAATGTTAGGAAGTGGAAAATTATCTTTGGGAAAACATTTGTTCAGATCCCTAAAATCGACACAACACCTGATTTGGACATTCTTTTTTTCTACCGGAACTACGTTGGCCAACCAGGTTGGATGGCGAATGGGTTTTATGAAACCAGTAGCTAGTAGGTTTTGAATCTCCATATTGATTTTTTCTTACACATCGTTCCTGAACTGTCTCGGGGTTTGTTTGACCGGTTTGGATCCGGGCATTATGTGTAGATGGTGAGTGACCAGCTTTTCGTCCAAGCCAGTAATTTCCTCGTATGTCCATGCGAACACGTCTTGATATTCTTTGAGAAGGTCTACCAACTTTACGCGTTCGTCTGAGCACATAGTCGAGCTGATCGAGATGGGTCACGAAGTTTCCTCACTCCCGACAATAACAACCTAAAGTTCGTCCATGGTAGAGTTGGTTCCGTCTTGTAGCTGTCGTGGTGCATCATGTACTTCCTCTTGCGGCTCGTTACTGTATTTGCATTCTGCTGGGCGGAGAGACTGTGTGGTAGTCTCCCCTGTTAATTGCTAACAATGGCGCTGATATACGGTTTTCCCTTTTTCATCATGACTTATGATAAAAGCCCATTCTCGCTTGGTACGGGGGCGAGCCAAACTCTGGTTCGGCAGGTGGAGGCTGGCGCGATTCTCTTCCAAAGAGGTGGTGTGAGACCGGGTTTCTATGTGAAACGATGCAGGCACATCGCTTTCTTCAATTGACGTCCACTTTGTCAGTGTAGTGTGGTCAGTTTTGTTGGTTGCGCCCTGCGGGCCCTTCTTTTGCTCAAACATCTCCATGCCACAAATCAGCGCATGGGGATATAACGATGCAGAGATGCGTATGACTTCTCCGTTTAGCATGGTTTTCAGGCACTGGTGATATGTTGGAGGAATGATTCCGTTGTCATGGAGCCATGGCCTTCCCAGTATCATATGGTAATCTGGCTCTTTTTCGATTACTTCGAACCTCACCTTTGAATGGACCGGTCCTACTGACAGATTCAGGTTGATGTATCCGTACGTGCTGGTTTGGTTTCCTTCGAAATCGGTCATCGTAGTGGGATGTCGCACGACTTCGCTTGGCCGCACCCTGGTTTTTCTAAGTGTTCTGAGGGTAACGATATTGGAGGACGCTCCTGTGTTGATGAGGGCCCTTTTGAATTCCACATCCTTGATATGGGTTGTGACGTGTAGGGCCAAGTTATGTCCTTCTTCTTCCATCATGTCGTCGTCGGTAAACGTGACATTGTTGATGGACATCTCCGGCATTCTTGACGTTTCCAAACGCGAAGGAAACAGGGATGCGTTTAACGCTATTCGATTGATGGCAATGAACGTCTGCATCCGTTGATCCTTTGAAAGATGTAGGAGTTCACATAAACTTTCCACCAATGAGGCCGCTTCCTGGCCTACTTGTTTCTGATTGTTAATGAAACTACTGACTTGGGAATGATCGTCTGGGACGTTAGTCCCCAGTCCCGGAGTTTCCGGGACAGGCGGGTCACTCAACTCTGATGTTAAGCTGATAAGGAAGTCGAGTATGTTGTTAATCGCCTCTTTTATCATATCCATATTCCTGGTGTGGATCTCCTGAACCCGTGCCAAATCAGTCAGATTTGGAACTTTTTCGTCTATTGCGTTGTTGGATGTTGCGTTGGGAGGGGAAACATTGCCATTCGCCTGAGTGGAACTTGGGGGCACGGATTCAGTCCCAAAACCGACCATCTTCCTGAGTTGGAGTTAAAAAGCGTAATTTCGTGTGCGTGGGTGAGAAACGAGTCTAAACCATAAACAATGTACTGCAATGGAGTACTTTGATTCGAGAGATCAATCTGTACAAATCTGGCCTAAACCGAGAAATGTCCGTTTCAGACTTTCTTCGGTCACAAAGTGAAGGAGAAGGGTTGGTCTAGGGTGGGAAGCGAAGAGAGTGTTGAGACCAGAATAGTTGATTCGGGAAGAGTAGTTGTTTGACGACTTGTATCAGAAAGTGGAAAGCTAACAGATGGGAAAGCTAACAAGTGATTTTTGAGTGTTGTATTCTCCTGAGCAAAAACTTTTCTTTGGTGGAAATAAGTGAGACCTATTTATACAAGTTGCAACGAAATGTACCCCGGTCTCGTAAGAAGTGGAAACGGTTGAGTAAATGGAAGAAAATGGTAACGGGTAACGCCTAGAATTGATGTCTCCATAATGAAGGAAACGTTTCACCATTACTTCTTGTATTTACTAACCGCCTCACCCTTTTGACAATTTCCTGTAACAGGAGTAGTGTACGCCGCACGCTGTAAACCGCCAGACCAATACCCTGAGGAGCATCCCCCAGTTTATGACATGTTTTGATGTCTCGAGTGTTTTCGTGGAAAACGTGTAGCATGTTGATACGTGTGGCGTGGCCAAAGGATTTGGCGTTTGTAGCCAAGTTGGTGTCGGGACCAAATAACAGGCATCATAGCCAGGTTGGTGCTGTGACCAGAGAGTTAGCATCGCTGCCAAGTTGGTGACATGACCAAGAGTTAGCATCGCAGCCAAGACATTTCCACGAGTCGTTTGGTGGCAGGTTTGTACGGATGATATCTGCATCCCATTAGGAAGGATAGACGTAGATTGTTGCAACCCTTCGTTTGGCAACCAGCGGCATGGTTGCAGCGCTTGCATGCTCTTGGCACGGTCAAATTAGGGTTTGGCGTCGTGGCCAATAATTGGCGCCGTGGCCAAGAGATTGCCATAAATCGTTTGGTGGCAAGTTTGTATGGCTGAGATTCGTATCTCAGGAGGAAGGGTGGTCGTTGATTATTTCAACCCTTCGTTTGCAGCCAGTGGCATGGTTTAGGCGCGGCCGGGATAGGATTTTGGCGTTGTTTAGGCGCGGAAAAATTAGTGCTTGGCATTGGGCCAAAAGTGGCCATACATTTGATGGCAAGATTGTACGGCTGAGATTTGCATCTCAGGAGGAAGGGCGGCCGTTGATTGTTGCAACCCTTCGTTTGGCAGCCAGTGGCATGTGATAAGACCGGCGTCTTTGGCATGTTTTAGGCGCAGCCAAAATTAGGGTTTTGGCATAAACCGAGATGTTTGGCCTTGGGACGGAAGTTTCCATGCATTAGGTGGCGAACTTGTATGGCTGAGATCTGCATCTCAGATAGAAGGGTAGTCGTTGATTGTTTCAACCCTTCGTTTCGCATCCATCGGCATGGTGGTAGGGATGCATGGCTTGCATAAACCGTGATGTTTGGCCTTGGGACGGAAGTTGCCATGCGTTACGTGGCGAAATTGTACGGCTGAGATCTGCATCTCAGATGGAAGGTTAGCCGTTGATTGCTGCAACCCTTCGTTTGGCAGCCAGCGGCATGATGGTAGGGCTGCATGGATTTGGCAAGTTTTAGGCGCGGCCAAAATTAAGGTTTTGGCATAAACCGTGATATTTGGCCTTGGGACGGAAGTTTCCATGCGTTAGGTGGCAAACTTGTACAGCTGAGATCTTCATTTCAGATGGAAGGGTAGCCGTTGATTGTTGCAACCCATCGTTTGCCAGCCAGCGGCATGGTGGTAGGGCCGCATGCCTTTGGCATATTTTAGGCGCGGACAAAATTTGGGTTTTGACATAAACCGTGATGTTTGGCCTTGGGCCGGAAGTTGTAATGCATTAGGTTGCGAACTTGTACAGTTGAAATCTGCATCTCAAATGGAATAGTAGCCGTTGATTGTTGCAACCCTTCGTTTGGCAGCCAGCGGCATGGTATTAGGGCCGCATGGCTTTGGCATGTTTTAGGCGCGGAGAAAATTAGGGTTTTGGCATAAACCGTGATGTTTGGCCTTGGGTCGGAAGTTTCCATGCGTTAGGTGGCGAACTTGTACGGCTGAGATCTGCATCTCAGATGGAAGGGTGGTCGTTGATTGTTTCAACCCTTCGTTTGGCATCCAGCGGCGTGGTGGTAGGGCCGCATGGCTTGGTATGTTTTAGGCGCGGCCAAAATTTGGGTTTTGGCATAAACTGTGATGTTTGGCCTTGGGTCAGAAATTGCCCTGCGTTAGGTGGAGAACTTGTACGGCTGAGATCTGCATCTCAGATAGAAGGGTAGTCGTTGATTGTTGCAAACCTTCCTTTGCCAGCCAGCGGCATTATGGTAGGGCCGGATGGCTTTGGCATGTTTTAGGCGCGGCCAAAATTAGGGTTTTGGCATAAACCGTGATGTTCGGCCTTGTGCCAGAAGTTGCCATGCGTAGGTGGAGAACTTCTACGGATGATATCTGCATCTCAGATGGAAGGGTAGTCGTTGATTGTTGCAACCCTTCGTTTGGCAGCCAGCGGCATGGTGGTAGGGCCGCATGGCTTTGGCAAGTTTTAGGCGCGGCCAAAATTAGGGTTTTGGCATAAACCGTGATGTTTGTCCTTGGGCCGGAAATTGTCATGCTTTAGGTGGCGAACTTGTCCGGCTGAGATCTGCATCTCAGATGGAAGGGTAGCCGTTGATTGTTGCAACCCTTCGTTTGGCAGCCAGCGGCATGGTATTAGGGCCGCATGGTATTAGGGCCGCATGGCTTTGGAATGTTTTAGGCGCGGCGAAAGTTAGGTTTTGGCATAAACCGTGATGTTTGGCCTTGGGCCGGAAGTTGCCATGCGTTGGGTGGCGAACTTGTACGGCTGAGATCTTCATCTCATATGGAAGGGTGGTCGTTGATTGTTTCAACCTTTCGTTTGGCAACCAGCGGCATGGTGGTAGGGACGCATGGCTTTGGCATGTTTTAGGCGCGGCCAAAACTTGGGTTTTGGCATAAACCGAGATGTTTGGCCTTGGGTCGGAAGTTGCCCCGCATTAGGTGGCGAACTTCTACGGCTTAGATATGCATCTCAGATGGAAGGTTAGCCGTTGATTGCTGCAACCCTTCGTTTGGAAACCATTGGCATGTTGGTAGGGTCGCATGGCTTTGGCATGTTTTAGGCGCGGCCAAAATTAGGGTTTTGGCATAAAGCGTGATGTTTGGCCTTGGGTCTGAAGTTACCATGTGTTAGGTGGCAAACTTGTATGGCTGAGATCTGCATCTTAGATGGAAGTGTAGCCGTTGATTGTTGCAACCCTTCGTTTGGCAGCCAGCTGCATGGTGGTAGGGCATCATGGCTTTGGCATGTTTTTGGCGCGACCAAAATTGGGGTTTTGGCGTAAACCGTGATGTTTGGCCTTGGGC
This sequence comes from Papaver somniferum, assembly GCF_003573695.1. NCBI lineage: Eukaryota > Viridiplantae > Streptophyta > Magnoliopsida > Ranunculales > Papaveraceae > Papaver > Papaver somniferum. The sequence continues at coordinate 186,410,305 of NC_039359.1, read as the reverse complement.
TGGAAGTTCCCATGCGTTAGGTGGCGAACTTTTACGGATGAGATATGCATCTCAGATGGAAGGGTAGCCGTTGATTGCTGCAACCCTTTGTTTGGAAGCCAGCGGCATGGTGGTAGGGCCGCATGGCTTTGGCATGTTTTAGGCGCGGCCAAAATTATGGTTTTGGCATAAACCGTGATGTTTGGCCTTGGGCCGGAAGTTACCATGCGTTAGGTGGAGAACTTGTACGGCTGATATCTGCATCTCAGATGGAATGGTAGCCATTGATTGTTGCAAACCTTTGTTTGGCAGCCAGCGGCATGGTGGTAGGGCCGCATGGCTTTGGCATGTTTTAGGCGCGGCCAAAATTATGGTTTTGGCATAAACCGTGATGTTTGACCTTGGGCCGGAAGTTGTCATGCGTTAGGTGGCGAACTTGTACGGCTGATATATGCATCTCAGATGGAAAGGTAGCGGTTGATTGTTGCAACCCTTCGTTTGGAAGCCAACGGCATGGTAGTAGGGCCGCATGGCTTTGGCATGTTTTAGGCGCGACCAAAATTAGGCTTTTGGCGTAAACCGTGATGCTTGGCTTTGGGCCGGAAGTTTCCATGTGTTAGGTGGCGAACTTGTACGGCTGAGATCTGCATCTCAGATAGAAGGGTAGCCTTTGATTACTGCAACCCTCTGTTTGGCATCCAGCGGCGTGGTGGTAGGGCCGCATGGCTTTGGCACAGTGGTGCGGCTGGCATGGTTGGCATGCCTGGGCGCGGAGATGTGGCTGGCATGGCATGCTTTTGGCACAGTGGTGCGGTTGGCATTGTTGGCATTCCTTGGAGCGGAGATGTGGCTGGCATGGTATGCCATTGGCACCGTGCCACGGCGGACATGATTGGCATGCCTTGGCGCGGAGATGTGGCTGGCATTCTTGGCATGCCTTGGCGCGGAGATGTGGCTGGCATGGAATGCCATTGGCACGTTTGGCTAGCATTCGTGGATGGCATGTGTAGAGATGATGCCAATCAGTACCGAGGGAACTGCCGTGGAGCATGGCATAAACATAAAAAAGTTACCCCGGTAATTTTACGCAGTCATGTTGAATGGTTCAATAAATGTGCTAGTGGCAACATTATTACTCAAGTGTGATGTCACTGTTTGACTATGGTTTTACGATTTTAACCCTAAGCTAAAAGCCATCATCAACAGTTGCATCTCCCAATCACAGGTAATCTTCATGAGGGTCTTTCAACTGAAGAGACGGTAATTTCTAACATCTTGACAGCAGAAATGGAGCGGATCAATAGGGCGTCTAGAAAATATTGTTATGCTTACTGGTTAACGCGTTGGTGGCCAAGAGATGAGGCTCTTGATTGTCCCGTTGACGGTAGGTTTTCCATTGCCGCTTTCTTATGCTTATGGTTGTGCAGAGATGTGTTTGAAAACAGCGGAACTTTGTTGAAGACGTTTGTGATTCCCTATGCTATCAAGATGTCTCAAGGTGAGCAACTCCCGGTAGTTAGTCTATTCTTGGGTCCTTGTATTCTAATTTGGATTCCCTGATTATAGACTCCAGTGTATCGAATGGATTCATGAAGATCGAATGCTATGCTAATACGGTGTTTCTCCAAGCGTTGTTATGGGAACATTTCAAGAATTATGCTCTTGTTCCACGTACTATCTTTCCATGACCGTGTGCTGATGCTCGTCATGTCTTCTCTGAGAAAGAAATGCCAGGATTATGCGCTAGTCTACAAAGCATCCTCGGTTCAAGACACGTCTCATTGATGTTTTAGACAATGAATCTGAGTTCGATTTTTCGCCCATGGGTGTCAATTCCTTCTTGTATTTCCCAGCCAGCAACTTTCAATACTGGAGAGAGTATGGTTTTGGCGTCTGGTGTAGATCTGAGTGACGGCGAGAGTTCTTTCATGTTGAGTTGCACTCCTAGTCACTTGATATCAGCAATATATGGAGAGCTTTCAGTGGAGGAATACAACATTGATAGGGAAAAATGGGTATGGATCAGTGTGTTCCAACTTTTCGAATGAGAAAGCCATTGGTTGAGCAACTCAGGACCCATTTGGACTGTACACATGTGGAAGGAAGTGCTTACTAGTTCCCTTGCTCCGAGAGAATTACATATGTAACTCCGGGTTATGTAGACTTCTGGGATCAGCAGCTTGAGCATCTATACGATTTTGTAACAACTGGTCAACCTCCGGTGAAAGATGCTCCTTCTGTTGAGATATTTTCCACTCGACCAAGAGTGAAGTATCTTTCTGGTGATAAACGAAATACATCGCCAGGATGTTCACAGGTATGAACCCTTTTCATAATCTTCATAAAATTATAATAATTATATTTTGATCATTGCATCAAAATTTTCCACAGGATGGTCGTAATGTAAGACCTCGAATCCTTGTAGACTTCTCAGAAACTGAAGCAGATATTCATGGCGGAGAGGGCAGGAGCAAGAATTATAAGTTGTTACCTAATACCATAAAATCCCCAGTTAATTCTTTGGTGAGCTATCAATACTCCTATGTTGTGACTTCTTCTTCCGTGTAATTAGGATTGTGAAACCAATATTTGTTATTCCGTTGCAGAACTTTGCTCCATCAAGTATTGACGGTCTTCGATTCTGTGCTGCTAGGCAGACATTTTCTGACTCGAGTGTTGAACAAGAGGCCGAAGTAAGTATTTCTTCGTATAACAAATTAAGATGCTTTGTGGATAAAATACTAATTGTTGAAAAAATATCCAGGAGGATGTCTCCATGGAAGTGGGGAGTACTGGTGATGTTCGTTCGGAGAATAGCGATAGGGAAAACTCCCAGAGCTCGAAACCGAATGAAAGTAATGGTGTTGTTGACGTTGATACAAGCAATTCTGGTTCTTTGAACACTCCAGAGCCCACCCAAGTAAGTATTTCTCTTGCATTTTATCCATAGAAGCATAAACTTGTTGATTTATGAATGAATGAACAAGAATCCATGTGCATATACAAAAAAAATTGCCGAAATACGTCACCAGAAAATTCAGAACTCAGTCTTTTAGCAAAAACGCCATAAAACCTTCGTCTGAAGTCGGATTTTCAAGGTCTGCAATCTGCATATGTATCTTCAAGCCCGGAAAATTTACAAGCTTTATCAAAGAATCTTTGTAAGTTATGAGCATGTTTAGGACCTGAAAAATGCAAAACTGTAAATTTCCAGGATATTACATGAGGTTACGTTTTTCGCATAAACCGTGATGTTTGACCTTGGGCCGGAAGTTGTTATGCGTTAGGTGGCGATTTTGTATGGATGAGATCTGCATCTCAGATGGAAGGGTAGCCGTTGATTTTTGCAACCCTTCGTTTGGAAGCCAGCGGCATGGTGGTAGGGCCGCATGGCTTTGGCATGTTTTAGGCGCGGCCAAAATTAGGGTTTTGGCATAAACCGTGATGTTTTGCCTTGGGCCGGAACTTGTCATGCGTTAGGTGGCGAACTTGTCCGGCTGAGATCTGCATCTCAGATGGAAGGGTAGCCGTTGATTGTTGCAACCCTTCGTTTGGCAGCCAGCGGCATGGTGTTAGGGCCGCATGGCTTTGGAAAGTTTTAGGCGCGGCGAAAATTAGGGTTTTGGCATAAACCGTGATGTTTGGCCTTGGGCCGGAAGTTGCCATGCGTTAGGTTGCCTACTTGTACGGCTGAGATCTGCATCTCATATGGAAGGGTGGTCGTTGATTGTTTCAACCTTTCGTTTGGCAGCCAGCGGAATGGTGGTAGGGCCGCATGACTTTGGCATGTTTTAGGCGCGGCCAAAATTTGGGTTTTGGCATAAACCGTGATGTTTGGCCTTGGGTCAGAAGTTGGTCTGCGTTAGGTGGCGAAATTTTACGGCTGAGATATGCATCTCAGATGGAAGGTTAGCCGTTGATTGCTGCAACCCTTCGTTTGGAAGCCAGCGGCATGGTGGTAGGGCCGCATGGCTTTGGCATGTTTTAGGAGCGGCCAAAATTAGGGTTTTGGCATAAACCGTGATGTTTGGCCTTGGGCCGGAAGTTACCATGCGTTAGGTGGCGAACTTGTACGGCTGATATCTGCATCTCAGATGCAAGGGTAGCCATTGATTTTTGCAACCCTTCGTTTAGAAGCCAACGACATGGTGGTAGGGATGCATTTCTTTGGCATGTTTTAGGCGCGGCCAAAATTGGGGTTTTGGCGTAAACCGTGATGTTTGGCCTTGGGCCGGAAGTTGTCATGCGTTAGGTGGCGAACTTGTACGGCTAAGATATGCATATCAGATGGAAGGATAGTCGTTGATTGTTGCAACCTTTCGTTTGGCAGCCAACGACATGGTAGTAGGGCCGCATGGCTTTGGAATGTTTTAGGCGCGACCAAAATTAGGCTTTTGGCATAAACCGTGATTTTGGATTTGGGCCGGAAGTTTCCATGCGTTAGGTGGCGAACTTGTACGGCTAAGATATGCATCTCATATAGAAGGGTAGTCGTTGATTACTGCAACCCTCTGTTTGGCAGCCAGCGGCGTGGTGGTAGGGCCGCATGGCTTTGGCACAGTGGTGCGGCTGGCATGGTTGGCATGCCTGGGCGCGGAGATGTGGCTAGCATGGAATTCTTTTAGCACGGTGGTGCGGCTGGCATGGTTGGCATGCCTTGGCGCGGAGATGTGGCTGGCATGGTATGCCATTGGCACCATGCTACAGCTGACATGGTTGGCATGCCTTGGCGCGGAGATGTGGTTGGCATTGTTGGCATGCCTTGGCGCAGAGATGTGGATGGCATGGCATGCCATTGGCACGTTTGTCTAGCATTCGTGGCTGGGATGTGTAGAGATGATGCCAATCAGTACCGAGGGCACTGCCGTGGAGCATGGCATATACATAAAAAAGTTACCCCGGTAATTTTACGCAGTCATGTTGAATGGTTCAATAAATGTGCTAGTGGCAACATTATTACTCAAGTGTGATGTCACTGTTTGACTATGGTTTTACGATTTTAACCCTAAGCTAAAAGCCACCATCAACTGTTGCATCTCCCAATCACAGGTAATCTTCATGAGGGTCTTTCAACTGAAGAGACGGTAATTTCTAACATCTTGACAGCAGAAATGGAGCGGTTCAATAGGGCGTCTGGAAAATATTGTTATGCTTACTGGTTAACGCGTTGGTGGCCAAGAGATGAGGCTCTTGATTGTCCCGTTAATGGTTGGTTGTCCATTGCCGCTTTCTTATGCTTATGGTTGTCCAGAGATGTGTTTGAAAACAACGGAACTTTGTTGAAGCCGTTTGTGATTCCCTTTGCTATCAAGATGTCTCAAGGTGATCAACTCCCGGTAGGTAGTCTATTCTTGGGTTCTTTGTATTCTAATTTGGACTCCCTGATTATAGACTCCAGTGTATTGAATGGATTCATGAAGATCTAATGCTATGCTAATACGGTGTTTCTCCAAGCGTTGTTATGGGAACATTTCAAGAATTATGCTCTTGTTCCACGTACTATCTTTCCAGGACCGTGTGCTGATGCTCGTCATGTCTTCTCTGAGAAAGAAATGCCAGGATTATGCGCTAGTCTACAAAGCATCCTCGGTTCAAGACACGTCTCATTGATGTTTTAGACAATGAATCTGAGTCCGATTTTCTCCCATGGGTGTCAATTCCTTCTTGTATTTCCCAGCCATCAACTATCAATACTGGAGAGAGTATGGTTTTGGCGTCTGGTGTAGATCTGAGTGACGGCGAGAGATCTTTCATGTTGAGTTGCACTCCTGGTCACTTGATATCAGCAATATACGGAGAGCTTTCAGTGGAGGAATACAACATTGATAAGGCAAAATGGGTATGTATCAGTGTGTTCCAACTTTTCGAATGAGAAAGCCATCGGTTGAGCAACTCAGGACCCATTTGGACCGCACACATGTGGAAGGAAGTGCTTACTAGTTCCCTTGCTCCGAGAGAATTACATATGTAACTCCGGGTTGTGTAGACTTTTGGGATCAGCATCTTGAGCATCTACACGATTTTGTAACAACTGGTCAACCTCCGGTGAAAGATGCTCCTTCTGTTGAGATGCTTTCCACTCGACCAAGATTGAAGTATCTTTCTGGTGATAAACGAAATACATCGCCAGGATGTTCACAGGTATGAACCCTTTTCATAATCTTCATAAAATTATAATAATTATATTTTGATCATTGCATTAAAATTTTCCACAGGATGGTCGTAATGTAAGACCTCGAATCCTTGTAGACTTCTCAGAAACTGAAGCAGATATTCATGGTGGAGAGGGAAGGAGCAAGAATTATAAGTTGTTACCTAATACCATAAAATCCCCAGTTGCTTCTTTGGTGAGCTATCAATATTCCTTTGTTGTGACTTCTTCTTCCGTGTAATTAGGATCGTGAAACCAATATTTGTTGTTCTGTTGCAGAACTTTGCTCCATCAAGTATTGACGGTCTTCGATTCTATGCTGCTAGGTAGACAGTTTCTGACTCGAGTGTTGAAGAAGAAGCCGAAGTAAGTATTTCTTCGTATAACAAATTATGATTCTTTGTGGATAAAATACTAATTGTTGAAAAAATATCCAGGAGGATGTCTCCATGGAAATGGGGAGTACTGGTGATGTTCATTCGGAGAATAGCGATAGAGAAAACTCCCAGAGCTCAAAACCGAATGAAAGTAATGGTGTTGTTGACGTTGATACAAGCAATTCTGGTTCTTTGAACACTCCAGAGCCCACCCAAGTAAGTATTTATCTTTCATTTTATCCATAGAAGCATAAACTTGTTGATTTATGAATGAATGAACAAGAATCCATGTGCATATACAAAAAAATTTGCCGAAATACGTCACCAGAAAATTCAGAACTCAGTCTTTTGGCAAAAACGCCATAAAACCTTCGTCTGAAGTCGGATTTTCAAGGTCTCCAATCTGCATATGTATCTTCAAGCCCGGAAAATTTACAAGATTTATCAAAGAAGCTTTTTAAGTTATGAGCATGTTTAGGACCTGAAAAATGCAAAACTGTAAACTTCCAGGATATTACATGAGGTTACGTTTTTTGCATAAACCGTGATGTTTGACCTTGGGCCGGAAGTTGATATGCATTAGGTGGCGATTTTGTATGGCTGATATCTGCATCTCAGATGGAAGGGTAGCCGTTGATTGCTGCAACCCTTCGTTTGGCAGTCAGCGGCATGGTGGTAGGGCCGCATGGCTTTGGCATGTTTTAGGCGCGGCCAAAATTAGGGTTTTGGCATAAACCGTGATGTTTGGCCTTGGGCCGGAACTTGTCATGCGTTAGGTGATGAACTTGTCCGGCTGAGATCTGCATCTCACATGGAAGGGTAACCGTTGATTGTTGCAACCCTTCGTTTGGCAGCCAGCGGCATGGTATTAGGGCCGCATAGCTTTGGAAAGTTTTAGGCGCGGTGAAAATTAGGGTTTTGGCATAAACCGTGATGTTTGGCCTTGGGCCGGAAGTTGCCATGCGTTAGGTAGCCTACTTGTACGGCTGATATCTGCATCTCATATGGAAGGGTGGTCGTTGATTGTTTCAACCTTTCGTTTGGCAGCCAGCGACATGGTTATAGGGCCGCATGGCTTTGGCATGTTTTAGGCGCGGCCAAAATTTGGGTTTTGGCATCAACCGTGATGTTTGGCCTTGGATCGGAAGTTTCCCTGCGTTAGATAGCGAACTTGTACGGCTGAGATATGCATCTCAGATGGAAGGTTAGCCGTTGATTGCTGCAACCCTTCGTTTGGAAACCAGCGGCATGGTGGTAGGGCCGCATGGCTTTGGCATGTTTTAGGCGCGAACAAAATTAGGGTTTTGGCATAAAGCGTGATGTTTGGCCTTGGGTCGGAAGTTACCATGCGTTAAGTGGCGAACTTGTACGGATGAGATCTGCGTCTTAGATGGAAGGGTAGCCGTTGATTGTTGCAACCCTTCGTTTGGCAGCCAGCGGCATGGTGGTAGGGCCGCATGGCTTTGGCATGTTATAGGCGCGGCCAAAATTGGGGTTTTGGCGTAAACCGTGATGTTTGGCCTTGGGCCGGAAGTTCCCATGCGTTAGGTGGCAAACTTTTACGGATGAGATCTGCATCTCAGATGGAAGGGTAGCCGTTGATTGCTGCAACCCTTCATTTGGAAGCCAGCGGCATGGTGGTAGGGCCGCATGGCTTTGGCATGTTTTAGGCGCGGCCAAAATTGGGGTTTTGGCGTAAACCGTGATGTTTGGCCTTGGGCCGGAAGTTCCCATGCGTTAGGTGGCAAACTTTTACGGATGAGATCTGCATCTCAGATGGAAGGGTAGTCGTTGATTGCTGCAACCCTTCGTTTGGAAGCCAGCGGCATTGTGGTAAGGTCGCATGGCTTTGGCATGTTTTAGGCGCGGCCAAAATTAGGGTTTTGGCATAAACCGTGATGTTTGGCCTTGGGACGTAAGTTACCATGCGTTAGGTGGCGAACTTGTACGGCTGATATCTGCATCATAGATGGAAGGGTAGTCGTTGATTGTTGCAACCCTTCGTTTGGCAGCCAGCGCCATGGTGGTAGGGCCGCGTGGCTTTGGCATGTTTTAGGCGCGGCCAAAATTAGGGTTTTAGCGTAAATCGTGATGTTTAGCCTAGGGCAGAAAGTTTCCATGCGTTAGGTGGCGAACTTTTACGGATGAGATCTGCATCATAGATGGAAGGGTAGCCGTTGATTACTGCAACCCTTCGTTTGGCATCCAGCGGCATGGTGGTAGGGCCGCATGGCTTTGGCATGTTTTAGGCGCGACCAAAATTAGGCTTTTGGCATAAACCGCGATGTTTGGATTTGGGCCGGAAGTTTCCATGCGTTAGGTGGCGAACTTGTACGGCTGATATCTGTATCTCAGATGGAAGGGTAGCCGTTGATTGTTGCAACCCTTCGTTTTGCAGCCAGCGGCATGGTGGTAGGGCCGCATGGCTTTGGCATGTTTTAGGCGCGGCCAAAATTAGGGTTTTGGCGTAAATCGTGATGTTTGGCCTTGGGCCGGAAGTTTCCATGCATTAGGTGGCGAACTTTTACGGATGAGATCTGCATCTCAGATGGAAGGATAGTCGTTGATTACTGCAACCCTTCGTTTTGTAGCCAGCGGCATGGTGGTAGGGCCGCATGGCTTTGGAATGTTTTAGGCGCGGCCAAAGTTAGGTTTTTGGCATAAACCGTGATGTTTGGCTTGGGCCGGAAGTTGCCATGCGTTAGGTGGCGAACTTGTACGGCTGAGATATGCATCTCAGATGGAAGGGTAGCCGTTGATTATTGCAACCCTTCGTTTGGCAGCCAGCGGCATGGTAGTAGGGCCGCATGGCTTTGGCATGTTTTAGGCGCGGCCAAAATTAGGGTTTTGACATAAACCGTGATGTTTGGCCTTGGGACGGAAGTTGTCATGCGTTAGGTTGTGAACTTGTACAGTTGAGATCTGCATCTCAAATGGAAGAGTGGCCGTTGATTGTTGCAACCCTTCGTTTGGCAGCCAGCGGCATGGTATTAGGGCCGCATGGCTTTGAAATGTTTTAGGCGCGTAGAAAATTAGGGTTTTGGCATAAACCGTGATGTTTGGCCTTGGGTCGGAAGTTGCCATGCGTTAGGTGGCGAACTTGTACGGCTGAGATATGCATCTCAGATGGAAGGTTAGCCGTTGATTGCTGCAACTCTTCGTTTGGAATCCAGCGGCATGGTGGTTGGACCGCATGGTTTTGGCATGTTTTAGGTGCGTCCAAAATTAGGGTTTTGGCATAAACCGTGATGTTCGGCCTTGGGCCAGAAGTTGACATGCGTAGGTGGAGAACTTGTACGGATGAGATCTGCATCTCAGATGGAAGGTTAGTCGTTGATTGCTGCAACCCTTCGTTTGGAAGCCAGCGGCATGGTGGTTGGGCCGCATGGTTTTGGCATGTTTTAGGCGCGGCCAAAATTAGGGTTTTGGCATAAACCGTGATGTTTGGCCTTGGGTCGGAAGTTTCCATGCGTTAGGTGGCGAACTTGTACGGCTGAGATCTGCATCTCAGATGGAAGGGTAGTCGTTTATTGTTGCAAACCTTCGTTTGCCAGCCAGCGGCATTATGGTAGGGCCGCATGGCTTTGGCATGTTTTAGGCGCGGCCAAAATTAGGGTTTTGGCATAAACCGTGATGTTCGGCCTTGGGCCAGAAGTTGCCATGCGTAGGTGGAGAACTTGTACGGTTGAGATCTGCATCTCAGATGGAAGGGTAGCCAATAATTGCTGAAACCCTTTTTTTGGCAGCCAGCGACATGGTGGTAGGGCCACACGGCTTTGGCATGTTTTAGGCGCGGCCAAAATTACGTTTTTTGCATAAACCGTGATGTTTGACCTTGGGCCAGAAGTTTCTATGCGTTAGGTGGCGATTTTGTATGACTGAGATCAGCATCTCAGATGGAAGGGTAGTCATTGATTTCTGTAACCCTTCGTTTGGCAGCCAGCAACATGGTGGTAGGGCCGCAAGGCTTTGGCATGTTTTAGGCGCGGCCAAAATTAGGGTTTTGGCATAAACCGTGATGTTTGGCCTTGGGACGGAAATTGTCATGCTTTAGGTGGCGAACTTGTCCGGCTGAGATCTGCATCTCAGATGGAAGGGTAGCCGTTGATTGTTGCAACCCTTCGTTTGGCAGCCAGCGGCATGGTATTAGGGCCGCATGGCTTTGGAATGTTTTAGGCGCGGCGAAAATTAGGTTTTGGCATAAACCGTGATGTTTGGCCTTGGGCCGGAAGTTTCCATGCGTTAGGTGGCGAACTTGTACGACTGAGATCTTCATCTCATATGGAAGGGTGGCCGTTGATTGTTTCAACCTGTCGTTTGGAAACCAGCGGCATGGTGGTAGGGCCGCATGGCTTTGGCATGTTTTAGGCGCGGCCAAAACTTGGGTTTTGGAATAAACCGTGATGTTTGGCCTTGGGTCGGAAGTTGCCCCGCATTAGGTGGAGAACTTGTACGGCTTAGATATGCATCTCAGATGGAAGGTTAGCTGTTGGTTGCTGCAACCCTTGGTTTGGAAACCAGTGGCATGGTGGTAGGGCCGCATGGCTTTGGCATGTTTTAGGCGCGGCCAAAATTAGGGTTTTGGCATAAAGCGTGATGTTTGGCCTTGGGTCGGAAGTTACCATGTGTTAGGTGGCAAACTTGTACGGCTTAGATCTGCATATTAGATGGAAGGGTAGCCGTTAATTGTTGCAACCCTTCGTTTGGCAGCCAGCGGCATGGTGGTATGGCCGCATGGCTTTGGCTTGTTTTAGGCACGGCCAAAATTGGGGTTTTGGCGTAAACCGTGATGTTTGGCCTTGGGCCGGAAGTTCCCATGCGTTAGGTGACGAACTTTTACGGATGAGATCTGCATCTCAGATGGAAGGGTAACCGTTGATTGCTGCAACCCTTCGTTTGGAAGCCAGCGGCATGGTGGTAGGGCCGCATGGCTTTGGCATGTTTTAGGCGCGGCCAAAATTATGGTTTTGGCATAAACTGTGATGTTTGGCCTTGGGCCGGAAGTTACCATGCGTTAGGTGGAGAACTTGTACGGCTGAGATATGCATCTCATATGGAAGGGTAGCCGTTGATTGTTGCAACCCTTCGTTTGGCAGCCAACGGCATGGTAGTAGGGCCGCATGGCTTTGGCATGTTTTAGGCGCGACCAAAATTAGGCTTTTGGCATAAATCGTGATGCTTGGCTTTGGGACGGAAGTTTCCATGTGTTAGGTGGCGAACTTGTACGGCTGAGATCTGCATCTCATATAGAAGGGTAGCCGTTGATTACTGCAACCCTCTGTTTGGCAGCCAGCGGTGTGGTGGTAGGGCCGCATGGCTTTGGCACAGTGGTGCGGCTGGCATGGTTGGCATGCCTGGGCGCGGATATGCGGCTGGCATGGCATGCTTTTGGCACAGTGGTGCGGCTGGCATTGTTGGCATGCCTTGGAGCGGAGATGTGGCTGGCATGGTATGCCATTGGCACCGTGTTACGGCGGACATGATTGGCATGCCTTGGCGCGGAGATGTGGCTGGAATTGTTGGCATGCCTTGGCGCGGAGATGTGGCTGGCATGGCATGCCATTGGCACGTTTGGCTAGCATTCGTGGCTGGCATGTGTAGAGATGATGCCAATCAGTACCGAGGGCACTGCCGTGGAGCATGGCAAAAACATAAAAAAGTTACCCCGGTAATTTTACGCAGTCATGTTGAATGGTTCAATAAATGTGCTAGTGGCAACATTATTACTCAAGTGTGATGTCACTGTTTGACTATGGTTTTACGATTTTAACCCTAACCTAAAAGCCACCATCAACAGTTGCATCTCCCAATCACAGGTAATCTTCATGAGGGTCTTTCAACTGAAGAGACGGTAATTTCTAACATCTTGACAGCATAAATGGAGCGGATCAATAGGGCATCTAGAAAATATTGTTATGCTTACTGGTTAACGCGTTGGTGGCCAAGAGATGAGGCTCTTGATTGTCCCGTTGACGGTAGGTTTTCCATTGCCGCTTTCTTATGCTTATGGCTGTCCAGAGATGTGTTTGAAAACAACGGAACTTTGTTGAAGCCGTTTGTGATTCCCTTTGCTATCAAGATGGCTCAAGGTGAGCAACTCCCGGTAGTTAGTCTATTCTTGGGTTCTTTGTATTCTAATTTGGATTCCCTGATTATAGACTCCAGTGTATCGAATGGATTCATGAAGATCGAATGCTATGCTAATACGGTGTTTCTCCAAGCGTTGTTATGGGAACATTTCAAGAATTATGCTCTTGTTCCACGTACTATCTTTCCATGACCGTGTGCTGATGCTCGTCATGTCTTCTCTGAGAAAGAAATGCCAGGATTATGCGCTAGTCTACAAAGCATCCTCGGTTCAAGACACGTCTCATTGATGTTTTAGACAATGAATCTGAGTTCGATTTTTCTCCCATGGGTGTCAATTCCTTCTTGTATTTCCCAGCCAGCAACTTTCAATACTGGAGAGAGTATGGTTTTGGCGTCTGGTGTAGATCTGAGTGACGGTGAGAGATCTTTCATGTTGAGTTGCACTCCTGGTCACTTGATATCAGCAATATATGGAGAGCTTTCAGTGGAGGAATACAACATTGATAAGGAAAAATGGGTATGGATCAGTGTGTTCCAACTTTTCGAATGAGAAAGCCATTGGTTGAGCAACTCAGGACCCATTTGGACTATACACATGTGGAAGGAAGTGCTTACTAGTTCCCTTGCTCCGAGAGAATTACATATGTAACTCCGGGTTATGTAGACTTCTGGGATCAGAAGCTTGAGCATCTATACGATTTTGTAACAACTGGTCAACCTCCGGTGAAAGATGCTCCTTCTGTTGAGATATTTTCCACTCGACCAAGAGTGAAGTATCTTTCTGGTGATAAACGAAATACATCGCCAGGATGTTCACAGGTATGAACCCTTTTCATAATCTTCATAAAATTATAATAATTATGTTTTGATCATTGCATCAAAATGTTCCACAGGATGGTCGTAATGTAAGACCTCGAATCCTTGTAGACTTCTCAGAAACTGAAGCAGATATTCATGGCGGAGAGGGCAGGAGCAAGAATTATAAGTTGTTACCTAATACCATAAAATACCCAGTTGCTTCTTTGGTGAGCTATCAATACTCCTATGTTGTGACTTCTTCTTCCGTGTAATTAGGATCGTGAAACCAATATTTGTTATTCTGTTGCAGAACTTTTCTCCATCAAGTATTGATGGTCTTCGATTCTGTGCTGCTAGGCAGACAGTTTCTGACTCGAGTGTCGAACAAGAGGCCGAAGTAAGTATTTCTTCGTATAAAAAATTAAGATGCTTTGTGGATAAAATACTAATTGTTGAAAAAATATCCAGGAGGATGTCTCCATGGAAGTGGGGAGTACTGGTGATGTTCGTTCGGAGAATAGCGATAGAGAAAACTCTCAGATCTCGAAACCGAATGAAAGTAATGGTGTTGTTGACGTTGATACAAGCAATTCTGGTTCTTTGAACACTCCAGAGCCCACCCAAGTAAGTATTTCTCTTGCATTTTATCCATAGAAGCATAAACTTGTTGATTTATGAATAAATGAACAAGAATCCATGTGCATATACAAAAAAAATTGCCGAAATACGTCACCAGAAAATTCAGAACTCAGTCTTTTAGCAAAAACGCCATAAAACCTTCGTCTGAAGTCGGATTTTCAAGGTCTGCAATCTGCATATGTATCTTCAAGCCCAGAAAATTTACAAGCTTTATCAAAGAAGCTTTGTAAGTTATGAGCATGTTTAGGACCTGAAAAATGCAAAACTGTAAACTTCCAGGTTATTACATAAACCGTGATGTTTGACCTTGGTCCGTAAGTTGCTATGCGTTAGGTGGCGATTTTGTATGGATGAGATATGCATCTCAGATGGAAGGGTAGCCGTTGATTGCTTCAACCCTTCGTTTGGCAGCCAGCGGCATGGTGGTAGGGCCGCATGGCTTTGGCATGTTTTAGGCGCGGTCAAAATTAGGGTTTTGGCATAAACCGTGATGTTTGGCCTTGGGCCGGAACTTGTCATGCGTTAGGTGGTGAACTTGTCCGGCTGAGATCTGCATCTCAGATGGAAGGGTAGCCGTTGATTGTTGCTACCCTTCGTTTGGCAGCCAGCGGCATGGTATTAGGGTCGCATGACTTATGAAAGTTTTAGGCGCGACGAAAATTAGGGTTTTGGCATAAACCGTGATGTTTGGCCTTGGGCCGGAAGTTCCCATGCGTTAGGTGGCAAACTTTTACGGATGAGATCTGCATCTCAGATGGAAGGGTAGCCGTTGATTGATGCAACCCTTCGTTTGGAAGCCAGCGGCATGGTGGTAGGGCCGCATGGCTTTGGCATGTTTTAGACGCGACCAAAATTAGGGTTTTGGCATAAACCGTGATGTTTGGCCTTGGGCCGTAAGTTACCATGCGTTAGGTGGCGAACTTTTACGGCTGATATCTGCATCTCAGATGGAAGGGTAGTCGTTGATTGTTGCAACCCTTCGTTTGGCAGCCAGCGGCATGGTGGTAGGGCCGCATGGCTTTGGCATGTTTTAGGCGCGGCCAAAATTAGGGTTTTGGCGTAAATCGTGATGTTTGGCCTTGGGCCGAAAGTTTCCATGCGTTAGGTGGCGAACTTTTACGGATGAGATCTGCATATCAGATGTAAGGGTAGCCGTTGATTAATGCAACCCTTCGTTTGGAAGCCAGCAGCATGGTGGTAGGGCCGCATGGCTTTGGCATGTTTTAGGCGCGACCAAAATTAGGCTTTTGGCATAAACCGTGATGTTTGGCTTTGGGCCGGAAGTTTCCATGCGTTAGGTGGCGAACTTGTACGGCTGATATCTGCATCTCAGATGGAAGGGTAGCCGTTGATTGTTGCAACCCTTCGTTTGGCAGCCAGCGGCATGGTGGTAGGGCCGCATGGCTTTGGCATGTTTTAGGCGCGGCCAAAATTAGGGTTTTGGCGTAAATCGTGATGTTTGGCCTTGGGCCGGAAGTTTCCATGCATTAGGTGGCGAACTTTTACGGATGAGATCTGCATCTCAGATGGAAGGATAGCCGTTGATTACTGCAACCCTTCGTTTGGTATCCAGCGGCATGGTGGTAGGGCCGCATGGCTTTGGCATGTTTTAGGCGCGGCCAAAGTTAGGTTTTTGGCATAAACCGTGATGTTTGGCTTGGGCCGGAAGTTGACATGCGTTAGGTGGCGAACTTGTACGGCTGAGATATGCATCTCAGATGGAAGGGTAGCCGTTGATTGTTGCAACCCTTCGTTTGGCAGCCAGCGGCATGGTAGTAGGGCCGCATGGCTTTGGCATGTTTTAGGCGCGACCAAAATTAGGCTTTTGGCATAAACCGTGATGTTTGTATTTGGGCCGGAAGTTTCCATGCGTTAGGTGGCGAACTTGTACGGCTGAGATCTGCATCTCAGATAGAAGGGTAGCCGTTGATTACTGCAACCCTCTGTTTGGCAGCCAGCGGCGTGGTGGTAGGGCCGCATGGCTTTGGCACAGTGGTGCGGCTAGCATGGTTAGCATGCCTGGGCGCGGAGATGTGGCTGGTATGGCATGCTTTTGGCACGGTGGCGCGGCTGGCATGGTTGGCATTCCTTGGCGCGGAGATGTGGCTGGCATGGCATGTCATTGGCACTATGGTGCGGCTGGCATGGTTGGTATGCCATTGGCACCGTGCTACGACTGACATGGTTGGCATGCCTTGGCGTGGAGATGTGGCTGGCATTGTTGGCATGCCTTGGCGCGGAGATGTGGCTGGCATGGCATGCCATTGGCACGTTTGGCTAGCATTCGTGGCTGGCATGTGTAGAGATGATGCCAATCAGTACCGAGGTAACTGCCGTGGAGCATGGCATATACATAAAAAAGTTACCCCGGTAATTTTACGCAGTCATGTTGAATGGTTCAATAAATGTGCTAGTGGCAACATTATTACTCAAGTTTGATGTCACTGTTTGACTAAGGTTTTACGATTTTAACCCTAACCTAAAAGCCACCATCAACAGTTGCATCTCCCAATCACAAGTAATCTTCATGAGGGTCTTTTAACTGAAGAGACGGTAATTTCTAACATCTTGACAGCAGAAATGGAGCGGATGAATAGGGCGTCTGGCAAATATTGTTATGCTTACTGGTTAACGCGTTGGTGGCCAAGAGATGAGGCTCTTGATTGTCCCGTTGACGGTAGGTTTTCCATTGCCGCTTTCTTATGCTTATGGCTGTCCAAAGATTTGTTTGAAAACAGCGGAACTTTGTTGAAGCTGTTTGTGATTCCCTTTGCTATCAAGATGGCTCAAGGTGAGCAACTCCCGGTAGGTAGTATATTCTTGGGTTCTTTGTATTCTAATTTGGATTCCCTGATTATAGACTCCAGTGTATCGAATGGATTCATGAATATCGAATGCTATGCTAATACGGCGTTTCTCCAGGCGTTGTTATGGGAACATTTCAAGAATTATGCTCTTGTTCCACGTACTATCTTTCCAGGACCGTGTGCTAATGCTCGTCATGTCTTCTCTGAGAAAGAAATACCAGGATTATGCGCTAGTCTACAAAGCGTCCTCGGTTAAAGACACGTCTCATTGATGTTTTAGAAAATGAATCTGAGTTCGATTTTCTCCCATGGGTGTCAATTCCTTCTTGTATTTCCCAGCCAGCAACTTTCAATACTGGAGAGAGTATGGTTTTGGCGTCTGGTGTAGATCTGAGTGACGGCGAGAGATCTTTCATGTTGAGTTGCACTCCTGGTCACTTGATATCAGCAATATATGGAGAGCTTTCAGTGGAGGAATACAACATTGATAGGGAAAAATGGGTATGGATCAGTGTGTTCCAACTTTTCGAATGAGAAAGCCATCGGTTGAGCAACTCAGGACCCATTTGGACCGTACATATGTGGAAGGAAGTGCTTACTAGTTCCCTTGCTCCGAGAGAATTACATATGTAACTCCGGGTTATGTAGACTTCTGGGATCAGCAGCTTGAGCATCTACACGATTTTTTAACAACTGGTATGAACCCTTTTCATAATCTTCATAAAATTATAATAATTATATTTTGATCATTGCATCAAAATTTTCCAAAGGATAGTCGTAATGTAAGACCTCGAATCCTTGTAGACTTCTCAGAAACTGAAGCAGATATTCATGGCGGAGAGGGCAGGAGCAAGAATTATAAGTTGTTACCTAATACCATAAAATCCCCAGTTGCTTCTTTGGTGAGCTATCAATATTCCTTTGTTGTGACTTCTTCTTCCGTGTAATTAGGATCGTGAAACCAATATTTGTTGTTCTGTTGCAGAACTTTGCTCCATCAAGTATTGACGGTCTTCGATTCTATGCTGTTAGGTAGACAGTTTCTGACTCGAGTGTTGAAGAAGAAGCCGAAGTAAGTATTTCTTCGTATAACAAATTATGATTCTTTGTGGATAAAATACTAATTGTTGAAAAAATATCCAGGAGGATGACTCCATGGAAGTGGGGAGTACTGGTGATGTTCGTTCGGAGAATAGCGATAGAGAAAACTCCCAGAGCTCGAAACTGAATGAAAGTAATGGTGTTGTTGACGTTGATACAAGCAATTCTGGTTCTTTGAACACTCCAGAGCCCACCCAAGTAAGTATTTCTCTTGCATTTTATCCATAGAAGAATAAACTTGTTGATTTATGAATGAATGAACAAGAATCCATGTGCATATACAAAAAAATTTGCCGAAATACGTCACCAGAAAATTCAGATTTCAGTCTTTTGGCAAAAACGCCATAAAACCTTCGTCTGAAGTCGTATTTTCAAGGTCTGCAATCAACATATGTATCTTCAAGCCCGGAAAATTTACAAGCTTTATCAAAGAAGCTTTTTAAGTTATGAGCATGTTTAGGACCTGAAAAATGCGAAACTGTAAACTTCCAGGATATTTTCAAAACTTTTTCAGATTGTATGTTTTCCAATATTTTGACCACATCTCCTTGATAATTTATCATATTGTTATGAATTTTTGATATGTTGTAGATAACATCTATACGAAGAGAATGGTATATAACTCATCCACAGATTCCTTGTAGATTGCTCCCAGTTCGTCGTCTTGTACAGGGCAGAGTAAAATCTCTTCAGATGAGCTTGCCGCAAAACGTGTTTCATGACTTTCATGCTATTTGTTCGTGTATTCATTGAATAATGATGATGTTGTACTTCTTGTATGTTTTATTTTATGATATCATTTGGTTTCCATGTTTAGATTGCTCTAATCTCATGTAATCTTCGTATTTAGGTGCCAAATACCGAAGTTGAAAATAATGAAACCAATAATGATAAGTCGAGCGACCCCGGGGTTATTGATGAAGAGGCAACCATTTCTGCACTTCAAGGACGTTAGAAGATTTCTACTGAAACTATTGAGACTTCAATTTTTGTTGCACCAGTGGCGGAAGAAGCCGAACCACGAGTGGAAGAAACTGAAGAAACCGTCGCTCTGACTGTAGAAGCTCCAGTAATTGAGAACCGTATAGTGGTGCATGAATATCCAAGTGAAGAGGTTGATTTTGATCCTCCATTTGACGCATCACTCCCATATCACCAACTAGTTGGTGGATTCAGCGTCCCTATTGGATATGCCGACTTGTACGAGAAAATATGGAGGAAATTTGGTCACATCATCGTCACCAGATATCCCAAGCGTGCTTATTCTTTAACCATGCAAGTAAGTGTTATCTTGCGTGTTGTAAATGATATATGCATCAGGGCCAGAAATATTGTTACTCCAGATATACTCTTTGATTGGGAGTTCAACTTGGAGAATTCTGAAAGACTTGGCTTCAACGTGAAATGGCTTCGCAAGAAGATAGATGCTATCAAGGACTCATGTGAGAATGACATACCCTTTACCAATGATGTTGTGAAGGAGAAGGAAGACAAGATTTCCAGGATGATTGAAGAGATGAATATGGAGAAGGCGGCTTTGCAAGCCTTGAAGAATGCAGAGGAGCGAAAGTCTTTCTTTGCTGATTTTCTTTGATTTATTTTTCATAATCTCTTGAACTTCTGAACTTCTGAGAGATGTGAGATTTTATTTCTTGGTTTTGGATAAGTTGATGATTGAGGATTTTCTTTGGGATTTGATAGAGATTTCTTTTAATTAAAACGAACTGAACTTTGATAAATTGCTGAATTCAAATACTGAATGCAAGTATTGCAAACGTTTTGGAGGAATTGAAATACAATGAAAGAAAATCCTAAATGCCAAATCCAGACGTTGTGAATGTTCAAACGTCCAATACCTCAAATATCCCATGATATCATGCGTCAAATGATTTGAGACAATTCTCATGTATCACCGGCATGGTCCTGCCATACGTGTTGATTAGCTTGTAGTATCCTCCAGTCATGGATTTAGCAACCATGAAAGGTCCTTCCTAATTGGAGTTTCTTTAAGAATGAAGGTTGCGTTTAGCTTCTTTGAGAACTAGGTATCCTTCATGAAATTTGTTGGGCTTGGTTGTCCGCGCCTTGAATATCTTCTGTTGATTCGGAATTCCTCGTGTGGTGGGATTCCAAGGTTGTGGCACATATGAACGCTCATGCAAAGGGGAGTATCCAGAGTACTGTCTGTCATGCTGAGCCAAGTATTTGGCAGTAAACCTTTTGAGAGAATACTCAGTTTGAATAAACTCTGTATTCAACCATTTGGTGTAATATTTTCGTGGTAAGGTTATCCACTCATAGCTCTTTGCGACGACTAAAATGTTAGCGGGAATAAGTCCTCGAACCAGAGCCACATAATTAAACATTGGTAGTATAGGCGCATGAAGAGGAATCAGACTTCCCTGTGTATGGAACCTTTTGATGAAAGAGTGTGCGCTTTCTCCAGGTTTCTGTGCTAATCCCCCCAAGGCTTTAACTTCCTTCAGATGCTCGAATGATGGAGTATCTTCTATTTTTTCTTATTAGAGCATTGCTCGGTTGAACCCACCAAGCGTTGGTATGTCAAGTTTGGTTGTCATATTTTAGTGAATCAAAACACATGTTAAGAGTCACTTGATTATGTACTAGAGTTAAACTTCGTATAGGTTAGCTTGAAAGTATTAGGATATAAGACATTACAAGTATTGTGAAGTCTTGAAGATGTGAAGAAGCAAGGAGCTACAACGACAACAATCATCCTTCCACTTGAGGTTAGTGATATTTGACTTGAACTGTTTCATTCCCTAACGTATATTTCAAGTCGTGCATATTGAAAACATAACTGCGAAGCATATATGAACTCTAGATAGACATAGTATTAAGGAATACAATACGAGGTTTATTGCTTAACCATTAAACTTTGTAGATAAGACATCACCATAATCATTTGAATGCTATTGTGATTATTTATGGGTATGAGGTGAGGATTTCATCCTAGGGAACAATGTTTACATGAGTTCTAAGGAAGTAAGTTCATAAACTTGGTTGTGAACCGAAAAGGAAATTGCCAAGAGTTATTGGTTTTGTTATTCATTGCATATCTTATGAACAACCAATGTGTGTGATAGAGTATAACCGCTCACAACTTGTTGTGTTCTTGGTAGAACTATTCACAAAGTCCTGACTTATGTATTGGTATAACTTTTATTAGTAAAACCAATCTTAAGTAATCACCTGTGGTATGATCGGATTATGTCTGACCTTGGGGAAAGGGAACTGATCCTAGTAAGGGAAAGGGAACCGATCCTTGTAAGGGAAAGGGAACCGATCCTAGTAAGGGAAAGGGAACCGATCCTTGTAAGGGGTACAGTACATCAAAGGGAACCGATCCTTGTATTGGGTGCAGCAAGGTTTATAGCAGAAAGGGGAACCGATCCTATGCAAATGTGCAACACATATAAGTTAGATACCATATATATGTGGGGAACCGATCCTAGTACCTAGTCAACCGAATCTTTGGGAAGCTAGTGTGACTATGCGTAGTACTCACATGGAGGTATAACCGAAACTTGTTTTGGTAGAACCGTTAAACCCGTGATTGTGATTGAATGCTGGTTTGATCAATCACATAGTTCTTGAAAGTCAGATGAACGAATTCTAAACTTGTTTGGAAGTGTGGCAAATCGGTTTCAAGGTTGTAAGTCTGAAAGAGAACTTACAAAGTAAAGATGTCGACAAACTTTGAACACGTGCTGTGAATGTTTATTTCTATAATTGTTCAAAGATATTCCTTAACAACTAAGGGAAGAGAATCCCAGGATCGAAACATAAGTAAGTTAAGAATCTTTTAATTAAGGTTATTAATTTCATTTTGTAGGGAAATTACAGAATTAGTAATGTGCATTTACTAATTAGATTTTCCGAGAGATTTTGATCGTTATTTTTGGACAAAGCATTTCCAGGAATTATGGAAACCGAATTTGTGCTTTAATGAATATCTTGAGAATATTTTCGGTTTTGGAAATTCCTTGGTGTCCAAACTTCCTTGTCTATAAATACATGAAGTTTTCCTTTCTGGCAAACTAATCCTTCGAACAACAGATTTACTCTTTTGTTGTTGTTACTAGTGTAGCCGCCTATCGGAGAGGAGAGTAATCTAATTATGTGAAATCTCTTACGGCCGCTCAGTTTAAAGTCTTCTTTGGGATTGAGAATCTATAACGCGAACCGTTGGTGGGAAACTAGATAATTGCGGTTTATCTTTGTTTTCGATTGATTTGATTGACTAACTGTGGTTGAAATCTGATTGTACCTACTTTGTTTATTCTTGAGAATATTCTATTCTGATATAAGATTCACTCAAACTAGTTCAGAGTTTCGACAGGGATCTTTAGACTGTTGTTAGTTCTAAAGACGATCTTGTGATAATCGATTGTTAACAGAATCTGTTCTGTGCGTGATTGATCACAAGAGATTCAAGTGATTGTGTGCAGGTTTTTATTGAAGATTTAAGAAGACTTTAAGACAAAGAAGATATTGAAGATCTGACTTGGGTTTTACAATCTTTGGTGTGCACAATACTTGTTTCGGTAAAAGAGGATCCAATTAATAATCGGTTTATCCTTTTGGTAGATTGGATTGATTAATTGAGTAGATCGGCATCAACACGGTTTTTCGGATTAAAGGTGTTGTTGGCTTAATCTTAATCGATTACCTTTGGGTGATTGAACATAAGATAGATCTAGACCTGACGAAGGAGTTTATGTTGAGATAAACGGAAGAGCCTTTGTCCGACTCATATCACTTGGTTGAATAGAGTTGATACCAAACAGATTTCTTGTTCCTTTACTGTTTGGAATACGAACCAAAGGGATTGATCCAAGTACGTGACTTATTTATAAGTTGGAGGCGTGCGAATACAGATGGAACTAGGTGAACTATAGGGTTAGTTACTTGGTCTCAACTATACGAAGTTAGTGTAGTTTTGTGTAGCGGCTTAATCCTGAGAGTATTCAATTCTGGACTAGGTCCCGGGGTTTTCCTCCATCTGCAATTTTCCTCGTCAACAAAATCTTGGTGTGTCATTTACTTTTATTTTCCGTATTATAATTAAAGTAAATTACACAAACATTAATTCTTATTTACTTGATAAGAAATCCTATTGTGTTTGGTTAAGTCTGGACCTTTGTATCAAGTAAACATACTTCGTTGTTGTATTGTCTCAATCTCGTATCCATAGACGATCACACGAAGTGTGAACCTATTAGTTGTATTGTCTCGCCTCATTCCATAGACAATCACTTTCGGAGAAAGGACTTATAGGTAGGAAAAGTTTTATCTTGAGGTATATTTGGGTACCCTCGTCTTTTCACTTCTGATTCGGAGCTTTCTTCATTCGGAGGCATTAGAGTCACTTTTACGGCATGAATCCAAAGTCGTCCAAGAATCATGTCATATCTTGGATATTCCCGGATTATATAAAACTTGGTCTCAGTGCAGACCGAGTTTTCTCTGACCTTGAAGGTAATGTGGTCGTATGTATCTCTGAGTGTCCCTTCGTGATCTCTGATTGACATGGGATCATGTGTAGCTTCTTGTCTAGTGATGCCAGCGGCTCTGAGAGTTTTCAAAGGAATGATGTTGATGGTTGTACCAACATTAACGAACACTCTTCTGAATTTATTTTCTTTGAGATGTACTGTGGTGAGAAGTCCCCAGTCATACATTTCTTGTCTGTTACTGAAGGTTCAGAGAGTATCTCCTGGATCACCAAAAGGTTTCCTGACATGATGTGTTTTAATGCAGCAAACATGTCTTTACTTTGAGATTTTGATAGGTACAGCAATTCATAGTCATGTTCAATTAAGGATTGAACTGCTTCTTCGATAGGTGGTTTAGATAGAGTGAAAGTTCTGACTGGGAGGGGGTCTTTGTGTACTCCCTCAGTCCCCAAGTTAAGCTCCCCTGATTCAACCTTTTCCCTGAATATACGTTTCAAAACTCTGCAGTCACTTGTGGGATGATTGTACCTGTGGAAGCGGCAGTAACGAGGACTCTCCATGTCCTCTTCAGTTGGTTCTTTCTTGACATACGGTAACTTGATTGCACCATCTTGGATCCAGACATCCAGGAGTTCGATCACCTCTTCGATGGAAAAGGGGAAGTCAGGTGCCTCTTGATCAGTTCCTGTGCGTTGGTCAGAGGTTTGAGCATCTTGCTTATCCTTCATTTGTGCTTTTGAAGGATCTGAGGTATGTTTTCTCAGCTCGGCTTTCCGTTTGCTCCCTTCTGTGACAAAATTTATGGAGGGTTGGAGATTATACTGCTTGTTGATTAAACATCTGCTACCTCAAGTTTCCCGTGGTTCTTCAGTTTTTGTAGCTTTAGCCCTTTATAGTAAAGCGGGTGCAGTAGTTGCCGATCTCTTAGCCGCTTCATGAAGTTATGAAAAGGTCTGGAAGCGTAGATTTTCCAGTAAATCTTTGTATACCGGCATCATTCTATTGATGCACAAGTCCACAAGTTGTTGCTCCGTGACATTTGGATCATGGCAGTCCATGGCTTGAATCCTAAACCTTTTCACATAATCATTGGGATGTTCGTTGCTTCTTTGAAACATCCTTCCGAGGTCTGAGAGAGTTATTTTCTCTGAAACGAAGAAATATTTTCTGTAGAAAGCATTAATCATTTCTCCCCAACTTTTGATAGTTCCTGGTGCGATGTTGTTGTACCAGGTTTATGCTCTGCCTTTCAAAGATTTTGAATTTTTTTTGAGGCGGAAAACATAGTTATGTTCATGTTCACCCAAAGCTTCCAGAAACCGAGAAACATGTTCTCAAGCATTGCCTGTTCCATTATAAAGGGTGAATTTTGGAGAGACATGACCTTTTGGTAGTAGAATCCTTTGCGTAGCAACAGGGTATGGAGGCTGGTGGCCGACATGTGGTGTCTTGTCTTTTCCATGATTCTCCAGGAGGCGTTCCAGATCTTCCCGAGTAATGAAATTTGATGATTCCTTTGCTGATGAATTGTCTGCAGCTTTACGGACTTCATTGTCATCCACTGTATGAACTGGAATGACCTCAGGGTCAGCGTCTGAGGATGTATCTTTTCCTTTTCCCTTTTCTTGATTTTTCTATGACACCTTGTCTGTAAGAGTCTTACGATAATTGAATAATTCCTTCTGGGTGGCAGCCATGTCAGTCTGATTTTTGGCGAGAGTTTATTTCACCTTCATGAGATCGCCTATGGTAGGCGGGTTTTCCATGACTTATTCGGGATGCCGACCGAATAGAGGATGATTCTCGGAGTTGGGATGAGGAGGAGTGACACCACTGCCACTGTTGGAAGCAGGAATGGTTTCTGGAATATCATCGTTAGTTCAATCGTGCTAGACCTGAGATCAACCATCTTGTGAAAATGTGAGATTGCAACCGATATAATGATCTCCCACTGTGGTTGCCAATATGTAGATGGGGAAAAACGATTTGCTGGTTTTTACGGGATTAAGGAGATGACCGTACGGAGGAAACTTCTTGAACCGAGCAAATGCTCAACCTCACACAGATGCACTGCAAGAAGGGAGTGCTTTAAGTTCGAGAGATTAATCTGTAGGACTCTGGCCTAAACCAAGACCATGGTCGTTCCAGAGTCAATTCGGTCATAAGATAGGATGGGTCGATCTGTAGGAGGGAAGCTGAGAAATGTGTGAGATCAATGGTGATCAAAGATTGTAGGTGTGTTGTGTATTCTGTGTGAAGAAATAAAATAAGTTTTGATTGATTGAATTTTGCTCTGTTGAGAGTAATTGTTCAGACGTTGAGTTGTTAATCTCATGTTGTCTGCTTGACAAGAAATTTTCTTGTCCCTTCAATCATGATTCAGAGACTTATTTATATTGCCAGCATTATAAATACCTTGATCCCATGAAGTGTGACAGTTGCTGGAGTCAAAGAGTGGGGAAGTGGGAAATCGTGTCAAAACCAGTTGCTCATCGTGTGGAGACTTGGTTAATTTTCCACCCACTACTTTCCTAACTCCTCCAACTGATTGCACGACTTTCTCACATTCTCATCGTGTGTATGAACACACGTGCCATAGATCGCCAGACCAAAACCCTAGTTAATATCCCCCCATATGACATGATTGACATCTCGTGATTGTGGAGTCAGTTGCTGACTTTATGGGACGATGAGTCCTTGTATTGTTGGTCCGTGATTTGCAAATGTTCTGAGACTCACGAATTGAACATGTCTGCTGAGACAAACATATAATTATGTTGATTTTTAAGGTGAGCAAATATTGCTCGTATGAGAAAATGTTGCTGTGATAAATTGTTGAATATTGATAGTCAATATTCATGGACTGAGCAAGTATTGCTCATTTGATGAATTACTGAATATTGATATTCGAACCAATATTCATGGACTGAGCAAATGTTGCTCATTTGATGAATTATTGAATATTAATAGTTGAACCAATATTCATGGACTGAGCAAATGTCGCTCATTTGATGAATTATTGAATATTGATAGTTGAACCAATATTCATGGTTTGAGCAAATATTGCTCATCTGAGCAAACGTTGCTCATTTGATGAATTATTGAATATTGATAGTTGAAACAATATTCGTGGTCTGAGCAAATATTGCTCATGTGAGCAAATGTTGCTCATTTGATGAATTATTGAATATTGATAGTTGAACCAACATTCGTGGACTGAGAAAATGTTGCTCATTGATGAATTATTGAATATTGATAGTTGACCCAATATTCATGGTCTGAGCAAATATTGCTCATCTGAGCAAAGTTGCTCATTTGATGAATTATTGGATATTGATAGTTGAACCAATATTCGTGGTCTGAGCAAATGTTGCTCATTTGATGAATTATTAGTAGCAGGACCAAATAAAATATTAATTTAAGATATTGACAACTAGGCCGGGCATAATGATAAAAGTGTTGATAATGGGATCAACATAAAATTATTGGTGTTTGAATCTGCTCGGGATTATGTTTCTGCAGAGCTCTGGATTCGAAACCATAATTTTTGATTAATTGATGATTTATTCATTGCTCATTTAAATGTTGCCCAGATGCTTAAATAAGCAAAATACCAAAGTCTCATGAAGACCAGTTGGTGAAAAGATGATTAAATGCTGGTTTATTCATTTATTAAAATAATGCTCGTGTGAGCATTAGGTAGTAAAACCTGATTATAAAGAGATGAGGGACCGACCAAGGGGTCATGGGACCGGATCTTGGTGGTCGTGGGACCAACTGATGGTCGTTTGAGAAAACTCCCAGTTGTTTGAGAAGAGTTTGGACCCAATATGAGTAATTTAGCAAATTAAGTTAAAATTATTAAAACTTGTGGGACCGGCTATTTGCAAGCCCTAGGGCCGGCCTTGGTCGGTCAAGGAGACATGCCCGCGTCACCATAATGTCCGTGTCTCAGTCCTGAGAGTTTCGGTATTTTCTGGTGTGTGTTTGAGCAACATTTTTAGAAAATATGAAGAAATCAGGGATTTTTGCTGAAATCGGGAAAACTTCATGAGATGAAGGAATAAATAATAAAATAATGAAGGAATCATGAAGTGTGGGACCGTCTATGGACAAGGCATGACCGTCCGGCCAAAGAGCCCTGTCCCAGGGCACTTTTCCTAATTTATAATATTTTTCATGATTTTAGGGAAATATCATAAAATCAAGGAGTTTGTTGAAACCAAAGAATTTGTTGAAATCAAGGAGTTTCCATGAGATGAGGGAAACATAAAAAATAATAATAAAAAAATAATAAGGGGCGTGTGGGACCGACTAGGGCATGACTGGCCGGCTAGGGCCCGGTCTCACAAGTTTCCCTAATTTTATATTATTTTTCATGACTTGAGGGAAATTTCATGAATTCAAGGAGTTTTTTCATGAAACGAAGGATATTTGCTCAAATAAAGAGATTTTCATGAGATCAAGGAAAATAATAAAATATGATAAAATATAAAATTGGGCGTGGGAATGGCCACGACACGACCGGCCGGCTGGTGGGCCCAGTCCCCTAGTGCCTTGATTAATATTTTATTATTTATTATTTTCTTCCTATTTTGCATAGGTCCATCGTTCCTTCGTATTTTGGAATGCTCGTTCGTGTATTCAGGTGCTCGTTAGTGCAATATTGCTGAGTACACTTGCACCGTTTTGGTCGGGGATTACTCGATAGCTGCTCAGATGCCCTACATTGAATATTTATTACTAACCCATGGAATTCTGTTGGTAAGAACCACGAATTGAAGTAACGAAATACTATAAATGATGTGGAATATTTTCCAGAGATTCAGTTAATGAATCTAATAATTTAGGAATAATTAATTGATAACTCTATACTAGTATGATTGTCTAGGAGCATTAATTATTCAGGTGATATGAACTTGTTGAAGCGTCATATTTATATAATCAGGGAAAACATTGTTACATCCTGAAGACATTATTACTCTATACTAGCAGGCATGCCGTCTAGGAGCTGTCCAACCTTGCGATTCTATATAGAAGTGATTACTGAAATTTCTCAGTATTCATGAAATGTATTGTTGCCTCAGCTGAGAGACTACGCATCTACATATACTCTGAGAGACAGTATTCTCAGTCAGAGATTCTTGTGGCATGAGCTTTCATGCTTCAAGGAGAGACATGAGCCTCAATACTCATCTGATTGCTGGATCAGGAGCATGCATAATTATGGTTTTACGATTTTAACCCGTGTCGAAAATCCATCATCTACACTCGTTAATTAAAACCGAAATCATGTTGATGGACCGTTATATAAGGTAACAAATTGACCGGAACTCATGTTGATGGACCGTTAAATAAGGTAACTAATCCACCGGAAATCAGTATATAACTTTTTAATTTTTTTATTATAATTATTAACGGGTAAGGTTAATTTAGTCCTCCATAAATTATAAAAATCTAAAACTCAATTTAAAACCACTAATCTTAGCCGTTAATCTTGTATTTTGGGTCACGAATATATACAATCTTAATGGTGGGTTTCTGGAAGAGAGAGGAATCAAACTTGAATTTCTCAGAAATTTCCATCAATGAAAATATTTAACTAACCTAAACTTATTAGGAAGGATAAACATTAAAGAGTAATTTTATGAAGGAATAATTTTAGCACGTATAAAATCGTTAAAGAGTAATTTCAGGAAAGAGTGATTTTAGGAGTAATTCAACAAGCTATACTGACAAGAAGTAGACTTGTTTCTCACAACCCAGAGATTGCTCCGGAGTGCCTCATGTGCAATGTGGAAATTTCTGAGGAACCCGAATTTGATTCCTCTCTCTTTCATAAACCCAACAATAAGATTGTATATATGTGCAGCCCAAAATACTAAGATGAACGGTTGAGATAAATAGGTTTAGATTATCAGATTTACACATGGACTAATTTAACCTTAATTAGTTACATAGTATTAATAAAAATATTTTTAGTAAATTTCCGTTGATAATGGTAATTAGTCATGCGCGTTTTTTGTGGGAGTTTATAATTGAAATAAATATTTACCATTTATATGGTCAATCAACTTCATACCGTTTTTTGTGGGAGTTTCCGGTCATTGGTCAACTTTCATATACTATTCCATTATTAGTTTGTTACCATTAATTAGAAGATTCAGAGATTTATTCCATCACCTTCTCTCTTAATTCTCTTATAATTTCAGTAGTTAGCGTGTAGTTTTCACGTTTTCACGTCCTTGCAGTCTTCACCATTACTGTTTCCTTTCTCCTCTTATCAAATGGATATTCTCTAATGCAAATGTAGTCTGAAATTTTTGTATCTCAACCTAATAGATCTTGAAGATTTGTTGTTGATAAAGATAATTAGTTTGAAGAGACTTCAAAGTATACGTTGAATGAATGGTGCATAGATGCATACTTACATATTTGGTCGGATTACGAGGATGATACAAATACAGATGAGTTGATTAGGAATGAAAATTCACCTTCTAAAATCTCGTTGGCTACAAAGAAAAGAGGGTTCCATTGTTATGTTGAGTTAAATCTTTTCGATTGAAAATATTTCATTTCTGGAATACAAGTTTATACTAGTATAATGACACTGGATGCAAGTATGTAGCCGAGTTATGACATAACTCGGATTTCCTTCTTCTTCTTATATATACACTACACACAAGTAAAAGATATCAAAAACGCAATATATGTGGGTCACTTTGTCGATTGTTGATTTTCATTAAATTGTAAAATCAAGGATCTTGAGTTGGTGATGATTGAGATTTTCACAAAACATAAGTGGTTCCAACATGTGAAAATTGCGATTATCACTAAATCTAAATATGAAAAATTGCAGTTATCAACTGACATAAATATGAAAATTGTGATTATCACTAACTCAAATGTGAAAGTTATCTTTTTTTGGTGGGTTAAATATGAAAAATATGATTATCGTTAAACTGTGAAAATTTGAATTTTCATTGAACTTTTACTTTTACAAAACCCAATGGATGATCACAATTATCTCTTAATTGTGAAAACTCAAATTTTCAGATTTTTAGTCAAACGACAAATAAAAAAGAGTTATTATAAGATAATCAAAGAAGTTAAAGGGAGTTATTTTAGGGCGTATTTTTAGGGTTATTATTTATTAATGAAAATAATTTTTTTGGGAGATTTTTAGGGGCGCATTATTCGAGTTTATTATTGGTCGATTAAGGGAACTATTTTCGGGAGTTTTTTAAGGAATTATCGTTTCTCAAATCAATTTTTTTATAAAAATAAAAGGAAATGAAAAAACGAATTCTTTATTTAGATGAAAGGCTATTTTCGTAATCAAGTCATCTTTTGGGTTACCTGTATATGGTATCTAAATGATGGGTTTGTAATATAAGAAAAGTTCTATTTGGGCAAGAAATATGTTTCCCCCATGTGCAATTCTCAAGAACTAGAAAAGCAAAATCATCTATTCAGAACATGTTTGTTTGCTAGAGCTATTTGGTTTGGCTTCTCCTTGGATGTAGTAAACACTCAAATTCGCACCGACTCCATCGCTACATGGGTTGAAAAATGGATTTCAGAGCCAAATCTCTCGTAGAAGAAAGAAGAAATTGCAGTAAGAAATTGGTTTATTTGGAAATACAGATGTGAGGTTGTTTTTGAAAAAATCAACCCAAACCCAATATTTTTCATATAAAAAATTAAGAGATTTCTATGAGAATCATCCACAAAACAAAAAATTCCTACTAGCTGCATCCAAAGAGCAAAGAATATAAAAACTTCGTGGTCTAATATTAAGACGGACTGGATAATATTTACTGATGCTTCTTTTAAAAAAGAGAATTTATCTATGGGATACGCTTTCATCCTCTACTCAGTGGATCAAGAAGATTTCATGCACTTCTCAGCGGATTCCGAACGGACTTCCTCGGCTTTATATATAGAATCAAAAGCCCTTCTAAAAGCTTTAAAATGGTTAGAAGGGAATTTACTTTCAAGTGTTAGTTTTGTTACTGACTGTAAACCACTGGATGATACTATCAACAACAAAGAAGCGAAGACGGAGTGGATAGTCGAGAATACCATGAAAAAGAATATTTCTTCTCTTCAGAATCTTCCACAAGCCCAGGTTAAATATATTTGCAGGGACCATAATGCAGCAGCAGACTCTCTTGCAAAGTGTTGATGGTGGATTTTAGTTCATGGCTAAAATTGTAAAGCCAAATTTAATATGTTGACATCCTGCAAAGGATAAAGCCATTTGATAAGCGATGAGCGCAGAAAACCTCTCGCTTTATTTATTTGAAGCAATTCAATAAATATACAAAATTCACCCAGAATGGTGCGTGTAGCAACAATCCCAAGTATTCTGTGAATTTATAACATTATTAATTAATGCATGATTAGTCTAGTATTTCCTATGTTGTTCCTCGCCGAACTCTCATTATTAGCATGACATGACGGCTGAGTGTTCACTCTCAGCATAGTAGCATTCCAAGTGCCAATTTCGAGACATGCATGAAATACTCGTACAGGCTATACCATTCTCTAACAAAGAGAATCTCGTATCGGCGTGCTTCTATTAGCCCGGTCGAGCATGTTTAATTTCCGAAGGGAAATCTGGACTGTCCGTGTCAGTATCAGAAATGATCACGGACATGCAAGTTGACCGCATAATTTAACTAGCCTAGACGAACCCTAACAGGAGCAGGAAATCATCGTGATGTTCACCGGCGGTCCCGCCTATGCCCTAGCCGGTCGAACACCACGTTATACCCCTAACGCCTGTCAAACGCCGGCCCCAAAGAGGGATGGATACGTTGCTTTGGAGAAGGCTCAAATGAGCAAGACCGCTCAAAGCAGTCTTAAAATCATCATGATCGTCCAACTTCACCAGCCTGGTTGGACGGATTATATCATCCCACGATTGATCAGTGAAATGCTTATACACACATTAACGGGCCCACTCCTCACCCACCTGATCGGTTTTCTCACGACCTAGCCCTAGAGCAATGAACGCTTGCTCGAAGTATGGCTGACGTGATGCTTAAAGGGTTGCGGAAATCCCACTAGCGTCTTAAATCGATCACAACCATCCAACTTCGCCAGCAAGTTTGGATGGCTTAGATCACGCCTAAGACCATCGGACAGGAACACATAAGTTCATCGTCGGCCCAACATGGGCCCCGCATGGTCGGTCTCCCCAAAGGAGGAGCATAGCCAAATTGATCATGACCACTCACCTTTGACAGACAAATTAAGTGGCCTAGATCGCACCTACGCGAGACAGAGTGGCATGGACTTGTACGTCGGCAAGCCGTCTACACGCATGCTCGGTCGGTCCCACCAAAAACTTTGTCCATGCTTGATTTTGGTCAAGCTAAAGAGTGATGCTTGAGCACCTCTTTAAAAACCTAAAATCCATCAACGGTCGCAAACATGTGCCGCAGATCATCTCGTTCGTCCAACTTTGCCAGCTTGGTCGGACAACCTAGGCTAAGAGTTAAACAGCCAATGAGGCACCTTGGTGATCATCGTCTGTCACTCTACCACAGGGAGTGATCGGCCAAGGGATGGCCCGCCCATGCGGCCTTCAGACGATCCCTTGAAGATGTTTGAACATGCTGCTATTTTAATACACTAAATCCGCGACTTACTCTATTAAGCTTTATAACAGCGGTGCTTCATACATATTGATCATATTCGATGCATTACATGCATAGAATATATACGATATTTTATGAATATCGATTTCTTAAATAACTTAGTTACTTAACCTAATAGCATCACGTGTTATTTCCTGCGGGTCCCATAACTCGACCCACTTACTCGAGACATCAAACATGTCATAAACTGGGGGATACTTACTGGGGTATTGGTCTGGCGGTTTACAGCGTGCGGCGTGCAACGCGCCCATATATAAGGACGTGTCAGGAGGCATGGACGGTTAAGATGATGAGGGAAGTGGGCTAAGACGTGATCGTGCAATCACATACACGACCCCACTACTCCGTCACTCAACTTCCTCCATTTCCTACGAGATGAGGGTTTGCGCTCAATGACTTGTATAAATAGGTCCTTCGCCTATTTCCAAACAACACGAACAAACACATAAAAACCAAGTGTTGTCATCAGTATCCAGAAAACACCAGAACTGATATTTTTCATTGTGCAATCCAGTTAACCATTCTGATACAAGTCATAAACAACCAACACCTTCATAATCTCAACACCTTCTTCGCTTCCCTCCCTAAGATCAACCCCATCTTCTTCACTTTGTGACCGAAGCAAGTCTGGAACGGCTATTTCTTGGTTTAAGCCAGAATTGTATATATTGATCTCTCGAATCAAAAGCACTCCCGTACAGTGCATTTTTTAGGGTTTAGATTCGTTTCTCATCCGCACACACCTAAATTTACCAAAACCAGATGAAACAGTTTTCACCCATAAACAATTGGCGACCACAGTGGGAGATTAATCTCTCGGTTGTGAAGTCAATTTCTTCAGTACCCAATTCAATTTTACCGATTTCAAAATGGTGGATCTTAGGCCTGGAGCAGCAACCAATTTCGATGGAACTAGCACTGACAACACTCTTGGTGTTGATATCCAAGTCAGTGGCATGACCGTGCATCCTGTCGATACGATCAATGCATCTCGTGGAATCACGTCCTCTACCACCAACACCAGAGGAACAGGAGATATTCCATTGGGCGTGACACCTCTTATCACTAAGGCTAGAGCAGCTGCAAACCCAGGCATTTCTTCAAGTGTAACGCCTCCAGCCGTCACCAGAGAAACTGCCACTCCTCCATCAGGATGAGGGGCTGGAGGAGCCAAATGAGGACAACCCCCTATTACCATGATGGATTTGATGGAAAGACAAGAAGTTCTTGCTAGGGCCCAAACGGGCATGGGTACGACTCAGAAAGAGGTACTCACTTTTCTCAAGACATTAACCGAGCGATTGCCACAAGAATCACCACAGCCCCTGGAGCCCACAAGGAACACATTCAATACACCTGGAGCAGGCACTTCAGCGGCGCGGGCCTATATGGACGAAGAAGCTCGTGTTGTTCCTGAACATCCAAGGGAAAGGGACCAGTCATCCAACTTCATTAACCGTGAGGACCTGGATCGACTCCTCCAAATCCGGGGCAAAGGAAATCCAATGGACATGCACCAGCACCAACCTCCGTACCCTCAAGGCGTGCAGTGGATTCCCCTTCCAATGAAGATACCCATTTTCCCAACGGTATATCTGATGGTGTAACCAGAAGAATCCCAACATTGATCGAGTTAGTACGGGTGAAGGAGATTCACACGAAGAACATGAACCTGATCAAAGAAACAATAAACGGCATACTCGATCTCCTCATCAAGATGACATCAGATATGAGCTGTTTTTATGTCACGGAGATTTCTACACTAGAGACTGATCCTCGGAACGATCCTCCTCAATACAATAGTTCCTCTATGAACCAGAGGCCGATAGATCAGGAAGCGGCTTCTCTAGTGGAAAGTTTATGCGAAATTTTACACCTATCGAAGAATCAGCGAGCGGAGACATTTGCTGCAATCAACCAGATAGCCCTAGACGTGCATTTAACTACTTTGCGTCCGGAAGCCTCGAAAACACCAGAGATGTCTATGAATAATGTCACAGAAGAAGACATGATGGCGGAAGAAGGTCATAACCGGGACCTACACGTTACTGCATGCATCAAGGATTTAGATTTCAAAAGGTCCCTCGTCGACGTGGGAGCATCTTCGAATGTGATTACTCTTAAGACACTCAAGAAGGCCAAGATTTGCACAAGCAAGATCGTGCGACAGCCTACCACGATGACAGGCTTCGAAGGAAACCAAACCAACATATACGGGTATGTCAATATGAATTTATCTGTAGGGCCTGTCAAATTAAAGGTGAAATTTGCATTCATAGAAAATGAGACGTGATTACTACTTAGAAGAACGCAACGGCTTCTCTCGATATCCGGATGGAACAACCGCCTTTTCTACGACACCACAAATGTTGTATGGAGCATAAATGCCTCAAAGGGTCCACATCGAGAAAGACGAAGTGAAGATTCACAGAGCCGTTGTTCCAGTATGGAGGTAGTCGACAGCAAACAACACCAATGGAAACCTAGAAATACACCGGCAAAGATCGCATAAGAAAAGATCCAGAACATGGCGTAATTCTGAGGATCTGTACATCTACAATAACAAAGGAGGATTGGCACATCTTTAAATCATCATAAAGGGTTCAACCATTATGTCAACCCAAACAAAAGAAATCCCAGGACATCTTCAGATCTACTAGAGCCGACGCCTTAAGGGAGCAGGCTCAAGAAGATAACGATTTCCGCGCATCATGTCGAGAAAGAATCCGGACGAATCACTCTGTCAGACGATGGTGCATGTCTATTGTGCTATGTTGGAGAATCTGCGCTTTTGGTCATCCTCTGGACTTCGTGAATCTGTCGAACGCTCATCTACAACAACATCTGCCCTGCTAGAAAGAACTAGGTCTGCCAGTAATGAAGAGCCTCATGATGTTCGTGGAAGCATACATCTCACCAACAGGCAATACAACCTTCAGCCTTCCGTAAGCAGTTTCGCTGAAGCAGCAAGAGGAAAGCCACCGAGATACAACATCTTGCGCGTCCAAAATCTCCAACTCTGACCCCGGTACCACATGCACGACTTTCGCAATGATGAAACAATGTCCAAGATATTCTGGCTCGACGGCAGCAACATCAGTGAGAGACGCTTTCAGAATTTCATCTTCCGTAAGAAAATTAGTTGCATTACCAAAGGAGATTTCACCTGGGACTTAAGAGGTACATACAGACTGTCCATGTCAAGAGTTTCATCATATTTTCAGAACCTATTAGTTAAGTCATTTGCATGAAGGAACTTCCCTACTCCTCAAGCAGACGATCTAAAGATACTAATGGAAAAGGAGTATGACTGGGGACTGCTTAGCACTTCCCATCTCAAAGATGGTGAATTTAAAGAGATGCGAGCATGCTATCATTATGATTCCAACATGTCCGAGGATGTACTCAAGAGAGCATACGTATTGTCAAAGACTAGTGATATTCCTGGACGTCTATGAAACGCAACGCAGATGAAAGGACGGCCTCATGAACCTAGCGTGACAACGTCTATTAATTCGAAGGCTTAGTGGAGGATCGTGGGCAGGGGACTGCCTCCCTATTTTTCATTCCATGAGGAAACATCAAAGGAGCTATCGGTTCCATCATTAGCTTCTCCCTTTAATAACGATACAAGCTCTACCACTATATGAAGACTTCCAAGTTCGTGACCGTAGCTATCACGCCTCTTCCTGCCGGTCACTTATGATCACAGCTGCTGCTAAGAACCGTTGTTCGTTCGTCAATACCCGTGCCCGAGCTTCACCATAGGAACAACCACTACGTACAGAGGTAATCCGAACTTCTGCATATTTTATTTTCCCATGGAGAAGTAATAGAGTCACGGAGGCGAGATGGTGATATCTTTATTATGGTTAACCCACCGACCATACAAGATAGACCATATAAATCACGCTTGGGGACTGAGGCTCAGCATGAAATTCCTTTGTCGTCAGTCAAGGACTTATTCAACACAAGAGAGGTGGTAAATCAAGGAGCATGTAATTCGCAAGGGAAAATTAAACTAAAGAAGAAGCGTCTTCAATGATCTTTCAGAAGAATCCTTTTCAATGCTCTCTTCAGAGGAAGCCGCTTCAACGCTCGCCAGAGGAAGCCGCTTCAACGCTCTCTCCAGAAAAAGCCTTTTCAATGCTCTCTCCAGAAGAAACCTTTTCAATTCTCTCTTCATAGGAAGCCGCTTCAACGCTCTCTCTAGAAGAAGCCTTTTCAATGCTCTCTCCGGAAGAAGCCTTTTCAACGCTCTCTTCAAAGGAAGCCGCTTCAACGCTCGCCAGAGGAAGCCGCTTCAACGCTATCTACAGAAGACGCTTCACACGCCTTCCGGAAGCTACATCAACGTTCTCTTTGGGAGATTCTTTAACATCTTTTCATCAGCATCCTTTTAAGTATATTCCTCATGATAGGGCTCGTCAACATCAGAGTTGAGGATTATGACATAAACCGACATCATGCTAGGGGAACGCTTAGCTGGACGCCTCTTGAACGTGACATGTTCCGAGGGCAGGCCGACCCATCTCTCCTGGTAACATCTAATTTTGTCTTATAAGTTTTATTTTTATTTGTCACCATCTAATGCCTACCCCGTAATAGTGCAACCATTACATGCTAAGCAGGGGACTAAATATTGATGGTGGATTTTAGTTCATGGCTAAAATTGTAAAGCCAAATTTAATATGCTGACATCCTGCAAAGGATAAAGCCATTTGATAAGCAATGAGCGCAGAAAACCTCTCGCTTTATTTATTTGAAGCAATTCAATAAATATACAAAATTCACCCAGAACGGTGCATGTAGCAACAATCCCAAATATTCTGTGAATTTATAGCATTATTAATTAATGCATGATTAGCCTAGTATTTCCTATGTTGTTCCTCATCGAACTCTCATTATTAGCATGACATGACGACTGAGTGTTCACTCTCAGCAGAGTAGCATGAATCTCCAAGTGCCAATTTCGAGACATGCATAAAATACCCGTGCAGGCAATACCATTCTCTAACAAAGAGAATCTCGTATCGGCGTGCTTATATTAGCCCGGTCGAGCATGTTTAATTTCCTAAGAGAAATCTGGACTGTCTGTATCAGTATCAGAAACGATCACGGCCACGCAAGTTGACCGCATAATTTAACTAGCCTAGACGAACCCTAACAGGAGCAGGCAATCACCGTGATGTTCAACGGCGGGCCCGCCTATGCCCTATCCGGTCGAACACCACGCTATACCACTAACGCCTGTCAAACGCCGGCCCCAAAGAGGGATGGCCGCGTTTCCTTGGGGAAGGCTCAAACGAGCAAGACCGCTCAAAGTAGTCTTAAAATCATCATGATTGTCCAACTTCACCAGCCTGGTTGGACGGATTAGATCATCCCACTAATACACACATTAGCGGGCCCACTCCTCACCCACCTGATCGGTTTTCTCACGACTTAGCCCTAGAGTAATGTTTGCTTTCTCGAAGTATGGCTGACATGATGCTTAAAGGGTCGCGGAAATACCACTAGCGTCTTAAATCGATCACAACCATCCAACTTCGCCAGCATGTTTGGATGGCTTAGATCACGCCTAGGACCATTGGGCAGGAAAACATAAGTTCACCGTCGGCCCAACATGGGCCCCGCATGTTCGGTCTCCCCAAAGGAGGAGCATAGCCTGCCAAACCGTTTGACCAAAGTTGCGCACGCTTGACTGATCCAAAACCCTAATTAGGGTTTCTGGCATTATATATATGTCGCAGTTTGATCATGACCATCCATCTTCGCCAGCTCGGATGGAGCGTATAGATATAGACTAAGGAGGCCCGGAGAGCATCAACATGATCACTGTGGCCCCACTTGCGCATGTAACCGGTCGGCCAAGGTAGACCATGGCCAGGTGCCTCGAAACACGCGCCCAAAGATGGTATGTCGTTGCCTCCTAAAATCCTTTGCGGCAAAGATTTCTGTCGCAAATCGATCACGACCACTCACCTTTGCCATACAAATTGAGTGGCCTAGATCGCGCCTCCGTGAGACAGAGTGGCATGGACTTGTACACCGGCAAGCCGTCTACACGCATGTCCGGTCGGTCCCACCAAAAACTTTTTCCATGCTTGATTTCAGTCAAGCTAAAGAGTGATGCTTGCGCACTTCTTTAAAACCCTAAAATCCATCAACGGTCGCAAACATGTGCCCCAGATCATCTCATCCGTCCAACTTTGCCAGCTTGGTCGGAAAGCCTAGGCTAAGAGTTAAACAGCCAACGAGGCACCTTGGTGATCATCGTCCGTCACTCTACCACAGGGAATGATTGGCCAAGGGATGGCCCGCCCATGCGGCCTTCAAACGATCCCTTGAAGATGTTTGAACATGCTACTATTTTAAGACGCTAAATCCACGACTTACTCTATTAAGCTTTAAAACAGCGGTGCTTCATACATATTGATCATATTCGATGCACTACATAATAGAATATACACGATATTTTATGAATATCGATTTCTTAAATAACTTAGTTATTTAACCTAATAGCATCACGTGCTATTTCCTGCGGGTCCCACAACTCGACCCACTTACTCGAGACATCAAACATGTCACGAACTGGGGGATACTTACTAGGGTATTGGTCTGGCGGTTTACAGCATGCGACGTGCAACGCGCCCATATATAAGGACGTGTCAGGAGGCATGGACGGTTAAGATGATGAGGGAAGTGGGCTAAGACGTGATCGTGCAATCACATACACGACCCCACTACTCCATCACTGAACTTCCTCAATTTCCTACGAGATGAGGGTTTGCGCTCAATGACTTGTATAAATAGGTCCTTCGCCTATTTCCAAACAACACGAACAAACACATAAAAACCAAGTGTTGTCATCAGTATCCAGAAAACACCATAACTGATAGTTTTCATTGTGCAAGCCAGTTCACCATTCTGATACAAGTCATAAACAGCCAATACCTTCATAATCTCAACACCTTCTTCGCTTCCCTCCCTAAGATCAACCCCATCTTCTTCACTTTGTGACCGAAGCAAGTCTGGAACGGCCATTTCTTGGTTTAGGCCAGAATTGTATATATTGATCTCTCGAATCAAAATCACTCCCGTACAGTGCATTTTTTAGGGTTTAGATTCGTTTCTCATCCGCACACACTTAAATTTACCAAAACCAGCTGAAACAGTTTTCACCCATAAGCAATTGGCGACCACAGTGGGAGATTAATCTCTCGGTTGTGAAG
Organism: Papaver somniferum; assembly: GCF_003573695.1. Taxonomy (NCBI): domain Eukaryota; kingdom Viridiplantae; phylum Streptophyta; class Magnoliopsida; order Ranunculales; family Papaveraceae; genus Papaver; species Papaver somniferum. The sequence goes on along the minus strand of NC_039359.1, from coordinate 186,369,980 downwards.
TCAATTTCTTCAGTACCTAATTCAATTTTACCGATTTCAATATGGTGGATCTTAGGCCTGGAGCAGCAACCAATTCCGATGGAACTAGCACTGAAAACACTCTTGGTGTTGATATCTAAGTCAGTGGCGTGACCGTGCAGCCTGTCGATACGATCAATGCATCTCGTGGAATCACGTCCTCTACCACCAACACCAGCGGAACAGGAGATATTCCATTGGGCGTGACACCTCCTATCACCAGGGCTAGAATTGTGTAGATTGATCTCTCGAATCAAAAGCACTCCCGTGCAGTGCATTTGTTTAGGGTTTAGATTCATTTCTCATTCGCACACACCCAAATTTACCAAAACCAGCAGAAACAATTTTCACCCATAAACACATAGCAAGTGAGGATCAGAAAAATACAACAAAAGACAATGAATATTTACCAAAAAGTACAAAAAGAGAGCATTAACACAAATGTTTTCGATAAAGATGACATTGTAAATTTATTGTACTATTTTGATTAATATAAGTGCAACCTTTCTATAAAAAAAAAAAGAAATTAGGGAGTAAACTTTTGGGTTTTTTATCTCAACGGTTTTAGTAAAAAATGATTAATTTCCTAATTTTTTAAAAGGCTATTAGTGGAATGAATAACAAATATAGTTAGTTATGGGTTTTTGATATATGTAAACTTATTGATGGGTTTCTAATACTGAAAAATAAAGAATTGGGCTGGAAATAATTTTTCCCATTTTCAAACGGAACATAAATATTGGAGAATATTTAATATTTTTCCTATCATACCAGGAAAGATTGCGATGAATCATGTTTTCACTCGAAACGCGGTTAAAATATAATTTTCAATCAAAAACCAGGTGAAAATAAAAAATTTATCCCTGAAACTACGATGAAAATATAATTCTCATTCAAATCCGAGTGAAAAGAAAATATTTCACTCCAAAACTACGGTGAAAATATAATTTTTCATTCAAAATCGGAAAATATTTCACTCGAAACAACATCAATTTTCATTTGAAACGATTATGGTGAAAAGTGTATTTTTCATTTGAAACAATGTGAAAAATGTTGAATCCAATAATGATGATAAAATCACAAATTTCGTTACTCTATTAACTCCGTCTAACTCCACCAAGTTGTTGTACCAGGTACAGTTCCTTCTCTCCTTGACTTGGGCCGCCGAGTTTTGACCACGAGTTGAGTTCTTAAAAAAATCCGCATATCACTTACATCATCTTGTTCTTACTCATATCAATACCCGAGAATCTTTCTTTACACTGAGTGTCAGAATCCTTCATGTCAAATCGCTATGTTTGTAAAGATGAAATCTAGGCTAGATTTACTGGGATTTTGTTGCTCTTACTAAGAAATCGAAACTTCGTTGCTATCACCCACTTCTCCTACCAGTTTTTAATCAATTCATGCTCAACCAATGGAACTCCAGCCACTGTGTAAACCACCCAATAGCTCCGCCCCATAAAACCCATCTAAACCATCTTTCCCCCTGACATTGTTTGTAATAGTTTTAATGTGGTAAATAAGAGCTCGTTGCTCGGACTTGAAAAGATTTAAAAAAAAATTGTATATACAAAATATGTCACAAGATCAATAGATACTAGGAATCAGGATTGCACCATTAATCATTCACACAATTCATATATTTATTCCCAAACGATTATAGCTCAAATGATATCGACTCTTATTCTTGCCAAGGTATATTTTTAGAAGATTGATTGTAAATCACTAGCATGACGCATTAAAAGCACTTCGACCAAGCATACATCATCATACGATATAACAACCAATTAAGAAAAATCATAAAACAATTAATAAAAGTGCAAGTAGTCATAAAAGAATTAAATATAATTATCATATGCGTAAAGAACGGCTTCCTCCATCATCCCAGTGTTGGGATTTAGCTACTCATATTAATCATGTTCTCAGAATACATTATTGATGCTCAAAGTATGATTAAAAGAGTTAGAAATTATAATACAGCGATTCTGAGACTCACAGAAGGCGTCAAAGAAAGAACGATAAGACGATACTGCTGTAAACAACGACACATGCAAACTGCTGCTGCCTCTGTTGAAGAACGACGGTTTCTGACTGTCTGTTCTTCGTCTTCTTCTTCTTCTTCGAGCAGCAGCAGGAAGCTTTCCTGCAGCTTCATGTTCTTCGTCTTCCAGCCTCTCTGCTGCGTCTCTGTGGTCTCTAAACTTCCCCAAACTTCTTGATAACTTTTCTAAGACTCGAACCAGCCTTTTTATACCCAGCAAAACCCACAAATCCGAGTTTATCTATGAATATTCTTTTTATTCTCTTCGGTCAACAGTTGAGAGAAAATCTCTTTTTTAGCTTATGTACGCGTCCCTGGTTGTGACAATTATTCTTAGGATTCAGTAAATATCTCATAGAAGATATTCTCTATCCTAACTTTCCCTTATCTACACGTATCTCGTAAAACCAACTCCACAGAAGAGCCGTGAAAGACAGCCCTCTGTTTTGCTTGGAATCGATGATTCAGCCCAATTGGATCGAGGAAATTTCCCATAAAAGCTCTGTTAAGTCCATTAGAGTCCATCCTAGTTGATATTGGCGATTGAATCTCTCCCAAAATAGCCTAACAATCGAACCCTAAATTATGTTCTCGTTGGAAACATTTTCACGCCAAAAAGTTAATTTGAAATGTGAAGAAGGATGCCCCCTATCCTCTGATGGGGTGCGAATAGCAAGTGGGGCTGAAATAAAATTATTTGGTGGAAATAACCAAAACTTGGGTGCCTTTAGTAATTTTTCTAGGCTATTTTCCACACTTTTTCGGGGTTCCTCCGGGGTGTCTCTGGCATACTTCTGGGGAGCTTCTTGTACGTTATCTACGGAGGTTCAAATGCCACATTTTGAGTCAATTTCGCCGCAAAAGCTTATTTCTCCAAAAACACCTACAAAGACATAAAATAACCAAATAAGTACAAAATCGAGCACTAACAATATATACAATTGGGACAAATTAGACACATAAATGCGTCTATCAAATACCCTCAAACTTATTATTTTCTAGTCCCGAGCAAATCAAAACTATAAAATCCTAACTTACTGTCGCAGGCATCGTCGATTGCATTTAGCGTATGCAATAAGCCTTTAAACCCCTAGGTGTCCCTAGTGGCCGAGTTATAGTCTCGGGAGGGCTTACAAGAGATATACCCACAAAACATGTACTCCAGACCTTAGCTATCTACGCAGAACCTTGGAAGGCACTAAAGAATCTCCTTGGTTGGCATACTTATTGACTACAGGAAGAAGTACCCTGATGCGAAATTCCAATTGTTGTACACGAGTTTGCACTCAAGCATACTAAACTTCATATAAAGTGACAGAGCTCTACTAAGATAGTCGCACTATGGACATCAATATCCGGAGTCAAAACTAATCACATGGATAGATCAAGAAGATGGATATAGAAAAACATAGATGGTTTTTATGTTTACTAAGTGAACGGTGTTTCCCATATCTGTCTGAAGGCCTCCGCCAAAATGAACCTATCCTAATGGATTGAGATACTATTCTGACTAATATCAACACACTGGCATATACAAGGGTACCAGTGGTCGATAACCTAACTCTAGGTCAACACAACTGGCATATACAAGGGTACCAGTGGTCGACTTTATTGAATTTATTCCTTTTGGTCAAATGGTCTGGTCTCAATTTCTTTTCTTTTCTTTTTTTTTCAATTTTTTTTTCATGGTATCTCAATCACTCTAATTCACCCTAGCATTGGTGACAACTTGAATCGTGAGCCCCACCAAATCACTTAGAAACATCTTTAAAAAGAAAACAACATCAAAAAAGAAGTGAAAATGACTCAACGAGATATAGTGAAACTATCATGTTATTCCTAACAACTGAGCTCTGTGCTTTTATGAATAGACTCTTTAGATGTTGCCATCTAATCAGATTGGTTCCTCAACTCCTACAACCAAAATGCTTCCATCCACTTAGATTAGTTAGTGCAATCCTCAATAGGCATAAATTTCTAGGTTCTGGAGTTTATTTATTCATACTGCAACTAAAAAGTTTCTCCCATACCCCCAAACTTAAATCTAACATTGTCCTCAATGTTCTAAAGATAAAATTAAAAGCATGAACAAGGAGAAACTGTTACCATTTGAAGCAAAAGAGTTAAGGAAAGATATTACCGTGTTGCATGAGATTGGGTTACCTCCAAAGAAGTGCTAATTTTAAAGTCCTCAGCCAGACATTGGAAAGGATTAGTCAACTCGAACCGTATAACAGTAGCCGAAATAACTGTGGGTCTTCAAAACCAAATAGAGCTGACCAAAGGAAACCGCAGTAAACCAAGAAAATGAACAAGACTAGCATGCCCTTACCTAGTTTCCTGATTAAGAAATTTATATCTAATTGTGGTTCAGGTTCAGTTTCTATGAAAGGGTCTACATAGAAAATTTTCATTGGTTGCGTTTCTTCATAGATGGGATCCGAATCATTAGGTCCTAGAGTCTGGAAAAACTCAAATATAATCTTAGAAGCGCACAATAATAACCTAAATAACTGAGGATCCTCTAAGTCAATAAGATTTGACTTACCTAATTGACCACAATGAGAGTAGTGGTCATTCTTAAGCAAATGTGTCGATTCTAATTTCCTAAAGCATTTAGGTTTAGTTTCACAACTTAATATTCGACACATTTGGAATATAAACGTTCCCACAGTTGGAAGAAAACTATTTGGTGGGAAAACAAAGTCAATTTGGGGATCATATCCCGGGAAAACCACATCAACCAGAGGATGGGTTTATAACGACTGAACTTCTTCCTGGACATCATTAGGTTCGGGAAAACGAGTATGAAGGTAATCTTGTAAAATTGTCGAGGCATAGATATCAAGTCCTAGTGAAGGGACTTTCTGAGAGTTAAAGTAAGTCACTAGGAAGGTGATAATCACCCCAACTTAGAGTTTTCAGTGTCTCTAGATAGGACTAGTTACAATCTCCCTAATTTCTGGATCATTAGATTCTTGAAAATGGTCAATTGATTCTTCTTAATTTATTATCAGTAGTGCATCTTTACTCATCTTACGGGTATATATTCTTTCATCTAATACTATTGTTCTAAGTCGCTAGACTCTAAACAGCATTTCGGAATAATAACACGTTCCTCTAAACCACTATCGGCTTCGTAATCAAAAGGAAAAACTACATCGTCTAAAACGGTTGGTATCCCTAATCAAATCCTCGTCCTTTTGAATAGGTGAATAATCATAAAAATTATTTGGATTTGACTAGAAAATATATAATCATTATAAAGCTCAATTGGATTAAATAGATTCCTGATCACTATGCCTACATATTTCAGATTCTTCATTACTCTATCTCATCATCAAATAGTACAAAGGATGATTGAACCTTATCTAAATAAGTAGTGTCTTTTATTTAGCCTCGTCCTCTAAATTAGGAAAATATTCACTATTATCAAGGGTAAATTAGAAACCCTATTTTGGAAATTTAGATTTTCGGAGCAGCATTAGCCAACTGTTCATTTTCTGCCTCTAGACTGCCTGAATTTTCACTGAGCATAACACTTCTACGTTCACCACTCTCGTTTATCATCTCAGAATATCGTGTAACATTCCTTGAACTATTCATTGCAACTAAACCGTTTATACGTCCTTTCAATCCGTTGTTGGTCTCTTCTAGATGGAAACAGGTTCAGAAATATCAAATCAGGACTAGTTTCCAAAAAACGAGTAACCAGTTACTACATTGTTCCTGATTTCTTGCTCGTATACCAATTCGCGTGTGGATAGTAATGGGCTACCATGTATGAAACATAACCTTGAAAAGGTGGCGTTCCCAACTACTATTCCCACCATGGTCTAAAACTGATGATGTCATATTCAAATTCAGGTCGATACTCATTGTATTGGTCTATCATACCAGTTCGACATTCTTAATTGCAGGGAATCTACACAACCACAAACAAGGCCGACTCGACTCCACCAAAACAAACCCTAAAGATTTAGCAAAACCAAAAAGCATGATGGCTTCACTTAGATTGTTTCTAGACTGCTTTATCTCTCGAAGGGAATTCGTTACACATTTAAGCAACCCCTCTGGAATCAATCCGAGTCAAAGTAAGTTGAATTGAGGCGAGGGAAGCTCAGTGGAGCTTTGATACCCAAGGCCTCGCCGCTATCACAAGGCGGCGCAGTCACGCATTCAACTCACAGAAACCATCATGAACTTCGAGGTGTGCTTAAGAAAGTAACCAATATCCTTCGAAAAATTTTCCAGATAAGCGCGATACCCTATCGGTCTCGTTCTAGTCAAGTTTTAAGCTTGGGTTCGCGTTAGGTTTCGTTTTCCTAAGGCGGGCAAGAAGGGAGCGCTGATGAAATCCGATCCCTTATCTTGTATTGGCCAGTCCTTGCCCTTTACTAGGAATTTAAAAACAGTCTAAATTCGTCCTCAATCAATGAATCACCTTAAGGAATACAGTAAACCCGCTAACAGGGGATTCACAGGTGTTTCGAAAGCTTACCTCCCGTACCAGACGGGGGATGAACCGTTGAAGTCGACTCGGGCCACGAATCCTATGTCATGTACGAACCCGAGGGGCCGAGACGATATTGTAATCGTCGTCCTTCCCTGCAAACAGTTTATATTTAATTTTTTTTTATTAATAATAAGACCCTTCCGTAGGGTTAAAAAAATAAAAATAAAAAAAATGTCCAAAAGTCCAGAATAAAGTCCAAATAAAAAGTCCAAAAATTACAAAAATTATGAAAAATAAAACCTATTTACAAATTCTAAAAAAAAAAAAAAGCTATATACAAAATAAATAATAATAAAAAAAAAAATTATGTATTTTTTCTTCTCTTTTAGCTTTTAGCTTTAAGCTTTTTGTTCCCAAGTCCTTAGTATTCCACTTCGAACCTGTAAATCAAAGACACAAAAAGAAACGTAAAAAGGAACAAATAATAGTAAAAAAAAAAAAAAAAAAACCTAAAAACAAGTCCGCGTCGGCGGCGCCATTTTGTTTGTAATAGTTTTAATGCGGTAAATAAGAGTTCGTTGCTCGGACTTGAAAAGATTTAAAAACAAAGTTGTATATACAAAATATGTCACAAGATCAAGAGATACTAGGACTCAAGATTCCACCATTAATCATTCACACAATTCATATATTTATTCCCAAACGATTATAGCTCAAATGATATCGACTCTTATTCTTGCCAAGGTAGATTTTTAGAAGATTGATTGTAAATCACTAGCATGACGCATCAAAAGCACTTCGACCAAGCATACATCATCATACGATATAACAACCAATTAAGAAAAATCATAAAACAATTAATAAAAGTGCAAGTAGTCATAAAAGAATTAAATATAATTATCATATGCGTAAAGAACAGCTTCCTCCATCATCCCAGTGTTGGGATTTAGCTACTCATATTAATCAGGTTCTCAAAATACATTATTGATGCTCAAAGTAAGATTAAAAGAGTTAGAAATTATAATACAGCGATTATGAGACTCACAGAAGGCGTCAAAGAAAGAACGATAAGACGATACTGTTGTAAACAACGACACATGAAAACTGATGCTGCCTCTGTTGAAGAACGACGGTTTCTGACTGTCTGTTCTTCGTCTTCTTCTTCTTCTTCGAGCAGCAGCAGGAAGCTTTCCTGCAGCTTCCTGTTCTTCGTCTTCCAGCCTCTCTGCTGCGTCTCTGTGGTCTCTAAACTTCCCCAAACTTCTTGATAACTTTTCTAAGACTCGAACCAGCCTTTTTATACCCAGCAAAACCCACAAATCCGAGTTTATCTATGAATATTCTTTTTATTATCTTCGGTCAACAGTTGAGAGAAAATCTCTTTTCTAGCTTATGTACGCGTCCCTGGTTGTTACAATTATTCTTAGGATTCAGTAAATATCCCATAGAAGATATTCTCTATCCTAACTTTCCCTTATCTGCACGTATCTCGCAAAACCAACTCCACAGAAGATCCGTGAAAGACAGCCCTCTGTTTTGCTTGGAATCGACGATTTAGCCCAATTGGATCGAGGAAATTGCCCATAAAAGCTCTGTTAAGTCCATTAGAGTCCATCCTAGTTGATATTGGCGATTGAATCTCTCCCAAAATAGCCTAACAATCGAACCCTAAATTCTGTTCTCGTTGGAAACATTTTCCCGCCAAAACGTTAATTGGAAATGTGAAGAAGGATGCCCCCTATCCTCTGATGGGGTGTGAATAGCAAGTGGGGCTGAAATAAAATTATTGGGTGGAAATAACCAAAACTTGGGTGCCTTTAGTAATTTTTCTGGGATGTTTTCCGCACTTTTTCAGGGTTCCTCCGGGGTATTTCTGGGGTGTCTCTGGCATACTTCTGGGGAGCTTCTGGTACGTTATCTTCGGAGGTTCAAATGCCACATTTTGAGCCAATTTCGCCGCAAAAGCTTATTTCTCCAAAAACACCTGCAAAGACATAAAATAACCAAATAAGTACAAAATCGAGCACTAACAATATATACCAGGTACATTTCCTTCTCTCCTTGACTTGGGCCGCCGAGTTTTGACCACGAGTTGAGTTCTTAAACAAATCCGCATATCACCTACATCATCTTGTTCTTACTCATATCAATACCCGAGAATCTTTCTTTATACTGAGTGTTAGAATCCTTCATGTCAAATTGCTATGTTCGTAAGGAGGAAATCTAGGCTAGATTTACTGGGATTTTGTTGCTCTTACTAAGAAATCGAAACTTCGTTGCTATCACCCACTTCTCCTACCAGTTTTTAATCAATTCATGCTCAACCAATGGAACTCCAGCCACTGTGTAAACCACCCAATAGCTCCGCCCCATCAAACCCATCTCAACCATCTTTCCCCCTGACATCCAACTCCACCACGCCTGAAAAGCTTCACAACCCCCCACACCTTTCAACTATTCCAAGACCCTGCAATCATGATGTAGCCATAGCACCGCTCAACCCTTTTCTATCCCCCATCGGTACCATCAAAAACATTACCTTCTCATCTTCTTCATCGTCTACGTCTACCTCCTTTCTCTCACCCCCATCCTCTCTCCAAAAAGAACCAGACATCAACCACCCAACTCAAGAGAATCTTCAAAAGAAAACCAGCAAACTTTACCAGATCAGACAAAAAACCCCTCATCACTCACACCTTTTAGCAAACCCTCATCATCCAAGAAAAAGTACAAAGATACTCACCTTTTCCAACTCACTAAAAGGATGCAAGATTTAATGAAATACCACCATCGTCACTGTTTAGCTGTAAAGGTCCTGTCAGGATAGTTCTCTTATAATACCCTACAGATTGAACTGAAAACTCACTGGACCCCTATGCAAATTAAACACCTGGAAACTATTACTCATAAGGAGGCCTAAAAACTGGTTATGCACCATGAAAATGATAAGAACAAGATTTTAGAACATAAACCCTGGATTATTTCTGAACAAGTGGTATTGTTTGAGGACTATGAAAAGTTCATTGCTAACCATGATCAAAGTTTTCTAGTTGCTGTTTTTTGGATGCAGATTCTCCATCTCCCAAGGTACTGGATCGACAAGCTCTCCATTGAACAACTACTACAGAACGTCGGAACAGTACTGGAAGTTGATCTTAGTTCTTCTCCACCAAGAGCTAAAATAGAAATGGACCTCCAAAAACCCTTTACCCCAGGTATTCTACTGAACTGTGAAAAAGCTACTTGGATCCAGCTGGCTTATGAATATCTACCCATGATTTGTTATCGATGTGGTTTTCTCGGCCACATAGCAAGAGAATGTACCAAATTCATTAGCACAGACCATGCTATGATGGATACTCAGTTCCCCAAATTTTCATATCACCGCCTCAACAGCAGGATGAAAGCTCAAAACCCACAACCAAAAACCCAAAATCTGCTGACATCCTCTTCATCCAATATCCCTCAAAAATATCAGCCTCTACCCACCATTCATGCTCCACCAGTCATGAACACCTCCTCAATCTCTTACACATACCAACCCAGCTACCAGAACAGTTTTCAACACCACAACAACCACTACCACAACCATCCTCCACCGTTTTGAGACCGATCCTAATAAGACTAGCCCAAACCATGACTCAGCAAGGACTCAACTGGAATCCGGTTCCCCAAAAACAAGGTGCTACTGCTGTTATCCCGGCGAAATCCAAGGAACTTCAACAGTCTGACACTGTCTCTGATGTAGAAGCTTCACCATCAACTATCCCTATCTCTGCACCAAGTACCAATGATTCTACTAGCCGAAAGAATGTCCCCTCTGAAAGCTCAATGGATAGGGCCCACGGAAGCGGGCCGGTTTACCCGAACCCACAAACCCGAACTGTACCTACCAGTTCCGAACAACCATTTGAGCCATCACCACATACAATAACCAAGGCATATATGCCGGTCGCAGAGCTGACCGAAGCTAGTACTGAGAGCAATCGAGAAACGAACAAGAGTGCTGACAAAGGGAAAGGCCCAATGAGTTCTACAAGCACTAAAACTTCACCATTTCATATCCGAGAACTGCAACGAGTGACTCCATCATCACCAGGGCCCGCATCCATCCAATTATTCCCTCTCTCCACTTATTTTTCGCTCAATTTATCTCAATTATTGATGAACTTTTTGCAGAAGAAGGGGGCCACTGTGAACCTGCAAATCACAGCTGTGAATGGTAACCCTCATGTTAAAATGACCCATAGCTACATGGAAGAGATAGAAACCACAACTGCATCCCCAGCTGTGCAAGCTACTGTTCAAAATCCTGCACCAACAGTAGGTACACCTGTGAAGACATAAAAATACAAAGAAAGAAGGGTGAGGAAAAGTTTACCAAAACACCTACTCATTTCCACCAACTCCTGCGTTTGGAGCTCCTACACCGCCATCAAAACTACAAAATTTCATATCCTTATCAGAACTGAGGACAGGATCGAGTAGAACATCACAACCAACTCATGAAGTACCAGTAGTAAGGACAAGAAAACCAAGATCTTCCATCTATATTGGGCGCACGTCTCAACCTACTGAGGGGACACAGCAACAACAACAAAATCCAAAAGATACAGAGCCCCATACAACCAGTACAACTACCAAGGGCACCTCAACCACAGCGGCTTGGCATTTATCTCTTGAAGAGGAGACTGATGGCATTACCAGTGATACTCCTCAGTGAGTTGTTGGCCAATTCCAACACTCGCCTTCATTATGAATTACTTGTCCTGGAATTGTCAAGGTGCCCACAACACCCTGACAATCCAGAAATTGCGTGAGTACACACGCAATTATAGACCTTCTATTATGTTTTTATCTGAAACGTTATCATCTGCACATCATATTTCTTTTTTGAAAACTTCTCTAGGATATGATAACCGTTTTGATGTACCTTGTAATGGTCATAAAGGAGGGATAGGGATTTTGTGGAACTCCACAGTTAACATTACGGTTTTACTTGCTAATCAAAGTTTTGTTCATGTCTATGTTGAACCTGTTTCAAACTCTCAACCATGGATATTCACTGGCATTTATGGACCTCCACAACCTCAAGCAAGATGGAACCTTTGGCAAGAATTCAACTCAATAATTCCTCAACATAACCTTCCATGGCTGTTGATGGGAGATTTCAATGAGGTTCTCAACCAATCTGAAAAAATGGGAGGACGTCCTGTCCACAGCAACCAAGCAAAATATTTCAAAGAGATGATTGACACAAATGGGATCATAGATTTAGGCTTTCCGGGAGACACATATACTTGGACCAACAAACAAATGGGGGAAAACATTATCATGGAAAGATTGGACCGTGGACTGAGCAACCAAGTTTGGCTATCTTTACACCCCAACATGACGATCAAACATCTACCCAGAATAGCCTCTGATCATGCACCCCTTCTGCTCCAAGAAAATTTCATCAGACGGATGACAACAACAAATTTCAGAATGGAACACCTATGGTTCACCCCCAAATGAAAGAAGTGGTGTTGGAAGCTTGGAACCAATCTCTCTCACCTTCACCACCCATCGACCTGCTGGATAAAATGCGAAATACAACCAATGCCTTACAAAAATGAAGCAAGGCCACATTTGGATACCTTCCATCAATGATCGCTACAATGGAACACATCATCAAACAGGCCCAACATATGTGTGCAACCTCAACAGGACCAACACTGCAAGAATGGCTACAAAAAGAAAAAGACTACAAGCATACACATTTGATGCTGGTAAACTGCAACGAACTATACTGGAAACAACGATAAAGAATACAATGGCTACAAGAAGGAGATGCGAATACCACATTCTTCCATACAAAAGCAACAATTCACAGGAGAATTAACCATATTTCGCATATTCAAGATGACCAGGGAAGATGGCACACACAGCCACAAGCCATCCTGAGAGTGATACAACAATTCTTCACAAATCAATATGTAGCTCCAGCTACACTCATTGATCAAAATATGTTCGATTGTATCTCCAATAGGCTTACTCCAAACCAATTTAGGGGCTTGATTCATCCAGTCACGGAAGAGGAAATTAACAAAGTCGTCTTCTCGATTGGAACCAACAAAGCTCTTGGGTCGGACGGTTTCACTAGTAAGTTCTACACCTACTTGTGGCCTTCAATCAAACAGCAAGTGATAGGCATGGTACAACATTTCTTTGAAGATAACCTTTTAACCACACAAACATCACTTTAATCCCCAAAATCCAAAACCCCACCAAATCAAATCATTTCCGACCAATTGGGCTATGTAATGTGACCTACAAAGTTATAGCCAAAATCCTTGTTAAACGTTTAAGACCTCTACTACAATTCATAGTCAGCCCATTCCAGAGTACCTTTGTACCTAACAGAGCAATCCATGACAATATTGCCACTTCAACAGAACTATTCCATACAATCAGAACCACCACACTATCAAAAAACCCAAAAATTGCTATGAAACTTGATATACAGAAAGCGTATGATAACCTTGATTGGGGATTCATCCGTATCACTCTGGAAAAAATGGGATTCCCCCAACCTTCATACAATACATCATGGAATGCATTACATCCGTTTCATACTCTATCAATCTCAATGGCTCTGCACAAGGTCTCATCCAGCCAAAGAGAGGACTATGCCAAGGGGATCCACTTTCACCATACATTTTCATCCTCTGCGCTGAAGTACTCTCCACTAATTTGGGTGTGTAAGAACAAACTGGAGCATTGAAAGGTCTAAAAATTGTAAGGAATTCACCACCAATACTGCACCTGATGTACGCAAATGACCTATTAATCACATGTTCGGCTGATGTGAAGTCCTGTGAAACCTTACAACGACTCTTCCAACGGTACTCCACTTCGGTTGGACAAGCAATTAGTAAGGAAAAATCTTCTATCATCCACCACCCTAAATTACATCCGTCTTTGGTTCAACAACTCAAGCTCTGTTTCAACATCAACACAACAACAACCCCACCGACGTACCTAGGCATCCAGTTCAAGAATGGTAGGAACTACTCAAATCTATTTACTGAACTTCTAAACGGGTTGGAAAGAAAGGCAAAAGTATGGATAACCAAGTGTGTCAATCTAGCGGGAAGGCTAGTTCTGATAAAAACAGCGTTGACCCCAACTGTGAACCATGTCATGCAAGCTCAACAACTATCAACTACGGTGCACATCAAGATAGACAGAATCACCAGAAACTTTCTATGGGGACACGATAGTCAAACAAGAAAGATGCACCCAATTGGTTGGGAAACAGTGACAAAACCATTATCACAGGGAGGCCTTGGTATCAGGAAAAGCAAAGAACATAACCAAGCATTGCTGATGAAACGAGTCTGGCAGTTACAACAGTCAAAAGAATCAGTGTGGACCTCAATCTGCACTCCAAAATACTTCAAAACCAATTCTAAATCACTACCATTCCCAAAGCCTCAATCATCGGCCAGTCCCCTTTGGAAAAGCTTAGCTAACACTTCTACTTTTTTGCAGGGTTTAGTTTTATCACAGGTGGAAGATGGCAAAAACACAATGATAAGACAAAACTGGATTCCAAACTCACAACCTTTATCACTTCAAAACCTACCCATCAACATCCCACTCAGTACACCAGTTAGCTACTTCATTGAACCTTCATCAAATACATGGAACGACAACCTCCTTTTCTCAACCTTCCCTCCACCCATAGCACAAAATATCATCAGTATTCACCTCCCCAAAAAACCAAAATCCGACCACCTAGTATGGCCACACTCAAAAACAGGCAATTACACATCCAAAACTGGTTATAGCAAACTCATCTACCAAACAACCAATCCCCCAACAAACCAAGCATCAACCCAACACCCTGTGGACTCCAACTCAATTTGGAAACTAAAATGTCCACCAAAAATAAGACTTTTCTTGTGGAAGGTCACACACCATGGATTACCAACATTCCAACGGCTTCACCGACTCAACATCACAGCATCAAATACATGTCCAAACTGCAACAATGAGGAAGAATCAACACAACATCTATTGTTCGAATGTAATAACTCAAAAGAAGTTTGGCAACTAATAATAAATCATCTGGCAGGTATTCCGGAGACAATAAATACTCATCAACGACAACACAAACAAGCAGGATCACAGCATCAACATCAACAAAGGCCAGCAAGCTCCAACAACCACAGATGTCCAACCAACATTCATGACGTACTCCACAGGGCATACTCAGAACAAAAACAGGTGTTACTCAGTTTCACGGTATAGCACATATGGCTGGCCAAGAATGAATTAGTATACAAAAGGAAACGACAACATCCAAGGCAAACATTCAATATCATAACGATAATGTATGAAGAGTATCAACAAGCACATGAATATATGGCTTCAATCATGGCTAATGGACCAACAATTGCAAGAATACAAAGGAAGAGAACGACTGCTTCAACAATCTACATAGGATGGACTCTACCGGAAATAAATTGGATCAAGGTAAATACAGATGGCGCATCCAAAGGAAACCCGGGACCGGCAGGAGCAGGGATCATATGCAGAGATAGTGAAGGGAATATACTGAAGGAAATGGCAGCACCACTGGGGATAACCACTTCAATTCAGGCGGAAACATGGGTATTACTACTTGCGGCAAGAATAGCTACTCAATACCAATGGCAGAAATCTGGTTCGAAATTGACTCGCAAGCACTTCTCAGTCTAATCCAAAAAAAGGAACCGATACCATGGTACCTAAACAACATGCTGGCAGAAATCAACTCGCTCCTAAGTGATATACCAAGCTACAAAATCACACACACCTGGAGAGAGGTGAACCAAGCATTCGATGGATTAGCAAATAAGGCGGTCACGAACCAAACCAACATCACAACTGTGACAACAACTAATAGCTGGAAATTGATATGCCCATCCTTCATCCAAGAAATTGTATTTAATGACAGGATTGGAACAAAATATCTTAGAAATGTAACCTCAAATTTCTTAGTGGTGAACTTTTTCAAAAAAAAAAAAAAAAAAACTCCGTCTCCATAACTACTGGTTTGGTATCTCACTTTCCCTCACTTTCAATAGTTGTTAGTTATAGACTTTCAGTATAATAATTTCTTTATAGTTTTCCTCTCCTGCACGTGATGGCTGTAAGAATTATAACTCTTCTTCGTATCCGTCCGATTCAAGGAAAAATCATGTTCTTGATGATGATATGTAGTGGAAGCTCTTCTTCTTCTATAGTATATAAAAGTTCCATGGCATCATCTGTATTGCTCACGAAAAATAGATTTTATAACACATGAATAATAATATTAAAAACAACAAGGTTGCACTTTCATTCAATTTCTTATTGGCAGTTGAGATTAACAAGTCCAACAATGGATTTTCTTTTGATGAAAGAAATAAAGAACGAAGTAAAACTTTAATAAAATAAAAAAGAAAGTAGAAACCTTAAGAATAGAAGAGGAAGAAAGCTTACTCGTTAATTAAAACCGGAAATCATGCTGATGGACCGTTAAATAAGGTAACAAATTGACCGGAATTCATGTTGATGGACCGTTAAAAAAGGTAATCAATCCACCGGAAATCAGTACATAACTTTTTTATTTTTTTGTTATAACGGGTAAGGTTAATTTAGTCCTCCATAAATGGTAAAAATCTAAACTCAATTTAAAACCAACTTATCTTAATCATTAATTCTGTATTTTGGTGGGTTTCTGGAAGAGCGAGGAATCAAACTTGGATTTCTCAAAAATTTCCACGTTTAAAATGTTAAACTTCTAAATATCAGTATTCTGCAAGGGTAACCAACTGTCTAATTAGAACCAAACACGCCACTGGAAATGAATTTCTCAAAGCTTAAATTTCAAAACCCACGTTTGGGACAAAATGAGAGGTTAAGTTAAGAGCAGATACGAATTCATTCAATTTAAGGGAGAGGTTGTAGATCAATACATTTCTAACATTCATTTATCTTTTGCTTTATCTTCCCTCAGCCACTTTTTAGCTTACACTACTCTTTCCATCATGCGTCCACTCTCCCCACTATACATTCAAGTTTACTACACGGGCTAATAATCACACCCCACTATTTACACTGAAAACACGTATACACCGCTGTATTTCAACCAGCAAAACAGATCGACCCAACAATTAAATATGTCCGCCTGCTTTCAACAACCACAAGCTGGCTGGACTTCGAAAAGTAAACACTAATCTCGATCATCTTCCTTTGCCCACACAATCACGTAGGATAGATATAGCTCATTGGTAGTTTAAGTCCCCGTGTAAGTCTCACCATCAGCAGCTTGTGGAAGGTTTTCTGTGTCCAAAATAGTGATTTCATGATTACAACTACAATTGGACCAGCTCCTTCGTATCGTTTCACTTATGCATCCTTTGCACACACACAACATACAATCCTTTTCCTTCTTCTCGTCAAGGACCCAAGGAAACCCAAGCAAGGTTTTACAGGGGGATTACCAAAGCTAGCTTGCCTCAACGGGTGGACTAAAGCTGCAATTATCAAACCACTGGTGATATTTATCATCAGTTGAGGAGGTCCAATTTTACCCCTGATTAGATGATACCCCCCTCACACTCTCATCAGGCAGAGTCCAAGAGATTAGGTGCCCAGCAGAATCCCCACTCAATAACTGCTTAAGGTTGTTAGTCAGGTGAAGAGCCGTTACAGGATGCTTATGGGACTTCAATACCTTATGAAGGATTAATCGGTATTCTGGCTGTTTTTCACCGTCGCTGATTCCCAACCCTGTTCCACCAGTGCTTGTTGACTTGCTACTTCTGCTAGCTTCATCAGAGAAATGAGCCATTTGCCACACCTTCACGGCCCCACTCTGATGTCCTGTAACATACCAATTTGTGTCTTGCCAATCAGAGAATGTCGCACTTGTCACTGAGAGGATAAAATCGGACGGAAGTTGGGAAGTGTTGACCACAGCAAGGCAGTCACCGTTGATGCTCCAGACCGAAAGCACAATTCCAGCTGCTGTCACAATTTCTCCAGTCAGATCATTTACATAGATTGCAGATATTGGTGCCGGGAATTCAGGGAGCTGCTTCACAAATATCAAACTACTGAGATCCCACAAAATGACGGTGCAATCTTCTGAACCAGTCACTATGAGCATGTAAGGCTGACTGACATGGAGGCATGTGATCCTTGCTGTATGGGCACAAAGGGCTCGCTCCAATTGTAAGTTACGGTAGTTGCGAGGTATGTCTTCATTGATGTGCCAGACACATACAACACCATCATCAGCACCAGTAACAAGGATCTGACCATCATGGGTTACTCCAGCGCACTGGATTTGGTTCCCTCCATGAAGACACTCATGAGTGGAAAGAAGCTTATCTTGATCATAGCTTATGAATCTCAAACTACGGTCTGGGAACCCCCATGCGACATACTTGTTATATGTCCTAGGTTTCAGCAAGTTATTTGGGCCAGACACAAGAATCCTCTCATGGAAAGTGGCAATTTGAGTAATTGAAGATGAAGATTTGCGGATTTCGTGAGGAACCAGATGGTTACAGTGCCTGAGTGGATGAGGGGGAACCTTCCTGTCAGACCGTCGCTTCACATGGGGTTTTTGAAATAACTGCTTTGGCGTCTGTCCGAAGTGGTTAATCTGTGCTAGAATTGAAGCCTTCATTGCAGGTTCGTCAATGGAGTCTATGTCCACACTCCCTTCATATGTGTAATGATAAAAGACATTGATTGCGTCTTCAGCCGCCTGTAAATTATTCAAGGTTGAATTAGAATATAGAACAAAACTTTAAAGTAACAATGAGTTCGGGAAGGCCTCGAATCCAAAAAAACTGTCCATTAGAAACAAGAAAATACTGCGGTTCATATGCTGGAATTTTGAATGGTTGGAAAAAGACTCTTCCACATACCTTTCCCCTTTGCTTATATCCAAAGATGAGGTCTATCCAGTGATGCAGATTTTCTGAAACATGCTCTGATTCAAGAGCTTCGCGGTGTTTCCTAATAAATTCTCTTGCACTACCTTTAGCCCATGGTGGCAAAATGACATTGTCAACCTATAAGGAAACACACACATATCATTCTCGGTTAAATGTTGAAGAGAGTGGTATTGAGAGCAACAATAACTTCGTGGGTAGATCAATTTAGAGGCTGATGCAGACAGAACAAACCTTCTCTCCTGATTGTTTTTCACCCAAGTTGAGATCAAACCGATTTTCCAGGAACTCGGGCATGTAAAAGAACTCTGGAATCAGTTCCTTCACATCAGACGTGTTACCCTTTCCAGCAGCACTAAACCATGTGTCCCTCACGCTGTTAAAAAGACGATCTGCATGGTCAAATGAGCCACCTTGTAGCTTCTGGTTCTCTGTACTAAATGGTGGGAGACGAAGCAGATAGAACAGTACAATTCCAGCACTTGAATAATGTGAACCATAGTGGAATTTAGGAACATCTGGATCGTCCCAGCTTTCGTATCTGAAACAATAGAAGGAAAAGAAAAACCTATTAGCAAAACTGTACATTAAGGAGAAAGGCTTGACATTAGCACATGAATAACTTTTCTTCATATATATGTTCTTTCTAAAATTTGTGCGTATTGCCATACTTAATACGGCCACTTCAATATAATTTTCAGGAAGAAAAATATAGAAGTAAATGAAGTGTTAATGAAAGAAAAGTGCCGGTTGGTACAAATTAGTACACCTTTTCTTAAATTCTTCCTCCCCCTCTGCTGTCTGGCATCCCATTGGTTTGTCAAGCTTGCGAAATGTAGTAGGATCAGATAAATCCAAAGTTTCACTCTCATAGTCTGCAAGAACCCATGGGAATACTGGATATTGAGTAAGATCGCTGTATCCACGTCCTGCAAGAGTATTGAGGTGCATGAGGTACTGGAAATTGCTAATTTCTCCATTTTGCCACCTCTTGGAGAAGGATTTGGCCATTATTCTGAAAAGGCGGCTTCCCTCACTCCCTTCTGGCTTTGATGACCCAGAAATGGTAGTATCCAACCTGTTGCAGAAAATCATAAAAGGATATATTGCGGAATTAGGTTAAATTTCAATGTACATAAAGATAAAGGTTACTGGAGAGTTGACACGTACATGCTATTTCTTGGCAGATTCATGGCAACCAAATTTTTGAAAACTTCCTCTCTCTCTTTTTTGTGGAAAACAAGAAGATCGTTGCATCCATCCATACTAAATATCTCAACAGCAACAGGACGCAACTGATAATCACGCTTTAAAATTTCATGAATACTGTCAAGCTTCCACATACGCCAAGGATGAGGCAGATTACCACTCGCACACACTTTCTCCTTTCCCCATGCACCACCATTGTAGGCCCATGCCCTTCCTCCAACCAAAGATTTACCTGTTGCGTCCCAAGAAGAAGAGGGGGATTTCAATTGAAAATCTGAACTGCCACCAACATCTTTCATCACACCCAAAGCTTGATCAATCACAGACAGTTCATCTTCAAATGCCTTTTCGCATATGCATCCAGAGTCATCAATGTAAAAATTCTCAATAATATACAAACAAAGCTCCCCTATGAGAAATATGCCGTCATGCTTGTCAAGACCTATAACTCGCTCACAGTTATATCTGAATCTAATCTTTTCATGAGGTTCCAGATATGGTCTAATTAAATATTCCCCATTATCAGTCAGTTCCTTGTCCAAATTCTCCTCCGACTCTTCAATCTCATCAGTTTTAATAAAAGAAGACTGAACAGGGGAACCTACTTCAGATTTTGCATGTATGCTATCAGTTATGGGGATAGAAACTGCACTAGACCTGCCATTAAACTCTAGAGCAGAATGAAGACTTGCTTCATTAATACTGCTTGCTCTATCATCATTCCACCCTATCTTAGCAGAGGCGGCATCTCCCTCATTAGCGTTATTTGCATCTTTGAAAAAGGACTCGTTGTAATCACCACCGTCGAAGCACTTCTTTTTGGTACCTTGAGATAAAAGATGGAAAAATGAGTCGGAATCAGTTTCAGAAGCGTCCAGAATGTTTTCATTTTTCCCTTTTGAGAGCTCAGTGTCCCTCGATTCAAACCAGCCGTCAAGAACATTCTGAATGGTATCAATTTTCAATTTTGAGCGCTCAAGCTTTTTGCGCATTCTATAAGGCCCTTCGATAGGACAGAGTTGCCACTCTGGTTCCTCACTAGCAGTGGACTTCCGCATAGGGAATATCCCTCGCTCATGTACAAGTTGTTGAAGGTGGGTTTGCCACTCACTCTCCGCATGCATGACCCAACCGTATTTATCCTGACGGATTACTCTCAACTCAGTAGACATCTCATCACGGACCAACTCAAGTGCGTATCTACGCTCATTTGTTTGCTCCCAGTGTCTTGAATCGACTTTTGAATTTTCAAGAGATCTCCTGTTCATTTCTTTCCTTCGACGGTCTTCCATGCCCTTTATCCTCACCCCGGGAAATTTCGATGAACCAGCGATATACTGCACCCACATAATGGCGGCACAACTCTCCAACACTCTGTTAATCATTTGTTCTGCACTCTGAAACCATTCAAAGAATAATGATAGACTTCCTGTTAATAATTTGTCAAACCCACCATGCAATACATCCAAATGTTGGCCTTGGTTTGCTTTAGAAACAAGCAACTCTTCCAGCGCAGCCCTGCGATGAACCAATAGATACTTAATAATATCCACTGCCATGTTCTGTGCAGCCCGTCTTTGGTCGTGAAGAAGAGAAAGTAAGCTTATGCAAAGGCAACAATTCAGATCAGTATCGACATTACTGGGACAAAATATAATCCGTTTATGAGCAACCAATAACTGTAAGAGAGTGGTAACATCTGTCTTCGATTCTTCTTCATTGCAAGTGTTAGAAGCCAAACTCTTCTTAGGTTCCACCTGCAACCCTAGGCGTGCAAGCAGGCTCTCCTCACCAAGAGTGATCAAGAATGATGGTAAGAAACAATACATTATCATACGGTTTGTATTTTTCAGAAGTGCATGCACATATGTATCAAGCTGCTTGATGCCTCTCGTAAGAGACAGAAGACTCTTTCCAGATGGAGCTGCTTCTTCAACACGACCATCTTTATTAGCCAACTGTAACATGGATAACAAAAAATCTAGAGTTCCCAGCACAGCAACTGGCTTAGGGAAGGCACCCATGTAAACACGATCCACAATCACCCAACACAAGTGATCCAAATTTGGAGACCACCGAGTCTTATCTAGCTTTTTATCATCTTCCTCATCATCTCGCAAGAGACGTCTTTCAAGGAAGTTCATTAGCTTACCAAGACAGAGACCCTGAAACACTAATGCAGAATCTGGATCCACATGGAGAGGAATAGTCTCCAGAATGCTCTCAATAACCTGAACTGCTTTAATCTGCTCTGCCACAATGTCAGCAAGAACTTCCGCCAAGAAATCTAAAATAGCAGTAGCTCCTGCAGAACATGGACCCCCACCATAACCAGAATCATCGATTTCAAGTAAAAGCTTAGAATTGACAGCGAAAGACGTGTTTCCAGATGCCAACCCTTGCGAACTGGACTTTAAATCCTGAGTTACATCATATTGATATCCAGATACAGAAGATCCCATTGATGGAGTAGCAACTGATTGAGATTTCACTTCCTTACTGACAGAGCTGCCGAGCCAAGATGTCAAGGCAAGCATTGGGGATGGTGAGGGAGACAGTGGGATTTTTGAAGTAGAATTCTCAGACAAAGCAGGAGACATGGGAAGATTAAAAGACATCGAACTTGATGATTCTGCAACATGAATAGCATATGGTGTACCATTAGCATTAGAGAACTTAGATTCATCAGCACCAGAAGCAACCCTAGACATCTGATCAAGGGTTTCGGCATTAAAACCTTTAACAGCAAGGACATCAATTCCTAATTTTGGCTTGCCGGACTCCTTCTGTGATAAAGTAGCTGTGTCCTCCGATTTATGAGGCACCATATAGTTCTGAGGCCCAAGTACATCGTCAGAGCTAGTACTTGCTTGACCCTGAGGAAAACTTCCGGCACTTATCGAAGTCTTACCAGACTGTTCCTGTTCATGAGGCAAGCTGGAGAATGTATTTTGTGAACTGTGGGTATCATCAGAATCATTTAGGTTCTTTTCTTCGGTTTTATACGAGAGATCTTTGGCCATCTTTACTGCATAAGCCGCCCTGCAAGACACACAATAGTCTGCTCAGAGAAATAAATAACTAAGAGAATCGACGAGATTCGACCAAAGCCCTAAGATGATATCATGCCAGTAATAGCAAAAAGAATCTCTTTCAAACCTTGCACAAGAAAAATATAATTCCACACAGCTTTCAAGAAACTCCGCTCGTCGACACACAGCAGAGAAAGGAGGGCACATTTTCGCTAGATCAACCATAAACCTGAGGATAGCAGTTGCAGCAGCAGGTGCTGCAGCTTCCCCACCCATTAGGCGCGCTGCATATGTTTTATGCATTAGAGCTTCCCCCTGAAGCTCTCCTGCCATATCAGTTGTACCTTCAGCAAGCTCCGCTACAAGACTAGCAGCAACCTGGGAAAGGTTACCAGTTTGATGGGCAAGCATTGACTGCATGGTCAGCCTATCAAACGTGGATTTTGCCATGGCAATTACAGGCTCCAACAACTCAACAAACTTCAATTCCCCTGAGTTTCCAGTGCTTGGCATAAGAGCATGAAAATCTAGCATGCGAACTTCAGGTAATCTCGGATAAACAGGTTTGCCAAATATTAAACAGAAGAGGATGTAGTACACTTCCGGCGAATCGTAGAAGCTAGGCAGTACACGAGTCAAACCTTGGTAACCCCCACCAGTGCGGAATTTAAGTGAAAATGTAGGTGAAGATGCAAGACAAACACCAAGAAGAATCATGATCCATCTCATACTGGTTGGATGAACAGCTTCATCGAGAAAATATGCTATCAACTTGGATGAAACTAGCTTATGCCACTGTTCTGACATCTCTTCCGTGTCTATGGTCATTTGTAAGTCAATAAGCATCTCAAGTAACATATTCCGTACAATTACATGCTTCCCCATCGACTCTCTCTGGATCTGACGACGCGGTGACACTTTAGGCGGTTCAAATGTCATGATAACAAACTTGACAACCTGTTCCAGTTCGGAAACCAAAAATCCATCTTCTAAGATAACCCCAAGCAATACAACCAGCTTCTCCAAAACGGGTACTTCCACATCGCCCCTTTGCAGAGTTACTAACAGATGTTGGACAAGGTTGATTCGCCGTAATACTGTAAGATTATGATTCCTGTACCAATGCATAGACACCAGACGCTCAAGAAACCCTAGAAGAGCAATTTGAATTGAAACAGGGGTCAATACCCACAAAGTCCAGTCTAGCAAGACATGCTTAACCATATCCGAATTTGACAATACAATGCAGTTAGATGTCTCAGCCGGTATATCATTATTTTCAAGCTCTGAAATATGACTAAGAGAATCTTTTTGCACAGAAAAATCGTCCATATCTCCATGAGATCCGACTGAAGATAGCTCATCGGGAAATTTTGATAAACTAAGATCCTCGTAGTAGGGTTCGCGAATACCACCAACAGGGGAAGCTATTGCTTGAATTTCGTGCATCTTCTGAGGCTCTGAAACAGAAGCCTCACACGCAGCAATCTTGAAAAAGATCTCAAGAGACTGCATGTCGAACAAGCCCATTTTACGATGCAAGAAGAGGGCCAGCAAATGGTATCCTCTGTAAGCTTGCATGTCTCGTACATTCTCGGGACTCTGATGAAGTGCACCAGCTAATAATGCCAGGGCCATGTGCAGCATATCCCTGGTTTCGGCTGCTTCAACAAGAGCCAAGACTACAGCCATCCCACCAACTGTACGTATGCTATCCCCAAGTACGCGTTGCTTACAAATATAAATATCCCCATGAAGACGGCCAAAACGAGGAATGCCTAGAAATCAAAGCAGAAGCTATAATCAGGAACCTATACTGCTTTTAAGTATAAACCTACATGTTCGAAAAGTTGATCAATAATGCGAAAACAAGATTGATGTTAACTTGGACACTCACCACCAATCGGAGAGGCAGCAGCAGACATCGGATCAACTAGATTAACAATCGATAAGGTGCCATTTGCTCGAACAGCTTCTAATGATGTTCCATCAAATGCAAATATAAGCTTCTTACCGGAGAGCTGCATAGAGAGGTTTCCAAGTCTTTCTAAATCCCAAACAATACCGCTGCCATCTGCCTTTGGAATCACTTGTCGTCCAGCACTATCAACCTTTTGGACATTAGATGGAAAAGGCGACTCAGAATCCAATGAATCTAAGATGGCCATACTACCACCACCACAAGCCTGGTTAGGAACAAATCGAAGAAGATCTGTATCTTGAAAGAGACCTCTATATCCTCTTCCAAGAATATACATGAAGCAGATGCTGCCTGATGAGAGCACCTCCTCAAAAAGATAACAGCAACGAAGTCTCCATGATAATTCACTACTACTCGAGCAAGAAGACGGTGTCCCAATGGTTACTTGCAATGATTTTCCGGTCGGAGATGGTGAATATCCCAGCTTTCCTGTATGTTTCAGCTTTCCATTAAGATAGACATATGCTACGCTGGCTTGGAATAGTCCAGCTAAGGCACTAGGTTTACTATGAACAATGGCAAGGTGATACCATTTTCCCTCCTCCAACTCTAACCCCGAAAAGGACAAAGATGAAGAGTTGCTGGTAGCAAGAGTTAGAACACCATCATCCTGAAGATAAAGTTCTGCATAGAATGCATTTCCATCACCGACAGCACCAACTGAAAAGATCCGCAAAATTTGTCCCTTTGACTGTTGTTTACTAGAGGTGCTCCTCCTCTTAGAAGGTCCGGCCTTCGAAGCTGGTTCAGTTTCCTTTCCTAGAGCTTTTAGGAAATTTCTATACTGAAACCAACAGACAAAAGAATAACCAGCAGCAGGAGGCCATGATCTTTCCCCCAAAGATACCTGAACACAGGCATGTCCAAGCTTGCTCATATTCATCTCCAAGCATGGTGCTAGTGACACATTGTCCGAGGCCATATCTTCCGACTGAACTAACCTCTCCATCATATCAACAAGGACGTGACCTGGATTCAACCTAATTTGCAATATGCATCTAAGTAGCACTCGGAGCTCTGCTGATGATAACCTATTATGCGTAAACAAAAATTTCAGTCACAATCTGTTTGAATAACAAAAAAAACATTTGAAAGATAGACCTCTTTAAATAACAAAATAATTTAGTCATAATCCAACCTGTATGCCCCAAGCACTTCCACAATTTTCAATGCATGGACAAGCAATGGTGATGAACCCGATAGAAATGGGTGAATGATCTCCAGGAGAAGTCCCACACAACCTAAATTATAAGCACGTAGAAATTGATAAGCAAACTAACAAAAGATAATAAAGAAATAATTATCAGAAAGGATATTTACATTACATCGCACCTATAGAAGTCAAATTTTCCTGGTTAAAGGGGCCCCTCTGTGAAAGCTTTTCGATGAAGCTTAGCACTTGTAACTGAACTTTTGGGGTGAAACTTAATAACGAACGAATCAGCAACGCAATGGCACCGGAATTGTACACTCGTTCTTTGCTAGGACTAAAAGACCCCGATGCGGCACTCAAAAGAAAATTAGCTGCCGCAGATTCACTCGGATCCAGTGGCAAGGCACTCTCATCTGTCAATGTACAGGATGGTGGAAGAACTATTTCGAGTGCAAGTTCCAATAATAATTGGATAACTTGTTTCTCACAATCAACACAAAGCAAGCCAGACTCAGACAAAAGATCGTGAAAGGTCTGAGACGATATGATTGTATGTAGCCATGCCCGGTTTACAGCATTTCCACACACTCCAACTGTCATAACGCGCAACAAATATGTAAAAACTTTCATGTGAGACAATAAGGATTTACCATCTGCATGTCCCTCATCACTTTGAAAACTATGAAGAGTAGTTAACAGAAGAGAGAATCCAGTAGCTTCCCCAAAGACCCTTTGAGCTGAGTTATTAACTCCTAAGATGCGCCATAAAGCCCCTAAAGTGTCAGATTTGGCCTCACTATGCAGCTGGTATTGAGATCCCGAAACACTTGAAACCATCCCGCTTTGTAGAAGTTCAACTAGTGCACCCAACTCTTCTGAATGAGCCTGAAACAAGTTCAGTTATTCTAGTGAGCAGACGGTGTATTTCATTAATGTAAAACAAATAGGCATGTGGGTGGTTTTTATCACAACGAATTATAATCCAGCACTAACCAAGAGTTGAAAATGAACAAACAGACCTGTGGTACATCTTCAATAATCAAACATGATAAAGTACGAAGGACCCCTGAACGGTGAACATCAGATACCAAAAATGGGAGCACATTGGTAACACCATTAGATAACCGGAACGCTGATTGATTGGCCTCAGCTTTCTTTAGCAAGGTAACCATGCAATCCCATGAAATAGAAATTGTATCCTCAACTTCAAAAAGAGGAAATTTTCCAGAACCGGATTCCAAGAGTTTAGGTGAAGAAATGATGGCATTTTTACTATCCATGTGTTTCTTAAAGCTGCTTGAATTGGTTTTCCTCTCAGGTTCACTGAAGGTTTTAGTCTGTTGCTCTAAACCTGACAAAATTTTGTGTTGCTTCAAGTCATCTAACAGAACTTCCAGAACGCCAACTTCCCGAAGAACCTTCTTATACTGCTGATCAAATGATAATAATTTCACAAAGAAGGAGAGGATGGTGCGCTTCAAATCAGATGTTATCGGTTGCTGTAGTAAGCAGCAAAGGGAAAGCAATTCTTGCTCAGGAACACAATTCACAACAGTTACAGCATATTCTAGAATTTTCAGAATTATATCCTGTAATGAAGAAGGAAAGCCTGACATGTTCAAGATGAAGAGAGGCACTGTTCGTAATTGTTGACACAACTTGTAGTTCTCGATATGACTTGAAAATAGCTTGAACATTCTATTTAATACTTCAGCCTGCACATCTATGCTATCAACCTTAAGAAATATGTCCTGCAGCATCTGGATTGCTTCAAGATCTTTGACTTTGGCACTGTCCTTCTCCCAGCTTTCATCTCCAAGCCTATCAGCAGATAGTATATGACTTCTTCCATGGGCGCCAGCCTTGTTATGAGTAGATTTGGACCCTTTGCTTCCCATCATCTCAATGGGACCTGTTTGTGAGAGATTAACAAGAACATCAAGCAACCTGGACAGCGAGGGAGAAAGCTGTTGCGGTGAGGTGTCCACTCTGACTGTGGAATCTTGTTTAGCAACATTATGTGATGTATGTGAACTATCTGGAACAGAAGTTCCCTCAGAAGAACGCTTGGAATTTGAATACTGAATGCCTTGGGTTTTTTTCTGCAATCCTGATAGTATCAAGGCAAACTGAACAAGATATTGATAGCCATGGGCGTTGTGTATATCCTCCCTGAGGCTGATCCCCCCAGCTTCTAAGAATCAATATGAAGGATAAGGAAATCAGTGACAGTCCAGATTGAGACTGTAGCGCCAAATGCCCACTATAAATGCAACAAACACTAGATCAAAAGAGAGTGGATATTTACCAGGTCTGTATGACAATTCTACACATTCAAGCAACAAGTCCACAATACCCATAGTGTAAGCAGAGTCTCCAGTCTCAGGTGTGAAATCCTTAACAGCCGTTAAAAGAACTTTTACCTAGAAAGGATACCAGCAACATTAATTAGATCATAATAGTTGAAACAGACAAACAACACCATCGATCAACTGAAACCAAAGCATAAAGGTTTGATGTATAGACGTTTATTTAACCATAAAGTGATAACATAAGGTTTGAATAATTCCCATAATATTAAGCTGATATATTGGAAATGGCCACATGCGATCTGTATAGAATGATAACATAAAATTCAAAGTAACTCACACCCAAAGGGTGGATGGCAGTTGTTTATAGTGATCAGCAATTCACATCAGGGTATGCATATACACATTTTTTAACCATATATTTAGTTTCTATCCATAAGAAACGGATAACTAAGGTGTTCATCCAGAAACTGAAGAAAAAAATTCCGAAAATGTGACAGCATACCAAGTGATGTTTGCGTATATATTTTGCTGTGCTTCCATTATCATTGACCAAAAGAAGACTGACTATCTGTAAATGAATGGAAAGGTCATTACAATCCTGTTATTATCCATTAAAGGATCTGCCATCAAGCATAAATTTCTTTTGTATATTAGCAATGTAAAATGGAGATAGAATTCTTATTGCACTTCCCTAGTAGAAACACATGTACTACTTACCTGCATGGCATGTCGATGGAGCTGAATAGTATGCAATGGCACAATACCCTCCCTGAATCGAGCAAAAACAGTAAGAGACCCGGTTGCAACCATCTGAAATAATAATTGAAGTGATTCATCTTCAATCAAACTCTGGGCAGCTGAAGGATGGCTTGCCAGTGCTTTCATGATATGAACTACACTCGCCTCTACCTGAATATAGTCAAAGATCCAGTACAACCCAGTAAACGTTCTATTTCTGTCATTTACCTCATTAAGGGAAATTTATAAAATTCAGAGTCCATGTTATCACAAAAGCACACTACCTCAAGCCGGCGGACCTTGTTGCCATCCCCATCATGGGGGTTTTCCAGTAAATTCGGCTGTTCTGCATCAGTTGTCAGCTGTCTTTCACTGGTCCCAAAAGGGACCAAAAGCGCACTAAGAATATGTATGAGACAGCAGAGAATGCCAGAGTCGAGCAAAGATTGTTTGTCAGTGGGCTGTGAACAGTAAAAGATATTCTTAGTTTGGTTTCAGGATATGAGGAAGACGCGTAATATCAAAATAAATGAGGAAACAATGAAATGGAGAGAATATTGCTTGGATTAGAATTACATCCTACTTAAACACAATAACAAAGCACATGGCCCATAGACATATTGAAGAGAACAAAACTTACCCCAGATACAAGGACTTCTACGGCATATAATAAATTTGCACCATGACTTAAACCGTCCTGCACAAGACACATGTACATTGCGTTAGATCATGCTTCAGAGATCAAAAAAAATTGAGACATGCAGCCATCAAATGACAGACCTTGGTGACTTCTGAAAAAAATCCTATGACTTTTGCAACATCCAATGACCTTGTCTTGCTTGCAATTTTCAACTTTTCAATATCTGTTACAAAGGCTCTTCCCACAACAAAGGAGAATATATGGGCTTCGACTAACCTGCAGATTGCAGAAATTAAATATTCAATCAATTTGCACATGGGAGCACATAACTCTCAGAAAAAGCTAAAAAGACACAAAAGCAAGACTTCCAGAACTCTTGAAATTTGTACATAAAAACCTTTTCATCTCTCCCCCTTCTAGCCAAGGGCTGCTTGCCTAGAAGGTTTAACTGTTTACGACCTCATCCATTACCAAGAGGCGTGAACATATGTAATAACACAGACAATTAAAAGGTGGTTTAATACATCAATCTCAGTTTAGACCTTGATCAGTTGAAGAAAATTGTTACAAAAATAGACCAGAATATTTCAAAATGGTAGTAGCGGAGTATAGTTATTTGAACAGTAAAATTTTCAGTAAATGGGAAAATATATTTCCTAGAAATAGTGATAGAACACAAAGTCAGCGGACATAAGACAAGGCAACAAAATTACAAAGAGGAAAGAAAGAGCACCTACATGGTAACTAATTGTGCTATATTTGCATTTTGCCTCACTAATCTACAGAAACTATCTACAGCCATGTTTAATGCCACTTCTTTCTCCTGCGCAGAAGAATTGTACACACATTAGCATTTATAAAATTGGCAGTAAGAAACCGATTATAATTAAATATATATAACCAGACACTTGAGAATAGGACAAGACGGATATAGCATAAAACGAGAACCTTTTCAGAGCTGGACGACCGGAATTCCTCCCAAAATCTCTTGAAGTCCAATTCCAATTCATGTTTGTCTCTGCTTTAACAAACAGAAAACAAGTATCAGTATGGATATTTATGCCAACACTTCCATTTTGCACCAAATTATTAAATACCTAATAAACATTTGAATTTATAACAGTTTATACATAAAAAATAATAGAGTCTCAAGAACATTAGTATGTAAGATATTAAGAGAAGCGAACCTAAATCATTTTCTTTTTTTTAAGCTTGCTAATAAATACCATGTAAATCCAAGTGTTCCCTTCTCAAGTAGGTATTAAGGGGGTCAAGTACTAGCAACCATTACTTGTTTGAACATGATTAATACTCAGCTGCTCATTCAAGCATAAATGTATAGAATTTCATAAGCTATTGTGAACTTACCAGTGATATTATTGACTCTCAACCTACATTTAAGTTACATGTTAAAACTAAGCAACTCCAATGTGATCCCAAATAATTAATCTTAGGTCTTGCAAGTGAATTGTCACTGAAACTGAGTATAAGGTTATAAGTTGAGGTATCCAACTGATTCCGGTAAAAAAATTGTTGGTCAACTTATAACATCAACTCTCATGTTTAAAGTTTAACAATAATGCACATGCAGGCCAGGGATCTTCGTTAGCAAAAATGTATTCTCAGGCATCCAAACCCTTGTCCCACAGTACACACGTTCTTGAGCTCATGACACATGAGATGACAAAGGCTTCAGCATAGGCACGGAGCTGTGGTAATTATCTGGCTATCAACAATAACTTTGTGCACCCATGGTGCAATACCATCTCTGGTGACTAAGTTTAAGAAAATTGGCAGTGCCAATTCAGCAACGAAATGTATCAACTTAGATTGCCAATAACTTGCAACAGCATCCTCGGTAAGAGGGGGTGCACAGGATAACAGTAACCTGAAAGGGGTGACGATGGTATTGATGCGTTGTCAGTTAACCCTTGCATGTAAACTTATTATTAAAAGCTGGTGAGCTAATGGTACCAAGGCTTCATGAAGAACCCACAGCATACCCAGCTAGCATGCATAGATTGTTTGATGTCATAAGAACAAAGAGCACAAATGAACATGGCAAGCTGCCCAAGTCCCACTATTATATATAAACACTAAACTTGAAGGCCTACTCTTACAAGGTCATGTTTTGACTTCGTCTGATTACTCAAATCCTCTATGTGAAATAAGAAAAGGTTGACAAATATGAAATACGAGAAACTCTTCCATCCACCATCAAGTACATTGTCACTGTCGAGAGAAAGCACGTATCTTTACACATAACCAAAATGACTCATTCCCATTCTGGCATTCCACAATATACCGGCACTTTTCTTAGTGGTCATTCATGTTCCATAAACAGATTGGAAAATCTAAACTGAATAGTGTTTACCGTTTTTGGCACAATGCAGTGTTACCAACATTTTGCTAAGAACTATTAAACGTTCCTAGAAAATTCACCATCACACTCTTCTCGTTTTAAACATCTAAATAACCAAATGATGACACATTTACTTCAATTCTCAAAAAGTAAAAAAAAAAAAAAAAAAAGCACATTAAAAAATCACACATATACTTCTCAGTGTTTAGAGACGAATGATCAAACCTTGAGGGAAGCAGAAAAAAATCATGTTGATATCTAGCAGATGAAGATGTTGAAGCTGGGATTCAGCAGCAGAAGGAGAAGTGAAGATGAGCAGAAGAGGAGGGGAGATAATCCAACCTTTTCTTTTATGTCCTTAACAATGTAACCCATTTCATTGTAATAATAACCTCAATAGAATTTCAAAATCCATATAATAGTGTCTTCATTAGTAAGTGCTCCTCCTCTTACAATCCATCCCTAGACCAGATCCTCCTAGACAAATGATCTAGAAGGATCTCAATCCTTACACAATCACCAATTCCTGATTTTCGCCTCAAACATACACCAAAAATCTATATTCCGATGAAGAAAAATCCAAGAAATCAAAATAATTTAAAAACAATCGATCTAGGTTGAAAATGAGAAGCATCGATCGATTAGCAAAAAAGCAGATCGATCAAGTCAAATGAAGAATTCAAGATCTGATCCTATGTTTTGTGATTTCTTGAGTTGATTGTGTGTGCTGTGCCCTAGAAATTGGCAGATTTTGAGTTTATTTCTATCTTCTGCTAAGAAAAACGCGGACTTCTGTTGAGAAAGAAAGGCGGAGACGATGAAGAAGAAAAGAACAGACAAAGGAAGGGGGAAGGGAACTAAGAGGTCTTTTTTTCTCTCTGATTTCGGACGGCTTAATCCCGGTTGTTTCGCGCTTTTCTATAGCCTACTATACTCCTTTTATGGTTTGCCATGTCAGCATGAAATCCACGTTTGGAGTTGTGACATGTGGCGGATTTTTATCTTACGGACACTAAAAGACGTGCTTTCCTCTTTCGTTCTTATTTGTTTTGTTTGAATTTGATTTTTGATTTCTCTCTCTAATATAAGGACTTTGTTGTTTTTTAATGTCTTTTAAGACAAACAAAGTCGTTCCATTAATGGGTTTACCGCTTTTGTTAATCTTCTGTTTAATGTAAAATCGATTTATTTTCGGGTTATTTGGTGTTTAATACCATGGCCAAATTGGATATATCCAGATTAATTGGGGTATACCTAATGAGATAAAACTTGGGTTATTCTGAAGTAAAACATGACATCCCTTAATCTTTGTATTTTCTAAATGATTAACATATCCTTGTTTAAAAATCTGATTAGCTTAATTAATTGAGCTTAGATTGATTAATTTAGTAGATTGATTAATTCTCAAATTATGAATTGAGTAGATTAAAGCTTTTGTCTCATGAGTTCAATCAACACTTTCAGTTCTGAAAATGTGAAAAGTCGGCAAGGTCGACGAATGAAGACAATGCTGACTAACTATGGGCGGCAAGGTCGGCGAATGAAGAAAATGCCGACTAGTTGTGGCCGGCAAGGTCTATGAATGACGAAGATGCCGACTGTTTTATTTTTGTAAATGCTTCAACAGCCAGCATTTTATTGATTTTGTACCTTGTCGGTTATCATTCAGTCGGCATATATTTAACGTCTCACCTTACCGGCTAAGTTATAGTTGCCACTGTAGTAATCTTACTACCTTTCCGACATTTGACTATACCCAAAAGAAAACAGATTCTTGAAAGTTGTAATTCATTTTATTCATGCAATTTTTCTTACTATATTGATTGAAACATAAATATAACTCCTTGTCATAGGAATAACAAATGCACTTAGTTGGTGCATCAAGCCTTTGAACCTCTAGGCAATCCTAGTGGACGAGTTATAGTCTCGTGAGGGTTTACATAGAGATCTACCCACAAAAACTTCTAAAACCATCAATCTTCGTCGGAGGAATCCGAATCCAGTTCACCCACCATCATCTCCGGGGCATATTCAAGAATCTTGGATACCATGAAGTGATAGCTTGCATCAAATGTGAATGCTTCCCCCTTTTCCTCCGAGTAATGCGCTTTCGCGACTTCATGCTACAAAATAAAAATACAAACTTACTTTGTTAGTGGTGTTTAATAGGGAGATCAAACAACATGGATTACGTAAAATAAACCAAACAAATACTTACAAATTGTTCAATGGACAAGTTAAAGTGGGTAGCGTTCAAAATCCGATGTTGGATAGCTAAATAAGCAAGTATAGCATTTTTTATAACTAGGTCCCTATCATGGATTTGTTGAACATTTCTTCCATTCAGATTCCCAAACTGTTGCCTATATTGGTTGTATACTTTTGCCCAAAAGGTTTAGCATCTACCCTTCCAGAGGACTGATTTTTAACCCGAGTTTCGGCGTACCATGCTTTGGTGATGGATAGATCTTCATTTGAATCAAATGATGCCATTGTTGTATGTGGAGGTATTGGGTGAGTTAGAAAGAGTATATCATGATATGAGCTTTGGAGAGTATATGCAAATAGGTGTGTGTTGTTTTGTAGAGAGAACTAGTGTATTTATAGGATGATGCCCAAATTTGGCCGTTATTGTAGTCAATCAATGCAGTTGTACTCGCAAATATTTAAATTTTGAATTCGCCGGCGAGGTTTGTGTTTCCCTAATATGTCGACTAACACACCGTCGGCAGGGTCGTAATTTTCTTTCCCTGCGGACCTTATGATTTTAGGCATCAGGGGAAGTTCATTTCTGCTACATATAGTTGGCACGGTATTTGGTAATTAGAGTGTCGGCTTTTATACAGTCGGCAAGGTGTTAATTTTTCTACCTTGCCGACCGTGGTAACTACACAATTTCTGTTGTCAGGGCCGACAGTCTGGCAGTTCACAACCTTGTCGGCCCTGGTTTAGTCGGCACTGTAACTTAACAAAACATTCACTCAAGACCCTGCCGGCTGAATTATTGAAACCTAACATCTCTAAACAAACCATTCATTCAACAACTAGAAATCCAACATTTGTCCAAAATAAGAAAACATTTGTCCCATAAACCTTAACATTTGTCTACCACATAAAGAAACAAACTAGAAATGCATTCATTCACGACCACGACCACTACCACTACCAAGGCCCCGTTTAGCATTTTCACGACTACTACCATTACCACGGGTACAATCCATCTTTTGTTCGGCATTACTCTTGGTTTGTGCTTTCCTCTTGGCTTGTGCTTCCCTCTTTAGTTCAGCATTAGCTTGCTGGAACATTTTGGT
Source organism: Papaver somniferum (assembly GCF_003573695.1). Classification (NCBI taxonomy): domain Eukaryota; kingdom Viridiplantae; phylum Streptophyta; class Magnoliopsida; order Ranunculales; family Papaveraceae; genus Papaver; species Papaver somniferum. Next base: position 186,334,743 of record NC_039359.1, on the reverse strand, counting down.
GGCATCCTCATTGTCAACATTGCTAGCATATTCAATGTGCTTAGTTTGCTCTTCAATAGACAAAGGTTTTCCTCTTTCTCTCGAGCAACACATCATCTTCACTAGGGTCTTCAAATTGTCCTTCTATTTTCAATTAAACAACAAAGAATTAATAGACTGATTCAATAATGTCATCCTAAAACAATAAGAGAAAGTCTAAAATACTTACAAAGTTCTTAAGACTTGTTGTTGGGTCTTTCGGTGGCATCTTCCTCTTACGAGCCAGTTGTTCAACAGTCTCTTCCCTAATCACAGTAGGACGACCAAAACCCAAGTACCACGGGATGTAATCTTCATGAGCTTCATAACCTTCGGTCACCTCGTCCAAAAGACTCGTATCGATTTTACGGTCACTTATATAGTTCCAATGAGAAATCACTGGTGGTGGAGCGTAACGGACGTCAATACTTTTTTGGGACGTGCTACACTCCTCCCTTACCACTTCAAAGAACAGATCATCACCGAGATGAGGTACTTCTTGGATGTGACCCACTTGTCGCAAAAATTGTTGTGGATCGTACATTGAAAATCCTTGGGGGTAAAACAAGGGACCGTAGTATAATGCAACATCATCTCTCATTTTGATTATATCTCCATCTATCATCTCGATAAGGATCAAATATTACCTCATATATAGTCATTTTGTCCAAGGCGACACACATGTTGATAAGCTGTTGTGGCATATTCTTATCTTGAGCACCAGTAAAACTGTATCGTTGTCCTCTTGGATTGTGACTCGCAAGCTTAGTGTTCACTTTGATGTGGGAGTTGGATTTCACCAAATAAGGGAAGTGCTCATATACCCAAACCTATGCATACACAAAGTTTAGTAAGAATCTTATCTTATAAGCATTTTGCAAATATAAATGATTTAGACAATTGAATTACCTGGAAGAGACATAAATTTCTGTTAACTTGTTTAATCGGTGCCCTTGAACCTTTTTTCAACTCTGCATTCAAGAAGGCAACCACCGCATTACCCCAAGAATACATATGCATCTCATGAAAGGGATGCAATAGTTGAAGATACTTGGCATCGACCAAGCTTCCGGAACTGTCGGGGAAGATACAGTTGCCCAAGATGTATAGAAAATAAGCTGACGTAGTAGCATTGATTTGCACCATGGACACACTTCATTCGTCATCAAAGATTTTCTGGGTCCCAGAGTATGTGTCCCTCAACGTTTTCAGATTTAACTTACTGCTTATATAACCATCCTTCTTCACAAACAAAAACTCGGACTGCTTCTCATCCAAACCGAACAAGATCTTGGTTAATTTGAATATTTTCTCTCAAGAAATGTCTTATTCGTAGCCATCACTGATTGCTTTTCCCTCAACCTCGAGGCCTAGAATATGATGAGCATCATCGGGAGTTACCGACATCTCACTGAATGGGAGTAACCTTGTATCATTCTATTCGTAGAACCTCTCACAGAATGCAGATATGGTAACTCTGTCATACTCAACAATCAAACTCTTCACCGCAGGCCACAGCCCGGAGTTCTTAACAATCGCTTGCACCTCGGCACATTCCTTGTCAAGTGACCAGCTTGTCATCATAGTGCTTGAAGCTTGGTGCCTCATAAGATGGATGGCACACTTGTGATCCTAAGTACCAAAAACACAAAATTAAAACAAATACAAACACTTGAAGCAAATTTAAGATAGATACACTTAAATAAAAACAAAGTTTTATTGAGAATACTTACAATAACACCATGGATTTTACGTGCCCATGTGTCTTTGTATCCAAAAAGAACATGTCCACCATCTTCTGGGGTCCCTAGTGGAGGCTGACCTGGTTCCAGAGTAACCTTCAAGTGACTGGGAAGCATGTGGGAATCAGCTGGTTTAGTGATAACCCGCTTCGGTGTTTCAGTTGCGGTTGCAGTTCCGGTTCCAGATCTAGCTTCAGTTTGTTGATTATTACCTGTTTTTTCTCCACCTTCTTCTTCTTCCTCTTCCTCTTCAACAATTTCACCATCTTTATCTTTATCTCCATCACCATTACCTCCTCCAATAGGTGGAATGTAATGATCATCATTATCATGCTCATCATCTCTTCCAGCAGTCGGAGTTCTTCTAACACCATCATGATCATTACCTCTTCTACCAGATGGATTTGATTGGTCTTCATCTGGAGTTTCATCTGAATCACTGGGTTCCGATGGTGGTTGAGAATCATTCCGTTCACGAATCTTGAGCGTTCCCGGCTCAACTAATGCCCCTCGATGTGTTGCAGTCAAGAGTTTGTCACCAACACGAGGAGGTCTTGAAGGAGGAGTAACATTTTTCTTCTTTCCCTTTTGCAACCTAAACAAGAATAATTAAAAAAGAAAATCAACAGTCGGCAGGGTCGACAACTATAATCTATGTCGGCTAAGCAATAGCCGGCAGGGTCGATAACTATAATCCATGCCGACTAAACAATAGTCGACAGGGTCTTATTCAACTAACGTGTCGGCTTATAACAATCCTGAACACAGTAGATACAAGAATGTTCTGCTACATATAATCGGCAGGGTCTATAACCCATACAATGTTGGCTTTTATACCGTCGTCAGGGTGGTTTTCAAAATACCATGTCGACCTTATGATTTTAGGCATCAGGATACACCAACATTTTTCAAAACACACCGCCGGCAGGGTGAAAAATTATAACCCAACGACTGGAGAAAACATATATCGCCGGCAAGGTATTAAGGTTGAATACCCTGCCAACCCTGTAAAAAACGGTTGCAGATATTAACAGCCGGCATGATATTCAACCTAAGAGATTGCCGACTAACCCTAAATATGAAAAGTCGGCAGGGTCGTGAATCATAGACTCTGCCGGCTAAATAACTGCAGATTCACAATTTTGATTTTTCTGACCTAATTTGACATGCAAACATAAAATTGAAGTACTAGAGTGAGTTTAAGTAGGCCCTTACTTTCTCAATCGCGCAATTTCTTCAGTTTCAGCGGCGTTGATTTCTTCTTCTTCAATGGTTTTTTTACTCATTTTTTGTTGAACTAAATTTGCAATTCCAGGGTTATATTGATTGGGTTTTCTATTTGTTCTTTTCATACGACTAGCCCTCGACGACGGTTCCATGTTTGAAGATTAATCGGAATTTTCAAATCGACAATTACGACGAATTAATCGACGAGTTTTTGATGGTGGGGGATGGAGAAGCTAGTAAGGTAGAGGAGGAGAAGAATAAGAGGAGAAGATGAAATGAAAAATGATAACTGATTAGGGTAATAAGAATTATAATGGGAAATGGTAGTTTTGTAACTTCACCCATTAGGACACCCCCTTAGCCCTTAAAAAGAGTCCACTTAAACTTGGGTATACCCCAATTAATATGGGTATACCCCAATCTCGCCAGGTTTAGTACTTAAGTTTTATCGAATATTAGTGTTTGATCTAATTTTTGTGCAACTTTGAGTTTGGTACTTGTTTTTAACGTTGACCCACACTTATTATTTTTTGACAGACTTAAATTATTATTTTTTTAAATAAATTATACGAGTTTACAAATATATCTTTGATAGGGATAAGATCCAACGACTCTATACAAATCCATTAAGCCTACAATCCAGATTTGAGAAATTCATTACCTAATTTTCCACTCGTTCTTCTTCCACCCCCATCACTATTACCGTTGCATATGGGAATTCTCATTGATGAATACATCAAAGTTAGAAGAGATTTTTAATAAAGTGACCAACTTTTCAAGTTATAATTAAGGAAATTGCTGTTTTTTTGAATCATTATATATAATAGCCGAGTCTGACATTTTTCGTCCCGTTATTTTCAACAACAAAAATGGGTAACGGCAGTTAACGCCCACGTGTCAGTTATCCATCCATTAAAGAGACATTCATATCCCTCAAATCGGATGACTGGTCCGAGTTGTGAAAATTCATCACTGTTATTCAGTTCATCTTCTTCCCAATTTATTCATCACTAATTTACCAATAAAACAACAATCTATTAAAACATAATACCGAAAATCATTGTGATCTCAAAAAGGTATGGTTCAATTCTTATGATTTACAACGATTCATTAACAAATTCAACGAACCATGGTTAACCGACAGAGACTTGGTTCAAGAACTGGTTGCAACTGAACCTGATATTCAAAGGAACTGCACACTCAGGCCTTTTCACAAACACTTGTGTGTATGTCGTTGTTGAAGTAGAAATGAGTTTGGTATGTTATTTTAAGCTCTATAACATCTCCTTCTCTGCAATAATTTCATATTTCGATAACAACCCACAATCCTAATCATACGCAAACACTGAAACATCTGATAATCATAGCCATTTATCAACTAAAACACCAGAAGTAACATCGCTTCTTCAACTGCTTTTTCATGCTAAAACTTCAATTCGAGACAATTTTAAGTTCCCTTACCATATCAGGATTCTAACCATGTCTCAATTTCATCCCTTGATCACCTCCTTCCATCACTGATTAATTGTAATTAATAAAAGAAGTTAATAGGTAATAAATTTCCCAATTTTCTCAAGAACCCTAATTAATAGAATCCCCAATTTAATATTCAACTGATGAAATTAAGTTCAAATAAACATTCATAAGATAGATTAACACAAACCCATTTTCTAAAATTGAATTAATTTAATTGAAGAGTCATAGAATCATCATAAAAAAAAATAAAAATAAAAACTAACTATAAAAAATAAACTATAAAAACATTTGAGAGAGAGTCTAAAAATAATTAAATTAGGTCGTCACCTTTGCTCAAAGCTTTCAATCTATCAATAACTTACTCATTCTTGTTGTCAACTTAAATTCGAACAAAACCTAACTTACTAAAATCATTGGAACTCTTTATACTCATCAATCTCCATCATTCATCGTCGTATATATTTCAAATACAACAACCTATTGTTGGAATCTTGCAACAATAGAAGAAACGTCAGATGTACCAAACAATAAATATAAAGAACCGTATCAAAAAACAAGAAGAAGGAGAAGAAGAAGAAAAGTAGACCTAGAGATAGTCGCTTCTTGTATGTTTTGAAAACAGAATTTCGAGTCATATTTATAGGATGAGATACTTGCAAATCAAGTTAGGTTTTGGTTTTTTTCAAAAACAAGTAAAACTCGTAAAAGGAATTTCCCACAAATAAAACTCTTAAGAAAATATTTTTGGAATTAATTTCCTAAAGAAAAATTCGCCAAAAATAAATACGAGTAGAAGAGGAACTTGGTGCATGGTATACGCGCATGGGCATGGGTCGAAACATGTATTTTTCTCCCCACCCGCTCCACCCACATTGTTTTACAACATATCCATGAGCACATGGTTATATAGTGGAGCACCTCTTTAGTTTTCGACAATGTGGGACTAAAGGTTCCATTTCATTCACTCAAAAATGAGAGAGTATCCTTAGACCCTCAGGTCATGAGATCAAATAACTCATTTTCTCCAACAATCCCCCACATGAATGAAATCTCGGTAAATAACGAAAAATCATAGTACGGAAAATACCATTTAGGCAAAGGTGTCCATGAGGTCTTGAACCTTGCTTAGTGAGAAGTTACCGGAACTACTAGCTAGACAGTGAACGCGAGTCTTCAACTGCTAGCGTTTGGTGTAATTCTAATAACATCCACGCATGATATCCTCCAAGTGTTGCTAAGTTCGTGTCGTTTTGTCCATTTTGGCCCTGGACATATCCTGTTTCTCAGAATGCTCTAGAGAATCGGCTCCATTCTCATAGGAAGCGACCCACTTACTCATTCAGATAGGTGAGTTCCATCAAGAGTGTTTACAGCTACACCCCACTTCAATCTTAAATTGAAACTACAAAACTCATTAAGACTTAATTAAAAGTCATCCTCCACATGCAGACACACTATCACATCAACACCATAGAGAAGGGACAAAGAATGGAATTATCTGATAGTGTTTACCTTTACCCACCACGAATTAGTTGTCTCATTCGAAACCTTGATCTTGGGATCTCCAGTCATCAAGGTTGAGTATCCTTCATGGCAAGTTTAATTATTTGAGCCTAAGCCCCATCCCCTTTGATGCTTTACTAACTATCTCCTTGGACAAACCTTTCGTCAAAGGGTCCGTGATATTCTCCTTAGACCTTGTACAATCTATGGAAATAACGCATGTTGAGATTAATAATTTCAAAGAATCATGTCTTCTACGCATATGTATAGACTTTCCATTGTAGAATCTATTCTTAGCTCTACCTATTGCAGATTTGTTGTCACAATGTATAAATATAGCTGGCACAGGCCTATGCCAGAGAGGAATATCTTCTAAAAAGTTTCTTAGCCATTCGACCTCCTCTCCTGCTTTATCTAAAGCAATAAACTCCGACTCCATAGTTGAGCGAGCTATACATGTCTGTTTGGAACTCTTCCAAGATACAGACGCACCTGCTAGAGTGAATACATATCCACTCGTATACTTAGACTCCTCTGAGTTTGCTATCCAGTTTGCATCGCAAAATCCCTCAAGGACGGCCGGATACCCTTCGTAATTCAAATAAAAGGACATTGTGTACTTCAAGTACTTTAGAACTCTAATAAGTGCATCCCAATGTTTCCACCCTGGATTAAAAGTATACCTGCTTAACCTACTCACAACATAAGCAATGTCTGGTCTCGTACAATTCATCAAATACATCAGACTTCCTATGACTCTCGGGTATTAAAGTTGGTTAACACCTACACCCTTATTCTTCATGAGTTTGCAAGAAGAATCATATGGAGTGCAAACAGGTTTACAATCAAACTGATTATATTTCTTAAGTATGGATTCAACATAATGAGACTGACTCAGACTATAGCCATTAGAAGTTTTTCTAATCTTCATCCCTAATATGACATCAGCGGGGCCTATGTCTTTCATGTCAAAGTTCTCATTCAACAGTTTCTTAGTGGTATTAATAACATCCATGTTTGTACCTAGTATAAGCATATCATCAACATACAAGCATACAATCACACAGGCATCCTTGACAAGTTTAGTATAAACACACTTATCAGATTCATCAATTCTAAAACCACTAGAAATCATCACATGATCAAATTTCTCATGCCACTGTTTAGGTGCTTGTTTCAATCCATACAAAGATTTCTTCAGTTTACAAACTTTCTTTTCACAACCTTTAACTACAAAGCCTTCGGGTTGTTCCATATAGATTTCTTCATCTAATTCACCATTCAAAAACGTTGTCTTTACATCCATCTGATGTATCTCTAGGTTATGGACAGAAGCTATAGAAATTAACATCATAATGGAGCTAATTCTACTCACTGGTGAATATGTATCAAAGAAATCTATACCTTCAATCTGTTTATAGCCTTTCGCTACCAACCTAGCCTTGTATTTTTCAATAGTGCCCTTTATATTACGTTTTCTCTTGAAAATCCATTTACAACCTATGGCCTTAGACCCTGGAGGTAAATCTACAAGTTCAAAAGTATCGTTTTCTAGATTGGAATCCATTTCAATAATTGAAGCTTCTTTCCACCACGGAGCTTCAGGACAAGTCATGGCTTCTTTATAAGTATGAGGATCAGACTCGGCTAGGTATGTAATGCAACCAGGATAGGTTTTCTTAGTTTTAACCCTTTTACCTCTTCTAGGTTCTATTTCTGGTTCATCTTCCTCTAAAGGTAATGACTGACTGGTTGACGAAAATTCTAGGGGATCATCTAAACATCTATTTCGAGAATCACGTTTCGTAGGAAATACATTCTCAAAGAACTCAGCATCCCTAAACTCCATGATAGTATTTAACCCTATGTCAGAAATTTCGGAACTCACAACCATAAACCGATGAGCACTAGAATGCTCATGACACCTTATAAAAACACAATCAACTGTTTTGGGTCCTATCTTAGGAGGAGGGATGGCCACCTTTGCCAAGCACCCCCACACTTTGAAGTAAGCATAAGATGGTTGTTGATGTGATTTCAAATTGAGTTGTAGTAAAAAGTTCGTTGAGACTTGTGAAAGCAACAGATTTTAGATTTAATTTTTAAGACTAAAAATATAGCAAACTTAAAATAAAAGTGATATGAAAAATATGGAAAAGAATGGGGCTATGGAATCCACTATTTACCAAAATCAAAGTGATTTATATTCTCTAATCATAATCATGCAAATCATGCATTCAAATTGATTCTTAATATTGCAATAGTTGATTTTTTAGAAATAACAATTATAGATCGAAAGTATGGGACATCAAAACCCTAGGCTAGCATGCTCCATCAATTGAAATGACAATTGTTTAACAAAAACCATTTTATCAATTTATTTATCTAGGCAAATAATCATATAATAATTACAGAAATTAGAGATTACCACTTTTCATTAGTGAATTAGCTTCCTCCTTCGCCCCAGAGGATGGGGTTTAGCTCATCATTAGGAAAACACGCTCAAAATTCATTTCTTATTGCTCAGAGGTGGTGTACAAATGATGAAATGGGAGAAACAATAATAACCGGGTTTGCAACAGTTATAAGTGTTACAAACTGGAAAGAACGATACAGAGGATGTGTCACTGTTACTGTAGCTATAAGACTGTCGCTGAGCAGTCGCAAATACTGTAGGAGAAACGACTGCTTCTGTGGGTCAATGTTCTTCGTGTTCTTCAATGGTAGCAGCAGCAGTTTTCTCTGGTGATCGTGTTTCGCCTCTATGATGTTCCAAAGCCTTCCCCCAACTCTCCGTAACCCATCTACTGACCCTCAACGACTTATATAACCTCAGTGCGCCCAAATCTCCCATCATAACTGCATATAATCTTCTATTGCTCGGCTTTGAAGAAAAATATTCTCGGGAATATTTTCTTCCCAGATTTAACTCCACATGTTGTTTTCTCGTGACATAAGACACCCAACACGTTGAGTCATCATCCAGAAGTGGTATAACATGGAGCAGGCACAAGAAAATCTCTCGATCACACACACAGAACTCGGAATGGACTGACTAAAACCCGTGGCACTCTGTTTCCTTCTCTCGGTTTATCTATTCAACCGAACCAAAGGCCTTTACCAAGCCTGATAAACCCAATCAAGTCTTCCCCTGCAGACCCAGCCATTGAGTCTCGCTAAATCCTCCCAAAACTCGAACCAGAAATTTGTTGTTCTTCTGGTCATTCTTTCCCGCAATTTTTCGAATTCAAATGAAGAAGAAGAGTGCCCCCCTAACCAGAGTGGGGGTGCCGATAGAAAATGGGTGTTGTGGATGAATTTGGGTGTTGAGGATGAATTTGGGCTACGCATAACCTTGGGTGACCCTTATCCAAATCTGGGGTCCGTATAGCAAATGTCCTCCAGGGGTCCAAATAGCACTTTTTGAGCAACTTTTTCCACACAAGTGTATTTCTCCAAAAACACCTACACAAACATAAAAACACCATAATAAGTACAAAATCAAGCACTAGCAATAGAGACACTGAGGACAATTCAGACACAAAAATGTGTCTATCAAATACCCCCAAACTTATTATTTGCCAGTCCTCGAGCAAAACTAATAAAAATAAAAGCCTAACTCACTAGGTGGCCTTAGTGACCGAGATATAGTCTCGGGAGGGTTTACCAGAGGTGTACCCACAAAACCATGACTTCTAATTGGTCACAAGTATCCAAAGAGCTATGAGGACACACAGATTCTAAACCTATCTCCAAGTAACTAGAATGCCAGAGAAATTAAAGGTGCCAGCTCTAAAGCTGAACAAAGAATAGGGGAGACACATCTGCAATACTGCTAGATAAAGAGATATCCGCTACACAGCGAGATAAACATTGTAAGATTCGTCCGCTTTACAGATGGATAAGATTAGGAGAGAGATAAAAATGAGAGGGACATCTGCTACACAGCTGGACTAATTACGTGTGATGAGTTGAACCAGTGCTAGAAAGTTCTTGTGCCAGATGGAAAGCGGACTAACAAAGCAACCAATATGCATCTCTCCTCGACTCTCTCATAGTGCTCAGTAGAAACAACGTCTTCTTCGGTCTTCAATTGTTGATGATAAACTTTCGAACTTCATAGAACTTTGACAATTAATTCTTCTCTTCGATTTCTTGCTTGAAACTTCCTTATAGATTTCTACTTCCCTATGGCCTTATTAAACAAAATTTAAATGTATTTTTTTTATATTTTTTTTTTGAAACAAAAATAACAATTTACATGGCCATTAGAGAAGGTCTTTAGAACTTGGATCTTCACAACTTGTAATGTCTTGGTATCATGAACTTCAACAACGTATATCGTTTTATTTTCTTTGCTCTTGTAACTCAATCTTCAAATTTGATTTTTTTTTTTTTTGAATTATTCTTTTCTATTGTTGCTTCTAAACCTAAAACGTCTTCAACTTTCTTCATAGATTTTTATGTCGCTCCGCTTGTTGATGATGATAAGTTTCTAATGAGAGAGAGTCGTAATCCAGTAACTAAGATTACATTGTGAGGTTGCTTTGTTTTTATGGCATTTCCTTCTGACCTACTTGCCTTTCCATCATGGATGGTTAGGTCCATCATGGTTACCCTCTAAAAGGAACAAGTTCTCTCCTGAATGTCAAATATCTCAATGTCTTTTTCTCTAATGTCTCAGAAGAATGTTATCCCTAGGAATTCCAATTTCCATCTTTTCGGTGAGAAACCGTATGTAAACTTAGCTAACGGATACTATGTGACGCTAGAAGTTTCAAAAATGCAACTAAAAAGTTCTTCCCCACCCCCAAACTTAAATCTAACATTGTCCTCAATGTTTCTAATGAAAGAGCAGTACCAAAAGTAAAAAAACACGAGGAGAAGTTGGAAAGATAGTACCTGGGTGAAGAGAGAAATCAAAAACTAATATACAACATACAATCGCCTCGATGGTCAATCAAGGGTAAACAGGGTCCTCCAGAGGGACCTCCTCAACATCACCTGTAGGAAAGGGCTCTAAAAAGGGTTTCAATCTCTGACCGTTAACCTTCGAAGAACTACTACCATCCGGTGTCTCAATCTCAACAGCTCCATGAGGAAAGACAGACATGCGAACAATAAAAGGACCCGTCCACCGAGAACGTAACTTCCCAGGGAAAAGATGCAAGCGGGTATCATACAGAAGAACTTTTTGACCTGGAGAAAATGACTTCTTAAAATATTTCTATCATGCACAAGTTTCATTTTGTTCTTATACTCCTTCGCACTATCGTAAGCATCTATACGAATCTCTTCCAACTCATTGAGCTGGAGTTTCCTATGGGCTCCTGCCTTGTCAAGTGAAAAATTTAGCTGCTTAACAGCCCAATAAGCTCTATGTTCTAACTCAACAGGTAAATGACATGCCTTCCATACACAAGCCGATAAGGCGACATTCCAATGGGGGTCTTAAACGCAGTACGGTAAGCCCATAAGGCATCAGTAAGCCTAGACGACCAGTCTTTCCGATTAGGATTAACTGTTTTCTCTAATATACGCTTTATCTCCCTATTGGAAACCTCTACCTGACCACTAGTCTGTGGATGATATGGGGTAGCTACCTTATGTGTAATACCATATTTCTTCATCAAAAGCCTAAAAGGTCCATTACAAAAGTGCGACCCTCCATCACTAATTATAGCTCGCGGTGTACCAAAACGTGTAAGTATATTATTTTTCAAGAACTCAATCACAACCCTATGGTCATTGGTTTTACACGCAACCGCCTCAATCCACTTAGAGACATAGTCTACACGACAAGGATGTAAAGGTTACCAAAAGAATTAGGAAACGGACCCATAAAGTCAATACCCCACACATCAAAGACCTCAACAACTAAAATAGGGTTCAAGGGCATCATGTTCCTACGGGAAATGGTTCCTAATTTCTGGCAACTCACAAGTAACACAGTGACTATGGGAGTCTTTAAACAACGAAGGCCAATAGAATCCACACTGCAATATCTTAGCAGCAGTCTTCTTAGCACTAAAGTGACCCCCACAAGCATGATCATGACAAAAGGAAATAATACTGGACTGGTCACTCTCAGGTATACATCTCCTAATAATCTGGTCTGGACAATACTTAAACAAATAAGGATCATCCCAAAAGAAGTGCTTCACCTCGGCTAAAAACCTAGAACGATCTTGTTTACCCCAATGTTGGGGCATTCGACCAGTAACAAGATAATTCACTATATTCGCATACCAAGGTGCTTGGGTAACAAAGAACAGTTGTTCATCAGGAAAACTATCCCTAACAGGAGGAGAATCATTAAGGGTATCCACAACAAGCCTAGACAAGTGGTCTGCTACTACATTTTCTGCACCTTTTTTATCTCTAATGTCTAAGGAAAATTCCTGCAACAATAGGATCCATCTAATCAATCTAGGTTTAGTATCCTTCTTGGAAAGAAGATACTTCAAAGCAGCATGATCAGTAAAGATTATGACCTTAGAACCTAAGAGGTAGGATCTAAACTTGTCTAAGGCAAACACAATAGCTAATAGTTCCTTTCCGTAGTGGTATAGTTCAACTGGGCATCATTCAGAGTTTTGCTAGCATAGTAAATCACATGAAGTAACTTATTTTCTCGCTGACCTAGCACAACACCAATAGCATAATCTGAAGCATCACACATGATCTCAAAGGGTAGGTTCCAGTTGGGTGCCTGGACTATGGGGGCGGTAGTGAGTAAATTCTTAAGCTTCTCAAAAGCCTCTAAACAAGCATCATCAAAGACAAACTTAACGTCTTTTGCAAGCAAATTGCAAAGAGGTCTAGAAATTAAGCTAAAATCCTTAATGAATCGACGATAAAAACCTGCATGCCCTAAGAATGACCTAATATCTCTTACGGTTTTTGGGACCTGTAAAGTTTTAATGAGGTCAACTTTGGCTCTATCTACCTCTATACCCTTCGAAGATACGATATGCCCTAGAACAATTCCTGAACGAACCATGAAGTGACATTTCTCCCAATTAAGCACTAAATTCTTTTCCTTACACCTAGTCAAAACTAATGACAAATGATGCAAGCACTCATCGAAACGAACCAAACACTGAAAAATCATCCATAAAGACCTCTAAGAACCGTTCTACCATGTCAGAAAATATGCTCACATACAACGCTGAAAGGTCGCAGGGGCATTACATAGCCCGAAAGGCATGCGTCTATACGCAAAGGTACCAAAGGGACAGGTAAAAGTGGTTTTTCTTGGTCTTCTGGGGTATGACAACCTGATTATAACCGCAGTATCCATCTAAAAAGCAATAATGGCTACGTCCAGCTAATCTCTCTAGCATTTGGTCGATGAAGGGAAGGGGAAAGTGGTCCTTCCTAGTGACCTTGTTCAATTTCCTATAGTCAATACAGACACGCCAACCCGTGGTCACCCGGGTTGGGATTAACTCATTGTTATCATTCTGGACTACAGTAATACCGGATTTCTTGGGAACAACCTGAACGGGGCTGACCCACTTACTGTCTGAAATGGGGTAGATAATGCCTGCATCTAACAGCTTAAGAACCTCGGTTCGAACTACTTCTTTCATATTAGGGTTCAGTCGACGTTGCATCTCCCTAGAAGGTTTGGTGTCACTCTCTAAATAGATATGATGCATACAATCAGTAGGACTTATACCCTTAATGTCTGCTATGGTCCACCCTAAAGCTTCCTTGTTATTCTGAAGGATAGTCACTAGCCTACTTTCCTGGTCACTATCCAAGTCGGATGCTATAATCGCAGGTAAAGTTTCAGATGGGCCTAAAAACACATACTTCAGGGAATCTGGTAATGGTTTAAGGTCCAACTTAGGAGGCTTTTTTTACGAAGGAACTAGGGTAGACTCAGAAACGAGTAGAGGTTCGAACTTAGATTTCCAGCCATTACTAGTGTCTATCAAAGGGGTTGAATCTAACAAAGCATTCACCTTATTAATCACATCGTCATCATCAAAATCAATCCCAAAGTGGGCTAGGCATTTTTCTAATGTATCTTCTAACAAAGTGTTTGGTAATGACTCCTCGACTAATGTTCCTATCATGTTCACCTCTTCTATGCTCGAGTCATCTAGTTCAGAGGGTAGCTTACTAATATTAAAAATGTTCAGCTCAATAGTCATATTACCAAAAGACAAATTCATAATACCATTTCGACAGTTAATGATCACATTGGATGTAGCTAAAAACAGGCTACCTAAAATCACTGGTATTTGGTTCTCTGGGTCAGGGACAGGTTGAGTATCTAGGATAACAAAATCCACTGGATAAATAAACTTGTCAACCTCAATAAGAACGTCCTCGATCACACCACGAGGAATTTTAACGGACCTATCAGCTAATTGAAGTGTCATCTGGGTAGGTTTCATCTCACCAAGTCCTAGTTTAAGGTACACATGGTATGGCAGTAAGTTCACACTGGCTCTTAAGTCAAGCAAATCTTTCTCGACATAGTATTTACCTATTGTGCAAGAAATAGTAGGGGACCCTGGGTCTTCATACTTAGGAGTAGTGGTATTCTGAATAATAGAACTCACATGACTAGCTAGGAAGGATTTCTTCTGGACACTAAGTTTTCGCTTTCGCGTACACATATCCATAAGAAACTTGGCATAAGCGGGAATCTGCTTAATCGCATCTAACAATGGGAGGTTGATAGTAACCTGCTTAAAAACCTCCAATATATCATTAAAGTTGGACTCCCTCTTAGTTGGAACTAGCAGCTGGGGGAACGGGGCTCTGGGAAGAAAGCCCGGCTCAGCAGGACCCTCATTGGTATCTTTGGAGACCCTATCAGTCTCCTCATTTTATGGCTCAGAAGGGTGAACTACATCATGTTTACTATCAGGCATGGCTACCTTATTGTCAACTTTCTTTCCACTCCTAAGGGTTGTTATAGAATTCACATGATTGTACGATTTCTCTCCTTTAGGGTTAGGATCAGTTTGACTAGGGAATCTTCCATCTTCGCTTTCACTAAGAAACTTAGCTATTTGGCTAACTTGAAGTTCTAAGTTAGCAAGAGACTGGGAATTTTTCTTAAAATTCTGCCTAGTTTCTTCTTGAAAACCATAGTGGTTCTTTGATAACATCTCATGGTTCTTTGCTAACATAGTAAGGGTTTCTTCTAAGGTGGAGATCTTTTTCTCATTCTGAAACTGGGGTTGACCTGAAGAGTTCTTAGCATAACCAAAACCTGGGGGAGGCTAAGAATTACTAGATTGTCCTTGATTCTGACCCTTAGACCAAGAAAAATTAGGATGGTTTCTCCAACCAGGGTTGTAAGTCTCTGAGTACGGGTCAAACTTCTGACGGTTCTCAAACCTAGAATTGTTATAGAAAGCATGAGCTTTCTCTTCACTAACCTGACCTTCCCAAAACGAGTTATTGGGTTCTACTCCACAACTAGACACTTGAGAGTCTCTAAACCTATCATCAGGTTCAACAAGAGACCTATGTTTAGGATGATTCAATTCCAAAGCTTCTAACCTTATAGACAAAGCAACAAACTTAGCATCAGACCCGAAGCTTGTATCTACCACATTGGTGCTACTTATATTGACCAAGAGTCTTTTGGGGGGTTCAACACAAGACTCCCACTGTTGGGATTTTTCAGCGACAGCTCCTAAGAAGGTAAAAGCATCATCAGCACTTTTACTAGTGAACTCACCAGCACACATAAACTCAACCGTGGCTTTGGTTGAATAGTCTAAACCATCATAAATAATCTCTACGAGTTTCATCTTGTCAAATCTATGGTGAGGACACTGGGATAGGAGATTATTGAATCTCTCTAAGAATCTATAAAGAGACTCTCCCTCTTGTTGCACAATAGCACTAATTTTCTGCCTAACAGACGCAGTTTTATGCTTAGGGTAGAATTTCATATAGAAAGCATCAATAAGTTCCTGCCATGTTTCAATGGATTCAGATGGTAGGTTGTTCAGCCAGGTCTTGGGTTTATCTCTTAAGGAAAAGGGAAACATCTTAAGTTTCAAGACTTCATCAGTAAGGTATTTTATTCTAACCGTCCCACAAATTTCCTCAAAGTTCCTAATATGAAAATAAGATTTCTCATCATCTTTCCCTAAGAATATAGGGATAATCTGAAGAATACTAGGTTTTATCTCGATATTAGGCGTAGTGTCTGGCAATTTAATGCACGAAGCTCGGGTGGACCTAGTTGGGAACATGTAATCTTTCAAAGTTGCCATCGCTGGCACAACTGAAGTACTAGGGGTATTTTCCTCACGAAGAGACGGATTCTCAAAACTGAAGTTTCCAAGAACAGGCCTCTCAAAAGAAGAGTCTTCGAGATCCCCGCTTTCACAAGAAGAACTACTAGGTTTATCACTAATCAAACGACCTAGAGTATTTCTTTTCCAAGCCCGCTCTTTAATAACCTTGGGCATACACTAGAAAAACAAAATATAAAGAAAGAAATGCTAAAAGGAAGGGAAGTTCTATGCAAACACAAACAAGGCTGACTCCACCACAACAAACCTACTGATTTCTAGCAAACAAAAAGCATGATGGATCCACTTAGATTGTTTCTAGACCAGCTTCTAATCCTTCGAAAGGGAATTCGTTATAATTTAAGCAAACCCCTCTGGAATCAATCCGATTTTAAGTAAGTTGAATCGAGACGAGGGAAACTCAATGGAGCTTTGATACCCAAGGCATCACCGGCGTTACAAGGCGGCGTATTCAACTCACAGAAACCATCATGAACTTTGAAGCATGCTTAAAAGAGTAACCAATATTTTTCGAATGACTTTCCTATTAAGATCATCACCCTATAGGTCTCGATCTAGTCAAATTTTAGGCTTAGGTTCGCGTTTGGTTTCGTTTTCCTAAGGCGGGCAAGAAGGGAACGGTGATGAAATCCCAACCCTTATCTTGTATGGCCAGTCCTTTCCCTTTACTAGGAAATTAAAGCAGCCGTTTTCAAATCCTCAGCATATATGCAAACGAAGGAATACAGTAACTCGCTGACAGGAGATTCGCGAGTGTTTCGACAAACTTACCTCCCGTACCAGACGAAGGATGAACCGCTGAAGTCGACTCGGGCCACGACTCCTATGTCATGTACGAACCCGAGGGGCCGAGGCGATATCGTAATCGCCGTCTTTCTTTGTAAATAGTTGATATTTAAACTACCCTTCCGTAGGGTTTAAAAAATAAATAAATAAAGTCCCAAAGTCCACAGTCTAAAGATAAAGTCCAAAAGAAAAAGATAATCTAAAAGAAATTCTAAAAAAAAATAAAATTTTTTTGTCTCTCTTTCTCTTTTTTTTTAATTAATTTTTATTCTCCTTTTCTTTCGCTCCTTTCGCTTTGCTTTTACTCCAAATCTTTAAGTATTCACCAAAAGCTTTGGCAAATTTTTCTTTCGCTCCAAATTCCAAAATCTATAAGGAAAAGACAAAAACCCAGAAACGTAAATAAGAACAAATAAAATAAAAATGAAAAACAAATAAAAACCTAAAAAAACAAACTAAAAACTCTAGCCTAAAGACAAGTCCGCGTCGGCGGCGCCAAAAATTGATGATATTTTTCAATGATGTTGTAGTAATAAGTTCGTTGGGACTTGTGAAAGCAAAAGATTTTAGACTTATAAAACTTAAAAATAGAAAACTTATTGCAAAATTGATTTCAAGATATTAAAAGTAACCAAGACACTAGATTCCACTATTACACATGAATGAACGATAAAAAATATGTTTCAAAACTCTAACTATCCTTTAAGTCCTTTATTTTTTAATTCACACATAATCAAACATATTCCCAAATATTAATTGTATTCCCTAAGAATGGACTATCAATCAATTAAACAAAGTATAATCTATCAAATTGAATCACAAGTAATTAAGAAAATTATGTGAACATTTAGAACTCCGTAAAAGCGGTGATTGAATGAATTATAAATTAGAGAAAATAAAATTGTTACCAGTCATTCATGCATAGATAGCTTCATCCATTGCCTTGGAGGATGGGGTTTAGCTAATCATTGGGAAAACACGCTCAAAGTTCATTTCTTATTGTTCAAAGGTGATGTACAAATGATGAAATGGGAGAAACAATAATAACCGGGTTTGCAACAGTTATAAGTGTTACAAACTGGAAAGAACGATACATAGGATGTGTCACTGTTACTGTAGCTATAAGACTGTCGCTGAGCAGTCGCAAATACTGTAGAAGAAACGACTGCTTCTGTGGGTCAATGTTCTTCGTGTTCTTCAATGGCAGCAGCAGCAGCAGTTTTCTCTGGTGATCGTATTTCGCCTCTATGATGTTCCAAAGCCTTCCCCCAACTCTCCGTAATCCATCTACTGACCCTCAACGACTTATATAACCTCACTGCGCCCAAATCTCCCATCATAACTGCATATAATCTTCCATTACTCGGCTTTGAAGAAAAATATTCTCGGGAATATTTTCTTCCCAGATTTAACTCCACATGATGTTTTCTCGTGACATAAGACACCCAACACGTTGAGTCATCATCCAGAAGTCGTATAACATGGAGCAGGCACAAGAAAATCTCTCGATCACACACACATAAATCAGAATGGACTGACTAAAACCCGTGGCACTCTGTTTCCTTCTCTCGGTTTATCTAACCAAATTCAACCGAACCAAAGGCCTTTACCAAGCATGATAAACCCAATCAAGTCTTCCCATGCAGACCCAGCCATTGAGTCTCGTTAAATCCTCCCAAAACTCGAACCAGAAATTTGTTGTTCTTCTGGTCATTCTTTCCCGTAATTTTTCGAATTCAAATGAAGAAGGGTGGCCCCCTAACCAGAGTGGGGGTGCCGATAAAAAATGGGTGTTGTGGATGAATTTGGGCTACGCATAACCTTGGGTGCCCCTTAGCCAAATATGGGGTCCATATAGCAAATGTCCTCCAGCGGTCCAAATAGCACTTTTTGAGCAACTTTTTCCACACAAGTGTATTTCTCCAAAAACACCTACACAAACATAAAAACACCATAATAAGTACACAATCAAGCACTAGCAATAGAGACACTGAGGAAAATTCAGACACAAAAATGTGTCTATCAAATACCCCCAAACTTATTATTTGCTAGTCCTCGAGCAAATCTAATCTAGAAAAATAAAAATGATTACACTTAGCACGTGCAGCAAGCCGTTAAACCGCTAGGTGGCCCTAGCGGCGGAGTGTTGTTTAACAAAAACCATTTTATCAATTTATTTATCTAGGCAAATAATCATATAATAATTGCATAAGTTAGAGATTACCACTTTTCATTGGTGAATTAGCTTTCTCCTTCGCCCCAGAGGATGGGGGTTCGCTCATCATTAGGAAAACACGCTCAAAATTCATTTCTTATTGCTCAAAGGTGGTGTACAAATGATGAAATGGGAGAAATAATAATAACCGGGTTTGCAACAGTTATAAGTGTTACAAACTGGAAAGAACGATACAGAGGATGTGTCACTGTTACTGTAGCTATAAGACTGTCGCTGAGCAGTCGCAAATACTGTAGGAGAAACGACTGCTTCTGTGGGTCAATGTTCTTCGTGTTCTTCAATGGCAGCAACAGCAGCAGTTTTCTCTGGTGATCGTGTTTCGCCTCTATGATGTTCCAAATCCTTCCCCCAACTCTCCGTAACCCATCTACTGACCGTCAACGACTTATATAACCTCACTGTGCCCAAATCTCCCATCATAACTGCATATAATCTTCCATTACTCGGCTTTGAAGAAAAATATTATCGGGAATATTTTCTTCCCAGATTTAACTCCATATGTTGTTTTCTCGTGACATAAGACATCCAACACGTTGATTCATTATCCAGAAGTGGTATAACATGAGCAGGCACAAGAAAATCTCTCGATCACACACACAGAACTCGGAATGGACTGACTAAAACCCGTGGAACTCTGTTTCCTTCTCTCGGTTTATCTAACCAAATTCAACCAAACCAAAGGCCTTTACCAAGCCTGATAAACCCAATCAAGTCTTCCCCTGCAGACCCAGCCATTGAGTCTCGCTAAATCCTCCCAAAACTCGAACCAAAAATTTGTTGTTCTTCTAGTCATTCTTTCCCGCAATTTTTCGAATTCAAATGAAGAAGAAGGGTGGCCCCCTAACCAGAGTGGGGGTGCCGATAGAAAATGGGTGTTGAGGATGAATTTGGGTGTTGAGGATGAATTTTGGCTACACATAACCTTGGGTGCCCCTTAGCCAAATATGGGGTCAGTATAACAAATGTCCTCCAGGGGTCCAAATAACACTTTTTGAGCAACTTTTTCCACACAAGTGTATTTCTCCAAAATCACCTACACAAACATAAAAACACCATAATAAGTGTAAAATCAAGCACTAGCAATAGAGACACTGAGGACAATTCAGACACAAAAATGTATCTATCAGTTGTCTACCTTTCCATAACTCATATGGAGTTTTATCTGATCCTTTAAAGGGTTTTTTGTTCAGGATGTAATTGGCTGAGAGGATAGCCTCCCCCCACAAGTTCGAAGGTAATCCTGAACTAATCAACATGGCATTCATCATATCCTTAAGGGTACGGTTCTTACGTTCAGCTACACCATTGGATTGAGGTGAATAAGGGGTTGTAGTTTCATGTATTATGCCATGTTCTTCGCAGAAATTTCCAATAGGAATTTCATATTCACCACCACGGTCAGACCTAAAAGTTTTAGTGTTAGCATTCAATTGGTTTTCAACTTCACGTTTATATATCTTAAAGGCTTCTAAGGCATCGTCCTTCCCTCTAAGCAAATAAACATGACAGTACCTCGTACAATCATCTATATAAGTGACAAACCATTTCTTACCACCTCTAGTTTGAACTGAATTCATGTCTACAAGTTCTGAATGGTTTAGCTCACACTGAATGATTTCTCTGGACATTCTTACTGAATGATTTCTTAGCATGCTTAGATTCTATGCAAATCTCACACTTATGAATTTTAACTAAAGTGAATTTGGGTATGCATCCTACGCTAGCCAGTTTATGCATTGATTTGTAATTTACATGACCAAGTCTACCATGCCAAACATTCGATAACACACACATGTAAGCAGAAGAATCATTCAATTTCACTTCAGGACAGGTTACATTAAGTTTATAAAGACCCCCAGTCTTATAACCCTTACCCACATCATCATTTCCCTTAGTTACTATAAGTTTTCCAGACTCAATTGAAACTTTAAACCCTTATCATCTAAAACAGAACAAGAAACAAGATTTTTGCAGATGTCTGGAACATGAAGAACTTCATTCAATATGAGAGTCTTGCCAGATGTGAGCTTCAGGCCGACCTTTCCTTTTCCTGCAACCTCTGATGCATATGAGTTACCCATATAGAGTTTCTCGCCTTCCCCTACCCTCTGGTAGGAGGTGAACAGGTCTCGGTTCCCACAAACATGCTTGGTAGCTCCAGAGTCTACCCACCAGTCCATCACATTGGTCACCAAATTAACTTCAGACACTTCAGCAGAAAACTCGTCCTTGTTCTTTTCAACCAAGTTAGCATTATCCTTCTTGTCCTTACGATGTCTACAGTGAACTTCCATATGGCCAATAACTCCACACACATAACAAGCAAACTTAATTTTAGTAATGCTAGACTCTAGTTTTCGAAACATACCTTTCTTGGGAGGACCACTCTTAGAGTTACGATTGTTACTCTCACCTATTCCATCTTTGGAAGATCTGTGTTCAGTCATATGAGCTTTGTTACTCATGTCCCTTGCAGAAGACACGTTCTTTTCCTTGGTGCAAAACATCTCTTTCACTTGAATTTTATTTCCCAATTCAACCATGGTGATCTCGCCAATTTCATGTCTTAGCTTTTTCTTGTACCCAGACCAAGAAGATGGTAAATTCTCAATTACCGCAGATATTTGAAACGTCTCATCAATGACCATACCTTCAGTAAGAATCTCATTAATGATCTGTTGAAATTTGAGGAATTGATCAACAACGGGCTTATCATTCGTCATCTTGAAGTCCATAAACTTCGCCACTAGATATTTCTTGCTCCCTGCAGTCTCCGTTAGATACTTTGCTTCTAACGAAGTCCACAAATCATAAGCACTGAAATTTTCTTTAGCATTGTAAAAATTATACATCGCATCTTCCAAACCATTCATGATATGATTTTTCGCCAGAAAATTACACCTCTTGTTATACTCGATCGCCTCCTCAGTTAAGGCTTCATTATTTATCAATTCATCATATGGAACAAGTACATAATCCAGTTCATGATGGCTTAGATAAAATAGCATCTTGGATTGCCATCTCTTGAAATCCTTTCCATTAAACTTCTGTGGTCTTTCAACGTCGTTCTTGCCCATTGTTACAAGGAATACTAATGTGTTAAGATTGTTGGAATCTTGCAACAATAGAATAAACGTCAGATGTACCAAACAATAAATATAAAGAACCGTATCAAAAAACAAGAAGAAGAAGAAGAAAAGTAGACCTAGAGATAGTCGCTTCTTGTATGTTTTGAAAACAGAATTTCGAGTCATATTTATAGGATGATATACTTGCAAATCAAGTTAGGTTTTGGTTTTCTTCAAAAACAAGTAAAACTCATAAAAGGAATTTCCCACAAATAAAACTCTTAAGAAAATATTTTTGGAATTAATTTCCTAAAGAAAAATTCGCCAAAAATAAATACGAGTAGAAGAGGAACTTGGTGCATGGTATACGCGCATGGACATGGGTCGAAACATGTATTTTTCGCCCCACCCGCTCCACCCACATTGTTTTACAACATATCCATGAGCACATGGTTATATAGTGTAGCACCTCTTTACTTTTCCAATTTGTGGGACTAAAGGTTCCATTTCATTCACTCAAAAATGAGTGAGTATCCTTAGACCCTCAGGTCATGAGATCAAACCACACCAAAACCAAAAATCCATTTATTAAATAACTCATTTTCTCCAACAATCCCCCACATGAATGAAATCTCGGTAAATAACGAAAAATCATAGTACGGAAAATACCATTTAGGCAAAGGTGTCCATGAGGTCTTGAACCTTGCTTAGTGAGAAGTTATCGGAACTACTAGCTCGACAGTGAACGCGAGTCTTGAACTGCTAAAGTTTGGTGTAATTCTAATAACATCCATGCATGATATCTTCCAAGTGTTACTAAGTTCGTGCCGTTTTGTCCATTTTGGCCCTAGACATATCATGTTTCTCAGAATGCTCTAGAGAATCGGCTCCATTCTCATAGGAAGCGACCCACTTCCTCATTCAGATATGTGTGTTCCATCAAGAGTGTTTAATGCTACACCCCACTTCAATCTTAAATTGAAACTATAGAACTCATTAAGACTTAATTAAAAGTCATCCTCCACATGCAGTCACACTATCACATCAACACCATAGGGAAGGGACAGAGAATGAAATTCTGTGATAGTGTTTACCTTTACCCACCACAATTTAGTTGTCTCATTCGAAACCTTGATCTTGGGATCTCCAGTCAGCAAGGTTGAGTATCCTTCATGGCAAGTTTAATTATTCGAGCCTAAGCCCCATCCCCTTTGATGCTTTACTAACTATCTCCTTGGACAAACCTTTCGTCAAAGGGTCCGCGATATTCTCCTTGGACCTTGTCCAATCTATGGAAATAACACCTGTTGAGATTAATAATTTCAAAGAATCATGTCTTCTACGCATATGTATAGACTTTCCATTATAGCAGCTATTCTTTGCTCTACCTATTGCAGATTTGTTGTCACAATGTATAGATATAACTGGCACGGGCCTATGCCAGAGAGGAATATCTTCTAAAAAGTTTCTTATCCATTCGGCCTCCTCTCCTGTTTTCTCTAACGCAATAAACTCTGACTCCATAGTTGAGCGAGCTATACATGTCTGTTTGGAACTCTTCCAAGATACAGACGCACCTGCTAGAGTGAACACATATCCACTCGTAGACTTAGACCCCTCTGAGTTTGCTATCCAGTTTGCATCTCAAAATCCCTCAAGGACGACCGGATACCCTTCCTAATTTAAACAAAAGGACATTGTGTACTCCAAGTACTTTAGCACTCTAATAAGTGCATCCCAATGTTTCGTCCCTGGATTACAAGTATACTTGGTTAACCTACTCACAACATAAGCAATATCTGGTCTCGTACAATTCATCAAATACATCAGACTTCCTATGACTCTCGAGTATTCAAGTTGGTTAACACCTACACCCTTATTCTTCATGAGTTTGCAAGAAGAATTATATGGAGTGCAAACAGGTTTACAATCAAACTGATTATATTTTTTAAGTATGGATTCGACATAATGAGACTGACTCAGACTATAGCCATTAAGTTTTTTTCTAACCTTCATCCCTAATATGACATCAGCGGGGCCTAAGTCTTTCATGTCAAAGTTCTCATTCAACAGTTTCTTAGTGGTATTAATAACATCCATGTTTGTACCTAGTATAAGCATATCATCAACATACAAGCATACAATCACACAGGCATCCTTGAAAAGTTTAGTATAAACACACTTATCAGATTCATTAATTCTAAAACCACTAGAAATCATCACATGATCAAATTTCTCATGCCACTGTTTAGGTGCTTGTTTCAATCCATACAAAGATTTCTTCAGTTTACAAACTTTCTTTTCACAACCTTGAACTACAAAGACTTCGGGTTGTTCCATATAGATTTATTCATCCAATTCACCATTCAAAAACGCTGTCTTTACATCCATCTGATGTATCTGTAGGTTATGGACATAAGCTATAGCAATTAACATCCTAATGGAGCTAATTCTACTCACTGGTGAATATGTATCAAATAAATCTATACCTTCTATCTGTTTATATCCTTTCCCTACCAACCTAGCCTTGTATTTTTCAATAATTCCATTTATATTACGTTTTCTCTTGAAAATCCATTTACAACCTATGACCTTAGACCTTGGAGGTTAATATACAAGTTCAAAAGTACCGTTTTCTCGAATGAAATCCATTTCAATAATTGAAGCTTCTTTCCACCACGGAGCTTCAGTACAAGTCATGGCTTCTTTATAAGTCTGAGGATCAGACTCGGCTAGGTATGTAATGCAACCAGGATAGGTTTTCTTAGTTTTAACCCTTTTACCTCTTCTAGGTTCTATTTCTGGTTCATCTTCCTCTAAAGGTAATGACTGACTGGTTGACGAAAATTCTAGGGGATCATCTAAACATCTCTTTCGAGAATCACGTTTCATAGGAAATACATTCTCAAAGAACTCAACATCCCTAGACTCCATGATAGTATTCAACCCCATGTAAAAAATTTCAGAACTCACAACCATAAAATTATGAGCACTAGAATGCTCAGGATACCTTATAAAAACACAATCAACGGTTTTGGGTCTTATCTTAGGAGGAGGGATGGCCACCTTTTCCAAGCACCCCCACACTTTGAAGTAAGCATAAGATGGCTGTCTACCTTTCCATAACTCATATGGACTTTTATCTGATCCTTTAAAGGGTACTCTGTTCAGGATGTAATTGGATGAGAGGATAGCCTCCCCCCACAAGTTCGAAGGTAATACTGAACTAATCAACATGGCATTCATCATATCCTTAAGGGTACGGTTCATACGTTCAGCTACACCATTGGATTGAGGTGAATAAGGGTCTGTAGTTTCATGTATTATGCCATGTTCTTCGCAGAAATTTCCAATAGGAATTTCATATTCACCACCACGGTCAGAACTAAAAGTTTTAATGGTAGCATTCAATTGGTTTTCAACTTCACATTTTTATATCTTAAAGGATTCTAAGGCATCGTCCTTCCCTCTAAGCAAATAAACATGACAGTACCTCGTACAATCATCTATAAAAGTGACAAACCATTTCTTACCACCTCTAGTTTGAACTGACTTCATGTCAACTAGGTCTGAATGGATTAAATATAAGGGTTTAGTGTTTCTCTGGACATTTTTACTGAATGATTTCTTAATATGCTTGGATTCTATGCAAATCTCACACTTATGACATTTATCTAAAGTGAATTTGGGTATGCAGCCGACGCTAGCCAGTTTATGCATTGATTTGTAATTTACATGACCAAGTCTACCATGCCAAAAATTCGATGACACACACATATAAGCAGAAGAACCATTCAATGTCACTTCAGGACAGGTCACATTAAGTTTATAAAGACCCCCAGTCTTATAACCCTTACCCACATAATCATTGCCCTTAGTTACTATAAGTTCTCCAGACTCAATTGAAACTTTAAAACCCTTATCATCTAAAACAGAACAAGAAACAAGATTTTTGCAGATGTCTGGAATATGAAGAACTTCATTCAATGTGAGAGTCTTGCCAGATGTGAGCTTCAGGCCGACCTTTCCTTTTCCTGCAACCTCTGATGCAGATGAGTTACCCATATAGAGTTTCTCGCCTTCCCCTACCCTCTGGTAGGATATGAACAGGTCTATGTTCCCACAAACATGCTCGGTAGCTCCAGAGTCTACCCACCAGTCCATCACATTGGTCACCAAATTAACTTCAGACACTATAGCATAAATCTCGTCCTTGTTCTATTCAACCAAGTTAGCATTATCCTTCTTGTCCTTACGATGTCTACAGTGACTTGCCATATGGCCAGTAACTCCACACGCATAACAAGCACCCTTAATTTTAGTAATGCTAGAGTCTGGTTTTCGAAACATACCTTTTTTGGGAGGACCACGCTTAGAGTTACGATTGTTACTCTCACCTTTTCCAGTTTTGGAAGATCTGTGTTCAGTCATATGAGCTTTGTTACTCATGTCCCTTGTAGCAGACACGTTCTTGTCCTTGGTGCATAACATCTCTTACACTTGAATTTTCTTTCCCAGTTCAACCATGTTGATCTCACCAGTTTCATATCTTAGCTTTTTCTTGTACTCAGACCAAGAAGATGGTAACTTCTCAATTACCGCAGATACTTGAAACGTCTCATCAATGACCATACCTTCAGCAAGAATCTCATTAATGATCTGTTGAAATTCGAGGAATTGATCAAAAACATGCTTATCATTCGTCATCTTGAAATCCATAAGCTTCGCCACTAGAAATTTCTTGCTCCGTGCAGTCTCTGCTTGATACTTTGCTTCTAACGCAGTCCACAAATCACAAACACTGAAATTTTCTTTAGCCTTGTAAAAATCATACATCGCATCTTCCAAACCATTCATGATATGATTTTTCGCCAGAAAATTACACCTCTTGTTATACTCGATCGCCTCCTCATTTAAGGCTTGAGCATTCATCAATTCATCATATGGAACAAGTACATAATCCAGTTCATGATGGCTTAGATAAAATAACATCTTGGATTGCCATCTCATTAAATCCTTTCCGTTAAACTTCTGTGGTCTTTCAACGTCGTTCTTGCCCATTGTTACAAGGAATACTAATGTGTTAAGATTGTTGGAATCTTGCAACAATAGAAGAAACGTCAGATGTACCAAACAATAAATATAAAGAACCGTATCAAAAAACAAGAAGAAGAACAAGAAGAAAAGTAGACCTAGAGATAGTCGGTGCTTGTATGTTTTGAAAACAGAATTTCGAGTCATATTTATAGGACGAGATACTTGCAAATCAAGTTAGATTTTGGTTTTCTTCAAAAACAAGTAAAACTCGTAAAAGGAATTTCCCACAAATAAAACTCCTAAGAAAATATTTTTGGAATTAATTTCCTAAAGAAAAATTTGCCAAAAATAAATACGAGTAGAAGAGGAACTTGGTGCATGGTATACGCGCATGGGCATGGGTCGAAACATGTATTTTTCGCCCCACCCCCTCCACCCACATTGTTTTACAACATATCCATGAGCACATGGTTATATAGTGGAGCACCTCTTTAGTTTTCCACAATGTGGGACTAAAGGTTCCATTTCATTCACTCAAAAATGAGTGAGTATCCTTAGACCCTCAGGTCATGAGATCAAACCACACCAAAACCAAAAATATATTTATTAAATAACTCATTTTCTCCAACAATCCCCCACATGATGGAAATCTCAGTAAATAACAAAAAATCAGAGTACGGAAAATACCATTTAGGAAAACGTGTCCATGAGGTCTTGAACCTTGCTTAGTGAGAAGTTATCGGAACTACTAGCTGGACAGTGAACGCGATGTCTTGAACTACTAGCGTTTGGTGTAATTCTAATAACATCCACGCATGATATCCTCAAAGTGTTGCTAAGTTCGTGCTGTTTTGTCCATTTTGGCCCTGGACATATCCTGTTTCTCAGAATGCTCTAGAGAATCGGCTCCATTCTCATAGGAAGCGACCCACTTCCTCATTCAGATAGGTGAGTTCCATCAAGAGTGTTTACAGCTACACCCAACTTCAATCTTAAATTGAAACCATAGGGAAGGGACAGAGAATGAAATTCTCTGATAGTGTTTACCTTTACCTACCACAAATTAGTTGTCTCATTCGAAACCTTGATCTTGGGATATCCAGTCAGCAAGGTTGAGTATCCTTCATGGAAAGTTTAATTATTCGAGCCTAAGCCCCATCCCCTTTGATGATTTACTAACTATCTCCTTGGACAAACCTTTCGTCAAAGGGTTCTCCTTGGACAAACCTTTCGTCAAAGGGTTCGCGATATTCTCCTCGGACCTTGTCCAATCTATGGAAATAACGCCTGTTGAGATTAATAATTTCAAAGAATCACGTCTTCTACGCATATGTATAGACTTTCCATTGTAGAAGCTATTCTTGGCTCTACCTATTGAAGATTTGTTGTCACAATGTATAGATATAGCTGGCACAGGCCTATGCAAGAGAGTAATATCTTCTAAAAAGTTTCTTAGCCATTCGGCCTCCTCTACTGCTTTATCTAAAGCAATAAACTCCGACTCCATTGTTGAGCGAGTTATACATGTCTGTTTGGAACTCTTCCAAGATACAGACGCACCTGCTAGAGTGAATACATATCCACTCGTAGACTTAGACTCCTCTGAGTTTTCTATCCAGTTTGCATCGCAAAATCCCTCAAGGACGGCCGGATACCCTTCGTAATTCAAACAAAAGGACATTGTGTACTCCAAGTACTTTAGCACTCTAATAAGTGCATCCAAATGTTTCTGCCCTGGATTACAAGTATACCTGCTTAACCTACTCACAACATAAGCAATGTCTGGTCTCGTACAATTCATCAAATACATCAGACTTCCTATGACTCTCGAGTATTCAACTTGGTTAACACCTACACCCTTATTCTTCATGAGTTTGCAAGAAGAATCATATGGAGTGCAAACAGGTTTACAATCAAACTGATTATATTTCTTAAGTATGGATTCAACATAATGAGACTGACTCAGACTATAGCCATTAGAATTTTTTCTAATCTTCATCCCTAATATGACATCAGCGGGGCCTAAGTCTTTCATGTCAAAGTTCTCATTCAACAGTTTCTTAGTGGTATTAATAACATCCATGTTTGTACCTAGTATAAGCATATCATCAAAATACAAGCATACAATCACACAGGCATCCTTTACAAGTTTAGTATAAACACACTTATCAGATTCATTAATTCTAAAACCACTAGAAATCATCACGTGATCAAATTTCTCATGCCACTCTTTAGGTGCTTGTTTCAATCCATACAAAGATTTCTTCAGTTTACAAACTTTCTTTTCACAACCTTGAACTACAAAGCCTTTGGGTTGTTCCATATAGATTTCTTCATCTAATTAACCATTCAAAAACGCCGTCTTTACATCCATCTGATGTATCGTTAGGTTATGGACATAAGCTATAGCAATTAACATCCTAATGGAGCTAATTCTACTCACTGGTGAATATGTATCAAAGAGATCTATACCTTCTATCTGTTTGTAGCCTTTTGCTACCAACCTAGCCTTGTATTTTTCAATAGTTCCATTTATATTACGTTTTCTCTTGAAAATCCATTTACAACCTATGGCCTTAGACCCTGGAGGTAAATATACAAGTTGAAAAGTACCGTTTTCTCGAATGGAATCCATTTCAATAATTGAAGCTTCTTCTCACCACGGAGATTCAGGACAAGTCATGGCTTCTTTATAAATCTTAGGATCATACTCGTCTAGGTATGTAATGCAACCAGGATAGGTTTTCTTAGTTTTAACCCTTTTACCTCTTCTAGGTTCTATTTCTGGTTCATCTTTCTCTAAAGGTAATGACTGACTGGTTGACGAAAATTCTAGGGGATTATCTAAACATCTCTTTCGAGAATCACGTTTCATAGGAAATACATTCTCAAAGAACCCAGCATCCCTAGACTCCATGATAGTATTCAACCCCATGTCAAAAATTTCAGAACTCACAACCATAAAACTATGAGCACTAGAATGCTCATGATACCTTATAAAAACACAATCAACGGTTTTGGGTCTTATCTTAGGAGGAGGGATGACCACCTTTTCCAAGCACCCCCACACTTTGAAGTAAGCATAAGATGGTTGTCTACCTTTACATAACTCATATGAAGTTTTATCCGATCCTTTAAAGGGTACTCTGTTCAGGATGTAATTGGATGAGAGGATAGCCTTCCCCCACAATTTCGAAGGTAATCCTGAACTAATCAACATGGCAGTCATCATATCCTTAAGGGTACGGTTCTTACGTTCAGCTACACCATTGGATTGAGGTGAATAAGGGTCTGTAGTTTAATGTATTATGCCATGTTCTTCGCAAAAATTTCCAATAGGAATTTCATATTCACCACCACGGTCAGACCTAAAAGTTTTAATGGTAGCATTCAATTGGTTTTCAAATTCACGTTTATATATCTTAAAGGCTTCTAAGGCATCGTCCTTCCCTCTAAGCAAATAAACATGACAGTACCTCGTACAATCATCTACAAAAGTGACAAACCATTTCTTACCACCTCTAGTTTGAACTGACTTCATGTCAACTAGGTCTGAATGGATTAAATATAAGATTTTAGTGTTTCTATGGACATTCTTACTGAATGATTTCTTAACATGCTTAGATTCTACGCAAATCTCACACTTATGACTTTTATCTAAAGTGAATTTGGGTATGCAGCCTACGCTAGCCAGTTTATGCATTGATTTGTAATTTACATGACCAAGTCTACCATGCCAAACATTCGATGACACACACATGTAAGCAGAAGAATCATTCAATTTCACTTCAGGACAGGTTACATTAAGTTTATAAAGACCCCCAGTCTTATAACCCTTACCCACATAATCATTTCCCTTAGTTACAATAAGTTCTCCAGACTCAATTGAAACTTTAAAACCCTTATCATCTAAAACAGAACAAGAAACAAGATTTTTGCAGATTTCTGGAACATGAAGAACTTCGTTCAATGTGAGAGTCTTGCCAGATGTGAGCTTCAGGCCGACTTTTCCTTTTCCTGCAACCTCAGATGCAGATGAGTTACCTATAAAGAGTTTCTCGCCTTCCCCTACCCTCTGGTAGGAGGTGAACAGGTCTCTGTTCCCACAAACATGCTTGGTAGTTCCAGAGTCTACCCACCAGTCCATCACATTGGTCACCAAATTAACTTCAGACACTGCAGCATAAAACTCGTCCTTGTTCTTTTCAACCAAGTTAGCATTATCCTTCTTGTCCTTACGATGTCTACAGTGAATTGCCATATGGCCAGTAACTCCACACGCATAACAAGCACCCTTAATTTTAGTAATGCTAGATTATGGTATTCGAAACATACCTTTCTTGGGAGGACCACTCTTAGAGTTACGATTGTTACTCTCACCTTTTCCAACTTTGGAAGATCTGTGTTCAGTCATATGAGCTTTGTTACTCAAGTCCCTTGCAGAAGACACGTTCTTGTCCTTGGTGCACAACATCTCTTCCACTTGAATTTTCTTTCCCAATTCAACCATGTTGATCTCGCCAGTTTCATGTCTTAGCTTTTTCTTGTACCCAGACCAAGAAGATGGTAACTTCTCAATTACCGTAGATACTTGAAACGTCTCATCAATGACCATACCTTCAGCAAGAATCTCATTAATGATCTGTTGAAATTCGAGGAATTTATCAAAAACATGCTTATCATTCGTCATCTTGAAGTCCATAAACTTCGCCACTAGAAATTTCTTGCTCCCTGCAGTCTCCGCTTGATACTTTGCTTCCAACGCGGTCCACAAATCATAAGCACTGAAATTTTCTTTAGCATTGTAAAAATCATACATCGCATCTTCCAAACCATTCATGATATGATTTTTCGCCAGAAAATTACACCTCTTGTTATACTCGATCGCCTCCTCAGTTAAACCTTCAGCATTCATCAATTCATCATATGGAACAAGTACATAATCCAGTTCATGATGGCTTAGATAAAATAGCATCTTGGATTGACCTCTCTCGAAATCCTTTCCGTTAAACTTTTGTGGTCTTTCAACGTCGTTCTTGCCCATTGTTACAAGGAATACTAATGTGTTAAGATTGTTGGAATCTTGCAACAATAGAAGAAACGTCAGATGTACCAAACAATAAATATAAAGAACCGTATCAAAAAACAAGAAGAAGAAGAAGAAAAGTAGACCTAGAGATAGTCGCTTCTTGTATGTTTTGAAAACAAAATTTCGAGTCATATTTATAGGATGAGATACTTGCAAATCAAGTTAGGCTTTGGTTTTCTTCAAAAACAAGTAAAACTCGTAAAAGGAATTTCCCACAAATAAAACTCTTAAGAAAATATTTTTGGAATTAATTTCCTAAAGAAAAATTCGCCAAAAATAAATACGAGTAGAAGAGGAACTTGGTGCATGGTATACGCGCATGGGAATGGGTCGAAACATGTATTTTTCCCCCCACCCGCTCCACCCACATTGTTTTACAACATATCCAGTCTAATCGATTTAAACACCCATATCAAATTCCTAGACCCATAAGGAGTCTATCCTATGAAAATCAGAGGTTTAATCGACCTCAAACTCCTCCAAATCACGATTGCCAAAACTGTTCTTTAACTGCACTTTTTTCCCGCCAAAATCCTGGTTTTTGAATGTTAAAGATGGTTGCCCCTTATCCAGAGTAGGGGTGCGATTAGTAACTTCATGGAAATGGGATTCCCTTAGTAATTAGGTTACCCCTTATCCAAAGCGAGTCCCAATAGCAAATGTCCTCCGGGTGCTTTCCGACAACTTTTCGAGCCAATTTTTTCCAAAAATGTTTATTAGCCAAAAATACCTACAAATAAATAAAACACCATAATAAGTACAAAAATGATCCCTAACAATATATAGAATCGAGAAAAATCGGACACAAAAATGTGTCTATCAAATACCCCCAAACCTATTATTTGCTAGTCCTCGAGCAAAAATAAAATAGAAATAAAATCCTAACTCATTGTCGCAGGCATCGTCGGTTGCATTTAGCGTATGCAATAAGCCTTTAAACCCCTAGGTGTCCCTAGTGGCGGAGTGTTGTCTCCGGAGGGCTTACCAGAGGTATACCCACAAAACCTTTATACTCCAGACCCTAGCTATCTATACAGAACCTTGGAAGGCACTAAAGAATCTCATTGGTTGGCATACTTATTGACTACAGGAGGAAGTACCCTGATGCGAAATTCCAATTGTTGTACACGAGTTTGCACTCAAGCATACTAAAATTCATATGAAGTGACAGAGCTCTACTCAGATAGTCGCACTATGGACATCAATATCCGCAGTCAAAACTAATCACATGGATAGATCAAGAAGATGGATATAGAAAAACATAGATGGTTTTGATGTTTACTAGGTGAACGGTGTTTCTCATATCTGTCTGAAGGCCTCCGCCAAAATGAACCTATCCTAATGGACTGAGATACTAGTCTGAGTAATATCAACACACTGGCATATATAAGGGAACCAATGATTGATAATCCTAACTCTAGGTCAACACAATTGGCATATACAAGGGTTCCAGTGGTCGACTTTATTGAATTTATTCCAGTTGGTCTGATGGTCTGGTCTCTTTTTTTTTTTTTTGTATCTCAATCACTCTAATTCACCCTAGCATTGGTGACAACTTGAATCGTGAGCCCCACCTAATCACTTAGAGAAACATAGTTTAAAACCAAAACAAAATAAAAACAGAAGTGAAAAGGACTCAACGAGATATGGTGAAACTATCATGTTATTTCTAACACCTGAGCTCTGTGCTTTTATGAATAGACTCTTTAGATGTTTCCATCTAGTCAGATTGGTTCCTCAACTCCTACAACCAAAATGCTTCCATCCACTTAGATTGGTTAGTGCCATCCTTAATAGGGATAAATTTCTAGGCTCTGGAGTTTATTTATTGCAACGAAAAGGTAACAAAAAGTTCTACCCCACCCCCAAACTTAAATCTAACATTGTCCTCAATGTTTCTAATCAAAGAACAGTACC
Source organism: Papaver somniferum (assembly GCF_003573695.1). Classification (NCBI taxonomy): domain Eukaryota; kingdom Viridiplantae; phylum Streptophyta; class Magnoliopsida; order Ranunculales; family Papaveraceae; genus Papaver; species Papaver somniferum. Next base: position 186,300,346 of record NC_039359.1, on the reverse strand, counting down.
AAAAATATAAGTAACATGAGGAAATAGTAAAGAGAGAAGTCGGAAAGATAGTACCTGGGTGAAGTATAACCAAAAACCTACAAAAATATTATACAACATACAAAATCGCCTCGATGGTCAATCAAGGTAAACAGGGTCCTCCAGAGGGACCTCCTCAACATCACCTGTAGGAAAAGGCTTTAAAAAGGGCTTCAATCGCTGACCGTTAACCTTCGAAGAACTACTACCATCTGGTGTCTCAATCTCAATAGCGCCATGAGGAAAAACAGTACGGACCACAAAAGGACCGGTCCACCGAGAGCGCAACTTCCCGGGGAATAAATGCAAACGAGTGTCATACAGAAGAACTTTTTGACCAAGTTTCATTTTGTTCTTATACTCCTTAGCACTATCGTATGCATCTCTACGAATCTCGTCCAACTCATTGAGCTGGAGCTTTCTTTGAGCTCCTGCCTTGTCAAGTGAAAAGTTTAAGTTCTTAATAGCCCAATATGCTCGATGCTCTAACTCAACAGGCAGGTGACATGCCTTGACAAACACTAAACGATAAGGTGACATTCCAATAGGTGTCTTAAACGCAGTACGGATAGCCCATAAGGCATCAGTAAGCCTCGACGACCAGTCTTTCCTATTTGGATTAACTGTTTTCTCTAGAATACGTTTAATTTCCCTATTGGAAACCTCTACCTGACCATTAGTATGAGGGTGATATGGGGTTGCTACTTTATGGGTAATACCGTATTGTTTCATTAAAAGAGAAAACGGTCTATTACAAAAGTGTGAACCTCCATCACTAATTATAGCTCGCGGCGTACCAAAACGTGTAAGTATATTCTCTTTCAAAAAATGGACTACGACCCTGTGGTCATTCTTTCTACACGGAACCGCCTCAACCCACTTAGACACATAGTCTACAGCGACAAGTATGTAAAGATAACCAAACGAAATAGGAAATAGACCCATAAAATCAATGCCCCACACATGAAAGACCTAAATCACTAAAATAGGGTTCAAAGGCATCATATTTCTACGGGAAATGGTTCCTAACTTCTGGCAACGCTCACAAGAAACACAATGACTATGGGAATCTTTAAACAACGAAGGCCAGTAAAATCCTCACTGCAAAATCTTAGCAACAGTCTTCTTAGTACTAAAATGACCCCCACATGCATGTTCATGACAAAAGGAGATAATACTAGACTGGTCACTCTCAGATACACATCTCCTAATAATCTGGTCCGGAAAATACTTAAACAGATAAGGATCGTCCCAAAAGAAATGGTTAACCTCGGCTAAAAACCTAGAACGATCTTGCTTACCCCAATGTTGAGGGGTTCGACCAGTAACAAGATAATTCACTATATTTGCATACCAAGGTGATTGGGAAACAGAGAACAATTGTTCATCAGGAAAGCTATCCCTTATAGGAAGGGAATCACTAGGGGAACTAACAACTAGCCTAGACAAGTGATCTGCTACTACATTTTCTGCACCCTTTTTGTCTCTAATGTCTGGGGAAAATTCCTGTAACAATAGGATCCATCTAATCAATCTAGGTTTGGTATCCTTCTTAGATAAAAGGTATTTCAAAGCAGCATGATCTGTATAGATTATGATCTTAGAACCTAATAGGTAGGACCTAAACTTATCCAAGGCAAACACGATGCTAAAAGTTCCTTCTCGGTAGTTGTGTAGTTCATTTGGGCATCATTCAGAGTTTTGCTAGCATAATAAATCACATGAAGTAATTTGTTTTCTCGTTGTCCTAAAACGACGCCTATAGCATAATCTGAAGAATCACACATAATCTCAAAGGGTAGGTTCCAGTTAGGTGCCTGGACTATCAGGGCAGTAGTGAGTAAAGTTTTAAGCTTCTCAAAAGCCTCTAAACAAGCATCATCAAAGACAAACTTAACATCTTTTGCAAGCAAATTGCAAAGAGGTCTAGAAATCAAGCTAAAATCCTTAATGAATCGACGGTAAAAACCTGCATGCCCTAGGAATGACCTAATATCTTTTACGGTTTTTGGGACCTGTAAAGTCTTAATAAGGTCAACTTTGGCTTTGTCTACCTCTATACCCTTTGAAGAGACGATGTGCCCTAATACAATTCCTGATTTAACCATGAAATGGCATTTTTCCCAATTAAGCACTAAATTTTTTTCCTTACACCTAGTCAACACTAATGTCAAATGATGCAAGCACTCATCGAAAGATGAACCAAACACTGAAAAATCATCCATAAAGACCTCTAAGAACCGTTCTACCATATCAGAAAATATGCTCATCATACAACGCTGAAAAGTTGCAGGGGCATTACATAGCCCGAAAGGCATGCGTCTATACGCAAAGGTACCAAAGGGACAGGTAAAAGTGGTTTTCTCTTGGTCTTCTGGGGCAATAACGATCTGATTATAACCGGAGTAGCCATCTAAGAAGCAATAGTGACTATGTCCAGCTAATCGCTCTAGCATTTGGTCGATAAAAGGAAGGGGAAAGTGATCCTTCCTTGTGACCTTGTTCAATTTCCTATAGTCAATACACACACGCCATCCCGTGGTCACTCGGGTTGGGATTAATTCATTATTATCATTCTGGACTACAGTGATACCTGATTTCTTGGGGACAACCTGAACAGGGCTGACCCACTTACTGTCTGAAATTGGGTAAATAATACCCGCATCTAACAACTTAAGCACCTCTTTTCGAACTACCTCTTTCATGTTAGGGTTCAGTCGACGTTGCATCTCCCTAGAAGGTTTGGAGTCTTCCTCTAAATGAATCTGATGCATACACACAGTAGGACTTATACCCTTAATGTCTGCTATAGTCCACCCTAAAGCTTCCTTATTGTCTTGAAGTACATTTACTAGCCTACTTTCCTGATCACTATCCAAATTGGAAGCTACAATCACAGGTAAAGTCTCAGATGGGCCTAAAAACACATACTTTAGAGTATCGGGTGGTTTAAGGTCCAACTTTGGGGGCTCTTCTAAAGAAGGAATTAGGGTAGTCTCAGAAACTGGTAACGGTTCGAACCTAGCTTTCCATCTATCAGTGTCTAACACAGGGGTAGAATCTAATAGAGCATTCACCTGTTCAATAGTGCTATCGTCGTCAAAATCTAAACCAAAATGGGATAGACAACTTTCTAATGGGTCTTCAGACAAGATGTTTGGTAATGACTCCTGAACTAAGGCTTCTATCATGTTCACCTCCTCAACACATGTGTCATCTAGCTCATGAGGTTGCTTACTGACATTAAAAATGTTCATCTCCATAGTCATATTCCAAAAGATAAACTCATCACACCATTTCGACAGTTAATGATCGCATTAGACGTAGCTAAAAATGGGCGACCTAAAATCACAGGTATCTGGTTCTCTGGGTCAGGGACAGGTTGGGTATCTAGGACCACGAAATCCACTGGATAAATAAACTTGTCGACCTCAATAAGAACATCCTCGATAACACCTCGAGGGATTTTAACAGACCTATCAGCTAACTGCAGTGTCATCTGAGTAGGTTTCATTTCACCAAGTCCTAGCTGTAAGTATACATGGAATGGCAGTAAGTTCACACTGGCTCCTAAGTCAAGTAAAGCTTTTTCTACCCGGAAGTTACCTATTGTGCAAGCAATGGTAGGAGAACCTGGGTCTTTGTACTTTGGAGTTGTGGTGTTCTGAATGATTGAACTTACGTGACTAGCTAAAAAGGCTTTCTTATGGACGCTAAGTTTTCGCTTTCGCGTACACATATCCTTAAGGAACTTGGCATAAGCAGGAATTTGCCTAATTGCATCTAATAAGGGAAGGTTTATGGTAACTTGCTTAAAAACCTCCACTATGTCATTAAAGTTCGATTCCTTCTTTGTTGGTACTAATAGCTGAGGAAATGGGGCTCTAGGCCTAAAATCAGACCTTTCAGGAACCGAATTCACATCATCAGAAACTTTATCAGTCTCTTCAGCTACTGGTCCTGAGAGGTGAGATCCTGAGGGGTGAACTACAGTATGTTCACTATCGGGCATGGTTACCTTATTGTCTACAACTCTACCACTTCTAAGGGTTCTAACAACATTCAATTGATTCGATGGTTTTGCACCTAATTCATGAACTCCTCTAGGGTTGGGTTGTGTTTGACTAGGAAACTTACCTTTTTCTCTCAAAGAATCACTTATCAGACCAACCTGGGTTTTTAACTCGGAAATAGCCTGACTATTTTCTTGTCCTATCCTGTTACTAGCTTGTAGACTCTGTTCTACGGATAACTGGAATTTTGCAGTTTGCTGAGTTAACAAGGCGAGAGATTCCTCTAAACTTAGGATTTTCTTATCTGACTGATTCTGAAACTGAACTAGTCCTGAAGGATTCTTAGTATAACCAAAACCTGGGGGAGCATTAGAATTACTAAACTGACCTTGACTTTGGACCTTAGACCACGAAAGGTTCGGATGGTTTCTCCAACCAGGATTATAGGTTTCTGAATATGGGTCAATCTTTTGACGGTTATCAAATCTAGTGTTATTATAAAGAGCATTGGCCTGCTCTTCAATATTCTGGCCTTCCCAAAAAGGTTCCACTCTACCACTAGTTTGGCCCACTTCTAAGGCTTCTAACCTTTTTGCTATAGCAACAATTTTGGCATCTGATTCATAGCCTCCTTCTACCCTATTAAAGTTTCCTCTACTTAAAAGAATTGTTTTCTGGGGTGCTACTATTTTCCCATTGCTGGGTTTTTTCGGCAATTTCATTAAAAAATTCCATCGCCGCATCAACAGTTTGGTTTTCAAATCCACCAGTGCATAGAGACTCAACCATGGTCGTTGTGGAATAATCTAAACCCTCATAAAGGATCTGAACTAGCCTAACCTTTTCTAAACCATGATGAGGACACTGTGATAATAAATCATTGAACCTTTCCAAATACCTATATAAAGATTCTCCCCCTTGTTGTGAAAATGTGCATATTTGCGTCCTAATAGACGATGTTTTATGACTAGGGAAGAACTTATTGAAAAAGGCATATGTAAGTTGTTCATATGTCTCAATTGACTCGGAGTCCAAACTATACAGCCACGACTTGGACTTATCTTTCAGGGAAAATGAGAATAACCTAAATTTCAAAGCATCATCGTCTAAGCCTCTAATTCTTAGATTACTACAAATTTCCTCAAATTCCCTAACATGGTAATAAGGTTTTTCATTTTCTTTCCCTAAAAAGATTAGGAGCATCTGTAAGGTCCCAGGTTTCAGTTCATAGGGTGCCTCCATTTCAGCTAAATTAATACACGAAGGACGGGTAGTCCTAGTTGGATTCAACAAAGCTTTCAAAGTTTCCATTTCTGGCGCTATCGGAGCAACAAGGATTCTCTTCTCAGTCAAAGAACGTTCAAAAACATACTCTTCAAAAGCCGGACTTTCTAGATTAAGGTAATCGAGATGCTTCGAACTACTAGGTTTCTCTTTAACAAATCTACCTAGTGCGTATCTTTTACGTTCAGGCATACAATAAAATTTTCTAAATTGGAAGGTTAAGCAAACACAGATCAAGGCCGACTCAACCAAATCAAACCTATTGATTTCTAGCAAACAAATAGCATGATGGCTCCACTTAGATTGTTTCTAGACCATCTTCTAATCCTTCGAATGGGAATTCGTTACAATTTAAGCAAACCCCTCTGGAATCAATCCGAGTTAACGTAAGTTGCATATAGGCGAGGGAAGATCGGTGGAGCTTTGATACCCAAGGCCTCACCGGTATTACAAGGCGGCGCAGTCACGCATTCAACTTACAGAAACCGTCAAGAACTTCGAAGTATGCTTAAAATAGTAACCAATATTTTTCGAATGACTTTCCTGTTAAGATCGTTACCCTATCGGTCTCGTTCTAGTCAAAATTTTAGGCTTAGGTTCGCGTAGGTTACGTGTTCCTAAAGCGGGCAAGAAGAGAACGGCGATGAAATCCGAACCCTTATCTTGTATGGCCAGGCCTTGACCTTTACTAGAAAAATAAATGTTCATATTCAGTCCTCAACATATATGCATACGAAGGAGTCCAGTAACTCGCTGACAGGGGATTCGCGAGTGTTTAAAATCTTACCTCCCGTTCCAGACGGGGGATGAATCGGTTGTAGTTGATTCGGGCCACTGACTCCGATGTCTAGTGTACGAACCCAAGGTGCAGAGACAATATCGTAATTGTCATCCTTCTCTGCAAACAGTTTATATTTAAAGTACCCTTCCGTAGGGTAATAAAAAAAAGTCCCAAAGTCCAAAAGTCCAAAAAATAAAGAAAAATTACAAAAATAATAAACCCTAATACGGTTTTTTTGTATTTAAAATAAAATAAACAAACCCTAAACTAAAATTGTCTAAAATAAAATTGTCTTCTTTTCTGTTCTTTTTGCTTTAATCTTTAGCTCCAAGTCTTTATGAAATCACCAAACTCCTTGGCTCAATTTTCTTTATGATCCAGAACCTGTAGACACAAGATAAATACCCAAAAACATAAAAAAGGACAAAAATAATAAAAACAAAAAAAAATAAAAAAAATAAAATAAAATAAATCTAAAACCCTAAAAACAAGTCCCCGGCAGCGGCGCCAAAAATTGATGTGATTTGTAGATAGTGGTGAAAGTGGTTCGATTCTCAGACTTGTGAAGGATATTAATTAGACTTAAATTTAATATTAAAATAGAAAACTCACTAAAAATTATAGCAAACTCAATCAAAGATGATATCAATACTAAAAGAAACAGTGAGGCTAAGATTTCACTATTTTCCAAGTTCAAAGTGATTAAACCAATACTTATATTTATGCAATTTTCTTGTTTAATTTGATTCTAAAATATTGCAACAAGTAGATTTTCAAAAGTAATAATTGTAAATACCAAGTATGAAGCGTCAAAAGTCTTAAAACTAAGCATACTCCATCAAAATAGATCACAATCACTCAAATAAAAATCATATTAAATAATAGTTCAAGGAAAATAATCATATAATTATTGCAAATAAAAAGATAAAATAAAATATACCACTTTTTGTTGGAAAAATAGCTTCCTCTATCGCCTCAACAATGGGGTTTAGCTCCTCATATTAATCATGATCTCAAAATGTGTGTTTGTTGCTCAAAAGCTGATTAAAAGAGTGAAAAGTAATAACACAGACTGTTTGCAACAGTGTATTGGTGTTGCAAAACAGCTGTTACAATGGAAATGTTACAGAAAAACTGTTGCTTTGTCGCTGATTTTAAGACCCTAAAATAAGACTCCCCTGAACATCTTAATGTTCTTCAGCTGTTAAACAACGACATTGTTCTGCGACTGTTTACCGAGCGTCAATGTTCTTCGCGTTCTTCTTCTTCAGCAGCAGCAGCAGCAGAAACAGAGTTTGGTAAAGCTTTTATTTCTTCTTCTCTGGCCCTCCTTAGGTTCCCAAACTCTCGACACCTCTTCGATATGACCCAAGACATCTATTTATATCAAAAATACCGATTAAATCTCTCCCAAATCTTCCAAAATCTCTTTCCTTCTCTTCACGGCCAAGTAATGAAAATTTCTTGTTTTAGGATTTCTACGCGTTTCTGAGCTTTCCTTTTTATTCTAAACTCTTCCTTAGATAGATACAAATCTTTGGGAAGGTTTACAGCGTTTTAATCTCTCTAAAATTCCCTAAAACAGGTCACACACACGTGACTTTCCATATTTTCTGTTGTGAGAAAAATCCGTCGATTGAGCCCCGTCTAATCGATTTAAACACCCATATCAAATTCCTAGACCCATAAGGAGTCCATCCTATGAAAATCAGAGGTTTAATCGACCTCAAACTCCTCCAAATCACGATTGCCAAAACTGTTCTTTAACTGCACTTTTTTCCCGCCAAAATACTGGTTTTTGAATGTTGAAGATGGTTGACCCTTATCCAGAGTAGGGGTGCGATTAGCAACTGCCTGGAAATGGGATGCCCCTTAGTAATTAGGTTACCCCTTATCCAAAGTGAGTATGAATAGCAAATGTCCTTCGGGTGCTTTCCGACAACTTTTCGAGCCAATTTTTTCCAAAAATGTTTATTAGCCAAAAATACCTACAAATAAATAAAACACCATACAAGTACAAAAATGAGCCCTAACAATATATAGAATCGAGACAAATCGGACAGAAAAATGTGTCTATCAAGCCCCATCCCCTTTGATGCTTTACTAACTATCTCCTTGCACAAACCTTTCGTCAAAGGATCCGCGATATTTTCCTTGGACCTTGTCCAATCTATTGAAATAATGCTTGTTGAGATTAATAATTTCAAAGAATCATGTCTTCTACGCATATGTATAGACTTTCCATTGTAGAATCTATTCTTAGCTCTACCTATTGCAGATTTGTTGTCACAATGTATAGATATAGCTGGCACAGGCCTATGCCAGAGAGGAATATCTTCTAAAAAGTTTCTTAGCCATTCGGCCTCCTCTCCTGCTTTATCTAACGCAATAAACTCCGACTCCATAGTTGAGCGAGCTATACATGTCTGTTTGGAACTCTTCCAAGATACAGACGCACCTGCTAGAGTGAATACATATCCACTCGTAGACTTAGACTCCTCTGAGTCTGCTATCCAGTTCGCATCGCAAAATCCCTCAAGGACGGCCGGATACCCTTCGTAATTCAAACAAAAGGTCATTGTGTACTTCAAGTACTTTAGCACTCTATTAAGTGCATCCCAATGTTTCTGCCCTGGATTACAAGTATACCTGCTTAACCTACTCACAGCATAAGCAATGTCTGGTCTCGTACAATTCATCAAATACATCAGACTTCCTATGACTCTCGTATTCAAGTTGGTTAACACCTACACCCTTATTCTTCATGAGTTTGCAAGAAGAATCATATGGAGTGCAAACAGGTTTACAGTCAAACTGATTATATTTCTTAAGTATGGATTCAACATAATGAGACTGACTCAGACTATAGCCATTAGAAGTTTTTCTAATCTTCATCCCTAATATGACATCAGCGGGGCCTAAGTCTTCATGTCAAAGTTCTCATTCAACATTTTCTTAGTGGTATTAATAACATCCATGTTTGTACCTAGTATAAGCATATCATCAACATACAAGCATACAATCACACAGGCATCCTTGACAAGTTTAGTATAAACACACTTATCAGATTCATTAATTCTAAAACCACTAGAAATCATCACATGATCAAATTTCTCATGCCACTGTTTAGGTGCTTGTTTCAATCCATACAAAGATTTCTTCAGTTTACAAACTTCTTCTCACAACCTTTAACTACAAAGCCTTCGGGTTGTTCCATATAAATTTCTTCATCTAATTCACCATTCAAAAACGTGTCTTTACATCCATTGATGTATCTCTAGGTTATGGACAGAAGCTAAGCAATTAACATCCTAATGGAGCTAATTCTACTTACTGGTGAATATGTATCAAAGAAGTCTATACCTTCTATCTGTTTATAGCCTTTCGCTACCAACCTAGCCTTGTATTTTTCAATAGTTCCATTTATATTACGTTTTCTCTTGAAAATCCATTTACAACCTATGGCCTTAGACCCTGGAGGTAAATCTACAAGTTCAAAAGTACCGTTTTCGAATGGAATCCATTTCACTAATTGAAGCTTCTTTCCACCACGGAGCTTCAGGACAAGTCATGGCTTCTTTATAAGTCTGAGGATCAGACTCGGCTAGGTATGTAATGCAACCAGGATAGGTTTTCTTAGTTTTAACCCTTTTACCTCTTCTAGGTTCTATTTCTGGTTCATCTTCCTCTAAAGGTAATGACTGACTGGATGATGAAATTCTAGGGGATCATCTAAACATCTCTTTCGAGAATCACGTTTCATAGGAAAAACATTCTCAAAAACTCAGCATCCCTAGACTCCATGATAGTATTCAACCCTATGTCAGAAATTTCAGAACTCACAACCATAAACCTATGAGCACTAGAATGCTCAGGATACCCTATAAAAACACAATCAACGGTTTTGGGTCCTATCTTAGGAGGAGGGATGGCCACCTTTGCCAAGCACCCCCACTTTGAAGTAATCATAAGATGGTTTACCTTTCCATAACTCATATGGAGTTTTATCTGATCCTTTAAAGGGTACTCTGTTCAGGATGTAATTGGCTGAGAGGATAGCCTCCCCCACAAATTCGAAGGTAATCCTGAACTAATCAACATGGCATTCATCATATCCTTAAGGGTACGGTTCTTACGTTCAGCTACACCATTGGATTGAGGTGAATAAGGGGTGTAGTTTCATGTATTATCCATGTTCTTCACAGAAATCTCCAATAGGAATTATATCACCACCACGGTCAGACCTAAAAGTTTTAATGGTAGCATTCAATTGGTTTTCAACTTCACGTTATATATCTTAAAGGCTTCTAAGGCATCGTCCTTCCCTCTAAGCAAATAAACCTGACAGTACCTCGTACAATCATCTATAAAAGTGACAAACCATTTCTTACACACCTCTAGTTTGAACTGACTTCATGTCAACTAGTCTGAATGAATCAATTCTAAGGGTTTAGTGTTTCTCTGGACATTCTTCTGAATGATTTCTTAGCATGCTTAGATTCTACGCAAATCTCACACTTATGACTTTTATCTAAAGTGAATTTGGGTATGCAGCCTACGCTAGCCAGTTTATGCATTGATTTGTAATTTACATGACCAAGTCTACCATGCCAAACATTCGATGACACACACATGTAAGCAGAAGAATCATTCAATTTCACTTCAGGACAGGTTACATTAAGTTTAAAGACCCCAGTCTTATAACCCTTACCCACATAATCATTGCCCTTAGTTACTATAAGTTTTCCAGACTCAATTGAAACTTTAAAACCCTTATCATCTAAAACAGAACAAGAAACAAGATTTTTGCAGATGTCTGGAACATGAAGAACTTCATTCAATGAGAGTCTTGCCAGATGTGAGCTTCAGACCGACCTTTCCTTTTCCTGCAACCTCTGATGCAGATGAGTTACCCATATAGAGTTTCTCGCCTTCCCCTACCCTCTGGTAGGAGGTGAACAGGTCTCTGTTCCCACAAACATGCTTGGTAGCTCCAGAGTCTACCCACCAGTCCATCACATTGGTCACCAAATTAACTTCAGACACTACAGCAGAAAACTCGTCCTTGTTCTTTTCAACCAAGTTAGCATTATCCTTCTTGTCCTTACGATGTCTACAGTGAACTGCCATATGGCCAGTAACTCCACACGCATAACAAGCACCCTTAATTTTAGTAATGCTAGACTCTGGTTTTCGAAACATACCTTTCTTGGGAGGACCACGCTTAGAGTTACGATTGTTACTCTCACCTTTTCCAGCTTTGGAGGATCTGTGTTCAGTCATATGATCTTTGTTACTCATGTCCCTTGCAGAAGACACGTTCTTGTCCTTGGTGCACAACATCTCTTCCACTTGAATTTTCTTTCCCAATTCAACCATGTTGATCTCGCCAGTTTCATGTCTTAGCTTTTTCTTGTACTCAGATCAAGAAGATGGTAACTTCTCAATTACCACAGATACTTGAAATGTCTCATCAATGACCATACCTTCAGCAAGAATCTCATTAATGATCTGTTGAAATTCGAGGAATTGATCAACAACAGGCTTATCATTCGTCATCTTGAAGTCCATAAACTTCGCCACTAGAAATTTCTTTCTCCCTGTAGTCTCCGCTTGATACTTTGCTTCTAACGCAGTCCACAAATCATAAGCACTGAAATTTTCTTTAGTATTGTAAAAAATCATACATCGCATCTTCCAAACCATTCATGATATGATTTTTCGCCAGAAAATTACACCTCTTGTTATACTCGATCGCCTCCTCAGTTAAACCTTCAGCATTCATCAATTCATCATATGGAACAAGTATATAATCCAGTTCATGACGGCTTAGATAAAATACCATCTTGGATTTCCATCTCTTTAAATCCTTTCCGTTAAACTTTTGTGGTCTTTCAACGTCGTTCTTGCCCATTGTTACAAGGAATACTAATGTGCTAAGATTGTTGGAATCTTGCAACAATAGAAGAAACGTCAGATGTACCAAAAAATAAATATAAAGAACCGTATCAAAAAACAAGAAGAAGAAGAAGAAAAGTAGACCTAGAGATAGTCGCTGTTTGTTTGTTTTGAAAACAGAATTTCGAGTCTTATTTATAGGATGAGATACTTGCAAATCAAGTTAGGTTTTTGTTTTCTTCAAAAACAAGTAAAACTCGTAAAAGGAATTTCCCACAAATAAAACTCTTAAGAAAATATTTTTGGAATTAATTTCCTAAAGAAAAATTCGCCAAAAATAAATACGAGTAGAAGAGGAACTTGGTGCATGATATACGCGCATGGGCATGGGTCGAAACATGTATTTTTCCCCCCACCCGCTCCACCCACATTGTTTTACAACATATCCATGATCACATGGTTGTATAGTGGATCACCTCCTTAGTTTTCCACAATGTGGGACTAAAGGTTCCATTTCATTCACTCAAAAAATGAGTGAGTATCCTTAGACCCTTAGGTCATGAAATCAAACCACACCACACCAAAACCAAAAATCCATTTATTAAATAACTCATTTTCTCCAACAATCCCCCACATGAATGAAATCTCGGTAAATAACGAAAAATCAGAGTACGGAAAATACCATTTAGGCAAAGGTGTCCATGAGGTCTTGAACCTTGCTTAGTGAGAAGTTATCGAAACTACTAGCTAGACAGTGAACGTGATGTCTTGAACTGCTATCATTTGGCTTAATTCTAATAACATCCATGCATGATATCCTCCAAGTGTTGCTAAGTTCATGCCGTTTTGTCCATTTTGGCCCTAGACATATCCTGTTTCTCAAAATGCTCTAGAGAATCGGCTCTATTCTCATAGGAATCGACCCACTTCCTCATTCAGATAGGTGAGTTCCATCAAGAGTGTTTACTGCTACACCCTACTTCAATCTTAAATTGAAACTATAGAACTCATTAAGACTTAATTAAAAGTCATCCTCCACATGCAGTCACACTATCACATCAACACCATAGGGAAGGGACAGAGAATGAAATTCTCTGATAGTGTTTACCTTTACCCACCACAAATTAGTTGTCTCATTCGAAACCTTGATCTTGGGATCTCCAGTCAGCAAGGTTGAGTATCCTTCATGGCAAGTTTAATTATTCGAGCCTAAGCCCCATCCCCTTTGATGCTTTACTAACTATCTCCTTGGACAAACCTTTCGTGAAAGGGTCCGCGATATTCTCCTTGGACCTTGTCCAATATATGGAAATAATGCATGTTGAGATAAATAATTTCAAAGAATCATGTCTTCTACGCATATGTATAGAATTTCCATTGTAGAAGCTATTCTTAGCTCTACCTATTGCAGATTTGTTGTCACAATGTATAGATATAGCTGGCACATGCCTATGCCAGAGAGTAATATCTTCTAAAAAGTTTCTTAGCCATTCGGCCTCCTCTCCTGCTTTATTTAACGCAATAAACTCCGACTCCATAGTTGAGGGAGCTATACATGTCTGTTTGGAACTCTTCCAAGATATAGACGCACCTGCTAGAGTTAATACATATCCACTCGTAGACTTAGACTCCTCTGAGTTTGCTATCCAGTTTGCATCGCAAGATCCCTCAAGGAAGGACGGATACCCTTCGTAATTCAAACAAAAAGACATTGTGTACTTCAAGTACTTTAGCACTCTAATAAGTGCATCCCAATGTTTCCGCCCTGGATTACAAGTATACATGCTTAACCTACTCACAACATAAGCAATGTCTGGTCTCGTACAATTCATCAAATACATCATACTTCCTATGACTCTTGAGTATTCAAGTTGGTTAACACCTACACCCTTATTCTTCATGAGTTTGCAAGAAGAATCATATGGAGTGCAAACGGGTTTACAATCAAACTGATTATATTTCTTAAGTATGGATTCAACATAATGATACTGACTCAGACTATATCCATTAGAAGTTTTTCTAATCTTCATCCCTAATATGACATCAGCGGGGCCTAATTATTTCATGTCAAAGTTCTCATTCATTAATTCTAAAACCACTAGAAATCATCACATGATCAAATTTCTCATGCCACTATTTAGGTGCTTGTTTCAATCCATACAAAGATTTCTCCAGTTTACAAACTTTCTTTTCACAACCTTTAACTACAAAGCCTTTGGGTTGTTCCATATAGATTTCTTTATCTAATTCACCATTCAAAAACGTTGTCTTTACATCCATCTGATGTATCTCTAAGTTATGGACATAAGCTATAGAAATTAACATCCTAATGGAGCTAATTATACTCACTGGTGAATATGTATCAAAGAAATCTATACCTTTTATCTGTTTATATCCTTTCGCTACCAACCTAGCCTTGTATTTTTCAATAGTTCCATTTATATTATGTTTTCTATTGAAAATCCATTTACAACCTATGGCCTTAGACCCTGGAGGTAAATCTACAAGTTCAAAAGTACCGTTTTCTCGAATGGAATCCATTTCACTAATTGAAGCTTCTTTCCACCAGGAGCTTCAGGACAAGTCATGGCTTCTTTGTAAGTCTGAGGATCAGACTCGGCTAGGTATGTAATGCAACCAGGATAGGTTTTCATAGTTTTAACCCTTTTACCTCTTCTAGGTTCTATTTCTGGTTCATCTTCCTCTAAAGGTAATGACTGACTGGATGATGAAATTCTAGGGGATCATCTAAACATCTCTTTCGAGAATCACGTTTCATAGGAAAAACATTCTCAAAGAACTCAGCATCCCTAGACTCCATGATAGTATTCAACCCTATGTCAGAAATTTCAGAACTCACAACCATAAACCTATGAGCACTAGAATGCTCAGGATACCCTATAAAAACACAATCAACGGTTTTGGGTCTTATCTTAGGAGGAGGGATGGCCACCTTTGCCAAGCACCCCCACACTTTGAAGTAATCATAAGATGGTTGTTTACTTTCCATAACTCATATGGACTTTTATCTGATCCTTTAAAGGGTACTCTGTTCAGGATGTAATTGGCTGAGAGGATAGCCTCCCCCCACAAATTCGAAGGTAATCCTGAACTAATCAACATGGCATTCATCATATCCTTAAGGGTACGGTTCTTCGTTCAGCTACACCATTGGATTGAGGTGAATAAGGGGCTGTAGTTTCATGTATTATCCCATGTTCTTCACAGAAATCTCCAATAGGAATTAGATACTCACCACCACGGTCAGACCTAAAAGTTTTAATGGTAGCATTCAATTGGTTTTCAACTTCACGTTTATATATCTTAAAGGCTTCTAAGGCATGTCCTTCCCTCTAAGCAAATAAACCTGACAGTACCTCGTACAATCATCTATAAAAGTGACAAACCATTTCTTACCACCTCTAGTTTGAACTGACTTCATGTCAACTACGTCTGAATGAATCAATTCTAAGGGTTTAGTGTTTCTCTGGACATTCTTCCTGAATGATTTCTTAGCATGCTTAGATTCTACGCAAATCTCACACTTATGACTTTTATCAAAGTGAATTTGGGTATGCAGCCTACGCTAGCCAGTTTATGCATTGATTTGTAATTTACATGACCAAGTCTACCATGCCAAACATTCGATGACACACACATGTAAGCAGAAGAATCATTCAATTTCACTTCAGGACAGGTTACATTAAGTTTGTAAAGACCCCAGTCTTATAACCCTTACCCACATAATCATTGCCCTTAGTTACTATAAGTTTTCCAGACTCAATTGAAACTTTAAAACCCTTATCATCTAAAACAGAACAAGAAACAAGATTTTTGCAGATGTCTGGAACATGAAGAACTTCATTCAATGTGAGAGTCTTGCCAGATGTGAGCTTCAGACCGACCTTTCCTTTTCCTGCAACCTCTGATGCAGATGAGTTACCCATATAGAGTTTCTCGCCTTCCCCTACCCTCTGGTAGGAGGTGAACAGGTCTCTGTTCCCACAAACATGCTTGGTAGCTCCAGAGTCTACCCACCAGTCCATCACATTGGTCACCAAATTAACTTCAGACACTACTGCAGAAAACTCGTCCTTGTTCTTTTCAACCAAGTTAGCACTATCCTTTTTTACGATGTCTACAGTGAACTGCCATATGCCAGTAACTCCACACGCATAACAAGCACCCTTAATTTTAGTAATGCTAGACTCTGGTTTTCGAAACATACCTTTCTTGGGAGGACCACGCTTAGAGTTACGATTGTTACTCTCACCTTTTCCAGCTTTGGAAGATCTGTGTTCAGTCATATGAGCTTTGTTACTCATGTCCCTTGCAGAAGACACGTTCTTATCCTTGGTGCACACATCTCTTCCACTTGAATTTTCTTTCCTAATTCAACCATGTTGATCTCGCCAGTTTCATGTCTTAGCTTTTTCTTGTATTCAGACCAAGAAGATGGTAACTTCTCAATTACCGCAGATACTTGAAACGTCTCATCAATGACCATACCTTCAGCAAGAATCTCATTAATGATCTGTTGAAATTCGAGAATTGATCAACAACAGGTTTATCATTCGTCATCTTGAAGTCCATAAACTTCGCCACCAGAAATTTCTTGCTCCCTGCAGTCTCCGCTTGATACTTTGCTTCTAACGCAGTCCACAAATCATAAGCACTGAAATTTTCTTTAGCATTGTAAAAATCATACATCGCATCTTCCAAACCATTCATGATATGATTTTTCGCCAGAAAATTACACCTCTTGTTATACTCGATCGCCTCCTCAGTTAAACCTTCAGCATTCATCAATTCATGTGGAACAAGTACATAATCCAGTTCATGATGGCTTAGATAAAATAGCATCTTGGATTGCCATCTCTTGAAATCCTTTTCCCATTGTTACAAGGAATATAATGTGTTAAGATTGTTGGAATCTTGCAACAATAGAAGAAACGTCAGATGTATCAAACAATAAATATAAAGAACCGTATCAGAAAACAACAAGAAGAAGAAGAAAAGTAGACCTAGAGATAGTCGTTGCTTGTATGTTTTGAAAACAGAATTTCGAGTCATATTTATAGGATGAGATACTTGCAAATCAAGTTAGGTTTTTGTTTTCTTCAAAAACAAGTAAAACTCGTAAAGGAATTTCCCACAAATAAAACTTAAGAAAATATTTTGGAATTAATTTCCTAAAGAAAAATTCGCCAAAAATAAATACGAGTCGAAGAGGAACTTGGTGCATGGTATACGCGCATGGGCATGGGTCGAAATATGTATTTTTCCCCCCACCCGCTCCACCCACATTGTTTTACAACATATCCATGAGTACATGGTTATATAGTGGAGCACCTCTTTAGTTTTCCACAATGTGGGACTAAAGGTTCCATTTCATTCACTCAAAAATGAGTGAGTATCCTTAGATCCTTAGGTCATGAGATCGAACCACACCAAAACCAAAAAATCCACTTATTAAATAACTTCTTTTCATAGCTTACCATATTATATGGGAGTACCAATAGCTTACGGAATCAAATAAATAAGCTTAAGCACCCAAAAACGCGTGCAATATATCAGGCAAAGGAGGCGCAAAAGGGAGGTAAGGGAACTCGTGTGCCGTCTGTGAGATTCCAGTGATGGAGAGCATAAGTTGGTATAATATGCACTAACGATGGAAGCGGAATAGCACTGGTGATCAAATTTTATATAGTGGTAAATGGAGTTGTCGTTCACTCAAACTTGATGAGATTGATTTTTAAGGTTGAATTAAAGAAAATAATAAAACTAGTAAAAATACAAAAAAATATGAGTAACAAGATGGAGGGACACTGGGACTCAGGATTTCACCAAACAACAATTTTATGCGGTTCAAATATCAATTCTAAATAGTAATAGCTCATAAAAATTCATTAACTCTAATTCATTTCCTAAAACCCATCAATTGAAATGACAACCATTCAACGAAAATCATAAATCAATTAAATAACAGTGCAAATAGTCATAATAAAATTAATGTAATTACCGCATTCATGAGATTTGGTTTCCTCCGTCATCCCAGAAATGGGGGTCTAAAAGCCTCATGATAATACCAGAGACGATAAAGAAAAAAATTTTATTAATCACCATTGGAGTTCTCACAATAAACCGTACAATCCTTTTTCTAAAATAATAATAATCAGGAACAGTAGAAAATAGAATTGAAATATTAAACTCCAAATGAAATAACGCTATTGGCTCCATACCTCCACCCCCCCCCCCACCCCCCACCCCCCAAATGTTCTCTCTAGTTCTCTATTTATACACACAAATACACATTACTCAAATATATTCTTCCATAATACCAAAATCTCATTCTTTTTAATTAAAAATATCTTCAGAATTTTTTCCTTCTCTTTATTCTATATATTTCTTTACTAAACCCATATCTTCTTTAATGCGCAGAATAAAATCCAAGATAAAATCTTCTAAGGATATCTTTCTTGTTTAATACAAGATAACTTCATTTTCCTTCAAAACTTCATGTTTATAAGGCAAGAGGATATTCTTATCTTAAAGATAATAAATCCTTTACCGTTGACACCAAATTTCCCGCCAATTTTTCTTTTCAAATCAAGGAAGAAGATGGAGTCCCCTTAACCAGTGATGGGGTGCGATTAGCAGCTGGCTCCCTGGATGCCCCTTATCCAAAATTGAGAGTCCAAATAACATGTGTCCTCCGGGTGCCTACACCAACTTTTCGAGCCGAATTTTCAAAAAATGTTTATTTTTCAAAAATACCTACAAACACATAAAACATCATAATAAGTAGAAAATCGAGTACCAACAATACTGAAAATTGAGGACAATTCGGTCACAAAAATGTGTCTATCAAATACCCCCAAACTTATTATTTGCTAGTCCTCGAGCAAATCTAATCTAGAAAATAAAATCCTAACTCGCTAGGTGGCCCTAGCGACCGAGATATAGTCTCGTGAGGGTTTACCAGAGGTGTACCCACAAAACCATTACTCCAGACCCTAGCTATCTACGCAGAACCTTGGAAGGCACTAAAGAATCTCCTTGGTTGGCATACAGACATTGACTATAGGAGGAAGTACCCTGATGCGAAATTCGAATTGTTGTACACGAGTTTGCACTCAGCATACTATAATTCATATATAAGTGACAGAGCTCTACGCAGATAGTTTATAAACATCATAACCGGAGTCATCCAATCACATTGAAATATTAAGAAGATGGATAAAGAGAAAAATAAATGGTTTAAAGTGAACGGTGTTTCCCATATCTGTCTGAAGGCCTCTGCCAAGATGAACCTATCCTAATGGACTGAGATACCGGACTGACTAATATCAACACAACTGGAAAATACAAGGGAACCAGTGATCGATAAACCTAACTCTAGGTCAACACAACTTGCATATACAAGGGCACCAGTGTTCGACTTTATTGAATTTATTCTGGTTGGTCTGATGGTCTCGTCTCAATTTTTTTTTGTTGTTGGTATCTCAATCACCCTAATTCATCCTAGCAAAGGTAACAACTTGAATCGTGTGCCCCACCAAGTCACTTAAAAAAATATAAAAATAGAAGGATTAGGATTCAACGAGATATGGCGAAACTACCATGTTTTTTTTTCTTCTAATTCTAACACCTGAGCTCTGTGCTTTTATTAATAGACTCTTTAGATGTTTCCATCTAATCAGATTGGTTCCTCAACTCCTACAACCAAGATGTTCCCATCCACTTAGATTGGTTAGTGCCAACCTTAATAAGCATAAATTTCTAGGCTTTGGAGTTTATTTATTGAAACTAAAAAGTTTCTCCCATACCCCCAAACTTAAATCTAACATTTTCCTCAATGTTCTAAAGATAAAATTAAAAGCATGAACAAGGAGAAACTGTTACCACTCGAAGCAAAAGAGTTAAGGAAAGATATTACCCTGTTGCATGAGATTGGGTTACCTCCCAAGAAGTGCTAAGTTTAAAGTCTTCAGCCAGACATCGGAAGGAATTAATCACCTCATAGAATCATAAAGTAATAGCCGGAATAACTACGAATCACCAAAACCAAATAGAGCTATCACAGGTAAAAGGAATCTGCAACATGCCAAGAAAATTAACAAATAAAGCACAACCTTGTCTAGTTTCCTGTTTAAGACAACTACATCTAGCTGTGGTTCAAGTTCAGGTTCAAATATCAATTTTATGCGGATTTCACCAAACAACAATTTTATGCGGTTCAAATATCAATTCTAAACAGTAATAGCTCATAAAAATTCATTAACTCTAATTCATTACCTAAACTAGATTTCGAAAATAATGGATGTAAATCTAAAGCATGGGATATCAAAACATTTACGAAAGCATAACCCATCAATTGAAATGACAACAATTCAACGAAAATCATAAATCAATTAAATAACAGTGCAAATAGTCATAATAAAATTAATATAATTACCGAATTCATGAGATTTGATTTCCTCCGTCGTCCCAGAAATGGGGTCTAGCTCCTCATGATAATATTAGAGACGATAATATGATTAAATAAATTTATTTTATTAATCACCATTGGAGTTCTCACAATAAACCGTACAATCATTTTTCTAAAATAATAATAATCAGAAACAGTAGAAAATAGAATTGAAAATTAAACTCCAAATGTTCTCTCTAGTTCTCTATTTATACACACAAATACACATTACTCAAATATATTCTTCCATAACTCCAAAATCTTCTTCTTTTTAATTAAAAATATCTTCAGAATTTTTTTCTTCTCTTTATTCTATATATTTCTTTACTAAACCCATATCTTCTTTAATTCGCAGAATAAAATCCAAGATAAAATCTTCTAAGGATATCTTTCTTGTTTAATACAAGATAACTTCATTTTTCTTCAAAACTTCATGTTTATAAGGCAAGAAGATATTCTTATCTTAAAGATAATAAATCCTTTACCGTTGACACCAAATTTCCCGCCAATTTTTCTTTTCAAATCAAGGAAGAAGATGGAGTCCCCTTAACCAGTGATAAGGTGCGATTAGCAGCTGGCTACCTGGGGTGCCCCTTATCAGTTAGGTGCCCCTTATCCAAAATTGAGAGTCCAAATAATATGTGTCTTCCGGGTGCCTATACCAACTTTTCGAGCCGAATTTTCCAAAAATTTTTATTTTCCAAAAATACCTAGAAACACATAAAACACCATAATAAGTAGAAAATCGAGTACCAACAATACTGAAAATTAAGGACAATTCGGTCACAAAAATGTGTCTATCAACTGGTGGTGGCGCAATATACACCAGCGAAGGAAGGCTCCAGCATTGCCAACGCTATAGAGGCAATGATGCCCATGTCATGGTCGTTCTAAGGTTATTGGTACTTTTCTTATGCCTCAGTACATATTTGAAGGAATATGTACAATTGTGCAAATTTTGTTTGCATAGAGCCATTGATGGTAACAACAAATGCCAAGGAATTCTTCTGCAGAGCTATTGCATTTGGATAGATTCGAGTTTCTCCGTACTAGTGGCCAATCAACTTATGAGCTTAATAATCATTCCAAAACAAAGGTAAGGAAAAGAATAGCATAAGAGCCTGTTCTGAATACATATTCTGCATAGACAGGGAGTCCGAGAAGACTTGCAACAAGCACCAGTAGCCTTCTCAAATTCCAGTATTTAGAGAAAATTCAATACAAAAGATAGGTTGAGTCTCAGTATTATATATATACATAAAATGTGAAAAGTTTAGTCAGGTAGAGCTCAAATATATATTTGCATATGCATATATTTGTAGAGAAGCTACAGAACTAGCAAATAGTGCCCATAGCCACTATTAGAGTATGTATCCTTAATTTTCTTTGTAGAGTCAGAACTAAATACACATATTGTATATTACTGATACATGACCATAAATAAATTCAAAGATTTTATATTTTTGCTGCCACTATCAACTATAACTATCTGTTAGTCATAAAACTAATTGTACATCCCTGATTATATAAGCCCCATTTATGATTGATTTTTTACTATGAAAAGCATTTGTAACAAAATTTTACAAAAAATTGTGTGTTGTAAAAAAATATTAAAGTATTTTTCTCCAAAAGCACCTCCAACCTATAAAAGCTACTTGAAAAAACAGAAGTTGTACCTCCAACTTATAAAAGCTACTTGAAAAAACAGAAGTTGTAGATCCATCTAGATTTTTGTAACGGGGGGTTAGTCATGAATGATTTCAAGGGATTTTAATGTTTAAGGGAGTTTTCAAATCACCTGTTAGTAGTAAGGGAGCTTAGAAGAGAAAAAAACTTTGTTAGTCGTGAGAGAGTTTGGAGGAGTTTTTAGAGTCCTTAGGAAACCCTGTTAGTCGTCGGAAATTTGGAAAAACTGCCTTGAAATCCCTGTTAGTGGGAAAACTCTATTTTTCTAGGGAGTTCACTAATCTAGGGAATTCTAGGGAGTTTAATGTGTATTTTAGTTCAATTGAAATCTCCCAAAATAGAGATTCAAGAGATAGTTTGGTCAGGAAAAAACATTTGAAGGTAGAAAGACGTGATCATCCCGGCTATGATTTTTCGTTTTTGCCCTTCTTTTTTCATACTAATCTTTGTACATGATGGATCACTCTACTTCTATTTGGATTAACCGTGTACGTATCTTCACTAATAAAAAGTAATTAACCCAGTAAGAAGTATACTTGTTTGTTAGTTCTTTCATCACTAATAGATCCTTACCATAACATCTTGACACCTCCATGTTGATTACTTATTTTAAGACAACTTCTGCGTTATTGAAATGCCTGAAATAATGGTATTATTAGCTTGCAAGATTTGATGAGATTCAAAACCACTAATTACAGATTATTAATTTATTTTTTTAACCATAGCTCCATTTATTTATGATCTTTCATATTCCATTTAACAACCATTATTTTGTTGAGTGGGAGTGCTCTATTCATTTTCTGCATATCGAAGGGTCGCGGTTGTTTTTGTGAGGAAAAAGGGATTTTATTCAACTATCACGACCCCTCTTTGATAAAAATGCCTAATAATCCTTGATTTGAAATCCCCTAAGCAAACTCCATAGATTTCTCAAACTCTTTGAAATAAACTCCCCCAATTTCCCCATACTCACTCAAATTCCATATACCTGAAACTCTAAGACTCTTACAAATTCTCTGTACTCTCCTACACTCCCCCCATTGTATATTCTATTATTATAACGTAATTTTCATCAGCCTAACACTTTCAGATTTTTTCACACTGTGCATCACTGGATTCCCCTCTTTTTTACCGATCGTTTAAGATAGTTTAGTGCCGATTTCTTCACTTTTGCCCTAACTCTCGAAAAACGGTTATTGCAGTTCTATTAATTCTGCAATGCCAAGAACTAGGCGATCATTGTCTTCACAGGCTCTTCCATCAGATGATGATGAATCCGACAAAGAAAGGATTCATAGTCAAGTTCCTATGGATGATACAATGGCTCACTGCCCTTTCAAGCATTTTGATGATTGTCAGGATGGATACAACGGACGAGGTTATGCATAAACTTCCATTCTTCGGCATATCAAGGATCATCATTGGCTTTCTCAGGATAGCTTAATGGTATGTAAATAAAGGATTGGTACTCACTTAAGTGTTTATCAGGCCTGGGAACGCCTTCTAACTCTCTTGGAGATGTGGCTCTGCGGTGATTGTATGAAAGTGCAATCATGGAAGCGCCCAGGTCGTCCTCACAGTGGCAACATACTATTAGGACTATTCAATGGTAGGTTTGCAGACTTTCTAATACACGACATCAATAAACCACAGGCAGAATCAGAATACGTATCAGTGTCCAACTACATGACATTCCTGATGATACACTCGGACTTTCGTTAGAACTTCTCGACTATTTTATCAGAAACAGATTACGACAACAACCAGCATTCCTCCGCCGTGTAGGTTGAATTTCTCCAGAGCATTGAAATATGCACTTGACAAGGTGATAGCAAAACCCACTGAATTATTCCTATGGCTTCAACTATTGATGCTACCTGTGTGTACCCTTAATCTGTACATCCCTAACAACGCCAGTGAAGCAAGATCTTGTACGCGGAAAAAGATGCAGATCGCTTCCATCAACAAATCCCTGGTAGAATGGGGACAATCTAATGGGTATGCCAATATTGTTCAACATCTGTTGGCATTGGCTCGTCAGAATCAACATCAAACCAATAAGAGACCACAACGAACCAAGAAAGCCAAGACCAATGTAGAGGCTTGCCAAAAGAAATTGAGTGAAGGACATTACACAGCTGCCATACGCATCTTGTCATCTGGTGGTGTTGCACCTGCAACCCCAGAGACCCTCTCCGAACTGCAGCAGAAACACCCTTATTCACGGCCTCCTGTCATCCCAGATGGTAACCCAAATGTTGTTGTTGTAATTGTAGATGTCCAGGCTGTGGTAAGAGCTTTGAAAAGCTTTCCGAAAGGAACATCATGTGGGCGAGATGGTCCGCGTGCTCAGCACTTGCTAGATGCAACGAGTGGCGCTGCTGCTGCTGTGGCAGATGAGTTATTGTCTTCTATCACTAGAGTAGCTAACCTGTGGATGGATGGCCAATGCCCACTAGCTCTCGAAGAGTACATCGCCAGCGCACCGTTAACAACTCTACTTAAACCTGGTGGGGGTATTCGTCCGATCGCAGTAGGTATGATATGGCGTCGATTATGTTCTAAACTGGCAACATCTGCAGTGATTAAAGACATGACTAGTTATCTCGGCAACCACCAGTTTGGAGTCGGCACACCATGCAGAGGAGAAGGCATTTTACACTCGGTGAATAGGCTGCTAGAGTTGAAAGGTACCCACACTGATATGACTATGTTGCTTATCGATTTTACTAACGCTTTCAACATAGTTAGTCGGTCTGTTTTGATAAACGAGGTACGTGAGAAATGTCATAGCATTTCTAAATGGGTGGAATTATGTTACGCGCGGCATGCCAAGTTGTATTACAATGCACACACTCTATCTTCAGCACAGGGGGTTCAACAAGGAGACCCACTTGTCCCTTTACTGTTTTGCCTAGCTCTTCACCCCATTGATATGCAAAATCGCTGTGCAATGTCAACAGGATCTTAACGTGTGGTATTTAAATGATGGCACACTGGTTGGGGAGACGACTGAAGTTGTGAAATCTCTCCAAATCTTACGTGAGGAAGGTCCTGCAAGAGGCCTGCAGTTGAACATACAGAAGACAAAAATCTTTTGGCCACACCCTGACCCAAGATGTAAAGATTTCTTCCCATCGGAATTAGGCAGGCCGGAGACTGGAGTCAGTTTGCTTGGTGGTCCGGTAAGCCTAAGTGACGATTTCTGTAGCAGTATTATCCAATATCGTGTGGACAAAATAATGCATCTGATGGATCATGTTAAAAATCTCCGAGACCCCCAGGAAGAACTCCTGCTTCTTCGAAACTGCGCTGGAGTTTCAAAGTTGTACTTCTCAATGCGTACGACTAGACCCTAATGCATGCAGGCAGCACAACAGCAGTTCGACGAGCATCTTATTCAGTTCCTGCAGTATTTGATCACGAGTGATGGAGCAGGGTTCGGCAAACTTCAACAACGCATCGCCACTCTCCCAATCAGAGCCGATGGCTTAGGCGTTTACACTATGCACTACACCACCCAGTATGTCTATATAGCTTCTTGCTTCCAAACACAACATCTGCAGAACCAAATACTAAAAAGTACGCCTGGCCTTAGCCCTCACTTTCAAACAACGTTGGATCATTATATACGCATATGTGGTTTATCTCCTTCATCTTTCAACATTAACGAAATCACCCCACAACCCATGCATTTACTGACAACTCGTTATTATGATGCTATCATGAAGGATATACCATCTACTTTTTTTATGTCCGAGCGTGACTCTATCTTATGGCAGTGCAATAAGAAACCTCATGCACAAGATTATCTAAATGCAATCCATATCCAAGGGCTTAATCAGTCCTTAGGGCCGCATCAATTCAGGTCGGTACTTCAGTATCGCTTGGGTATACCTTTATTTGCAGAGGATAGCACTTGTTCATGTTGTAAACGTGTTATGGATCGGTTTGGTGACCATGCCATCCATTGTGCTAGTGAGGTAGGTTTAAAGTATCGCCATGATATGGTAAGAGACTTGTTTGTTGAGTTGTACTATAAAGCAGGAGTAGCTGTAAGAAAAGAAGCGTCAATAGGTCTTATATCTGACAGGAGCACCCCTCTCAAACCGGCATACCTCATGATATATAACTGGGAAAATGGAAAGGACATATGTTTCGACGTCACTGGTGTTTCACCATTTTCCAAAGGAGGAAAACGTGCCTTCGCACCGGGTCACGCAATCTCTACTGTTATCACACGCAAACCCAACAAATATGCTGACATGTGTTCGACTCATGGATATGGTTTTGGCGTTCTAGCCTTTACGACACTGGGGAATTGAGTGAAGATATTACAATCTTTTTGAAAAGATTGAATAATTGCATGGCAAGTCATGATGTCAATAATAACTTAGGCAGTTTTCTTTTCCTCAAGTTAGGCATCATTATTCAAAAAGGCATTGGGGCGCAACTTGTCCCGCGTCTCCCTGCCAAATCATTGTAAATTTCCGTATATTTCTTCTTTTTAATAAAAGCCTTCGTGGCCCCTTTTCATAACAACATTAATGATAATATATTTTTTTCCTTTAATTATTTTATATATAATAAATATGATGAATAGGGTATTCCAAGAAGTTGGTTGGGAGCCTAGCGACAAGCTGAGCTCCAAGGCCTTTCTGAATCAAAAATCATATTATATAGTTCCCTTCAGAAAGGTTACCATGTATACACTAAGCTAACCGAGGATTGAGAAGACTTACAGGGTGTTAGTCCTCGAGGGAGTTGGATGTAGTTGGGTTTTTTCCCGTTAGTCGTGCGGGAGTTCGAAGGAGTCTCTCAAAATCCCCGTTAGTCGTGTGAGAGTTTAGAAGAGTCTCCCAAATTCCCTAGAAAACCCCTTTAGTCGTGCGGGAGTTTGAATGAAACTCTTAAACTCCCTGTTAGTGTTAAAAATTAGAATGCTAGGGAGTTGGATTTTTTTTTTTGGAGTTTTGGGGAGTTCTAGGGAGTTGGATTTTTTTTTTTTGGAGTTTTGGGGAGTTCTAGGGAGTTTATAGTGTATTTTTCCTCACTCCAAATCTCTCAAAAGAGTAGAGATTTTTGGAGAGTCTCTCAAACTCCCTACGCTCAAAACACCGAACTCTCTCAAACTCCCTATACTCTCTTACGCACCCTCAAAATCCCCAAAATTCAAAATACATACTCCCCCAACTCAGTCGTGGACTAATCCCCTGTTAGATACCAAGGTCGTACTGTGAGTGGTCCATTAGTCCAAACATTTATTGCATTTATGAGTTATTGCATTAGAAATAGCGTGACCCGGTGTGAAAATACAGATGCCTCCTCCTATGAAAGGTGAAACATCGAAGCAAGTGTTGGATATCGATCCAATTGTAGACAAGGTATCTGCAGGCTCCACCTCAAAACCATCATCAGATAAACGGCCTAAGGCAATTTCTTTTCTCGCAGGGACCCTTGCTATGAAACAAGTGTCTACTAAAGTGTCACGTACTAGGTCATAGCGAAATTTGAAGCCTGCAACTAGCACAATTTAGGACATGATCACCAAAAATATCTCTGTTGCAACTTGGACAAAACTAACTTTTTCAAATAACAATAATGATGATGATAATAACAAAAATACTAATGTAGTGCTATGTTGGATATCTTAGCTTATTGCTAGGTTTCAACTAGTTTCTTGGAAAAATATTCTTTGTCCAATAATAATAATTAAAAAAAAAGTGATAACAAGAATTTTATGAAAATTTGTATTTTCGTCATTTTCCGTATCATAAACAAGCAAAACTTTAGTTATTTTTTTTTAGCTCACAACATTTCGAATGGTCCCTAGATAGATTTTTTTTTATATATACCCTATACTAGCGGTCCCTAGACTACTTCAAAACTCCTTAAATTGGAGTGGATTGGATTCTGCCGATTATATAATTCGAACCTCTACCTCCGTAGTGGGAGGGATCATGAGAACCTTCAGAGTTCAGACCACTTTGATTCTTCCAAATTAGAATTTACCAAACGCCTAATCATTTTTTTCTCCCGGTATTAGACGATACTAGATTTGTTCCCGTGCTACGCACCGGGCATTGTTTTTCTTTTAATTTGGTGAATCGCGGGGCTTCGCCCAGCCGTGTGGCAAAATGTGTTGGATTTGGTGAATCGGGGGGCTTCGCCCCGCCCTGTAACGATGTATTTTCGATTTGGTGAATCGCGGGCTTCACCCCACCCCGCGACGATGCGTTTTCGATCCGGTGCGAAGCCCCGCCCCGTGGAAAAGCACTCTACCAAGCATATTAACCAAACATAAATGAAAAGAAGTTTAAGATGTAACTTATAATAATTAAAAATCCACAATCAATTGGATATCCATCGATCCCTGCTTCAAAAAGAAAAAAATCAATCCCGCGGCTTCCATTCTTAAAATGGAAAAGTAAACTTTTTTTTTTCTTCCAAAAATGGTGGTAGGCTGGTAGCATTATTTATTCATTATCCAATGGTGATCAATGGCAACAACTGAAACATGGATTCCTACATCCAAGCTGGTTTAATTTCTAAGGTGTTTGTAAGCACTTCTATGTCCAACATTTTCTTTTTGTGAAATTGCTTGATCAGTAGCATCGATGGGCGGTAGAAAACATTTCAATTTCTTGTGTTTATACATTTTAAGACGGATTTTGTTTCATTGTTACGGACCCTTTGGTGCCCACTAAAGCATCAACTTGGTACGACTAAAGCACCGTGATCAAGAAGCACGTGATACCATTCCTTTTTTTTCCTTCTTTTTAAGTCTAACACGTTTTTCTTGAGTTTGGATTTCAATACAATTCTAAACACGGTAAATCACCTTTTCCTTTCTTGAGTTTTTTTTTTTTTTTTTTGCAACATTTGAATTTCATATCTGTGTACACATATATCTCACTATCAGACACGTGTGTATATAAAAGATACGGAAAGCATGCAGGCCAACACATCAACATGATGCGCTACGAAACACCAAATAACCCCGAGGAGTTACTTTATCTCATCCCCAAAGAGAACTAAGATCAACGGTGGAGAGAAAGTTAGCTGACACGGACGTGACAGGGGCAGAAGACACTTGTCTGACACGAGCAGACCCCTCAACTACCCACATTAAACACTCTGAGCAGTGTACGTGTCGATCAACCTGTGGAACGAGCGAGGATCTGCGGGATCAAGGGGCAAACGCAGACCTCTGCGTGATAGACGCAAGGACACAAGAAGATAAGGTTCCAACGGTCTTCAGAGATGGGTCCCACATTCTAACCTTATAAATACCCCGTCTCCACCAAGAGGAAGGGGATCGGAAAAATCAGGAAGGGAAGGAGAGAGAGAGAGATTGCAAGTGTAAGTTAATCATTTAGAAGAGAGAAACATGTAAACCCAAAAGTCATTCGACTATTCGTGTAACCGTGAAGAATATAGTAAAACAACAAACCCCGTGGACGTAGGCCTTAGTGCTGAACCACGTAAACCTTGGTCTTATTTACATTTCAGCACTTTATATTTATTTAGCCCCATGGATTTACTTATACGTTTTGTTTCTTTGCTTGTACTTATATCCCGTGCGCAAACGCCTCGCATGGAGTTGTTAGATGAGGCCATGATAAACCCGAAGGTTTTGAGCCAATGAATCAACACCAGGATATCATCACAATCTCTTAGATGATGATGATTGATTGTGAGCATTCGGATCCCTTCGTGGTTTGTGTTCACAATTTGGCGCTAGAAACAGGGACTTCGTCCCGGTAAAAGATTTATCTTGTCCTGTGATTTCATTTTAAATTGGCATATGATTGCTCTGATTTATCAGCTCGGACCGTATAGATCATTTGTTAACTGTATTGTATTCAAAAACCCACCTTTATCTTCGATAAGATTTATTGTTCTAATCCGCGGATTTACGATTTTCTTTAGATCTCGTGCGAACCCGTCTCTGGGGGTTTTTCGTAGTTTTTATACTAAGGATCTCCTTTAATAAAACTTTAACCCGTATTGTAACTTGCGTGTATTAATCCTCTCCTGGAAGAATGTATTTCGCCAACTAACCCGCTTCACGCGGATATTCCCGTTTTTTTGTTTGAAATGTATGCAGAAAGAACGTATTGTGAGTAAAGAAGGCGAGTTTCGGCGAGATTTCATTGTCAACAAAAGGACACGTGATGGAAAAGACGCAGGAAGCAGGAAAATCCAAAGCTTTGTCAAAAGAAACACCCAGGACAACCCCGGTCATCACCCGAAGCAAGCAGAAAGGAGATAAAGCTAAAATGACCAGTCAAAGGCAAGATACTGCGGAAATCACTTCACCTATGAACGCTAATTCAGTTGCAGCGGCGGCTCTCAGAGCAGCAGCGACAAAGTACGGTGCGGCTGCGGTAGTCCCGAAGGCTGCAGAGGCTAGCAATACTTGCGCCATGATCAACTTAATCAACCAAGAGAAAGGGTGGATGAATCCAGAACATTCCAACCCGTGCACCTTCTAACTTTTGGAATGCCACCAACAAATGATCAAAATCAAACCATACCGGCGGCTCTAGCACCGCAGAGGGGCACTCACCCCAATTTGGAAATGCCAGCAACCGAAGCTGAACCCCTGCCACCTTTAGTGCAGACCATGGAGGAGGGCGGCACCATGGCTGTAGTAGCACGCGCTGGGACTCCCAATCAGGGGTCCAACCAATCACACCGACTGATGGCTGAGCTTGAGGAACTGAAGAAGAGCCAGCAGGTTTACGCAGATGTGTAGCCCTGTTGGCCAGAGAAAATCAAGATTTAAAGGAGCGGATTGCTCTAAGCACGAAGACCAGCCAACAACTTGATGAAGCAAACTCCAAAGCACCAGAGCCAAACCGAGACTGTAGAGTCGTCATAGCGGCTAATGAAGACGCGACAAGGGGAAGTAGCGTATCCGACCCGGATTATGACGATGGAGAGTCAGACGGTAACGAGCAGAAGAATTTAGGGCACCACGCGCAATGGAGAACTACGAGATGAGATGATGGCCGAGATCAGGCAATTAAAAAATAAACAAGGCGGGGGAGGTTAGAAGAGGTCATGAGAGAAGCTAACTCCACGCCCTTAACTCATCGCTTGGCCAACACCCCTATTCCACTGAAATGCCCTGTCCCAACGTTCGAATGCTATGATGGATCCAGCGACCCTGCTGCACATATTCGGTACTACAACCGTGTCTTAGCTAGATGGGGTCAGAACGACGCCGTACTCTGCAGATACTTCCCGTCAAGCCTGAAGGGATCGGCGTTATGGTTCGATAATCTGCCACCAAACTCCATCCACTCATACGACCAACTCGCAGAGAAATTCTTAAGAACATACATGTACAACAAGACTGTAAACACCGGAATGGATAAGCTCTTTTCACTAGCGATTGGCTACAAGGAAACCACGAGGGAGTACACTAACAGATGGCACAAGATCTGCCAAGCCATAGGGAGGACCCAGTGGTAAGCATCAATTGCTACAAATGGGGCTTAGACCGAATGAGTCCCCTATTTGTTGAAATTCATGGGAGCGTGCCTAAGACAGGGAGATCTTCGAATAATTATCGAAAAGCACGCTCGACTTGAAGAAATTCAACGGGAAAACCCGAGGGCATATCCGCAGAGGTCTCACCGCACCAATTCAGCGGAACAAACCAATGGGGCCAAAAGGAGTTGCTCAGGGAGAGACCTCACGAAGATAGGAAGGAACGAAGGGATGAACGAAGACAGGTGACCGAAAATTCGAAGATCAAGTTTACACGAAACTCAACGCTAGCTATGCTCGTATCCTACGAGAGATCAAAGGGAGGGAAAACTTGGAGTGGCCATGGTCTAAGGGAAAGCAGCCCCCGAGATCCGAGAAGTCTAAAGATTACTGTGAATATCACTGTTTCAACGGACACCAGACCGAAAAGTGCAAGAACCTTAAAATAATGATCCAAAAATTAATTGATGCGGGAGAGCTCAAACATTACGTACGAAAGGATGTTACCGAGGACAGATCCAAGCGAACCAAACCAGTCCAACTTCCGGAAGGAAACCGAACAATCAACACCATCTCGTGTTGAAGCCACAGGACCCTCACTTACAGCGCAGATTGGAAAGAGGTTACGGAAGCAATTCGAAGACCGCTGCGAATTATAAGGTCGATGGGATAGTGGTGGACGAACACGAAGAATGGATGGAATCTCCTCATCTTCGATGCCGAGGATATCGAAGAAGATATGGAAGACCATAACGATCCCTTGGTCCTAACACTACCAGTAGCTGGATGTAACCTCAAAAAGATCCTCATAGACGGGGGAAGCTCCGTAAACGTCCTATTTACGATGCATTCAAACGGATGAAGCTCCATGATGAACAGTTAATGACCTCTTATCACACCATCTACGGATTCAATGGAGCAGCCACGAAGCCCTTGGGAGACATCGTGTTGCAGGTTAACGCAGGGCCCATGAAACTGGAAACCCGATTCAGTGTGGTGGACACCCCTTCCCCCTACAACGCTATTATTGGACGAAAATGGATACATAAGCTCAAAGGAGTTGCGGCAACATACCACCAATATCTCAGATTTCCAACACCTGAGGGAGTAATGGAAATCAAGGGAGATCGGATCACTACGCGAGAGTGCCAGGCCACTCAGGATCATATCAACAACGAGCAAGAAGAGCAGCGAAAAATCCGAAGAGTAAAAATCAAGAAACCGCGAAAGAGAAGGCCATAGACCTGTTCCTCAAGGAAACTACAGGAAGGGCTTGACGAAAGATGATAATGTCCTAAGCACAGAAACAAGTACTTCAACAACCAGCGAAGAACAGAAACACGCTAAATAGCAATTAAAACGTCCCAGTCCTCGGAAACCCGAAGCCTGTGTTCACACCAGTAGAGCCCGTAAAGGAAATCAACATAGGAACGGAAGAAAACCCGAAGATGATCAAAATCGGGACCATAATGGACGAAGGAAGGGAACATTCCTTAACCAAATTACTTAAGGAATATGCGGATGTGTTCGCCTGGAAGCTAGGAGATATGCCGGGGATTGACCCAAAAGTAATCCAACATGAACTACGCATCAAACCGGGCACGCCCCCGTTCAGGCAGAAAATACGAAAAGTAGCTCCAGAGTATCATGAGGCAGTAGAAACAGAACTTCGGAACTACTAGACGCATTTATCAAGGAAGTCAAGTATCCTACCTGGATCTCCAACATGGTCATTGTTCCTAAGAAAAATGGAGGGGTTAGAATATGCATCGACTTTACTAATCTCAACAAGGCATGTCCAAAGGACAGCTATCCCCTGCCGAGCATAGACCAGCTGGTAGAAGCAGTAGAAGGATACGAAGAACTGTCATTCATGGATGGACATTCTGGCTACAACCAAGTAGCCCTGGCAGAAGAAGATCAGCCACACACAGCGTTCTACACCCCACATGGCCTTTATTGCTATACTAGAATGCCTTTCGGACTTCGAAACGCAGGGGCAACATACCAAAGGATGGTCGATGCTATCTTCAAGCCATGGATTGGAGGAACCCTAGAAGTCTACGTTGACGACATGCTCGTCAAAAGCAAGCTGCGTAAAGATCACCACCAGGACCTGAGGAATATCTTCGAAGCAATGAGACAGCATCACATGAAAGTGAATCCGGAGAAATGTACTTTCGGTGTCACCTCGGGGAAGTTCCTCGGGTATCTGGTAACAAAAAGGGGCATCGAGGTAGACCCAGCAAAGATTCAAGCCATAGTAGAGATGCCGTCCCCAAAGAATTAAAGGAAGTGCAGAAGCTCAATGGGTCTATAGCAGCGTTGGGCAGATTTATTGCACGGTCTTCGGACAAATGCAAACATTTCTTCAATATTCTCAAAAAAGGGAGCAGGTTCGAATGGACCGCTGAATGCGAGGAAGCATTCCAAAAAATCAAAGAACATCTAGCCTCAATCCCGATCCTGCAGAAGCCAGACCCTGACGAGGTTTTGGCACTGTACATAGCAGCAACAGAGGACGCAGTCAGCGCGGTATTAGTCAAAACCAATACAAAGATAGAACACCTATCTATTACGTCAGCAAGACCCTCAATTCTGCGGAAAGAAATTATACTAAGATTGAACAACTCATCCTCGCACTGGTATGGGCTACCCAAAAACTGAGAACCTACTTCCTAACTCACCTCGTCAGGGTCCCATGCAAAGCACCATTGGAAGCAGTCCTCAAAAGCACGGGAAAAGTGGGCCGAATAGCCAAATGGAACACCCATCTGGACCAATTCAACATCATTCATGAAATTCAACATTCTCGGAAGTCCCAAGTTCTGGCGGATTTCTTAGCAGACCTCCCCCTTGACAACGACGAAGAGATTAAGGGAATACCAGAAGCCGAGGAAGAAAACAAGGATCCAATGGATATCCTCGAACCTGCGAGTCAAAGACAATGGGAAGTCTTCGTCGACGGATCTAAAAATAAGGAAGGAGCAGGAATAGGCATTGTCATTATCACCCCAACTGGAGAAAGGATTATACAGGCACTTAGATTGGAATTCAAAGAGCATACCAACAACATTGTTGAATACGAAGCTGTCGTACGCCCCGTATAATAATAGAGATGGGGGTAACCGATGTAAGGCTGACAAGTGATTCGCAGCTTGTCATACGGCAAATAGGGCTCGAGTATAATGTGTACGATGACACCCTCTCAGCTTACATGGCCTTGGTCCAAACATTGGCATCACAAATCCCGAACATTAAGTTCCGGCACTTATGCAGAAGGGACCTCAGGCACGCGGATGCCCTAGCATATATATCATCCATGCTGAGGGATAAAAATGTCGAAGCTATTAAAATAGCAAGGGTATACGAGCCTTCGATTGCATCTCAATTCTCCTTCGCTACCAATCAGATACAGTGGGAAGAAAATATCGAAGACCAGGTAGGAGAAGACATCCATAATGACTTTGACGAAGAGGATATCCTGTCAAGAGCAAATCAAGACGAAGACTTCAGCAACGAAGATGACTGGAGAGTGACAATACATGCCTTTCTCGAAAAAGGAAGCTTACCTGCGGATCAGAAACAAGCTAGGAAGATACTCTCCAAAGTGGGAAGATATGATCTTCGGGATGGGGTCCTGTATAAGAAATCCTTCCTTGGACCATTACTACGTTGCTTGTCCCGGAAAGAGGGGCATCGAATTCTAAATGATATCCATTATGGTGACGCGGGGAATCATAGCGGCATGAGATCACTAGCTGACAAAGCAAAAACGCAAGGATATTACTGGCCGACAATGATACAGGATGCCGCGAGGATGTCCCGACGATGTGAAGAATGTCAGCGCTTCGCAAAAAAGATCCACGCGCCGGCGACAATGTTAAACTCCGTCGATAGCCCGTGGCCATTTGCAAAATGGGGCGTAGACATCGTCGGGCCTTTCATCGAAGGATCAGGGAAAAGACGATTTTTGATAGTAGCCACGGACTACTTCAGTAAATGGGTGGAGGCTAAGGCCTTGGCCAGGATCAGAGACGCGGATGTGTTTACTTTCATATTCCAGAACATCATTTGCAGATTTGGTATACCCACTGAAATTGTATCTGATAACGGCAAGCAATTACAGGGGAAAAATATAGACATGCTCTTCGATACTTTCAAAATAAGAAAGAACAAGTCCACCCCCATATACCCTCAAAGCAACGGACAAGAGGAAGCTACCAACAAGACCCTCGCCCTTATACTCAAAAAACAATTAGACGAGCATAAGGGAAGATGGTGCGAACAACTGCACAATGTGTTATGGGCATACAGGACAACACGAAGATCCGCCACCGGGGAATCCCCGTTTCTTCTAACTTATGGAGCTGAAGCAGTCATACCTACGGAAATCCTCATGCCAACCACGAAGACCGAAGCTTGGGAGAAAAACCTCACAACAGATATGATGTTAGAAAGGTTGGACGACTTGGAAGGAAGAAGGGAAGTACCATTACAAAAGATGGAAAATTATCAACGAAGAATAGCAAGGGAGTACAACAAAAAGGTAAAGCTGCGGAATTTTATAGAGGGGCAGTATGTGTTGAGAACAATCCCACGGTATCAACAAGAAAAGAAATGGGGAAAATTAGCACCTACGTGGGGAGGACCTTTTATAATACACGACGTTGCGGGTAACGGTTCCTACTACCTTCGTAATCTAAAAGGCGAGGTCCTCCGGCATCCTTGGAATCCTAAGTGGCTCAAACCATACTTCCCATAGGAGCAACGCAGACTTGAATCTGCTTGGAGTGTACCAGAAGAAGAAGGGAGCCTGACCGCTCCACATGTTTCTATCTCTGGAAGAGGAATTGCAGGCCTCAACTTATCAATCAAACAAGCTTTCAAATTATCAAGTCAACGGAATCTATCGACAATATTGGGGAAAGTAGTTAATCTACAATCTCTCAGGGCTCCCCCATCAGTGTCCATAAGTGTAAGACCAGGGGGAAGGCACCCAGCAGAAAGAGATACCCAACCAATCTTAAGGCAACGGGTCGACGGAATGGGTGTGTAAATATTTTAATCCCATATCCTAGAACGTTGCCCCGGCCCCCACCGTCTGGGAATCCTCTGGCCCAGGATTCGCCAGCGGGGTGACAGGTCTCAAGACGATCACGAAGGTACCTTCCTTCAGTATCGCACCCAAACACTTAAAAACTTTTGTTTTGTTTTTTCACAAATGCTTAAAATAAAAACAAACCAACATTGCAGGTATATCAAGAAAAGGATCCATTTCATAAAGGATGATTACAAAAAGTGAAAGGCCAATTCAAGGATACACATCAAAAAATATTCCTTTTACAGGATATCAGCAAAAAATATTCTTGTTACATGATTACAAAAAGGGAAGGATAATGATGCCGCGGCCCCTACAAAATGCTGCGGTCTCTACCTAGATTGCTGCCCCATCGGCAGGATTATTCCGAAGACTTGAAGGGACGCTCCCACCAGAAGATGGTCCCGAGGAGCCAGGCAAGGCAGAAGGAACTGGACGACGAGGATAGTTCTTCACGAGACCATGCTCATTCTTTAGGCCAAGTTCTATCCTCTCCGGCATCTTGTTCGTCTCCTTATCCAATTGACAACGAGCCTTGTGCTTAATAACTGTTGTCCGCTGTTGGGCTTGGGATAATAACGAAAATAGCCGATTCACTTCTCTAGAAGCAGCACCAACGGCCTCCTCGTGGGTTGCCGCTAAATTCTTGAAATGATTGGTCTGTTCTTCCTGCTGCGCTAAGGAAGATTGAGCCTTTTCAAGTTTTTCATTTGTGACGCGAAGGTGTCCCTCGAGCTCTGAAAAAGACAACACCACGGAGTTAGCGCAGAAAAAAAACACGGTCACACTCGATGAAATGGGATTATACCTTCGACACAAGCCGAAGCCTCTTCATACTCATTAACAACCGCATCTCGCGCTTCATCAAGATGGTCATATTCCGCGGATAATTTCTTATAGTCTAGTTGAAGGTTGGTGAGAGTAAATTGACAGGCATCTAATTCTACCTGCTTCATCGAGTCCATGTGACGAAGGTGGTCGACCTCTTTATTTATCTCTGAGACCCCCTTGCTAAGTCTGTACATACACACTTCAAGATTCCTCTCAGACTCATCCTGACGAGCTACGTCGGCACGGGACGCGGCAAGAGCATTGATGAGAGCGCAGACTTCGGCACGGGCATCATCTCTTTCTCTGACAAGACAGAGCATATTATCCTTAACCCCTGAAAGAGGAATGGATCGAGCCTTCTGTAATTCTTCTTCCAGCAGCTGAATCCTAGACTCCAGCAAGGAAGTACGCTCACGGGCTTCCCGCAGACTATCACGTGTCCACAGCAGTGTGCCATTAAATAAAGCACGATCATGGTTGTACAGATTTTGCATGTCGACCATCTGAACATGCCTCGCGCGCCATACCTCAGCCCGAGCATCCCATTTCTTGGCTTCATTCTTAATTTTCTCAACCAGATCTCTAATACGAGATTTTTGCCGAGCTCTTTCGTTTCGAAGCCATATCAGCTCGGGGACGCCACCCACTGGAGATAGGGTGGGGAGACTCAGACAGAACAACTAAGAAATAGAGGAATGACGACATACTGCGAGGGAAAAAGAACCAAACCTGTGAAAGTTGAAATTTGGCTGCGAGTTTGCTCTAACTCAGCGCGAACAGCAACAAGCTCGGAACGAAGACCGGCTTCTGCTTCACCCAGCTTCTCTTTCTCCTTGAGGCTTTTCTTCAGTTCTTCTATTTCCACCTCAGCCGCAGATAATTCCTTTTCTCTGTGACGAAGCTTAGCCTCGAGCTTCAGTGATTTCGCTTTGAAGAACTGATATAGCACGTGGTTACAATGCTCACTCCTCATCATCTACACATCAAGATGACAAAACATTATTTCACCGCAGATAGCACTCCTTCAGGGCGCGGAGATAATTCCCCGATAGTTGGGATACGGAACGGCTGTGAGTATTTGTGGAAGAGCCTTCACGACTAGCGAGCACGTCATAGTAGAAGGAATCACCTGATTTGTACAACGGCAGCATAAGACCAGCTTCGAACGCTCCAACCGTCGTTAACAAATGAAATTCATCGAACTCATACTTTGAGATAAGCTCATAAGTAATATCATCCTCAGGGGCATAGAAACGAACCCCGAAGGCTTGAAGCTCATGCTTTTCCTTGAATATTTCGAGATCAATATGCTTGAAGGTTACTTTTTTCTTACTAACCGAGACACTGCGTATCAAGGGGGAAGCCTCATCCTCCTCGGCGGGGCCGGATGAACTAATGAACGCTTCGGAAGCTTTTCTCTTCACAGGAGGATTCTTTGAAGATTCAGCCCTCGGAACTACACCCTTCGTATTCTTCCCTTTAAAAGTTGGAGGGGACCGCAGATGATGCTCGGGCACTAACGAACGTAGAGGAGGAACGTCAAAAGCAACAGCACGAGGCGGAGCCTGCGTACTCCTAGTATCATCACGAGGACGAGACGTTGTGCGATCGAAGACTCTTCGGGAACCAGAAGGATTTGTCGGAGGAATCTCTTCCCTAGAAGACGAGGCCTTCGCTCCAGAAGAAACTCGACTCCGACGAACATCATCTTGAGACTCTCTACGCAGAGGAGATCTCGATAGGCCAGAACCAGGAGTCTGATAAGTAAGCCGCGGACGGTCAGACATGGATGCGAAAAGATTAAAATCAAGAACAAGTTACACACATTCAAAAACATTACCAAAGATAAAAAAAACCACATCAATAGCAATACACACACGATAACGCAGAAACCCTAAAATTAGTATACATGCTCAAAATTTCATAAAATTCATACCCTCAAAAACTCAAATACAAGCAAAACAGTGGCTTCCTTGATTTAAGATGAAGAACAGGGGCAAACTAGTATGCAAGCATCAGAAGAAGTTCTTCATCACAAACAAGGAACAACAGTAGCAGAGAATTTACAAATAAACACAGCGTAAAACAGTGGAAACAAAGAAAAAAAAACTTACCGGCAAAAACAGCAGCAGAAGAAA
This sequence comes from Papaver somniferum, assembly GCF_003573695.1. Taxonomy (NCBI): domain Eukaryota; kingdom Viridiplantae; phylum Streptophyta; class Magnoliopsida; order Ranunculales; family Papaveraceae; genus Papaver; species Papaver somniferum. Next base: position 186,260,625 of record NC_039359.1, on the reverse strand, counting down.
CAAACAGTGGAAGCGGGCGTGATTAATGAAGACTGACAGAGAATTTAAGATCACAGGTTCAATGAAGACTGACAGAGAATTTAAGGTCACAGGTTCAATGAAGACAGACAGAGAATTTAAGGGCTGAAAAACAAAGAATGAAAACTGAGAGAATGTTTAGGAAGAATGAAATTAATTTTCTTTCTCTCCTTAATATACCCGAAAGAAAGAGAAGGAAATTAATGGAGGAATGGGAAACGTGCCCGTTACAGAAGAAGTTAATGCACGAATAAAAGACGTGCCTAAGTATCTAGGAGAAGTTATTAGGAGTGAGAAGAATATGCGACGATAGTTTTTCTTCAAGGCACCCATTAGGAATTCAAGCCCGAAGAAAAGGGGCAAATTGTGTACACATATATCTCACTATCAGACACGTGTATATAAAAAGATACGTGGAAAGCATGCAGGCCAAAACATCAAAACATGATGCGCTACGAAACACCAAATAAACCCCGAGGAGTTACTTTATCTCATCCCCAAAAGAGAAGCTAAGATCAACGGTGGAGAGAAAGTTAGCTGACACGGACGTGACAGGGGCAGAAGACACTTGTCTGACACGAGCAGACCCCTCAACTACCCACATTAAACACTCTGAGCAGTGTACGTGTCGATCAACCTGTGGAACGAGCGAGGATGCCTCTGCAGGATCAAGGGGCAAACGCAGACCTCTGCGTGATAGACGCAAGGACACAAGAAGATAAGGTTCCAACGGTCTTCAGAGATGGGTCCCACATTCTAACCTTATAAATACCCCGTCTCCACCAAGAGGAAGGGAGATCGGAAAAATCAGGAAGGGAAGGAGAGAGAGAGAGATTGCAAGTGTAAGTTAATCATTTAGAAGAGAGAAACATGTAAACCCAAAAGTCATTCGACTATTCGTGTAACCGTGAAGAATATAGTAAAACAACCAACCCCGTGGACGTAGGCCTCAGTGCTGAACCACGTAAACCTTGGTCTTATTTACATTTCAGCACTTTATATTTATTTAGCCCCATGGATCTTTACTTATACGTTTTGTTTTCTTTGCTTGTACTTATATCCCGTGCGCAAACGCCTCACATGGAGTTGTTAGATGAGGCCATGATAAACCCGAAGGTTTTGAGCCAATGAATCTACACCAGGATATCATCATCACAAATCTCTTTAGATGATGATGATTGATTGTGAGCATTCGGATCCCTTCGTGGTTTGTGTGTTCACAATATCGACCATAGTTTCCTTTTTTTCTTTTTTATTTTCTCTATTTTTTTTCTAACCAATCATACGTTGCCAAGTGTCCTTACCAAAACTCTCGCTTCACAAAACTCAAAAAAACCTTATTTTGGCAAAGTTTTCTTATTGTTCAACGTGAGAATTTTTTTTATCTAGACCTTTAAGTCTTTGGATAATACAGACACATCGAAGCACAATATAATAGTTTTTCTTTAAAAAGTCACAGCAGTACGAACTCACTCACAATCTCATGTCTAGATGTATCACCTTATGTATGGGTTAACTCCCCTCTTGCTTTTTTGTTATGGGGAGAGCCTTTGTAAGGATCAGCTAGTTTCTACTTTTATAAAATACATATTACCAAAAAGAAATAAAGTAATAATAATAAAAAATAATACATCTTTTACCTGCCAGGTACATGGGTTTAAATGAAGTAAAGTGATGTATATATAATAACTGCGGGAAACACCTACATGGTCTTAGGGATGTCAATATTGCTTTATCCAATGTTAAATTTTTTGACGGTTTCTGGTTAAAATTAATTTGGTTTTATTATCTTGTGCATCCATGCACAAAATAAGAGCTAATCATTGGCATGAGAAAGTGTAAAAAATTATATAAAATATAAGAAAGAATACTTCTTTGCATTTGGGAATGCAATGTTCATGAATTTCTGAATTTCTTTCTCTACAAATACATTCTCCAATGCAAAAAAATATTCTCTTATACTTTATAATTTTTTACACTTTTCCATACCAATGATTGACTCTTATTTTGTGCATTGATGTACTAGATAACAAAACCCAAATTACAAAGGCAACTGCCTGTCTTCGTGTCAAGTTCTCAACTACCAAACAAACGAAATGGAATTAATCAACAAAGTATAACCAAAAGTAAACATAAATATTCACTTAGTTGTTAGGTCTTAGTCAAGAAAAGCGTAATCCAAGAAGAAACTCTCGACGCATTAAACACTACACGTACATTTACAAAATAAACAACTTGATTGCTGAGATCCTATGGTTGAGAAAGATTAAGTCAATTGTAAACCTTATTGGACGGGGAAATGGTGTGCACGACATTTTCAAATTCACCAACTTTATTAATATAATTACAAATACAAATAATTAAGATTTGCATTTGAATTAGTCAAATGATAGTGGCTTTCAATATATTATTTTGTTGGTATTTTTGACGCATTCAATTTAAGTTTCTAGTTTACTATATTATGTTGATGGACAATTAGGACTGTTAATATCAGTCTGATATTCGGGATCCGTTTCCGAGTATTCGAAATTTATTTTATAAAATTTTATGTGTTTTATCGAATATCGGGTATCGAATCGGATTTTTTATCGGTTTTTTCTTCCTTAATATATCGGAATCAGATTAGGGTCTATCCGTTTATTAACATCAGGTATTGATAGAAACATGGACGTTGTTATAATTTTCCATCACCATTATTATACTCGAGTAACCTAAGGCTAAACTCACTGATAGACACATTTTTGTGTCTGATTTAATCTCAATTACATGTATTATTGGTCCTCAATTTTGTACTTATTATGATTTTTATGTCTTTGTAGGTGTTTTTGGAGGAATATACGTTTGCGGAAAAATTGGCTCGAAAAGATGTACTAAAGGCACTCCGAAAGTATGTTGGAGACGTCGCAGAAAAAATGTTATTTTCACCGCAGAAAAATTACTAAAGGCACCTGAATAAGATGTTAAAAGCACCCACATTTTGGATAAGGGCACCAACAGGGCACCCCAGCTGTTAAAGGCACTCGAAATTTGGATCAGGGCACTTCATCTTCAATGATTCAAATCTGAGTTTTGGCGGGAAAAATTAGGGTAGAGTTAGGGTTCGATTTTGGGACGATTTACGGACAGATTCAATCGCTGGATTTGGTACAGATGGACTCCAATTGGCTAAATAGAGCTGGTGTATGTGTTTGATTCAGTTAAATTTAATCATATTGTTGGATATTTGAGAAAACATATTCTCGGGTTTTGTTGAATTATTTTTGAGATGTTTCGGTGAAGATTCAATCATTAAATTGGGTTGGGTTGGACACCATTAAGCTAAACAGGACTGTTATAGGTGTTTGAATTACTGGAATTGGGCTGGATTAGTGAATTGAGGCGAAACAAGGGTGTGAATGTTATCAGGTTTTTTTACTTGGGAGATTTGGTGTATATTTGGGAGTTTTGAGATAAAAGAGGGAAGATATTCTTCTCCGAATAACATATATCGAATTTAGAGGAAGTTTCGAGATCCCATGACGCGTACAGAAGTTAGAGGAGTATTATCTTAACTTGGCATCAAAGAAAAAAAAAATAATTTCTCGAGATTCTATATCCCTGTGAAGTATATATAAGGTGGTTAAATTCTAGGGAAGAGTTATCGAGAGTTTAGGGAAGCTTAGGCAGAGAACAGAGCAAAGAAAATCGAGCTGCAGGAAACTTGTTCTGCTGCTGCAAGTGTTGAAGACGAAGAACAAAAGACCATTGAGAACTGTCGTTTATTCTACACCAAAAGTAATAAATCGTTTAACAACAGCAGTTGCCATAAACCTCTAGCAACTGGGAGTACCCCTTTAGCAACAGCAGTTTGCGACTGTTTTTCCTATTTTTCACTTTTTTCACCATGTAAACACCTTTTTGAGCAATGAAAAATTCTTTTGAGCATGTTTCTACCATGATGAACTAATTCTCACATAACCAAGGAAATGGAGGAAGCTATTTACGCATACTTGGTATTATTTTCTCTAGTTTTAATTTATAATTCACTCAATCACTGCTTTTGCGGAGTTTCAAATTGTTTGCATAATTTTCTAATTACTTGTGATTCAATTTAATAGATTATGCTCTATTTGATCAATTAATAATATATGCTTATGAGATACAATTAATATTTGAGAATATGCCTGATTATTTGTGGATTAAAAAATAAAGGACTAAAAACATAACTAGAGTTTTGAAAATATTTTCAACATAATTCAATCATGTGTAACAGTGGAATCTAGTGTCTTGGTTAGTTTTAGAAATCTTGAAATCGAATTTTAATTGAGTTTTCTTTGTTTTAGCATTAGGAGTTAAATATAAATCAACTTTCACAAGTCTTAAACGAACCACTTTTCTTACCACCGTAAAAACTACATCAATTTTTGGCGCCGCCGACGCGGACTTGTCTTTAGGTTTATGTTTTAGATTTTATTAGATTTTATTATTTATTTAATTTACTTAGGATTTTATTTCATTTTATTATTCTATTATTTTCTAGATTTTATTTTGGTATTTTTGATGTCCAAGATTGACTCGAAGCTAAAGTTGGAAAGTTAGTTGGAAGACTTGCTTTCCATAAAAGGAGAAAGCCGAAGATTTTATTTTTAAGAACTTTTATTTATTAGTTTCTTTATTTCCTTTTGTACTTGTAAGTTTCTTTTATTTGGTTGCTTGTTATTATATATTTATTTATTGGAGAGAAAAAAAAGCACACTTGCACACACCAATTGCGTCCCTCGTTAGATCACCGAGTTTAGGAAAATCGTGGATTAGTAAGCTGAACTCGTGCCTTGGGCCTTATGGGAGTTACCAGCTGAAAGTCCACAAACCTCAGCCTCGTACCTTTGACCAATCTTTGGCTGTAGGTATATTTTGCTGTAGGTAACCCAAGCTTACCTAAATTAGTGAACCCACCATTTGCATGTGCACAAAATTTTGTTGAATTCTTGTGTATGCTGAATGTAAAAGAGACGCACTAGGTAGGTTTGTTAGAGAAAAATCTAGTAGTTCTATTTTAGGAAATAAGAATCTTGAATACCTTAATCTAGAGACCTCTGATTTGGAAAGTCTAGTTTTGAACGTATTTCTCTTGGCGAGAAACCTAGTAATACGATAGTGCCGGATATGACAACTTTGAAAACTTCGTTTAATCCTACTAGGACCACTCGTCCTTCGTGTATCAAGTTAGCTGAAACAGATGAAAATTATGAACTGAAACCTGGGACCATACAGATTCTCCCAATCTTTCTAGGGAAAGAAAATGAAAACCCCTATTTTCATGTTAAGGATTTTGAGAAAATTTGTAGTACCCTAAGAATTAAAGGCTTGGATGATGATGCGTTGAAACTTAGGCTATTCCATTTCTCTTTGAGAGATAAAGAGAAATTTTGGCTATATAGTTTGACTTCCGAGTCAATTGAAACCTATGAATAACTTATATCTTCCTTTTTCAATAAGTTTTTCCCTAGGCACAAAACATCGTCTATTAGGACACAAATCTACATATTTGCCCAGCAAGAGGGAGAATCGTTGTATAGGTATTTGGAAAGTTTCAATGATTTATTATCCCAATGTCCTCATCATGGTTTAGAAAAGTTTAGGCTAGTACAGATCCTTTATGAGGGTTTAGATAATTCGACAACAACCATGGTTGAGTCTCTGTGCACCGGTGGGTTTGAAAATCAAATTGTTGATGCGGCGATGGAATTTTTGAATGAAATCGCCGAGAAAAAAAAACAATGGGAAAATAATAGGGAACCCCAAAAACAATTATTTTTAGGCAGAGGAAACATTAATAGAATAGAAGGAAACTTTGAGTCAGATGCCAAATTTTTTTTTAGAGCAAAAAGGTTAGAAGATCTAGAATTGGGTCACACTAGTGGTAGAATGGAGCCTTTTTGGGAAGGCCAAACTATTGAAGAGCAAGCTAATGCTCTCTATAATAACACTAGATTCGATAACCGTCAAAATTTTGATCCATATTCAGAAACCTACAATCCTGGTTGGATAAACCATCTGAACCTTTCATGGTCTAAGGTCCAGAATGAATGTCAATTTAGTAATTCTAATGCTCCCCTAGGTTTTGGATATACTAAGAATCCTTCAGGACCAACATAGTTTTTAGAATCCTCCAGATAAGAAGGTCACGAGCTTAGAAGAAACTCTCGCCTCATTTATTCGAAACACTGAAAAGATTCACCAATCGCTTTCACAGGGCATAAAAGAAAGTAAAAATATAGGCCAGGATAATTCTCAGGCTATTTTCGAGTTAAAAAACCAGGTTAATCAGAAAAATTTAAGTTTCCTAGTCAAACACAACCCAATCCTAAAGGAGTTCATGAAGTAGCATGATTGCAAAAGGATGGTACCAGATTTGCTAGGGATGGTACCAATCCATATATCCAACGACCAAACTCTGTTATTTTATATGGATTGGTACCAGTCCTAGCAAAGCTGGTACCAACCTTTAGCAATCGTGATTAAGTAGGTGCAAATCCATCGAATCAATTGAATGCTATTAGAACCCTTAGGAGTGGTAAAGTCGTAGACAATAGGGTAACCATTATCGACAGTGAACATACTGTAGTTCACTCCTCAGGACCATCAGTAGCTGAGGAGACTGATAAAGTTTCTGATGATGCCAATTCGTTCCTGAAAGGTCTGATTCTGTGCCTAGAGCCCCGTTTCCAAACTATTAGTACCAACAAAGAAGGAATCAAACTTTAATGACATATTGGAGGTTTTCAAGCATGTCACCATAAACCTTCCTTTATTAGATGCAATTAGGAAACTTCCTGCTTAAGCTAAGTTCCTAAAGGATATGTGTACGAGAAAGAGAAAGATAAATTTCCCTAGGAAAGCCTTTTTAGCTACTCATGTAAGTTCGATCATCCTGAACACCACAACTCCTAAATACAAAGACCCAGGTTCCCCTACCATTCTTTGCATGAAAAGACGAGGGTACCCAAATACACCACAATCTTTTTATTTTCAACCTATAAGTCCTCTTACCAAGTGTGATCCTCTATGGACTAAGTCAAGACAATACAACAACTTTGGTAGTCACACTTTGTGTGATCGTATATGGATACGATATCGAGACAACACGACAAACAAAGTGTGATTACTTGATAATAGGTTCGGACTTAACCAAACTCTATAGGATCACTATCAAGTAAATCAGAGTTAACGTAAAGTGAAATTTACTTTAATTATAATAAAACAATTATATTGCGGAAAGATAAAGTAAATGGCATATCAAGATTTTATTAACGAGGAAACTACAAATGCAGAAAACCCTCGGGACCTAGTACAGAATTAAATACTCTCATAATTAAGCATCTATACAAAATATACACCAACTTCGTATAGTTGAGACCAAGCAACTACCCCTAGTTCACTTAGTTTCCTCAGTATCCCTACGCTTCCGACTTCGATGAGTCACTCTTTGGTACAATTCATCTGTATCTTATTCCAAACAACAAAGGAACAACGAATCTGTTTGGTAACAACTCTATTGATTCTTTCCGATATAGAGATATCCCAAGTCATACGCAAAGGCTCTTCTGTTTAATCTAATAAACTCCTTTTCCTGGTTAGATCAATCTATCCAATAACTACCAAAGTAGTTAAGTTTATATTCGTAATCAATAAGTGTCACGCGACTAATTAATCGAATAAATCTGATTATAGTTGGATCCTAGCCGATCAAGGTTTGTGCACACACAAAGATACGAAAACCAGCAACAAATCTTCTTCCTCTTCAAATATTCTTTAATCTTCAAATAACCTGCACAACACCACTTGAATCTCTTGTGATGAATCACTCACAGAACGGAGTCTGTTAACAATGGATTATCACAAGATGTATTTAGATCTAACAACAGTTCTAAAGATCCCGTCGATACTTCGATCTAGTTTGAGTGAATATTATATCAGAAGAGAAGATTCTCAAGAATAAACAAATTAGGTGCAACCAAAGTTTCAACAACCATTGGTTTATCAAATCAATCGAAAACTAATAACAGTGCAATTATCTAGTTTCCCACCAATGGTACTCGTAGAGCTTCTTGATCCCACAGAAGTCTTTAAACGAGTGGTCCTAAGAGATTTCACCTAATTAGGATACTTTCCTCTCCAAATAGATGGCTCCACCAGAAACAATAAGAAATGAAGTTTGCATGGCTTTTAGGTTAGTTTTCTAGGAATGCAAACTTAGGTATTTATAGACCAAGAATGTTTGGACATCAAGGAATTTCCAAAACCGAAAATATTCTCAAGATTTGGTATGAATGGCAAAATTCGGTTTTCCTAATTCCAATAAATGCTTGTCCAAAATTTCTGAAATCTCTCAATAGAAAATCTCCAATTAGTAAATGCACATTACTATTTTTTATTCTCTAGAGATATGCATTTAATTGATGGTAATTAATGCATATGGTATTGCTTGTGATCGGTCACACAAGTTACCAAGACCGATTACACCAGTTACCAGGACCAATTACCAATTACAAGGATCGATTACACAACACTTGTGGTCGGTCATACCAATTACTAGGATCGGATACACCAAGTACGAGGATCGATTATACCATCACATGGTGATTACTTATGATCGGTTACACCAATTAATAAAAACCAGTCATACCAAATCATAAGTCAGACATTGTGATTAGTTATACCAAGATACATAACCCAGGTTAAGATCGGTTCTACAATGATTAGTTATACCAAATCCTAAGTCACACATATTGGTCATCCAAAGATTTGCAATGAATAGCTGGACCAATAATCCTAACGATTTTCCTTTCGATTCACGAAACAAGTTCATGAATGTATTTCCTTTAAACGAATGTGAAACATTGTTTCCTAGGATGAAATCTTCACCATAACCCATTCAAATAATCATAACAGTATGTACAAGATTATGTCGATATCATATCTATGAAGTTCAGAAGATAATACTTCGTAGTCTGATTCCCTAATAATATGATCATACAATTATGACCATGTCACATCACTAGAGTATTATACAATATGTACAGTATATACAGCTTCGCAGTTATCTTTTCAATATAGCACGACCTGAAAGATATGTTAGGAATGAAACAGTTCAAGTCAATATTACTAACCTCAAGCGGAAGGATGATGTCGTCGGTGCAGTTCGTTACTTCTTCATTCTTCAGGTCTTCGGAGTAATAATTGTATGTTTCAACATTCCTGGACTTTCTAGTCTAACCTAACGAAGTTGACTCTAGTATTTAATCAAGCGACTTTAGATGAGTTTTGGCACACTAAAATATGACAACCAAACTTGACATACCAAGCTTGGTGAGTTCAACCGAGCTATGCTCTAACAATCTCTCCCTTTGTCAATTTTAGTGACAAAACTCTTATCACAAATGGATAAACAAATTACAAAAGAATTCATTTTACATACGCTTGATTACAAGTTTCAACAACACAATAACCTGCATATATTCAATCAATAAATACCATTGTTGACATTTGATTAACAAAAGCTTTTACTCCCCCTAAAGGTAAGCTAGGTAAATATTCAATCTGAACATCTTTGTTGTTCCCCTTTTTGTAGTCATTAATACCACAACAACAATATGATATGTTTCTCCCCCTTAGTCAATGCTTTACTCTTTAGTTAGATAATAACGTTTAAGCACAAATGTCCATTCCTTAGTGATTGCAAACCACTTTTTTACTCCATAAATGACAAAGGTTCGAGCAAATAAAGGACAAATCGAAAGGATCTTACAAATCTAAAAGACTTGTAAACAACCTATAAGAGTTAAGCACGAAGGTTTCACATACCACTTTAGATAACTAAAAGTAATTTAGTTTTAATATGTCATCAAGGAAACAATTTCCCGAAGAAATTTTCCCTAATAATTTAACAAATCGACTAAGAAACTCAATTCCCTTGTTAAACCGATTGCGTCTTATTTCGATAAGACGAAAATAAAGATTAGAATCAAATTTATTTCTCTCATCAGGCTCTAATTATTCAGACAATAACTTAAACCTTTCTCTTTAGACAAAACAAACACTAGGTTAGTTAACTATTTTTTCTTGTCAATGCATTCGATTAGACTTGAATAACCGAATCTTCTCATTTGATAAGTCTAACTAAGAAAAGAATTAACTTAGTTTCTCTTATCCGGAATCAATTTGGACTAAACAAATGATCCTGTATTTTGTTAAGCCGTAAACAATACATACAAACCAAAATAAATTGACTTGCACAATTTTTTTTAACTGGAAGCAATTGCAACAAACATAGACATTAAAGCACCGCAATTGCACCGAATTTTGTTAAGAAAAAACACTTGATACCCAACAATAAAGAAGATACCAAACAATAAGTCAAATAAATTGACACAATTTTTCTTAACCAGAAACAATTGAATCATGCGCACACTTCCATACTCAATATAATGGAACATATCAATTGTACCAAAATTTTATTAAGCAAAAGAAAAATATATGTTAACATGCTTTTCTTAAACAAGAAAACGATTAACTAACAAATTCGTTACCTCAATTCCGCAGCCTCTTCTCCCCATAAACATATATCATTAAGCACTAGTTCAACTAAGAACTATCCCCTAGCGTGTTGTCATCCTCTCGCAAGAACAAAAGAACAACAACAAAAGCAACCTTTGCCAGAGAAAGGTTGAATCGGTTTTAACTAATGTGTGCTAATAACAAAATTTGAAAACCCGAAACACATATGTTATGCTAAACACAACTCATGTAAAAATAAATTGATTCAACATATTGGGACTTTTCACATATGAGTTTCAATCAGAACACCTAATGATCCTTTGACAAAGCCTACCAACATGGGATAGAAATTAATCTCGCTAAATCAAAAAGCCACACAAACCATAAGGGTCACATCATATGAGATCGAATATTAAGGTTAATGAAAACCGAAATCAGACATCCCATAAATCGAATACACATAGCAAAAATATAAACATTCATTCACAGGCTATGTAATCGTTAACCATCACAAGAAAAATTATAAAATAATAATTCCATTCATAAAATGATAGTTTTATTCAAAAATAAGCCTTATACAATAATTGAAGTAAATCAAAACATTGATGTCTAATACAACTTCTAACAGTAAGAATATGTGTTCTCAGAGAATCTTGAAGATTATCAGGTTGTAGGACATCTTGACTTTCAGTCATAACCGGTGCAGATAGTGCCAAATCATCTAGAGATGATCCCGTTTCACCGATTTCTCCGTTGAAGCAAGATAGTCTTCTTTCGAACATGAAGAATATATATAATATAGGTTAGGAGAAAATCAAGGGGCAATATAATTTGGTTTATGGAAACCGAATATATTTATCCCAAAGGTAAAAGATATTGATCATGAGATTATTGTTACCTATTAAAAGAACAGACTTACAACCTCTGCCCAGATTTTATGCCTCCTCACAAAAGAATTTGGGCAACAAGTAAGGACGCATTTTTCAACACAATCAGTGTGTGTTGAGGTGATGATTAATCTCACCGCAGGTAACAAAGACATCCTTAGGATAATTTATGAACACAATAGGTTGTGTTTATTTCTATTCTTTCTTTCTCGTGTTATTGCAAGAGTATGCAACTTCTTTTCCGGATCTAATAAACTCACCGGGGTTCAAAAAATTTATGCCCTTACGAAATGCCTTGATGAATTTATTTTTTTGGAGATTCCAATAGAAGTTTGCAGAGTGAATATCTCTTTCACATAAAGAATTCAGCACATTGTCAGAAGATCTTGAAAGTGAATTACCTTTTCCTTTGTTAACTTTTGACAACTTTGGTTGATTAGGAATGTCAACCAGTTTCTATTGCTCAGACTTTGCCTCTTGAGTTTTATCTGGCAAGGATTTTCTAAGGTTATCAAGTTCCCTGTTTAACTTTAGATAATCTCCAACTCAAGTTTTTCAAAACAGTTCATTAGGAGTTTATTAGATTCACTAGATAAATCATTGTTAGTTTTGGCAAAAAAGTGCATTGCAACTTGATATTCCTTCATAGGGTTTATCCTCTGGAATATCATCTAGGGTAGTGACATAAGCCTTTTTGCACTTCTGAGCCTTTTTGGTATAACACTATTTTGCCATATGTCCGAACCTACGACACTTGAAACATTGGATTTCTCCATTACCTTTTTCATGACAAAAAGATAATGCATCATGACTTGATTTATTTTTTAATAAAACATCCTTGATATGTTGTGTTAGGAGTACAATTGTTGAGTCAAGCTATTTTTCAACAAGTGTTTTATCCTTTTGACAACGTTCCTTAGTCTGATTTATACTTACTTCTTTCGAAGATCGATTAGTATTATCTGAGACATTAAATCCAATATTTATGTTCTTCAGCAGAATTTCTTTATCAAAGATCTTTAACTTTCCTACAAGAGAGCTTTGAGAAAGTATAGAAAAATTGTTAGCTTCTATTATAGCATGTTTCTTAGACTCGTATTTGGATGGTAACGATCTGACAATCTTGTATGCTATTTCCTTTTCATGTATAGTTTTTACAAGCGAGAAAGAAGCATTGACAATCTCAGAAAGTTTAGTGTTAAACTCCTCGAAGGACTCGTTATCATCCATTCTAAGGAATTCCCATTCAGAAAAGAGGGATTGAAGATGAGCTTCTCCTTCTGAATCATTCTCTTCAAATACATTCTCAAGAGTATCCCATGCTTCCTTAGAAGTTTCACATGAAGAGACACGATGTAAAAGATCATGACTCACTGCATGTATTATAGCATTTAAAACATCCGAATTCTGCTTTGCGAGAGATCGTTCTTCATATGTATAGAACGATAAGCTTTTAAACTTAGTTTCCGAATACTCCACTTTCGATCTTTCATATCCTTTTTCGATTAATAGGCAAATATTAAAAACTTGGGATTGAAAAAAAAATCTCATAGAAGATATCCATAATGGGTAATTTGTCTCATTAAATCTTGGCGGTACGTTAACTGAATCAGCCATTGGTTTTAATTCTTCTAGGTTGGATCGCACCAAACACAAATTGTTAGATCTTTTCGTCTTTGCCTGCTCTGATACCAATTGAAAATGCGGGAGTACCCAAATACACCACAATATTTTTGTTTTCAACCTATAAGTTCTCTTACTAAGTGCGATCATCTAAGGACTAAGTCAATACAATACAACAACTTTAGTATTCACACTTTGTGTGATCGTATATGGATACGAGATCGAGACAATACGAGAAACAAAGTGTGATTACTTGATAATAGGTTCAAACTTAACCAAACTCTATAGGATCACTATCAAGTAAAATCAGAGTTAACGTAAAGTGCAATTTACTTTAATTATATTAAAACAATGTAATGCGGAAAGATAAAGCAAATGCCACAACAAGATTTGTTAATGAGGAAACTGCAAATGCAGAAAAATCCCGGGACCTAGTCCAAAATTGAATACTCTCATATTTAAGCCGCTATAAAAAATCTACACCAACTTCGTATAGTTGAGACCAAGCAACTGCCCCTAGTTCACTTAGTTTCATCAGTATCCTTGCGCTTCCGACTTCGATGAGTCACGCACTGGTACAATTCCTTTGGATCGTATTCCAAACATCAATGGAACAACGAATATATTTGGTAACAACTCTATTGATTCTTTCCAAGATAAATATATCTCAAGTCATACGCAAAGGTTGTTCCGTTTAATCTAATAGACTCCTTTGACTGGTTAGATCAATCTATCCAATAACCACCAAAGTAGTTATGTTTATATTCGCAATCAATCAATATAGATCTCAAAGAGAAACTATAAAGCGATGTCGATCTCACGCGACTAATCAATCGAATAAATCCGATTATGGTTGGGTCCCAGCCGATTAAAGTTTGTGCACACACAAAGATATGAAAACCAATAACAAATCTTCTTCGTCTTCAAATCTTCTTTAATCTTCAAATAACCAGCACAACACCACTTGAATCTCTTGTGACGAATCACGCATAGAACGAAGTCTATTAAAAATGGTTTATAACAAGATGCCATTAGATCTAACAACAATTCTAAAGATCTCGTAGATACTTCGATCTAGTTTGAGTAAATCTTATATCAGAAGGGAAGATTCTCAAGAATAAACAAACTAGGTGAAATCAAATATTCAAGAACCGTTAGTCGATCAAATCAATTGAAAACTAATAACACTGCAATTATCTAGTTTCCCACTAATGGTACTCGTAGATCTTTTTGATCCCACATAAGTCTTTAAACGAGCGGTCGTAAGAGATTTCACCTAATTAGGATATTTTCCTCTCCAAATAGACGGCTCTACTAGAAAACAAGAAATGAAGTTTTCCTGGCTCTTAGGATAGTTTTCTAGAAATGCAAACTTAGGTATTTATTGACCAAGGATGTTTGGACATCAAGGAATTTCCAAAACAGAAAATATTCTCAAGATTTCCTATGAAAGGCAAAATTCGGTTTTCCTAATTCCAATAAATGGTTGTCCAAAATTTCCGAAATATCTCAATAGAAAATCTCCAATTAGTAATTGCACATTACTAATTTTTATTATCTAGAGATATGCATTTAATTGCTGGTAATTAAAGTATATAAACCCAAAAACCTTAATTAAAAGATTCTTAATTTATTTCGGAACATGATCTCCTTGATACTATGAAATATCTTTGAACAATAAATGATAAGAGTTACTATACGTGTTCAAAGTATGTTGACATCTTTTCACTGTAAATCCTTATTTCATATTCACCTGGATTTACATTCTTGGAATCGGTCATACCACACTTTCAAACAAGTTTAAAATTGGTTTCCATGTATTCCCAGACAACTATGTGATTGATCAAATATCAAATCACATATATAGTTTCAATTGGTTTTACTAATCACTAGGATCGGTTATACCTTATTATGGAAATACTTGTGATCAGTCATACCAGTCACTAGGATCGATTACACCAGTTGCACGGAGCGGTTCCATATTCCCATGGTATTGCTTGTGGTTGGTCACACCAGTTACGAGGACCAGTTACCAATTACAAGGATCGATTACACAACACTTTTGATCGGTCACACTAATTAATAGTATCGGTTACACCGATTACAAGGATCGGTCATACCATCACATGGTGATTACTTAGGATCGGTTACACCAATTAATAAAAACCATTCATACCAAATCATAAGTCAGGCATTGTGGTTAGTTATACTAAGATACATAACCCAGGTTAAGATCGGTTCTACCATATCACACATATTGTTCATCCAAAGATTTGCAATGAATAACCGGACCAATAAGACTAATGATTTTTCTTTCGATTCACGAAACAAGTTCATGAATGTATTTCCTTTAAAAGAATGTAAAACATTGTTTCCTATGATGAAATCTTCACCATAACCCATTCACGTAATCGTAACAGTATATACAAGATAATGTCGATGTCATATCTACGAAGTTCAAAAGATAAGACTTCGTAGTCTGATTCCCTAATACTATGATTATACAATTATGGCCATGTCACATCACTAGAGTATTATACAATATTTACAGTATATACAGCTTCGCAGTTATGTATTAAATATAGCACGACTTTAAAGATACGTTAGGAATGAAACAGTTTAAGTCAATATTAATAACCTCAAGTGGAAGGATGATGTCGTCGTTGTAGTTCGTTACTTCTTCACATTCTTTAGGTATTCAGAGTAATACTTGTATGTCTCAACATTCCTAGACTTTCTAGTATAACCTAAATGAAGTTGACTCTAGTATTTAATCAAGCGACTTTAGATGAGTTTTGACACACTAAAATATGAAACCAAATATGACATACCAGCGCTTGGTGAGTTCAACCGAGCTATGCTCTACCATTGCCCAATAGGTAACTACCGGGTTGAAAAAACTTTACTTAACTTAGGAGCCAGTGTGAACTTAATTTCGTACCATGTGTACCTCGATCTAGGGCTTGGTGAAATGAAACCTACCAAGATAACACTTCAGTTAGCTGATATGTCCGTGAAAATTCCTCGTGGTGTTATAAAAGATGTTCTAATTGAGTTCGACAAGTTTATATATCCAGTGGATTTTGTTATCCTAGTAGATACTCAACCTGTCCCAGACCCAGAAAACCAGATACCTGTGATTTTAGGTCGTCCATTCATACTACATCCAATGCAATCATTAACTGTCGAAATAGTGTTATGAATTTGTTTTTTTGGTAGCATAACTACTGAGCTGAACATTTTCAATTTTAGTAAGCTACCCTCTGAACTAGTTGACTTGAGCATATAAGAGGTAAACATGATAGAAATGTTAGTCGAGAATTCATTACCAAATACTTTGTTAGAAGATCCATTAGATAAATGCCCGACCCACTTTGGGATTGATTTTTATGATGATAGTGTGATTAATGAGGTGAATGCTTTGTTAGATTCCGCCCCTTTGATAGAGATTAGTAATGGATGGAAACCTTCGAACCATTCCCAGATTATAAGTTTACCTTAGTCCCTTCTTTAGAAGAGCCTCCTAAGTTAGACCTTAAACAACTACCAGATACCCTGAAGTATGTGTTTTTAGACCCATCCGAGACTTTACCTGTGATTGTAGCATCCGATTTGGATAGTGATCAGGAAAGTAGGTTAGTAACTGTACTTCAAAATAACAACGAAGCTTTAGGGTGGACCATAACAGATATTAAGGTATAAGTCCTACTGTTTGTATGCATCCGATTTATTTAGAGGAAGACACTAAACCTTTTAGGGATATGTAACGTCAACTTAATCCTCATATGAAAGAAGTAGCTCGAACCAAGGTTCTTAAATTTTTATGGGCAGGCATTATCAACCCAATTTCGGATAGTAAGTGAGTCATCCCCGTTTAGGTTGTTCCCAAAAAATCTGGTATTACCGTAGTCCAGAACGAGAACAATGAGTTAATCCCCACCCGAGTGACCACGAGATGGCATGTCTGTGTCGACTATAGGAAATTGAAAAAGTTCACTAGGAAGGATCGCTTTCCCCTTCCCTTCATCGACCAGATGCTAGAACGATTATCAGGACATAGTCACTACCCATTCTTAGATGGCTATTCTGGATATAATTAGATTAAGATTTCACCAGAAGACCACGAGAAAACAACTTTTACATGTCCCTTTGGTACCTTTGCGTATATATGCATGCATGTCTGGTTATGTAACGCCCCTGCGACTTTTTAGCGTTGTATGATGAGCATATTTTCTGACATGGAAGAATGGTTTTTAGAGGTCTTCATGGATGCCTTTTTAATGTTTGGTTCATCTTTTGATGAGTGCTTGCACCATTTGATACTAGTGTTGACTAGGTGTAAGGATAAGAATTTAGTGATTAATTGAGAAAAATGTCATTGCATGGTTAAATCAGGAATTTTATTAGGGCATATCGTATCTTCAGAGGGTATAGAGGTAGACAAAGCCAAAGTTGACCTTATTAAGACTTTACAGGTCCCAAAAACCGTAAAAATACATTAGGTCATTCCTAGGGCATGCAAGTTTTTATCGTCGATTCATTAAGGATTTTAGATTGATTTCTAGACATCTTTGCAAAAGATTTTAAGTTTTTATTTGATGATGCTTTTTTAGAGGATTTTTAGAAGCTTAAGACTTTACTCACTACTGCCCCCATAGTCCAGGCACCTAACTGGAATCTACCCTTTGAGATTATATGTGATGCTTCAAATTTTGCTATAGATGTTGTGTTATGACAGTGAGAAAACAAATTACTTCATGTGATTTACTATGCTAGCAAAACTATGAATAATTCCTAACTAAATTATACAACTACCTGTTGATGGGAGAAAACGATTTGTTGTTTTTGTTTAGGAAAGTGGGGAGACGACCGTGCGAAGGAGACCCTCGACCGAGCAAATTGCTTTAACCTTTTGCAAACAGATGCACTGCACGGGAGTGCTTTGAGTTCGAGAGATCAATCTGTAGGACCCCGGCCGAAACCAAGACAATGGCCGTTATAGAGTCAATTCAGTCACAAGAGAGGATGGTCGATTTGTAGGAGGGAAGCTGAGAAATGTGTGAGATCAACGATGATCGAATGTGTTGTGTATTCTGCGTGAATAAGTTCTGATGGATCGAATTTTGACAGTGATGCTCAGACGATGAGAATTCTTTGTTCAGACGAGCGTTCTTGTTCTTCAATCATGGATTCAGAGACTTTTTGAAAAAGCGGGGGTTTAACAACCTCAGCCAATATTTCGCTTAGCAATCTGTATGGACTAACTCCAATATACTTTCAAGATAATCAACTAGACAGTCATACTCAATCTTAAGAAAAGTATATCAAAGAGTTATATCTCAATCTCTCAATTCAATCCGCAATCAAACAAATAATAATTTGCGATCCCAGTTGAATATAAGCGAGATAACTTGAACGGTACCAAAGACCAATGTTCAAGGATCAATCAATTTCAATCAACAACCAAAGGTTGTATTTACCAATTGATCGATTCAACGCACAACCTGTGATATTCCAATTATATAACAAAATATAATGCGGAAAAGAAATAACACAGACATCAGAAGTTTCGTTAACGAGGAACCCCCAAATGCAGAAAAACTCCGGGACCTAGTCCATATTTGAACATCATACTGTATTAAGCCGCTACATACACTAGCCTATTACAAACTAACTTCAGTCTGGACTGTAGTTGAACCCTAATCAATATCACACTGATTAAAGGTACAATTACATTCATTACGTCTCTGATCCCAGCAAGATACTACGCACTTGATTCCCTTAGCTGATCTCACCCACAACTAAGAGTTGCTACGACCAAATCTGTCTCACACAGAAAAGTCTATAGGAATAGATAAATCTGTCTCCCACGGAAATACCTACGGGTTTTTGTTCCCTCTTTTGATAAATCAAGGTGAACATGAACCAGGGACTTATATTCCCTAAGAACAGCCTAAAATTATAAATCACCTCACAATAATCTTAGTTGACTAGCGAAACAATATATTATGGAATCACAAACGATGAGACGAAGGTGTTTGTCACTAATTTTATATCTTGCCTATCAGAGATATAAATCTCAAGCCAATCTTACGATTTCACTCAATCACGATAGAAACAACAAGATCGGATCACACAACTACAGAGAAAATAGTTGAGTCTGGCTTCACAATCCCAATGAAGTCTTCAAGTCATTAACCTACAGGGTTTCGTGAAAAATCTAAGGTTAAAGGAGAATCGACTCTAGTTTATGCAACTAGTATCACACAGGAGGTGTGCGGATTAGGTTCCCCAGTTGCTAGAGTTCTTCTTTATATAGTCTCCAAATCAGGGTTTGCAATCTAAGTTACCTTGGTAACAAAGCATTCAATATTCACTGTTAGATGAAAACCTGATTAGATTCAAGCTAATATCTTTCAACCGTTAGATCGAACTTAGCTTGTTATACACAAATGAAATGTAACTTCATTTTGGTTTAAGTAACCGTATCTAAACGTGTACACTTAGTTGGTTCAACAATAGTTAACCAAAGGTTAGCCATATGAGCACTTTCATATCAACCTTATTCATCTTCACCATAACAAGTTCAAATGACTCAAATGAACTAGTTAGAGAGTTTTTAAATTTCTTACATCTCATAGAAATATACAAGACAGAATCGAAGCAAAATCGGTTTTGATTCACTCGAATCGTTTCATGAACATTATGGCCACGGTTTGCAAAGATTGCATTCCTTATTATATAAATGTTTTAGTTCATGAACAAACCAATTTTAGAAAGTAACCTACCTAAGTATGCAAACGGGTACGCGTACTTAAATAACCGTATTGAGTTTTTTTTTACTTTCAAACTTCAGCAGAAATTCACGGACGTGAACTTTCCGCCAGTATGCGTACGGGTACGCATACTTATCCGGATTTCCAACAACCGCCAGTACGTGTACGGGTACACATACTTTGGGTTCCCGGTTTTGGATTTTACACAAATGTGAGAACACACTATGTTTATATCCAAAGATGGTTACATGTCCTAAACTCTCATTTCAATCATTGAAACTTTCTTAGAGGATATTATATAGTCGTTACTCACAAACTATTTTTCATTAAAGCGATTTTCAAGTTATTGAAATAATCAACATGACTTTCGTCACAAGTAAAGATGAACTTCGCCAAAGCAAAAACTTACAACCACATATTTCGAGAAATAGATAAGCGAGATAAAATCGACTCGAAATAGCAAATGTGTATAATCGAAGTCTGTATAGCAATACTACATTTGTCTCAAGATAAGATATAGAATAGATAGAATTTTGAGTGATAGATAAGTTCAAGTCTCCACATACCTTTTTGTCGATGAAGTTCGACAAGTTCCTTGAGTAGTTCTTCGTCTTCGCATGATGAACATCGTGGAGTCTAGAGCTCAACTACACTTACTATCCTAGTCCGCGACTTAGATATAAGTAGACTAGAAATCAAGACTTATAGTTTTGGCAGCTAAACTTGACAAAAAAGCTTGAGATAGCAACGCTTGCGAGTTCGACCGAGTAGTGCTCTAAAAATCTCCCTCTTTGTCAATTTTAGTTGCAAAACTATCAATACATATGGAATAAAAAATAAATAAACTTTGTAGATTCTCATCCAAATGCTTGATCTCCTTGGTTCTTCAACATTACTCAAAATTAGGGCTGTCAATGGATATTCGATATCCGGTATCCGTTTCCGAACATTCGGATTCCGTTAGGTTAATATCCGACATAACGGCTATCCGATATCCGATAACCTTAACGTAACAGATATCCGTTTATTAACATAACGGTACCGGTTAAGGGAGTATCCGTTAGGTTAATATCCGATATCGTTAGTGTATAACTATATCATAAAATTTTCGGAAATTTTCGATACCTAATACCCTTTAGGTTTACTCTTTAGCCATTTGATTACGTCTCTCCTAAGTAAATATCGGAAATTATCGGATATTAAAGGAAATTATCGGAAATTATTGAATATTAACGGAAATTATCGGAAGTTTTTTGTATCATGAATAGATAACGGAAATTAACGGAATAATATCCGATATCCGATAGCTTATCCTTAACCTTATTGATATTGAATTTTTGAATTCCGACGGATATTATCGGATACCGGATATCCGATAACCCTTAACCTTAACCTTATCGATATTGCCAATATCCGATGGATTTTTATCCATTGACAGCCCTACTCAAAATCTTCATCACTTCCAACTACTCCAATGATTCCGAAGGTATTCAATTCAGCATCATCGTTGTTGAAGATCCTTATCCATAACAATGAGAAAACAATATCTCTCAATCATTGTTATACAGTGTCATAGTATTATTACACAACTGTTTGAGGGTGAAAACAGTTTCTGTTGGTTTTGGTAATTTCGTGTGTTGTGGGTGAGAAACGAGTCTAAATCCTAAACAATGTACTGCAAGGGAGTACTTTAGATTTGAGAGATCAATCTGTACAAATCCGGACTAAACCAACAAATGGCCGTTCTAGACTTGCTTCGGTCACAAAGTGAAGGAGAAGGGTTGGTTTTGGGGAGGGAAGCGAAGAGAGTGTTGAGACCAGAATAATTAATTCTGGAAGAGTAGTTGTTTTTACTTGTATCAGAAAGCGTAAGCTAACAGATGGGAAAGCTAACAAGTGATTTCTGAGTGTTGTATGCTCCTGACCAAAACTTGTTGTTCGGTAGTCATAGGAGTCGAAGTGAAACGTACTCTGGTCTCGTAATAAATAGAAACATATGAGTAAATGGGAGGAGGTGGTAACCGGTAACACCTGCAATTGATGTTCCATAATGAAGGAAAGTGTTTCACCATTACTCCCTTATTTACTAACCGCCTCATTCTTATGACACTGTATTGTAACGGGCGTAGTGTACGCCGCACGCTGTAAACCGCCAAACCAATACCCTAATGAACATCCCCCAGTTTGTAACATGTGTTGATGTCTCGAGTGTTTTCGTGGAAAACAGGTAGCATGTTGCTGCTGTTTGGCAAGTTGAGCTCGGGAGACTTGTCGGCTCGGTGGTGACCCTCGACGGTCGAGATTTTGCATCTTGAGAGGAAGGGTAGCCGTTGATTATTGCAGCCCTTCGTTTGGTATCCAGCTGCATGAAAACATGGCCGACATGGCTTTGACATGGTTAGGCGTGGCCAAGCTTGGATTTTGGCATAGTTTAGGCGCGACCAAGAACTAGGGTTTTGGCATAGTTTGGGTGCGGCCAAATTAGGGATTGGCGTTGGGCCAAAGGTTGACACGCGTTAGCTGGTGACCTTAGACGGGTAAGATCTGCATCTTAGATGGAAATGTGGTTGTTGATTGTTGCAATCCTTCGTATTGGTAGCCAGCGGCGTGGAGGAAATGCTGGCATGGTTTTGGCACAATGGTGGGGCTAGCACGGCATGCCATTGGCACATGTGGCATGGTTGGCATGCCTTGGCGCGAAGATGTGGCTGGTACGGCATGCCATTGGTACATGTGGCATGGTTGGCATGCTTTGGCGCAGAGATGTGGCACGACATGTTATTGGCACATGCGGCATGGTTGGCATGCCTTGGCGCGGAGATGTGGCTGGCACGGCATGCCATTGGCACATGTGGCATGGTTGGCATGCTTTGGCGCGGAGATGTGGCATGACATGCTATTGGCACATGCAGCATGGTTGGCATGCCTTGGCGTGGAGATGTGGCAGGCACGGCATGCCATTGGCACATGTGGTGCGGCTGACATGGTTGGCATGTGTTAGGCGCGACCAAGCTTGGATTTTGGCGTAGTTTAGGCGCGGAAAAAATTAGGGCTTGGTGTTGGGCCAAAGGTTACCATCCGTTAGATGGCGACCTTGGACGACTAAGATCTGCATCTCAGGTGGAAGGGTGGTCGTTGATTGTTGCAACCCTTCGTTTTGGAAGCCAGTGGCATGAAGGCATGGCCGACATGGCTTTGGCACGGTTTAAGTGTGGCCAAGCTAGGATTTTGGCGTAGTTTAGGCGCGGCCAAAAACTAGGGTTTTGGCATAGTTTGGGCGCGACCAAAATTAAGGCTTGGCGTTGGTCCAAAGGTTACCACGCGTTAGCTGGTGGCCTTGGACGGTTAAGATCTGCATCTCAGGTTGAAGGGTGTCCATTAATTGTTACAACCCTTCGTTTTGGGAAGCCAGTAGCATGAAGGCATGACCTGCATGGCTTTGGCATAGTTTAGGCGTTGCCAAGGTAGGATTTTGGGGTAGCTTTGGCGCGGCCAAAAACTAGGGTTTTGGCATAGTTCGGGCACGACCAAAATTAGAGCTTGGCGTTGGGCCAAATGTTACCACGCGTTAGCTGGTGGCCTTGGATGGTTAAGATATACATCTCAGGTTGAAGGGTGGCCGTTGATTATTGCAACCCTTCGTTTTGGGAAGCCAGTGGCATGGCCGGCATGGCTTTGGCACAGTTTAGGCGTGGCCAAGCTAGGATTTTAACGTAGCTTAGGCGCGGCCAAAAACTAGGGTCTTGGCATAGTTTGGGCGCGGCTAACATTAGGGCTTGTCGTTGGGCCAAAGGTTACCACGCGTTAGCTGGTGGCCTTGGATGGTTAAGATCTGCATCTCAGGTGGAAGGGTGGTCGTTGATTGTTGCAACCCTTCGTTTTGGCAGCCAGCGGCGTGAAGGCATGGTTGGCATGGAGACACGACTGGCATGGTTGGCATGCCTTGGCACGGATATGTGGCTGGCACGGGGGTGCGGCTGGCATGGTTGGCATGCCTTGGCGCAGAGACGTGGCTGGCATGGTTGGCATGCCTTGGCGCGGAGACGTGGATGGCATGGCTTGTCATTGGCACGTGTGGTGCGACTGTCACGGTTGGCATGCCTTGGCGCGGAGATGTGGCTGGCACGGTGGTTCGGCTGGCATGGTTGGCATGCCTTGGAGCGGAGACGTGGCTGGCATGGTTTGACATTGGCATGGTTGGCATGCCTTGGCGCGTAGACGTGGCTAGCATGGCTTGCTATTGGCACGTGTGGTGCGGCTGGCATGGTTGGCATATGTTAGGCGCGACCAAGCTTGGATTTTGGTGTAGTTTAGGCGCGGCCAAAATTAGGGCTTGGTGTTGGGCCAAAGGTTACCATGCGTTAGCTGGCGACCTTGGAAGGCTAAGATCTGCATCTCAGGTGGGAGAGTGGCCGTTGATTGTTGTAACCATTCGTTTTGGAAACCAGCGGCATGAAGGCACGACCGGCATAGATTTGGCATGGTTTAAGCGTGGCCAAGCTAGGATTTTGGCGTAGCTTAGGCGCGACCAAAAACTAGGGTCTTGGCATAGTTTGGGCGCGGCCAACATTAGGGCTTGTCGTTGGGCCAAAGGTTACCACGCGTTAGATGGTGGCCTTGGATGGTTAAGATCTGCATCTCAGGTGGAAGGGTGGTCGTTGATTGTTGCAACCCTTCGTTTTGGCAGCCAGTGGCGTGAAGGCATGGTTGGCATGGAGACATGACTGGCATGGTTGGCATGCCTTGGCGCGGAGATGTGGCTGGCACAGCATGCCATTGGTACATGTGGTGCGGCTGGCATGGTTGGCATGCCTTGGTGCGGATATGTGGCTGGCACGGTGGTGCGGCTGGCATGGTTGGCATGCCTTGGTACAGAGACGTGGTTGGCATGCCTTGGTACAGAGACGTGGCTGGAATGGTTTTCCATTGACACTGTGGTGCGGCTGGCATGGTTGGAATGCTTTGGCGCGGAGACGTGGCTGGCATGGCTTGTCATTGGCACGTGTGGTGCGACTGTCATGGTTGGCATGCCTTGGCGCGGAGATGTGGCTGGCACGGCATGCCATTGGCACATATGGTGCAGCTGGCATGGTTGGCATTCCTTGGCGCGGAGATGTGGCCGGCACGGTGGTTCGGCTGGAATGGTTGGCATGCCTTGGCGCGGAGACGTGGCTGGCATGGTTTGACATTGGCACGGTGGTGCGGCTGGCATGGTTGGCATGCCTTGGCGCGGAGACGTGGCTGGCATGGCTTTCCATTGGCACATATGGTGCGGCTGGCATGGTTGGCATGCCTTTGCGCGGAGACGTGGCTGGCATGGCTTGCCATTGGCACGTGTGGTGCGGCTGGCATGGTTGGCATGCCTTGGCGCAGAGACGTGGATGGTATGGTTTGCCATTGGCACAGTGCTGCCGCTGGCATGGTTGGCATGAATTGGCACGGAGACGTGGCTGGCATGGTTTGCCATTGGCACGATGACGTGAGAATTAGGGTTTAGTACGATTAATACAAGGGGTTATGTCGTGGAACATAACACATGTATATAAAAAAAAGGTACCCTGGTAATTCTTACGTAGGCATGTTGAATGATTTAATAAATGCGCTAGTGGTCAAAGTGACGTCATGTCAGATGTAAGGTTTTACGATTTTAACCCTAAGCTAAAAACCACCATCAACATTAAGTCCCCTGCTTAGCTCGGAACAAGAGCATTGTTGCGAGGTAAGCATAAGATGGTGACAGGCAAGGACAAAATTGAAATGGCAAGTCATGAAAAGATGGTCAGGAAGACCCGGCTAACCTTTTTCCAGAGGTAAAGAGAATTCGTGATTCTTGTGTTGGCGGCCTTGTGTAAATTCTACTCGTGGTGTTGCTGGCTAGACCGTGAAATGGTAGAGGCGGTTTCTGGTTGAGATGCAGACTGTTGGCATCAGCTTGAAAGGAAGCCACTAGCATATACTTGGCGTGAAATGAAGCATTGGCGTTCGTCGGCTTAGGATGGAGCCGTCAGTATTGGTCGGCTTGGAATGGAGCCGTCAGCATAGGTCGTCTTGAAATGGAGCCGTCAGCATTGGTCGGTTGGGAATGGAGCCGTCAGCATTGGTCATCTTGGAATGGAGCCGTCAGCATTGGTCGGCTTGGAAAGGAGCCGTCAGCATTGGTCGGCTTGGAATGGAGCTGTCAGCGTTGGTCATCTTGGAATGGAGGAAATGGTGATGACGCTGGAACTTCGACTATCAAATGGTGGTGATGGCGCTGGATCTTCGGCCACCAAACGGTGGTGATGACGCCTGGCAACTTTGTCGAAATCAAGGTTCAAGATGTCGAAACCCAAATTAGCGCTCCTTACTAAAATCGTTGTAGAATTCTCGTACGAACTAGGATTTTGGCGGTCCGCCCCTCCATCTGACCGGAAAAGAATTTCCTATCTCCTTACGCGGGAATATTTAGGTTTTAAGTTCGTTAGGTAGGTGAAAACAGACCGACGGTAAAATTCAGGAAGAATTCAGGAGGGATGTTGCGGGCCCGAGGTGGCATAGTCACGCCCAGTCATCTATTCCCGTTCATGGAGCAAGAAGGAATCTTTATTCTGTTCAAACTCTAGAAACTCCGTCTGCATGAAAAGAGGTATCGACCCTCTCCCGTTTTCTGCTGCTTGTCTGGGTCCGTGCTTTCGTCTGCAGTGTCTCTCCAGTGGATTCCAAAATTAACCAAACTCCATTGCATTCTTGGGATGGGTGGATGAAATATATGCTCGGCAACGATCATGTCAGGGCTAATCTTGGATCTTGTGGTTGCGTCGTCGGTCAATCCTTGACTTTAGGTTGTTCAGTGTCTGGACCTTCTGATCGCGATGATGATATGCTGTGGATGATTGTATGGTAGAAATCTTCCGAAGCCACATGATGAAATAGATGAGTTGGGAGACATTCTGTTATCGATGTGCTTCTATCGAGTCTTCAAGGACTTTGTTCCAAGAGACATCTTTCGAACCAACTTCTGAATCTTGGGCTACCGTATAGAATGGGATGCGGAGAGCAGTCCCCAATTATATTTTCGTTAGATCCGATGGCATGTCCGAAAATGTGAATGTATCTTCTTGGCGTTCTTTTATAGTATTCGATGCATATGTACGGCTTTATGTTGAGAAATTTCCGCGGCTCGTAAAACTTTGGCAGTGATGATGTTGAAATCAGAAATAATCAGGGTGATGGGGGTGAAAGCATCCCATGATGGTATTCCCCATGTGTATCCTACTTTAATTGCATCGCCTTGAATCCATGCCCACGGGGTTTGATACAAGATTATTGTACTCTTATGGATGTGACGCTGGGATGCTCAGGATATCACATGGACGAAATATTCTGGATAGCGAAGAGGTAGGAATGAGAGAGTTATGTTTTTTATCATGGCTCCCTCTGTTTCTTCAATAAAATGTTTTACCCGCGTCTCTGGAGTTATCTCATGAGTCTTTGATGGTCGTCGGGATGGACTGCGATGAGCAGTCCCCAGTCGCATTTTTTTTTAGTTTCTGAAGTTGTTTTCCTCTAAGAAGGCTTGGGATCCTCCGCGGCCTCGTAAAGTGTTGAAGGCATCTTCTAGACAGAGAGGTGATGATATTCTTGCGTTGCACCCTCGAAGAGTAGATAACCTTGTTGTGGCTATGGCCTTTTGCTTGACTGTGTTTTATGAGCTTTGAAAGTGAAGGGATCCGTGTATATCCTCAGTCCCCAAGTATGGTTTACATGTTTTCATCTTTGTAGCGATTGTTGTTGTAGTGAAGCTCTGGACGGTATCAAAAAATGAGTGGCAACAGTTCTTGGTAGCATATGTAATCAGAAGATACTACATTGTCGTGGTAACAAAGTAGGCTGGATGGAATTGTATGGGCATCCATGGAAGTAAAAGGATTGGCTGGATGTGTAAGCGAGCAAACTGTCCACGATCATGAGTTTTTGGGGATGGATCAAAGGTCGGTCATGACTATGAAGATTGGATGGCTGCGATCATGATCCTTGACATGGGGAGCATGGTGGTACGACCCTTTGCAGGAAGGAGTGGAGGTCACGGTACGATCCTTAGAAGGAGGAAGCGGCTTTGAAGCGGCTTCGGCTCTTGGAGAGGATGTTGAAACTTAAGAAGCCAAACACTGAAGCTTCGGCTTCGAATCCTGGAGCAGCTTATGGAGAGAATGCTGAAGCGGGGAGGCTGCTGGAGCAAACGTTCAAGTGGACCGGCTGCTGAAGCGAACGTTGAAGCGGAGCCGCTGCTGGAGGACGTTGAAGCGGAGAGGCTGCGCCAATCAGTGTGCTTTCAAACTGTACACCCTTCAAGCGAACAGTGGTTAGGAGTTCCCATTTCCATCTATCGTGCTTTCCAAGAGAGGTAGGGGTTCAGGAACATTTTCCTGACTGGAAATAGCTGCTTTCCTGACGCAGCGCGGTTGAGGGATGCAAATATGTCTTGACGTTGCGCCTTGGGAAAATATAGAATCTCTAATAAATGTTTCATCATAGACTGCACGATTGTGTGGGCGAAGTCCCCATAAATCATGCATCTCCTGACAGGAAGAGAGTTTTTGTGGACTCATGGGGGTTGCCAATTTCCTTGTACTGAGCGTTCAAGAGCAACGCTGGAAGGATGCAAGCTGTCGGCGCTGGGAAGATGCAAGCTGTTAGCGCAGGAAGGATGCAAGCTGTCAGTTGGAAGTGACGCAAGCTGTTAGCGCTGGAAAGATGCAAGCTGTTAGCGCTGGATCGGCTAGGAATGAGCGTTGGATTGGCGTGGCACGGACTGTTGGCTTGGCACGGCGCTGGATTGGCACGGCGTTGGCTTGGCGTGGCGCGGTAGCAATAAAGTGGGAAAGAAATATTCCAGGTATGTACTCCAGGGTTTCTCTTTCAATTTGTTTTCATGTTTTTCGTGTGTTGGTGCAAACCCTAGCCATAGGTATGCCTTCCATAAATCTGTTGACATATTGTTCTTCTGAACTGGTGTAAACCCTATCCGTAGGTATGCCTTTCATAAATTGTAGAAATAATTCATCATAAACAATTCCTCTTCGAATATCACCGTGGTAACGTCGGCTACCTCATGAGTTTATTGCAACCTCTGATGCAACCTCGGATGCAGATGAGTTACCCATATAGAATTTCTCGCCTTCCCCTACCCTCTGGTAGGAGGTGAACATGTCTTTGTTCCCACAAACATGCTTGGTATCTCCAGAGTCTACCCACCAGTCCATCACATTGGTCACCAAATTAACTTCAGACACTACAGCAGAAAAATCGTCGTTGTTCTTTTCAACCAAGTTAGCATTATCCTTCTTGTCCTTACGATGTCTACAGTGAACTGCCATATGGCCAGTAACTCCACACGCATAACAAGCACCCTTAATTTTAGTAATGTTAGACTCTGGTTTTCGAAACATACCTTTCTTGGGAGGACCATGCTTAGAGTTACGATTGTTACTCTCACCTTTTCCAGCTTTGGAAGATATGTGTTCAGTCATATGAGCTTTGTTACTCATGTCCCTTGCAGAAGACACGTTCTTGTCCTTGGTGCACAATATCTCTTCCACTTGAATTTTCTTTCCCAATTTAACCATGTTGATCTCGCCAGTTTCATCTCTTAGCTTTTTCTTGTACTCAGACCAAGAAGATGGTAACTTCTCAATTATCGCAGATACTTGAAACGTCTCATCAATGACCATACCTTCAGCAAGAATCTCATTAATGATCTGTTGAAATTCGAGGAATTGATCAACAACAGGCTTATCATTTGTCATCTTGAAGTCCATAAACTTCGCCACTAGAAATTTCTTGCTACCTGCAGTCTCCGCTTGATAGTTTGCTTCTTACGCAGTCCACAAATCATAAGCACTGAAATTTTCTTTAGTATTGTAAAAATCATGCATCGCATCTTCCAAACTATTCATGATATGATTTTTCGCCAGAAAATTACACCTTTTGTTATACTCGATCGCCTCCTCAGTTAAACCTTCAACATTCATCAATTCATCATATGAAACAAGTACATAATCGAGTTCATGCTGGCTTAGATAAAATAGCATCTTGGATTGCCATCTCTTGAAATACTTTCCGTTAAACTTCTGTGGTCTTTCAACGTCGTTCTTGCCCATTGTTACAAGGAATACTAATGTGTTAAGATTGTTGGAATCTTGCAACAATAGAAGAAACGTCAGATGTACCAAACAATAAAAAATAAAGAACCGTATCAAAAAACAAGAAGAAGAAGAAGAAGAAAAGTAGACCTAGAGATAGTCGCTGCTTGTATGTTTTGAAAACATAATTTCGCGTCATATTTATAGGATGAGATACTTTTAAATCAAGTTAGGTTTTGGTTTTCTTCAAAAACAAATAAAACTCGTAAAAGGAATTTCCCACAAATAAAACTCTTAAGAAAATATTTTTTGAATTAATTTCCTAAACAAAAATTCGCCAAAATAAATACGAGTAGAAGAGAAACTTGGTGCATGGTATACGCGCATGGGCATGGGTCGAAACATGTATTTTCCCCCCCACCCGCTCCACCCACATTGTTTTACAACATATCCATGAGCACATGGTTATATAGTGGAGCACCTCTTTAGTTTTCATTTCATTCACTCAAAAATGAGTGAGTATCCTTAGACCCTTAGGTCATGATATCAAACCACACTAAAACCAAAAATCCATTTATTAAATAACTCATTTTCTCCAACAATCCCCCACATGAATGAAATCTCGGTAAATAACGAAAAATCAGAGTACGGAAAATACCATTTAGGTAAAGGTGTCCATGAGGTCTTGAACCTTGCTTAGTGAGAAGTTACCGAAACTACTAGCTAGATAGTGAACACGATGTCTTGAACTGCTAGCGTTTGGTGTAATTCTAATAGCATCCACGCATGATATCCTCCAACTGTTGCTAAGTTCGTGCCGTTTTGTCCATTTTGGCCCTGGACATATTTTGTTTCTCAGAATGCTCTAGAGAATCGGCTCCATTCTCATAGGAAGTGACCCACTTCCTCATTAAGATAGGTGAGTTCCATCAAGAGTGTTTACTGCTACACCCCACTTCAATCTTGAATTGAAACTATAGAACTCATTAAGACTTAATTAAAAGTCATCCTCCATATGCAGTCACACTATCACATCAACACCATAGGGAAGGGACAGAGAATGAAATTCTCTGATAGTGTTTACCTTTACCCACCACAAATTAGTTGTCTCATTCGAAACCTTGATCTTGGGATCTCCAGTCAGCAAGGTTAAGTATCCTTCATGGCAAGTTTAATTATTCGAGCCTAAGCCCCATCCCCTTTGATGCTTTACTAACTATCTCCTTGGACAAACCTTTCGTCAAAGGGTCCGCGATATTCTTCTTGGACCTTGTCCAATCTATGGAAATAACGCCTATTAATAATTTCAAAGAATCATGTCTTCTACGCATATGTATAGACTTTCCATTGTAGAAGCTATTCTTAGCTCTACCTATTGCATATTTGTTGTCACAATGTATAGATATAGCTGGCACATGCCTATGCCAGAGAGGAATATCTTCTAAAAAGTTTCTTAGCCATTCGGCCTCCTCTCCTGCTTTATCTAACGCAATGAACTCCGACTCCATAGTTGAGCGAGCTATACATGTCTGTTTGGAACTCTTCCAAGATACAGACGCACCTGCTAGAGTGAATACATATCCACTCGTAGACTTAGACTCATCTGAGTTTGCTATCCAGTTTGCATCGTAAAATCCCTCAAGGACGGCCGTATACCCTTCGTAATTCAAACAAAAGGACATTTTGTACTTCAAGTACTTTAGCACTCTAATAAGTGCATCCCAATGTTTCTGCCCTGGATTACAAGTATACCTTCTTAACCTACTCACATCATAAGCAATGTTTGGTCCCGTACAATTCATCAAATACATCAGACTTCCTATGACTCTTGAGTATTCAAGTTGGTTAACACCTACACCCTTATTCATCATGAGTTTGCAAGAAGAATCATATGGAGTGCAAACAGGTTTACAATCAAACTGATTATATTTCTTAAGTATGGATTCAACATAATGAGACTGACTCAGACTATAGCCATTAGAAGTTTTTCTAATCTTCATCCCTAATATGGCATCAGCGGGGCCTAAGTCTTTCATGTCAAAGTTTTCATTCAACAGTTTCTTAGTGGTATTAATAACATCCATGTTTGTACCTAGTATAAGCATATCATCAACATACAAGCATACAATCACACAGGCATCCTTGACAAGTGTAGTATAAACACACTTATCAGATTCATTAATTCTAAAACCACTAGAAATCATCACATGATCAAATTTCTCATGCCACTGTTTAGGTGCTTGTTTCAATCCATACAAAGATTTCTTCAGTTTACAAACTTTCTTTTCACAACCTTTAACTATAAAGCCTTCGGGTTGTTCCATATAGATTTCTTCATCTAATTCACCATTCAAAAACGTTGTCTTTACATCCATCTGATGTATCTCAAGGTTATGGACATAAGCTATAGCAATTAACATCCTAATGGAGCTAATTCTACTCACTGGTGAATATGTATCAAATAAATCTATACCTTCTATCTGTTTATAGCCTTTCGCTACCAACCTAGCCTTGTATTTTTCAATAGTTCCATTTATATTACGTTTTCTCTTGAAAATACATTTACAACCTATGGCCTTAGACCCTGGAGGTAAATCTACAAGTTCAAAAGTATCGTTTTCTCGAATGGAATCCATTTCAATAATTGAATCTTCTTTCCACCACGGACCTTCAGGACAAGTCATGGCTTCTTTATAAGTCTGAGGATTAGACTCGGCTAAATATGTAATGCAACCAGGATAGGTTTTCTTAGTTTTAACCCTTTTACCTCTTCTAGGTTCTATTTATGGTTCATCTTCCTCTAAAGGTAATGACTGACTAGTTGACGAAAATTCTAGGGGATCATTTAAACATCTCTTTCGAGAATCACGTTTCATAGGAAATACATTCTCAAAGAACTCAACATCCCTAGACTCCATGATAGTATTCAACCCTATGTCAGAAATTTCAGAACTCACAACCATAAACCTATGAGTACTAGAATGCTCAGGATACCCTATAAAAACACAATCAACGGTTTTGGGTCCTATCTTAGGAGGAGGGATGGACACCTTTGCCAAGCACCCTCACACTTTGAAGTAAGCATAAGATGGTTGTCTACCTTTTCATAACTCATATGGAGTTTTATCTGATCCTTTAAAGGGTACTCTGTTCAGGATGTAATTGGCTGAGAGGATAGCCTCCCCCCACAAGTTCGAAGGTAATCCTGAAATAATCAACATGGCATTCATCATATCCTTAAGGGTACGGTTCTTAAGTTCATCTACACCATTGGATTGAGGTGAATAAAGGGCTGTAGTTTCATGTATTATGCCATGTTCTTCGCAGAAATTTCAATTAGGAATTTCATATTCACCACCACGGTCAGATCTAAAAATTTTAATGGTAGTATTCAATTGGTTTTCAACTTCACGTTTATATATCTTAAAGGCTTCTAAGGCATCGTCCTTCCCTCTAAGCAAATAAACATGACAGTACCTCGTACAATCATCTATAAAAGTGACAAACCATTTCTTACCACCTCTCGTTTGAACTGACTTCATGTCAACTAGGTCTGAATGGATTAACTCTAAGGGTTTAATGTTTCTCTGGACATTCTTACTGAATGATTTCTTAGCATGCTTAGATTCTACGCAAATCTCACACTTATGACTTTTATCTAAAGTGAATTTGGGTATGCAGCCTACGCTAGCCAGTTTATGCATTGATTTGTAATTTACATGACCAAGTCTACCATGCCAAACATTCGATGACACACACATGTAAGCAGAAGAATCATTCAATTTCACTTCAGGACAGGTTACATTAAGTTTATAAAGACCCCCAGTCTTATAACCCTTACCCACATAATAATTTCCCTTAGTTACTATAAGTTTTCCAGACTCAATTGAAACTTTAAACCCTTATCATCTAAAACAGAACAAGAAACAAGATTTTTGCAGATGTCTGGAACATGAAAAACTTCATTCAATATGAGAGTATTGCCAGATGTGAGCTTCAGGCCGACCTTTCCTTTTCCTGCAACCTCTGATGCAGATGAGTTACCCATATTGAGTTTCTCGCCTTCCCCTACCCTCTGGTAGGAGGTGAACAGGTTTCTGTTCCCACAAACATGCTTGGTAGCTCCAGAGTCTACCCACCAGTCCATCACATTGGTCACCAAATTAACTTCAGACACTACAACAGAAAACTCGTCCTTGTTCTTTTCAACCAAGTTAGCATTATCCTTCTTGTCTTTACGATGTCTACAGTGAACTGCCATATGGCCAGTAACTCCACACGCATAACAAGCACCCTTAATTTTAGTAATGATATACTATGGTTTTCGAAACATACCTTTCTTGGGAGGACCACGCTTAGAGTTACGATTGTTACTCTCACCTTTTCCAGCTTTGGAGGATCTGTGTTCAGTCATATGAGCTTTGTTACTCATGTCCCTTGCAGAAGACACGTTCTTGTCCTTGGTGCACAACATCTCTTCCACTTGAATATTCTTTCCCAATTCAACCATGTTGATCTCGCCAGTTTCATGTCTTAGCTTTTTCTTGTACTCAGACCAAGAAGATGGTAACTTCTCAATTACCGCAGATACTTGAAACGTCTCATCAATGACCATACCTTCAACAAGAATCTCATTAATGATCTGTTGAAATTCGAGGAATTGATCAACAACAGGCTTTTCATTCGTCATCTTGAAGTCCATAAACTTCGCCACTAGAAATTTCTTGCTCCCTGCAGTCTCCGCTTGATACTTTGCTTCTAACGCAGTACACAAATCATAAGCACTGAAATTTTCTTTAGTATTGTAAAAATCATACATCGCATCTTCCAAACCATTCATGATATGATTTTTCGCCAGAAAATTACACCTCTTGTTATACTCGATCGCCTCCTCAGTTAAACCTTTAGCATTCATCAATTCATCATATGGAACAAGTCATAATCCAGTTCATGATGGCTTAGATAAAATAGCATCTTGGATTTCCATCTCTTGAAATCCTTTCAGTTAAAATTCTTTGGTCTTTCAACGTCGTTCTTTCCCATTGTTACAAGGAATACTAATGTGTTAAGATTGTTGGAATCTTGCAACAATAGAAGAAACGTCAGATATACCAAACAATAAATATAAAGAACCGTATCAAAAAACAAGAAGAAGAAGAAGAAGAAGAAGAAGAAAAGTAGACCTAGAGATAGTCGTTGCTTGTATGTTTTGAAAACAGAATTTCGAGTCATATTTATA
The DNA here is from genome assembly GCF_003573695.1 of Papaver somniferum. Classification (NCBI taxonomy): domain Eukaryota; kingdom Viridiplantae; phylum Streptophyta; class Magnoliopsida; order Ranunculales; family Papaveraceae; genus Papaver; species Papaver somniferum. The sequence continues at coordinate 186,225,422 of NC_039359.1, read as the reverse complement.
GGATGAGATACTTGAAAATCAAGTTAGGTTTTGGTTTTCTTCAAAAACAAGTAAAACTCGTAAAAGGAATTTCCCACAAATAAAACTCTTAAGAAAATATTTTTGGAATTAATTTCCTAAATAAAAATTCGCCAAAAATAAATACGAGTCGAAGAGGAACTTGGTGCATGGTATACGCGCATGGGCATGGGTCAAAACATGTATTTTTCGCCCCACCCGCTCCACCCGCTCCACCCACATTGTTTTACAACATATCCATGAGCACATGGTTATATAGTGGAGCACCTCTTTAGTTTTCCACAATGTGGGACTAAAGGTTCCATTTCATTCACTCAAAAATGAGTGAGTATCCTTAGACCCTTAGGTCATGAGATCAAACCACACAAAAAAAAAGCCATTTATTAAATAACTCATTTTCATAGCTTACGATATTACATGGGAGTACCAATAGCTTACGGAATCAAATAAATAAGCTTAAGCACCCAAAAACGCGTGCAATATATCAGGCAAAGGAGGCGCAAAAGGGAGGTAAGGGCACTCGCGTGCCATCAGTGAGATTCCAGTGATGGAGAGCATAAGTTGGTATAATATGCACTAACGATGGAAGCGGAATAACACTGGTGATCAAATTTTATATAGTGGTAAATAGAGTTGTCGTTCACTCGAACTTGATGAGATTGATTTTTAAGGTTGAATTAAAGAAAATAATAAAACTAGCAAAAATACAAAAAAATATGAGTAACAAGATGGAGGGACACTGGGACTCAGGATTTCACCAAACAACAATTTTATGCGGTTCAAATATCAATTCTAAACAGTAATAGCTCATAAAAATTCATTAACTCTAATTCATTGCCTAAAGTAGATTTCGAAAATAATGGATGTAAATCTAAAGCATGGGATATCAAAACATTTAAGAAAGCATAACCCATCAATTGAAATGACAATCATTCAACGAAAATCATAAATCAATTAAATAACAGTGCAAATAGTCATAATAAAATTAATATAATTACCGCATTCATGAGATTTGGTTTCCTCCGTCGTCCCAGAAATGGGGTCTAGCTCCTCATGATAATACCAGAGACGATAATATGATTAAATAAATTTATTTTATTAATCATCATTGGAGTTCTCACAATAAACCGTACAATCCTTTTTCTAAAATAATAATAATCAGAAACAGCAGAAAATAGAATTGAAAATATTAAACTCCAAATGAAATAACGCTCTTGGCTCCGGACTTCCACCCCCCCCCCCCCAACCCCCCAAATGTGCTCTCTAGTTCTCTATTTATACACACAAATACACATTACTCAAATATATTCTTCCATAAGTCCAAAATCTTCTTCTTTTTAATTAAAAATATCTTCAGAATTTTTTCCTTCTCTTTATTCTATATATTTCTTTACTAAACCCATATCTTCTTTAATTCGCAGAATAAAATCCAAGATAAAATCTTTAAGGATATCTTTCTTGATTAATACAAGATAACTTCCTTTTTCTTCAAAACTTCATGTTTATAAGGCAAGAAGATATTCTTATCTTAAAGATAATAAATCCTTTACCGTTGACACCAAAATTTCCTGTCAATTTTTCTTTTCAAATCAAGGAAGAAGATGGAGTCCCCTTAACCAGTGATGGGGTGCGATTAGAAGCTGGCTCCCTGGGGTGCCCTTATCAGTTAGGTGCCCCTTATCCAAAATTGAGATTCCAAATAACATGTGTCCTCCGGGTGCCTATACCAACTTTTCGAGCCGAATTTTCCAAAAATGTTTATTTTCCAAAAATACCTACAAACACATAAAACACCATAATAAGTAGAAAATCGAGTACCAACAATACCGAAAATTGAGGACAATTCGGTCACAAAAATGTGTCTATCAAATAGCCCCAAACTTATTATTTGCTAGTCCTCGAGCAAATATAATCTAGAAAAATAATATCCTAACTCGCTAGGTGGCCCTAGCGACCGAGATATAGTCTCGTGAGGGTTTACCATAGGTGTACCCACAAAACCATTACTCCAGACCCTAGCTATCTACGCAGAACCTTGGAAGGCATTAAAGAATCTCCTTGGTTGGCATACAAACATTGACTATAAGAGGAAGTACCCTGATGCGAAATTCCAATTGTTGTACACGAGTTTGCACTCAACATACTATAATTCATATATAAGTGACAGAGCTCTACTCAGATAGTTTCTAGACATCATAACCGGAGTCAACCAATCACATGGAAATATTAAGAAGATGGATAAAGAGAAAAATAGATGGTTTAAAGTGAACGGTGTTTCCCATATCTGTCTGAAGGCCTCTGCCAAGATGAACCTATCCTAATGGACTGAGATACCGGTCTGACTAATATCAACACAACTGGCAAATACAAGGGAACCAGTGGTCGATAAACCTAACTCTAGGTCAACACAACTGGCATATACAAGGGCACCAGTGGTTGACTTTATTGAATTTATTCCGGTTGGTCTGATGGTCTGGTCTCAATTTTCTTTCTTTCTTTTTTTGGTATCTCAATCACCCTAATTCATCCCAGCAAAGGTAACAACTTGAATCGTGTGCCCCACCAAGTCACTTAAAAAATATAAAAACAGAAGGATTAGGATTCAACGAGATATGGCGAAACTACCATGTTTTTTTTCCCTGATTCTAACACATGAGCTCTGTGCTTTTATAAATAGACTCTTTAGATGTTTCCATCTAATCAGATTGGTTCCTCAACTCCTACAACCAAGATGTTCCCATCCACTTAGATTGGTTAGTGTCAACCTTAATAAGCATAAATTCTAGGCTTTGGAGTTTATTTATTGCAACTAAAAAGTTTCTCCCATACCCCCAAACTTAAATCTAAATTTTCCTCAATGTTCTAAAGATAAAATTAAAAGCATGAACAAGGAGAAACTGTTACCACTCGAAGCAAAAGAGTTAAGGAAAGATATTACCGTGTTGCATGAGATTGGGTTACCTCCCAAGAAGTGCTAAGTTTAAAGTCTTCAGCCAGACATCGGAAGGAATTAATCACCTCATAGAATCATAAAGTAATAGCCGGAATAACTGCGGATCACCAAAACCAAATAGAGCTATCACAGGTAAAAGGAATCAGCAACATGCCAAGAAAATTAACAAATAAAGCACAACCTTGTCTAGTTTCCTGTTTAAGACAACTACATCTAGCTGTGGTTCAATTTCAGGTTCTATAACAGGGTCTTGATAAAATATTTCCATGGGTTGCATTTCCTCATAAGTTAGATCCGAATGTTCAGGTTCTAGAGTCCGGAAAAACTCAAATACAAACTTAGAAGCACATAATAATAACCTGAATAACTGGGGATCCTCTAAGTCAATCAGATTTGATTCACACATCTGACCACAATGAGAGTGGTGGTGTTCCTTAAACAAATGTGTCGACCCTAATCTCCTAAAGTAATTAGGTTTAGTCTCAAAACTCAATAAATGAGACATTTCAAATTCAAACGTTCCCACAATTGGAATAAAAGTTTTTGGTGGGAAAGCAAAATCAATCTGGGTATCATAGCCTGGGTAAACCACATCAACCAGAGGATGGGTTTCTAACAACTGAACTTCTTCCTAGACATTATTAGGTTCGGGAAAACGCGCATGAAGATAATCTTGTAAAATGTTTGAGGCACATATGTCAAGTCCCAAGCGAGGGACCTTTCTAAGAGTTAAAGTACATGGAGAATGATGATCACCCCCAAACTTAGAGTTTTCAGTGTCTCTAGAAAGACTAGTCACAACTTCCCTAATTTCTAGGTCATCAGATTCCTGGAAATGGTCAATTGATTCTTCTAAGTCAGGTTCATCTTCACTCATCTCTACGAGTTCATTTTCTTCTAAGAGTAGAGTTTCTAAATTTCTAGACTCGAAAACAATATTCTCAGGATAAACTAGTTCCTCTAAACCATCATTGGCTTCATAATCAAAAGGAAGTACAACCTCGTCTAAAACGGTATTATCTCTAGTCAAATCCCCGTCCTTTTGAATAGGTGGATAATAACTAAAATTATCGGGATTTGAACCAAAAATATCATTATCATTATCAAGCTCAATAGGAGTAACAAATTCCTGATCACCATGCCTAAATACTTCAGATTCTTCATCAACATTGTCCACATCATACTCATCATTATCATAACATGGAAATGGCTAAACCTCATCTACACAAGGAGTGTCACCAATTCTAACCTCGATATCTTGATTATGCAAATAACAATCCCCATTTTCAAGAGTATTATTGGATACACTATATTGGAAATTCAAGTCATTTCTAGCAATACTTTCGTTCGTCTCTAACTCAAGTCTACGTGTCGACTCAACTATCCTCTCAAGAGTCTCTTCTAAAGAAATCTCCCTAAGTGTTGGATATAAGTTTTCACTTAACCTATTGAGGATATCTTCCGAAGAAGATTCAGTCGTTGTTGCAGTTCTTTCGTCCATAACTACGTTGTTCACCTCATCTAACTTGTATGTCGATTAAGCTAACTTACGTGATGACTCAGCTAAATTCTTGAGAGACTCTTCTAGAGAAGGAATAGGAACTGAAGGATCATAAAAATGACTACTTTTCAATAGTTTGATTGTATCCTCTAAAGACGAAGAACTAGTATTATAATCTTCTTTCCCGTATGACCGATGCGCGTGTGGATAGTAATTGGGCTCACCATGGTATGAACCAAAACCTTGAAAAGGTTGGCGTGCCCAACCAATATTCACACTATGATCATAAAAAGAGTAATTTCCATGTTGTTCAGTTGGATAATCATTGTATTGGCTATACCAGTTCGACATCCTAACTGCAAGGGAATTCTAAACAAGCACAAACAAGGCTGACTCGACCACAACTAGCCTATTTTATCTAGCAAACAAAAATCATGATGGCTTCACTTAGATTGTTTCTAGACTAGCTTCTATTCTTTCGAAAAGGAATTCTTTACAATCTGAGCAAACCTCTCTAGAATCAATCCGAGTTAAAGTAAGTTGAATAGAGACGAGGGAAGCTCAGTGGAGATTTGATACCCAAGGACTCACCGGCGTTACAAGGAGGCGTATTCAACTCACATAAACCATCATGAACTTCAAAGTATGCTCAAAAGAGTAACCAATATTTTTCGAACGACTCTCCTAATAAGATCGTTATCCTATCGGTCTCGTTCTAGTCTAAATTTTAAGGCTCAGGTTCGCGTAGGTTACGTATTCCTAAGGCGGGCAAGAAGGAAACAGTGATGAAATTCGAGTCCTTATCTTAATTTGGCCAGGCTTTGCCCTTTACTAGAAAATTAAATCCGATTTCAGGTCCTCAACATATATGCATACAAAATCATCCAGTAAATCCGCTGACAGGGGATTCGCGGGTGTTTAGAATTCTTACCTCCCGTTCCAGACGGGGGATGAACCGTTGAAGTTGACTCGGGCCACCGACTCCAATATCAGTGTAAGAACCCGAGGGGCCGAGCCGATATCGTAATCGTCGTCTTTCCCTGTGCAGTTTATATTTAAACTAACCCTTCCTTAGAGTTTTAAAAATAAAGTTCAATGTTCAATGTCCAAAAGAAAAGAAAAAAAATGTCTAAAAATAAAATATTACAAAAATAAAAACCTTAATTACAGTTTCTAAGAAAAATAAAAATAAAATTATTTACAAAATCTTCTTCTTTACTCCTTTTGGATTTCTGTTTTCTTTCCTTTTTGGGCTTTTCCTTTCTTTTCAGCACTTTCTCTTTTTCCTTTAGCTTAGCTCCAAATATGAAAGCAAACAAAAATACCAAAACGCGTAAAAAAGAACAAATAAAATAAAACCTAAAAACAAATCTAAAAACAAATCCGTGTCGGCGGCGCCAAAATGATGATATTTTTTATAGTGGTAAATAGAGTTGTCGTTCACTCTAACTTGATGAGATTGATTTTTAAGGTTGCATTAAAGAAAATAATAAAACTAGCAAAAATACAAAACAATATGAGTAACAAGATGGAGGGACACTGGGACTCAGGATTTCACCAAACAACAATTTTATGCGGTTCACAACATCGATTCTAAATATTTATAGCTCATAAAAATTCATTAACTCTAATTCATTGCCTAAAGTAGATTTCGAAAATAATGGATGTAAATCTAAAGCATGGGATATCAAAACATTTAAGAAAGCATAACCCATCAATTGAAATGACAACCATTCAACGAAAATCATAAATCAATTAAATAACAGTGCAAATAGTCATAATAAAATTAATATAATCACCGCATTCATGAGATTTGATTTCCCCCGTCGTCCCAGAAATGGGGTCTAGCTCCTCATGATAATATCAGAGACGATAATATGATTAAATAAATTTATTTTATTAATCACCATTGGAGTTCTCACAATAAACCGTACAATCCTTTTTCTAAAATAATAATAATCAGAAACAGTAGAAAATAGAATTGAAAATATTAAATTCCAAATATTACCCCCCAAATGTGATCTCTAGTTCTCTATTTATACACACAAATACACATTACTCAAATATATTCTTCCATAACTCCAAAATCTTCTTCTTTTTAATTAAAAATTTCTTCAGAATGTTTTTCTTCTCTTTATTCTATATATTTCTTTACTAAACCCATATCTTCTTTAATTCGCAGAATAAAATCCAAGATAAAATCTTCTAAGGATATCTTTCTTGTTTAATACAAGGTAACTTCCTTTTTCTCCAAAACTTCATGTCTATAAGGCAAGAATATATTCGTATCTTAAAGATAATAAATCCTTTACCGTTGACACCAAATTTCTCGCCAATTTTTCTTTTCAAATCAAGGAATAAGATGGAGTCCCCTTAACCAGTGATGGGGTGCGATAAGCAGCTGGCTCCCTGGGGTGCCCCTTATCAATTAGGTGCCCCTTATCCAAAATTGAGAGTCCAAATAACACGTGTCCTCCGGGTGCCTATACCAACTTTTCGAGCCGAATGTTCCAAAAATGTTTATTTTCCAAAGATACCTACGAACACATAAAACACCATAATAAGTAGAAAATCGAGTACCAATAATACTGAAAATTGAGGACAATTCGGTCACAAAAATGTGTCTATCAATTGGTGGTGGCGAAATATACACCAGCGAAGGAAGGCCCCAGGATTTCCAACGCTAGAGAGGCAATGATGCCCATGTCATGGTCGTTCTAAGGTTATTGGTACTTTTCTTATGCCTCAGTACATATTTGGAGGAATATGTACAATTGTGCAAATTTTGTTTGCATAGAGCCATTGATGGTAACAACAAATGCCAAGGAATTCTTCTGCAGAACTATTGCACTTGGATAGATTCGAGTTTCTCCATACTAGTGGCCAATTAACTTATGAGCTTAATAATCATTCCAAAACAAAGGTAAGGAAAAGAATAGCATAAGAGCCTGTTCTGAATACATATTCTGCATAGACAGGGAGTCCGAGAAGACTTGCAACAAGCACCAGTAGCCTTCTCAAATTCCAGTATTTAGAGAAAATTCAATACAAAAGATAGGTTGAGTCTCAGTATTATATATACATAAAATGTGAAAAGTTTAGTCAGGTAGAGCTCAAATATATATTTGCATATGCATATATTTGTAGAGAAGCTACAGAACTAGCAAATAGTGCCCATAGCCACTATTAGAGTATGTATCCTTAATTTTCTTTGTAGAGTCAGAACTAAATACACATATTGTATATTACTGATACATGACCATAAATAAATTCAAAGATTTTATATTTTTGCTGCCACTATCAACTATAACTACCTGTTAAAGTCATAAAACTAATTGTACATCCCTGATTATATAAGCCCCATTTGTGATTGATTTTTTACTATGAAAAGTATTTGTAACAAAATTATATTAAAGTATTTTTTTCCGAAAACACCTCCAACTTATAAATGCTACTTGAAAAAACAGAAGTTGTAGACCCATCTAGATTTTTGTAACGGGGTTAGTCATGAATGATTTCAAGGGATTTTAATGTATTTTAAGGGAGTTCTCAAATCACCTGTTAGTAGTAAGGGAGCTTAGAAAAAAAAAACTTTGTTAGTCGTGAGAGAGTTTGGAGGAATTTCTAGAGTCCTTAGGAAACCCTGTTAGTCGTCGGGAATTTGGAAAAACTTCCTTGAAATCCCTGTTAGTGGGAAAACTCTATTTTTCTAGGGAGTGTACTAATCTAGGGAATTCTAAGGAGTTTAATGTGTATTTTAGTTCAATTGAAATCTCCCAAAATAGAGATTCAGGCGATAATTTGGTCAGGAAAAAAACATTTGAAGGTAGAAAGACGTGATCATCCTGGCTATGATTTTTCGTTTTTGCCCTTCTTTTTCATACTAATCTATGTACATGATGGATCACTCTACTTCTTTTTGGATTAACCGTGTACGTATCTTCACTAATAAAAAGTAATTAACCCAGTAAGAAGTATACTTGTTCGTTAGTTCTTTCATCACTAATAGATCCTTACTGTAACATCTTGACACCTCCATGTTGATTACTTATTTTAAGACAACTTATGCGTTATTGAAATGCCTGAAATAATGGTATTATTAGCTTGCAAGATTTGATGAGATTCAAAACCAATGGTTACAGATTATTAATTTATTTTTTTAACCATAGCTCCATTTATTTATTATCTTCCATATTCCATTCAACAACCATTATTTTGTTGAGTGGCAGTGCTCTACTCATTTTCTGCATATCCAAGGGTTGCGGGATTTTTTGTGAGGAAAAAGGGATTTTATTCAACTATCACGACCCCTCTTTGATAAAAATGCCTAATAATCGTTGATTTAAAATCCCCCAAGCAAACTCCATCGATTTCTCAAACTCTTTGAAATAAACTCCCCCAAATTTCCTATACTCACTCAAATTTCATATGCCTGAAACTCTAAGACTCTTACAAACTCTCTGTACTCTCCTACACTCCCCCATTGTATATTCTATTATTATAACGCAATTTTCATCAGCCTAACACTTTCAGATCTTTTAACACTGTGCATCACTGGATTCCCCTCTTTTTTACCGATCGTTTAAGATAGTTTGGTGCCGATTTCTTCACTTTTGCCCTAACTCTCGAAAAGCGGTTATTGCAGTTCTACTAGTTCTGCAATGCCAAGAACCAGGCGATCATTGTCTTCACAGGCTCTTCCATCAGATGAAGATGAATCCGACAACGAAAGGATTCATAGTCAAGTTCCTACGGATGCTACAATGGCTCACTGCCCTTTCAAGCATTTTGATGATTGTCAGGATGGATACAATGGACGAGGTTATGCATAAACTTCCATTCTTCGGCATATCTAGGATCATCATTGGCCTTCTCAGGCTAGCTTAATGGTATGTAAATAAAGGATTGGTACTCACTTAGGTGTTTATCAGGCCTGGGAACGCCTTCTAACTCTCTTGGAGACGTGGCTCTGCGGTGATTGTATGAAAGTGCAGTCATGAAAGCGCCCATGTCATCCTCACAATAGCAACATACTATTAGGACTATTCAATGGTAGGTCTGCAGACTTTCTAATACACGACATCAATTAACCACATGCAGAATCAAAATATGTATCAGTGTCCAACAACACTGACATTCCTGATGATACACTCGGACTTTCGTTAGAACTTCTCGACTTGGTTTATAAGAAACAGATTACTCCGTCGTGTGGGTTGAATTTCACCAGAGAAGTGAAATATGCACTTGACAAGGTGATAGCAAAACCCACTAAATTATTCCTATGGCTTCAACTATTGATGCTACCTGTGTGTACCCTTAATCTGTACATCCCTAACAACGCCAGTGAAGCAAGATCTTGTACGCGGAAAAAGATGCAGATCGCTTCCATCAACAAATCCCTGGTAGAATGGGGACAACCTAATGGCTATGCCAATATTGTTCAGCGTCTGTTGGCATTGACTCGTCAGAATCAACAACAAACCAATAAGAGACCACAGCGAACCAAGAAAGCCAAGACCAATGTAGAGGCTTGCCAAAAGAAATTGAGTGAAGGACATTACACAGCTGCCATACGCATCTTGTCATCTGGTGGTGTTGCACCTGCAACCCCAGAGACCCTTGATGTAGTTTTTAATTGTTGTAGAAAAAGTGGTAATAAGATTCGTTCAAATCGGACTCGATAAGATTGGGTTCTAGACTTAAAATAAAAATAGAAAATATATATACAAAAGTTTTGTCACAATGTCGAGAGAGACTGAGACTCAGGATTCCACTAAATTCCATTCATGCGACTCAAATAATAATTCCAATCAATTATAGTTCAAATAATAAAAATATAGACTCTTGTTCTTTGCCAAAAATAGATTTTTGAAAAGCAATGACTGTAAATCAAAAGCATGATGTATCAAAAATACATAGACCAAGCATACACCATCAAACGAAATCACACCCATTCAATAAAAATCATAAATCGATTAAAAATCAATGCAAATAGTCATAAAAGAATTATTAGAATTACCACATGCGTGAAATAGGGCTTCCTCCGTCATCCCAGTGTTTGGGTTTAGCTTCTCATATCAAAAACAGGCTCAAAAGAATAAATCATGGCTCAAAAGTTGTTTTTATTAAAGAGATGATATGATTCAGTGAATATGCAATGACGTAATGGCGTTACAGAGTTCACTGTTACAGGAGGTGTGGCTAACTGAAGATAAATGTGGATGTTCAGCTGTTACAGAGAGAATATTGTAGCACTGTTGCGAATTTGAGACGTTGTTCTTCGTTGCAACGCTTGTTCATCAGCAGCAGCATCAGCAGAGACAGGCTTTCTGTAATCTCCGATTCTCTCCTCCTGAGCTCTCCTCTCGACCCCAAACTCTCGACACCCTAGGAAACCTATTTATACACCACAGGGCGATTAAATCTCTCCCAAATCACTTCGAAATCTCTTCTTTCCTTCCTTGGCAGTCACGGCAATAATTCCTTCCAGAAATTGTTTTACGCGTTTCTGAGCTTTCCCACTTATCTCAAACTCTTCCTTAGATATATATGTATCTTTGGAAAGAGTTTTAGGTCTTTAGTCTCTCTGAATTTCCTAAAACAAGCTCACAGGGACCGTTTTCCTTATTCACCTATATTTCCCTTTTCCGGCCATTCCAGCCCAATTCGATCGATCCAATTGCTTCTAGTAAACTTGTCTAGCCATGAGAAGTCCAGCCCAATCAATTTCTGGTGTTGAATCTCTTTAAAACTGCCCAAAGCTTCACGTCCAAAATCTGCAGACGTGAGGTATCTTTTCCCGCCAAATCTTTTTGATTCAAATCGTGAAGAAGGTGGGTGTCCCCCTATCCTGTGTTGTTCTCTCTTTAGAAGTTTCCTGGAATAGGTTACCCCTTATCCAAAATCGAGGGTCCGAATAGTAATTTTCTCCCACGAGCGCAAAAACCACTTTTTTTAGCCAATTTCGCCGCAAAAGCTTATTTCTCCAAAAATACCTACAGGGATATAAAAAGCCATAATAAATATAAAATCGAGCACTAATAATATATACAATTGAGATTATATAAGACATAAAAATGTGCCTATCAAATACCCCCAAACTTATTATTTGCTAGTCCTCGAGCAAATCAAATAGAAAATAAAATCCTAACTCACTGTCGCAGGCATCGTCGATTGCATTTAGCGTATGCAATAATCCTTTAAACCCCTAGGTGGCCCTAGTGGCGGAGTGTTGTCTCCGGAGGGCTTACAAGAGATATACCCACAAAACCTTTACTACTCCAGACCCTAGCTATCTACAACGAACCTTGGAAGGCATTAAAGAATCTCCTTGGTTGGCATACTTATTGACTACAGGAGGAAGTACCCTGATGCGAAATTCCAATTGATGTACACGAGTTTGCACTCAAGCATACTAAAATTCATATATAAGTGACAGAGCCCTACTCAGATAGTTGCATTATGGACATCATATTCGGAGTCAAAACTAACCACATGGATAGATCAAGAAGATGGATATAGAAAAACATAGATGGTTTTGATGTTTACTAAGTGAACGGCGTTTCCCATATCTGTCTGAAGGCCTCCGCCAAAATGAACCTATCCTAATGGATTGAGATATACAAGGGAACCAGTGGTCGATAACCTAACTCTAGGTCAACACAACTGGCATATACAAGGGTACCAGTGGTCGACTTTATTGAATTTATTCCTTTTAGTCAAATGGTCTGGTCTCAATTTTTTTTATTTTTTTTTTATAATAATAATTTTTTTTTCAACTTTTTGGTAACTACCATTTTTTTTTCATGGTATCTCAATCACTCTAATTCACCATAGCATTGGTAACAAATTGAATCGTGGGCCCCACCTATCACTTAGAGAAACATAGTTTAAAAACAAAATAAAATAAAATAAAAATAGAAGTGAAAAGGACTCAACGAGATATGGTGAAACTATCATGTTATTCCTAACAACTGAGCTCCGTGCTTTTATGAATAGACTCTTCTAGATGTTGTCATCTAATCAGATTGGTTCCTCAACTCCTACAATCAAAATGCTTCCATCCACTTAGATTAGTTAGTGCAATCCTAAATAGGCATACCCTGCAACTAAAAAGTTTGTCCCATACCCCCAAAATTAAATCTAACATTGTCCTCAATGTTCTAAAGATGAAATTAAAAGCATGAACAAGGAGAAACTGTTACCATTTGAAGCAAAAGAGATAAGGAAAGATATTACCGTGTCGCATGAATGTTGGGTTACCTCCCAAGAAGTGCTAAGTTTAAAGTCTTCAGCCAGACTAAGAAAGGATTAGTCACCTCATAGAATAAAGTAATAGCCGAAATTTCTATGGGTCATCAAAACCAAATAGAGCTATCACAAATAAAAGGAATCTGCAACCTGCCAAGAAAATTAACAAATAAAGCGCACCCTTGTCTAGTTTTCTGTTTAAGACAACTACATCTAGATGTGGTTCAGGTTCTATAACTGGGTCCAAATAAAATATTTTCATGGGTTGGAATTCCTCAAAGCTAAGATTCGGTTCAGGTATTAGAGTCTGAAGAAACTCAAGTAAAAATTTAAAAGCACATAATAATAACCTGAATAATTGAGGATCCTTAAAGTCAATCAGTTTTGACTCACACAGCTGACCATAATGAGAGTGGTGGTCTATCTTAAGCAAATGTATCGACCCTAATCTCTTAAAGTAATTAGGTTTAGTCTCAAAACTAAATAATTGACACATCTGAAATTTATACGTTCCCACAATTGGTTGAAAAATATTTGGTGGGAAAACAAAGTCGATCTTGGTATCATAGCCTGGTCTAACCTCATCAACCAGAGGATGGGTTTCTAACAACTGAACTTCCTTATGGACATCACTAGGTTCAGGAAAACGTGCATGAAGATAATCTTGTAAAATGGTTGAGGCACATGGAGAATGATAATCACCCCCAAACTTGGAGTTTTGGGTGTCTCTAGATAGACTAGCTACAATTTTCCTAATTTCTAGATCATCAGAATCATGAAAACGGTCAATTGCTTCTTCTAGGTTATACTCAGGTGATTCCTCCTCACACATGTTTAAATGCTATACGAGTTCATCTTCTTCGTCTAAGACTATTGTTTCTAAATCGCTAGACTCTACAATATTTTTCTCAGAATAAACTCGTTCCTCCAAACCATTATCGGCTTCGTAATCAAAAGGAAATACTACATCGTCTAAAACGGGGGTATCTCTAGTCAAATCCTCGTCCTTTTGAATAGGTGAATAATTATTAAAATTATTTGGATTTGAACTAGAAATAGTAGTATCATTGTAAAGCTCAATTGGAGTAACAGATTCCTGATCACTATGCCTATATGTGTCAAATTCTTCATCAGCACTATCCTCATCATAATCATCATAATAACATGAAAATGGTTGAACCTCATCTAAAAAAGTAGTGTTACCAATTCTAACCTCGGCATCTTGATTATGCAAATAACTATCCTCATTTTCAAGGGTACTATTGGAAACACTATATTGGAAATTAAGACTATCTTGAGCAGTTCTGTTCCGGGCCTCTAATAAAAGCGTTTGAATCGACTCACATGACTTCCTTATGGTATCGTGTATAGAAGGTTCACTCATGGGTGCATTTTGTTTATTCATTTCTAACACAAACCTATTTGTATTCTCGGTTAATTGTTTGAGAGACTCTTCTAGAGGAAGAACAGGTCCAGAAGGATCATAATAAGGACTAGTTTTCAACATTTTCATTATATTGTCCAAACACGAGGAACTAGTACTATAATAATCCTTATTTTCTTGCTCGTATGACCGGTGTGTGTGTATATAGTAATTGGGCTCACCATGGTATGAGCCGTAACCTTGAAAAGGTTGATGTTCCCAATCACTATTCACACTATGGTTAAAATTGTAACGTCCATTTTGAAACTCAGTCGGATATTCGTTGTATTGGCTATTGTGATACCAGTTCGACATTCTTTTGCAGGGGTGTGAGTTATCACAAAATAAAACCCACTGACAGGGGATTCGTGGGTGGATAGAGTCTCACCTCCCGTACCAGACGGGCGATGAACCGTTGAAGTCGACTCAGGCCACCGACTCCGATGTCAGTGTACGAACTCGAGGGGCCGAGACAGTATCGTAACTGTCGTCCTTCCCTACAAACAGTTGATATTTAATTTTGACCCTTCCTTAAGGTTTAAAAATAATGTCCAAGAATGTCCAAAAAGTCCAAAAATAAAAATGTCCCAAAAAGGAAAAGAAAAATTACAAAAATAATACCCTATTTACAGTTTCTAAAAATAAAACAAAATAACTATATACAAAATCTTCTTCTTCACTCCTTCGGATTCCTCTTTTCTTTCCTTCTTTGGCGATGCTTTCCTTTTATAACACTTTTTCTTTCCTTGTAGCTTCGCTCGAAATCTGAAAAGAATCAAAAAAAATACCAAAGGCGTAAAAGAGAACAAAAATTCTAAAACAAATAAAATAAATCTAAAACCTAAAACCTAATACAAATCCACGTCGGCGGCGCCAAAAATTGATGTAGTTTTTAATTGTTGTAGAAAAAGTGGTAATAAGATTCGTTCAACTCGGACTCGATAAGATTGGGTTCTAGACTTAAAATAAAAATAGAAAATATATATACAAAAGGTTTGTCACAATGTCGAGAGAGACTGAGACTCGGGATTCCAACAAATTCCATTCATGCGACTCAAATAATAATTCCAATCAATTATAGTTCAAATAATAAAAATGTAGACTCTTGTTCTTTGCCAAAAATAGATTTTTGAAAAGCAATGACTGTAAATAAAAAGCATGATGTATCAAAAATACATAGACCAAGCATACACCATCAAACGAAATCACACCTATTCAATAAAAATCATAAATCGATTAAAAATCAATGCAAATAGTCATAAAAGAATTATTAGAATTACCACATGCGTGAAATAGGGCTTCCTCCTTCATCCCAGTGTTTGGGTTTAGCTTCTCATATCAAAAACAGGCTCAAAAGAATAAATCATGGCTCAAAAGTTGTTTTTATTGAAGAGATGATATGATTCAGTGAATATGCAACGACGTACTGGCGTTACAGAGTTCACTGTTACAGGAGGTGTGGCTAACTGAAGATAAATGTGTCTGTTCAGCTGTTACAGAGAGAATACTGTAGCACTGTTGCGAATTTGAGACGTTGTTCTTCGTTGCAACGCTTGTTCTTCAGCAGCAGCAGCAGAGACAGGCTTCCTGTAATCTCCGATTCTCTCCTCCTGAGCTCTCCTCTCGACCCCAAGCTCTCGACACCAAACTCTCGACACCCTAGGAAACCTATTTATACACCACAGGGCGATTAAATCTCTCCCAAATCGCTTCGAAATCTCTTCTTTCCTTCCTTGGCAGTCACGACAATAATTCCTTCCAGAAATTGTTTTACGCGTTTCTGAGCTCTCCCACTTATCTCAAACTCTTCCTTAGATATATATGTATCTTTGGAAAGAGTTTTAGGTCTTTAGTCTCTCTGAATTTCCTAAAACAAGCTCACAGGGAACGTTTTACTTATTCACCTCTATTTCCCTTTTCCGGCCATTCCATCCCAATTCGATCGATCCAATTGCTTCTAGTAAACTTTTCTAGCCATGAGAAGTCCAGCCCAATCAATTTTCGGTGTTGAATCTCTTTAAAACTGCCCAAAGCTTCACGTCCAAAATCTGCAGACGTGAGTTATCTTTTCCTGCCAAAACTGTGGGTGTCCCCCTATCCTGTGATGTTCTCCCTTTAGCAGCTGCCTGGAAATAGGTTAC
Organism: Papaver somniferum; assembly: GCF_003573695.1. Classification (NCBI taxonomy): domain Eukaryota; kingdom Viridiplantae; phylum Streptophyta; class Magnoliopsida; order Ranunculales; family Papaveraceae; genus Papaver; species Papaver somniferum. The sequence goes on along the minus strand of NC_039359.1, from coordinate 186,209,136 downwards.
CCCTTATCCAAAATCGAGGGCCCGAATAGTAATTTTCTCCCACAAGCGCAAAAACCACTTTTTTAGCCAATTTCGCCGCAAAAGCTTATTTCTCCAAAAATACCTACAGGGACATAAAAAACCATAATAAATATAAAATCGAGCACTAATAATATATACAATTGAGATTATATAAGACACAAAAATGTGCCTATCAACCCTCTCCGAACTGCAGCAGAAACACCCTTATTCACGGCCTCCTGTCATCCCAGATGGTAACCAAAATGTTGTTGTTGTAATTGTAGATGTCCAGGCTATGGTAAGAGCTTTGAAAAGCTTCCCTAAAGGAACATCATGTGGGCGAGATGGTCTGCGTGCTCAGCACTTGCTAGATGCAACGAGTGGCGCTTCTGCTGCTGTGGAAGATGAGTTATTGTCGTCTATCACCGGAGTAGCTAACCTGTGGCTGGATGGCCAATGCCTACTAGCTCTCGGAGAGTACATCGCCAGCTCACCATTAACACCTCTACTTAAACCTGGTAGGGGTATTCGTCCGATCGCAATAGGTACGATATGGCGTCGATTATGTTCTAAACTGGCAACATCTGCAGTGCTTAAAGACATGACTAATTATCTCGGCAACACCAGTTTGGAGTTGGCACACCATGCGGAGAAGAAGGCATTTTACACTCGGTGAATAGGCTGCTGGAGTTGAAAGGTACCCACACTGATATGACTATGTTGCTTATAGATTTTACTAACGCTTTCAACATAGTTAATCAGTCTGTTTTGATCAACGAGGTACGTGAGAAATGTCCTAGCATTGCTCATGCCAAGTTGTATTACAATGCACACACTCTATCTTGAGCACAGGGGGTTCAACAGGGAGACCAACTTGTCCCTCAACTGTTTTGCGTAGCTCTTCACCTCATTGATATGCAAAATCGTTGTGCAATGTCAACAGGATCTTAACGTCTGGTGTTTAAATGATGGCACACTGGTTGGGAGACGACTGAAGTTGCGAAAGCTCTCCAAATCTTACGTGAGGAAGGTCCTGCAAGAGGCATGCAGTTGAACATACAGAAGACAAAAATCTTTTGGCCACGCCCTGACCCAAGATGTAAAGATTTCTTCCCATCGGAATTAGGCAGGCCGGAGACTGGAGTCAGTTTGCTTGGTGGTCCGGTAAGCCTGAGTGACGATTTCTGTAGCAGTATCATCCAATATCGTGTGGACAAAATAATGCATCTGATGGATTGTGTTAAAAATCTCCAAGACCCCCAGGAAGAACTCCTGCTACTTCGAAACTGCGCTGGAGTTTCAAAGTTGTACTTTTCAATGTGTACGACTAGACCCTAATGCATGCAGGCAGCACAACAGCAGTTCGACGAGCATCTTATTCAGTTCCTGCAGTATTTGATCACGAGTGATGGAGCAGGGTTCGGCCAACTTCAACAACGCATCGCCACTCTCCCAATCAGAGCCGGTGGCTTAGGCGTTTACACTATGCACGACACCACCCAGTATGTCTATATAGCTTATTGCTTCCAAACACAACATATGCAGAACCAAATACTAAAAAGTACGCCTGGCCTTAGCCCTCACTTTCAAACAGCATTGGATCATTATATTCGCATATGTGGTTTATCTCCTTCATCTTTCAACATTAACGAAATTGCCCCACAACCCATGCATTTACTGACAACTCGTTATTATGATGCTATCATGAAGGATATACCATCTACTTTTGTTATGTCCGAGCGTGACTCTATCTTATGGCAGTGCAATAAGAAACCTCATGCACAAGATTATCTAAAGGAAATTCCTATCCAAGGGCTTAATCAGTCCTTAGGGCCGCATCAATTCAGGTCGGTACTTCAGTATCGCTTGGGTATACCTTTATTTGCAGAGGATAGCACTTGTTCATGTTGTAAACGTGTTATGGATCGGTTTGGTGACCATGCCATCCATTGTGCTAGTGAGGTAGGTTTAAAGTATCGCCATGATATGGTAAGAGACCTGTTTGTTGAGTTGTGCTATAAAGCAGGAGTAGCTGTAAGAAAAGAAGCGTCAATAGGTCTTATATCTGACAGGAGCACCCCTCTCAAACCGGCATACCTCATGATATATAATTGGGAAAATGGAAAGGACATCTGTTTCGACGTCACTGGTGTTTCACCATTTTCCAAACGAGGAAACCGTGCCTTCACACCGGGTCACGCAATCTCTACTGTTATCACACGCAAACCCAACAAATATGCTGACTTGTGTTCGATTCATGGATATGGTTTTGGCGTTCTAGCCTTTACGACACTGGGAATTGAGTGAAGATATTAAAATCCTTTTGAAAAGATTGAAGAATTGCATGAAAAGTCATGATGTTAATAATAACTTAGGCAGTTTTCTTTTCCTCAAGTTAGGCATCATTATTCAAAAAGGCATTGGGGCGCAACTTGTCCCGCGTCTCCCTGCCAAATCATTGTAAATTTCCGTATGTTTCTTCTTTTTAATAAAAGCCTTCGTGGCCCCTTTTCATAACAACATTAATGATAATATATTTTTTTCCTTTAATTATCTTATATATAATAAATATGATGAATAGGGTATTCCAAGAAGTTGGTTGGGAGCCTAGCGACAAGCTGAGCTCCAAGGCCTTTCTGAATCAAAAATCATATTGTATATTTCCCTTCAGAAAGGTTACCATGTCTACACTAAGCTAACCGAGGATTGAGAAGACTTACAGGGTGTTAGTCCTCGAGGGAGTCGGGGGAGTTGGATGTAGTTGGGTTTTTTCCCGTTAGTCGTGCGGGAGTTCGAAGGAGTCTCTCAAAATCCCCGTTAGTCGTGTGAGAGTTTAGAAGAGTCTCCCAAATTCCCTAGAAAACCATGTTAATCGTGCGGGAGTTTGAATGAAACTCTTAAACTCCCTGTTAGTGTTAAAAATTAGAATGGTAGGGAGTTGGATTTTTTTTTTTGGAGTTCTGGGGAGTTTATAGTGTATTTTTCCTCACTCCAAATCTCTCAAAAGAGTAGAGATTTTGGGAGAGTCTCTCAAACTCCCTACACTCAAAACACCAAACTCTCTCAAACTCCCTATACTCTCTTACGCACCCTCAAAATCCCCAAAATTCAAAATACATACTCCCTCAACTCACTCGTGGACTAACCCCCTGTTAGATACCAAGGTCATACAGTGAGTGGTCCATTTGTCCAAACGTTTATTGCATTTACGAGTTATTGCATTAGAAATAGCGTGACCTGGTGTGAAAATACAGATGCCTCCTCCTATGAAAGGTGAAACATCGATAACATCGAAGCAAGTGTTGGATATCGATCCAATTGTAGACAAGGTATCTGCAGGCTCCAGCTCAAAACCATCATCAGATAAACGGCCTAAGGAAATTTCTTTTCTCGCAGGGACCCCTGCTATGAAACAAGTGTCTACTAAAGTGTCACATACTAGGTCATAGCGAAATTTGAAGCCTGCAACTAGCACAATTTAGGACATGATCACCAAAAATATCTCTGTTGCAACTTGGACAAAACTAACTTTTTCAAATAACAATAATGATGATGATAATAACAAAAATACTAATGTAGTGCTATGTTGGATATCTTAGCTTATTGCTAGGTTTCAACTAGTTTCTTGGAAAAATATTCTTTGTCCAATAATAATAATTAAAAAAAAAGTGATAACAAGAATTTTATGAAAATTTGTATTTTCGTCGTTTTCCGTATCATAAACAAGCAAAACTTTAGTTATTTTTTTTTTAGCTCACAACATTTCGAATGGTCCCTAGATAGATTTTTTTTTTATAGATATCCTATACTAGCGGTTCTTAGACTACTTCAAAACTCCTTAAATTGGAGTGGATTGGATTCTGCTGATTATACAATTCGAATCTCTACCTCCGTAGTGGGAGGGATCATGAGAACCTTCAGAGTTCAGACCACTTTGATTCTTCCAAATTAGAATTTAACAAACGCCTAATCATATTTTTCTCCCGGTATTAGACGATACTAGATTTGTGCCCGTGCGTCTTTTAATTTGGTGAGTCGCGGGGCTTCGCCCAGTCCTGTGGCAAAACATGTTCGATTTGGTGAGTCGAGGTGCTTCTCCCCGCCCCGTAAAGATGTATTTTTGATTTGGTGAGTCGCGGGCTTCACTCCACCCCGCGGCAATGCGTTTTTGATCCGATGAGTTGCGGGGCTTCGCCCCGTCCCGTGGAAAACACTCTAATAAGCATAGTAACCAAACATAAATGAAAAGAAGTTTAAGATGTGATTTATAATAATTAAAAATCCACAATCAATTGGATATCCATCGATCCCTGCTTCAGAAAAAAAATAAATCCATCCCGCGGCTTCCATTCTTAAAATGGAAAAGGAAACTTTTTGTTTCTTCCAAAAATGGTGGTAGGCTGGTAGCATTATTTATTCATTATCCAATGGTGATCAATGGTAACAACTGAAACATGGATTCCTACATCCAAGCTGGTTTAATTTCTAAGGTGTTTGTAAGCACTTCTATGTCCAACATTGTCTTTTTGTGAAATTGCTTGATCAGTAGCATCGATGGGCGGTAGAAAACATTTCAATTTCTTGTGTTTATACATTTTAAGACGGATTTTGTTTCATTGTTACGGACCCTTTGGTGCCCACTAAAGCATAAACTTGCTACGACTAAAGCACCGTGATCAAGAAACACGTGATACCATTCCTTTTTTCCTTCTTTTTAAGTCTAACACGTTTTTTCTTGAGTTTGGATTTCAATACAATTCTAAACACGGTAAATCACCTTTTCCTTTCTTGAGTTTTTTGTTTTTCTTTTTTTGCAACGTTTGAATTCCATATTGAACATAGTTTCCTTTTTTTTTATTTTCCCTATTTTTTTCTAAGCAATCGTACGTTGCCAAGTGTTTTTATCAAAATTCTCGCTTCACAAAACTCAAAAAAACCTTATTTCCGCAAATAAGAAATGAGGGTTTCCTTACCTTTCAACGTGAGAGTTTTTTTTGTCTAGACCTTTAAGTCTTTAGATAATACGGACACATCGAAGCACAATATAATAGTTTTTCTTTAAAAATTCACAATAGTAAGAACTCACTCACAATCTCATGTCTAGATGTATCACCTTATGTATGGGTTAACTCCCCTCTTGCTTTTTTGTTATGGGGAGAGCCTTTGTAAGGATCAGCTAGTTTCTACTTTTATAAAATACATATTACCAAAAAGAAATAAAATAATAATAATAAAAAATAATACATCTTTTACCTGCCAGGTACATGGGTTTAAATGAAGTAAAGTGATGTATATATAATAACTGCGGGAAACACCTACATGGTCTTAGGGATGCCAATATTCCTTTATCCAATGTTAAATTTTGACGGTTTCTGCTGAAAATTAATTTGGTTTTATTATCTTGTACATCCATGCACAAGATAAGAGCCAATCATTGACATGAGAAAGTATAAAAAATTATATAAAATACAAGAGAGAATACTTCTTTGCATTTGGGAATGCAATGTTCATGAATTTCTGAATTTCTTTCTCTACAAATACATTTTCCAATGCAAAAAAATATTCTCTTATATTTTATAGTTTTTTACACTTTCCCACACCAATAATTAGCTCTTATCTTGTGCATGAATGCACAATATAACAAAACACAAATTAGAAAGGCAACTGCCTGTCTTCGTCTCAAGTTCTCAACTACCAAACAAACGAAATGGAATTAATCAACAAAGTATAACCAAAAGTAAACATAAATATTCACTTAGTTGTTAGGTCTTAGTCAAGAAAAGCGTAATCCAAGAAGAAACTCTCGACGCATTAAACACTACTAACGTACATTTACAAAATAAACAACTTGATTGCTGAGATCCTATGGTTGAGAAAGATTAAGTCGATTGTAAACCTTATAGGACGGGGAAATGGTGTGCACGACATTTTCAAATTCACCAACTTTATTAATATAACTATAAATACAAATAATTAAGATTTGCATTTGAATTAGTCAAATGATAGTGGCTTTCAATATATTATTTTGTTGGTACTTTTGACGCATTCAATTTAAGTTTCTAGTTTACTATATTATGTTGATGGACAATTAGGACTGTCAATATCAGTCTGATATACGGGATCCGTTTCCGAATATTCGAAATCCAGCTTATAAAATTTTGTGTGTTTTATCGAATATCGGGTATCGAATCTGATTTTTTATCGGTTCTTTCTTCCTTAACATATCGGAATCAGATTAGGGTCTATCCGTTTATTAACATCAGGTATTGATAGAAACATGGAAGTTGTTGTAATTTTCCATCACCATTATTAGACTCGATTAACCTAAGGCTAAACTCACTGATAGACACATTTTTGTGTCTGATTTAATCTCAATTACATGTATTATTGGTCCTCAATTTTGTACTTATTATGGTTTTTATGTCTTTGTAGGTGTTTTTGGAGGAATATACGTTTGCGGAAAAATTGGCTCGAAAAGATGTACTAAAGGCACCCCGGAAGTATGTTGGAGATGTCGCAGAAAAAATGTTATTTTCACCGCAAAAAAATTACTAAAGGCACCTGAATAAAATGTTAAAAGCACCCATATTTTGGAGAAGGGCACCCACATGGCACCCCAGCTATTAAAGGCACCCGAAATTTGGATCAGGGCACTTTATCTTCAATAATTCAAATCTGAGTTTTGGCGGGAAAAATTAGGGTAGAGTTAGGGTTCGATTTTGGGACGATTTACGGACAAATTCAATCGCTGGATTTGGTATAGATGGACTCCAATTGGCTAAATAGGGCTGGTGTATGTGTTTGATTCAGTTAAATTTAATCATATTGTTGGATATTTGAGAAAACATATTCTCGGGTTTTGTTGAATTATTTTTGAGATGTTTCGGTGAAGATTCAGTCGGTAAATTGGGTTGGGTTGGACGCCATTAAGCTAAACAGGCCTGTTATAGGTGTTTGAATTACTGGAATTGGGCTGGATTAGTGAATTGAGGCGAAACAAGGGTGTGAATATTATCAGGTTTTTTTACTTGGGAGATTTGGTGTATATCTGGGAGTTTTGAGATAAAAGAGGGAAGATATTCTTCTCCGAATAACATATATCGAATTTAGAGGAAGTTTCGAGATCCCATGAAGTTAGAGGAGTATTATCTTAACTTGGCATCAAAGAATAAAAAAAGAATTTCTCGAGATTCTATATCCCTGTGAAGTATATATAAGGTGGTTAAATTCCAGGGAAGAGTTATCGAGAGTTTAGGGAAGCTTAGGCAGAGAACAGAGCAAAGAAAATCGAGCTGCAGGAAACTGGTTCTGCTGCTGCAAGTGTTGAAGACGAAGAACAAACGACCATTGAGAACTGCCGTTTATTCTACACCAAAAGTAATAAATCGTTTAACAACAGCAGTTGCCATAGACCTCTAGCAACTAGGAGTACCCCTTTAGCAACAGCAGTTTGCGACTGTTTTTCATATTTTTCACTTTTTTCACCATGTAAACACCTTTTTGAGCAATGAAAAATTCTTTTGAGCATGTTTCTACGATGATGAACTAATTCTCACATAACCAAGGAAATGGAGGAAGCTATTTACGCATAATTGGTATTATTTTCTCTAGTTTTAATTTATAATTAACTCAATCACTACTTTTGGGAGTTTCAAATTGTTTGCATAATTTCCTAATTACTTGTGATTCAATTTGATAGATTATACTCTGTTTGATCAATTAATAATCTATGCTTATGAGATACAATTAATATTTTAAAATATGCCTGATTATTTGTGGATTAAAAAATAAAGGACTAAAAACATAACTAGAGTTTTAAAATATTTTCAACATAATTCAATCATGTGTAACAGTAGAATCTAGTGTCTTGGTTAGTTTTAGAAATCTTGAAATCGAATTTTAATTGAGTTTTCTTTGTTTTAGCATTAGGAGTTAAATATAAATCAAGTTTCACAAGTCTTAAACGAACCACTTTTCTTACCACTGTAAAAACTACATCAATTTTTGGCGCCACCGACACGGACTTGTCTTTAGGTTTATGTTTTAGATTTTATTCTTTATTTAATTTAGTTAGGATTTTATTTCATTTTATTATTCTATTATTTTCTAGATTTTATTTTGGTATTTTTTTTTTGGTGTCCAAGATTGACTCAAAGCTAAAGTTGGAAAGTTAGTTGGAAGACTTGCTTTCCATAAAAGGAGAAAGCCGAAGATTTTATTTTTAAGAACTTTTATTTATTAGTTTCTTTATTTCCTTTTGTACTTGTAATTTTCTTTTATTTGGTTGCTTGTTATTATATATTTATTTGTTGGAGAAAAAAAAAGCACACTTGCACACACCAATTGTATCCCTCGTCAGATCACCGAGGTTAGGAAAATCGTGGATTAGTAAGCTGAACTCGTGCCTTGGGCCTTATGGGAGTTACCAGCTGAAAGTCCACAAACCTCAGCCTCGTACCTTTGACCAATCTTTGACTGTAGGTATATTTTGCTGTAGGTAACCCAAGCTTACCTAAATTAGTGAACCCACCATTTGCATGTGCACAAAATTTTGTTGAATTCTTGTGTATGCTGAATGTAAAAGAGACGCACTAGGTAGGTTTGTTAGAGAAAAATCTAGTAGTTCTATTTTAGGAAACAAGAATCTTAAATACCTTAATCTAGAGACCTCTGATTTCGGAAAGTCTAGTTTTGAACGTCTTTCTCTTGGCGAGAAACCTAGTAATACGATAGTGCCGGATATGACAACTTTAAAAACTTCGTTAAATCCTACTAGGACCACTCGTCCTTCGTGTATCAGGTTAGCTGAAACGGATGAAAATTATGAACTAAAACCTGGGACCATACAGATGCTCCCAATCTTTTTAGGGAAAGAAAATGAAAACCCCTATTTTCATGTTAAGGATTTTGAGAAAATTTGTAGTACCCTAAGAATTAAAGGCTTGGATGATGATGCGTTGAAACTTAGGCTATTCCATTTCTCCCTGAGAGATAAAGCAAAATTTTGGCTATATAATTTTACTTCCGAGTCAATTGAAACCTATGAACAACTTATATCTGCCTCTTTCAATAAGTTTTTCCCTAGGCACAAAACATCGTCTATTAGGACACAAATCTGCATATTTGCCTAGCAAGAGGGATAATCGTTGTATAGGTATTTGGAAAGGTTCAATGATTTATTATCCCAATGTCCTCATCATGGTTTAGAAAAGTTTAGGCTAGTTCAGATCCTTTATGAGGGTTTAGATAATTCGACAACAACCATGGTTGAGTCTCTGTTTACCGGTGGGTTTGAAAATCAAATTGTTGATGCGGCGATGGATTTTTGAATGAAATCGTCGAGAAAAAACAACAATGGGAAAATAGTAGGGAACCCCAAAAAACAATTATTTTTAGGCAGAGGAAACGTCAATAGAATAGAAGGAAACTTTGAGTCAGATGCCAAAATTTTGTTATAGCAAAAAGGTTAGAAGATCTAGAATTGGGTCACACTAGTGGTAGAATGGAGCCTTTTTGGGAAGGCCAAGATATTGAAGATCAAGCTAATGCTCTCTATAATAACACTAGATTCGATAACCGTCAAAATTTTGATCCATATTCAGAAACCTACAATCCTGGTTGGATAAACCATCCGAACCTTTCATGGTCTAAGGGCCAGAATGAATGTCAATTTAGTAATTCTAATGCTCCCCTAGGTTTTGGATATACTAAGAATCCTTCAGGACCAACATAGTTTTTAGAATCCTCCAGATAAGAAGGTCACGAGCTTAGAAGAAACTCTCGCCTCATTTATTCGAAACACTGAAAAGATTCACCAATCGCTTTCACAGGGCATAAAAGAAAGTAAAAATATAGGCCAAGCTAATTCTCAGGCTATTTTCGAGTTAAAAACCAGGTTAATCAGAAAAATGTAGGTTTCCTAGTCAAACACAACCCAACCCTAAAGGAGTTCATAAAGTAGCATGATTGCTAAAGGATGGTACCAGATTTGCTAGGGATGGTACCAATCCATATATTCAACGTCCAAACTCTGTTATTTTATATGGATTGGTACCAGTCCTAGCAAATCTGGTACTAACCTTTAGCAATCGTGATGAAGTAGGTGCAAATCCATCGAATCAATTGAATGCTATTAGAACCCTTAGGAGTGGTAAAGTTGTAGAAAATAGGGTAACCATTACCGATAGTGAACATACCTTAGTTCACTCCTCAGGATGTCACTCCTCAGGACCATCAGTAGCTGAGGAGACTGATAAAGTTTCTGATGATGCCAATTCGTTCCTGAAAGGTCTGATTCTGTGCCTAGAGACCCATTTCCAAACTATTAGTACCAACAAAGAAGGAATCAAACTTTAATGACATATTGGAGGTTTTCAAGCATGTCACCATAAACCTTCCTTTATTAGATGCAATTAGGAAACTTCCTGCTTACGCTAAGTTCCTAAAGGATATGTGTACGAGAAAGAGAAATATAAATTTCCCTAGGAAAGCCTTTTTAGCTACTCATGTAAGTTCAATCATCCTGAACACCACAACTCCTAAATACAAAGACCCAGGTTCCCCTACCATTCTTTGCATGAAAATACGAGGGTACCCAAATACACCACAATCTTTTTATTTTCAACCTATAAGTCCTCTTACCACGTGTGATCCTCTATGGACTAAGTCAAGACAATACAAAAACTTTGATATTCACACTTTGTGTGATCTTATATAGATACGAGATCGAGACAACACGACAAACAAAGTGTGATTACTTGATAATAGGTTCGGACTTAACCAAACTCTATAGGATCACTATCAAGTAAATCAGAGTTAACGTAAAGTGAAATTTACTTTAATAATAATAAAACAATTATATTGCGGAAAGATAAAGTAAATGGCACATCAAGATTTTATTAACGAGGAAACTACAAATGCAGAAAACCCCCGGGACCTAGTACAGAATTAAATACTCTCAGAATTAAGCAGCTATACAAAATCTACACCAACTTCGTATAGTTGAGACCAAGCAACTACCCCTAGTTCACTTAGTTTCCTCAGTATCCCTGCGCTTACGACTTCGATGAGTCACGCACTGGTACAATTCCTCTGGATCGTATTCCAAACAACAAAGGAACAACGAATCTGTTTGGTAACAACTCTATTGATTCTTTCCGACATAGAGATATCCCAAGTCATACGCAAAGGCTCCTCTGTTTAATCTAATAAACTCCTTTTCCTGGTTAGATCAATCTATCCAATAACTACCACAGTAGTTAAGTTTATATTCGTAATCAATAAGTGTCACGCGACTAATTAATCGAATAAATCTGATTATAGCTGGATCCCAACCGATCAAGGTTTGTGCACACACAAAGATACGAAAACCAGTAACAAATCTTCTTCCTCTTCAAATAACCTGCATAACACCACTTGAATCTCTTGTGATGAATCACTCACAGAACGGAGTCTGTTAATAATGGATTATCACAAGATGTATTTAGATCTAACAACAATTCTAAAGATCCCGTCGATACTTCGATCTAGTTTGAGTGAATCTTATATCAGAAGAGAAGATTCTCAAGAATAAACAAATTAGGTGCAACCAAAGTTTCAACAACCATTGGTTGATCAAATCAATCGAAAATTAATAACACTGCAATTATCTAGTTTCCCACCAATGGTACTCGTAGAGCTTCTTGATCCCACAGAAGTCTTTAAACGAGTGGTCCTAAGAGATTTCACCTAATTAGGATACTTTCCTCTCCAAATAGATGGCTCCACCAGAAACAACAAGAAATGAAGTTTGCATGGCTTTTAGGTTAGTTTTCTAGAAATGCAAACTTAGGTATTTATATACCAAGGATGTTTGGACATCAAGGAATTTCCAAAACCGAAAATATTCTCAAGATTTGGTATGAATGACAAAATTCGGTTTTCCTAATTCCAATAAATGCTTGTCCAAAATTTCTGAAATCTCTTAATATAAAATCTCCGATTAGTAAATGCACATTACTATTTTTTATTCTCTAGAGATATGCATTTAATTGATGGTAATTAATGCATATGGTATTGCTCGTGATCGGTCACACAAGTTACCAAGACCAATTACACCAGTTACCAGGACCAGTTACCAATTACAAGGATCGATTACACAACACTTGTGGTCAGTCATACCAATTACTAGGATCGGTTACACCAATTACGAGGATCAATTATACCATCACATTGTGATTACTTATGATCGGTTACACCAATTAATAAAAACCAGTCATACCAAATCATAAGTCAGGCATTGTGATTAGTTATACCAAGATACATAACCCAGGTTAAGATCGGTTCTACAATGATTAGTTATACCAAATCCTAAGTCACACATATTGGTCATCCAAATATTTGCAATGAATAGCTGGACTAATAATCCTAACGATTTTCCTTTCGATTCACGAAACAAGTTCATGAATGTATTTCCTTTAAACGAATGTGAAACATTGTTTCCTAGGATGAAATCTTCACCATAACCCATTCACGTAATCATAACAGTATGTACAAGATTATGTCGATGTCAAATCTATGAAGTTCAGAAGATAAGACTTTGTAGTCTGATTCCCTAATACTATGATCATACAATTATGACCATGTCACATCATTAGAATAGAATATTATACAATATTTATAGTATATACATCTTCATAGTTATGTTTTAAATATAGCCCGACTTGAAAGATACGTTAGGAATGAAACAGTTTAAGTCAATATTACTAACCTCAAGTGGAAGGATGATGTCGTCGTTGTAGTTCGTTACTTCTTCACATTCTTTAGGTATTCAGAGTAATACTTGTATATCTTAACATTCCTAGACTTTCTAGTATAACCTAAATGAAGTTGACTCTAGTATTTAATCAAGCGACTTTAGATGAGTTTTGACACACTAAAATATGACATACCAACGCTTGGTGAGTTCAACCGAGCTATGCTCTACCATTGCCCAATAGGTAACTACCGGGTTGAAAAAACTTTACTTAACTTAGGAGCCAGTGTGAACTTACTTTCGTACCATGTGTACCTCGATCTAGGGCTTGGTGAAATGAAACCTACCAAGATAACACTTCAGTTATCTGATAGGTCCGTGAAAATTCCTCGTGGTGTTATAAAGGATGTTTTAATTGAGGTCGACAAGTTTATATATCCAGTGGACTTTGTTATCCTAGTAGATACTCAGCCTGTCCCAGACCCAGAAAACCAGATACCTGTGATTTTAGGTCGTCCATTCATATCGACATCCAATGCAATCGTTAATTGGTGAAATAGTGTTATGAATTTGTCTTTTGGTAGCATGACTACTGAGCTGAACATTTTCCATTTTAGTAAGCTACCCTCTGAACTAGTTGACTTGAGCATATAAGAGGTAAACATGATAGAAATGTTAGTCGAGAAGTCATTACCAAATACTTTGTTAGAAGATCCATTAGATAAATGCCCGGCCCACTTTGGGATTGATTTTTATGATGATAGTGTGATTAATGAGGTGAATGCTTTGTTAGATTCCGCCCCTTTGATAGACACTAGTAATGGATGGAAACCTTCGAACCACTCCCAGATTCTAAGTTTACATTAGTCCCTTCTTTAGAAGAGCCTCCTAAGTTAGACCTTAAACAACTACCAGATACCCTGAAGTATGTGTTTTTAGACCCATCCGAGATTTTACCTGTGATTGTAGCATCCGATTTGGATAGTGATCAGGAAAGTAGGTTAGTAACTGTACCTCAAAATAACAAGGAAGCTTTAGGGTGGACCATAACAGATACTAAGGTATAAGTCCTATTGTTTGTATGCATCCGATTTATTTAGAGGAAGACACTAAACCTTTTAGGGAGATGTAACGTGAACTTAACCCTCATATGAAAGAAGTAGTTCGAACCAAGGTTCTTAAATTTGTATGGGCAGGCATTATCAACCCAATTTCGGATAGTAAGTGAGTCAGCCCCGTTTAGGTTGTTCCCAAGAAATATGGTATTACTGTAGTCCAGAACGAGAACAATGAGTTAATCCCAACCCGAGTGACCACGAGATGGCATGTCTGTGTCGACTATAGGAAATTGAACAAAGTCACTAGGAAGGATCACTTTCCCCTTCCCTTCATCGACCAGATGCTAGAACGATTATCAGGACATAGTCACTACTCATTCTTAGATGGTTATTCTGGATATAATCAGATTAAGATTTCCCTAGAAGACCACGAGAAAACAACTTTTACCTGTCCCTTTGGTACCTTTGCGTATATATGCATACCTGTCTGGTTATGTAACGCCCCTGTGACTTTTTAGCGTTGTATGATGAACATATTTTCTGACATGGAATAACGGTTTTTATAGGTCTTCATAGATGCCTTTTTAATGTTTGGTTCATCTTTTGATGAGTGCTTGCACCATTTGATACTAGTGTTGACTAGGTTTAAGGATAAGAATTTAGTGATTAATTGAGAAAAATGTCATTTCATTGTTAAATCAGGAATTTTATTAGGGCATATCATATCTTCAGAGGGTATAAAGGTATACAAAGCCAAAGTTGACCTTATTAAGACTTTACAGGTCCCAAAAACCGTAAAAGACATTAGGTCATTCCTAGGGCGTGCAGGTTTTTATCGTCGATTCATTAAGGATTTTAGATTGATTTCTAGACATCTTTGCAACTTGCTTGCAAAAGATTTAAGTTTGTATATGATGATGCTTTTTTAGAGGATTTTTAGAAGCTTAAGACTTTACTCACTACCGCCCCCATAGTCCAGGCACCTAACTGGAACCTACCCTTTGAGATTATGTGTGATGCTTCAAATTTTGCTATAGGTGTTGTGTTATGACAGTGAGGAAACAAATTACTTCATGTGATTTACTATGCTAGCAAAACTATGAATGATTCCCAACTAAATTATACAACTACCTTTTTATGGGAGAAAACGATTTGTTTTTTTTTTAGGAAAGTGGAGAGACGACCGTGCGAAGGAGACCCTCGACCGAGCAAATTGCTTTAACCTTTTGCAAACAGATGCACTGCACGGGAGTGCTTTGAGTTCGAGATATAAATCTGTAGGACCCCGGCCTAAACCAAGACAATGGTCGTTCTAGAGTCAATTCAGTCACAAGAGAGGATGGGTCGATTTGTAGGAGGGAAGCTGAGAAATGTGTGAGATCAATGATGATCAAGGATTGTGAATGTGTTGTGTATTCTGCGTGAATAAGTTCTGATGGATCGAATTTTGACAGCGACGCTCAGACGATGAGAATTCTTTGTTCAGACAAGCGTTCTTGTTCTTCAATCATGGATTCAGAGAATTTTTGAAAAAACGGGGGTTTAACAACCTCAGCCAATATTTCGCTTAGAAATTTGTATGGACTAACTCCAATATACTTTCAAGAGAATCAACTAGACAGTCAGACTCAATCTTAAGAAAAGTATATCAAAATCAAACAAATAATAATTTGCGATCCCAATTGAATATAAGCGAGATAACTTGAACGGTACCAAAGACCAATGTTCAAGGATCAATCAATTTCAATCAACAACCAAAGGTTGTATTTACCAATTGATCGATTCAACGCACAACCTGTGATATTCCAATTATGTAACAAAATATAATACGGAAAAGAAATTACACAGACATCAGAAGTTTTGTTAACGAATAAAAGCAAATGGAGAAAAACCCCGGGACCTACTCCGGATTTGAACATCATACTGTATTAAGCCGCTACAAACACTAGCCTATTACAAACTAACTTCGGTCTGGACTGTAGTTGAACCCTAATCAATATCACACTGATTAAAGGTACAGTTACATTTATTACGTCTTTGATCCCAGCAGGATACTACGCACTTGATTCCCTTAGCTGATCTCACCCACAACTAAGAGTAGCTACGACCCAAAGTCGAAGACTCGATAAACAAATCTGTCTCACACAGAAAAGTCTATCGGAATAGATAAATCTGTCTCCCACAGAAATACCTACGGGTTTTCTTCCCTCTTTTGATAAATCAAGGTGAACATGAACCAGTTGATATAACGGACTTATATTCCCTAAGAACAACCTAAAATTATCAATCACCTCACAATAATCTTAATCGACTAGCGAAACAAGATATTACGGAATCACAAACGATGAGACGAAGGTGTTTGTGACTAATTTTATATCTTGCCTATCGGAGATAAAAATCTCAAGCCAATCTTACGATTGCACTCAATCACGATAGAAACAACAAGATCAGATCACACAACTACAGAGAAAATAGTTGGGTCTGGCTTCACAATCCCAATGAAGTCTTCAAGTCGTTAACCTACAGGGTTTCGTGAAAAACCTAAGGTTAAAGGAGAATCGACTCTAGTTTATGCAACTAGTATCACACAAGAAGTGTGCGGATTAGGTTCCCCGGTTGCTAGAGTTATCCTTTATATAGTCTCCAAATCAGGGTTTGCAATCTAAGTTACCTTGGTAACAAAGCATTCAATATTCACTGTTATATGAAAACCTTATTAGATTCAAGCTAATATCTTTCAACTGTTAGATCGAACTTAGATTGTTATACACAAATGAAATGTAACTTAATTTAGGTTTAAGTAACCGTAGCTAAACGTGTACACTTAGTTGGTTCAACAATAGTTAACCAAAGGTTAGCCATATGAGCACTTTCATATCAACCTTATTCATCTTCACCATAACTAGTTCAAATGACTCAAATGAACTAGTTAGAGAATTGTTAAATTGCTTACATCTCATAGAAGTATACAAGACAGAATCGAAGCAAAATCGGTTTTGATTCACTCGAATCGATTCATGAACATTATAGCCACGGTTTGCAAAGATTGCATTCCTTATTATATAAATGTTTTAGTTCATGAACAAACCGATTTTAGAAAGTAACCTACCTAAGTATGCAAATAGGTACTCGTACTTAAGTAACCGGATTGAGTTTGTTTTTACTTTCAAACTTCAACAGAAATTCACGGACGTGAACTTTCCGCCAGTATGCATACGGGTACGCATACTTATCCGGATTTCCAACAACCGCCAGTACGTGTACGGGTACACATACTTTGGGTTCCCGGTTTTGGATTTTACACAAATGTGAGAACACACTATGTTTATATCCAAAGATGGTTACATGTCCTAAACTCTCATTTCAATCATTGAAACTTTCTTAAAGGATATTATATAGTCGTTATTCACAAACTATTTTTTATTAAAGCGATTTTCAAGTTATTGAAATAATCAACATGACTTTCGTCACGAGTAAAGATGAACTTCGCCAAAGCAAAAACTTACAACCACATATTTCGAGAAATAGATAAGCGAGATAAACTCGACTCGAAATAGCAAATGTGTATAATCGAAGTCTATATAGCAATACTACATTTGTCTCAAGATAAGATATATAATAGATAAACTTTTGAGTGATAGATAAGTTCAACTGTCCACATACCTTTTTGTCGATGAAGTTCGACAAGTTCCTTGAGTAGTTCTTCGTCTTCGCATGATGAACATCGTGGAGTCTAGAGCTCAACTACACTTACTACCCTAGTCCGCGACTTAGCTATAAGTAGACTAGAAATCAAGACTTATAGTTTTGGAAGCTAAACTTGACAAAAAAGCTTGGGATAGAAACGCTTGCGAGTTCGACCGAGTATTGCTCTAACAATCTCCCTCTTTGTCAATTTTAGTTGCAAAACTATCAATACATATGGAATAAAAAATAAATAAACTTTGTAGCTTCTCATCCAAATGCTTTATCTCCTTGGTTCTTCAACATTACTCAAAATCTTCATCACTTCCAACCACTCCAATGATTCCGAAGGTATTCAATTCAGCATCATCGTTGTTGAAGATCCTTAGCCATAACAATGAGAAAACAATAGCTCTCAATCACTGTTATACAGTGTCATAGTATTATTACACAGCTGTTTGAGGGTGAAAACAGTTTCTGCTGGTTTTGGTAATTTCGTGTGTTGTGGGTGAGAAACGAGTCTAAATCCTAAACAATGTACTGCAAGGGAGTACTTTAGATTTGAGAGATCAATCTGTACAAATCCGTCCTAAACCAAGAAATGGCCGTTCTAGACTTGCTTCGGTCACAAAGTGAAGGAGAAGGGTTGGTTTTTGGGAGGGAAGCGAAGAGAGTGTTGAGACCAGAATAGTTGATTCTGGAAGAGTAGTTGTTTTGACTTGTATCAGAAAGCGTAAGCTAACAGATGGGAAAGCTAACAAGTGATTTCTGAGTGTTGTATGCTCCTGACCAAAACTTGTTGTTCGGTAGTCATAGGAGTCGAAGTGAAACGTACTCTGGTCTCGTAATAAATAGAAACATATGAGTAAATGGGAGGAGGTGGTAACCGGTAACGCCTGCAATTGATGTTCCATAATGAAGGAAAGCGTTTCACCATTACTCCCTTATTTACTAACCGCCTCATTCTTATGACACTGTATTGTAACGGGTGTAGTGTACGCCGCACGCTGTAAACCGCCAAACCAATACCCTAATGAACATCCCCCAGTTTGTGACATGTGTTGATGTCTCGAGTGTTTTCGTGGAAAACAGGTAGCATGTTGCTGTTGTTTGGCAAGTTGAACTAGGGAGACTTGCCGGCTCGGTGGTGACCCTCGACGGTCGAGATTTTTCATCTTGAGAGGAAGGATAGCCGTTGATTATTGCAACCCTTCGTTTTCTAGCCAGCGACATGAAAGCATGGCCGACATGGCTTTGACATGGTTAGGCGTGGCCAAGCTTGGATTTTGGCATAGTTTAGGCGCGGCCAAGACCTAGGGTTTTGGCATAGTTTGGGTGCGGCCAAAATAGGGCTTGGCGTTGGGCCAAAAGTTGACACGCGTTAGCTGGTGACCTTAGACGGGTAAGATCTGCATCTTAGATGGAAGGGTGGCTGTTCATTGTTGCAATCCTTCGTATTGGTAGCCAACGGCGTGGAGGAAAGGATGGCATGGTTTTGGCACAATGATGGGGCTGGCACGGCATGCCATTGGCACATGTGGCATGGTTGGCATGCCTTGGCTCGGAGATGTGGCTGGTACGGCATGCCATTGGCAAATGTGGCATGGTTGGCATGCTTTGGCGCAGAGATGTGGCACGACATGCTATTGGCACATGCGGCATGGTTGGCATGCCTTGGCGCGGAGATGTGGCTGGCACGGCATGCCATTGGCACATGTGGCATGGTTGGCATGCTTTGGCGCGGAGATGTGGCACGATATTCTATTGTCACATGCGGCATGGTTGGCATGCCTTGGCGCGGAAAGGTTGCACGGCATTCCATTGGCACATGTGGTGCGGCTGGCATGGTTGGCATGTGTTAGGCGCGGCCAAGCTTGGATTTTGGCGTAGTTTAGGCGCGGCCAAAATTAGGGCTTGGTGTTGGGCCAAAGGTTACCATGCGTTAGATGGCGACCTTGGATGGCTAAGATCTGCATCTCAGGTGGAAGGTTGGTCGTTTATTTTTGCAACCCTTCGTTTTGGAAGCCAGCGGCATGAAGGCATGGCCGACATGGCTTTGGCACGGTTTAAGCGTGGCCAAGCTAGGATTTTGGCGTACTTTAGGCGCAGCCAAAAACTAGGGTTTGGGAATAGTTTGGGCGCAACCAAAATTAAGGCTTGGCGTTGGGCCAAAGGTTACCACGCGTTAGCTGGTGGCCTTGGACGGTTAAGATCTGCATCTCAGGTTGAAGGGTGGCCATTGATTGTTACAACCCTTCGTTTTTGGAAGCCAGTAGCATGAAGGCATGGCCGACATGGATTTGGCATGGTTTAGGCGTGGCCAAGGTAGGATTTTTGGGTAGCTTTGGCGCGGCCAAAAACTAGGGTTTTAGCATAGTTTGGGCGCGACCAAAATTAGGGCTTGGCGTTGGGCCAAAGGTTACCACGCGTTAGATGGTGGCCTTGGATGGTTAAGATCTACATCTCAGGTTGAAGGGTGGTCATTCATTGTTGCAAACCTTCGTTTTGGGCAGCCAGTGGCATGGCCGGCATGGCTTTGGCACGGTTTAGGCGTGGCCAAGCTTAGGCGCGGACAAAAACTAGGGTCTTGGCATAGTTTGGGCGCGACCAACATTAGGGCTTGTCGTTGCCAAAGGTTACCACGCGTTAGCTGGTTGCCTTGGATGGTTAAGATCTGCATCTCAGGTGGAAGGGTGGTCGTTGATTGTTGCAACCCTTCGTTTTGGCAGCCAGCGGCGTGAAGGCATGGTTGGCATGGAGACAAAACTGGCATAGGTTGCATGCCTTGGTGCGGAGATGTGGCTAGCACATCATGCTATTGGCACATGTGGTGCGGCTGGCATGGTTGGCATGCCTTGGCGTAGAGACGTGGCTGACATGGTTTTCCATTGACACGGTGGTGCGGCTGGCATGGTTGCCATGCCTTGGCGTAGAGACATGGCTGACATGGTTTGCCATTGACACGGTGGTGCGGCTGGCATGGTTGGCATGCCTTGGCGCAGAGACGTGGCTGGCATGGATTGTCATTGGCACGTGTGGTGCGACTGTCATGGTTGGCATGCCTTGGCGCGAAGATGTGGATGGCACGTCATGCCATTGGCACATGTGGTGCGGGTGGCATGGTTGGCATGCCTTGGCGCGGAGATGTGGCTGGCACGGTGGTTCGGCTGGCATGGTTGGCATGCCTTGGCGCAGAGACGTGGCTGGCATGGTTTGACATTGGGACGGTGGTGCGGCTGGAATGGTTGGTATGCCTTGGCGCGAAGACGTGGCTGACATGGCTTGCCATTGGCATGTGGTGCGGCTGATATGGTTGGCATGTGTTAGGCGCGTCCAAGCTTGGATTTTGGTGTAGTTAGGCGCGGCCAAAATTAGTGCTTGGTGTTGGACCAAAGATTACCATGCGTTAGTTGGCGACCTTGGACGGCTAAGATCTGCATCTCAGGTGGGAGGGTGGCCGTTGATTGTTACAACCCTTTGTTTTGGCAACCAGCGGCATGAAGGCACGACCGACATGGATTTGGCATGGTTTAAGCGTGGCCAAGATAGGATTTTGGCGTAGCTTAGGCGCGACCAAAAACTATGGTCTTGGCATAGTTTTGGCGCAGCCAACATTAGGGCTTGTCTTTGGGCCAAAGGTTACCACACGTTAGCTGGTGGCCTTGGATGGTTAATATCTGCATCTCAGGTGGAAGGGTGGTCGTTGATTGTTGCAACCCTTCATTTTGGCAGCCAGCGGCGTGAAGGCATTGTTGGCATGGAGACACGATTGGCATGGTTAGCATGCCTTGGCGCGGAGATGTGGCTGGCACAGAATGCCATTGGAACATGTGGTGCGGCTGGCATGGTTGGCATGCCTTGGCGCGGATATGTGGCTGGCACGGTGGTGCGGCTGGCATGGTTGGCATGCCTTGGCGCAGAGACGTGGCTGGCATGGTTTGCCATTGACACGGTGGTGCGGCTGGCATGGTTGGCATGCCTTGGCATGGAGACGTGGCTGGCATGGCTTGTCATTGGCACGTGTGGTGCGACTGTCATGGTGGGCATGCCTTTGAGCGGAGATGTGGCTGGCACCGTGGTTTGGCTGGCATTGTTGGCATGCCTTGGCGCGGAGACGTAGCTGGCATGGTTTGACATTGGCACGGTGGTGCGGCTGGCATGGTTGGCATGCCTTGGCGCGAAGACGTGGCTGGCATGGCTTGCCATTGGCACGTGTGGTGCGGTTGGCATGGTTGGCATGCCTTGGAGCGAAGACGTGGATGACATGGCTTTCCATTGGCACGTGTGGTGCGGCTGGCATGGTCGGCATGCCTTGGCGTGGAGACGTGGATGGCATGGTTTGCCATTGGCACGGTGCTGCAGCTGGCATGGTTGGCATGCCTTGGCACGGAGATGTGGCTTGCATGGTTTTCCATTGGCACGATGACGTGAGAATTAGGGTTTAGTACGATCAATACTAAGGGTTCTGTCGTGGAATATGACACATGTATATAAAAAAAAGGTACCCTGGTAATTCTTACGTAGGCATGTTGAATGATTCAACAAATGCGCTAGTGGGCGTAGTGACGTCATGTCAGATGTAAGGTTTTACGATTTTAACCCTAAGCTAAAAACCACCATCAACATTAAGTCCCCTGCTTAGCTCGGAACAAGAGCATTGTTGCGAGGTAAGCATAAGATGGTAACATGCAAGGACAAAATCGAAATGGCAAGTCATGAAAATATGGTCAGGAAGACCTGGCTAACCTTTTTCGAGAGGTAAGGACAATTCGTGATTCTTGTGTTGGCGCCCTTGTGTAAATTCTACTCATGGTGTTGCTGGCTAGACCGTGAAATGGTAGAGGCGGTTAATGGTTGAGATGCAGAATGTTGGCATCAGCTTGGGAGGGAGTCTTTAGCATAGAATTGGCGTGAAATGGGGCGTTGGCGTTGGTCGGCTTAGAATGGAGCCGTCAGCATTGGCCGGCTTGGTATGGAGCCGTCAGCATAGGCCGGATTGGAATGGAGCCGTCAGCATTGGTCGGCTGGGAATGGAGCCGTCAGCATTGGTCGTCTTGGAATGGAGCCGTCAACATTGGTCGGCTTGGAATGGAGCCGTCAGCATTGGTCATCTTGGAATGGAGGAAATGGTGATGACGCTGGAACTTCGACTATCAAATGGTGGTGATGGAGCTGGATCTTTGGCCACCAAACGGTGGTGATGACGCCTGGAAACTTTGTCGAAATCAGGGTTCAAGATGCCGAAACCCAAATTAGCGCTCCTTACTAAAATCGTTGTAGAAATCTCGTACGAACTAGGATTCTGACGGTCCTCCCCTCCATCTGACCGGAAAAGAATTTCATATCTCCTTTCGCGGGAATATTTAGGTTTTAAGTTCGTTAGGTAGGTGAAAACAGACCGACAATAAAATTCAGGAGGTATGTTGCGGGCCCTAGGTGGCATAGTCACGCCCAGTCATCTATTCCTGTTCATGGAGCAAGAAGGAATCTTTATTCTGTTCAAACTATAGAACTCCGTCTGCATGAAAAGAGGTATTGACCCTCTCCCGTTTTCTGCTGCTTGTCTGGGTCCATGCTTTCGTATGCAGTGTCTCTCTAGTGGATTCCAAAATTAACCAAACTCAATTGCATTCTTGGGATGGGTGGATGAAATATATGCTCGGAAACGATCATATCAGGGCTAATCTTGGAGCTTGTGGTTGCGTCGTCGGTCCATCCTTGACTTTAGGTTGTTCAGTGTCTGGACCTTCTGATCACGATGATGATATGATGTGGATGATTGTATGGTAGAAATATTCCAAAGCCACATGATGAAATAGATGAGTTGGGAGACATTCTGTTATCGATGTGCTGCTATCGAGTCTTCAAGGACTTTGTTCCAGGAGACATCTTTCGAACCAGCTTCTGAATCTTGGGCTACCGTATGGAGTGGGATGCGGTGAACAGTCCCCAATTATATTTTCGTTAGATCCGATGGCATGGATGAACATGTGAATGTATCTTTTTGGCGTGCTTTTGGAGTATTCTAAGCATATATACGGCTGTATGTTGAGAAAGTCCTGCGGCTCGTAAAACTTTGGAAGTGATAATGTTGAAATCAGAAATAATCAGGGTGATGGGGGTGAAAGCGTCCCATGCTGGTAGTCCCCATGTGTATCCTACTTTAATTGCATCGCCTTGAATCCATGCCCACGGGGTTTGATACAAGATTATTGTAATCTTCTGGATGTGACACTGGGATGCTCAGGATATCACATGGACGAAATATTCTGGATAGCGAAGAGGTAGGAATGAGAGAGTTATGTTGTTTATCATGGCTCTCTCTGTTTCTTCAAGAAAATGTTTCGGCCGTGTCTCTGGAGTTATCTCATGAGTCTTTGATGGTCGTCGGTATGGACTGCGATGAGTAGTCCCCAGTCACATTTTTCTTTAGTTTCTGGAGTTGTTTTCCTCTAAGTAGGCTTGGGATCCTCCGCGTCCTCGAAAAGTGTTGAAGGCGTCTTCTAGACAGAGAGGTGATGATATTCTTGCGCTGCACCCTCGAAGAGTAGATAACCTTGTTGTGGCTATGGACTTTTGCTTGACTGTGTATTCTGAGCTTTGACAGTGAAGGGATTACGTGTATATCCTCAGTCCCAAAGTATGGTTTACATGTTTTCATCTTTGTAGCGATTGTTGTTGTGGTGAAGCTCTGGCTGGTATCAACAAATGAGTGGAAACAGTTCTTGGTAGCAGATGTAATCAGAAGAGACTACATTGTCGTGGTAACAAAGTAGGTTGGATGGAATTGTACGGGCATGAATGGAAGTAAAAGGATTGGATGGATGCGTAAGCGAGCAAACTGTCCACGATCATGAGTTTTTGCGGGATGGATCAAAAGTCGGTCATGACTACGAAGATTGGCTGGCTGCGATCATGATCCTTGACATGGAGAGCGTGGTGGTACGACCCTTTGCAGGAAGGAGTGGCGGTCACGGTACGATCCTTGGAATGAGGAAGCGGCTTCGGATCTTGGAGAGGATGTTGAAACTTAAGAAGCCAAACGCTGAAGCTTCGGCTTCAAATCCTGGAGCAGCTTATGGAGAGATGCTGAAGCGGGGCGGCTGCTGGAGCAAACGTTAAAATGGACCGGATGCTGAAGCGAACGTTGAAGCGAAGCTGCTGCTGGAGGACGTTGAAGCGGAGAGGCTGCGCCAATCAGTGTGCTGTCAAACTGGACACCCTTCAGCGAACAGTGGTTAGGAGTTCCCATTTCCATCTATCGTGCTTTCCAAGAGAGGTAGGGGTTTGGGAACGTCTTCCTGGCTGGAAATAGCTTCTTTCCTGACGCATCGTGGTTGAGGGCTACAAATATGTCTTGACGTTGCGCCTTGGGAAAATATAGAATCTCTCATAAATGTTTCATCATAGACTGCACGATTTTGTGGGCGAAGTCCCCATAAATCATGCATCTCCTGACAAGAAGAGAGTCTTTGTGGACTCATGGGGTTTGCAAATTTCCTTCTACTTAGCGTTCAAGAGCAACGCTGGAAGGATGCAAGCTGTCAGTTGGAAGTGATGCAAGCTGTTAGCGCTGGATCGGCTAGGAATGGGCGCTGGCTTGGCGTGGCGCGGACTGTTGGCTTGGCACGACCCTGGCTTGGCACGGCGTCGGCTTGGCGTGGCGCGGTATCAATAAAGTGGGCAAGCATATTCCAGGTATGTACTCCAGCATTTCTCTTTCACTTTGTTTTCTTATTTTTCGTGTGTTGGGGCAAACCCTAGCCATAGGTATGCCTTCCATAAATCTGTAGAAATATTGTTCTTCTGAACTGGTGTAAACCCTAGCCGTAGGTATGCCTTTCATAAATTGTAGAAATAATTCATCATAAACAATTCCTCTTCGAATATCACCGTGGTAACGTCGGCTACCTCATGAGTTTCTCGCAACCTCTGATTCAGATGAGTTACCCATATAGAGTTTCTCGCCTTCCCCTACCCTCTGGTAGGAGGTGAATAGGTCTCTGTTCCCACAAACATGCTTGGTAGCTCCAGAGTCTACCCACCAGTCTATCACATTGGTCACCAAATTAACTTCATACACTACAGCATAAAACTCGTCCTTATTCTTTTCAACCAAGTTAGCATTATCCTTCTTGTCCTTATGATGTCTAAAGTGAACTGCCATATGGCCAGTAACTCCACACGCATAACAAGCACCCTTAATTTTAGTAATGGTAGACTCTGGTTTTCGAAACATACCTTTCTTGGGAGGACCGCGCTTAGAGTTACGATTGTTACTCTCACCTTTTCCAACTTTGGAAGATCTGTGTTCAGTCATATGAGCTTTGTTACTCATGTCCCTTGCAGAAGACACGTTCTTGTCCTTGGTGCACAACATCTCTTCCACTTGACTTTTCTTTCCCAATTCAACCATGTTGATCTCGACAGTTTCATGTCTTAGCTTTTTCTTGTACTCAGACCAAGAAGATGGTAACTTCTCAATTACCGCAGATACTTGAAACGTCTCATCAATGACCATACCTTCAGCAAGAATCTCATTAATGATCTATTGAAATTCGAGGAATTGATCAAAAACAGGCTTATCATTCGTCATCTTGAAGTCCATAAACTTCGCCACTAGAAATTTCTTGCTCCCTGCAGTCTCCGCTTGATACTTTGCTTCTAACGCAGTCCAAAAATCATAAGCACTGAAATTTTCTTTAGCATTGTAAAAATCATACATCGCATTTTTCAAACCATTCATGATATGATTTTTCACCAGAAAATTACACCTCTTGTTATACTCGATCGTCTCCTCAGTTAAACCTTCAGCATTCATCAATTCATCATATGGAACAAGTACATAATCCAGTTCATGATGGCTTAGATAAAATAGCATCCTGGATTGCCATCTCTTGAAATCCTTTCCGTTAAACTTCTGTGGTCTTTCAACGTCGTTCTTGCCCATTGTTACAAGGAATACTAATGTGTTAAGATTGTTGGAATGTTGCAACAATAGAAGAAACGTCAGATGTACCAAACAATAAATATAAAGAACCGTATCAAAAAACAAGAAGAAGAAGAAGAAAAGTAGACTTAGAGATAGTCGCTGCTTGTATGTTTTGAAAACAGAGTTTCGAGTCATATTTATAGGATGAGATACTTGCAAATCAAGTTAGGTTTTGGTTTCTTCAAAAACAAGTAAAACTCCTAAAAGGAATTTCCCACAAATAAAACTCTTAAGAAAATATTTTTGGAATTAATTTCCTAAAGAAAATTCGCCAAAAATAAATACGAGTAGAAGAGGAACTTGGTGCATGGTATACGCGCATGGGCATGGGTCGAAACATGTATTTTTCGCCCCACCCGCTCCACCCATATTGTTTTACAACATATCCATGAGCACGTGGTTATATAGTGGAGCACCTCTTTAGTTTTCCACAATGTGGGACTAAAGGTTCCATTTCATTCACTCAAAAATGAGTGAGTATCCTTAGACCCTTAGGTCATGAGATCAAACCACACCAAAACCAAAAATCCATTTATTAAATAACTCATTTTCTCCAACAATCCCCCACATGAATGAAATATCGGTAAATAACGAAAAATCAGAGTACGGAAAATACCATTTAGGCAAAGGTGTCCATGAGGTCTTGAACCTTGCTTAGTGAGAAGTTACCGAAACTACTAGCTAGAAAGTGAACGCGATGTCTTGAACTGCTAGCGTTTGGTGTAATTCTAATAACATCCACGCATGATATCCTCCAAGTGTTGCTAAGTTCGTGCCGTTTTGTCCGTTTTGGCCTTGGACATATCTTGTTTCTCAGAATGCTCTAGAGAATCGGATCCATTCTCATAGGAAGCGACCCACTTCCTCATTCAGATAGGTGAGTTCCATCAAGAGTGTTTACTGCTACACCCCACTTCAATCTTGAATTGAAACTATAGAACTCATTAAGACTTAATTAAAAGTCATCCTCCACATGCAGTCACACTATCACATCAACACCACAGGAAAGGGACAGAGAATGAAATTCTATGATAGTGTTTACTTTTAACCACCACAAATTAGTTGTCTTATTCGAAACCTTGATCTTGGGATCTCCAGTCAGCAAGGTTGAGTATCCTTCATGGCAAGTTTAATTATTCGAGCCTAAGCCCCATCCCCTTTGATGCTTTACTAACTATCTCCTTGGACAAACCTTTCGTCAAAGGGTCCGCGATATTCTCCTTGGACCTTGTCCAATCTATGGAAATAACGCCTGTTGAGATTAATAATTTCAAAGAATCATGTCTTCTACGCATATGTATAGACTTTCCATTGTAGAAGCTATTCTTAGCTCTACCTATTGCAGATTTGTTGTCACAATGTATAGATATAGCTGGCACAAGCCTATGCCAGAGAGGAATATCTTCTAAAAAGTTTCTTAGCCATTCGGTCTCCTCTCCTGCTTTATCTAATGCAATGAACTCCGACTCCATAGTTGAGCGAGCTATACATGTCTGTGTGGAACTTTTCCAAGATACAGACGCACCTGCTAGAGTGAATACATATCCACTCGTAGACTTAAACTCCTCTGAGTTTTCTATCCAGTTTGCATCGCAAAATCCCTCAAGGACGGCCGGATACCCTTCGTAATTCAAACAAAAGGACATTTTGTACTTCAAGTACTTTAGCACTCTAATAAGTGCATCCTAATGTTTCCGTCCTGGATTACAAGTATACCTGCTTAACCTATGATAGACGCATTTATGTGTCTAATTTGTCCCAATTGTTTATATTGTTAGTACTCTATTTTGTACTTATTTGGTTATTTTATGTCTTTGTAGGTGTTTTTGGAGAAATAAGCTTTTGCGGCGAAATTGGCTAAAAAGTGGTTTTTGCGCTCGTGGGAGAAAATTACTATACAGACTCTCACTTTGGATAAGGGGTAACCTAATTACTAAGGGGCACCCCATTTCAGGGCATGTACTAAAGGGACACCGGAACTGGATAGGGGGAGGTCATCTTCAAAGTTTCAAAACTGGATTTTGGCGGGAAAAAAGGCAGCAGTGTCAACAGTTTTGGATCAATGATTTGAGCGACCTAGGAGGCGATTAAATGGGCAAATTTGGTACCCACGGACTCTACAAGACATAAGGGACCTGTTAGAAGCGATTAGACCCATCTAATTGGGCTGGATAAGTCAGAAAATCCACACAAAGTCAAGACAGTGCACACGGTTTCTGTTTAGGGTTTGAGATTAGTTTGAGAGATTTATGGGATATCTTGCGTGGGATATACATCAAAACAGTTGGGTAAAAGTCCTAGAAGATATTTGAGACGAGAGAATAGCTAGAAACAGCCTGTAACGCAACAAGAAGAAGATTATTCTTCAAACAACCCGTAAAGAATAATGGAGATTTCCAAGGGGTTTGATCGAGTTTCAAGGGGATTTAAAGCCTATAAATAGTTGGTTTTATGTCAGAGAAGGGGGATGAAGAGTTTGGGGTCGATACAGAGCCAGGAGGAGCGAAGAAGAAGGAGTAGCAGCAATGTTCACCTGCTGCTGCTGCTGCCATTAAAAAGCTTCAAGAACACGAAGAACAGACTCTCCAGGACAGTCTTATTTTCAGCAGCTTCAGAACAGTCTTATTTTCAGCAGCTCAACACAGAAGAGAGGTGTCGCAGTTCGCTGCAGTTTTCTGTTGTCGTTCTTTTCTGGACGTGTTTTGTGAGTCTCAGAACTACTATTTTATAACTTTTGACTCTTTTAATTACACTTTGAGCTTTGAATTAATATGTTGAGTGCGTGATTGATATGAATAGCTAAACCCCAATACTGGGATGATGGAGGAAACCATTCTTTATGCATGAGTAATTTTATTTAATTCTTTTATGACTATTTGCACTATTATGAATGGAATTATGATTTTTTGATTATTTGTGATTTTGTCTGATGATGTATGCTTAATCCATGAGATTATTGATGCATCATGCTTATGATTTACATATAATACTTACAAAATCTATGTTTGGCAAAGTAAGAGTCGATATTTGTTATCAATATAAGCTTTAATTGTCTAGAATTAATAATTGAATCGCATGAGTATAAGAATTGGTGAAATCCTGAGTCCCAGTATCTCTTGATCCTGTGACAATTTTGTATATATTTTTGTTTTTAAATCTATTCAAGTCCGAGCATCGAATCCGTATTTACCGCAAATCGAATTACTACAACAAAATGGCGCCGCTGCCGGGGACTTCTATATAGATTTGTTTTTAGGTTTATTATTTTATTTTATTTTTTTACTATTATTTGTTCCTTTTTACGTTTCTTTTTGTGTCTTTGATTTACAGGTTCGAAGTGGAATACTAAGGACTTGGGAACAAAAAGCTTAAAGCTAAAAGTTAAAAGCTAAAAGAGAAGAAGAAAAAGACATAATTTTTTTTTTAGGATTTAATTTTTATTATTATTATTTTTTTTGTATATAGATTTTATTTATTTATTTTTAGAATTTGTAAATAGGCTTTATTTTTCATAATTTTTGTAATTTTGGACTTTTTATTTGGAATTTATTCTGGACTTTGGACATTATTTTTAAAACCCTACGGAAGGGTTATAAATTAAAAAAAAAATTTAAATACAAACTGTTTGCAGGGAAGGACGACGATTACTATATCGTCTCGGCCCCTCGGGTTCGCACACGTCATAGGAGTCGTGGCCCGAGTCGACGACAACGGTTCATCGCCCGTCTGGTACGGGAGGTAAGTCCAATCGAAACACTCGCGAATCTCCTGCAAGCGGGTTACTGTCTTCCTTAAGGTGATAATTGTTTGAGGACGAACCGGACTGTCTTTATTTTCCTAGTAAAGGGCAAGGCCTGGCCTAAACAAGATAAGGACTCGGATTTCATCACCGTTTCCTTCTTGCCCGCCTTAGGAAAACGAAACCAAACGCGAACCTAAGCCTAAAATTTTGAATAGAACGAGACCAATAGGGTAACGAGCTTAATAGGAAACTCGTTCGAAAAATATTGGTTGCTCTTTAAGCACATTTCAAAGTTCATGATGGTTTCTGTGAGTTGAATGCGTGACTGCGCCGCCTTGTGATAACGGTGAGGCCTTGGGTATCAAAGCTCCACTGAGCTTCCCTCGCCTCGATTCAACTTACATTAGCTCGGATTGATTCCAGAGGGGTGTGCTCAAATTGTAACGAATTTCTTTTCGAAGGAATAGAAGCTGGTCTAGAAAACAATCTAAGTGGAGCCATCATGCTTTTTGTTTGCTAGATTCTATAGGTTTGATTTGGTCGAGTCGGACTTGTTTGTGATTGCGTAGAATTCCCCTGCAATTAAGAATGTCGAACTGGTATGATAGAAGCCAATACAATGAATATCGACCTGAATTTGAATATGGACATCATCAGTATTATGACCATAGTAAGAATAGTGACTGGGGACGCCAACCTTTTCAAGGTTATGGTTCATACCATGGTGAGCCCAATTACTATCCGCACGCGCATCAGTCATACGAGCAAGAAGATTATAATACTAGTTCTTCGTCTTTAGAGGATACAATCAAACTTTTGAAAAGTAGTCCTTATTATGATCCTTCAGTTCCTATTCCTTCTCTAGAAGAGACTCTCAGGAATTTATCTAAGTCATCACGTCAGTTAGCTGAATCGACGTATAAATTAGATGAGGTGAATAATGTAGTTATGGACGAAAGAACTGCAACAACAACTGAATCTGTAGAAGATATCCTCAATAGATTAACTCAAAACTTAGATCCTACACTAAGGGAACTTTCTTTGGAAGAGACCCTTGAGAGGATAGCTGAGTCGACACGTAGACTTGAGTTAGAGACGAATGAAAGTATTGCTCGAAATAACTTGAATTGCCAATATAGTGTATCCAATAATACCCTTGAGAATGAAGATACTTTTTCACATAATCAAGATAACGAGGTTATAATTGGTAACACTACTTATTTAGATAAGGTTCAATCATCTTCGTACTATTATGATGATGAGGATAGTAGTGATGAAGAATCTGAAACATGTAGGCATAGTAATCAGGAATCTAGTAATCCAATTGAGCTTTATAGTGATTATATTATTTCTACTTCAAATCCAAATAATTTTTATGATTATTCACCTATTCAAAAGGACGAGGATTTGATTAGGGATACCACCGTTTTAGACGATGTAGTTTTTCCTTTTGATTACGAAGCCGATAGTGGTTTAGAGGAACGGGTTCATTTCGAAAATACTGTTTTAGAGTCTAGCGACTTAGAAACAATAGTCTTGGAAGAAGAAGATAGACCCGTAGAGATGAGTAAAGATGCACTACCTGATAATAACTTAGAAGAATCTCTTGAATATTTTAAGGACTCTGAAGATACGAAAATTCAAGAAAAAATTAGAGGTCTATATAGAGAAACTGAAAACTCTAAGTTTGGGGGTGATTATCACTTCCCTAGTGCCTTACCTTTAACTCTCAGAAAGTCCCCACACTTAGGACTTGACATCAATGCCTCAACCATTTTACAAGATTACTTTCATACTCGTTTTCCTGAACCTAGTGATGTCCATAAGGAAGTTCAGTTGTTAGAAACCCATCCTCTGGTTGATGAGGTTAGACCAGGCTATGATACTACGATCGACTTTGTTTTCCTACCAAATATTTTTCAAACAATTGTGGGAACGTATAAATTTCAAATGTGTCAATTATTAAGTTCTGAGACTAAACCTAATTACTTTAGGATATTTGAATCGACACATTTTCTTAAGAATGACCACTACTCTCACTGTGGTCAATTATGTAAGTCAAACCTGATTGACTTAGAGGATCCTCAATTATTTAGGTTATTATTTTGTGCTTCTAAGTTCTTATTTAAGTACTTACAGACTCTAGGACCTAATAATTCGGATCTCAATTTTGAGGAGTTGCAGCCTAAAGAAATATATTTAGACCCTTTTATAGAACCTGAACCTGAACCACAATTAGATATAGATATCTTAATCAGGAAACTAGGTAAGGGCATGCTAGTCTTGTACATTTTCTTGGTTCACTGCAGTTTCCTTTTGTCAGCTCTTTTTGGTGTTAAAGACCCACAGTTATTCCGGCTACTGTTATACGGTTCGAGTTGACTAATACTTTTCTTAGTCTGGCTGAAGACTTTAAACTTAGCACTTCTTGGGAGGTAACCCAATCTCATGCAACCAGGTAATATCCTTCCGTAACTCTTTCATTTCAAATGGTAACAGTTTCTCCTTGTTCATGCTTTTAATTTCATCTTTAGAACATTGAGGACAATGTTAGGTTTAAGTTTGGGGGTATGGGAGAAACTTTTTAGTATGAATAAATAAACTCCAGAGCTTAGAAATTTATGCCTATTGAGGATTGCACTAACTAATCTAAGTGGATGGAAGCATTTTGATTGTAGGAGTTTGAGGAACCAATCTGATTAGATGGAAACATCTAAAGAGTCTATTCATAAAAGCACAGAGCTCAGGTGTTACAAATAACATGATAGTTTCACCATATCTCGTTGAGTCCTTTTCACTTCTATTTTTATTTTATTTTGTTTTTAAACTATGTTTCTCTAAGTGATAGGTGGGGCCCACGATTCAAGTTGTTACCAATGCTAGGGTGAATTAGAGTGATTGAGATACCATGAAAAAAAAAAGTTGAAAAAGAAAAAGAGATAAAAAAAAATGGTAGTTACCAAAAAAAAAAAAAATTTGAGACCAGACCATTTGACCAAAAGGAATAAATTCAATAAAGTCGACCACTGGTACCCTTGTATATGCCAGTTGTGTTGACCTAGAGTTAGGTTATCGACCACTGGTACCCTTGTATATGCCAGTGTGTTGATATTAGTCAGACTAGTATCTCAATCCATTAGGATAGGTTCATTTTGGCGGAGGCCTTCAGACAGATATGGGAAACGCCGTTCACTTAGTAAACATCAAAACCATACATGTTTTTCTATATCCATCTTCTTGATCTATCCATGTGATTAGTTTTGACTCCGAATATGATGTCCATAGTGCAACTATCTGAGTAGAGCTCTGTCACTTTATATGAATTTTAGTATGCTTGAGTGCAAACTCGTGTACAACAATTGGAATTTCGCATCAGGGTACTTCTTCCTGTAGTCAATAAGTATGCCAACCAAGGAGATTCTTTAGTGCCTTCCAAGGTTCTGCGTAGATAGCTAAGCTCTGGAGTATTAAGGTTTTGTGGGTACACCTCTGGTAAACCCCCCGGAGACAACACTCCGCCACTAGGGCCACCTAGTGGTTTAACGGCTTACTGCACGTGCTAAGTGTAGTCATTTTATTTTAGATTAGATTTGCTCGAGGACCAGCAAATAATAAGTTTGGGGGTATTTGATAGACGCATTTATGTGTCTAATTTGTCCCAATTGTTTATATTGTTAGTACTCTATTTTGTACTTATTTGGTTATTTTATGTCTTTGTAGGTGTTTTTGGAGAAATAAGCTTTTGCGGCGAAATTGGCTAAAAAGTGGTTTTTGCGCTCGTAGGAGAAAATTACTATACTTACTCTCACTTTGGATAAGGGGTAACCTAATTACTAAGGGGCACCCCATTTCAGGGCATGTACTAAAGGGACACCGGAACTGGATAGGGGGAGGTCATCTTCAAAGTTTCAAAACTGGATTTTGGCGGGAAAAAAGGCAGCAGCGTCAACAGTTTTGGATCAATGATTTGAGCGACCTAGGAGGCGATTAAATGGGCAAATTTGGTACCCACGGACTCTACAAGACATAAGGGACCTGTTAGAAGCGATTAGACCCATCTAATTGGGCTGGATAAGTCAGAAAATCCACACAAAGTCAAGACAGTGCACACGGTTTCTGTTTAGGGTTTGAGATTAGTTTGAGAGATTTATGGGATATCTTGCGTGGGATATACATCAAAACAGTTGGGTAAAAGTCCTAGAAGATATTTGAGACGAGAGAATAGCTAGAAACAGCCTGTAACACAACAAGAAGAAGATTATTCTTCAAACAACCCGTAAAGAATAATGGAGATTTCCAAGGGGTTTGATCGAGTTTCAAGGGGATTTAAAGCCTATAAATAGTTGGTTTTATGTCAGAGAAGGGGGATGAAGAGTTAGGGGTCGATTGGGAGGCCAGCAGAGAGGCGCAGGAGGAGTTGCAGGAATTGTACCTGCTGCTGCTGCTGCCATTAACAAACCTTGAAGAACACGAATAACGGACTGCTCAGAGCAGTCTTATTTTCTGCAGCGTCAACAGCAGCAGCTGGGTGTCGTTGTTTTACTGCAGCTCACTGGTATTGTTTCTTTCTGGACGAATTTTGTGGGTCACAGAACCACTGTTTTATATTTTTCACTCTTTTAATCATATTTTGAGCATCAAGTATGTATTTTGAGAACATTGAGGACAATGTTAGGTTTAAGTTTGGGGGTATGGGAGAAACTTTTTAGTATGAATAAATAAACTCCAGAGCTTAGAAATTTATGCCTATTGAGGATTGCACTAACTAATCTAAGTGGATGGAAGCATTTTGATTGTAGGAGTTTGAGGAACCAATCTGATTAGATGGAAACATCTAAAGAGTCTATTCATAAAAGCACAGAGCTCAGGTGTTAGAAATAACATGATAGTTTCACCATATCTCGTTGAGTCCTTTTCACTTCTATTTTTATTTTATTTTGTTTTTAAACTATGTTTCTCTAAGTGATAGGTGGGGCCCACGATTCAAGTTGTTACCAATGCTAGGGTGAATTAGAGTGATTGAGATACCATGAAGAAAAAAAAAAAAAAGTTGAAAAAAAAGTTGAAAAAAAATTGAAAAAAAAAAAGAAGAAAGAAATTGAGACCAGACCATTTGACCAAAAGGAATAAATTCAATAAAGTCGACCACTGGTACCCTTGTATATGCCAGTTGTGTTGACCTAGAGTTAGGTTATCGACCACTGGTACCCTTGTATATGCCAGTGTGTTGATATTAGTCAGACTAGTATCTCAATCCATTAGGATAGGTTCATTTTGGCGGAGGCCTTCAGACAGATATGGGAAACGTCGTTCACTTAGTAAACATCAAAACCATTTATGTTTTCTATATCCATCTTCTTGATCTATCCATGTGATTAGTTTAGACTCCGAATATGATGTCCATAGTGCAACTATCTGAGTAGAGCTCTGTCACTTTATATGAATTTTAGTATGCTTGAGTGCAAACTCGTGTACAGCAATTGGAATTTCGCATCAGGGTACTTCTTCCTGTAGTCAATAAGTATGCCAACCAAGGAGATTCTTTAGTGCCTTACAAGGTTCTGCGTAGATAGCTAACCTCTGGAGTATTAAGGTTTTGTGGGTACACCTCTGGTAAACCCCCCGGAGACAACACTCCGCCACTAGGGCCACCTAGTGGTTTAACGGCTTACTGCACGTGCTAAGTGTAGTCATTTTATTTTAGATTAGATTTGCTCGAGGACTAGCAAATAATAATTTTGGGGGTATTTGATAGACGCATTTATGTGTCTAATTTGTCCCAATTGTTTATATTGTTAGTACTCTATTTTGTACTTATTTGGTTATTTTATGTCTTTGTAGGTGTTTTTGGAGAAATAAGCTTTTGCGGCGAAATTGGCTAAAAAGTGGTTTTTGCGCTCGTGGGAGAAAATTACTATACGGACTCTCACTTTGGATAAGGGGTAACCTAATTACTAAGGGGCACCCCATTTCAGGGCATGTACTAAAGGGACACCGGAACTGGATAGGGGGAGGTCATCTTCAAAGTTTCAAAACTGGATTTTGGCGGGAAAAAAGGCAGCAGCGTCAACAGTTTTGGATCAATGATTTGAGCGACCTAGGAGGCGATTAAATGGGAAAATTTGGTACCCACGGACTCTACAAGACATAAGGGACCTGTTAGAAGCGATTAGACCCATCTAATTGGGCTGGATAAGTCAGAAAATCCACACAAAGTCAAGACAGTGCACACGGTTTCTGTTTAGGGTTTGAGATTAGTTTGAGAGATTTATGGGATATCTTGCGTGGGATATACATCAAAACAGTTGGGTAAAAGTCCTAGAATATATTTGAGACGAGAGAATAGCTAGAAACAGCCTGTAACGCAACAAGAAGAAGATTATTCTTCAAACAACCCGTAAAGAATAATGGAGATTTCCAAGGGGTTTGATCGAGTTTCAAGGGGATTTAAAGCCTATAAATAGTTGGTTTTATGTCAGAGAAGGGGGATGAAGAGTTTGGGGTCGATACAGAGCCAGGAGGAGCGAAGAAGAAGGAGTAGCAGCAATGTTCACCTGCTGCTGCTGCTGCCATTAAAAAGCTTCAAGAACACGAAGAACAGACTCTCCAGGACAGTCTTATTTTCAGCAGCTTCAGAACAGTCTTATTTTCAGCAGCTCAACAACAGAAGAAAGGTGCATGATCAAATTTATCATGCCACTTTTTAGGTGCTTGTTTCAATCCATACAAAGATTTCTTCAGTTTACAAACTTTCTTTTCACAACCTTTAACTACAAAGCCTTCGGGTTGTTCCATATAGATTTCTTCATCTAATTCACCATTCAAAAACACTGTCTTTACATCCAACTGATGTATCTCTAGGTTATGGACATAAGCTATAGAAATTAACATCCTAATGGAGCTAATTCTACTCACTGGTGAATATGTATCAAAGAAATCTATACCTTCTATCTGTTTATAGCCTTTCGCTACCAACCTAGCCTTGTATTTTTTAATAGTTCCATTTATATTACGTTTTCTCTTGAAAATCCATTTACAACCTATGGCCTTAGACCCTGTAGGTAAATATACAAGTTCAAAAGTACCGTTTTCTCGAATGGAATCCATTTCAATAATTTAAGCTTCTTTCCACCACGGAGCTACAGGACAAGTCATGGCTTCTTTATAAGTCTGAGGATCAGACTCGGCTAGATATGTAATGCAACCAGGATAGGTTTTCTTAGATTTAACCCTTTTACCTCTTCTAGGTTCTATTTCTGGTTCATCTTCCTCTAAAGGTAATGACTGACTGGTTGACGAAAATTCTAGGGGATCATCTAAACATATCTTTCGAGAATCACGTTTCATAGGAAATACATTCTCAAAGAACTCAGCATCCCTAGACTCCATGATAGTATTCAACCCTATGTCAGAAATTTCAGAACTCACAACCATAAACCTATGAGCACTAGAATGCTCAGGATACCCTATAAAAACACAATCAACGGTTTTGGGTCCTATCTTAGGAGGAGGGATGGCCACCTTTTCCAAGCACCCCCACACTTTGAAGTAAGCATAAGATGGTTGTCTCACTAAATATGGTTCATACTAAAACAGTTGTGAACAAGGAAATAGAGAATAATCAGATTTGTGGGTAATTATTGTTATGAAACAAAGAACAGACCAGCAACTGCGAAGTGATACGCTCTCAATTGCAGTTGACCCAAGCTACAAACAAACAAGAAAAAACCCAAACCAATCATGACCAAAAACACAGAAATTAGGTTACAAAAAGAAACTAAAAATTAGGTCTTTTTAGTTTTGTTGTTTACCTTAATAGCTTCAATCGCATACTCAACCAGAAAAAATCTCCCTTCAGGTGAGAAAGTATTCACACCTATTGATAGACGCATTTATGTGTCTAATATATCTCATTTGTATATACTGTTAGTGCTCGTTTTTGTACTCATTATGGTGTTTTATTTATTTATAGGTGTTTTTGGAAAAATAAGGTTTTGCGGCGAAATTGGTTAAAAATGCGGCGTTTGGAGCTCCGTTGACGGTGTACCGGAAGCGCCCCAGAAGTGTGCCGGAAGTACCCCGGAAATGTCCCGGAGGAACCCCGAGAAAGTGCGGAAAACGCCTCAGAAAAATCGCTAAAGGCACCAAAGAAAAATTGATAAAGGCACCATTTTCTTATTCAAATTTTCAAACTCTATTTTGGCGGGAAAATGCATGCAAGAACTGGTAATATTTGATTTCGATTTTTGATGGGCTTCTGAAGAGATTCAATCACCGAAATTGATTGGGCTAGGCCTGGTTAAGCTAAACAGACCATATGCAAGTGTTATAATCGAAAAACCTGGGCTAAATAATCCGTTAGAGAGGATCAAAGTTTAAACAGAGAAGAGAATAATATCGTTTCTGTTGGAAAAGATTTGCGCAATTAGAGAAGATATTCTCCTAGGATTTGAATATATCCAAGTCAGGGAAGTTTTAACAGAGATTAATAAG
Organism: Papaver somniferum; assembly: GCF_003573695.1. NCBI lineage: Eukaryota > Viridiplantae > Streptophyta > Magnoliopsida > Ranunculales > Papaveraceae > Papaver > Papaver somniferum. Next base: position 186,170,434 of record NC_039359.1, on the reverse strand, counting down.
CCGCGTACAAGGAAAGGGAAGATTTGGGGGACACGATCTTCATAAAACAGAAAAAAAATATTTAAAAAGATACGAAGTGCTGTGAAGATTAAATGCGAGATTGCGTGAAGATTTCTGGGAGCTGCTGTGTATAAATAGCATCCTTAGGAGTCAGAGAAAGGTTATCAAGAGTTTGGGGAAGTTTGGAGCCGAGAGAAGCGAGTTGGAGAAATCTCTCCTGCTGCTGCTGCTGCGCTCGCAGAGGAGGAAGAAGATGAAGATTTGACGCTCCAGAAGCGTCGTTCTTCAAGAGTTCCAGATGCAGCCAAGAAGTGTCGCTGTTTACAGCGCTGAGAACGGTCAGTTTGGCACGCTTAATTTGAATTTGCAACGTCTCTTATAACGGTAACTTCTGAAACGCATATACAGCGTTGCAGATTCATTATTATTAGTTTTTCTTCAATAAAAACACCATTTGAGCTATAATTATATTTTTTTTTGAGTGTGTTTTCATGATGAATAGCTAAACCCCAATACTGGGGTGATTGAGGAAGCCATATTTCACGCATATAAAAATTATATTTAATTCTTTTTTGACTACTTGCACTTTTTATAAATTGTTTTATGATTTTTCTTAATTGGTTGTGATAGCGTATGATGATGTATGCTTGGTCTTAGTGATTTTGATGCGTCATGCTAGTGATATACAATAAATCTTCTACAAATCTACTTTGGCAAGAATAAGAGTCGATATCATTTGAGTTATAATTGTTTGGAATAAATATATGAATTGTGTGAATGATTAATGGTGGAATCCTGAGTCCTAGTGTCTCTTGATCCTGTGACAAATATTGTGTATATATTTTTATTTATAAATCTTTTCAAGTCCGAGCAACGAACTCTTATTTACCGCACGAAAAATACTACAACACCTATATCATACTCTGTCCTGCAGACAAACAAAGATCTCAAAAATATCAAAATCTATTGAAAGAAAAAAAATTTAAAAAACCTAAAAGGCCTTTTTCTCACCACATCTTCGATTGTTTAACCTCTTAAAAAATCTGTAAAATTATATATTAGAGATAAGATTCTGAGAATAATTTGATCAATGATAGCATTGATAACTATTAAATGGGAAAATTAGGATTTATCCCTTTCGAAATACAGAGTTAGGGTTTCTGATTGCGATGGCAAAAATCGAAGATTGGGTTTTGGAAGTTATTGATGAACAAAAGGGGATGTTGGTCGGCCGTGAAGGATTTTGCTGTTTTTACAGATATTTACAAAGAGTTAGGGTTTCAGATTGCGGCAACAACAGATACATATATGAGGGTTATTTGGTTTATAAAATTTTGAATCATTAGCTATGTTGGAAGGAGGATGCAATCATGCGGATCGTTTATTCGTGATTAGTCTTGGTAAGAAAATGTAACAGGGGGTGGAAGGTTCATAAGAAAAAATGACTTTTTTCTTTGGTTCTGAGAGAGCTAGGGAGGAGAAGCGATAGAGATAATAGAGGAGAGAGAGATGTGAGCTAAAATTGAACAGAAATTATTAACACACCGTGATTTTACACCGCGGATCGCACCGAAGCATTGCATGTGAGAGAGGCTGGTGGGGACCACTTCTGCCCGCACCTATCCCGATGCTAAGCACGCGCATCGGGACCGTCCATTTCCCTCGTTGTGCATTTCACGGTGTAAAACCGTTGTGTGTGTATCACAGCTGAAAATTGAAATAGAAATGGGAAAGTGGTCGTCTCGAAAAGTGAACCATAGGAAAAACTATGTTCATCCGTAACAGTATGGGTTGTTAAAATGAGGGACAAAATGGTAAATATAGTACGACCCGTTTTAACCGTAAATATGTTCTCCGTGTTTTTACTATATCCGCGACGGTCTTGATCGGTCAAAGGTCAAACATCGATCAACGGGGGTCGTGGATGTGGGTTGAAGAAACCCCATTCTCTACTAGTTAATAAAATGATACTCAAATATGACTCGTTTTAGATCTCAAAAGAAATAATTTCAATCGGTTTTTTCAATTTCCTTCCTTGGTGTTTTCAACATAAACATATCCCCAATCCTTTCAATGATTTTAACCTAAAAATAAACAAATCCATTCAATGATTTTAACCTAGAAACAAACAAATGATAATAATTCATGAAAGGAACAAAATTTACCTCTGGAAGTAGAATTCAAATATGGGTATCTCTGGATTCAAGGTAGAAGATAGATGTACCGAGAGACCTTTTTGAAAACACAACAAATTTATCCATTAACACTCTTACTTTCCGAGAATTAGATACGGAATTTGATTCGATTCAAACTTTCCCAAGAAATTTGGGGTTTTAGAGAAATTAGATGTGATTGTTCTAAGACTATTTTTTTATCCAGAAGAATCGAGTGGGGAAGTTAATGAAAATCGAAACGGTTTCATTATTGATAAACCACGAAGGAGGAACCTTTATTTTCTCGATCGGTATTTCAGTTTTGAGAAGTTTCTGGATCTAATTTTAGGCCGTACGATTTATGTGATTTAAGGGTATTAGATATAGGTGGAAATTTGGGGAGGTGGGGTGAAAATAGTTACCATAGAAACTACAGGTTACCGACGTTAATTATCACGCCCACAATATTTGACTAATCCTAGATGTAAAATATTTAATGACAAACATAATGTGTCCCTTTACCTGTGCGGTAAGTGTCCTAAAAACCACGTTTTGGACTAGTGTGCACAACTTACCATCTACTTAGCCTCATCATTCCCTTTACTTCCTTGCAGCAGAACTTGAACCCTAAGAACATCCACATTTCAAACCCCCCTGCAGATTCAATTACACCATCCCTGTAACCACTGGAACCAGCACAACACCATCATTGTTTCACCTGAGCAATGGCAACAGATCCATTTTCCAAGAACCCATCACTTGCTCAAATTCATTGCAATTCCAATTCAGCTTCATTTCAATTCAGCTAACCTTCACAGTTCATTCCATCCAACCCACATAAACCACAACCTATTTCCATCCAACTTCAATTGACTTGTTATTGAATCACACATACATAACTTCAATTTCTTCCATTCAATCCCAACGGTATCCACCAAATCAGCAGTACCCAGTTTTTCATTTCCTGCTCAGCTTCTCAATCAAACCCCTCTCGAATCGAACCCTAATCGATCTCAACAAATCTTTAATCATCTTCCCAGATTGAGTATGAGGAACCCATTGATTTCAACAAATCTTCTTCAGCTTCTTTCCAACCGGCTCTGAATTTCAACTCGAAATATATAACCCATCCATCCTCTTAAGAACACAACCAACAACATCTCCCTGAGTTCAATTTCTTCATCTGACTTTACAGGATTGGCAAACCCTAACCATCATCTTCTCAAACTCAGAATTTTTTTGTGTTCTTCATCCTCACATCAGAGCTTAAATTCACATCCTCATCTCCTTGAATTCGATCCAGATGTTTACCACTGCCACCAATTTCTCAGAAAACAGACGCACCAATTTATCTCTCTGAATTTTAGGTGGAGTAAAAGAAAGCTAATGACAAGAATAAATAATTTTTCTCTGAAATTTAGGTTTGTGTAGGAGTAAAGATTGATATAGACACCCCACTGACTATAAGGGTTGCCCAGATCTCATTTGGCTTGTCAGTTCCGCGGAACCGACTGCCTATTCACTTCCTTGTTGCGCATATTCTTAACCGACGCCATGTATCACTCGCTTGTGAATTGATTTTTGTGCCCTTTACGCTCCAAATGGACGATTTCTCCTTTTTTGGCTCCCAATGACTCCAAAGTACCTGATAAGCTCAAAAGTAATCATAAGATACATAATTTACAAGAAAATTAGCAAAGAATGCATAAACAATAGATAAATATCAAGGTGTTTACAACACCTATCATCCATGCACGCACAAATTTTTCCTTGAACTTATCCAACCATTGAGTCCGACAATACCAGACGTCAGTCGGATAAACTTCATTCCAATCGGCAATAAACTTGTCCAATCTCTTTTCATACATATCCTCGGTAAGAGACCAATAAACTTTCTCCCAATCTCTTAAAAATTCCAACCACTTTTTATGATTTTCCTCATATTCTTTGTCAACTCACATCTTCTTCTTCTTCGGGTGATAGTTTGTTCTTGCGAACATCTTCCTCTAGTTGAACAATCATTCTCTTCTTAATATCCGCCTTTGTGGGTTCAAACAAGGCATGACAAGTTTTTATCACATTATTACGTATATGGTATGTACATAGGAAATTTTGTGCATCCGGGAAGATGTCGGATATTGCATTCATTAATGCATCATCTTGATCGGTTATGATGACCCTCGGAAGTTGATTTTCCCGGAAGAATATTCTAAATTGACGTAATGCCCAATGATAATTATAGTCCCTCTCGTTTTCCATCATACACCAAGCCAATGTGAATGTTACCTTGTCCGATGTATGCCCCACGATGTTCAACAACGACATATTGTATTTGTTTTTCTTGTAGGTGCAATCCATCATAAGAACACCACAACATGTATAAGCCAATTGTGAAAGCAAAGGATATGAAATGAACATTAGAAGGGGCTTGTTGTCCGGCCCTCTTTAATGATACGCGTGTAGTTGTAATCCCAAAATATCTTCTAAAATTCTTGCATAACGCTCCTCCCTTTCCATTCCACCCTTCTAATACTTGCTTGTGTGCTGTAAATTATACTTAGAGAAGACACGTTCGTCTTATCCTTTTCCTTGAAGCCTCTGAGAATTTGTCTCGGTTTGATAAATGTTTTGGTTTACATCCTTCATTTCATGAGGTTTTAGCTTCGCAACTAGGGAGTGACCAACAAAATCTTTCGGATCCCGGTGGTTATGACGGCCGAAAGAAACCTCACAATCCCATTCATAGTTCTTGTCATTTAAACGGAATACAAGCTTAAAGGGGCAATTATCCTTCCTCGTATGAGTCTTGTATACCCTATTAGTCTTCTTTGGATATACATAATCCTTTCTCTTGTGGCTATTCTTCTCCTTGTATCGCCCACTTCTCTCGCAAACCATCTTAAAACTCATACGAGGGTATTCCTCACCAACACACACATGTTCTTAAGAGCAGTCTCTTTAGCCCAAGCAATTGCTTCCTTTGGATCTTTTATTCCCTACATAAGGACAACAATAGGAGATTATAAGGTTCATCACAAGAAATTCATTGGTAATATTCAAGGTACTAGGTGAAAAGAAATCTTTGGTAACATATCAGAAGCATTTTATAGTATTCCGACGTATCCCGACCAAGCGGTTTTGCATTTGTTGGATCTATATATGTCACAACCTAAGGATCGAACAAAAAGAAGATAAATTAGTTCCAAAAAAGATAAATTTAATACTATGCCGGTATGCAGTTCCGGCATGCTCGATCACAGTACCGATATAGTCGAACTGCACCGAAACTGAAGACCAATTTTGAGACGCTTCCGGCATTAACAATATATTTGAAAGCAATGCCGAAAATACTGGTTCCGTCATGCTCGTAATCTAAGTTACCACGCCGGTAGAAGGTTCTGGCGTGGCTCATACTTAATATACCATGCCAGTATTTAGCTTTGGAAAAAGCTCCTTCATGTATGTTTTTTTTTGTAGGTACCGGCATGGTAATGTTAAAATTGAACAACGCCGACGGTTTTTCCGGCATGCTCGTTATCTGTGATTCCACTCCAGTATACAGTTCCGGCGTGGTAGTTAATTGATTTTACATGCCGGTATTTAGTTTCGGAAGACACTACTTCCTGTATGTTTTTCATGCAGTACCGGCATGGTAACATTATAATTTAACCATGTCGGTAGCATATTCGATAGAATATTCCGTGGTAGGTAAAAAGTAACTTCTGTACCGGCATAGTTTTTTGGTTGCAAACTATGCCGCTTTTAGTTTCAAAATGGGGGATATCAAGGTTCCGGCATGGTCGTAGTATGAATACTATGCCGGTATTTTTGGTTCCGGCATGGTATTCATACTTTGACCATGCCGGTACCGAGATTTTACAACAGAAGCAATGGTGGATTGAAAGAAAAAAAATCAATTTTTCAACCTATTCGCAGTTTTACCTGAGTATTGGGAGTGTTTATATGTTGTGCTAGTTTACTCTCTTGGGTTGATTCTTCACGAAACACTTCATGCTCATAAAATTCATGTTCCAAAGGTGTTGGTTCCACAAAAACTTGCAATTGTGAGTTGTTGTCATTGGATGAAGATTCAAGATATGCTCCTTGTTGTAGTTGAGCTAAAGATTTAACCGCAACAATTCTCTCTTCACAATCATTCTCCATTTTCACAATTCCCTCTCAAATTTTCTTTCCCTCCTTCTACTCTCACCTCACTCACCCAAATATAAATAATAACACACACTAATCATTTATCAAAAATCTTAAGATTTTACTAATTATTATTAATCACTAATCCTGATTAGTGAGGGGTAAATTAGGAATTACATAAAATACTTCGATAAGGATTGACCCTGATTTGATATTTGGATCCTGTTTTTGTCATTGTACTATATCCACAATTGTTTTCTTTTTAAACCTTGGGTGATACCCAGTGTATTCCCATAAAAAAATAAAAAAATGGGAGCATTCCGTACAAACTCCTTCCTGCCAGGAGGATGATAGAGGGAGGACTTGTCATGGTTTGTAAACTCTGACAGGGGGTTAGTGGTGGGAGAGTTCGAGAGATTTTAATGTATTTAGGTTTTCTCCTGTTAGTCCTGAGGGAGTTTGAGGGAGTCTCTCCAAATCTCCGTTAGTCGTGGGGGAGTTTAGAGGAGTCTCCTAAACTCTCTAGAAAATACCTGTTAGTCGCTGGGGAGTTTAAAAAAAGCTCTTGAACTCCCTGTTAGTCATAAAACACTACAATACTATGGAGTTGGTTGCTTTGGGGAGTTCGAAGGAGTTTTTAGTGTATTTTGGTCTCACAACAAATCTCTCAAAAGAGTAGATATTTGGGAAGGAGTTTGGTGCGTAGAAAACCATAGGAGAAAGAAGAGGAAACGTTTTTTTCCAGGTATGTTTTTTTTTCTTCTTTGATCTCCATGATTGTTTATAATAGTTTGATTTGTGTACTATTTTGATTGTTTTTCATATCTTTGATCTCCATGATTGTTTATTTTGATTGTGTGTATAGTTTTTTTTTGTGGGTACTCTCTCTCTGTCAAAACCCTTGTGGTTCAAAAGATCTTGGTAAGAAATTGCATGATTTGATTATAATGATATCTTTAAATTCAACCGTTGGAATATGATGAAATTTGAGTATGTCGTAGTTTACCTTGTTATAGATGTACAGTAAAATTTTCACGCCGATCAGGTCACGTTTGCTACTGCAAAGCTTGCACAATATATGACTATGGTCTGCTGAGTTTAAATCCCGAATAGGGGACTGATTCCTATTTATCTCATTCTCCGCTTATCGGGCAAAGCTGAAATTTTAGTATGATGTTTGTATATATGAAGGTTACCTATTGTAGAAATTTCATGAAGTTCTGATCACTTTAGGTACACCAAAGTGTGAGAAATCCGGAACTGAATTCTGTATGCACGTATTGAAAGTAGTCGGGTTCTGAGTAATGTATATTTTTAATGAACCATTGGAATGCTATGATTTTTGAGTGTGTTGTGAAATATTGAGTTGTAAGTGTAACATAAAAATTTAAATAGGATCAGGTAAGTATTAGTACTGCAAAGATTGGACAATCTGAAACTGTGTTTCGGTGAAACCGAATTCCTTTACAGCTATCTTCATAATTTGTTATGTCATCATGCATTAATTAGCTTGCTACTTTGCATGGGTGTCATTGAGAATCACTATCACTTGTTAAGTCATCTTATTTAGACACATACTTCTCCTCTATTCTATATGCCAAAGTTCAATACAGCGGCGTACTTCATTCCGTATTGACGTGTTTTAGCCAATTCATACGGTGCTTTTGTTATAATGATATCTTTATATTCAACCATTGGAATATGATGAAATTTGAGTATGTCGTAGTTTACCATGTTATAGAAGTACAGTAAACTTTTCACGCGGATCAGGTCACGTTTGCTACTACAAAGCTTGCACAATATATGACTATGGTCTGCTGAGTTTAAATCCCGAATAGGGGACTGATTCCTATTTATCTCATTCTACGCTTATCGGACAAAGCTGAAATTTTAGTATGATGTTTGTATATATTAAGGTTACCTACTGTAGAAATTTCATGAAGTTATGATCACTTTAGGTACACCAAAGTGTGAGAAATCCGGAACTGAATTCTGTATGCACGTATTGAAAGTAGTCGGGTTCTGAGTAATGTATATTTTTAATGAACCGTTGGAATGCTATGATTTTTGAGTGTGTTGTGGAATATTGAGTTGTAAGTGTACCGTAAAAATTTTCAAGAGGATCAGGTAAGTATTAGTACTGCAAAGATTGGACAATCTGAAACTGTGTTTCGGTGAAACCGAATTCCTTTACAGCTATCTTCATAATTTGTTATGTCATCATGCATTAATTGGCTTGCTACTTTGCATGGGTGTCATTGAGAATCACTATCACTTGTTAAGTCCTCTTATTTAGACACATACTTCTCTTCTATTCTATATGCCAAAGTTCAATACAGTGGCGTACTTCATTCCGTATTGGCGTGTTTTAGCCAATTCATACGGTGCTTTTGTTGCAAGGAGTTGCTAAGGGATTTTCTTTGATTAACAATTTGGCTAAGTAGCTCTGCGTGTTAGTACTGTGTAATATAGTATCACATTTTTTTATCATGTTTACATTAGACTGTTTGGTGTTATTACTATCCTTGCTTTGTTAAGTTCTAGTATTAGTCTAAGTACTAATGTAGCTAACATGTCAGACCATAGAATGGAAAAATCCAGCCAACCTGCTGAAAACAACAAGAAGAAAAAGAATGTTAGGAAGAATAATAATACAGAACCGGAAACGGAAGTGACTACGAATTATAAACCGACGATATTGTTTAACACCATTTCGTGGCCAACGTTATCATTTGAAAGAATTTTCTGGTACGGGTAATCATGCGGAAAAGGCTGAAGAATTATTTAACATGCGTCATGCTTCTTTGAGGAATGTAGTTGAAAGATTGTTCGGTGTTGTGAAGTCTCGTTTCTTGATCTTTAAGTCTCAACCTCCATTTCCGTATCAGGTGCAAGCGGAGATAATGACAGCTTGTGCAGGCCTACACAACTTCTTATGAAAAGAATGCCGTTCAGATGAGTTTCCGGTCGAGGAAGAGGAAGAGGAAGATATCCATCTATCAACGCTTGTAAATGACGATGAAATTTTGACACAACAAACTCAAGAACAACAACGTCAAGAAGCTAATGCACGGAGAAAGAGTATAGCGGATGATATGTGGGAAAATGTTCGTGAACAAAGGGAGTTAGAATTGTATGGAGACCGTTAAATTGAAGGGAAAAAAAATTATCTCGTTGCACAAAATAACATACTATTGATACAGAGATATGATCATTTTCATTTATTTTTTTCTTTTGATTAAAGATCAACGTTATTTGCAAATAAGGGTTTATTGTTTCTTAAAACAGAATGAGTTAGGAGTGAACTCTCTCAAACTCCCCCAAACTCCCTCTAATAAACTCTCTCAAACTCCCTACACTCCCCCAAACTCCCTGAACTCAAAAACACAAAACTCTCTCAAACTCCGTACACTCTCTCAAACTCTCTCAAAATCCCTGAGATTTAAAATACACTCAACTCCCACGAAATCACTCGAGGACTAACCCCCTGTCAGTTGGTTTCTTCTTAAATAATATCCAAAATAAAACAAAAAAAGAAGAAGCGGAAAGTAAGAAGAAAAATGGGTACTCTCTCGATTGTTGAATTCGACGAACTTCCATCCCCGGCTCATTTCTTCTCTCACATTGAATCTAAAAGCATTCCTGCGGTAATTACAATCTCATTCACGTATTTCCTCCCTTCTTTCATGAGCATTAACATCACTTAATTTTCTCTTAATTGTTTGGAATTTAGGTATTTCATGGTTGCGTTAAACATTGGAAATGTTTTTCCAAATGGAACCCTTGTAAAGGTGGTCTCGACTATTTACAGGTTTCATTTCACCTACATCACTCTCATTTATTCATTGAATTTAGGGTTTAGTGTTTTATTACTTACTTCGAAATTGTGATTACAGGAAAGAGCAGGGTCTTCTATTGTGGAGGCTATGTTGTCGAGAACAGCACCTGTGTTTTATGGTGATCTTAGAAGTCATGAGCGGGTAAGTCTTATATCATTCTTAGAACTGGTTTTTGCGTTTTGAATGTGTAAAGATAACTAGAATTCATGCATTATATTGCAATTTCCGCATATTATTGTAGGTTCCGTTGCTGTTCTCTATTTTCATTTCATCTTGTAAAAAGCTAAGAAGTTCTGATAATGGTTCTGGAGTGTCTGTTGATCAAGAAGGTGTTGGAGTGACAGAGCCTACCTTAGAAGAAGAAACTTGTTTGCCTTCTACCAGTTCTCTTCATCAAATCTACTTAGCGCAGGTTGTATTGCTTACCTGGCTGTGTGTTCAAGCGTGACTTTGTTGGCTGGCAAAAAAAGGATGAGATCCAAAACACCCGGGGCATTACCGCTAAGTGGCCAACGCGTGTTTATTCTTAGCCCTTATTTTCCCAACGCTATGTCAAGTGCTGTGTCGAATGGGATATAAAAAGCACGTTTACAGTTTGTTGATCTTGGTGTTTGTTTTCAGTTGGTTGAAGTCGGACTTAAGGGTGCTTTTATGATATAGGTGCCAATTGTGAATTTGGAGAATAAGGAGAAGTCTCAGTTGGACATTCTACGAGAAGACATTCAAATGGTTCGCATTCATTTCATGTTGAGCTTTCTGCTTGCTTATTTTTTGTTTCAATACAGTATATAACTTTGCTAAAGTAAGGAGAGCTCAGTACCAGTAAAATTTATGCACTTCTACTTGGTGTCATGTGGATTTGGTCAAAAGTTGATTTAGGCAGTACTGGTTTTGTTTTGGTTTGTGGATGCAGCCAAAAATTCTGAAGGCAAAAACATTAACTTCTATCAACTTGTGGATGAACAATGCAAAATCAAGGTCTAGTACACATTATGATCCAGACCATAACCTACTATGTGTGGTTGCTGGATGCAAACAAGGTACTCAGTTATGTCTGTTTTGATTGATTGGTTTCATAGTACAGTGATGGTTGCCCAAGTTGTGGGATTACTACCAAATAGCCCACTGATTGCCATCTGTTATTTCTCCATCTCAGTTGTTCTGTGGCCGCCTTCTGCCGTTTCATCATTATATCCAATGGCTATATACAGTGAGGCCTCAAATCACAGGTATGGTAACTCTCCATCGTCAATCATGTGAAAGATAATTACTGATGTCGTTTAAGTTCTGGTTACTTTTGGGTCTGAGGATCAGAAACAAGTTGCATAATCCATTTTTTGAAGAAACTGGATTTATCTCATATTTCTTATTCTGCATGCTATACTTATACTAATTTCTGTTTGGTAGTTGTGTTGATCTAGAAAAGCCAGACTTGTCAACTCATTCAAGAGCGCAAAACTCTATGATGTACTCCCAAAAAGTTACTCTGCAAGCGGGTGACGCACTTTTCATTCCTGAAGGCTGGTAATAATTTTGTTTCTTCCATTTTGCATAATTTTTATTTTCTACGCTGAGTTTCTACATGTTTGTATGATTGTTGAAGGCACATTCTTCTTGTAACTGGTTGGTCAGATACATCTGTAATTCGAATTACTCAAGGAGTGTTTGCATTCTCATCTGAACAGGTTGCACCAAGTGGATAGCGACGACGTCACAATAGCTGTTAACTTCTGGTGGCGATCTAGTATTATGACTAGTTTACCAGAACACATGGATGCATATTATCTACGCACTATCTTAAGAAGGTCTTTGTTTTCCTTCAGTTAATCATTTTTTTTATCACCTTCTGTTTTTGCTTGTTAGTAGTCTGTACTTGGAAGATGGACTGACTTCCCTTGTTTATTTTCCATTTTCCGAATTGTTCTCCACATCATTAATTCGTACAAAGATTGGTGAAGACGGAAATGGTAAGCAGTATCCTGCTTATCCTGCATTTATGTTTGGCTTTTCTCTATGCATGATATCGAATTTTATTACAGACGTCTTTGCTTTACTACAAACTCGATGTGTTAATAATATACATGAAATAAGTTGCTCTTCCCACCATTTGAGTCATAATAAAATGTGGTTAGACATCATGCTTGACCAAAATATATCAATTTTTTCTTTTCGTCATTTATCAATGACATTTTTACTATAAATAATGTTTCTTGGAATTAATATAGAACAGGATCAAATGTTATATGAAACTTCAATTAGTATTGAGAATTCCGGACAGGAGGATTCTTGCCAGGTTGACGACGGACAAGGTTATTTTATGCCCTTACATGAAATCTTCCATATAATTTTTTTACTCTTTTCATTGATGTCAATTGTGACTAACTTCACGTAAGGAAACTAGCCCCTTTTTAGATACTTGACATCCAAAACTTTGTTTTGTCGTGGCAGGTCAGCGTGAGCACAATCTAGAAAAGAACTCGTACAGTGAGCAGTCGCAAGGGACCATTAAACATAAGAGGATAACGATACAGCAAATGGACACAGTTTCCCTGCAAGCTCTTCATCAACTTGTTTCTTTAGTTCATGATGGAGTGAACATTGCTAGTCAAAGTGAACAACTGCAATCAACACCAATGGAAGATGAATGCAAGAAGGATGTTCATCCTAATCCATTTTGCTTGGAAGATGATCCAGTTGCTAAGGTCATTTCGGCTCTGGAGCCACTTCAACTTCAAAATGTCTTGCTTGGCATGGTGGTAGGTTTGACACTTATACTGGTCCCATCAATTTCAAATTTTCATGAGCATTGGTCATTCTAGCATCTAGTTTTATGTTTATAGCTAGATTGTATCTGTTTGTATGTCGACAACAGTGTATCAAGAGAAAGGCAGATACACAGTGCATGTTGAAAACACAAGTAGTGAAGCTAAAGCAAAATTATATTGTCTGTATTGTTGGGTTTTGGGTATATACCTTTACACTCGTATTGTCTATTTAGCACAGGTTCGGTTGTTTTTGATTCTTAATAAGACTGGTCAGTCAAGTGATTCAAAGTGCCGACTGTGGTATGAAACGCAAACTAGGGTTTAGAGTTGACCCTTATCTTCATTCTTCTCCTCTATTCCGAAATGTTTGCGCTTCACTTTGGATAATAATCAATCTATATGCTAAACATGAAAGTTTCTAATAAGTTAACCGTATCAAAGAACTTTTTGTGCGAACTAAGTGCTTTACGAAAATGTTTAGCTGAGGTTGACGGGCGAGTGTGTTGATAATTGCTGACTTGAATATCGACTCCCCTTCACTCCCTTATCCTTGGGGATTGGCAACTAATTAAGTTTTTTTCTTTTTTTTTTCTCTTCCAGCATAATTTTCCAAGAACGTTGGAGGCACTAATACTGCAAATGCTTTCACCTGCGTCAGCAGAAGTACTGACGAGGAAGTTTGATGAAATAGATCAATTGACGAGTCAAGGAAACCGGTACATACAAACTCTTACTGCACCAATTTGGTTCCTCGCCTCATAAATTAGGCCTCACTTTTTGTTCTTACTTACAGGGATGAATTCTACCAGGCTGTTTATGGTGTTTTTGATGATCAATTTGCTGCCATGAATGCTGTTCTGAATGGCAAAGAGTCATTTGCACGCCAGGTGATTGTTTACTCTATTGGCTGATTCTTCTTTATGAGTAGTCTAATATCTGCCGTTTCTGCAATAATTACTAGCTTATCAAATGAACGCCCTTTCTGTGGTGTAATGTAAACAATCATCCTACATATATACGACCATTAGGAAGTGGTGTAACACCTGAAAAATTCTCATATATGGCAAGTAGCATAATGAGTGTGATTTTCTCATAGTAGCATACTTGATTTTCCTTCCACGTGCCAACATATTCCACAAATAGCTTCTAGTTGGAACCCATCATAGACCAGTAGTGTTGCCCTAACTCGTTCTGCATATTTAGGATTCTGGGCACTGATTTGTCTGCAATTTTGGTTGCCAAATGGTTTCTTAGAGATGTGAAAGGAGAAAAAAATGTTCTCTTTGTGGATAAGCAGATTAAGATGGAACCAGCAACAAGAAAATCACATATATTCTTTTCTCTTTTTCTCTCTTTTCTGGGAGTGGTGTCTTATATCTGTTGTCTGTGAATCTGTGATGCATGCAGCGCATATAGTTGCACAAACATATCCATCGCTGTTTAAGTTTCAAAACTCAAATGAGCATACATATATTAACGATTAACCATTGTTATCAAAGTTGCACAACTAAGTAGATATACATCAAATCATTAGTAATATGTGTTAAATGACTCATTCATTTAGTATTGAACATCTTGTTGTGTTAGGTTGTGATATATACTTTCCAAAAAATAAACAGATTGAGAAATTAATTTTGTTTTCTCTTTTATTGCTTGTTTTGCAGGCGTTCAAGAATGTACTGGATAAATATTTGGGAGTAAATTTTGATGGACAAAAATTGTAAGTTGGGTGAGATATCTTATCAATCTGAAGTGGACTACACTACTTAGATTTGTTTCTCACTTGTTTTAGATTATGTAGGATGCAGAACATTGTTAAGAATCAAATGTCTTGTCTTTGTCTGTAGTAGTACCTGCAGTTTTATCAATCAGTTTTGTGAAAACATAATTTCTGACTGAATGTATTAATATATTCTCTTTCCATTCTCTGATTTACTTACTGAAATCATTATTTTGTTTTTTAGGTTGTGGTTACATGGTACATATTGTAATACATTAGAAGTCAATGCTTTGTTCTAAATTTGTTGTATTTTGAAGCTCAAAATGCTTTGACCCTTTATCTTGTTTCCTTGTTTTCACTTCTTGTTTCATTACGTAGAAAACTTTCCTTTTCTACCCAGTTATATCATATACAATCTAGCTAGCTAATCTTTGTTTTTAGGCCTGGGTTCAGGTTAGAGTTCAGTTCACAACTTTCACTTTCAGATTATTATTATTATTTTATTTTATTTTTTGATTGTGCAACAAATTTAAGATGAATACCAGGTCACTTTATTGTTTTTTTGTATTGAACAAGAAATCTAAGATGGACTTTAGTGAGACTCGGTACCATGAGTCCATGATCTACTAAGCTGAAAATTTGCACACAACAAAATTCACACGACAAGGAGTGAATGTTAAATGTATGTGTTACTATTCTGTTTAGGAATGAACTATACACGAAGATGCTATTGCTAGGGGTCCATGAATATGTATGTTTTGTCATTTTATCTTTGGTTTCATGTTATTAGCTAGTAGTAACTGAATAGTAAGAGTGGTAGTTGGATGGTTGTCAATGAAAGGAGCCTATGTACTTGAAATGTGAATTTCCAGCTGAAGTGGAAGAAAGAAAAAAAAAGGATGGAGAAGAAAAAGCAGAAGAAAATAAAAGCAAACGTTTGGTAATTATTAGGTTGTAAGAACTCTGGAAGAGAGAAAAGAAAATAAGTAAAAGGATAAAGAATGAGGGAAGGGGGGACTATGGATATTTTCGTTTTTTTGGGAAGGTGAGATTCCATGTCATCATAAAACAACTTTGGTAAGTATTTCTTTTTTTTGTGAGACCCAAGAAGAAGAGAAGAAGCCTTTGGTCTGGTTGTGAAAAGAAATATAAAGATGGGCAGTCTTTTTTAACCTGGCGAGATTGGGATATACCCAAATTAATTGGGTATACCTATTTTATTCCCATCCAAATTAGTGTGCTAAGGGGTATCTAAAAGGTTTTAAAAGACCAAAATTGCTCATACTAAAAAACCATGCCGACTAAAACATATTCAAAAAAAATTTCAAAATCTTTCTTCAAAACTATAACTATACATGATGAGATAAAAAAAAAAAGCGAAGAATCAAAACGGATCGAAAATCGGCAAGGTTTTTTTTGTCGACTTTGCCGACTAAAATATAGTCGGCAGGGTATAAGGTTGAATACCGTGCCGACTTTTCATCTCTGAAATCAGCAGTTATAGGGTCCGCATGGTATTCAACCTTACCCTGCCGACTATATTTAGTCGGCACGATATTCATCCTTCTTATACCTTACCGACTATAGTTTAGTCGGCAGGTTATGAAATTAATACCTTGCCGACTAATTATGCATTTGTAACACCTTTCTCTATATGTCAAAAATCCTATAGCCGGCAGGGTTTTTTTTGTCGACCTTGCCGACTTTTCATATTTTCAGAACTGAAAATGTTGATTCCTTCTATAATTTTGAGTATAAAATCGCCCAGCAGCTCTACAATCCCATATTTATAAGTGTTTGGCTAGTACGATTTCATTTCCGTTACAAGTAAAATTCTAAAAAAAAAAAAAAAAAAAAGAAATCTCAAAAATCTACCCATATCCATGAGTTCAATCTAAAATAAAACCTAATTCCAAAATTTCAGTCAACTAATTAACTAACTAAATTAATTACCCTAATTGTATTTATTAGTGTTAATTAATCAAGGGTAGATTAACCATTTTTGTAAATATGTGGTTAAGGGGCTTTGTGTTTTACTTCAAAATGATCTTATCTTGTCTCATTTGGTATACCCCCATTAATTTGGGTATACCTCAATCAAGCCAGATTTTTTAACCTGACCATTTTTAGAGGCGACCCGAAAAGAATTAAGGACGATTTTTTTATTCCCATCAAATGAAAATGGCTATGGGGCGTCTTAAAAATAGAAAATATTGTCCTTCATCTTTATACTAAACCATTTCATAACCATAACATTCCTCTTTTCCTTGGTTATTCTACCCATTGAAAAGAAATTGGGTTATTTAACGGTTGGTACCCAGTAAATGTACAATACCTAACTTTGGTACCCAACATTTAAAATATTAAGGGTTGGTATCTTGACTACCAGTTGACCGTCAAAGACTCACTTGACTTGACTAATTTTAATTTTAAAATTTATAAAAAAAATTTATTTATTATAAGTTATTATTTTTCCATAATTGCCCTTTTTGAAGCATCCATGAATGTCTTCGCCGCTGCAGAAACCATCGACACAATCGTTCTTCCAGCCACCACTACCATCTTGTTCTCAATGTATATATCTCATCACCACTGATTTGATTTATTTTTCTTAAAGGTATTTGAAACCCATTACTCCAAATACTCCAAACTAATTATGTTCCGAACTAGCCTACACAAATTGGATACAACCACGAGCAGAATTTCCAAGCCCAGAATCAATATACATTAGCAGAACAAAAAAAATCAATGAACCCCCCATTCACACTATTTCAACAGTCACCCTCTAACAACCCCCACCATCAAACCTTCATTACTGTTACAAAACTCGAATAAAATCAATATAATCTGCTTAGTGGATCATGAATTCACCGAAGAAAAAAGAATGACTTGGGGATTTAACTTAAGGGATTAACTTTTTTATTTTATTTTTTGCTTACTTGATATTTATTATCGCAATAGTAAACCAACAGAATTACAAATGTTCAGAGAAAACAAAATGAGCTAATAACAGGCACAACAAAGATTAAGCAAAAAACAAACAAACAGAGAACCCATAAAGGGAGCTCATTTACACAAGATCAAAAAGTTAGCAAAAACGATAGTAAAGTAGCTGGGGAGACTCTAGATAGTCCAAGAAGATGATGTAGATTGTGAACTATATAATGAAGATGATGGCTGACAAAGTATGAAGAAATGGTGGATTTATGGTGAAATTTTCAACAAATTTTACCATAGTTTGATCAAACAATTAAACAAGCAACCCAAAAAGAAATCCACATAGTCAACAATAATCCAACCTGATTTCACCAATTTGATATCATTTGATCAAATCAATACGTTTCGTATTCAATAAAAACACCCCAATCAAACACAGCTCCTGCCAAAAAATTAAAAAAAATTTAACTGTTGATTAAGAACTCACCAAAATTGGGTTTTACTTTTTCGTTGAAACTCGGAAGGATTACTCTCAAAATTCCTAGTCATTACAACTACTGCTTCGAATAGAGTTCAGTTATTTGTTGATAGAGTAGAAGAGATCTAGGAATTTTGTTAGAAATTTTTTCACTTGTAAAAGAAAATAGACCAAAACAAGGTTCTTACCACCACCATATTCATGAGAAACAAATTTGGGGATAAATCAACCCTAAACCTGATTCAAAACTTCAATTGGTGGTTTCATTTTTGTTTTCGATTTTGAAGCAGTGGAGGTGACGCTGTGAAGTGTATGTTGACGGAGAGACAAAAGAATATATTGACGGAGAAAATTAGAACATAAAAAATAACTCTTTTCTTTAAGGGTGTTCCTTTATATACCCCCTGAAAACACTAACGGTACCCCTACCCGTTAGTTAAGTTAGTTAAAATTGGTTAATAAGAAAATCTTTAAATTGTTTGAATTCTTTTATATCCATACCCTTCCCTAAAGTTTCATTGTATGACCATAAAAAATCGGAAAAATGAATGAAACAACACATCTTCGTGAAGTTTCATTGTATGACCATAAAAAATCGGAAAAATGAATGAAACAACACATCTTCGTGCTTCCTAACTGTTCGTAGGATAACTAGTGTAGTACAGATAAAATATCTATATTATATTTCATCTATAATCTCTACACTAGCAACGTTTTGTATTTGTATTTATTGAAGTTTACAGTAAAAATTTCTACGGCTTGTTCCCAAATCATGACAGAGTATTGTACTTCTTCATCCCAATATTCGATGTCAGTCCCGGTATTATGCACCAGATTAAAGCTCTGAATTTGTTTTTCCGGATCAAACCTAAGAGTCCAAGATTGAACACGCGAGGTTTGATTATTAACGCGTCCTTGTCGAGAAACCAAGGACCATCATAACACACTCTTTTCCAGTCTTCTTCATTATAGATAGCTTGATAATAAAATAGCCTTTACTCGAAGGGATGAACTAGCACGGATCTACCTTCCATTGATCCATAAGATCATTCTTAAACTCATAGAAAATCAGTCCAAAAGTCTACCAATAACACTGAATTTCCAATTTAACTCTATCGCAACAAGCTCTGGATAGTTTAATCACAATATCACCTAGACGATTCACAGTTGGAGGTTCATCCAAAATCAGTAACATTGATTTTTAGAAACAACATTTCTTCGTTTCCCGAATAGAGAAGCAAAAGACATCTCAGAATTATATTCATTAGTTGAACTAGGGTTACCTTGTTCGCGCTTGAAGTTGCAATTGACAGAATTATTCCGCACTTGATTCTTGTATTCACGAACATCTCGTTGTGGTTTATACATCTTCTTAGCATTACGATCACGATAGGGAGGATCATTAGCAGGATTCCTCATCACGGGTTGCTATATCAGTGAATAATGTAGTTCTGTTTCAGAGGAAATATATGTCGGTGATATATATTCGGGGTACAAGAAAGCAAATGTTTTTGACGGGGTAGGAAGATTGGATTAGGGGTAGGAAGATAAAGAGGTACCGTCAGTGTTTTTAGGGGTATATAAGGGAACACCCTTCTTTAAACTTGTCAAATAACTCTTTTCATTTTTTGAAAATTAGAAAACATAAAAATAGGTTGGTCAAACTTGGGTTTTAACTGTCAACGGTTGGTCTAGGTACCAACCCTTAATATTTCAAATGTTGGGTACCAAAGCTAGGTATTGGACATTTGCTGGGTACCAAACGTTAAATAGCCCAAAGAAATTTCATCATATTAATTTTGATTGAAACCAAATATCGTCGATCAAACAAATTTTACGATTAATTGTTTAAAATTAAAATCCAAAATTCATTAACCTCAAAGTTGAAACTTAGAATATCAAAAAAATCGAGTTAAATGAACAAAACATATAAATGATAGTAGTTGTGATCCAAAATTAGGATTTGATTGCTTAAAATAAAAAATTGATCAGAATTTTTTCTAGGATATACAGTTGCAGAAACATAATTGGTAGGTAAAATAGATTGTTATCTACCGATTACTTTTGCGTCAAAAAATTCAATGGTTATGTACTAAAATTTTACCATAATCAGTAGATATCATCCACCCATGTCTATCACTTACGAAAATAGAGAAATCCGAAATTTTATTAGTTTTTCAAAAAATAGAATTTGGGGCTACTATCACAATCAGTAGATAATGAACATCACGAGACTACCGATTATGAAAGTGGAGAAATTCGAAATTTTATTAGTCTTTGAAAAATCAGAATTTGGGGCTACTATCACAATAGATAGATAATGAACATCACCAGACTACCGATTGTGAAAGTAGAGAAAATTCATAATTTTATTAGTCTTTGTAAAAATCAGAATTTGGGACTACTATCACAATCGGTAGATAATGAACATCACGAGACTACCGATTGTGAAAGTAGAGAAATTCAAAACTTTATTACTCTTTAAAAAATCAAAATTTGGGGACACTATCATAATCGGTAGGAAACGAACATCAAGAGACTACCGATTGTGAGAGTGGACAAATTTAATTTTTTTTATTAGTCTTCAAAAAATCAGAATTTGGGGATACTATCACAATCGGTAGATAATGAACATCACGAGACTACCGATTGTGAAAATAGATATATTCAAAGTTTTATTAGTTTTTGAAAAATTAGAATTCGGGGCTACTATCACAATCGGTAGATAACGAGGATCACCAATATACTTCATGTCTTTGTTCTCAATGCCTGTTAAAGTGGAATAAAAACGGACCCAGATAATGAGGGACTTTCTGTGGGGTTCTACTTCAAAAAAGAAAAAAATTAATTGAGTGGCTTATAACAAAGTAAATAGGCCTAAGAAATCTGGAGGAGTGGGCATCAAAAACTTAAGACTAACAAAAGAGCTTTATTAGCTAAGTGGACCTGTAGATATTCAGTTGAGCAAAATCATCTATGGATAAATCTCATTCAAGTAAAGATGAAAGGGAAAGAGTTAGATTTATTGGTTAAAGACTCTACATTACCTCAAGGCAGAGGTATATGGAAAGGGATTCAGAAGCAGAAGATAATTGTGGGTGAAAAGTGGGGATCTAACAACCACACCCAATACTTCGTTTAGGAAATCTGTATGGACTAACTCCAATATATTTTCAAGAGAATCAACTAGACAGACAAACTCAATCAAGGAAAATACATCCAAAAGTGATATCTCTATTTCTCAATGTAATCAGCAAATCAAACATATAGAAATCCGCGATCTTGATTAATATGAGAAACAACTTGAACGGTAACAAAGACCAATGTTCAAGTGTCAATCAATTTATTTCAACAACCAACGGTTGGAAAATCTAATTGATTGAACTACGCACAACCTGTGATATTTCAATTATATAGAAAATATAATGCGGAAAAGAAATAACACAGACACCAGAAATTTCGTTAACGAGGAAACCGCAAATGCAGAAAAACCTCGGGACCTAGTCCATATTTGAACACCACATTGTATTAAGCCGCTACAGATTCTAGCCTACTACAAATTAACTTCCGACTGGAATGTAGTTGAGCCCTAACTAATCTCACACTGATTAAGGTACAGTCGCGTTCCTTACGCCTCTGAATCCTAGCAGGACTCTACACACTTGATTCCCTTAGATGATCTCACCCATAACTAAGAAAGACGAGAGCCAGTTAGACTAGCCAGGATAACTTGCCTATATTATAAGCATCTCAATCTACTAGCCAGTTAGAGATGAACATTATATAACTATAGGCAAGTCATCCTTGGATACCAAACACAAACAACACTCTTCATCTTCATGTAAGACCAATCTATTCCTTAGCTTAATATTTTCAAAATATTGATGAATTGAGCATACATGCTCATTCCAACAAAAATCGAGAATTCTCAGTCAAGATGAAACTCTTCTGAAAATTCACGATATTGCTCGAACGTGCATCAGAAAATACTGAAACCCTCAATATGGAAACACGGACACCATGGAAACATGTGCACACCTTCATGACCGACCAGGGTCATTCCCATAGCTTGCACAAGGCCGGTCCCACATGTTTTCATAATTCTGACTTAATTTGCTCAATTGCTCATACTGGGCCCGAACTCTCTCCAACCAACTGGGGGATTCTCCGAATGACCAACAACTGGTCCCGCGACCACCAAGAGCCGGTCCCATGCTCTCTTGGTCGGTCCTCATCTCTCATACCTAGGTTTTATCACCTAATGCTGAATCCAACAATATTTCAATAAATAATGAATCCTGCAATAAATCATCGTTTTTTCACCAACTCTCAAACTGAGAACCCTGGTGCGTGCTCACTCGAGCACTGGGCACCCATGGACGCTCATCATTCCGTGTGGTTGGACCCTCCTCACTTATGACCAATTTTCAGCAGTTCACCAATTGATGAAGGATTGATAAAACTAGGGTTTCGAACAAACGCTCCACGAATCACCATTCTGAGCAAGTTCAAACACAAAATAATGTTGATTCAACAATCAACATCCAAATTAATAATATTCGGTAATTCACCAATATTTTTGATTAATATTTTATTGGGTCACGACACTAGTAAATAATTCGTCGAATTGAGTAATACTTGCTCAGTTGCTCGAATATTGATCCAACCATCAATGTTCAGTAATTCATCAGTAGTTTATCGAATTGAGCAACACTTGCTCAATTGCACGTCAAATTATGAATATTCAGTATTTTGTTGAATTGAGCAACACTTGCTCAGTTACACGCCAAAATTATCAAATTCGTCGAATTGAGCAATACTTGCTCAATTGCTCGACAAACTCTCAATATTCAGCAATTCGTCAAGTTGAGAAATA
The DNA here is from genome assembly GCF_003573695.1 of Papaver somniferum. Classification (NCBI taxonomy): domain Eukaryota; kingdom Viridiplantae; phylum Streptophyta; class Magnoliopsida; order Ranunculales; family Papaveraceae; genus Papaver; species Papaver somniferum. The sequence continues at coordinate 186,147,517 of NC_039359.1, read as the reverse complement.
CTTGCTCAGTCTCTCTAGTCAGTAATTCATTGACATCTCAGAGAACTACATGATCAATCCATGAATCACTGAGCATTCACCACTTATGCTCGATTCAACAAAACTAGACTCACAGTCTAAATCAGTCAACAACTGACTAACTAATACACGCCTGCCTTGCAGACTCCACGATTCGTGAAATATCAATCACGTCACAAATGGGGGGATATTACTTAGGGTTTTAGTCTGGCGGTCTACGACACGTGGATTCATCCACAATGAGAAATGTGCGTAAGTCGTGTAAACGGTTGAAGGAGTTAGCAAAGTAGTGGGTGCACGATCAGTCAAGTCTCCGCACGACGTGGAACTTACTTTGCCACGATCTCCCACTTTCCGACTCTTTCACTCAAGAAACCGTCACACTTACAGGGATCAATGGTACATCATTCTTGCAATATAAATAAGTCTAAATCGAGGACATCAGGATATCATCAATCATCGATTATCATCATTGTCCGTCAACAACTCGATATAAACTTACTCACAGAACTCAACTTCAGCAGTTCAACAATATTGCAGAAACCTTCAACACACCCACAATCCTTGATCATCACTGATCCCATACAACTCTCAGCTTCCCTCCTACAGAACAACCCCTCTCCCTCTTTGAGACCGAATTGACTCTGGAACGGCCATTGTCTTGGTTTAGGTTGGAGTCATACAGATTGATTTCCCGAATCTAAGCACCCCTTTTGCAGCGGTGCATCTGTGTGAGGTTCAGCAGTTCGCTTGGTTGAGGAGTCTCGACAGCACGCTCGACTCTCCACTTTCCTAGAAAACCAGCAAACCGTTTTCCCCCATCTACAGTGGTATATAGGATACTGCTCCTTCATTTATACCTACTTACTTTCGAGATTTTATGCAATTTCTAGGGCGATACACCGTAATATTACCTACTAGGTGCTGGAATTTTGCATTGAATATTATACATTGTTTGACGAAGGAGTTAGTTCCATATACATGATTGTTTATTTTTGTGAATTGATTGCCTTTTAATGTTTAGGAAAAACATGCATCGTTTTATAGATCATTCTAGTGATTATTTGAAAGTTAAATGTTATTTCTATTGGGCATCCCTTTTAGGGATGACGTGCTCACCCCTTCCCACTTTCAGTTTCAGACACAGATCAGAGTTGCGCAGCGAAAGCCTCAAGGGTTGATTTCGTTAGTTGGTTAACGTCTGCTATGTTTATTATGTTGCATATTATATTTGTAAAACAAATGACTATTGTACATGTATCATTTGAGAGGAGTTCTTGTATATATATATTTATGAGTGAGGCTAGTTTTTTTGGGTTAAGTTTTATAGCAGATTTATTAATTGAATATTTAAGTAAATGATTTAGATCTCTAGTGCCTCTATATTTAGTTAATATCTTGGATTAGTCAGCTGTTAGCTTTGGGGGCGCTACACCGGCTTGAGTTTATTATGTTGCATATTATAGCATGCGTTCTTGCATGTATATGACCCATGACCGGAACTATAGTATGCATACCCTTATGCATACCTGTTAGTTGTGAAATTCCGAGTACCTAAGTACACATACCCATAAGCGTACTGGTGAAGGGTTTGGGTCCGGGAATTTTTGCAATGTTTGGAAGTATGCGTACACGTTTGCATACTGGCGAACCGAAACTCAGACTGGCTACTTTAAGTATGCGTACCCGTTTGCATACTTGAGTGTTTAAAGTTCTAAAATCGGTTTGTTCATAAACTAATACATCTATATAATAAGGAATGCATTCTTTGCAAACTGTAGCTATAATGTTCATGAATTGATTCGAGTGAATCAAACCGATTTTGCTTCAATTGTGTTCTTGTATACTTCTATGAGAATTTAGCAATTGAATAACTCTATAACTAGTTTCATTTGAATCATTTGAACTAGTTGTGGTTAAGATGAATAAGGTTAATATGAGAGTGTTCATATAGTGAACTTCGGTTAACTACTGTTGAGCCAACTTAGTGTACACATTTAGGTACGGCTACTCAAACCTAAATGAAGGTATATTTCATTTGTGTATAACAAGATAAGTTCGATCTAACGGTTGAAAGATATTAGCTTGAATCTAATCAGGTTTTCATCTAACAATGAATATTGAATGCTTTGTTGCCAAGGTAACTTAGATTGCAAACCCTGATTTGAAAACTATATAAGGGAGAACTCTAGCATATGGGAAACGTAATCTTCACACATCCTGTGTGATCATAGTTGAGACTAGATTCATTTCTCCTTTAACATTAGATTTTTCACGAAACCCTGTAGGTTAACGACTTAAAGACTTCATCGGGATTGTGAAGCCAGACCCAACTATTTTCTATGTAGTTGCATGTTCTGATCTTACTTCTATTATCATGATTGATTATTATCTTTGCTAAGATTTGCTTGAGATTTATCTTTGATATGTAAGATTAAAGTAGTCACAAACATCTTCGTCTTATCTTTTGTGATTCCATAATATCTTGTTTTGCTTCCATACGATTAAGATTATTTTGAGGTGATTGATAATACTAGGTTTTTCTTCGGGAATATAAGTCCGGTCTATCAATTTATTCATGTGCACCTTGATTTATCAAAAGACGGAACAAACTCGTAGGTACCTCTGTGGGAGGCATACTTATCTATTCCAATAGACTTTTCTGTGTGAGACAAATTTGTTTATCAAGTCTTCGACTTTGGGTCATAGCAACTCTTGGTTGTGGGTGAGATCAGCTAAGGGAATTAAGTGCGTAGAATCCTGTTGGGGTTCAGAGACGTAAGGAGCGCAACTGTACCTTGATCAGTGTGATATTGATTAGGGCTCAACTACATTCTATGCTGAAGTTTATTGGCAGTAGTCTAGTATTTATAGCGGCTTAATACAGTGTGGTGTTCAAAGATGGACTAGGTCCCAGAGTTTTTCTGCATTTTCGGTTTTCCTCGTTAACAAAATTCCGGTGTCTGTGTTATTTCTTTTCCGCGTTATATTTTGTTATATAATAGAAATATCACAGGTTGTGCGTTAAGTTCATTCAGTTATTGAATCCAACCTTTGGGTTGTTGATCGAATTGATTGACACTTGGATATTGTTTTGTGATACCGTCCAAGTTATTTCTCTTATTCAACCGGGCTCGCAAATTCCTATTTGATGATTGCAGTTGAATTGAGGAATTGAGATATAAACTCTTTAATATATGTTTATATAGATTGAGTTTGACTGTCTAGTTGATTCTCTTGAAAGTATATTGGAGTTTGTCTATTCAGATTGCCGAATTAAATATTGGATACGGTTGTTAGACCCCGCCTTTTCAATTGGTATCAGAGCAGGAAAACACGTTTAAGACCTCATAAGTTTGTGTTTGTAGCGATCTGAATATGGACAGAAGTGCTATCTCTATAAATGTACCACCAGTAGTCTTCGATGACTCAAATTATTTATGGTGGAAAATTGTTATGCGTGCCTTTCCTCAAGCACGTGATTTTCAATCTTGGGTTAGGGTTGTTAATGGCTATGATCCTCCCTTAGTTACAGTGAATGGTGTAACTACTCCAAAGGATATTGGTGAATATGATCCTTTAGAAGTTCTTGCTGCAAAGCAAAACTCTGGCGGGTTAAATGCTATCATACATGCCATTACACCAGATCTTCAGCATCATGTGACTACTTGCACGAAGTCTAAAGATGCTTGGGATATCTTAGAAACTGTATTTTAAGGGAATACCTGTGAAAAAGAAGCTAGGCTTCAAAACCTAAATTCCGATTAGGAAAACCTTCCTATGGCAGATGAAGATTCATTTGATGAGTTTAATCACAAAGTGTCTGAAATTATTAATGCATGTTTTGCACTGGGTAAGACTATTCCTGAAAAGGACATTGTGATGAGAATTTTCAGATCGCTGCCATCTAGATACGATTCTAAGAAGAATGCCATCGTTGAGGGAAATAACCTTGCAACTCTTTCCAGAAATTCTCTTGTTGTGAAATTAAAGATCTTTGATCATGAGCATACATCCAAATCTGGAAAGGATGTTTCCTTCAAAGGACAAAAGAACACTAAATCACTTGAAAAAAGTAAAAGTGTTTGCGTCTCTGAAGATGATCTTTCTGAGACTGATTCATCATATGAATATCTTGACAAGTCAGTCTCCTTGATCACAATACAATTTAGAGATCTTCTTTTGAAGAGAATTAAACGGTTCTCCAGAGATAAACCTAAGACATCAGTTAAACCTCATAATCGTGTTTCTTCTAAAAACAGGGATATTGATGAAACTGATGACGAGGATATGCCATAGTGTTTTAAGTGTAAAGGATTTGGTAATTTTTCAAATGAGTGTCCAAATCGCAGAAAATACGTTGGGAACAAAGGTCTTGCTGTAACTGTTGATAAAATGTCTGATCACTATGATTCTAATGAGGACGAAAATACAAGTATTGCACTTCTTTGTGAAAATATTGATTTTGATAATTGTAGCAATACATTCATCAATCTTGATATTCTTTCAGAAGAAACCTCAACCGTTATGGAAGAGAAAATTGATTTATCTGCTAGAAACTCTCTGTCTGATTTTTCAGGTTCCACCATGTGTCTAACTTCTTACACATCTCTGGCGTCTGAACCATCTTCCATGTTGACATGTTCTTATTGTTCTCTCAGAGGTCATGAAATCTTAAAGTGTTTCAAGTACAAACATAAAATAAGATACGTCAACAAACTTCAACGAATAGCGAATCGATTAGCAAACAAGCTTAAACTTGTTCAAAAATCATCTGAGGTATGTAAACTCATCTCTTCTTCGAAGAAGTTAACTTCCAAAGAAAAGGCTAGATCACTAGAGAAAAAATTATGGTCTGAACATTCTTTGAAACAGGGTTCTATGAATTCCTTTCAAAATGGTTATGTTAGACATATTATTGTTTACCCCAGCACAACTTGATTGTGTTGGTTGGTGTTTCTTCTCTCGTGTGCCTGATCAAAAGAGACAAGATTGTGCACACCTCAGGATTTAAGAAAAGAGAAATGTTTTAGATTGTTTTGTTTTCTCTTTATAGTTTTGTTGTGCTTCGAAATTCTTGAATTCGTTCATCTTTTTATATCTAATTGATATTGGAAGGAACTTCCCTGTATAATCAGTAAAAGAGGGTTATTCTCGACAATTCTACCTTCTTTAGGGTTGAGAGTTGTACGTGCATGAACTTATGTGTTAAAAGGTTACGTAACCCTACATTCCTTTTTCCTCTTAAAATTCTTTTTATCATAAGACTGCTTGTTGAGATTATCTTGTGAATTCCTCTCATAATTCCATATGGATACTCCAAGCATTATGTCTTCTGATGGAAAAGATGTTAATATGATTGTTAAGCCATCAATCATGAAGGAAAAAGATAAATCTCCGTTACCTCCAACTTTGAAAAGAAAAAGAAGGAATGTGAGGAAGGAAAGATCTGTTTCTTCAAATTCTCAGAAGTTTTCTGGTGTTCGTGAAGAGTTGAAGGAAACAAGGAAGGAGATTCAGCAAATAAAGGCTATTGTTTTGAGAACTCTTGAAATTCATAAGGCCCTGGTTCGACATCAGTTTAAAAGGTTTTTTGGAATTAACTCCTTTCTTCATGAACCTTATGTTCTCATGGCTGTTGACGACAAGGAGTTCGGGGACGATAAAGAATTTTTCATAGGTCTCATTGTCTAGGAAACTTCTTATGAGAATTTATTCTTGTGTTCTTAAGAGAAGGACAACTAGGGTTTGGAATAGCCATTATTGTGAGTACACATAGCTATTGTCAACGTTTTCATCTTGCAATGTTTTTAGATTTATTTTATTTAAATTCTAAGTTATTTGAAAGATGATTTTTGCAGTATTAATCTTTATGGTTTTATATATTGCAAATCGTTATGGGATATGTTATTTACGTCCGTGAACCTTGACTGTCCCATATATGATCAAAAGTTAACTCTATTTTATATCGGTATGAAAATATTGATAAAAGATAGAATGAACTTTTGACTACAAAAGTTAAGCCTATTATGTCATTATGCAAATATTGATAGAAGATAAGATGAATTATGTTTACAAAGATTAAGTGTATTATATGTCATTGTGCGAATAGTGATGAAAAATAGAATGAATCTTATGTGAGCATTTCGATTAAATTAATCATGGGATTCTCTTGTGGTTAATTTAATTGAGTTTTTTGGATACAACTTCATGTTTCATGTGATTTGTTAATGTCCAAAGAAATCATTCTTTTCTTGTAAAAGCAAGGTCACTCTTGTTTTTCTTTCATGAATGGAATTTTATGGGGGAGAGTTCTTAATTGAACTTGTGCTTAATTGCCAAATATCTGTGGGGATTGCGGCTGTGGAATATTGTAGGAGTTTTCTTGTATCTTTATAAACTCCTTGATGAATACACTAAGTTTCGACTATGTAAATCATCGAAACATGTTGGTATGTTTGTTAGGGCACTGCTCGGTCGAACTCGCATGCGTTGCTATCTCAAGCTTGTTTGTCAAGTTTAATTGCCAAAACTATAAGTGTTGATTTCTAGTCTACTTATAGCTAAGTCTCGGATTAGGATAGTAATTGTAGTTGAGCCTTAGACTCCACGACGTTCATCGATTGAAGACGAAGAACTACTCAAGGGAACTTGTGGAACTTCATCAACAAAAGGTATATGAAGACTTGAACTTATCTATCACTCAAAAGTCTATCTACTTTATCTCATATTTTGAGACAAAAGTCGTATTGTTATATCGACTTCAATTATACACATTTGCTATTTCGAGCCGAGTTTATCTTGCATATCTATTTCTCGAAATATGTGTTGATAAGCTTTCGCTTTAGCCAAGTTCATCTTTACTCGTGATGAAAGTCATGTTGATTATTTCAATAACTTGATAAAGTTTCAATGATTGAAATGAGAGTTTAGAACAAGTAACCATCTTTGGATATAAACATAGTGTATTCTCACATTTGTGTAAAAGTCCAAAACCGGGAACCCAAAGTATGCGTACCGTATGCGTACTGACGGTTGTTGGAAATCCGGGTAAGTATTCGTACCCGTACGCATACTGGCAGAAGTTTCACGTCCGTGAATTTCTGTTGGAGTTTGAAAGTGAAAAACAAACTCAATCCGGTTACTTAAGTACGCGTACCCGTTTGCATACTTAGGTAGGTTACTTTCTAAAATCGGTTTGTTCATGAACTAAAACATTTATATAATAAGGAATGCAATCTTTGCAAACCGTGGCTATAATGTTCATGAATTGATTCGAGTGAATCAAAACCGATTTTGCTTCGATCGTATCTTGTATACTTCTATGAGATCTAAGCAATTGAATAAAAACTCGTAGGTATATCTGTGGAAGACAGATTTATCTATTCAATAGACTTTTATGTATGATACAGATTTGTTTATCAAGTCTTCGACTTTGGGTCATAGAAACTCTTAGTTGTGGGTGAGATCATCTAAGGGAATCAAGTGCGTAGTATCCTGCTGGGATCAGAGATGTAAGGAGCACGACTTTACCTTGAATCAATGTGAGATTGATTAGGGTTCAACTACATTCCAGAGCGAAGTTAGCTTTGTAATAGGCTAGTGTCTGTAGCGGCTTAATACAATGTGGTGTTCAAATATGGACTAGGTCCCGTTTTTTTTTTGCATTTGCGGTTTCCTCGTTAAAAAAAATTCTGGTGTCTGTGTTATTTCTTTTCCGCATTATATTTTATTATATAATTTAAATATCGCAGGTTGTGCGTTAAGTTCAATCAGTTCTTGAATCCGACCTTTGGGTTGTTGATCGAAATGATTGACACTTGGATATTGATTTGTGATACCGTCCAAGTTATTTTTCTTATTCAATCAGGCTCGCAAATTCCTATATGTTGATTGCAGATTGAATTGAGGAATTGAGATATAAACTCTTTGATATACGTTTTTATAGATTGAGTCTGACTGTCTAGTTGATTCTCTTGAAAGTATATTGGAGTTTGTCTATTCAGATTGCCGAACGAAATATTGGGTGTGGTTGTTAGACCCCCACTTTTTCAATTCACGCTTCTTCGTCGATCGATGACATGGCACAGTCTTGTATGTTTGCAAAAATTCCCCAATCTAATTGTTATAACCGGTATACGTGACCCTCATCTGGCTTTGAGAATTGCTGAAACCTAGGCTGCTCCTCTTCCTTTCTGCAGGGAATACCATTTTAGAGGGACCAAAAACGAATTTAGGTGGCTTCGCCTCCTCATCTTTTCCCCATTTGGGTAGTGGGGTAAGTTGCATATCAGGTACCTCTTCCGCATCCTTTGGGGTCTTGTAGAAAATCGTGTTTTCCATGTACGCTTCCTATGGGTTGAAGGGGTTGCTTGTTGCGGGTATCCAGTATTGTTTCCCTCTGATATCAGTCTTGACGCACTGATGGTAAGTTGAGGCTACGACCTTGTGATTAAGTAGCCATCCTCACCCTAGAAGCACATGGAATGTGGTGTCTTCCAGAACGTAAAACGATGTGAGCGCTTGAATGGTACCAACTCTCATTACCAAGTTGACGATCCCGATAGATGTCTGTGTGTGTCCGCCGAACCCTCTTATTGCAGTGGTCGCTTTCTGATGGAAGATAATTGTACCCCCAGGATGTCGAGCGTGTGAATAAAAATTATATTCATGGACACTCCCCCATCTACAAAGTCCCTTTTTAATGGCTTCATGTTGATGTGGACGGTCAAATACATGGGTCTGAGATGTTCTCCTGGATAACAGATATCCTCGTTAGAGAACACGATCGCTCCTTTAGGCAGGGGTCGTGAGGTATTCCTGTCACGATTGCTGTTATTATCTTGGATGCCTCCTTGATCCGATTTTCGCTGAACCCTAGTGAGTCAAAGAACTGTTGCGCGAGCACTGACTTGGCAAACTTACTAGCCACACCATATGTGTTTTAGAACGCGGTGTTTTCCATTTCTACGTCGCACACTTCGTTGTTGTCATCTTCCCAAGGCCTCCATATGTCCTCGCTTGGCTCATGCGCGAGAATCATTGTAGCGCCCCCAAAGCTAGCAGCTGACTAATCCAGGAGATTAACTAAATAAAGAGGCACTAAGGATCTAAGTCATATACTTAAACATTCAATTAAGAAATCTGCTATAAAACTAAACCCAAAACTTAACCCCTGTCTGAAATATATATATATATATATATATATAAGAACTCCTTTCATATGATACATATACAATAGTCATTTGGTTTACAAATATAATATACAACATAATAAACATATCTGAAGTTAACCAACTAATGAACTCAACCCTTGAAGCTTTCGTTGCGCAACTGTGATTTGCCTCTGAAACTGAAAATGGGAATGGGTGAGCACATCATCCCTAAAAGGTGTTCCTAGTAGAAATAACATTTAGCTTTCAAGCAATCATTGGAATGATTTGGAAAACAATGCATGTTTTCCCTAAACATTAAAAGACAACCAATTCACAGAGATAATCAATCATGTATATGGAAATAACCCCTTCTTCAAACAATGTATATATTGAGTGTCGACCAATTCCTTACACATCCTATTAGTTTATATTAGTGTCGACCAATTCCTTACACACCTATTACGCATAAAAGATCGAAAATAAGTAGATATAAATGAATGAGCAATATCCTATATACCACGGATGGAAATTCTCATTTTCCAAACAATCAAATGGAAATTCTTATTTCCCAAACAATTCATAAATACAAACAAAGCATTAAAAATCCTTTCCAATCAATCGAAATATTAAAAGAATCAACAGTACTTTCGGAATTTAACAAAAAAAAAACAATGCATGGAATACACAATCAGACAATACATGAATTTTCTAAACCTAAACTTTTGTAAAAGAAAACAATAATCACAAAAGAGTTAAATGTAAATTCCCACCTATTTTGATGACAAGCCACGCCTACCTCGAGATCCACGATCTACTGGTTCATCTTTGAATGGATCGTTGTTAATAAAGACTAACTGTTAATCACACAAGAACTCTAAGAGTTTAGCAAAAAAGGCTCACACAAGGCTCATAACATAATTTCTTACACGTTCCAGTTATAAGCTAAGTGAACTATCTAACGGTTCTAAGCCCATTTATAACTTTACACCTTTTCATTCTCTATCTTTAGCATAAATAAGGTTTACTAATTCAATTAGGTTGGTTTTATAGTCCATTAGATATGTCTTATGAATATCTACAAATTTGTAGAAGAAACCAAAGGCTAATTCGGACCATAAGGGTCCAATTCATCAACATAGATAACTAGTCATAAGCCCAAATTCCCCGAAATCAAATCTAGTCTGGTCGATTCAGATGGCGAAGTTAAATGACTGAGATCGCTTTGTGGCAGTTATACGCTGTCGTTGGTCGACCTTGAGGCTTTTAAAGCCGTGTGACCAACCTACTTTGAGTTAAAGGTTTGAGGCGTTAGTTGCAGGCTGGGAGCAATTCGATTGGTCAAGGCTAAAGGCGAGTCTCCGGTGAGCATACCGGCACTTCATTGGCCGCCTAAAATTGGATCTGGGTCTATCGATTTGGCTAGTCAAGTTGGACGGCCAAGATTGTTTTGCGACAGTAATGTGCTGCCGCTAACATAAATTAGGGTTTTTAAGCCGCGCAGCCATCCTATTTTGAGCGATTGGTTTGATGTGCTGCTTGCAGGTTGTGAGCAACGTGATTGGCTAAGGATAAAGGTGAGTCGCCGATGAGCATACCAACACCTCATTGGTCGCCTAAAATAAAATCTAAGCCATCCAATTTGGATGGATAAGTTGGACGTCCACGATGGATTTGAGACTGTCATGGCCAGTCTTAACTCGTTTAATTCCTTTTTTCAACAGCGTGACTAGCCTACTTTGGCTAGCGATCATGGATGCTACCTGTGGGTTACAAGAGCTCCGATTGGTTGAAGTACGAGTGGGGTCGCCGGTGTATATCATGGCGCTTGTCCGGTCACGTCGTGAGGTGGCTAAGTTTGATAAATCGGTCGGCCAAATCGTGCGGCCGTGATCGTTTTAAGACTGACATGGGCAACCTATATTCAATTCCTTAATAAATTAAGTGTGTCGAACAGCCAACTTCCACATTTAATTAAAAGTATAGGATGCGCATTTAGAAAGATGTGATTGGTCGGTAAGAAATAGGGGTCGGCAGACAGCAACACAGGCATGGCCGGCCGATGGTACGGCGGCGAAAGCTTGGGAGAACCGACCAGCGAAATGGCGCGGTTGCGTCCTTTTTGCTGCTGCCTTTATTTGCCGCACTTCCTCGTTATTTCTTGTTTTTTCCGACTTTTGGTAGGATTTTGCTCCTACTAGTTCCATGATGGATAAATTTCCTAGTTTGCCAGCTTATCCAACAAAATAGAAGAAGGAATGCCGGCTGAAGAAAGATAGTTAGGGAAAATTGGCCGGCCAAGCCATTTTTTCCACGGCTTCAGCCGGTCGCGGTTTCCTCTTTTCTTCCTACTTCCTGTTTTTTATAGGATTTGCTCCTACTGGTTCCATGATGGATGAATTTCCTAGCTTGCCTAGGTTTGGTCTCGACCAATAGGGTTCGAGATATTACGCAGGCCGCAAAAATATAATTTTTGTAAATTGGTAAACTTAGATTAAAAATTGAACATTGCAAGCTGCCACAAAATTAATCAATTTTGGTGAATTTTGCGCACTGACACAAAATCACTAATTTTATCTCAGAGGGCAGCATAACTTTGCATGCCTCTGATTGAGTACTTCCGCACACGTCTTAATCCTGACACTTCTGGAAATTGATGCTACTCAACTGTGAGCTAACATTAATTGTCATATCATGTCAATATCAAGATTTCTTTGAATACCAATATTATGTAGATCACGTGTCACGATCTTAGTGGCCGCATACAAATTCAACTGTGCAGCCTTCGCTAGACAGAGAAGCCTGAGTAGCAAAGGATACCTCCGCAGATCTACTTTATCTCATCCCAAGAAACAAGGCCTAAACGGTTAAGATGAGAAGAGTAAAAACCTAGTCTACAAAGAGGAAGCTGGCGAAGGGACAAAGGTAGATGACGCATCTAATCAGCATTAAATGCACAAATCTCTTATCTACACGCATGAAACAAGGCACATGGAGAGAGAAGGCGTGGCAGAACCCGATTGGCAGAAGATGACGGTGAGCGAAGGTACAACCTGTACTAAGGTTGGGTAGTTCCCAAAGGAACGCGGGCCATCTGAGGTGGCGGAATACGACTGGAGAAGGTACGCGGTGGACGAAGGTACCGTTGGTACGAAAGGTATATCAGCAGACGATGGACCCAGAGGCAGTAAAGAGATACCTAGAGCAGAAGGGGCTATAAATACCAAGCCTCACCAACAAACTAGGGGCATTCAATATCTAGGAGAGAAGATCTAGTCTTAAGCTTATACCTCTTTAATGTTTAGAACTTAAGTATTTACTTCAACTTGTGTTCTCTCTATTACTTTGGGAAGCAATTAAGATCTCGTGTAACCACCACAACTTAATACAAAACAATCACTCATTACCCCGTGGACGTAGACAAATGTCGAACCACATAATATCTTATGTCTCATGATAACTTAGAAGCTTTTACATTATATTTGTGTTCTTCGTTATTATTGTGATCTTGAATATCTTTTATTACTTAGCATTATCAGTTCAACAGAGGTATCGATACTACTTAGCATCAGATCCTCTGAGCTGTATACATTACGTAGACGACGAGAAAACTAGTAGTCAAAGTTTGGTGCTCACCGTGTTTGGCTCACGAGCTTGAGTTTAGACATAGTTTCACCTTTAACTTACATATCTTCTGTAACGAAGGGATATGTTCTTTTTAACGATGAATCTCACTCTTTAGCGATTTGTTCATCCGTTATGTGTGTAAGTTTTTTGAGTTCATAGCCTCTAAAAACGTATCTTGTTACAGATCTACAAAAATTTCACAAAAAAGGGTGCTCACAAAACGCCAAAATCTTTGTTTTATACTAAAACAACCCTTTTTTAACAAAGCATATTTCAGATCTGAGAACCTTTGACTGACAGAGGAATCTAAGTGAGATTTTAAGGAAGAAAGATCTTCTAAAGCATTTAATAACCTTGTTTTTCACGAGATCTGACACCCTTTTTTATTGGTTTTCAACGTCTAAGGTTATCTTTTCCAAGGGTGTCATAAACATTTAATACCTGTCTTTCAAAGACATTATTACAGTCCTTTCTCTGAAAAAGCTGCTTAGCCGTCTTCTGTGTCAGAGCATTAATTACTACTTTTAACGAAGGTACCCAAGTAGCAGATTGCTTCGCTTTTTCTGTGACCAAAGGATAACAAAAGCCGAAGGCATGCAGAAACCAAATGACGTACCAACAAGCTCATGACCAGCAATCACCAGAGGAAGATCCCAAAATCCGTCCCAAGCAACTCAAAGGAATGAAGCAGAGGATGGACAAAGAGAAATAACAAGAAGAAAAATTGCTAACAAATCACCTATTCCGACTGAAGGTATGTGTCAAACATTGGGAGATCAACCACTTTACGGCATGCCGTTACCGGAGCATCCTACCACTACAAAGCCACCTGCGGCCAACGCAGGGTTACCCAGAACCTTAGCTCCTACGGGACGAGGGTTGGGAAACTTAACCCCAGTTCAGATAGATCCAGCATACTAATCGTAGATGAAGGAGTGCAAAACTATGAAGATCCAGCCGACAGCACCCCTCAAGGAGGTGGAGCCCACAACGAAAATCAAATGGCGGCACAAATAGCAGCTTTGTTACTCCGTAACAAGGAGAACGAGGATGCAATACACGAAATGGTCCAAGAGAACCAGAACCTCAAAGGTATGCTAGACATACAGATTGAAGGTTCCCAAACTCACCCTCCACCAAATAGGCGTGATAACGGAGCTATCTCAGGAAGACGAAGGGTGGATTTCAACCCACCAAAGGTCAATCAACCTAAGGGAACCAGAAGAGTGCACCACGATCCAGACGAGATGGACTTGACATGCAAGCCCTCTCAATCCTACTACGACGAAGCATTTTCCAAAGATGATCACAATGTGAACATGGTTATGGAGTAAATGGGTATTCAAGATAAAAATGAGTCCAGACGGTTCCATTGATAAGTTCAAAGCCAGACTAGTTGCTAAGGGTTATAAACAACGACATGGAATTGACTATTTTGATACATATGCTCCTGTTTCTCGCATCTCATCTATTCGTTGTTTAATTGCACTTGCCTCTACACAGAAGTTAATTATACATCAAATGGATGTCAAAACGCCGTTCTAAATGGTGATTTAGAAGAAGAGATATATATGGAACAACCCGAACGTTTCATATTGCCAGGCCAAGAAAAGAAGGTTTGCAAGTTGGTAAAATCTCTTTATGGCTTGAAGCAAGCTCCCATGCAATGGCATGAGAAGTTTGACAAAGTATCTTTGTCACATGGTTTTGTTGTAAATTATGTTGATAAATGTATCTATAGTAAGAATGATAGTTCTGGATGTGTGATTCTCTGTTTGTACGTTGATGATATGCTTATTTTTGGATCTGACATATCTCGTGTGGAAGAAACAAAGAAGTTTCTTAACTCTAACTTTGATATGAAGGACTTAGGGGAGGCTAATGTGATCTTGGGAATCAAAATCCTAAGAAAGGGAGATGAGTTGGTTTTAACACAATCTCATTACATTGAGAAATTTCTCAAGAAGTATGGTCATTTTGATGACAAACCATCCCCTACTCCTTTAGAACCTACTATAAAGTTAATGAAGGACACTGGGCGTACTCATGCACCACTTGAGTATTCTAGTATTATTGTAAGTCTTATGTATGCTATGCATTGCACAAGACCGGACATAGCTCATGCGTGGGATTGCTATGTCATTTCTCAAGTAACCCAGGAGTTGAACACTGGAAAGCAGTTTCAAGAGTTTTGGCTTACTTGAAAGGAACCATTGACTATGGTTTGCATTATAACGGCTATCCCGCTGTATTAGAAGGATACAGTGATGCTACCTGGAACAATGTAGAGTCCAAATCCAAGTCGACTGGTGGATGGATATTTACATTAGGAGGTGCTGCTGTGTCTTGGAGTTCCAAGAAGCAGACCTGTATTTATGACTCAACAATGTTGTCAGAATTGATAGCGTTAACCGATGCATGTAAGGAGGCGGAATGGCTTAGAAACTTACTTGTTGAAATCCCATTTTAGAAGAAGCCATGTCCAGCGGTCTTGATTAATTGTGATAATCAAGCAACTATTTATAATGTCTCTAACAAGACTTATAATGGAAAGTCAAGACATGCAAGTCTTAGACATCAAATGGTAAGACAATTACTCAAAAGAGGAGTAGTTGCAGTAAACTATATTGAAACAAGTAAGAAATTGGCAGAACCATTTACAAAAAGTCTACCAAAGGCAGCGGTTTCAATAAAGTGTAATAAAATGGGACTAAGGTCTGTGAATGAAGTTTGATCGCCCATAGCAGAAACCCAACCTATGTTTTGGAAAGGATAAACAAGGTTCAATGTGGTACCAACAAGTTATGGAGGTGATTATGGAGCACTAATAACTTCTTATTTCTAATTAGTGTTGGTTTTCTGCAAGAAAACAGGATGGATGAAAATCCTTAATAAGTCTAACTTTTATCACAAGGTGTCTCGAAGAAATACCTTCGAGACTTACCTATATGAGTATGGAAATCAGGCCGTTTCCTAAGAGAAGAAGACCGTTCTCTAAAGAAGACTCATGAATCCAGGATTTAAGCACATGGCCATTAATGTGCGAGCTACAGAACACACTATTCTCAGAAATCAATATGTGTTGAAATTCCGGTTTTATCATTAGGGGTACTTGGTTCAAGACTAGTTTCACCACTGAACCTCGATAAGGCTTTGAATTTCTTACACTAAGTGAAGGTTTAAATCCAAAAGATACCTATCATTTATGTATTGGTTTCAACGATGATGCTTATTTCCCAAACTAAGCGTGAACTACGTTGGCTTGATCCCACTCGGGTACGTAGGCAGTCATTTTAGTGATGCAGCCACTCTGATTTAGTTTTTTTTTACTTTGTGTTTTTCTCATTTTTTGAAAAATAGGGGGAGAATGTTGGATATTTTCAACGTTTTCAAGGTTTGCCGCAACGCAGAGTTATACGGCGATCGACCTGACCGGTCAGGTCGTGGGGATCTAGGGGAAACGCCCCCTAGCAGAGTCGAGACAGCGTCTCGTGGAATTATTTTTCTGGTTCTACTTTGTAAAACCTAGAAGTTTCCATTCAAAATTGAACAGACGCGTCTCTTCCCATAGGCCACCATTAATGGCTTTTGGAAGCGTTTGTTGGTGATGAAACGACACTACCAACAGGCATGAATATCACTATAGGTAGTGAAGATGTTCTCCCATTCCAATACATCAAAAAACACAATCTGTTTTCTTCTTCTCTAAAAAGCATCATCAGAACCTTATACAGTGTGTTTCTTGGTCGGGTCAAGGAAGTACAATCCTTGAATTCGATTACGGTGTTAGGGCTTCATTGAATTCTGAAGGCATACTTCGAGAGACCGTTTGTACTCGCCAAATTTATTGGGAAAGGTCGAATTATTGTCTAAAAGAATCGAAAGAGCCTTGAAGTCAGGGGTACACCATTTTCTGTTTCTGTTTTCATCCTCTTGTTTAACCCAAAATTTCCAACAGTTTTAGACAATAAGTTTTCTGACAATGGAGGGTGAATCTTCAAATTCGAATGTAACTGCCCAATCTCTGCAAGTGATGAACCAAACCCTAACTCGATTGGAACGTTTTGATGGTGATAATTTTACTCGTTGGCAAGAGAGTGTGAAATTTTTCCTGATCACCATCAAGTTGTGGTACATACTTGAAGACGGTTTGGATGAAATTCCTGCACCATCAGACAAAGACACTGATGATTTGAAGGCCAGAAGAAAGAAGCGTCAGGAAGATGATTTTATATGTCGTGGTCATATCTTGAACGCCCTGGGAACTAGTGACCAACGAAGTATTTCGTTTGCAAAGGAATTATGGACTACGCTTGAAAACAAATACAAGATTTCTGAAGCAAGCAACAAGAAATTCCTGATTTGCAACTTCATGGATTTTAAAATGGTTGACAATAAGTCAATTATTTCCCAGGTCAGTGAACTTTTACTCATTGTTAATCATCTTAAGGATGCTGGAATTGAACTTGTTTCTGCCTTTATTGTCGGAGTCATTATTTCTCGTCTTCCTCCTTCTTGGAATGGTTATAAGAAGAAACTTAAGCATGCTGAGACTGACTATGATTTAGAAGGTTTACAGCGTCATATTCGTATAGAAGAGGACTCTCGTAAACGAGAAATTAAGGATAGTCAGCAAACTGAGGATCATTCTAAGATTAACAGTGTAGAGTTTTCTAAGACACCAAATGCTTTGAAACCTAATAATGATACTCAGTTTAAGAAGAAACATCCCAACAAGAAGAGTAAGAAGAAGGGGCCTTGCTTCTTCTGTGATAAACCCGACCATATTGCTCGTGACTGTCGTCTCAAAAAGAAACAACAAGGACAGAAAAAGGAGGCAAATATGGTCGATGACAAACTTTTTATTGTAGTGCAAGCCGCCAACGTCGTTTCTAACAATGAGAGTGGATGGTGGTACGACAATGGTTCAACTGTCCATATCTGTAAAGACAGGCATCTTTACAAGACATATGAATCGGTTACTGGCGAAGGAAACGAAGTTGTCTCTGCAAACAACTTACACGGAAAAGTGATTGGAAAAGGCACTATTGATCTCTCCTTTACTTCGGGAAAGACTGTTACTCTTACTAATGTATTACATGTCCCTGACATTGTGAAAAACCTTGTTTCTGGAGACCTCGTTATGAAGGCCGGATTCAAGATGACTTATGAGTCTAATAAGTTTGTATTGTCCAAAAATGGTGTATTTGTTGGACAAGGATATGCTTGTAATGAGAATCTTAATTTAATAAATAATGGTTCTGCTTATACTATTGACTCCGTTGATCTATGGCATGGTAGATTATGACATGTGAATTATGGTTCCCTTAGAAACATGAGAAAATTAGGATTAATTTCTGCTTGCAATTTTGATAATATCTCTAAGTGTGAAATATGTGTGCAAGCAAAAATACATATAATTTCCTTTAAATATGTAGTTAGAAATTCTTCCTTGCTTGAATTAGAACATAGTGATGTTGGTGATTTAAAAAATCATGTGACTCGTGGTGGAAACAAATACTATGTTACTTTTATTGATGATTGCACTAGATATGCTTATACTTACTTGATGAAATCTAAGGATGAAGTCTTTGATATGTTCAAAATATACAAAGCAGAAGTAGAGACACAATTAGGACAGAAAATTAAAATTTTACGTTCTGATCGTGGTGGTGAGTATTTTCCTAATGAATTTAAATTGTTTTGTCAAGAGCATGGTTAAATTCATCAATTTACTGCACCTTATACACCTCAACAAAATGGTATTGCGGAAAGGAAAAATAGAACGTTGGTTGAGATGGTTAATGCTATGCTTATTAGTTCTAATTTTCCTAATTCCTTGTGGGGTGAAGCTGTGTTATCTGCATGCTATATTTTGAATAGAATTCCTTTGAAAAAGAAGAATGTTTCACCCTATGAATTGTGGTTTAATAGGAAACCAAATTTGAGAAGACTTAAAGTTTGGGGTTTCTTAGCATATGTTAGGAAGCCTGGTCCTAAAAGACCCAAGTTAGGAAATAGGGCGTATAAATGTGCTTTTGTAGGTTATTCACTAAACGGTATTACTTACAGGTTTTTAATCCTTGACATTTTTGAGATTATAGAATCTGTAGATGTGGAATTTTTTGTGAACTTGAATAGGAATAGTTCCCAAATGCAACTCATAGAAAACCCATTGTTCCCTAGTCTAGAATATATAGAGATTAATAACAATGATGAACATTCTGCTCCTAACATAGAAGATATTTTTGAAAGTATAGAAGATATTGAACCTAAAAGAAGTAAGAGAGCAAGGAAAGCGAAAAGCTTTGGTCCAGAATGGGTACAATATCTTGTAGAAAGTAGTAAGAATGAAATTCTTAGTATGACTAGATATGTAATGCATGTTGATGATGATCCTAAAACTTATGCTGAGGCAATGAGTTCCAGAGATGCTATTTTCTGGAAAGAGTCTATCAATGATGAAAAGCATTCACTTTTGTCTAATGGTACTTGGATATATTGTGATTTACCTCCTGGTGTAAAGCCTATAAGATGTAAATGGGTATTCAAGAGAAAAATGAATGCAGACGGTTCCATTGATAAGTTCAAAGTCAGACTAGTTGCTAAGGTTATAAACAACGACATGGAATTGACTATTTTGATACATATGCTCATGTTTCTCGCATCTCATCTATTCGTTGTTTAATTGCACTTGCCTCTACACAAAAGTTAATTATACATAAAATGGATGTCAAAACCGCCTTTCTAAATGGTGATTTAGAAGAAGAGATATATATGGAACAACCCGAACGTTTCATATTGCCAGGACAAGAAAAGAAGGTTTGCAAGTTGGTAAAATCTCTTTATGGCTTGAAGCAAGCTCCCATGCAATGGCATGAGAAGTTTGACAAAGTAGCTTTGTCACATGGTTTCGTTGTAAATGATGTTGATAAATCTATCTATAGTAAGCATGATAGTTATGGATGTGTGATTCTCTGTTTGTACGTTGATGATATGCTTATTTTTGGATCTGACATATCTCGTGTGGAAGAAACAAAGAAATTTTCTTAACTCTAACTTTGAAATGAAGGACTTAGGGGAGGTTGATGTGATCTTGGGAATCAAAATCCTAAGAAAGGGAGATGAGTTGGTTTTAATCCAATCTCATTACATTGAGAAATTTCTCAAGAAGTATGGTCATTTTGATGACAAACCAGCCCTTACTCCTTTAGAACCTACTATAAAGTTAATGAAGAACACTGGGCGTACTCATGCACCACTTGAGTATTCTAGTATTATTGTAAGTCTTATGTATGCTATGCATTGCACAAGACCGGACATAGCTCATGCCGTGGGATTGCTATATCGTTTCTCAAGTAACCTAGAAGTTGAACACTGGAAAGCAGTTTCCAGAGTTTTGGCTTACTTGAAAGGAACCATTGACTATGGTTTGCATTATAACGGCTATCCCACTGTATTAGAAGGATACGGTGATGCTACCTGGAACAATGTAGAGTCCAAATCCAAGTCGACTGGTGGATGGATATTTACATTATGAGGTGTTGCTGTGTCTTGGAGTTCCAAGAAGCAGACCTGTATTTATGACTCAACAATGTTGTCAGAATTGATAGCGTTAACCGATGCATGTAAGGAGGCGGAATGGCTTAGAAACTTACTTGTTGAAATCCCATTTTAGAAGAAGCCATGTCCAGCGGTCTTGATTAATTGTGATAATCAAGCAACTATTTATAATGTCTCTAACAAGACTTATAATGGAAAGTCAAGACATGCAAGTCTTAGACATCAAATGGTAAGACAATTACTCAAAAGAGGAGTAGTTGCAGTAAACTATATTGAAACAAGTAAGAACTTGGCAGACCCATTTACAAAAAGTCTACCAAAGGCAGTGGTTTCAATAAAGTGTAATGAAATGGGACTAAGGTCTGTGAATGATGTTTGATCGCCCATAGCAGAAACCCAACCTATGTTTTGGAAAGGATAAACAAGGTTCAATGTGGTACCAACAAGTTATGGAGGTGATTATGGAGCACTAATACAAAACTTCTCATTTCTAATTAGTGCTGGTTTCCTGCAAGAAAACAGGATGGATGAAAATCCTTAATAAGTCTAACTTTTATCACAAGGTATCTCGCAGAAATACCTTCGAGACTTACCTATATGAGTATGGAAATCAGGCCGTTTCCTAAGAGAAGAAGACCGTTCTCTAAAGAAGACTCATGAATCCAGGATTTAAGCACATGGCCATTAATGTTCGATCTACTGAACAAACTATTCTCAGAAATCAATATGTGTTGAAATTCCGGTTTTATCATTAGGGGTACTTGGTTCAAGACTAGTTTCACCACTGAACCTCGATAAGGCTTTGAATTTCTTACACTAAGTGAAGGTTCAAATCCAAAAGATACCTATCATTTATGTATCGGTTTCAACGATGATGCTTATTTCCCAAACTAAGTGTAAACTACGTTGGATTGATCCCACTCGGGTACGTAGGCAGTCACTTTAGTGATGCAGCCACTCTGATTTAATTTTTTTTTTTTTTACTTTGTGTTTTTCTCATTTTTTGAAAATAGGGGGAGAATGTTGGATATTTTCAACGTTTTCAAGGTTTGACGCTACGCAGAGTTATACGGCGATCGACCTGACCGGTCAGGTCGTGGGGATCTAGGGGGCAATGCCCCCTAGCAGAGTCCGAGACAGCATCTCATGGATTTTTTTTTTCTGGTTTTACTTTGTAAAACCTAGAAGTTTCTATTCAAAATTGAACAGACGCGTCTCTTCCCATAAGCCACCATTAATGGCTTTTGGAAGCGTCTGTTGGTGATGAAACGACACTACCAACAGGCATGAATATCACTATAAGTAGCGAAGATGTTCTCCCATTCCAATACATCAAAAAAATAATATGTTTTCTTCTTCTCTAAAAAGCATCATCAGAACCTTATACAATATGTTTCTTGGTCGGGTCAAGGAAGTACAATCCTTGAATTCGATTACGGTGTTAAGGCTTCATTGTATCCTGAAGGCATAATTCGAGAGATCGTTTGTACTCGCCAAAAGTTCGAATTATTGTGTAAAAGAATCGAAAGAGCCTTGAAGTCAGGGGTACACCATTTTCTGTTTCTGTTTTCATCCTCTTGTTTAACCCAAAATTTCCAACAGTTTTAGACAATAAGTTTTCTGACAATGGAGGGTGAATCTTCAAATTCGAATGTAACTACCCAATCTCTGCAAGTGATGGACCAAACCCTAACTCGATTGGAACGTTTTGATGGTGATAATTTTACTCGTTGGCAAGAGTCTGTGAAATTTTTCCTGATCACCGTCAAGTTGTGGTACATACTTGAAGACGGTTTGGATGAAATTCCTGCACCATCAGACAAAGACACTGATGATTTGAAGTCCAGAAGAAAGAAGCGTCAGGAAGATGATTATATGTGTCGTGGTCATATCTTGAACGCCCTGGGAACTAGTGTTTACAATGCCCATCGAAGTATTTCGTCTGCAAAGAAATTATGGACTACGCTTGAAAACAAATACAAGATTTCTGAAG
This sequence comes from Papaver somniferum, assembly GCF_003573695.1. Lineage (NCBI taxonomy): Eukaryota > Viridiplantae > Streptophyta > Magnoliopsida > Ranunculales > Papaveraceae > Papaver > Papaver somniferum. The sequence goes on along the minus strand of NC_039359.1, from coordinate 186,125,164 downwards.
CAAGCAACAAGAAATTCCTGATTTGCAACTTCATGGATTTTAAAATGGTTGACAGTAAGCCAATTATTTCCCATGTCAGTGAACTTTTACTCATTATTAATCATCTTAAGGATGCTGGAATTGAACTTGTTTCTGCGTTTATTGTCGGAGTCATTATTTTTCGTCTTCCTCCTTCTTGGAATGGTTATAAGAAGAAACTTAAGCATGCTGAGACTGACTATGATTTAGAAGGTTTACAGCGTCATCTTCGTATAGAAGAGGACTCTCGTAAACGAGAAATTAAGGATAGTCAGCAAACTGAGGATCATTCTAAGATTAACAGTGTAGATTTTTCTAAGACACCAAATGCTTTCAAACCTAATAATGATACTCAGTTTAAGAAGCAACATCTCAACAAGAAGAGTAAGAAGAAGGGGCCTTTCTTCTTCTGTGATAAACCCGACCATATTGCTCGTGACTGTCGTCTCAAAAAGAAACAACAAGGACAGAAAAAGGAGGCAAATATGGTCGATGACAAACTTTTTATTGTAGTGCAAGCCGCCAACGTCGTTTCTAACAATGAGATTGGATGGTGGTACGACAATGGTTCAACTGTCCGTATCTGTAAAGACATGCATCTTTACAAGACATATGAATCATTTACTGGCGAAGGAAACGAAGTTGTCTCTACAAACAACTTACACGGAAAAGTGATTGGAAAAGGCACTATTGATCTCTCCTTTACTTCGGGAAAGACTGTTACTCTTACTAATGTATTACATGTCCCTGACATTGTGAAAAACCTTGTTTCTGGAGACCTCGTTATTAAGGCCGGATTCAAGACGACTTATGAGTCTAATAAGTTTGTATTGTCCAAAAGTGGTGTATTTGTTGGACATGGATATGCTTGTAATGGGATGATTAAACTTAATTTAATAAATAATGGTTCTGCTTATACTATTGACTCCGTTGATCTATGGCATGGTAGATTAGGACATGCGAATTATGGTTCCCTTAGAAACATGAGAAAATTATGATTAATTTCTGATGCAATTTTGATAATATCTCTAAGTGTGAAATATGTGTGCAAGCAAAAATACATAGATTTTCCTTTAAGTCTGTAATTAGAAATTCTTCCTTGCTTGAATTAGTACATAGTGATGTTGGTGATTTAAAAAATCATGTGACTCGTGGTGGAAACAAATACTATGTTACTTTTATTGATTATTGCACTAGATATGCTTATACTTACTTGATGAAATCTGAGGATGAAGTCTTTGATATGTTCAAAATATACAAAGCAGAAGTAGAGACACAATTAGGACAGAAAATCAAAATTCTACATTCTGATCGTGGTGGTGAGTATTTTCCTAATGAATTTAAATTGTTTTGTCAAGAGCATGGTTTAATTCATCAATTTACTGCACCTTATACACCTCAACAAAATGGTATTGCGGAAAGGAAAAATAGAACGTTGGTTGAGATGGTTAATGCTATGCTTATTAGTTCTAATTTGCCTAATTCCTTGTGGGATGAAGCTATGTTATCTGCATACTATATTTTGAATAGAATTCCTTTGAAAAAGAAGAATGTTTCTCCCTATGAATTGTGGTTTAATAGGAAACCAAATTTGAGAAGACTTAAAGTTTGGGGTTGCTTAGCATATGTTAGGAAGCCTGATCCTAAAAGACCTAAGTTAGGAAATAGCGCGTATAAATGTGCTTTTGTAGGTTATTCACTTAACAGTATTACTTACAGATTTTTAATCCTTGACATTTTTGAGATTATAGAATCTGTAGATGTGGAATTTTTTGAGAACTTGAATAGGAATAGTTCCCAAATGCAACCCTTAGGAAACCCATTGTTACCTAGTCTAGAATATATAGAGACTAATAAAAATGATGAACATTCTGCTCCTAACATAGAAGATATTTCTGAAAGTATAGAAGATATCGGACCTAGAAGAAGTAAGAGAGCAAGGAAAGCGAAAAGCTTTGGTCCAGAATGGGTACAATATCTTGTAGAAGGTAGTAAGAATGAAATTCTTAGTATGACTAGAGATGTAATACATGTTGATGATGACCCTAAAACTTATGCTGAGGAAATGAGTTCCAGAGATGTTATTTTCTGTAAAGAGTCTATCAATGATGAAAAGCATTCACTTTTGTCTAATGGTACTTGGATATATTGTGATTTACCTCCTGGCGTAAAGCCTAAAGGATGTAAATGGGTATTCAAGATAAAAATGAGTCCAGACGGTTCCATTGATAAGTTCAAAGCCAGACTAGTTGCTAAGGGTTATAAACAACGACATGGAATTGACTATTTTGATACATATTCTCCTGTTTCTCGCATCTCATCTATTCGTTGTTTAATTGCACTTGCCTCTACACAGAAGTTAATTATACATCAAATGGATGTCAAAACGTCGTTCTAAATGGTGATTTAGAAGAAGAGATATATATGGAACAACCCGAACGTTTCATATTGCCAGGACAAGAAAAGAAGGTTTGCAAGTTGGTAAAATCTCTTTATGGCTTGAAGCAATCTCCCATGCAATGGCATGAGAAGTTTGACAAAGTATCTTTGTCACATGGTTTTGTTGTAAATTATGTTGATAAATGTATCTATAGTAAGAATGATAGTTCTGGATGTGTGATTCTCTGTTTGTACGTTGATGATATGCTTATTTTTGGATCTGACATATCTCGTGTGGAAGAAACAAAGAAATTTTCTTAACTCTAACTTTGATATGAAAGACTTAGGGGAGACTGATGTGATCTTGGGAATCAAAATCCTAAGAAAGGGAGATGAGTTGGTTTTAACCCAATCTCATTACATTGAGAAATTTCTCAAGAAGTATGGTCATTTTGATGACAAACCAGCCCCTACTCCTTTAGAACCTACTATAAAGTTAATGAAGAACATTGGGCGTACTTATGCACCACTTGAGAATTCTAGTATTATTGGAAATCTTATGTATGCTATGCATTGGACAAGACCGGACATATCTCATGCCGTGGGATTGCTATGTCGTTTCTCAAGTAACCCAGGAGTTGAACACTGGAAAGCAGTTTCAAGAATTTTGGCTTACTTGAAAGGAACCATTGACTATGGTTTGCATTATAACGGCTATCCCGCTGTATTAGAAGGATACAGTGATGCTACCTGGAACAATGTAGAGTCCAAATCCAAGTCGAATGGTGGATGGATATTTACATTAGGAGGTGCTGCTGTGTCTTGGAGGTCCAAGAAGCAGACCTGTATTTCTGACTCAACAATGTTGTAACACCGAGAAACTAGAGTTCATACCTTTTGGAATGAATCTCCTTCTCCAACAAAATTGAATTGCAGCTACCAAGTCATGCTGGATAATTTCCCAACAACTTATATAAAAAACTCCTGAGAAACCATCTAGACCTGGAGAGCTTTCAGGATCCATATCAAAGACTGTTTTTTTAATTTCTTCTACACTAGGAATAACATCTAAGAATTTTTGGTCTTCAGCATCAATTAACTGAGGTACATCATCTAATAGCTCTTCCTTAATATTGACACCTTACTCTTCAAACTTTTTTTGAAAATGATTGACAAGACTATTTGCAATCTGCTTTTGGTCTGATATTACATTACCTTAAGAATCCTCCATTTCACTTATCAAATTACTAGAAGACCTAATTTTTAAGTTACTATAAAAAAGCTTGTATTTGCTGCTCCATCTTTGATCCACTTAACTCTTGCCTTTTGTCTTATTAGAGTGTTAAGTTGAACTTCTCTATTTGCATGATTATTCTGTGGTGCAACTAACACCTCCAATGTTGCTGAATCAAATGGATTAGAATCTGACACTTGCATTGCTTCCATTACTTTGTTTTCAGCTTCTTTAAGTTTAACATGTACATTTCCAAATACCCTCCAATTCCAATCATTTAGTATCCTTTTTATCTCCTTCAGTTTCCTTATGAATGTGAAAGCAGGATCACCATTAATCTCAACAGACCAACTTTCCTTAACCACATTTAGAAAATCTGGATGACTTATCCACATTTTTTGAAATTTCCTAGGTACATTCTGTGGCTTTGGAATATTTGCACAGCCTCCCAACAAAGGAGAATGATCTGATACAATTCTAAGACCTACTTTATATCCCCAATCTTCATATTTTTGTAGCCATTTTTGATTAAACACCACCCTGTCTAAAGTACATAAGATTCTTTTGTTTCCCTGTTGACAACTAGACCAAGAACACTGCAAACATGTTTTTGGAGCTTGAAGAAGTTCACACTTGTTTAAACATTCACTGAATTCCAACATTGAAGTTTTATTAAGATTTCTCCCCCCAACTTTTTCATCTAAAGTTAATATTGCATTAAAATCACCTAAAATTATCCAAGACTTATTCATGTCACTTATCATCTCCATTTCAGACCAAAGAAATCTTCTTTGAACTAACTTCACATGAGCATGCCCCCCAGAAACCAACACATCACCTACACTGACAGTGACCATCTGTTTTGATATTGTTATAACAGTTGGCTGAGTTAGACTTTGATTCCAAAAGAGCCAAATGTTACCTTTATTGTCTGAAGTAGAATTATGAATAACCATTTTCTTCATTCCTGTAAGATTTAGTTTGCTACAAAAAGAAGTACTACAATAAACTTTTGGTTCTACTATCCATAACAAAGAAGGGATGAATTGATTTACCAGAGACCATAATTTGTCTTGAGCCCTTTTTCTTTTAAGGCCCCTGATATTCCAATAAGCTATCTTCATTGTTTATTTAGGGGGTTCCTAGAACCCCCTTTATTCTGAGTTTTCCTGAAGTTATATTTTTTGTTGACTGGAGCATGTTTACCTTCCTTTATTTTACTTGGTGATGAAGATGAATTTCCTGTCACCATTTTTTTTTCAACCAAATTTTCCCAAGATGTAACTTGAACAACTTCATTTGTTACTTTACCATTAGAACCATTAACAAATGTAACACTACTATTTTGCAAACTATTCTCCTCAGTTATCTTGAGTACTTTTGGAACATCAAGAATATTTGATTGATCTTCTATATTATCTCCCTTTTGACTCTTATCTTTTTTAGAAACTTTTTCTGAAACCACATCAACAAATTTAACTACACTCTCCACATCAACACATTAGATAAAATGCTAGATTTTTGAACTTTTTTATTTAAATGTTTTGACATATGATAAACACTTCTGATCCTCGCTAGCCACTGCATTTGTTGTTATATTGTGATTTCTTCCTATGTATCTAACTTGAGCTTGTGATAGTTTTTCTGGTATTGAAAATCTTCTTTAATAGTGTTTTTCATTGCCCAAGATAAATACGCTCCTTTGTTTTTAAGTGTTTCTTCCAAAATTTTGCAATTTATAACTATTGAAACACTAGATAAAATATTTTCTTCTAACCATTTACTTATTTTTAACAATTTTTATCTTCCGCATGAAGTGCCGAAGACGCCTAGTCCTATCACGTGTGCATAAATTCCTCTGGGTCAACTGAGTAGAGCATGAACGCATATCCCATAGAAGAGTTTTCTTTTTTTTGAACGATGCGTCAATAAAGCTTATCCAATCGGATTGAACAGAAGCCCATGAATGTTGACTTATTTTTTGCCCTTGCTATTATCTACCTGATAATTTGTTCATTGAGCTACTATATTGTAAAAACCTCTTTATTTGCTCAATTAGGCTAGTTAGATCTGGATTTATTTTTTCAAAAGTAACCGAGCATCTATATTTCCAAATTAACCAACGTATATTTGCAATTTTCTCCGAAAAATGCGTATAATTTGGGTCAGATATCCATCTTTCAACCCATGTGCTTATCGAGTCTGTTAAGATCTGAGAATTAACCTCGTCCATAGAACACCCAAACCATATGGATCTCGCAATAGGGAAATGCCTTAAAAGGTGTTGTTATGTCACTTGGGATTGAAAGTTGCACATTGGGCAATCTGAAGAAATCTCAGAAATATGGGCCACTAATCTGCTTGTAATAGGCAGTTCTTTTTGGGTTAATTTCCATATAAATAGTTTAATCCTTGGTATTACCTACAACTTCCATAATGTTTTCCAAGGGAAATCCTTTTGTCTTCATCTTTAGAATTTTGGTTTATCAAAAAATTATAAATATTTTTTGTCGAAAATATTCCAGATGGATGATGTTTCCATCTAATTTTTTCCTGAATCATTACGATTGGGAGATAATGCTAGGATTTTCCTTTTAGTTTCCGCTGAGAAAAAAACATCAAGCTTTGAAGTATCTCAATCTCCTTCAGATTTTATCATCTCTTGCACCTTCTGAGGTAGTGGTTCATCTATATTAAACGGTTTGGGAATTATATCAGAATTGGGTATCCAATTATCTTCTCAATTTTTTTTCGTAGCTCCATCTTTCACTTGTCAAATAAAATTCCCTTGATTAGGTTGTCCAAATCCAAGAAAGCTCGTAAGATATAAAGTATTCCAAAGGGTTGGTGTCGGGAAAGTATTTGACTTTAAGAAGTTTGGCACATAATTGATCGAGTTCCGAAATTAATTTGTTGGCCATTTTTGTTAAGAGAGCTATGTTAAATTGGTGAGGTTTTTTTTCTTTCCCAAACCACCTTATGATCTCGGTTTATATATTTTTCTCCATGCTCTTATATATCCTCCTTTTGCTTTGGATCCATCTTTATTCCACCAAAAATATCGTTGAATTCAGTCCAGATGGTCAAGAGTTATTTTAGGAAGGGATAAAACTTGCATCTGATATATTGGGGACGATTTTAGAATATATTGGACTAAGATTGTTCTACGTGCTTGAGAAATAAGTTTCGATTCCCAACCTTGTGGAGTTGAGTAATATTTTTGAAGCTGAGGTTCTAATTTTCCTTCATGTTCTTGTCAAGACGAACGAAGTCTCTAGGTATTTATCCTTTTTTGTCATCAACGAAACCTTGAGAATTTTCACTATGATTTTTCCATGTGTTGGATGAGTCTTAGGACTAATGTAAACCGCATGTTTTCGAAGATTAACCATTTTCCCTGTGATTTCTCCAAACTTAGATAAAATATCTAGTAAATGTTTCGTTGCTCCTAAATTCATTATTTTGTAAAAAAAGAAACAATCATCAGCAAAAAAACAGGTGGGAAATATTTGGGGCATGCTTATTTATTTGTAGCCCCTAATTTTTTTAATCAAAAATAGCATTTTCCAGGAGCCTAGACAAGATCTTTATGCATAACAAGAAAATATATTGAAAAAGCGGGGGTCTAAAATCCACAACCAATATTTCGTTTAGGAAATATGTATGGACTAACTCCAATATATTTCCAAGAGAATCAACAAGACAGTCAGGCTCAATCAAGGAAAATACATCCAAGAGTTATATCTCTGTTTCTCAATGTAATGAGCAAATCAAACAGATAGAAATATGCGAGCCTGATTATTATGAGAAACAACTTGAATGGTACCAAAGACCAATGTTCAAGTGTCAATAAATTTATATCAACAACCAAAGGTTGGATTCTATAATTGATTGAACTACGCACAACCTATGATATTTCAATTATATAAACAAATATAATGCGGAAAAGAAATAACACAGACACCAGAAGTTTTGTTAACGAGGAAACCGCAAATGCAGAAAAACCCCGGGACCTAGTCCAGATTCGATCACCACAATGTATTAAGCCACTACAGACTCTAGCCTACTACAAGTTAACTTCGGACTAGAATGTAGTTAATCCATAACCAATATCACACTGATTAAGGTACAGTCGCGTTACTTACGCCTATGAATCCCAGCAGGACTCTACGCACTTGATTCCCTTAGCTGATCTCACCCACAACTAAGAGTTGCTACCACCCAAATCCGAAGAATTGATAAACAAATTTTTCCCACACAGAAAAGTCTATTGAATAGATAAATTTGTCTCCCACTGAAATACCTACGAGTTTTTGTTCCATCTTTTTATAATCAAGGTGAACAAGAACCAATTGATATACCGGCCTTATATTCCCGAAGAACAGCCTAGTAATATCAATCACCTCACAATAACTTAACTATATGGTAGTATAAAAAGTTATTGTGGAATCACAAAGAACGAGACGAAGAGCTTTGTGATTACTTTTATATCTTACCCATTGGGAGACAAATCTTGAGCAAATATTAGAGAAGATAGTACTCAGTATGATAGAATAAAGTAAGATCAGAACATGCAACTATAGAGAAAATAGTTGGGTTTGGCTTCAGAATCCAAATGAAGTCTTTAAGTCGTTAACCTATAATGGTTTTAGGAAAAACCTAGGTTAAAGGAGAATCGACTCTAGTCGTAACTAGTATCACACAGGAGGTGTGGGGATTAACTTTCCCAGTTGCTAGAGTTCCCTTATATAGTCTTCAAATCAAGGTTTGCAATCAATGTTACTTTGGTAACAAAGCATTCAATATTCACCGGTAGATGAAACATGATTTATAAGTTCCGTAAATTGGTCACAAGCCGACAGTTTGCAAACGGGTACGCAAACTTTAGCTCCGGAACAAACTCAGTTGAAACCGTTTGTGAACGGGTATGCAAACTTGGTTCCCGGACTTCAACAGTTAAATCAGTTTGCGAACGGGTATGCAAACTTAAGTACGCTGACTTAAACTGTTGAATAAGTTTGCGAACGGATGTGCAAACTTCCGGTCCTGAATTCCGAAAAAAACAGTTCGTACACTAAGTACACAATCCGTAATGTATCCAGACATGGGTTTTATCTCTTAACTCTCATTTCAATGATTCAAAGATTCTTAGAAGACGAGAATAGTTGTCTCACACAAACTATTAGCTTCAAAGCAATTTCCAAGTGATCGAATGATCAATACGAAATATTCCGAGACTACATCAAATAACTGTCTCACACAAATCATGTAAGATGTTACCAGGTGATTTTCACATGATCATCTTTTGTCTTTTGTCAAAAATAATGATGAACGTAGCTAAAGCAAAAAGCTTTCAACTCATAATTCGAGAAATAGATAAGCGAGATAAACTCGGCTAGAAATATCAAATGTGTATAATGTAAAAGTCTATATAGCTATACGACTTAGTCTCATTAGGAGATAGAATAGAATAAACTTCTGGGTGATAGATAAGTTTTAGTCTCCACATACCTTTTGTTGATGAAGTTCCTCCAAGCTCTCCTCTGTAGATCTCTGTCTTTAATCGATGAACGCCGTGAAGTCTTAAATCTCAACTACACATTTTATCTTAATCCGAGACATAGCTATAAGTAGACTAGAAATCAAGACTTATAGTTTTGATCACCTAAACTTGACAAACAAGCTCGAGATAGCAACGCTTGCGAGTTCGGCCGAGCAGTGCTCTAACTATCTTCCCCTTTGTCAATTTTAGGGACAAAACTATCAATACATATGGATTACAAAATAAATAAATTGCAGCTTCTCATCCAACATGCTTGATTTCCTTGGTTCTTCAACATTCCTTGAATTCTTCGCCGCTCCAAGTACTCCAGTGATTCTGAACGTGTTCAACTCAGCATCATTTTTGTTGAAGATCTGTTTCCATAACAATAAGAAAACAATTGTTCTCAATTATTTTTATATACAGTGTCATAGTATTATTACACAACATCAAAGTTCAATTGTATCACAACTTTGACAATAATACTATGGTGATGTGTATTACTCCCCCTTAGTCAATACTTCATCTCAAAATGAAAACCACTACCCCTTACATAATGATCCGTAAACCATATGTATGTAGTGTGAACTACAAAATAATTCTCCCCATTTTTATCAATATAAATTGGTAAAGGTACGAAAACTAGCGGGATCATAATGAAATTCTCAAAGATATTGTTCGTGACTAAAAGAGAACATATCAACTTGGTTTCGATGATTTCACATAGTGGAAACTTAGTGTATTCATCAAGGACTTTATAAAGATACAAGATAACTCCTACAATATTCCACAACTACACTCCCCACAAAGATTTAGCAATTAAGCACAAGCTAAATTAAGAACTCTCCCCAATAAAATATCATTCCCGAAAGAACAACAAGAGCGACCTTACTTTTACAAGAAAAGAAGGATTTCTTTGCACAATAACAAATTCCATGAAACATGAATTTGTATCCAGAAAACTCAAATAAATTAACCAAAAGAAGACCTTAATGATTAATTCAACCGGAAATGCTCAACATAAGAAAACTTACGGAGCCATACAGTACTTTCACATAGAAGTGGATCAGAGAAAGATCAATACTGCGGAATATTCAAAAGTTCATTCTATCTTTTATCAATAATCGCATAATGACACAATAGACTTAACTTTTGACATATATGAGATAATCATAGTTCACGGACGCAAACACACATATCCCATAAAATATTTTTGCAATATATAAAACCAATAAAGAAATCATCTTCCAAATAACTTAGAATTTAAATAAATAAATCTAAAACAATGCAAGATGAAAATCGTTGGCAATAGCTATGTGTAATCACAATATTTTCTATTCCAAACCCTAGTTATCCTTCTTAAAACACAAGAATAAATTCTCATAAGAAGTTTCCTAGACATTATTTTAGCAAGAAACGATTGTCATTTCACTTACTTTGAAGACTGTTCTCATATTCCCTATAATCATCAAGTTCATATTCGATTATATCAATCCTGGATTCGAGATTATCCATCTTGTCCTCAAGTCTTTTGTTTGAAGATTCAAGTCCACTCTTCAAGGCACGTACTTTTCCAAGACGATATTCATGGTTAATGAGAGGTTATCAAAATGAGAGACAGTGGGATTCACATCAGAGGAGGAATCACGTTTTTCTTAACACATCTCATTATCAGAAGAATCAAAATGAACTTTCTTAAAGGGAAAGAAAACAATCCAGATATCATCTTCTTTACTGGAAAGACTTGATGAGCACTTGATGAGATGTCGCATTCTCTTGTCTTAATTTTTTCAGTTGAAGTTCCAAATTTTCAATCCTTTTAATCCAGGCTTCCTTCTCCAGTTGAAACGTACTCTTAATTGAGTACAGATTTTTGGTCAAGAGATCAATTCTTTCTCGTGGAGAAGTTAGATTGTTTATCATGGAAAAATCAGAACTGTTGGAGATACAAGTGTTATTATCAGCAAAATAAGTGAGAGAACTTCCACGAGCTTCTTCCTTGGGACAGTAGTCAAGAGTTTCCATCCATGCTTGTTATCTCACTAACCTCCTTATTAGGACAATCAGAGAAATGATGATCACATTTGTAGCACTTGGAACAAGTTCCATTATCATAATCTTTGTGGACTTTCTTATCCATTTCATTGATTGAAGAATATTTTTTTAATGAGACTTTCTTTTTCTCCTTCTAAGAGTTTTCTTTAACTGTTGTACAAACATTGAAAGAGTCGAATTAAAGCAATTCTCATCCTTCATATCAATCAATTCTAGACATAGATAATTTAGATCAGGTGTAGCAACGCAATTGCAACACAGGCGAATTTTTTCTCTTTTACTTAGTTCAAGATAAAAAAATCTTTAGCTTTACAACAAGAGTATTTCTGGAAAGAGTATCCAGATAATTTCCTTCAATGATGACATGCTTCTTAGAATCGTATTTGGCTGGTAACGATCTGAGAATTTTCGTCACAATGTCCTTTTCAAGAATAGTCTTACCTAATGCAAAAGATGCATTAACAATTTCAGACACTTTGTGATTAAACTCATATAATGAATCTTCATCATCCATACGAAGGTTTTCCCAATCAGAATTTAGGTTTTGGAGCCTAGCTTCTTTTTCAGAGGTATTCCCTTCAAATACGGTTTCTGGGATATCCCAAGCATCTTTAGACCGAGTACACGTAGTCACATGGTGCTGAAGATCTAGGGTAATGGCATGGATGATATCATTTAAACCGTCAGAATTGTGCTTTGCAGCAAGAATCTCATGATCTTCATACTCACCAATATCCTTTGCAATAGTGACACCGTTTACTGTAACCATTGGAGGATCATAACCATTAACAACACGAACGCAAGATAGAAAATCATGCGCTTGAAGAAAGTCACGCATAACAATTTTCCACCATAAGTAGTTCGATCCATCGAAGACTGGCAGTACGTTTGCAGAGATAGAACTTCTGTCCATAAAGTCAGATTGGTACAAACACAGACTTATGAGGTCTTAGCGTGTTTGCATGCTCTGATACCAATTGAAAAGACGGGGGTGTAACAACCACACCCAATATTTCGTTCGACAATCTGTATGGACTAACTCCAATATAATTCCAAGAGAATCAACTAGACAATCAGACCCAATCAAGGAAAAATATCCAAGATCTACATCTCTGTTTTTCAATGTAATCAGCAAATCAAACAGAGAGGAATCCGTGAGCCTGATTATTATGAGAAACAACTTGGATGGTACCAAAGACCAATGTCCAAGAATCAATTTCTATCAACGACCAAAGGTTGGATTTACCAATTAATTGAACTACACATAACCTGTGATATTTCAATTATACAAACAAATATAATGCAGAAAAGAAAAAACACAGACACCAGAAGTTTTGTTAACGAGGAACCGCAAGTGTAGAAAAGCCCCGGGACCTAGTCCAGTTTTGAATACCACAATGTATTAAGCCGCTACAGACACTAGTCTACTACAAGTTAACTTCAGATTGTAATGTAGTTGATCCCTAACTAAGTCTTACACCGATTAAGGTACAGTCGCGTTCCTTACGCCTCTGAATCCCAGTAGGACTCCACACACTTGATTCCCTTAGATGATCTCACATACAACTAAGAGTTTCTACGACCCAAAGTCGAAGACTTATAAACAAATATGTATCCCACAGATAAGTCTATTCTGATAGATAAATTTGTCTCCCACAGAAGTACCTATGAAGTTTTTGTTCCGTCTTTTGATAAATGAAAGTGAATAGTTACCAATTGATAATCCGGTCTTATATTCTCGAAGAACAACCTCGAAATATCAATCACCTCACAATAACTTAACTATATGGTAGTAGACTAACTTATTGTGGAGTCACAAAGAATGAGACGAAGAGCTTTGTGATTACTTTTTATATCTTACCTATCGGAGATAAATCTCCAGCAAATCTTAGAGAAGATAATACTCAATACGATAGAACAAGTAAGTTAGAACGAGAAACTACAGAAAAAATAGTTGGGTCTGGCTTCATGAATCCCAAATGAAGTCTTCAAGTCGTTAACCTATAATGGTTTTTGGAAAAACCTAGGTTAAAGGAGAATCGACTCTAGGCGCAACAAAGACACATGAAAGTTCCGGGATTAGGTTTTCCAGTTGCTAGAGTTCTCCCTTATATAGTCATCAAATCATGGTTTGATAGCTTAGAAACGAAGCAATCAATTTTCATAATTGGATGAAAACCTGATCTAAGACTCAAGCTAAGTTTGCTTAAAACCAAAGAAATATTTGTCCACCGTTAGATGGTCTTAGCTTGTTACACACAAATGACATATACCTTCATTTATATATGGGTAACCGTACCTAAACGTGTATATTGAGTTGGCTCAACAATAATTAACCAAAGTTAGCCATAAAAACACTTTTATATTAACCACATTCATCTAACACTTCAAAATCAAATATGATGATCAAATGAATCTAATTGTGTTACTCATAGAGTTTTTCAATTGTATATATTCATATAAGTATACAAGATACAATTGAAACAAAATCGGATTTGATTCATGATTGTACAAAGTAATTATACAAGAATCAATTCATTAACATTATGCCAGGGTTTGCAAAGATTGCATTCCTTAATTTATAAATGTATTTGTTCATGAGTATGGAATCATACTTAATCGATTTTAGAACTTTAACCACTAAGTTTGCAAAGGGGTACACAAACTTTAGTTCAGGACTTTTGGTCTTGTCCAACAGTTTGCAAACGAGTACGCATACTGTTGTCCCGGACCTTAACTCAGGTATAACGGTTCACATACTGGTATGCAGACTTGGTTCCCGGAATTTAACAGTTAAACTCGTTTGGATACTTGGTTTCCGGACCTGAATCATACCACAACAGTTTGCATACTTGTATGCATACTGTATAATATCCAGACAAAGGTTAATTTTCTAAACTCCCATTTCAATCATTGAAACATCCTTAGATGACGACAATGGATGTCTCACACATACCATTACCTTATAAGTAATTTTGAAGTGATCGAATGATCAATACGAAACTTTCCGAGTCGGCATCAAATGACTGTCTCTCACAAATCATGTAAGATGTTTCAAGGCAATTTTCACATGATCATCTTTTGACTTATCATTTAGTTTCCAACAAATAAATTGTTTCCAACTAAACTCGTCAAGAATAATGATGAACGTAGCTAAAGCAAAAAGCTTTCAACTCATAATTCGAGAAATAGATAAGCGAGATAAACTCGGCTAGAAATATCAAATGTGTATAATGTAAAAGTCTATATAGCTATATGACTTAGTCTCATTAGGAGATATAATAGAATAAACTTCTGAGTGATAGATAAGTCCTAGTCTCCACATACCTTTTGTTGATGAAGTTCCTCCAAGCTCTCCTCAGTAGATATTTGTCTTTAATCGATGAACGTCGTGAAGTCTTGAACCTCAACTACACATTCTATCCTAATCCGAGACATAGCTATAAGTAGACTAGAAATCAAGACTTATAGTTTTGATCACCTAAACTTGACAAACAATCTTGAGATAGAAACGCTTGTGAGTTTGACCGAGCAGTGCTCTAAAAATATACCTCTTTGTCAATTTTAGGGACAAAACTATCAATACATAGGGATTACAAAATAAATAAACTTTGCAGCTTCTCATCCAACATGCTTGTTTCCTTGGTTCTTCAACATTCCTTGAATTCTTCGCCGCCCCCAAGTACTCCAGTGATTCTGAACGTGTTCAACTCAGCATCATTGTTGTTGAAGATCCGTAGCCATAACAATTGTTCTCAATTATTGTTATATACAGTGTCACAGTATTATTACACATCATCAAAGTTCAATTGTATCACTACTTTGACAATAATACTATGGTGATGTGTATTAATCCCCCTTAGTCAAAACTTCATCTCAAAATGAAAACCACTACCCCTTACATAATTATCCGTAAAGCATATGTATGTAGTGTGAACTACAAAATAATTCTCCCCCTTTTTGTAAATATAAATTGGAAAAGGTACGAAAACTAGCGGGATCATAATGAAATTATCAAAGAGATTATTCATGACTAAAAGAGAACATATCAACTTGGTTTCGATGATTTCACATAGTGGAAACTTAGTGTATTCTTCAAGGACTTTATAAACATACAAGATAACTCCTATAATATTCCACAGTGACACTCCCCACAAAGATTTGGTAATTAAGCACAAGCTCAATTAAGAACTCTGCCCCATAAAATGTCATTCCCGAAAGAACAACAAGAGCGACCTTACTTTTACAAGAAAAGAAGGATTTCTTTGGACATTAACAAATTACATGAAACATGAATTTGTATCCAGAAAACTCGAATAAATTAACCACAAGATGACCTTAATGATTAATTTAATCGGAAATGCTCAACATAAGAAAACTTACGGAGCCATACAATACTTTCACATAGAAGTGGATCAGGGAAAGATCAATACTGCGGAATATTCAAAATTTCATTCTATCTTTTATCAGTATTTGCATAATGACACAATAGACTTAATTTTGACATATATGAGATTGCAGTGTAACAAGTACAACTACAAGGTGAATTTGGATAAAAAAAGATGGTAGCAAGATACCTTCTCTCTGATGAACATAGCCTAAACTTCAATAGAAGTCAATCTTTTTTTTCATTACATGAGTTTTCATTAAGGGAATGATTGGTTCTTAAATGACCAATCTCAGATAACTAATCTAATGGCTAACAAGGCATCAAGCCAGTACAGAACTCAAGGAAAAGCAAAGATAATTACACCCCAGCTAATTCTAGTTACACCCCATACAAGTTATTACCAGCAAAGGAGATAAAGTTTCTAGGTTAAACTGGTGTAACGTGACATTGCCCCTCCCATTTAGAGATCCTTGTCCTCAAGGATAAAATATGGAAATTGAGCTTGAATGTGAGCAGCATCTTCCCAAGTTGCATCAGTGGCATCTGAATTTTTCCATTACACTAAGACTTGGGGAATGTGATAAGTACCTCTGACAAAATTTCTAGTGTCCAGGACTGCAACAGGTTCAATGAAAAATTGGCAAGCATGGTCCACCAATGGAAGTTGAGGAGATATAACAGCTTGTAACCCAATTTTCTTCTTCATCTGTGAGACATGGATGACTGGGTGTATCCTTGAGCCCACAGGAAGTTTGAGTTTGTAAGCAACATCACCAATTCTTTGTAGGACTTCAAAGGGACCAAAGTACTTGGCAGATAACTTGAGGTTCTTTCTCACAGCAACTGAAGTTTGCCTGTAAGGCTGCAGTTTTAGGAAAACTAAGTCACCCACCTCAAAGTTTCTGTCAGACCTCTTTTTATCTGTAAAAAACTTCATTCTGCTTTGGGCTTTTGAGAGTTTTTCCTTCAACAACTGCATAATAAGGTCTCTTTCCTGCAAGTAATTCTCCACAGTGGAAACAAAAGTAGAAGAATGAATTGGAAAAACCAGGTGAGGTGGAGCATACCCATACAATACCTGGAAGGGTGACATCTTGAGGCTAGAGTGGTAATTGGTGTTAAACCACCATTCAACCAAAGATAACCATTGTAGCCACTGTTTAGGATGAGAGCTTGTCATACATCTCAAGTATTGTTCAACACATGAATTTGTTCTTTCAGTTTTCCCATCAGTTTGAGGGTGGTAGGCAGAACTGAGTTTTAAGGTGGTGTCCAAGGTTTTAAATAATGCTTGCCAGAATTGGCTAATGAAGATTCTGTCCCTGTCACTGACAATTGAACTAGGAAGTCCATGAATTTTAAATACATGAGAAAGAAACTCTTTAGCAACTGTGATGGCAGTGAATGGGTGGCCAAGAGGAATGAAGTGGCTATACTTGGTCAGTCTATCCACAACTATTAAGATGACATTCTTCTTAAAATACATGGGAAGTCCGTCTATGAAATCTAAAGATATATGTCGCCAAGCAGTGTCAGGTATTGGAAGTGGTTGGAGGAGACCACCTGGTAGTGTGTTTTCCCCTTTGTGACATTGGCACACATCACAACTGGTTACCAGTGCAATAATATCAGTCTTCATTTTTGGCCAAAAGAAGGAAGTTCTAGCTCTGTGGTAAGTACCAGTAATGCCAGAATGTCCCCCTACTGCAGAAGCATGCAAGGAATGTAATATAGAAGATCTGAGTGTGGTACCTGAGCCAACATAGAGTCTCCCCTTTAACTTTATGACGCCCTGAGTATAAGAATAATTACCCTGAGTTGGATGCACATTGAGTTGTGTAATTAGTTGTTGGTCCATAGAACTGACTCATAGCTAGAGAGAATGTCTTGCACCCATTGAGGTTGAGATAAGGATAATGATGAGCAAGAAGCATTAGGTAGTCTGGACAATGCATCGGCAGCTTTGTTATCTAATCCCTTTTTGTACTTAATGACATAGTCAAAACCCATCAGTTTGACCAACCATTTTTGCTGTAGTGAAGTAGACAATTTCTGGTCCATTAAATACTTTAAACTTTGGTGATCTGTATAAATGATAAGTTGTTGACTGCTCAGATAGTGCTTCCACTTTTGCACAGCCATAAGTGGAGAGATATAATGCCTTGGGACCCAATGGTTTGCTGAGGAAGGCAATGGGTTTATTATGTTGCATCAGGACAACACCAACCCTCCTTGAACATGCATCACTTTCTAAGGTAAATGGCTATGAGAAATATGGTAGGTCCAACACTGGTGTTCTATTCATGGAAAGCTTGATAGAATAAAAAGCTTCAGTTGCAGCATCAGTCCAAGAAAAAGAGTCTCTCTTAAGCTTCAGTTGCAGCATTAGTGTTTGAGGTTGTGGACAATTCACCATTGCTGCAACTTTGTCAGGGTCAACAGCTACACCATTAGCAGTAATAATGTACCCAAGATATTCTAACTGTGGTTGAGAAAATGCACATTTTGACAGCTTGTCAAAGAGAGAGTGCTTCCTAAACAAGGATAATGTCAGCTGTAGATGCTCTAAATGTGCTTCCATGGATGGACTATAAACCAAGATGTCATCAAAGAATACCAGCACAAACTTGCAAAGATATGGCTGAAATACCTCATTCATGAGGGCTTGAAATGTAGCAGGGCATTAGTAATCCCAAATGGCATGACCCTGAATTCATAGTGGCCATGATGAGTGCGAAAAGCAGTCTTGTGAATGTCAGGTGCAAAAACTCTTATTTGGTAGAAGCCTGAACGAAGATCTATCTTGGAAAACACCACAGAACCATTCAACTCATCTAATAATTCTTCTATAAAAGATATGGAAACTTGTCTTTGACTGTGATGTTGTTGAGTTTACGGTAATCAACACAGAAACACCAAGTACCATATTTTTTTTGACTAAGAGAATAGGGGCAGCAAATAGACTACGGCTATGTTGGATCACACCAGTGGATAGCATTTCAGAAACTAAGGTCTCCACTACAGACTTATATATATAAGGGCACTTATATGGCCTTTGAGAAGTAGGGTCATACCCAATTTTGAGTGGAATTTTATGGTCAAGTGACCTACAGGTTGGAAGGCCAGTGGGTTCTGTGAAAACATCTGTAAAATTTTCCAAGAGTGAAGAGACTGCAGGTGGTGGTGGTGGTATAGGGGTGGAAGAGATAGATAAAAATTGTCCAATGAGAGTTGGGGTATTGCTCTTAAGAAACTTCTTTAAATAAGAACCACTAATTAAACTCAGAGAGGGTTTAGAAGTGTTACCCTGAAGTGTAATTTTGCTGCCTTGATGAAGGAAGGAAATGCTCAGTTGACTGAAGTTAAAAGTGACATCACCAAGTTGGCGCAACCAATCAGCTCCTAAGACAATATCACATCCACCTAGAGGAAGGGCTCGTAAATTGGCAGAGAACTGATAGCCTTGCATCTCCCAATTGAGGTTGTTGCAAATGCCTCTGATGATTTTGCTATGCCATTAGCAATAGTAACAAGCATTTGTCCAGTTGGAGATACATGAAGACCCAATTTAGTGGTTAAGGAAGCATCAATGAAGCTATGTGCACTCCCTGTATCAATAAGTACAACCACAGTATGCTTGTTAATTTTGTCAGAAATTCTGATAGTGTTAGGAGCAATATTCCCAGTTAAGGCATGTAAAGAAATTTCCATGGTAGAATCATAACTTGAAGGAGAGGAATCAATATGTTCTTCAGTGGACAATGAACCTTGCTCTTCCGTTTCTTCATCAACAATAAGCATAAACAGTTGTTGATTCTTACATCTGTGACCTTTCCTATAAAACTCATCACAATTATAACAAATCCCTTTATCCTTCCTAACCTGCATTTGGGCATGAGTTAATCATTTAACAGGAGGAAATGGATTGTCAGGTGATGTTTTTATAGGAGTAGTAGGGTGAGTTACAATGGTAGTTGTGGATGAAGTGATGGGTTTGGAGAATGTAGAGGATGAAGTGAAAAATGGTTTGATGGCAGATGGTGGGTGAGAAATAGAAAGTGGTGTGGGTGAAAAGGGTTTAGAGAATGATCTAGTCGGCTTAGGCTGATGTTGTAAGGAAGCTTGTTGCATCCTTTACAGATAAAAGAATGTTGCAGTATTCTCAGGTTTAAACATTTACACCACTGTGTGTATCTCCTCTTTTAATCCACTAATGAAGCTCAAGGTGTAAAAAATTTCAGGTAAATAAAGATTATTATCAACCATGAAGCTTTTATAGTGTTCCCACATATCATAATAGTCCTCTATAGTAGTTGTTTGGCCAAGTTTATTGAAGCTACCTACATAGCTGTCCTGAGCAATATCCTCAAGTCTAGCACATAAATCATGAACAAAGGTATCCCATGAAATAAAATCTTTACCCTGTTGGTAGTTTAAAAACCATGGATCTACTGAAGAATCGAAATGAATTGCAGCCATATCAACATGTTCATCATCAGGAAATTTGTGTAAGTTGAAATATCTTTCACATTTGAGAGCCCAACCACGAGGATTAGTACCATTACAACGTGGGAAATCAACTTTGGGGGTACAAGTGAACTTACAAGATTCAGTATTGGATAGATTATGAATCACCTGATGAAGATCTGTAAATGGGTTACCCGGATTTGGTTGTCGATTCTCCGATCTAGAAGCTTCAGGTTGATTAGATTGCGCCGATTGAAACAAATTAATAAGAAGATTCATCTTATCACCCAAAGATTGAATCTCAGTTTTCATCTCAGATATTGAATAGGTATGTTGGGTAACGATATTATAGATTTCTTGAAGTTTTTCTTTGGTGGCCATGGTTACAGGTTCCAGGAGTAGAATCTGATACCAATTTTAGTGTAACAAGTACAACTACAAGGTGAATTTGGATAAAAAAATTGGTAGCAAGCTACCTTCTCTCTGATGAACAGAGCCTAAACTTCAATAGAAGTCAATCTGGTTTTTTCATTACATGAGTTTTCAGGAAGGAAATGATCGGTTCTTAAATGACCAATCTCAGCTAACTAATCTAACGGCTAACAAGGCATCAAGCCAGTACAGAACTCAAGGAAAAGCAAAAATAATTACACCCCAGCTAAGTCTAGTTACACCCCATATAAGTTATTACCAGCAAAGGAGATAAAGGTGCTAGGTTAAACTGGTGGAACGTGACAAAGATAATCATAGTTCATGGACGCAAACACACATATCCCATAAGATATTTTTGAAATATATAAAACCAATAAAGATTAATACTTAAAAATCATCTTCCAAATAACTTAGAATTTAAATAAATAAATCTAAAACAGTGCAAGATGAAAATCGTTGGCAATAGCTATGTGTAATCACAATATTTGCTATTCCAAACCCTAGTTATCCTTGTTAAAACACAAGAATAAATTCTTATAAGAAGTTTCCTAGACATTATTTTAGCAAGAAACAATTGTCATTCACTTACTTTGAAGAGTCTTCTCATATTCCCTATAATCATCAAGTTCATCTTCGATTAGATCAATCCTGGATTCGAGATTACCCATCTTGTCCTCAAGTATTTTGTTTGAAGATTCGAGTTCACTCTTCAAGGCACGTACTTGTTCCAAGACGAGATTCATGGTTAATGAGAGCTTATCAAAATAAGAGACCATGGGATTCACATCAGAGGAGGAATCACGTTTGTCTTGACACATCTCATTATCAAAAGTATCAAAACGAACTTTCTTAGAGGGAAAGAGAACATTCCAGACATCATCTTCTTTACTGGAAAGACTTGATGAGGACATGATAGAAAAAGATAAATGAAATTCTTGCTTCAAGGAATGAAATCTTTCAACTTAAAAAGAAGAAGATATGGAATAAATACCCAAAAAGACCTTTGACCAAAATCCTAACAGAAATTTGGATATCCAAAAAGGACTTTATTTAGAAAAACCGTTCATATACATAGAAACGGTTTTTGACTCAAAAAAAAAAAAAAAGCACATAAAGGAGATACAGAAACAAGTCAACAATAGAGTTTTAACTTTCTCAAGAACAAAAATTTTTCACACCCCTCTGGATATTATAGTTCTTGTCCTCCTAGAAACTATTACAAATGTAATTTATCCTATCCAATAAAGGATCGGGTGGTTTCTCAAGAGAAGAGGATGATTTCGTTATTCCTTGTTTCTGATTTCTCTTTATGGAGGGAATACCGAGAGGAGATATCTTCTTTTCCAACAATGTTTCGAAAGCCATGTTTATCAATTTTCGCAAAATATGAATGGTTATGAATATCTCTTTCAAAAGTGATGTAGATTTCTTATGAGATTTTCTATTCTTCTTCTGATAAGGTAAATCAATGGAAGAAGATTTTTCAAGAACCTTTGTGCAAACCGTCTCTGGATGGTCCTGTTTTTTATACAAAGGAGACTTAGGATTTGTCATGCCATTGTATGTTATCATGTCTTTCTCATTACAAGAGAAGTTTGAACATGACATATTCTCAGGAGTAATATGCTGATTGGATTTAAAAGAGTTTATCGAAGATAAACGGTCCTTCTTCTTAAAGTCACGATTGCGAGATGTCGCATTCTCTTGTCTTAATTTTTTCAGTTGACGTTCCATATTTTCAATCCTTTTAATCCAGGCTTCCTTCACCAGTTGAAACATATTCTTAATTAAGTACAGATTTTTGGTTAAGAGATCAATTCTTTTTTATGGAGAAGTTAGATTGTTTATCATGGAAAAATCAGAACTGTTGGAGAGACAAGTGTTATTATCAGCAAAATAAGTGAGAGAACTTCCACGGGCTTCTTTCTCGTGACAGTAGTCAAGAGTTTCCATCCATGATTTGGTTATCTTACTAACCTCCTTATTATGACAATCAGAGAAATGATAATCACATTTGTAGCACTTGGAACAAGTTCCATTATCATAGTCTTTGTGGACTTTCTTATTCATTTAATTGATTGAAGAATATTTTTTTATGAGACTTTCTTCTTCTCCTTCTAATAGTTTTCCTTTAACTGTTGTACAAATAGTAAAGAGTCGAATTAAAGCAATTCTCATCCTTCATATCAATCAATTCAGGACACGGAATTTACATCAGGTGTAGCAACGAAATTGCAACACACACGAAGTTTTTATCTTTTACTTAGTTCAAGATTAAAAATATTTAGATTTCCAACAAAAGTATTTCTGGAAAGAGTATCCAGGTTATATCCTTCAACTATGACATGTTTCTTAGAATCGTATTTGGCTGGTAACAATCTGAGAATTTTCATCACAATGTCCTTTTCAGGAATAGTCTTACCTAATGCAAAAGATGCATTAACAATTTCAGACCCTTTATGATTAAACTCATCAAATGAATCTTCATCATCTTGGAAAAGTCCATGGACAAACCCGAGAACATGCCAAATACTCAGTCTGTAACCAAGCCAATGAACGTGTCCATGCAAAACTTTGAATCCAAATATAACACGGATTTGGTTGGCAAGGTTTTTAGTAAGGTTTCGGAAAAAGAAGGTTGGACACCAGTAAAGGGTAAGAACTCCACTAACAAAGGTACTTCTTTTATATTTACTCCTTTTGATACTCCTTTTGTGGATGATCTATTCAGAATAAAAAGTAGTGGTTAATAACAAGTATGAAGTTCTATGTTTTGAGTTAGGCCTTGCTAATATTAGTGAGGTTATGGAGGAGGAAGAGGAACAATTTTTAGAGAATTCAAGTGGCTCAGATGGTAGTATGGGTTCGAAAGAATGGGGTGAAGTTGATGCAGATATTCTAGCAAGGAAACAAGCTAGAAAAGTGGCCAAGCAAGACGCAAAAATCATGGCTACGAATTCCTTGCAATCTGATGCTAAATTGGAATCATCTTTAAGTAAGGATTCTAAATCCAATGAAGAAGCTCTAAGCCGTGACGTTGATCATAACAAGAAAACAGAATTCGAGCTGTTTTTTTATAAGAATAATATTTTGTCTAAGGAAGAACTAGATGAGGCAAGAAAAATTCAGAATGATGAGGTGCATGCTAAGTTCATTAGAAATCCAGCCTTTAGACAAGACTATTTTAAGGAGAAAAGGGGAGCTAATGGATAGAATGTCAACTAAGAAACCAGCTCAATCTCCTAATAAGTTTTTTCCTATTAAGCTTGTTCATTGTAACTTTGCTTATGAGGATGAAGATGAAGAATCCTAGGTGGATGAAGATGAAGATTTCTCTGGCAATTATGTGCTTGATACGGATATTATATCTGAAATTTTTTCCAAGAGCAAATCGTATAGAGTTGGTAACAGCGAAAGTAAATTAAAAGGAGTTGGCTATAGATTTAGGTAGCTTCTTTTAATTTTCTGTTTGAGGCTATTTTTTTTAGCTCTTTCTTTGAGGTTTTCTAACCCCTTTGGTTTATGGGGGTAGGGAGATTTATGCTCTAAATTTGCAATTCTTGTAATTAGGTTTTTTGCTTTAATAAACTAATGGATATAGCAAAAAAAAAATCCTCATCAGCCATACGAAGGTTTTCCCAATCAGAATTTAGGTTTTGGAGCCTAGCTTCTTTCTCAGAGGTATTCCCTTCAAATACGGTTTCTAGGATATCCCAAGCATCTTTAGACCGAGTGCATGTAGTCACATGGTGCTGAAGATCTGGGGTAATGGCATGGATGATAGCATTTAAACCGTCAGAATTTTATTTTGCAGCAAGAATCTCATGATCTCCATACTCACCAATATCCTTTGCAACAGTTATACCGTCTACCATAACCAATGGAGGATCATAACCATTAACAACACGAACCCATGATAGAAAATCCTTTGCAACAGTTATACCGTCTACTGTAACCACTGGAGGATCATAACCATTAACAACATGAACCCATGATAGAAAATCACGCGCTTGAAGAAAGGTACGCATGGCAATATTCCACCATAACCAGTTCGAGCCATCGAAGACTGGCAATACGTTTACAGAGATAACAATTTTATCCAGAGTCAGATTGCAACAAACACAGACTTATGAGGTCTTAGCGTGTTTGCCTGCTCTGATACCAATTAAAAGATAGGGGTCTAACAACCACATCCAATATTTAGTTCGTCAATCTGTATGGACTAACTCCAATATAATTCCAAGAGAATCAACTAGACAGTCAGACTCAATCAAGGAAAAATACCCAAGAGTTATATCTTTGTTTCTCAATGTAATCAGCAAATCAAACAGATAGGAATCCGTGAGCCTAATTATTACGAGAAACAACTTGGACGATACCAAAGACCAATGCCCAAGTGTCAATCAATTTCTATCAATAACCAAAGGTTGGATTTACCAATTGATTGAACTACGCATAACCTGTGATATTTCAATTATACAAACAAAAATAATGCGGAAAAAAATAACAAGGACACCAGAAGTTTTGTTAACGAGGAAACCGCAAATGTAGAAAAACCCTGGACCTAGTCTAGTTTTAAATACCACACTGTATTAAGCCACTACAGACACTAGCCTACTACAAGTTAACTTCAGACTGGAATGTAGTTGAGCCCTAACCAAGTCTCACACCGATTAAGGTATAGTCGTGTTCCTTACGTCTCTGAATCCCAGCAGGACTCTACGCACTTGATTCCCTTAGCTGATCTTACCCACAACTAAGAGTTGCTACAACCCAAAGTCAAGACTTATAAACAAATCTGTCTCCCACAGATAAGTCTCTTCTTATAGATAAATCTGTCTCCCACAAAAGTACCTATGAAGTTTTCATTCCGTCTTTTGATAAATCAAGGTGAACATGAACAAATTGATAATCTGGTCTTACATTACCGAAGAACAGCCTGAAATTATCAATCACCTCATAATAACTTAACTATATGGTAGTAGAAGAAGTTATTGCGGAATCACAAAGAATGAAAAGAAGAGCTTTGTGATTACTTTTTATATCTTACCTATCAGAGATAATTCTCGAGCAAATCTTAGAGAAGATATCATGTAATACGATAGAACAAGTAAGATTAGAACACGCAACTACAAAGAAAATAGTTGGGTCTGGCTTCACGAATCCTAAATGAAGTCTTCAAGTCGTTAACCTATAATGGTTTTTAGAAAAACCTAGGTTAAAGGAGAATCGACTTTAGTCGCAACT
Source organism: Papaver somniferum (assembly GCF_003573695.1). NCBI lineage: Eukaryota > Viridiplantae > Streptophyta > Magnoliopsida > Ranunculales > Papaveraceae > Papaver > Papaver somniferum. Next base: position 186,099,400 of record NC_039359.1, on the reverse strand, counting down.
AGGACATAGGAAAGTGCCGGGATTAGGTTTTCTAGTTGCTAGAGTTCTCTATTATATAGTCTTCAAATCAGGGTTTGATAGCTTAGAAACGAAGCAATCAATATTCACTATTGCATGAAAACCTGATCTAAGATTCAAGCAAAGTTTGCTTAAAACCAAAGAAATATCTCTCCATCGTTAGATGGTCTTAGCTTGTTACACACAAATAAAATATACCTTCATTTAGATATGGGTAACCATACCTAAACGTGTATATTGAGTTGGCTCAACAATAGTTAACTGAAGTTAGCCATATGAACACTTTTGTATTAACCACATTCATCTAACACTTTTAGATCAAATATGATGATCAATCAATCATGAAAGATAATCAAATGAATCTAATTGTGTTACTCATAGAGTTGTTAAATTGTATATATCTCATAGAAGTATATAAGACACAATTGAAAAAAATCGAATTTGATTCATGATTGTACAAAGTACTTATACAAAAATCAATCCATGAACATTAAGCCACGGTTTGCAAAGATTGCATTTCTTTATTTATAAATGTATTTGTTCATAAGTATGGAATCATACTTAACATATTTTAGAACTTTATCCACTAAGATTGCAAACAGGTACGCAAACTTTAGTTCCGAACTTTTGGTTTTGTCCAGTAGTTTGCTAATAGGTACGCATACTGCTGTCCCGGACCTTAACTCAGGTAGAACCGTTCGCATACTGGCATGCAAACTTGGTTCCAGGACTTTAAAAGTTGTGTTAGAGCACTGCTCGGTCGAACTCGCAAGCGTTGCTATCTCAAGATTGTTTGTCAATGTTAGTGATCAAAACTATAAGTCTTGATTTCTAGTATACTTATAGTGATGTCGCGTACTATGATAGATTGTGTAGTTGAGCATTAGACTTCATGGCGTTCATCAATTGAAGACGAATAACTACTAAGGAGAGATTGTGGAACTTCATCAACAGGTATGTGGAGACTAAAACTCATCTATCACTCTGAAAGTCTATTTCTACCCTATCTCCTATATTGAGACATAAGACGTATTACTATATGGTTTTCGTTTATGCACATTTGAAATTTCGAGATGAGTTTAACTCGCTTACATAATTCTCGAAATATGTGTTGGTAAGCTTTCGTTTCTACCAAGTTCATCTTATATTCTTAACGAAAGCCAAAACATGATCATGTGAAAATTGTCGAGTAACATCTTACATGGTTTATGTGATACAATCATTTGGTGTAGACTTGGAATGTTTCTTTATGATTATTTCAATAACTTGAAAATTGCTTTGATGCTAATGGTGTGTGAAAACGGCTATTTTCATCCTCTAAGAAAGTTTCAATGATCGAAATAGAGTTTAGAACACTTAACCAACATTGGATTATAAACATGTTATGCACTCTTGCATATATGTGATCCATGTCCGGGAACCATAGTATACATACCCGTATGCGTACATTTTGGTTTGAGAAGTCCGGGAACCTAAGTACGCGTACCCGTACACATACTGGCATAAGGTTCATTTCCGGAAAATTCTGTTGGGTATGGAGGTATGCGTACTCGTTCGCATACTGGCGAAAACTAAACTTGGTCCGGCTATTCAAGTATGCGTACCCGTTTGCATACTTGAGTGGTTAAAGTTCTAAAATCGGTTGTGACATGAAAAATACATTTATATAATAAGGAACGCATTCTTTCCAAACCGTGGATATAATGTTCTTGAATTGATTCGAGTGAATCGAACCGATTTTGCTTCAATTGTGTTCTTGTATACTTCTACGAGAATATAGCAATCGAACTATTCTTTAACTAGTTTCATTTGAGTCATTTGAACTAGTTATGGTTAAGATGAATAAGGTTGATATGAGATTTCTCATATAGCTAAGCTCGGTTAACTAATGTTGATCCAACATGGTGTACACGTTTATCTATGGTTCCATAAACCTAAATGAGGGTACATTTCATTTGTATATAACAAGCTAAGTTCGATCTAACGGTTGAGATATTAGCTTGAATCTAATTAGGTTTTCATCTAACGGTGAACATTGAATACTTTGTTACCAAGGTAACTTAGATTGCAAACCCTGATTTGAAAACTATATAAGGGACAACTCTAGCAACTGGGAAACCTAATTCCCACACCTCTTGTGTGATACTAGTTGCGACTAGAGTCGATTCTCCTTTAATCTTAGGTTTTTCACGAAACCCTGTAGGTTAACGACTTGAATACTTTATTGGGATAGTGAAGCCAAACCCAACTATTTTCCATGTAGTTGCATGTTCTGATCTTACTTGTACTATCGTGTTTGAGTATTATCTTTGCTAAGATTTGCTTGAAATTTATCTCCGATAGGTAAGATTAAAAGTAGTCACAAAAATCTTTGTCTCATCGTTTGTGATTCCACAATATCTTGTTTCGCTACCATACGATTAAGATTATTGTGAGGTAATTGATAATACTAGGCTGTTCTTCGGGAATATAAGTCTGGTTCATCAATTGGTTCATGTGCACCTTGATTTATCAAAATACGGAACAAAACTCGTAGGTATTTCTGTGGGAGACAGATTTATCTATTCCTATAAACTTTTCTGTGTGAGACAGATTTATTTATCAAGTCTTCGACTTGAGCAACTCTTGGTTGTGGGTGAGATCATCTAAGGGAATCAAGTAAGTAGAATCATGTTGGGGTTCAGAGACGTCAGGAACGCAACTATACCTTGATCAGTGTGAGATTGATTAGGGCTAAACTATATTCCAGTCCCAAGTTCATTGGTAATAGGATAATGTGTGTAATGGCTCAATACAGTATGGAGTTCAAAGCTGTACTAGGTCCCGGGGTTTTTCTGCATTTGCGGTTTTCCTTGTTAACAAAATTCTTGTGTCCGTGTTATTTCTTTTCCGCATTATATTTTGTTATATAATAGTGTTTTGGGGTAAAAACTGATTGTGCTGGTTTTGGTAAATTTGGGCGTGTTGATGAGAAACGAATTCAAACCCTAAACAAATGCACTGCACGGAAGTACTTTAGATTCGAGACATCAATCTATACAATCCTGGCCTAAACCAAGAAATGGTCGTTCCAGTCTTGCTTCGGTCACAAAGTGAAGGAGAAATGTTGATCTTAGGGAGGGAAGCAAAGAAGGTGATGAGATCAAAAAATATTGAGTTTTGAAGGTGTGGCTTTTTTATGACTTGTATCAGAATATGGAACTGGCTTGCGTAATTTAATCTATCAGTTCTTAGTGTTTTCTGTGTACTTGTGTTGATAACACTAACCGTTTGTCAAAATAGGTCGAAAACCTATTTATACAAGTCATGATTGAACACCCCTGATCTCGTAGGAAATGGAGAAAGTTAAGTAGTGGAGAAGTAGAGTCGTGTAAAAAGTGGTGACCATCACGTTTCCATTATGAGGGAAGACTGGTTAGCCTTACACCCACTACTCTCTTACTTCCTAGTAACCATCCTCTCTCTCCTGAAACTTTCTCGTAATGGGCGTGTTACACGCCGCACGATGTAAACTGCCATACCAATACCCCAGTGAGCATCCCCCAGTTTGTGACATGATGTCTCGAGTATTTTTCGTGGAAAATATGCAGCAGGTTGCTGAGTGGGTCTTGTATGCAAAACCTAGTTATCTGACCAATCACCCGCAAGCCAAGTGGCGGGTAGTCATGTGTAACGAGCCAAGTCATGAAGACTTGCCGTAAAGAATAGCATGTGGCGCTATTAGGTTAATTAAACTAAGTTATTTGTGAAGCCGATACTCATAAAATATCGTATGTATTCGATGGATACAAAGCATTGCTTTTAAGCAAGCAACTCAAAATAATAGATGCATGCAAAGAATAGTTGTATAAATCTTGTCTTGATTGGTCGCGGAACCTAATGTCTTAAAAGGAGCGCAACCGGCCATTTTCGGGAAGCTTCCAGGAGTCGTTCACACGTGCCAAGGGAAGGTCGGTCGGTCCCTATAGTAGAGTGAGGGATGAAGAATATGATGACATCCTATTGGTCGCCTTATATTTAATCTAGGTTGGTCAATTCAGCTGGCGAAGTTGGACGGCCAAGATGATTTGCGGAAGTTAATGGCCGCCTTAAAATTTATGTAAACAGCGTGACCAGCTCCTTTTGGACGATCGTTTGAGAGCCACGTGGGAAAGCCATGGCCTGGACGCTTGCAGCTTATAAAAGGAGGGTGGCTTTTGATTGTGTTCATATCTTGTTGGCCACCCAAAATGGAAGTTAGGCCGTCCAATTCATCTGATGAAGTTGGGCGGCCGAGATGATTTGCGGAAGTTAATGGCTGTCGTTGATTTAATTTAGGTTTAAAAAACTGTGTGGCCAACCTATTTTGGGCTAGCATTTTTTGGTGCTGGCCGCAGGCTGTGAGCTGTTCGGCCGGCCAGCACTGTATCCACGTTGCTAGTGAGCATATTTGGACCTTGCCCTTTAATCGAGATTAAATCCATGCCGGTCAATTCGTCTAGCGAAGTTGGGCGACCAAGATCGTTTTGTGACGGTAATGTAATGCCGCTTAATAAAGTTAGGGTTTCGTAGACCGCACGACCAACTGTTTTGGGCTAAGCGTTTGATAGCTTCACTCATGAGTGGGAAGGATGTCGATTGGCCAAGGAATTAGTGGCCCCGCCGGTGAGTATGGTGGTGCTTGTCCGGTCGTGTTAAGGAGCGGCTAAGCTTGATAAATCGAGTGGCCGAATTGTACGATCTTGATCGTTTTTTGAGATTGACATGGGAAGTCTAGATTAAATTCCTTAAGGAATTAGGCGCATCGACCAACCAAATTCAAACTTTATTTAAAAGTGTGTGTGACGGGTTTAGAACGATCTGATTGGTTGATGGAAAAGGGGGGTCGGCAAGAAGCAACATGGAGCGTGGCCGTCCGGCCACAGGTGGCGCCTGTTGGAGAGGATCGGTCGGCCAAGTGGCGCAGCCACGCCTCTTCTTGCCGCTGCTCCTACTTGTCGCAGCTCCTTTTTTACTTCTCGTTTACTGATTTTTTGGTAGGACTTTTCTCCTACTAGTCCATGGCGGATTAATTTCCTAGCTTACCTAGGTTTGGTCTCGACCAATAGGGTTCGAGATATTGCGCATAGGCAAAAATTTGAATCTTGTGAGCTATCACAAAATTGAAAAAATTTGATACATTCTGTGTATTTGACACAAAATTCTTTAAATTTATCCTCAAAGAGCAGTTAGCGCATCTTCTGATTGAGTACTTTCATGCAGGCCTTAATCTTAATACTTTGGGAAATTCGTGCTACTCAGCTACGAGTGAACACTAATTGTCATGTCATACCAATATTAAGGGTTCAACCAGGGAACATAACATAGAATAAATACTCGGCAGGCTCCGGCATTAGTGAGTAATGTAGCTAGGAGCTTATGTACTCATTAGGCTCTATACTAGTGAACAATTCATCTAGGAGCTTGAGTTTCAAAATAATATGAAGAGAGACATAGGCACTCATCATATTTTGATATATTCTTCAAATTCCTTGCGGAATATAGACATATCAAGGTCTACTACTTCTGCTTCCGGGTCAGGTAGATATACTTTTACAGTTTTCTCCCTATACTAAAAACCACCATCAACATTAAGTCCCCTGCTTAGCACGTAACAATGACATTGTTGCGGGGTAAGCACTAGATGGTGACAAACTAAATTAAAATTGAAAAGAAGAAGCAGGTAGATATTACCAGGAAAATTCCAATCGGCCTTCAGTAACGGGACCGCGCGGCTAATGGTCTTCGTAGTAGCGTATTGCTAGATCGGCTATGGGTATGAGTGTTTTGGCACTATCCATCAATTCCCGTCCATGGAGCAAGAAGGAATCCTTTTTCTGTTCGAACTCCATTGGTATAGAAAGGGGTATCGATCCTCTTCTGTTTTTGTTGCTCGTCTGGCTCCATGCTTTCATCTGCAGCAGATGGCTCCTCTTCGTCTCTGTCAGCAGCTCCATCACGAGTGTTCCAATTGTCAGCGGCAAGGTAAGTACATCTTGTTCTTTCTTATTCTTTTTGCAAGTACGAACTTCAGTTGTGCGTATAACTTTCACGGTTTTGAAATTTCATCAAATCTCGAGTGAACTCCACCGATCCTCTATGGAATGTGTAATAAGGTCATGTCTCCAGATAAATCAGTATCTGGCCTTTCCAGTGGATTTCAAAATTTGTCAAACTCCATTGCGCTCAATTGAAAGAGGCCTTGACTTTAAATTACTTGGTATCTGGACTGTTGAGTCCCGACTAAAATTTTCTTTAAATTTCGAGCATTGACTGGAATGAAATTGCGTTCATTCTGACTCTTTATCTCATGGTTTTATTTAAATTTCGAGATGTCTCTTTCATGGTTTTATTTTTCTGGTTTTGAACCAATGGGTAATGATTCAGGAGTAAAGATATTTCTAAAAGGGAAATGATGCTTCAATTAACTGACAAATTGAAACCCTAATAATGAATGCAAGAAGTGCAATCATTTTGGAGGAATTACAAATATTGCATGAAAAGAAAAATTGTTAGAGGAAACACTAAAAGGAATATTGGAGGAAAGGGCGGCGTGACACCTTAGGTATTTAAGGTTTTGAGCCACCGGGTGTGTATTACTACGCCTTCTAGCTTGTCTGCATTGATGAGCTTGTAGTAACCTCCCAAAATAACTTCTGCCACTAGGTACGACTCGTCGTTCCTTTCTGCGGAATCAGATAGAGCAGGTTGAGCAGCAACTCTCGCTACCATATCTCCAACTTGAAACGGGTTCGGATGTTGCACCGCTACTTGACTCTTAGATTCCTTATCTTTGACTGTGACAACTTCTAAACTCTTGATAAAAAACTTAAAAATTCCAGCATCACATTCACATCTACTAGTGGCGGATGGGTTGATAATCAGATCGAGTCCCCAAGCCTTGGCGGGAGGAGGAGTGACTGGTTGTAAAAAGGGTTGTTCAATAAGAGTTACTTGTGTCCGGAATCTGCGAACAAATGTTGATGCGCTCTCTTCAGGCAGCTACGTCACATTCGCGAGTTTCTGATATGGCAAAAAATAGTCTTCAGGATTGGATGACTTGTTAGAGACACTTTCAGGTATAGACACTGGCAAAGGACATACTCCTAGGTTCGCCTTGTTGTTGTGTATCCATGAGCGCCCCAGGACCATATCATAATTCGGGTACTCTTTAACTATATGAGATTTGGCGTGTGTTATAGAACTTCCACCTTGATTTCGAGATTGATGTACCCGTAAGCGTCTATGGACTCTCTTTCTGAGTTTTTTATTACGGTTGGATAGTGAACGGCTTCCTTCTTTGAAATCCTTGCAGCTCTCAGAGTCTTGACGGTGACAATGTTGAAGTTAGAGGTCGCGTCAATCAGCGTGTTTTCAAACTCGACATCGTTCAAGTGAGCACTTGCTAGGAGTCCCTGGTTGCGTCTATCAGTCGTGCTTTCCAGGAGAGGTTGGGGTTTGGGAGCGGCTTCTCTGGCTGGAAACAACCGATTTCCTGATACAACATGGTTGAGGGATGCAAATATGTATTGACGTTGTGTCTTGGAGAAATAGAGAATCTCACATAAATGCTCCATCATAGACTATATGGTTTTGTGGACGGAGTCCCCATAAATCATGCAGCTCCTGACGGGAAGAGGGTCTCTGCGAACTCTTTCAGTGCCTAATTGAAGTTACCCTGTATCAATCTTTTCTTTGAAAATACGCTTAAATTTGTGGCATTCATTGGTTGGATGATTGACGATCCTGTGGTAACGACAATATTTGGGATTTGCCATTTCTTCCTTAGTTGGTGGGCGCCTGATAGGAGGTAGTTTGATGGCATCATCTTGAATCCATACTTCTAGGAGTTCAATTACTTCCTCGATCGCGAACGGGAAGTTTGGAGCAGCATCTCCAGTTTCTTGTCGTTGCGTAGAATTCTTTGGCCATGGCCTTCTGGGGTGGAGCCGTCTAATGCGCTGGTGTCGCACGTCTGTGTTGTTGTTCCGCTGCTGGAGATTTTCTCTTTCCTCCTTCACTAGTGATTGAATGGAGGTTGGATCTTTTATTGGAAGGATGCCTGCTTTCCGGAACATATTTACGAGCATTTTCATTCTGAGACAGTTCGGATCGACTGAGTAAAGCAGCGGATCTCTTAGAAGCTTCTGATGCAATATGGGAATTGATATTTTCAAGGAAGGACGCACATAATCAAATCATCTTTTCATTGCGAGGAATCTGATCAGAACGTGATAAATCCCACGATTTTTCTTTCTGAGCTTGAGGAAACATCTCTTGATCTTCATGAGTAGACAAGTTAGGTTGGTGCATACCTTTCCATTCAACGTGACCATAGGCTTCATCTTCCTCACCAGGGGTAGGAATATGAATCTTGGAAGAAGGACTACTACTATCAGTATTTATCCAAAATGAATTGTAGATGGCGTTTTCTCCAGAATGAATACGTGTTGGTCCCTTTGATAGTTGATCCGCGAGGACTTTCAAAAGCGTAAATACTTCTTCTTGCGTCTTAACAAAAATATCTTGATCCCTGATAATATCATTCAGGATTTTCATCAAATCGTGAATAGTTGTTAAATATTGAGACTCCACAGCCTCGACAAGGGCTTTAAATGAAAGAACGAATTCAGGAATAACATGTGAAATATTGTCAGTGCTAGGAGAAGTAAAATTGGGATTGAGGGTTTCTGAACCATTCCTAAGATCAACCATCTTGAGAAATTTAGGAATTTGAAAATGAAATTAGGAAAATGATTTTTTGCAACCGAGAGATTAATCTCCCACTATGGTGGCCAGTTGTTTTAGGGTAAAAACTGATTCTGCTGGTTTTGGTAAATTTGGGTGTGTTGATAAGAAACGAATTCAAACCCTAAACAAATGTATTGTACGAGATTACTTTAGATTCGAGAGATCAATTTGTACAATCCTGTCTTAAACCAAGAAATGATCGTTCCAGTCTTGCTTCGGTCACAAAGTGAAGGAAAAGGGTTGATTTTAGGGAGGGAAGTAAAGAAGGTGTTGAGATCAAAAAATATTGAATTTTGAAGGTGTGGTTGTCGTGTATCAGAATATGGAACTGGCTTGCGGAATATAAGCTATCAGTTTTTGGTGTTTTCAGGATACTTGTGTTGATAACACTAACTGTTTGTCGAAATAGGTCGAAAACCTACTTTATACAAGTCATGATTGAACACCCCTGATCTCGTAGGAAGTAGAGACAGTTAAGTAGTGGAGAAGTGGAGTCATGTAAAAAGTTGTGACCATCATGTTTCCATTATGAGGGAAGACTGGTTAGCCTTACACCCACTACTCTCTTACTGCTTATTAACCGTCCTCCTTCTCCTGAAACTTTCTCTTAAAGGGCACGCTGCACGCCGCACGATGTAAATCGCCATACCAATACCCCAGTGAGCATACCTCAGTTTGTGACATGATGTCTCGAGTATTTTCATGGAAAATATGCAGCAGGTTGCTGAGTGGGTATTATGTGCAAGACCTAGTTATCTGACCAATCACGCGCAATCCAGGTGGCGGGTAGTCATATGTGACGATCCAAGTCATGAGACTTTCTGCAAAGAATAGCATGTGGCGCTATTAGGTTAAATAACTAAGTTATTTTTGAAGCCGACACTCATAAAATATCATATGTATTCGATGCATATATAGCATCGCTTTTAAGGAAGCATCTCAAAATAATCGATGCATGCAAAGCATCGTTGTATAAAGCCTGTCTTGATTGGTCTCGGAACCTACTGTCTTAAAAGTAGCGCAACCGGCAATTTTCGGGAAGCTACCAGGAGCCATTCGCGCGTGCCAAGGGCAGGTCGGTCGATCCCTATAATAGAGTGAGGGATGGCGAATATGATGACATCCTATTGGTCGTCTTAAATTTAATCTAGTCCGGTCAATTCGGCTGGCGAAGTTGGACGTCCAAGATGATTTGCGGCAGTTAATGGTTGCCTTAAAATTTATGTAGACAACGGGACTAGCCCCTTTTGGACGATCGTTTGAGAGCCACATGGGCAAGCAATGGCCTGGCCGATTGCATCTTATGGAATGGGGTGGCCGGTGATTGTGGCCACATCTTGTTGGCCACCTAAAATGGGAGTTAGGCCTGCCAATTCATCTGGCGAAGTTGGGCGGCCGAGATGATTTGCGGCAGTTAATGGCTGTCGTTGATTTAATTTGAGTTTAAAAAATCGTGTGGCCAACCTATTTTTGGGGTAGCGTTTTTTGGTGTTGTCCGCGTGTTGTGAGCTGTTCGGCCAGCCAGGTCTGAAAAAGTGGGGGTCTAACAACCATACCCAATATTTCGCTTAGCAATCTGTATGGACTAACTCCAATATACTTTTAAGAGAATCAACTAGACAGTCAGACTCAATCTTAATAAAAGTATATCAAAGAATTATATCTCTCTTTCTCCATTATATACTTACTCAAGAAAATAGAAATCTGCGAGTCTAATTGAATACAAGAGAAATCACTTGAACGGTACCAAAGACCAATGTTCAAGTATCAATCAATTTCAATCAACAACCAAAGGTTAGATTTTCCAATTGATTGATTTAACGCACAACCTATGATATTTCAATTATATAACAAAATATAACGCGGAAAAGAAATAACACAGACACCAGAAGTTTTGTTAACGAGGAAACCGCAAATGCAGAAAAACTCCGGGACATAGTCCAGATTGAACACGCACTGTATTAAGCCGCTACAGACACTAGCCTACTACAAACTAACTTCGGTATGGACTGTAGTTGAAACCAAATAAATCTCACATTAATCCAATTACAGTTTCGCTCCTTACGTCTCTGATCGCAGCAGGATACTGCACACTTGATTCACTTAGCTGGTCTCACCCACAACTAAGAGTTGCTACGACCCAAAGTCGAAGACTTTAATAAAAAAATTGTATCACACAGAAAAGTCTACGGTAATAGATAAATCTGTCTCCCACAGAAATACCTATGAGTTTTTGTTCCGTATTTTGATAAATCAAGGTGAACAGGAACCAATTGATAAACCAGACTTATGTTCCCGAAGAACAGCTCTGTATTATCAACTACCCCACAATAATCTAAATCGTATGATGGCGAAACTAGATATTGTGGAATCACAAACGATGAGACAAATATGTTTGTGACTTTTTTATATCTTGCCTATCGGAGAAATCAATCTCAAGCCAATCTTACGATTGTACTTAGTACGATAGAAATAGCAAGATCAGATCACACAACTACAAGAAAAGTAGTATCGGTTTGGCTTCAAAATCCCAATGAAGTCTTCAAGTCGTTAACCTACAGGGTCTCGGTAGAAACCTAAGGTTAAAGGAGAATCGACTCTAGCTAATACAACTAGTATCACACAGAAGGTGTGAGGATTCGTTTTCCCAATTGCTAGAGTTCTCCCTTATATAGTCTTTCAAATCAGGGTTTGCAATCAATGTTAACATAGTAACAAAGCATTCAATATTCACCGTTAGATGAAAACCCGATTAGATTCAACCTAATATCTTCCAACCGTTAAATCGAAACTTAGCTTGTTACACACAAATGAAATGTACGTTTATTTAGGTTTGTGTAACCGTACCCAAACATGTACATCTAGGTTGTTCAACATTAGTTAACCAAATGGTTAGCCATATGAGCACTTTCATATCAACCATATTATTCTTTACCATAACTATTTCAAATGACCCAAATGAACTAGTTGGAGAGTTGTTCAATTGCTTAAATCTTATAGAAGTATACAAGACACAATTGAAGCAAAAACGATTTGATTCACTCGAATCGATTCATGAACTTTATAGCCACGATTTGTAAACTTGCATTCCTTAGTTTATATAAGGTTAAATTCACGTATAATCTTTTTTAGAAAATAACCAACTTAAGTACGCGGACTAGGTACGCGGACTTAAGTACCCGGAATAAGTTTGTTTTCAATTCACAAACTCCAGTAGAAATTCTCGGGAAGAGAACCTCCGACAGTACGCGGACTCTAGTTTCGATTTTCCTGTGCAGCAAAGTACGCATACTTTGGTTCACGGAATAAGGACTTATACATGTATGAGTTACCACACAATGCTTATATCCAACCATGGTTATATAATCTAAACTCTCATTTCAATGATTGAAACATTCTTAGAGGACGTTATATAGTTGTTGTTCACACACTATTTTTCGTCAAAGCAATTTTCAAGTAATTGAAACTTAATATGACTCTCGTCACTAGTAAAGATGAACTTGGGAAAAGCGAAAGCTTAACAACATATATTTCAAGAAATAGATAAGCGAGACAAATGTGCATAATCAAAGTCTATATAGAAAAACGACTTTTGTCTCAAGATAGGAGATAAAGTAGATAGACTTTTGAGTGATAGATAATTTCAAGTCTCCACATACCTTTTAGTCGATGAAGTTCCACCAGTTCTTTGAGTAGTTCTTCGTCTTTGTATGATGATCGCCATGGAGTCTTGAGCTCAACTACACTTTCTGTCCTAGTCCGAGACTTAGCTATAAGTAGACTAGAAATCAAGATTTATAGTTTTGATCACTAACATTGACAAACATGCTTGATATAGCAACGCATGCGAGTTCGACCGAGCAGTGCTCTAAAAATCTCCCCCTTTGTCAATTTTAGTGAAAAAACAAAGGATACATATGGAATACAAAAATAGATAAATAAACTTTTGTAGCTTCTCTTCCACATGCCTAATCTTCTTGGTTCTTCAACATTACTCGAAATCTTCGTCACTTCCAAGTACTCCAATGATCCCAAAGGTTGTAAGTTTAGTATCACCGTTGTTGAAAATCCGTAGTGGAAAACAAGAATTCTCAATCATTGTTATACAGTGTCATAGTATTATTATACAACATCAAAGTTCAATTGTATCACTATGGTGATATGTATCACTCCCCCTTAGTCAATACACCATCTCACATGGAAACCACTCCCCCTTACATAATGATCCGAAAACCATATGTATTTGTAGTGTGAACTACACATTAATTCTCCCCCTTTTTGTCAATAAAATTGGCAAAGGTACGAAAACTAGTGGGATCCTAATGAAATTTCCATAGAGACATTTCATGACCAAAAGAAAGCACATATCAACTTTTAGATTCCATCATATAGCCGAAGCTAAATGCATTCATCAAGGAGTTTATAAAGATACAAGATAACCTCTACAATATTCCACAACCGCACTCCCCAATTTGGCAATTAAGCACAAGTTCAATTAAGAACTCTCCCCCATAAAATGTCATTCCCGAAAGAACAAGAAGAACGACCTTATTTTCACAAGAAAATAAGGATTTCTTTGGACGTAACAAATCACATACGAATATGATTTTGAATCCAAAAAATACTCAATTAAATTAACCACAAGACAACCCATGATTAATTTAATCGGAAATGATCAACATAAGAGAACTTACGGAGACGCACAATATATACATAAAACATGGATCAGGGAAGATCAATACTGCGGAATGGACAAGGATTTATTCTATTTTCCATCACTATTTTCACAATGACATACAATAGACATAATCCTCGTAAACAAAAGTTCATCCAATCTTCCATCAATATTTGCATAATGACATATAATAGGCTTAAAAATTTTGTAATGTCAAAATTCCATTCATTCTTTTATCAATACATGCATATCGACATACGAAAGACTTGACTTTTGACAAGATATGGGACAATCATAGTTCACGGACGCAAACACACATATCCCATTAAAAATTGCAATATATATAAAACCATAAAGATTAATACTGCAAAAATCATCTTCCAAACAACTTTTTAGAATTTAAGAAAATAAATCCAAAAACAATAAAGATGAAAACGTTGGACATAGTTATGTGTAATCACAATAATGGCTATTCCAAACTCTAGTTATTCTTCCTAAAAACACAAGAATAAAATTCTCATAAGAAGTGAAAAAGAGGGGGTCTAACAACCACACCCAGTATTTCTATTAGCAATCTGTATGGATTAACTCCAATATACTTTTAAGAGAATCAACCAGACAGTCAGACTCAATCTTAATAAAAGTATATCAAAGAGTTATATCTCACTTTCTCGATTCAGTACTTACTCAAGCAAATAGAAAACTGCGAGTCTAATTGAATACAAGAGAAATCACTTGAACGGTACCGAAGACCAATGTTCAAGGATCAATCAATTTCAATCAACAGCCAAAGGTTGGAAAAATCCAATTGATCGATTCAACGCACAACCTGTGATATTTTAATTATATAAACAAATATAATGCGGAAAAGAAATAACACAGACACCAGAAATTTTGTTAACGAGGAAACCGCAAATGCAGAAAAACCCCGTGACCTAGTCCAGATTGAACACACACTGTATTAAGACGCTACAGACACTAGCCTACTACAAACTAACTTCGATCTGGACTGTAGTTGAACCCCAATCAATCTCACACTGATCCAAGGTACAGTTGCGCTCCTACGTCTCTGATTCCAGCAGGATACTATGCACTTGATTCCCTTAGCTGATCTCACCCACAACTAAGAGTTGCTACGACCTAAAGTCGAAGACTTTAATAGATAAATATGTATCACACAGAAAAGTCTACGGTAATAGATACACCTGTCTCCCACAGAAATAATTACGAGTTTTGTTTCGTCTTTCGATAAATCAAGGTGAACATGAACCAGTTGATAAACCAGACTTATATTCCCGAAGAACAGCTCAGTATTATCAATCACATCACAATAATCTTAATCGACGCGGCGAAAGAAGATATTGTAGAATCACAATCGATGAGACGAAGATGTTTGTGATTACTTTTATATCTTTCCTATCAGAGATATCAATCTCAAGTCAATCGTTACGATTGTACTCAATACGATAGAAACAACAAGATCAGATCACACAACTACTAGAAAGTAGTATCAGTCTGATTCACAATCCCAATGAAGTCTTCAAGTCGTTAACCTACAGGGTCTCGATAAGAAACCTAAGGTTAAAGGAGAGTCAACTCTAGCTTATACAACTAGTATCACATAGGAGGTGTCGGGATTAGGTTTCCCAGTTGCTAGAGTTCTCCCTTATATAGTCTTTCAAATCAGGGTTTGCAATCAATGTTAGCTTAGTAACAAAGCATTCAAAATTCACTGTTAGATGAAAACCTGATTAGATTCAATCTAATGTATTTCAACCGTTAGACCGAAAACTTAACTTGTTACACACAAATGAAATGCATGATTTTAGGTTTGTGTAACCGTACCCAAACATGAACGTTCGTTGGTTCAACAGTAGTTAACCAAATGGTTAGCCATATGAGCACTTTCATATCAACCATATTCTTCTTTACCATAACTAGCTCAAATGACTCAAATGAACTAGGTGAACAATAGGTTTAGTTGTTTGGTCTCAACTATACGAAGTTAGGTGTAATTTTGTGTAGCGGCTTAATCCTGAGAGTATTCAATTCTGGACAAGGTCCCGGGATTTTTCTGCATTTGCGGTTTCCTCGTTAACAAAATCTTGTTGTGTCATTTACTTTATATTTCCGCATTATAATTGTTTTATTATAATTAAAGTAAATCACCCAAACGTCAATTCCTATTTACTTGATAAGTGAATCCTATTGTGTTTGGTTAAGTCCGAACCTTTTTATCAAGTAACATACTTTGTTGTTATATTGTCTCGATATCGTATCCATAGACGATCACACGAAGTGTGAACCGATTAATTGTATTGTCTCGACTCAGTCCATAGACAATCACTTTCGGAGAAAGGACTTACAAAATCTTTTTTGAGTTGTTACTAGTGTATCCGCCTATTCGGAGAGAAGAGTAACCTAATTAGGCGAAATCTCTTGTGGACGCTCAGTTTAATGTCTTCTTTGGGATTGAGAAGATCTAGCGTGTACCGTTGGTGGGAAACTAGATAATTGTGGTTTACCTTTTGTTTTCATTGATTCGATTGACTAACGGTGGTTGAACTTTGACTGCACCTAGTTTTTTATGCTTGAGAATCTTCTATTAGAGTTTCGACATGGATCTTTAGACTGTTGTTAGTTCTGAAGACGATCTTGTGATAATTCATTGTTAACAGACTCTGTTCTGTGCGTGATTGATCACAAGAGATTCAAGTGGTTGTATGCAGGTTATTATTGAAGATCTAAGAAGATTTGAAGAGGAAGAAGATATTGAAGATTTCTGATTTGTGGGTTCATAATATTTGGTGTGCACAATACTTGTTTCGGTAAAAGAGGATCCAATTAATAATCGGTTTATCCTTGTGATATATTGGATTGATTAATTGAGTAGATCGGCATCAACACAATTCTTTGGATTAATAGTGTTGTTGTCTTAATCTTAAACGATTACTTCGGTAATTGAACATAAGATAGATCTAAGGACCTGACGAAGGAGTTTATGTTAAGATAAACAGAAGATCCTTTGTCCGACTCATATCACTTGGTTGAATAGAGTTGATACCAAACATATTTGTTGTTCCTTTACTATTTGGAATACGAACCAAAGGAACTGTTCCAAGTACGTGACTTATTCATAGGTCGGAGGCGTGGGAATACAGACGGAACTAGGTGAACTATAGGTTTAGTTGCTTGGTCTCAACTATACGAAGTTAGGTGTAATTTTATGTAGCGGCTTAAACCTGAGAGTATTCAATTCTGGACAAGGTCCCGGGATTTTTCTGCATTTGCGGTTTCCTCGTTAACAAAATCTTGTTGTGTCATTTACTTTATATTTCCGCATTATAATTGTTTTATTATAATTAAAGTAAATCTCCCAAACGTCAATTTCTATTTACTTGATAAGTGAATCCTATTGTGTTTGGTTAAGTCTGAACCTTTTTATCAAGTAACATACTTTGTTGTTGTATTGTCTCGATCTCGTATCCATAGACGATCACACGAAGTGTGAACCGATTAATTGTATTGTCTCGACTCAGTCCATAGACAATCACTTTCGGAGAAAGGACTTACAAAATATTAATCTTGTTAGTTAATTGTTTTCCTGTATAAGAAAAGCCTGAGTTTATATCATATATATTTATTGCTTTTGCTTAACAAAATTTCGGTACAATTGATGTTTATTCCATGATGTGTGTGCGGATGTATGTGTGATTCAATTGGTTCCGGTTAAGAAAAACTATTGTTATCTTGCTTTATTGTGTGGTATCAATTGTTTAGGCTTACAAAATTTCGGTGCAATTGTGGTGTTTTAATGCTTATGTTAATTCAATTGCTTCCGGTTGAGGTGAATAATTATGCAAGTTGATTTATTTGGTTTGTATGAATTATTTATGGCTTAACGAAATAAAAGGATTACGGGATGAGTTGTTTAGTCCAATTCGATTCCGGATAAGAGAGACTAAGTTATATCTGATCTTAGTTACACTTATCGAAGTGAGGTTTCGGTTATTCAAGTCTAATCGAATGCCTTAACAATAAATGCTAGTTAACTAACCTAGTACTTGTCTTGTTTAAAATTGAAAGGTATAAGTTTATGGATAATTAGAACCTGATGAGAAATATAGAGTCATCTTTATTTTGGTCTTATCGAATTAAGTGGTTGTTTTTGAACAATCGGTTTAGCAAAGGGACTAAGGTGCTTAGTTGTTTTTTGTTTTGCTAAAATAAATTGGAAAAATTGTTTCGGATAATTGTTTCCTTGGAAACATATCAAAATAAAACTACTTGTAGTTTCGGTTTTGATATTGGTTATCAGAACATGATGTGTGGAACCCTCGTGCCTAACTCTACAGGTTGCAAGTCTATTTTGAGACTTGTAAGATTCTTTTCGTGTTGTCCTTTATTTTTTTCGTTTCTTTGTCATTTTTTGACCAAAGGGGGGAGAAATATATGGAGTAAACAAGTGATACTGGCATTGATTTTATATTGATTGGTATCCCTAAGGAAAAGAACATTGGTGCTTAAACGTTTTATCTAAACGAAAGAGTGAAAGCACAGACTAAGGGGGAGTAACATGTCATATGAATTGGTATAACAAAGACGTGCGGATTGAATATCTACCTATCTTCCTTAGGTGGAGTATTAGCTTTGTTATTATAATGTCAACAGCGACATTTTCAAGGATTGAATGTAAGCAGTTTACTGTGATGTTGAATCGGGAATCAAGCGTATGTGTAATGAATTCTTGTAATTTTTTTATCCATATGATGTAAGAGTTTTGTCACTAAAATCGACAAAGGGTGAGATTTTTAGATCATAGATCGTTTGAACCCACCAAGTGTTGGTATGTCAAGTTTGGTTGTCATATTTTAGTGAATCAAAACTCATGTTAAGAGTCGCTTGATTATGTACTAGAGTCAACTTCGAATAGGTTAGCTTGAAAGTATTAGGATAATGAGACATTACAAGTATTGCGAAGACTTGAAGATGTGAAGAAGCAAGGAGCTACAACGACCACAATCATCCTTCCACTTGAGGTTAGTGATATTTGAATTGAACTGTTTTATTCCGTAACGTATCTTTCAAGTCGTGCATTTTGAAAACGAAACTACGAAGCATATTTGAACTCTAGATAGACATAGTATTAAGGAATAAAATACGAGGTTTATTGCTTAACCATTAAACTTTGTAGATAAGACATCGCCATAATCATTTGAATGCTATTGTGATTATGTATGGGTATGAGGTGAGGATTTCTTCCTAGGGAACAATGTTTTACATGTGTTCTAAGGAAGTAAGTTTATAAACTTATTGGTGAATCGAAAAGGAAATCTCCAGGCGTTATTGGTTTTGTTATTCATTGCATATCTTATGAAAAACCAATATGTGTGATTAAGTATAACCGCTCACGACTTGTTTTTGTTCTTGGCAGAACTATTTACAAAGGCCTGACTTATGTATTGGTATGACTTTTATTAGTGAAACCGATCTTAAGTAATCACCAGAGATGGTATGATCGGGTTTGTGATTTTATGCCTGACCAAATATGGGAAAGGTGAATCGATCCTAGTAAGAGGTGCGGTACATCACAAATGGGAACCGAGCCTTGTATGAGGTGCAGCAAGGTTTATAGCTGAAAGGGGAACCGATCCTATGAACATGTGCAACACGTTTTTAGGCAAAGGGGAACCGATCCTATGGACATGTGCAACACATATAAGTTAGATACCGTATATATATGGGGAACCGATCCTAGTACCTAGTCAACCAAATTTCGGAAAGTTAGCGTGATTATGCACAGTACTCACATGGAAGGTAGAACCGAAAATTATTTTGGTAGAACCGTTAAACCCATGATTGTGATTGAATGTTATTTGATCAATCGCATAGTTCTTGAAAGTCAGATGAACCAATTCTAAACTTGTTTGGAAGTGTGGCAAATCGGTTTGAAGGTTGTAAGTGTGAAAGGGAACTTACAAAGTAAGGATGTCGACATACTTTGAACACGTGCTGTGAATGTTTATTTCTTTAATTGTTCAAAGTTATTCCTTAATAACTAAGGGAAGAGAATCCCAGGATCGAAACATAAATAAGTTAAGAATCTTTTAATTAAGGTAATTAACTTTATTTTGGGGAAAATAAGAATTAATAATGTGCATTTACTAATAAGAGATTTTTTGAGAGATTTCCAGGAATTATGGAAACCGAATATGTGCTTTAATGAATATCTTGAGAATATTTTCGGTTTTGGAAAGTCCTTGGTGTCCAAACTTCCTTGTCTATAAATACTTGAAGTTTGCCTTTCTAGCAAACTAATCCTTCGTAACAACAAGCTTCCTCTTTGTTGTGTTGTTACTGGTGTAGCCTCCTTCGAAGAGGAGGGTAACCTAACTAGGAGAAATCTCTTACAGCCGCTCAGTTTAAAGTGTTCTTTGGGATTGAGAATCTCTAGTGTGTATCGTTGGTGGGAAACTAGATAATTGCGGTTTATCTTTAGTTTTCATTGATTTGATTAAATAACAGAGGTTGAACTTTGATTGCACATAGTTTGTTTATGCTTGAGAATCTTCTCTTATGATATAAGATTCACTCAAACTAGTTCAGAGTTTCGACGGGGATCTTTAGACTGTTGTTAGTTCTAAAGACGATCTTGTGATAATCCATTGTTAACAGACTCCGTTATGTGCGTGATTGATCACAAGAGATTCAAGTGATTGTGTGCAGGTTATTATTGAAGATCAAAGAATATTTAAAGACGAATAAGATATTGAAGATTTATGATTTGTGGGTTCATAATCTTTGGTGTGCACAATACTTGTTTCGGTAAAATAGGATCCAATTTATAATCGGTGTATCCTTGTGATAGATTGGATTGATTAATTGAGTAGATCAGCATAAACACAATTCTTTGGATTAATAGTGTTGTTGGCTTAATCTTAAACGATTACTTCGGTAATTGAACATAAGATAGATCTAAGGACCTGAAGAAGGAGTTTATGTTAAGATAAACATAAGAGCCTTTGTCCGACTCATATCACTTGGTTGAATAGAGTTGATACCAAACAGATTTGTTGTTCCTTTACTGTTTGGAATACGAACCAAAGGAATTTTTCCAAGTACGTGACTTATTCATAGGTCGGAGGCGTGGGAATACAGACGGAACTAGGTGAACTATAGGTTTAGTTGCTTGGTCTCAACTGTACGAAGTTAGGTGTAATTTTGTGTAGCGGCTTAATCCTGAGAGTATTCAATTCTGGACAAGGTCCCGGGGGTTTTCTGCATTTGCGGTTTCCTCATTAACAAAATCTTGTTATGTCATTTACTTTATATTTGCGCATTATAATTGTTTTATTATAATAAAAGTAAATCGCACAAACGTTAATTCCTATTTACTTGATAAGTGAATATTATTGTGTTTGGTTAAGTCCGAACCTTTTTATCAAGTAACATACTTTTTTGTTGTATTGTCTCGATCTCGTATCCATAGACGATCACACGAAGTGTGAATCGATTAATTGTATTGTCTCGACTCAGTCCATAGACAATCACTTTCGGAAAAAGGACTTACAGGTAGGAAAAGTTTTAGCTTGTGGTATATCTGGGTACCCTCGCCTGAGAGATGATTTTCGGCAGTTAATGGCTGCCGTTGATTTAATTTGGGTTTAAAAAACCGTGTGGCCAACTTATTTTGGGCTAGCTTTTTTTGGTGTTGGCCACGTTTTGTGAGCTGTTTGGCCAGCCAGCAATGTAGCCAGGTCTGAAAAAGTGGAGGTTGTAAATGGGGGGAAACGAGTTGCTGGTTTTTGAGGAATTGAGGAGACGACCGTGCGGAGGAAACCCCTTGAATCGAGCGAACTGTCTAACCTCACACAAATGCACTGCAAGAAGGGAGTGCTTTAAGTTCGAGAGATTAATCTGTAGGACTCTGTCCTAAACCAAGGCAATGGTTGTTCCAGAGTCAATTCGGTCATAAGAGAGGATGGGTCGATCTGTAGGAGGGAAGCTGAGAAATGTGTGAGATCAATGATGATCGAAGATTGTAGGTGTGTTATATATTCTGCATGAAGAAATAAGATAAGTTCTGATTGATTGAATTTCCTTTGTATAGAGTAATTGCTCAGATGTTGAGTTCTTAATCTCTTGTTGTCTGTTTGACGAGAGATTGTCCTCTTTTTCAATCATGATTCAGAGACTTATTTATATTGCTATAATTGTAAACACCTTGATCCTATGAAGTGTGACAGTTGCTGGAGTCAAAGAGTGGGGAAGTAGAAATCGTGTTAAAACCAGTTGCTCATCGTGCGGAGACTTGGTTGATTTTCCATGCACTACTTTGCTAAATCCTCCAACTGATTGCACGACTTGCTCACATTCTCATCGAGTGTATGAACACACGTGTCTTATACCGCCAGACCAAAACCCTAGTTAATTTCCCCATGTGACATGATTGATGTCTCGTGATTGTGGAGTCTGCAAGGCAGACGTGTATTTAGTTAGTCAGTTGCTGATTTTATGGGACGATGAGTCCTTGTATTGCTGAGTCGAACGTGATTTGCAAATGTTCTAAGACTCATGAATTGAATGTGTCTGTTGAGACAAAGGTATAATTCTCGAGTAAATGTTGATAATTAAGGTGAGCAAATATTGCTCATTCGATGGATTGTTGAATATTGATAGTTGAACCAATATTCCTTAGTCTGGGCAATTATTGGTAGCAGGACCAAAATAAAATATTAATTTAAAGTACTGGTAACTGATCCGAGTATAATTAATTAGAATGTTGATCATGGGATCAACGTAAAACTATTAGTGTTTGAATCTGCTCATAATTATGTTTTGCAGAGCTTTGGACTCGAAACCCTAATTTTGATCAATTGCTGATTAATTAATGATTTTTTGAAAATCAACCACAGAGTGAAGGAGGGACCGACTACATGGGATGATGAGTCGACCATATAATTCCCAGATGCTCGAGTGAGAAAATACCAAAGTCTCTTGAAGACTAGTTGGTGAAAAGATGATTAAATGCTGGTTTAATCCTTCATTAAAATAATGTTCATCTGAACCTTAGGTGATAAAACCTAATAAATTGTGAAGAGATGAAGGACCGACCAAGGGGTCATGAAACCGGACCTGGTTGGTCACAGGATTGAATGACAATCATTTGATGAAATTCCAATTTGTTTGGAAGAGTTTGAACCTAATGTGAACAAATTAGGTCAAATTATGAAAATATGTGGGACCGGATCCTTGCAAGCCAAAGAGCCAACCTTGGTCGGTCAAGGTAACATGTTCATGTTATCAAAGTGCTCGTGTCTCAGTCCTGAGAATTTTGATATTTTCTGATGTGCGTTTGAGCAACATTTTGAGAAAATATGAAGAAATCAAGGATTTTGCTGAAACTGAGGCAACTTCATAAGATGAAGGAAATAATAATAATAAAAATAAAAGAATCATGAAGTGTGGGACCGGCTATGGCCAAGGCATGGCCGGCCGGCCAATGAGCCCGGTCCCATGGCACTTTTCCTAATTTTATATTATTTTCATGATTTTAGGGAAATATCATGAAATCAAGGAGTTTGTTGAAACCAAGGAGTTTCCTTGAAGTGAAGGAGTTTCCATGAGATGAAGGAAACAATAATAATCATTAATAATAAAATAAGGGGCGTGTGGGACCGGCCACGACTAGAGCATGGTCGGCCGGCTAGGGCCCGGTCCTGTGGGTCTTCCCTAGTTTTATATTATTCTCATGATTTGAAGGAAATATCATGAAATTAAAGAGTTTTCATGAGATGAAGGAAATAATAATAAAATAATAAGGAATCATGAGGTGTGGGAATGGCCACAACTAGGGCATAGCCGGCCGTCTAGTAGACACGGTCCCGTGACACCTTTCCCAATTTTATATTATTTCCTTAAAATGAAGGATATTTTTTCAAATGAAGGGATTTTCATGAGATCAAGGAAAATAATAAAAATATGATAAAATATATAATTGGGCGTGGGACTTGCCACGACATGACCGACCGGACGGTGGGTCCAGTCCCTTAGCGCCATATCTAATATTTTATTATTTATTATTTTCTTCCTATTTTGCATAGGTTCATCGTTCCTTCGTATTTTGGAATGCTCGTTCGTGTATTCAGGTGCTCGTTAGTGCGTTATTGCTGAATACACTTGCACCATTTTGGTCGGGGCTTACTCGATAGTGGCTCAGATATCCGTACGTTGAATATCTATCACTCACCCATGGAATTCTGCTGGGAAGAACCATGAATTGAAGTAACAAAATATTATGAAGAACGTAGAATATTCCTGAATATTCAGTTAATGAATTTAAGGATTAGAGATAATTAATTGATGGATCTATACTAGCAAGCATGCTGTCTATGAGCATTAATTAATTGAGAGTTGAGTAATATGAGCTTGTTGAAGCGTCATATTTTCTTTGTATAGTCAAGGAAAACATTGTTACATCCTGAAGACGTTATTGCTCTATACTAGCAGGCAAGTTTTCTAGGAGCCGTCCAATCTTTCGATTCTATATAGAAGTAATTACTGGAATTTCTCAGTATCCATGAGATATGTCGTTGCCTCAGCTGAGAGACTACACATTTACGTATACTCTGAGAGACAGTATTCTCAGTCAGAGATTCTTGTGGCATGAGATTTCATGCTTCGATGAGAGACATTAGCCTCAATACTCATCTGATTGCTAGATCAGGAGTATGTATAATTATGGTTTTACGATTTTAGCCTTTGTCGAAAATCCACCATCTATAGGGGTCTAACAACCACACCCAATATTTCGATTGTCAATCTGTATGGACTAACTCCAATATACTTTTAAGAGAATCAAATAGACAGTCAGACTCAATCTTAATAAAAGTATATCAAAGAGTTATATCTACCTTTATCGATTCAATACTTACTCAAGCAAATAGAAATCTGCGAGTCTAATTGAATACAAGAGAAATCACTTGAACGGTACCAAAGACCAATATTCAAGTATCAATCAATTTCAATAAACAACCAAAGATTGGATTTCCCAATTGATTGATTAAACGAACAACCTGTGATATTTCAATTATATAGAAAAATATAATGCGGAAAAGAAATAACACACACACCAGAAGTTTTGTTAACGAGGAAACCGCAAATGCAGAAAAACCTCGGGACTTAGTCCAGATTGAACACACATTGTATTAAGCCGCTACAGACACTAGCCTACTACAAACTAAATTCCATCTGGAATATAGTTGAACCCCAATCAATCGCACACTGATCCAAGGTACAGTTGTGCTCCTTACGTCTCTGATCCCAGTAGGATACTACGCACTTGATTCCCTTAGCTGATCTCACCCATAACTAAGAGGTGCTACGACCCAAAGTCGAAGACTTACAAATCTGTATGACATAGAAAAGTCTACACTAATAGATAAATATGTCTCCCACAGAAATGCCTACGAGTTTTTGTCCCGTCTTTTGATAAAACAAGGTGAACAGGAACCAATTGATAAACCAGACTTATATTCCCTAAGAACAGCTCAGTATTATCAATCACCTCACAATAATTTAAATCGTATGATGGCGAAACTAGATAGTGTGGAATCATAAACGATGAGACGAAGATGTTTGTGACTTATTTTATATCTTGCCTATCGGAGAAATCAATCTCAAGTAAATCTTACGATTGTACTTAGTACGATAGAAACAGCAAGATCAGATCACACAACTACAAGAAAAGTAGTATCGGTTTGGCTTCACAATCCCAATGAAGTATTCAACTCGTTAACCTACAAGGTCTCGGTAGAAACCTAAGGTTAAAGGAGAATCGACTCTATCTAATACAACTAGTATCACACAGAAGGTGTGGGGATTAGGTTTCCCAGTTACTAGAGTTCTCCCTTATATAGCCTTTCAAATCAGGGTTTGCATTTAATGTTAGCTTAGTAACAAAGCATTCAATATTCATTGTTAGATGAAAACCTGATTAGATTCAAGATAATATCTTTCAACCGTTATATCGAAACTTAGCTTGTTACATATAAATGAAATGCACGTTTATTTAGGTTTGTGTAACCGTACCCAAAAATGTACATCTAGTTGGTTCAACAGTAGTTAACCAAATGGTTAGCCATATGAGCACTTCCATATCAACCATATTATTCTTTACCATAACTAGTTCAATGACTCAAATGAACTAGTTGGAGAGTTGTTCAAATGAATCGTTTCATGAACTTTATAGCTACGTTTGCAAACTTGCATTCCTTAGTTTATATAAGTTTAATTTCACGTATAATCGTTTTTAGAAAATAACCAACTTAAGTACGCGGCTTGGTACGCGGACTTAATTACCCGGAATAAGTTTGTTTTCAATTCACAAACTCCAGCAGAAATTTTCGGGAAGAGAACCTCCAAAAGTACGCGGACTGGGTATGCGTACTCTAGTTCCGGTTTTCCTGAGCAGCAAAATACGTATACTTTGGTTCAAGGAATAAGGACTTATACATGTATGAGTTACCACACAATGCTTATATCCAACCATGGTTATATAATCTAAACTCTCATTTTAATCATTGAAACATTCTTAGAGGACGTTATATAGTTGTTGTTCACACACTATTTTTCGTCAAAGCAATTTTCATGTAATTGAAACTTAATATGACTTTCGTCACTAGTAAAGATGAACTTGGCCAAAGCGAAAGCTTACTAACACATATTTCGAGAAATAGATAAGCGAGATAAACTCGGCTCGAAATAGCAAATGTGCATAATCAAAGTCTATATAGCAAAACGACTTTTGTCTCAAGATAAGAGATATAGTAGATAGACTTTTGAGTGATAGATAAGTTCAAGTCTCCACATACCTTTTAGTCGATGAAGTTCCACCGGTTCCTTGAGTAGTTCTTCGTCTTTGTATAATGATCACCATGGAGTCTTGAGCTCAACTACACTTTCTATCCTAGTCTGAGACTTATCTATAAGTAGACTAGAAATCAAGACTTATAGTTTTGATCACTAACATTGAAAAACATGCTTGAGAAAGCAATGAATACGAGTTCGACCGAGCATGCTCTAACAAGGTCGCTAGTGATCATATTTGGACATTGCCTGTTGATCGAGATTAAATCCAGGCCAGTCAATTCGGCTAGCGAAGTTGGGCGGCTAGGATTTTTTGCGGGGGTAATGTAATGCCGCTTAATAAAATTAGGGTTTCTTAGCTCGCGCAGCCAACTGTTTTGGGCTACGTGTTTGATGGCTCAGCTCGTGAGTGGGCAGGATGCCGATTGGCCAAGGCATTAGTTGGCCCGCCGGTGAGTATGGTGATGCTTGTCCGTTCGTGTTAGGGAGCGTCTAAGCTTGATAAATCGAGTAGCCGAATCGTACGGTCGTGATCGTTTTTTGAGACTGACATGGGCAGTCTAGATTAGATTCCTTAAGGAATTAGGCGCATCAACCAACCAACTTCAACTTTTATTTAAAAGTGCGTGTGGCGGGCTTAGAGCGATCTGATTGGTCGATGGCAAAGGGGGATCGTCAAGCAGCAACATGGAGCATGGCCGGCCGGCCACATGTGGCGCCTGTTGGAGCGGATCAGTCGGCCAAGTGGCGCAGCCACGCCTCCTCTTTCCGCTGCTCCTACTTGACGCAACTTCTTTTTTACTTCTCGTTTTCTGATTTTTAGGTAGTACTTTGCTCCAACTAGTCCATGGCGGATCAATTTCTTAGATTACCTAGGTTTGGTCTCGACCAATAGGGTTCAAGATATTGCGCAGGGCGCAAAAAACCTAATTTTTGCAAACTAGTTAAGCCAAAATTTGAATCTTGTGAGCTATCACAAATTTGATAAATTTTGTGTGTTTGACACAAAATTCTTTAACTTTATCCTCAGAGAGCAGTTAGCGCATCTTCTGATTGAGTACTTTCATGCAGACCTTAATCTTGATACTTCGGGATATTTGTGCTACTCAGCTGCGACTGAACACTAATTGTCATGTCATACCAATATTAGTGGTTCAACCAGGGAACATAACATAGAATAAATACTCGGCAGGCTCCGGCATTAGTGAGTAATGCAGATAGGAGCTTATATACTCATTAGGCTCTATACTAGTGAACAATTCATCTAGGAGCTTGAGTTTCAAAATAATATGAAGAGAGACATAGGCACTCATCATATTTTGATACATTCTTCAAATTCCTTGTGGAATATAGACATATCAAGGTCTACTACTTCTGATGCCGGGTCAGGTAGATAGACTTTTACAGTTTTCGCCCTATACTAAAACCACCATCAAAAAATAGAAATATCACATGTTGTGCGTTGAATCGATCAATTGGTAAATCCAACCTTTGGTTGTTGATTGAAATTGATTGATCCTTGAGAATTGGTCTTTGGTACCGTCTAGTTATTTCTCTTATATTCAATCGGGCTCGCAAATTCCTATTTGCTGATTGCAGATAGAATTGAGAGATTGAGATACACAACTCTTTGATATACTTTTCTATAGATTGAGTGTGACTATCTAGTTGATTCTCTTGAAAGTATATTGGAGTTTTTCTATTCAGATTTCCGAAAAAAATATTGGGTGTGGTTGTTAGACCCCTGCTTTTTCAATTTGTATCAGAGAAGGAAAACACGTTAAGACCTCATAAGTCTGTGTTTGTAGCGATCTGAATATGAACAAAAGTGTTATCTCTATAAATGTACCACCAGACTTCGATGGCTCAAATTACTTATGGTGGAAAATTGCTATGCGTGCCTTTCCCCTAGCGCGTGATTTTCAATCATAGGTTTATGTGGTTAATAGCTATGATCCTTCGGAAGTTACAGAAGACGATGTAACATTTCCAAAGGATATTGGTAAATATGATGCTGTCGAGATTCTTGTTGCAAAGCAAAATTCTGACGAGTTAAATGCTATCATCCATGCCATTACCCCAGAACTCTAGCATCATGTGACTACTTGCACAACGTATAAAGATGTTTGGGATATCTTAAAAACCGTATTTAAAGGGAATACCTGTGAAAAGGAAGCTAGGCTTTAAAACCTGAATTCTGATTGGGAAAACCTTCGTATGGCAGATGAAGATTCATTTGATGAGTTTAATCACAGAGTGTCTGAAATTATTAATGCATATTTTGCTTGGGTAAGACTATTCCTGAAAATGACACTGTGATGAAAATTCTCATATCGTTGCCATCCAGATACGATTATAAGAAGCATGTCATCGCTGAGGGAAATAACCTTGCAACTCTTTCCAGAAATTCTCTTGTTGGAAAGTTAGAAATCCTTGATCATAATCAGAATACAGTCAGAACGTCTTCGTTCAATGTTGTGACCATTACAAGTGAAACTTCTAACTTGTCATGGGCTGATGAATGTTGTTCTAATCAATCTGATCCTAAGAGATCACTGATTACACGAAAAATCGAGAATATTATGAATAAAAGCAGGGGATCCGAGAGACTGCCTTCTCTCTTCAATGCTTTTGATGATTCAGTCCAAGAAGAAGTATCTCAAGGTGTCAATGATATTCATTTGGTAGAAGTTTCATCCCTCTCGGCATAAATTCCATTAACTCAAATTTTGATTCAAGATGCGAGTCTGAGATTGAGATTTTAGAATTCTTGGATAAAAGTGAAAAGATTCACAAAGAAAATCTTCAACTGAAGATTTTATTGGAGAAACTTGAATCATATCTTCAGGTGAAAACTCTTGAGATAGATTGTCTTAATGATGAATTCACCAGAACCCTATCTCTAAAAGAAAAAGATATTAGTACTCTCAAGTGTGACCTGCAAAGGTTTTCAGGAAGCTCCGACAAGATTTCAGCAATGTTATTTGGTCAAAAGGCTTTTGGGAACACAAAAGGTTTAGGGTTCAAAAATAAGACGGCGAGTAAAATCATCTCATTTGTTCTGGCCGATTCTGGAACATCTTGTTTTGAACGTTGTGATAAACAGAAGTCATCTCTACAAAGCAAACACTCTTCTCTGGTGTGCTCGTTTTGTGGAAGTGCAAGTCATGTTCAAAGTAAGTGTTGAAAATTCAAGAAGAATAACAAAATAATTTCTAAACTTCAAAGTGATATGCAAATAATGAACATGACTCTGGAAAACAACAATCGCTTGACGAGGTAAGTATGTTTATTCAACAAATCTTGATATGTCACCTTGTCGCAGAAGAAGTGAACAGTTTGTTCACTCCATTACTATTTAGTCATAGTAATGAATGTATCTTTATTTTTTACTTGAAAATAAGGATCACATCAAGGTTGCTCAAGTTCTGTAGAATATGATGGTTATTTCTAATTATTCTTTTTATAACCAAAACTTATTTTGATCAAGTGAATATTTTGTTGTTAAGATAGATAATGGATCGTGAACTGTGGAGATTTTTTCAAGGTTTCTTTAGGATTAGTTATCCTTATGTTCATTTGTGATCAAAGTTATACTTCATTTTTTCTCTTTGGAAGATACAGTCTCATGGCACCTATAACTAGAGGTACCACTAAAGGGATGCAGTGGAAGTTGTCAATGTGTATATATTTGAAGGAATCTTGTCCTCAAGAAAGAAAATGGTGAAGGCTACGATTAATGATCCAGGTTCTTCCTCTAACTGCCTATTGTTTGTTAGTCATTATGATAATAACTTCAGGGCTATGGTGAAAGATTTCATCAGAAAAAGAAATGATTTAAAATCTCAAATCGTTTCATCTTTAGAAGAAATATCTCACTACGAACAAATGTTGTCTCTAACAAAGAACACTTTGCGTGAAGTGAAAAGAGAACTTAGTGAATTAACCGATATTTCTGAAGATTTGGAGGAATTGAATGATCCCATTATCAATGGGTTTTTCAATAGTGAGAAGGAATTCTCAGTAGATACCCTGAGAAAGCTCTACAGTGACTAGAAAACTTCTTATGAGAATTTATTCTTGTGTTTTTAAGAAGGATAACTAGGTTTTGGAATAGCCATTATTGTGAGTACACATAGTTATTGCCAACGTTTTTCATCTTGCAATGTTTTTAGATTTATTTGTTTCAATTCTAAAGTTTATTTGGAAGATGATTTTTGCAGTATTAATCTTTATGGTTTTATATAATGCAAATTGTTATGGGATATGTTGTTTACATCCGTGAACCTTGACTGTCCCATATTTTTTCAAAAGTTAACTATATTATATGTCGATATGAAAGTATTGATAAAAGATAGAATGAACTTTTGACTACAAGAGTTAAGCCTATTATGTCATTATGCAAATATTGATGGAAGATAAGATGAACTTTCATTTACAAAGATTAAGTCTATTACATGTCATTGTGCAAATAGTGATGAAAAATAGAATGAATCTTTGATTATTCTGCAATATTGGTATTTCCCTTATCCACATCTTTGTGTATGTATAGTGTTGCTCCGTAAGTTCTCTTATGTTGAGCATGGCTAATTGAATTGATAATTTTCCTTGTGGTTAATTCGATTGAGAGTTTTGGATACGAATTCATGTTTCATGTGATTTGTTAATGTCCAAAGGAATCCTTCTTTTCTTGTAAAAGTAAGGTTGCTCTTGTTGTTCTTTCGGGAATGACATTTTATTGGGGATAGTTCTTAATTGAACTTGTGCTTAATTGCCAAATATTTGTGGGGAGTGCGGTTGTGGAATATTGTAGGATTTATCTTGTATCTTTATAAACTCCTTGATGAATACACTAATGGTGGGTTTGTTTGCATAATTCACAAATTCAAGGAATTTATAATCCCACGGGATTACAAATTCTGGGATTCATGTAAATCCCTCGTATGTTTGGTAACTCAGTTGAGATTCCTAGGATTCATAAAATTTTCTTGTGTTAAAGTTCGTGTATTGTTTGGCATTTCCCTAAGAATCTTAAAAAAAGTGGGTCCATAAATCCCATGATAAGTTTCTCAGGAAATCTTAGGGGGGAGGGGTCGGACTCCATATGGAGGATTTGCTAGAAAAGTGAATCCTGTCGGAAACGTAATTCCAAGAATTTGGGCAACCAAAAGTACCGAGGAAAACATAATTCCACCAAATCTCTTTGACCCATAAATCCCATCTTTAAAATTCTACATCCAAACCCACCATAAGTTTCGACTATGTGAAATTATCGAAAAAAGTTGGTATGTTGTTCTCTTTTGGTCATGAAGTATCTCTATGAAAATTTCATGAGGATCCCACTATTTTTCGTACCTTTGCCAATTTAAATTGACAAAACGGGGGAGAATTAATGTGTAGTTCACACTACAAATACATATGGTTTATGGATCATTATGGTTTTCATATTGAGATGGAGTATTGACTAAGGAGGAGTGATACACATCACCACAGTATTGTTGTCAAAGTTGTGATACAATTGGACTTTGTTGTTGTATAATGATACCATAACACTATTGTTGATGGTGGTTTTTAGCTTAGGGTCAAAATCGTAAAACTGTACATCTGACATGACGTCACTATGACCGTTAGCATATTTATTGAATCAATAAGGATGCTTACGTAATAATTACTAGGGTACCCTTTTTTTACATGGGTCATGTTCCACGGCAGAACCCTTAACATTGACTGACATCATCTATGACAAACCCTAATTCCCATGCTATCGCGCCAAGGCATGCCAACCATGCCAGCCACGTCACCGCGCCAAGGAATGCCAACCATGCCAGCCACATCTCCGCGCCAAGGCATGCCAACCATGCCAGCTGCACCACATGTGCCAATGGCATGCCAACCACCTTGTTGCGCCATGCCATGTCGGCCTTCCCTATGTGGCTACCAAAACGAAGGCGTGCGATGATTAACGACCACCCTTCCATCTTAGATGTAAATCTTAGCCGTCCAAGGTCGCCAAACAACGCATGGTAACCTTTGGCCCAAACCCTAGTTTTGGCCACGACAAACCGCGCCAAGGGATGCCATGCCACATGTGCCAATGGCATGCCAACCAACTTATCGCGCCATACCATGCCGTCCTTCCCTATGCGGCTACCAAAACGAAGGAGTGCGATGATCAACGGCCACCCTTCCATCTATGATGCAAATCTTAGTCGTCCAAGGTCGCCAAACAACGCATGGTAACCTTTGGCCCAACGCCAAAACCCTAGTTTGGCCGCGCCTAAATGGTGTGCCAATGGAAAACACACAGAAACTTGCAAGTATACAAGGCCAAGTTTATAGAATATAAGGAAAGCAGGGGAAAGTCCACAGGGAGTGGGAGCACTATAAGAGAAACCTAAGCTAACAATGGAGACAGTGAGCAAGACAAAGCAATATGGCATACAAAGTGGCAGAAGTAAAGAACCAAAGCAGCAAGGCAAAGAAAAGCAGCAAAGAACCAAGGCTTGGAGGCCAAGGGCAGAGGTGAGTTTGTGCACTGACTTCAATGCATAATAGGCTTCAAAATGCAAGAACTAAGCAAAACAGTAAAGGAATGTAACTAAGCAGTGAATAAAAGCAGAGCAGGAATTGTAAATGACTGATGAAAGGAATTGTGGCTAAGCTAAGGCTTAGATTCCACCTTGTGTCCTAATCAAATAGCATATTCCTAGGTTGAGTTGAATCCTATGCATACAATAGAAAGGAAAGAAAAACAGCTTGCTAACAGAAATACCCCTAGTATTGACTGTCTTTTGACAGCACAATCAATCACAAGCAATCATAGCACTGCTTTCTTCCCAATGCACAAGAAAAACAAGCATATGGCATCCTATCCTAGCAATTTACCATTTGACAGTGCACCAAGGCTTCATCAAAGCCTTAGCTTGTTGCTAATTATCTCATACTACACATGATAATAACAATAACATTCATAATATATGATAAATTAAACACAATAATCAACATTCAAAATAAATCAAAACAAGCACAACTTTCACTGTTAACTGCATAGATGAACTGAAATTTGGAATTGCATGAATTTTGTTTCAATTTTCTACTGGCTAGTCCAGAGATCATCCCCCTCTACCCTTCTACATCACCCCCTATTTATATCACTAAACAAAATCCCCAAAAATCAGGACCACATCAGTCCAATTAGGGTTTGGTGAAAATACCAAATTGACTCACCTAACAGCTCTGATTTTACTCAATTATCTTCACCCACTCTGCTATTTCTAGTTACAATCAACAATTCCCAAAAAATCTTCAATTTGTAAAATTAGGGTTTTCTGTTGTGAAATAGAAATCAAAATTTACTCACCAAAACTTTGAATTGACGTCGCCCCATGTCTTCTCTGCCTCTCTCGGTTCTTCTCCTGCTCCCAATTGCTACAATTGCTCCCTAATTTGAGGTGTTTTATCAACCCTCACCTAGGTCAGTTGGTGAGAGAGGTTAAAGCGCTTCGAATTAGGGGGATGGGTCGTGTCGGGTAATGATGGAGATGGTGGAGGTGATGGTGGTGACAGGAGCGATGGATGATGGAAGTAGCAGGTGGAGGTGATGGTGGTGGAATGGGTGTTTCTGTTGCAGAGAGGGGGAGAGGAAGACGAAGGTGGAGGTCGATATGGGTTAGGGTAGGGAGCTGTTTGGCTAGGTCATAGGGTTCGAGTATTAGTGTGTTAGGCGGGTGTATCAAGATGTGTGTACCACGAGCTGAAGCCGCTGGATATGGAGATGGTAGGTGGATCGGACGGATAAGGAGGAAGCAGCTTGTAGCGACCGTAGAATGTAAAATACAACGAAGTCTACGGTGCGAGATTAGGTTAGGTGTTGTAGTGTTTATCGGAATCATCGGGATTTGATGCACAAGTATAGGAGCGACCGTAGGATGCTGAAATGCTTCGATCTGACGGCTGAAATCCGAGACGGGCTTGGATATAGAAAATGGGTTTGGGTGAGGGTTTTGGGCCTTGGGTATGCCAAGCCCATATCTTCTTTAAGAACAATTCTTCCTTCTTGAGCCCATTCCTAGCTTTTTGGACGTGCGCTCCATTCTTTGCGGCTTCCTTGCGTAATTTCTTCCGGCTTTTCACCACTCTTCAACTCTTTTCCGCTCCGCAAGTCATCCAGACTTTATTTATTACCTAAAAATGCAAAATTAAGTAAGAAAAATATTTATTCTTGAAAACAATGAAAATACAGAATATGGGATAAAATGTAGAATTAATGCACAAAAGATGAGTTAAATGCCAACAAAAAGGGATAAATATATACAATATTAGGCACTCATCACTAAACCACGCCAAGGCATGCCGACCATGCCACATGTGCCAATGGCATGCCGCGCCATCCACCTTGTCGCGCCTAAGCCATGTCATGTCGTACTTCCCTTTGCGGCTACCAACACGAAGGCGTGCGATGATCAACGACCACCCTTCCATCCTAGATGCAAATCTTAGCCGTCCAAGGTCGCCAAACAACGCATGGTAACCTTTGGCCCAACGCCAAAACCCTAGTTTGGCCGCGCCTAAACCACGCCAAGGCATGCCGACCATGCTACATGTGCCAATGGCATGCTGTGCCATCCACTTTTCCGCGCCTAAGCCATGCCATGCCATGCCGGCCTTCCCTTCACGGCTGCCAAAACGAAGGTGTGCGACAATCAACGACCACCCTTCCATATTAGATGCAAATCCCAGCCGTCCAAGGTCACCAACCAACGCATGGTAACCTTTAGCCCAACGCTAAAACCCTATTTTAGCCGCGCCTAAACCACGCCAAGGCATACAGACCATGCCACATGTGACAATGGCATGTCGCGCCATCCACCTTGCCGCGCCTAACCCATGCCATGTCGGCCTTCCCTTCACGGCTGCCAAAACGAAGGCGTGCAACAATCAACGGCCACCCTTCCATCTTAAATGAAAATCTCAGCCGTCCAAGGTAACCAACCAACACATGGTAACCTTTGGCCCAACGCCAAAACCCTAGTTTTGGTCACGCCCAAACCGCGCCAAGGAATGGCCATGCCGCATGTGCCAATGGCATGTCAGCCACCTTGCCGCGCCATACCATGCCGGCCTTCCCTATGCGGTTACCAAAACAAAGGCTTGCGACGATCAACGACCATCCTTCCATCTAAGATGCAAATCTTAGCCGTCCAAGGTCGCCAACCAACGCATGGTAACCTTTGGCCCAAAACCCTAGTTTTGGTCACACCCAAAACGCTCCAAAGCATGTCGGCCATGCCGCATGTGCCAATGGCATGCCAGCTACCTTGCCGCGACATACCATGCCGGCCTTCCCTATGCGGTTACCAAAACAAAGACTAGCGACGATCAACGGCCATCCTTCCATCTAAGATGCAAATATTAGCCGTCCAAGGTCGCCAACCAACGCATGGTAACCTTTGGCTCAAGGCCAAACCTTTGTTTTGGCCATGCCTAAACCGCGCCAAGGCATCCAGCCATGCCACATGTGCCAATGGCATGCCAACCACCTTGTCGCGCTATACCATGCCGACCTTCCCTATGCGGCTACCAAAACAAAGGCTTGCGAAGATCAACGACCACTTTTCCATCTAATATGCAGACCTTAGTCGTCCAAGGTTACCAGCTAACGCATGGCAACCTTTGGCCCGACGCCAAGCCCTAGTTTGGTCGCGCCCAAACAAAGCCAAAACCCTAACTTTTGGCCGCGCCTAAACTAGGCCATATTAAAGTCGTACCGGCCATGCTTTCGTGCCACTGGCTACCAAACGAAGGGTTGCAATAATCAACGGCTACCTTTCCTCTCAAGATGCAAAATCTCGACCGTCGAAGGTCACCACTGATCCGGCAAGTCTCCCAAGCTCAACTTTCCGAACAACAACATGTTACATGTTTTCCACGAAAACACTCGAGACATAAACACATGTCACAAACTGGGGGATGCTCATTGGGTATTGGTTTAGCGGTTTACAGCGTGCGACGTACACTATGCCCGTTATAAGATAGCGTCATAAGGATGATGCGGTTAGTAAATACAGGGAATAATGGTGAAACGCTTTCTTTTATGGAACATCAATTCCAGGCGTTATCGGTTACCACCTCCTCCCATTTACTCATCCGTTTTCCTTTTTTTACGAGACCAGAGTACGTTTCACTTCGAATTGTATAAATAGGTCTTACCTATTTCCACCGAACGAAAAGTTCTGGTCAGGAGCATACAACACTCAGAAAAATATTTGCTAGCTTTCCCACCTGTTAGCTTCCCACTTTCTGATACAAGCCGTAAAACAACTACTCTTCCAGAATCAACTATTCTGGTCTCAACACTCTCTTTGCTTCCCTCCCCAAAACCAACCCTTCTCCTTCACTTTGTGACCGAAGCAAGTCTGGAACGGCTATTTCTTGGTTTAGGCCGGATTTGTACAGATTGATCTCTCGAATCTAAAGTACTCCCTTGCAGTACATTGTTTAGGGTTTAAATTTATTTCTCACCCACACACCCGAAATTACCAAAATCAGCAGAAACCATTTTCACCCTCAAACAATTGGCGACCCAGTGGGAGGTTGATCTTTCGGTCACGATATCAATTTTCAATCCTCGATCTCATACCTCGACCCAGATGTCAGGACAGTAAAATCAAACGATCCGTTAAGGAATCGACGACTCAGCTACTAGGCGGCTCGATTACCAGTCGTGACACGGCAAGAGATGACTGGGTACTTACGAGGGGTTAGAAGCAAACGATCCGCCCAGGGATCGACAACACGATAAGGAATGACTGGGGACTTTCCACAGTCCCGTCGATGTTTCCCACAAAACTCGGTCTTACATCCGGGAGATTCCTTTTTCACCAAAAGATCCAAAAACCGAGTAAGTCGTGCCTAGACAAAATACGTGGTTTACTACTTCAGGTTTTCATGGGAATGATGAAACCAATAGCCATGTTATGTTTCATCTTATGCTCTCTGTCGACAAGTAATACTCACGATTCAGTGGCTTTCCTGAGATGTTTGCACCATTCGCAATCGTAACCAAAAAGCATCGTTATTCTAAAAACAGTTTGTTCCAAATAATAATCCAAAACCCTCAAGGTAACATTTGTCTGTCAAACCAAAAATCCAGGAAATCAAAATCTTAAATTAGGCGTTTCATTTGCCTTTCAAAAAAAAACAACCTAAAATAAGAAGTTCGGAAGACAGAAATGCGTTCCAGGAAAGTTTTTCAACAATGGCTTGCTCTTCTTGGAAAAATCCTCTTTCGTGCTTTAAAGAGACGCCCTCTTCAACTTTAGCTTCCTGGACAACTTTCCGACTTCCGCTTCCAGCAACTTTTCAACCTCAGAGAAACCTTCAATGAACCAAGAAACATTGAACTCGAAGTTTACACACGTGTCACGATGGAACCTCCAGCTCGAGACTACATCCTCAGAAACAGTATTACCAGTCACATTGCACATGTCATCAATCGAAAACAAAGCTTCATCCACATGCTTAACCAACGCAAATCGACTAGTAATTTTCTTGGTCGTGGCGATATATCCATAGATTTCCCATATCCTGGTGTATAGCACCGTGTGTTTGGCTGGCACGCTAAATCCCCTGATCAACACATGATCCGAATGAGGAACCAGATATGGAGGGTTAAAAGTGGCACCCGCGACTGCATTAGCAACCGGCAAGGGATTCCTAACGACAATTGCACCTGCGGCCACTGGAGTACTCTCCATTGTCTGAGTCACAACGACGTTTTCATCTCGATCAACATCCATTTCAAGTCGTCCGGTGCGGCTGTCATAGTTGGAGACAAAGCTGTATCTCCGCCAGTCTTCGTCTCAGGGCCATCTTCAGAAACGGCTTCCCCCTATGATATCACGGATTTGATATTTTCCAAAGAGAAAAGAAGAGATGAAAGAAGAAAAAATATGCAGGAGACTCACTGATTCGCTTTCAGACCGACTTGAGGAAGATTCAGCACTGTTGTCGGAAGAACTACTCTCGCCATCACTGGACTCTGAACTTTCATCCTTCTCGGGTTCCCCATCACCATGGATAGGCTCAGCACCGCTACTCTCCGTCTCGGGAAACAATGTTTTCTGACTACTTGCAAGTTTGGTAAAGATGTTCACGCTGCTGAGACCCTAGGCAAGATACAAAGACGGATACTCAGAAAAGAAACAAGGATATACGCGATCCAACTAAAATCAAGAGGAAAAGAATACGTACCCGCATATTAGACGAACTGAAAGTCGGTAGGGAAGTCGAATCTGACTGGGAACCGTCTGCACGGCTTTTAAACCTTCTCTCCTTCACTTGGGGACTATCTGCATTTGGGATAACGGATTTTCGCTTGGTCGAAGAAGGATCCCTCAGCAGTGGGTGCTCCACTAAAACCGCAGGAGAAGGCTTACCGCGACGGTTTTCTACTACATCATTCTTGAATCCATGGATAGCGAGAAACTCATCCTGCCAAAATATGTTATATTTGGAGGTTGTTGATGGATTTCGTTCCGCGAACAGAAAAGGGAGACTTTTACCCGACACAAGAACACTAGCATCGAGAACAGTTGGCAACGAGTCTTCTGGAACAACCGGCTGACGAACGAGTGGGACCCCTTGGTCAAAACCCATATGCCGAGCCTCCCTATCGATATTGTAAGAAACCGCTTTGCAAGATCCTCGAAAGAAAGACGGCACATGACCGGGCGTGCAGCTTTGCATGAACACCATCTTTCCAACACTCATATCCTCTTTATCAGAAGACAAAGACATGATCGGAGCAGGAGAAAAGGTATTGATCTGAATTATGGACGCATGCATCGGAGCCCATGGACGAAAATTGACCGTGTACGAGTTTTCAAGGAATCCAACCAGGTTCGAACCAATCTTTGGGCGTTTATTCGACCAACGCAGTATCCAAGAACCACCCCAAGACTCGGGAAGTACGACCAACGGTTTTGGAGCATACCTTTCGAAGTGCTCCCACAGCCACGCTTGGAGAAAGGAGGCATGAATATACAAATCCACTTTCATGTAGCCATTTGAAGAGCACATTCCGCGACCATATGATCCAAGTGTATGTACAAAGAACCAAGAAACAAGCCGCCAATAGGGAGAACGACACCTTTTGCCAATTTTATGGAAAACTTGATAAGTTCCTGTCTTATCTCCTTCTTACCAAAGTCGTCATCGAAAATATCTCTAGATAACCAAAGAGCCAAGAACTTTGCGACATGAGTGTACTATTTTTCTGATTTGGCTCCAACTCATCAGGAAACATTGAGACACCCACCATCCATAGAAGCCCCTCGTCTCGTTTTCTTTCCGAACGAATCTTTTTGATTTCGCAACCAGAGCGGTGCGCATTTCTTCTTCATCTGCAGACAACTTGACATTGAGGTTTCCTATTACGAGAAGGTTCATCAAGACGACCACGCTCTATAAAGAGATAGTCATTTCACACCACCTGTATACGGACGTGTGAGTGTCCGGACACTATCTGGAAATAAAAGCAACCAAGCCTGGAATATCTTTCCTAATTTGAAGCACTGCGGAAGCCGCGGCAGCATCAATAATCTGCGCCTTGGTCAAACTGGCTTTTACACATTCCTGGCTCATCATGAATCGCATACATTTCTAAAAGGGACGCAACGGACTCACACAGATTTTAAATTCAATGGGAGAAGCAGAATACTCTTTCCTCTGAAGACAAAACCTTATTACACCTCCAGGATGAACTGATCGGGGCCTCTCCTTCACTTTCCGGACTAGTCATAAGAATCAACACATACTTGGGATGATTTTTCCTAATTGTGGCGGATGTTGTAAAGAACTCATCGTCTATGTTTGTCTTGGAATTGCTAACATCTTTCGGTACGGCAGAACTTTTCTCAAATGACATCCTAAGGAAATTCCCTCATGCTACTTTCACCTTCGAAATAACTACAATGGAACAATACAAAGAAAAATTATTAAGGAAAGTGCATGGAAATTATTTTATCAGACACAGGAGATCCATCCTGGACGCAAACCAATTTATTGCAAAGTCATAATTCCCATGAGCAAAGAAATGGGGACTGACAGACCCTGCATCACCACCTCATGCCAAGGTCGTACCCTGCAGCAGGAAATTTGCGCCCGGACGAGGAGGCACGCCCCACCATGGGAACAATACACACGGCCACACCAGGAAAAGGGAGGAAACCCTAGGAGATAGGTTTTCGTGGGAAGGGAATGATAGGTTTTCGTGGGAAGGGAATGACAGTTACTAGCTCATGCATGCCTACTTTGCACAGTAATTGAGGCGGCCAACATTACTACGGTATTCACGCCTAAATGTTACTACAAGTTCACACAAAGAATATTTACGGCTAGGATTCATACCAACACAAAAGAACAATATTTTTACAAGTTCATGAAAAGGTACGCCTACATCTAGGGTTTGCACTAACACAAGAAAACAAGAAAAACAAGTTAAAGAGGAAGTGCTGGAAGACATACCTGGGATTCGCTCGTCCGCTTTACTGTTACCACACGACTAGAATTAAAGAAAAATATAAAGGTGTGAAATAAAAGGAGAGGTCGGCCCCCTTTTATAGGCGTGGTATTTGGGAGTTTGAATAAGGAAGGGACTTCCTATTTGAGTCAAGTAAGGAAAAGAGGCAACCGGGTCCGCGAAGACAAATCACCATGCCAAGCCGTCCGCGCATGCTTTGCCTCACCAAACCGCACCATTGCCTTGGCCCCACCATGACAAGCCGTCCGCACCATGCCTTGGCCCCACCACGCCAATCCATCCACATGCTTTGCTTCACCAAACCGTGCCTTGCCTTGGCCCCACCATTCCAAGCCGTACGCGCCATGACTTGCCGCGCCAACACAACCAACTCGCTAAGACAACGTCATGATGTCCCTAACTCATCCAAGGTGATACATGGCCAGACTAAGACGACGATCTTTATCTCACCACTTCACGGTCTACACCATAAATAGAATCTACGAAAGTCCGCCAAACATAAGGATCATGAACTCTCCTTACCTCTCGAAAAAGGTTAGTCGGACTTTCCTGACCATCTTTTCACGACCTGTCATTTCGATTTTTGTCCTCGCCTATCACCATCTTATGCTTACCTCGCAACAATGCTCATGTTCCGAGCTAAGCAGGGGACTTAACATTGATGGTGGTTTTTAGCTTAGGGTCAAAATCGTAAAACTGTACATCTGACATGACGTCACTATGACCATTAGCACATTTATTGAATCAATCAGCATGCATACGTAATAATTATCGGGGTACCTCTTTTTTTTTACATGGGTCATGTTCCACTGCTGAACCCTTAACACTGACTGACATCATCTATGCCAAACCCTAATTCTCATGCTACCGCGCTAAGGCATGCCAACCATGCCAGCCGCACCACTGTGCCAATGGAAGACCATGCCAGCCACGTCACCGCGCCAAGGCATGCCAACCATACCAGCCACACCACTGTGCCAATGGCATACCATGCCAGACACATCTCCGCGCCAAGGCATGCCAACCATGCCAGACGCACCACTGCGCCAATGGCATGCCATGCCAGCCGCACCTCCGCCCCAAGGCATGCCAACCATGCCAGCCGAACCACATGTTCGAATGGCATGCCAACCACCTTTTTGCGCCATACCATGCCGTCCTTCCCTTTGCGGATACCAAAACGAAGGCGTGCAACGATCAACGGACACCCTTCCATCTTAGATGCAAATCTTAGCCGTCCAAGGTTGCCAAACAACACATGGTAACCTTTGGCCCAAACCCTAGTTTTGGCCACGCCAAGGCATCCCATGCCACATGTGCCAATGGCATGCCAACCACCTTGTCGCGCCATACCATGCCGGCCTTCCCTATGCGACTACCAAAACGAAGGTGTGCGATGATCAACAGCCACCCTTCTATCTTAGATGCAAATATTGGTCGTCCAAGGTCGCCAAACAACGCATGGTAACCTTTGGCCCAATGCCAAAACCCTAGTTGGCCGCGCCTAAACCACACCAAGGCATGCCGACCATGCCACATGTGCCAATGGCATGCCGCACCATCCACCTTGCCGCGCCAAAGCCATGCCATGCCGTCCTTCCCTTCGCGGCTACCAAAACGAAGGCGTGTGATGATCAACGGCCACCCTTCCATCTTAGATGAAAATCTTAGCCGTCCAAGGTCGCCAAAAAATGCATGGTAACCTTTGGCCCAACGCCAAAACCCTAGTTTGGTCGCGCCTAAACCGCGCCAAGGCATGCCGACCATGCCACATGTGCCAATGGCATGCCGCGCCATCCACCTTGCCCCGCCTAAGCCATTCCATGACGGCCTTCCCTTCACGGCTGCCAAAACGAAGGCGTGCGACAATCAACGGCCACCCTTTCATCTTAGATGCAAATCTCAGCCGTCCAAGGTCACCAACCAACGCATGCTAACCTTTGGCCCAACGCTAAAACCCTAGTTTGGTCGCGCCTAAACCACGCCAAGGCATGCCGACCATGCCATATGTGCCAATGGCATACCGTGCCATCCACCTTGCTGCGCCAAAGCCATGCCATGCCGGTCTTCCCTTCACAGCTGCCAAAACGAAGGCGTGCGACAATCAAAGGCCACCCTTCCATCTTAGATGCAAATCTCAGCCGTCCAAGGTCACCAACCAACACATGATAAACTTTGTCCCAACGCCAAAACTCTAGTTTCGGTCACGCCCAAACATCGCCAAGGCATGCCGGCCATGCCACATGTGCCAATGGAAGGCCATCCACCTAGTCGTGCCATACCATACCGGCCTTCCTTATGTTGTTACCAAAACAAAGGCTTGCGACGATCAAAGGCCATCCTTGCATCTAAGATGCAAATCTTAGCCGTCCAAGGTCGCCAACCAACGCATGGTAACCTTTTTCCCAAAACCCTAGTTTTGGTCATGCCCAAACCGCGCCAAGGCATGCTGTCCATGCCACATGTGCCAATGGCATGCCATCCACCTTGTCGCGCCATACCATGCCGGCCTTCCCTATGCGGTTACCAAAACAAAGTCTGGCGACGATCAACGGCCATCCTTCCATATAAGATGCAAATCTTAGCCGTCCAAGGTCGCCAACCAACGCATGGTAACCTTTTTGGCCCAATGCCAAAACCTTTGTATTGGCCACGCCCAAATCGTGCCAAGGCATGCCAGCCATTCCACATGTGCCAATGGCATGCCAACCACCTTGCCGCGCCATACCATGCCGGCCTTCCCTATGCGGCTACCAAAACAAAGGCTTTTGAATATCAACGGCCATTTTTCCATCTAAGATGCAGATCTTAGCCGTCCAATGTTACCAGATAACGCATGGCAACCTTTGGACCGACGACAAGACCTAGTTTGGTCGCGCCCAAACAAATCCAAAACCCTAACTTTTGGACGCGCCTAAACTAGGCCATATTAAAGTCGTTACCGACCATGCTTTCATGCCACTGGCTACCAAACGAAGGGTTGCAATAATCAACGGCTACCTTTCCTCTTAAGATGCAAAATCTCGACCGTCGAAGGTCACCACCAAGCTGGCAAGTCTCCCAAGATCAACTTTCCGAACAACAACATGCGACATGTTTTCCACGAAAACACTCGAGACATCAACACATGTCATAAACTGGGGGATGCTCATTGGGTATTGGTTTGGCGGTTTACAGC
Organism: Papaver somniferum; assembly: GCF_003573695.1. Taxonomy (NCBI): domain Eukaryota; kingdom Viridiplantae; phylum Streptophyta; class Magnoliopsida; order Ranunculales; family Papaveraceae; genus Papaver; species Papaver somniferum. The sequence goes on along the minus strand of NC_039359.1, from coordinate 186,055,351 downwards.
GTGCGGCGTACACTACGCCCGTGATAAGACAGTGTCATAAGGATGAGGCGGTTAGTAAATACAGGGAATAATGGTGAAACGCTTCTTTTATGGAACATCAATTCCAGGCGTTACCGGTTACCACCTCCTCCCATTTACTCATCCGTTTTCCATTTCTTACGAGAGCAGAGTACGTTTCGCTTCAACTTGTATAAATAGGTCTTACCTATTTCCACCGAACGAAAATTTCTAGTCAGGAGCATACAATACTCAGATAAACATTTGTTAGCTTTTCCATCTGTTAGCTTCCCACTTTCTGATACAAGTTGTAAAACAACTACTCTTCCAGAATCAACTATTCTGGTCTCAACACTCTCTTCGCTTCCCTCCCCAAAACCAACCCTTCTCCTTCACTTTGTGACCGAAGCAAGTTTGGAACGACCATTTCTTGGTTTAGGCCGGATTTGTACAGATTGATCTCTCGAATCTAAAGTACTCCCTTGCAGTGCATTGTTTAGGGTTTAAATTTGTTTCTCACCCATACACCCGAAATTACCAAAATCAGCAAAAACCATTTTCACCCTCAAACAAATGTATAACAATGATTGAGAGCAACTGTTTCTCATTGTTATAGCTACGGATCTTCAACAACGATGATGCTGAGTTGAACACATTTGGAATCGTTGGAGTACTTGGAAGTGACGAAGATTTCGAGTAATGTAGAAGAACCAAGAAGATCAACTATTTGGATGAGAAGCTACAAAGTTTATTTATTTTGTAATCTATACGTATTGATAGATTTGTCGCTAAAGTTGACAATGGAGGAGATTGTTAGAGCACTGCTCGGTCGAACTGCAAGAGTTTTTATCTCAAGATTGTTTGTCAATGTTAGTGATCAAAACTATAAGTCTTTATTTCTGGTCTACTTGTAGTGATGTCTCGGACAGTATAGATTGTGCACTTGAGCATTAGACTTCACGACGTTCATCAATTGAAGACGAAGAACTACTAAGGAGAGCTTGTGGAACTTCATCAACAAAAGGTATGTGGAGACTAAAACTCATCCATCACTCGGAAAGTCTATTTATACTCTATCTCCTATATTGAGACATAATTCGTATTACTATATGGTTTTCGTTTATGCACATTTGAGATTCGAGCTGAGTTTAACTCTCTTACATATTTATCGAAATATGTGTTGGTAAGCTTTTGCTTCAACCAAGTTCATCTCATATTCTTGACGAAAGTCAAAAGATGATCATGTAAAAATTTCCAAGTAACATCTTATATGGTTTGTGTGATACTATCATTTGGTGTAGACTTGGAACATTTTGTTATGATTATTTCAATAACTTGAAAATTGCTTTGATGCTAATAGTGTGTGAAAACGGCTATTGTCATCCTCTAAGAAAGTTTCAATGATTGAAATAGAGTTTAGAATACTTAACCAACATTGGATTATAAACATGTTATGCACTCTTGCATATATGTGATCCATGTACGGGAACCATAGTATGCATACCCGTATGCGAACCTGTTGGTTTGAGAGGTCCGGGAACCTAAGTACGCGTACCCGTACGCATACTGACGTAAGGTTCATGTCCGGAAAATTCTGCTGGGTTTGGAGGTAAGCGTACCTGTTCGCATACTGGTAATAACCAAACTTGGTCCGGCTATTCAAGTATGCATACCCGTTTGCATACTTGAGTGGTTAAAGTTCTAAAATCGGTTGTGACATGAACAAATACATTTACATAATAAGGAATGCATTCTTTGCAAACCGTAATTATATTGTTCATAAATTTATTCGAGTGAATCAAACCGATTTTGCTTCAATTGTGTTCTTGTATACTTTTATGAGAATATAGCAATTGAACAACTCTTTAACTAGTTTCATTTGAATCATTTGAACTAGTTATGGTTAAGATGAATAAGGTTGATATGAGAGTGTTCATATAGATAACCTCGGTTAACTACTGTTGAGCCAACATAGTATACACGTTTAGGTACGGTTACATAAACCTAAATGAGGGTACATTTCATTTGTGTATAACAAGCTAAGTTTGATCTAACGGTTGGAATATATTAGCTTGAATCTAATCAGGTTTTCATCTGATGGTGAATACTGAATGCTTTGTTACCAAGGTAACTTAGATTGCAAACCCTGATTTGAAAACTATATAAGGGAGAAATTTAGCAACTGGGAAACCTAATCACCACACTTCCGGTGTGATATTAGTTACGACTAGATTCGATTCTCCTTTAACCTTATGTTTTTCACGAAACCCTGTAGGTTAACGACTTTAAGACTTCATTGGGATTGTGAATCCAAACCCAACTTTTTCTTTGTAGTTGCGTGTTCTGATCTCACTTCTACTATCGTGATTGAGTATTATCGTTGCTAAGATTTTCTTGAGATTTATCTCCGGCAGGTAAGATAAAAGTAGTCACAAACATCTTCGTCTCATCGTTTGTGATTCCACAATATCTTGTTTCGCTACCATACGATTAATATTATTGTGAGGTGACTGATAATACTAGGATATTCTTCGGGAATATAAGTCCGCTTTATCAATTGGTTCATGTGTACCTTGATTTATCAAAAAACGGAACAAAACTCGTAGGTATTTTTGCGGGAGATAAATTTATCTATTCCAATAGAATTTCCTGTGTGAGACAGATTTGTTTATCAAGTCTTCGACTTTGGGTCGTAGCAATCTTGGTTGTGGGTGAGATCAGCTAAGGAAATCAAGTGCGTAGAATCCTGCTGGGGTTCAGAGACGTAAGGAGCACAACTGTACCTTGATTAGTGTGCGATTAATCAGGGCTCAACTACATTCCAGTCTGAAGTTCATTAGTAGTAGGATAGTGTCTGTAGCGGCTTAATACAGTGTGGTGTTCAAAGCTGGACTAGGTCCCGGGGTTTTTCTGCATTTGCGGTTTTCCTCGTTAACAAAATTTCGGTGTTTGTGTTATTTCTTTTCCGCATTATATTTTGTTATATAATAGAAATATCACAGGTTATGCGTTGGATCGATCAATTGGTAAATCCAACCTTTGGTTGTTTATTGAAATTTATTGATACTTGAACATTGGTCTTTGGTACCGTTCAAGTTATTTCTCTTATATTCAATAGGGCTCGCAAATTCCTATTTGCTGATTGCAGATTGAATTGAAAGATTGAGATATAAAACTCTTTGATATACTTTTCTCTAGATTGAGTCTGACTGTCTAGTTGATTCTCTTGAAAGTATATTGGAGTTTCTCTATTCAGATTGCCGAAAGAAATATTGGGTGTGGTTGTTAGACCCCCTCTTTTTCAAGTTAAAATCGTTCGCATACTGGTATGCAAACTTGGTTTCCGGACCTGAATCATACCACAACAGTTTGCATACTGGAATTCATACTGTGTTATATCCAGACAAAGGTTAATTGTTCTAAACTCTCATTTTCATCATTGTTTCTAACTAAACTCGTCCTGAATAATGATGAACGTAGCTAAAGCAAAAATCTTTCAACTCATATTTCGAGAAATAGATAAGCGAGATAAATTCGGATTGAAATATCAAATGTGTATAATATAAAAGTCTACATATCTGTACGACGTAGTCTCATTAGGAGATAGAATAGTGTTAGAGCACTGCTCGATCGAACTCGCAAGCGTTGATATCTCAAGATTGTTTGTCAAGTTTAGTTATCAAAACTATAATTCTTGATTTCTAGTCTACTTATAGCTATGTATCGGATTAGGATAGAATGTGTAGTTGATATTTAGACTTCACGACGTTCATCGATTGAAGACGAATAACTACTAAGGGGAACTTGTGGAACTTCATCAACAACAGGTATGTGGAGACTTAAACTCATCTATCACTCAAAAGTATATTTTTTTCTATATTCTATTGAGACAAAGTCGTATAGCCATATAGACTTTACATTATACACATTTGATATTTCGAGCTGAGTTTAACTCGCTTATATATTTCTCGAAATATGTGTTGGAAAGCTTTTTGATTTAACCATGTTCATCATTATTCTTGACGAAATTCAAAAGATGATCATGTGAAAATCACCTGGTAACATCTTATATGATTTGTATGAGACAATCATTTGATGTAGACTCGGAATATTTTATACTGAAAATTGCTTATAATCTAATAGTTTGTGTGAGACAGTTATTGTCGTCTTCTAAGAATGTTTCAATGATTGAAATGGGAGTTAAGAGCTAAAACCCATGTCTTGATACATTATGGATTGTGTACTAAGTGTGGGAACTGTTTTGATGGAATTCAGGACCGAAAGTTAAGTTTGCATACCCGTTCGCAAACTCATTCAATTGTTTAAGTCAGGGTACTTAAGTTTGCATACCCGTTCGCAAACCGATTTAACTGCGGAAGTCTTGGAACTAAGTTTGCGTACCCGTTGGCAAACAGTTTCAACTAAGTTCGGTCCGGAGCTAAAGTTTGCGTACTTGTTTGCAAACTGTCGGCTTATGACCAATGTCTGGAACTTAAGTTTGCGTACCCGTTTGCAAACTTAAGTGGTTCGGGTTTTAAAATCGGTTACGTATGATTTCGTACTCATGAAAAAATACATTTATAAATTAAGGAATGTAATCTTTGAAAACCATGGGTAAAATGTTCATGAACTGATTCTTTTGAATCAATCCGATTTTGCTTCAATTGTGTCTTGTATACTTCTATGAGAATATAAACAATTGAACAACTCTATGAGTAGCAAAATTAGATTCATTTGATAATCATTTTATCTAGAATTGTTAAGATGAACATGGTTAATACAAAAATGTTCATATGGCTAACTTCGGTTAACTGTTATTGATCCAACTCAATATACACGTTTAGGTACGGTTACCCATATCTAAATAAAAGTATATTTCATTTGTGTGTAACAAGATAAGACCATCTAACGGTGGAAAGATATTAGCTTGAATCTTAAATCAGGTTTCATCTAACGGTGAATATTGATTGCTTTGTTCCAAAGTTATCAAACCTTGATTTGAAGAATATATAAGGGAAAAATCTAGCACCCGGGAAACCTAATCCCCACACCTCCTGTGTGGTACTAGTTGCGACTAGAGTCGATTCTCCTTTAACCTAGGTTTTTCCTAAAACCATTATAGGTTAACGACTTAAAGGCTTCATTGGGATTCTGAAGCCACACCCAACTATTTTCTCTATAGTTACGTGTTCTAATCATACTGGTTCTATCGTATTGAGTACTATCTTCTCTAAGATTTGCTCGAGATTTATCTCCGATAGGTAAGATATAAAAAGTAATCACAAATCTCTTCGTCTCATTCTTTGTGATTCCACAATAACTTGTTCTACTACCATATAATTAAGTTATTGTGAGGTGATTTATATTTTTAGGCTGTTCTTCGGGAATATAAGACCGGATTATCAATTGGTTCTTGTTCACCTTGATTTATCAAAAGACGGAACAAACTTCATAGGTATTTCTCTAAGAGACAGATTTATCTATTCAAATAGACTATTTTGTGTGAGATTTTGTTTATCAAGTCTTCGACTTTGGGTAGTAGCAACTATTATTTGTGGGTGAGATCAGTTAAGGGAATCAAGTACGTAGAGTCCTGTTAAGATTCAGAGGCGTAAGAAATGGGATTGTACCTTAATCAGTGTGAGATTGGTTAGGGCTTAACTACATTCCAGACCGAAGTTAACTTGTAGTAGGCTAGATTCTGTAGAGGCTTAATACAATGTGGTGAACAAAACTTCTGGTGTCTGTGTTATTTCTTTTCCGTGTTATATTTTTTTATATAATTAAAATATCACAGGTTGTGCGTAATTCGATCAATTGGTAAATCCAACCTTTGGTTGTTGATTGAAATTGATTGACACTTGAACATTGGTCTTTGGTACCTTTCACGTTGTTTCTCATAATAATCAGGCTCGCGGATTTCTATCTGTTTGATTTGCTGATTACATTGAGAAACAGAGATATAACTCTTGGATATATTTTCTTTGATTGAGTCTGATTGTCTAGTTGATTCTCTTGGAATTATATTGGAGTTATTCCATAAAGATTTCTTAAATGAAATATTGGGTGTGGTTTTTAGACCCCCGCTTTTTCAAATAGAATAGACTTCTCAACTACACATTCTATCCTAATCCGAGACATAGCTATAAGTAGACTAGAAATCAAGATTTATATTTTTGATCACCTAAACTTGACAAACAAGCTTGAGATAGCAACGCTTGTGAGTTCGACCGAGCAGTGCTCTAACACAGTCAAGTCTATTGAAATCTTTAAATAAATCAGACTTTAATGCCAATTTTTTTTTGCTTTTGAAGTTTTTGTAGAATGGATGATGATGTTTTCAGTAATACGCCTTCCGAGAAGGAAAGCAAATTTATTTGGGGAAATGATCCTATTGAGGAAAGGTTTTAGTCTATTAGCTAAGATTAGCTAAGATTTTAGAAATGATTTTATAGATAGTGTTACGAAGACTAATGGGTGTAAAATCAGTCGGGGTTTGTGGAGTGTAAATTTTTGGGATTAGAGTGATAAAGGAATGGTTGAAATTAGGATTCAATATACCATTATTAAAGATATCCTAAATTTCCAAAATAATATCTTGTCCCAAAGTTCCCAGTTAGCGTTAAAAAAAAACCGGTTGGAAGCCATCTGGACCAGGATCTCCCCAAAGGTTCATGGTGGATAAAGTAGCCCATATTTCTTCATTTGACGGGATTTTGAGAAGAAAGCGGTTTTCTGCATCTGATATACAGGGTTAGATGACTTCAAAAAAGTCTACATTATATTTACTGATCTGAGAGGTACCAATCTGAGTGAAATGATTATTGGGGAGATTATGACCCAATGGTTCCATTAGTGAATGAATTTCATTTATTTTCTCTCTATGGGAGGCTAATGTGTAATGACCCTCAAGCTCGTCAACACTATTATACCGGTCAAGAGACGATCTAGAGATGATCAAGATATGATTTAGCCGATAATGACGTAATTAATTAAATATGAACAATAAATTTAATAGAAATTAATCAAATACTAATTTGGAAAAATAGTTAGTACCATTAGATAGTTCTCGAAAAGTTATGTGAAATGGACTACTTGAACGTTTCTATCGGACATCGGACCAGGAAAATATCACACGCAGAAAATTGGAATTGGAATGTGTTTGACTGTCTGTTGACTTGACCTTGACCATTGACTTTCAGTTGACCGAACCTGTAAGTTTTACTGATCTTGTTTATAGTAAAAGGATAGATCTTAGTATATTTTAAGAAACTAAATAGTAGATTCCTAATATTGAGTGTAAAAAAGAGGTGTTATCTAGTTATATATTTTTGAATTTGAGTTAATTTAGGGGAAGTTTATCTTCTTCTTCATCATTTATTTATTTTATTTTATTGACTCAAAAAAGGGCGATATATTAGAAGAAAAACATGACCACTAAGATGTGGTGCAGCTGCAGGAAACAAAAAAAAACAGTAACTCAATTATAGTGCAGATTACAAGTGATTCATTACAGCATTCCAATTACTCAAAACCATGTTTAGAGTTGTTGATACATGAAAAATAATTCCCCTTAACCAGGTTAGGGTGCCCCAAAGAGGGTAAAGGTCACACATGGGACATGGGGATTGGGGACTGAGGCCCAAGTCCACCAAAGAAGTATCCATGAGTTGGAAGGGACAATGAAGGAATTAACAAGGAAGAAGGAGGTTATATTAGAGAAGGGATGGCATTAGTAGTAATTAAGGAGGTTTAGGACACATGGAAAGATGTCATAAAAGAAGGGGCTTTTGGAAAGTCTATATAAGAAAGGACAAGGTACAATGGAAAAACAACTCTCTCTCATACCGTTCTAAAAAAAGTGAGGTCATCTTGGTAGACTAGGACGTGTAGAACCTAATGAGAATTCCGGTATTAACATTTGGCGACCACACTCGGAGGCTCGTTCCTAGTCTATCATAATGCAGCCGAGCGATACTAGCCCGAACGCGACTAGCGGTCAGTTGAATAATCTTCCCCCTAACCTAGAAGGGGAGGATAGGGATAGTGACGGACCCAATCTTACAAGCGAGAAGACCTGAGGCGATGCAGGAGAAGGATAAGAAGCTAGAGGGGGGAAGCCCGTCATCGCGCAACCTACTTTAAAGGAAATACAGAAAGGGTTGGAGGAACACATCCGCAGGGAAAGAGAGTTGAGAAAATTTCTAAAAGAAGTTAGCAAAGAGCAAAGCGCCAAGGAAGCCTTAGAAAGCGCCGAGGATAAAGGAGAGGATCACGGGATGATGACGCAGGAGGCGATGGCCAAGTTTTTCGAGACAAACTACAAAGTGGTAAAACAGAATAACTACGATTTTATGGAAATCCCGTATACCCCTGAGATTGTGGATTATCAATATCCAGAAGATTATACCTCACCAAAGTTCAAAGTGTATCATGGACATGGGAATGCGCGAGAGCATCTTATCTGATTCATCGCTTCTATGAACAATCGAGCCTCTGATGGGAAATTATGCCTAAAGGAGTTCCCAAAGTCGTTGTCTGAGACGGGATTCTCTTGGTATGATAACCTAAAACCCGGAAGCATCATTTCATGGACGTACCTTTCCACACACTTCCTCCGAGAGTTTTACTCCGCAAAGAGGAAAGTCACGACCATCGACTTGATTAAGTGTAACCAGCGGTTAGGGGAAGACATAGGGAAGTATATCACTCGGTTTCGACATTTCGCGTTGGATTGTCATGAGGACGTTAAGGAAGATGCACTAGTGGAGATCTGCGTATGAGGAATTATACCATGCTTCAAGAAAATCCTAGTGAACTTCCGATTTCCAACTTTGGTCGAGCTGGAAGAAGCCGCAGCGAGAATCGCCGATTGTGTTGAAGTTAGCAACTCGGATTATATCTGGTGCAACACAGTCAATACTGTCTCAACAACACCAAGGAACACCCGTGCAAACAACAACCAAGAAGGCTGGGGCGTGCAAACAAATCAATCATACAAGGACCAACCGCTTCCTACCCCGCTGCCTTGTAGTAAAGAGAAGATCATCGGGCTCCTGGAGCAGTGTGTGGCGAATAAAGAAATTCAGCTGCCTTCAACAAGGGCGGACCCCAACGATATCCAGAAGAGTAATGCCAGATATTGTCACTTCTGAAAAAAGCGGGGGGTCTAACAACACCACCCAATATTTCGCTTAGCAAATCTGTATGGAAAAACTAAAATACACTTTTAAGAGAATCAAAAAGACTCAATCAATTAAAAGTACATTAACGAGTTTATATCTCTCTCTCTTGATTTGATTTCCTCAAAAGAAACTGCGAGTACTAATCAAATACAAGGAACAACTTGGATGGTACCAAAGACCAATATCCAAGGATTAATCAATGACAATCAACAGCCAAAGGTTGGATTACTCTAATTGATGATCTAATACACAACCTGTATTATTTCAATTATAAAGATAAAACAATATAATGCGAAAACTGAAATAACACAGACACCGAAAATTTTGTCAACAAGGAAAACGCAAATGCAGAAAAACCCCGGGACCTAGTCCTGATTGAACACACACTGTATTAAGCCGCTATAGACACTAGCCTACTCCAAGCTAACTTCGGACTGTACTGTAGTTCAACCCCAATCAGTCTCCCACTGATCCAAGGTACAGTTGTACTCTCTACGCCTCTGATCCCAGCAGGATACTGTGCACTTGATTCCCTTAGCCGATCTCACCCACAACTAAGAGTTGCTACGACCCAAAATCGCAGGCTTTGACAATAAAAAAATCTGTCTCACACAGACAAGTCTATCAAAGGATCAATCTGTCTCCCATAGAAAAACCCTAAAGTTTTTGTTCCGTCTTTTGATAATAATCAAGGTGAACATGAACCAATTGATAATCTGGTCTTATATTCCCGAAGAACAGCCTAGCTAAATCAATCACCTCACAACAATCTTAATTGTATGGTAGCGAAACAAGATGTTGCGGAATCACAAACAATGAGACGAAGATGTTTATGACTACTTTTTATATCTTGCCTATCGGAGATATTAATCTCAAGCCAATCAATCTTATTGTACTCGTACGATAGAAGATGCAAGATCAGATCACACAACTACGATAAAAATAGTATCGGTCTGGCTTCACAATCCCAATGAAGTCTTTAAGTCGTTAACCTGGTTTTAGAAGAAGAAAACCAAAGGTTAAAGTAGAAACGACTCTAGCAAGCAAAATAGTATCACATGTGAGGTGTGGGGATTAGTTTTGCAGAGTTGCTAGATGTCCCCTTATATAGTCTTTCAAATCAGGGTTTCGCCGTGGTCACGAAGCAAACAATATCCACCGTTAGATGAAAACCTGATTTAGATTCAAACTAATATTTCTCAACCGTTAGATCGAAAACTTAGCTTGTTATAAACAAATGAAATGCACGCTTCTAGGTTTGTTAACCGTACCCAAACGTGTACATTGTTGGTTCAACAATAGTTAACCAAAAGGTTAGCCATATGAGCATTTCATACCAACCATATTCTTCTTCACCATAACTAGTTCAAATGACTCAATTGAACTAGTTAGAGAGTTGTTCAATTGCAAGGAAATCTTATGTACTACAAAAGACACAATTGAAGCAAAGATGATTTGATTCACTCGAATCGGTTCATGAACTTTATATAACCTTCTTAAGTTCTCACACTAGGTTCGCGGACTTAAGCAACCGGGCAGAGTTTACAAACTCCAGCAGAAAATCTCGGCAAAGACTTTCCGCCGGTTCGTGGACTGGTACTCACGCAACAAGTTTGTCAACTCCAGCAAAATTTCTCGGGATGAGAAGTTCGAAAGTTCATGGACTGAGTTCACGGACTTGGCAACAATCCATTCTTCCGGTTTCTCTTGATCAACAAAGTTCGCAAACTTTGGTTCAATGGATAGGACTTATGCACATATGTGTTTCCACAACAATACTTATGTCTATGATTGGTTATGTAATCTAAACTCTCATTCCAACCATTAAAACATTCTTAGATGACGTTATATAGTTGTTACACCATTTCTCGTCAAAGCAATTTTCAAAGTGATTGAAACATATCATGATTTTCGTCACTAGGTAAAGATAAACATGGTCGAAGCAAAACGCTTACCAACACATATTTCGAGATATAGATAGGCCAGGTATACTCGGCTCGAAATACCAAATGTGTATAATCTAAGTCTATATATAGCATACTACTTTTTGTCTCAAGAAGTAGGAGATAGAGTAGATAAACTTTTGAGTGACAGATAAGTTCAAGTCTTCACATACCTTTTTTTCGAGAAGTTCCACCGGTTCCTTGAGTAGTTCTTCTTCTTGTATAATGAATCGCCATAAAGTCCTTGAGCTCAACTACACTTTCTATCCTAGTCCGAGAATTAGCTATAGTAGACTAGAAATCAAGACTTATAATTTTGATCACTAACATTGACAAACATGCTTGAGATAGAAACGCATGCGAGTTCGACCGAGCAATGCCCTAACATCTTCCATCGCATAGTACAGCACCCCACGGTCGACTGCTATAACCTAAGAATAATGTTTCAGAAGAAACTAGATGTGGGCGAAATCGAAATGGGAAATTCCGAGAGATGAAAAGCAACTCAAAATCAGGTAATGATGCTTTCTCATGATCCCAGCGGAGACGAATAGCAACCCTGGGAAGAAAAGGACGAAGAAGCATGTGAGGTCATCATAGAAGGCTGCGTATTTACAAACACAGATGGCGTCACTAGCAAATTCGCGGGCATAGTGTTGGACCAACAGTTTTTTGACTCACTCGGTTTTATCGAGGACCAAATCAGGAAAGCGGCCAAATCTATTGCAGCAATTGGAAAGAAAGCCTTACGATTCCCTCCCCAAAGAAGCTATCACGAGGATATTTGCTATCCGGGAGAGCACCTTAGACCCATGTATCTGATCGCGCACATCAATAAGATTCCTTTGAAGAGCGCCTTCGTGGATGGGGGCGCATCTCTAAATTTAATCTCTACATACAACACTATATCTTCTCGGAGTGCAGCAGTCGGCAGTCAAAATGCGAACCACAACGGTGAAAGGATTCGGAGGACATACTCAAACGGCCATCGGGATCGTCCATTTGGTTATGAAGATTGGTCCCATTCGCGGGCTTACCCCTTTCTATGTACTGGAAGACGACACGACGTTCCATGTGCTGTTAGGACGAGGGTGGTTACTCAACCATAAGGTAGTAGCGTCAACATACCATCAGTGCGTCAAGACCAAAATAGGGGGGAGGAAATTTCGGATACCAGCCACGAGTCACCCCTTTGACCCAGAAGAAGCTTACATGGAAGACGCGGTTTTTTATGATTTGGCTAAGGAAATGGACGAAATTCCTGAGGTAAACCTTACCCCGCTACCAAAATGGGGCGAGGAAGAGAAGAAGGAGCCAACCAAGTCGGTCTTTAGTCCATCCAGGATGACGTTCCCAGAGGAATGAAAGCGGAAGCACGAAGATCAACCAACGTTCAAGCGTTTCTCAAGACCAGATGGGGGACACGTGTACCGCTTATAGCAATTAACCGGGGGAGCATCTACAAGCACGCAAAACTTCGACACACCCAATGTAGAGGCCCCCTCAGACGATCAAAACCTAAACGAGCTACCTTACAATACAATCGATGATGGAGAATTACAGGAACTACTTGGTACGAATACACAGTCTATAGAAGAACGGGATCCTAAAGACCTCACCATGGATGATGTAAAAGAAATTGACATCGGAACAGAAAATAACAAGCGACCAATCATGATCAGTAAAAGTTTAGACGCGAAAGAAAGAGAGGCATTGATCGCCTTTCTCAGGGAATACAGAGATATTTTCGCCTACGATTATGATGAAATTTCGGGTCTAGACAGAAGCCTTGTAGCTCATAACCTTGGAGTGTCTCATGAATTTCAGCCGATGAAACAAAGAAGTAGAGAGTTTCCAAGGGAAACCGCTCTCGCAATAAAGGAAGAACTGGAACACCTGTTGAAAGACAAGTTCATCAGACCTATTCAGCACCCGATCTGGTTAGCCAACATCGTCCCAGTGGTGAAGAAGAATGGAAAGATACGGTGCTGCGTGGACTATAGGGATCTCAATCGAGCTTGTCCCAAGGATGATTTCCCACTGCCCAACCTCGACTTAACGCTGGACGCGACTGGAGGCAAGACGCGCTTCTCTTTCATGGATGAGTTTAATGGATATAACCAAATAAAGATGGTTGAAGAGGATGCAAAGAAGACTGCCTTCCAAACTCCATATGGGAACTTCTACTACGTATTGATTCCCTTCGGACTAAAAAACACCGGCGCCACGTATCAGCGCGCCATGATATCCATATTCCACGATCTACTGCATCAGACGGTAGAGGTATATGTGGATGACATCGTAGTTAAGACTTCAGAGACTGAGAGCCACGAATCTCACCTAAAGATGGTCTTCGAAATATGTAGGAAGTACCAACTCAAGATAAACCCACTCAACTGCGCCTTTTGGGTTACGTCCGGAAAATTCTTGGGATTCGTTGTAACCGATGAAGGGATTCGGGTGGATCCAAGTAAGGTCGAGGCGATCATGACCAAGACACCACCGACTAATGTTAAAGAGCTCCAAGCGTTTATAGGACGGATATCGTATATACGACGCTTCGTGCCTAGTTTGGCTCAGATAATTTCGGCGTTCTTGCCCCTACTCGGGAAAGGGACCGTCTTCAAATGGGAGGAAACTAAACAGGTCGCGTTTGAAAAACTAAAGCAGTTCCTCGTCAGCCCCCAAGTTCTCAAACCACCAATAAAAGGAGTGTCTCTTTACTTATACATGGCGTTCACAAGCTCAGCCATAGGGGCAGTCCTGACACAAGAATGGTAGGAAATGAATTATCACTCATCTACTACGTGAGTCGGGTTTTAAGAGACGCGGAATTGAGATACCCTCGAGTAGAACAATCATGCCTAGCCCTCATCTACGCAACACAAAAATACCTCCTGACACATAAGACGATCGTTGTGGCCGCGTCAAACCCCATGACTATCTCGCCTCTAAGCCCGTCCTAACTGGGAGAACGACCCGATGGTTGTTGCAGCTATCAGAATTCGAACTCGGCTATCAGCGACTTAAAGGAGTACGAGGGAAAGTCATCGCTAACCTAATGGTTATGTTTCCTGGACAAGGAGATGACGAGATTCACGACCGGGTGCCGGGAGAGGTATCTGCTGCTGATATTAACAAACCTTGGACCATGTTTTTCGATGGATCGTCATATGATACTGTCAGAGGAGCGGGAGTAGTGTTCTAAGCACCACAAGGATAATTGCTCTCATATTCATTCAAGTTGGACTTTCCTTGTAGTAAAAATGTAGTTGAATATGAAGCTTTGATCCTAGGGTTCAGGATGGCAAAGGAGCTTGGTTTGGGAGGCGTCGAAATAAAAGGTGACTCGAGGTTGGTAAATAACCAAGTCAAAGGGGATTTACACGTCAAAGAGCCACATTTAGCTCCGTATTAAGTAGAGACTCAAAACCTGATAAGTCAGACAGGGTCGACCCTGGATCATACAGGCATAGGAAAGAACAAAAACGCAGATGCTCTGACAACACTAGCTAGCAAAATAAAGTTGAATGATAAGGCAGAGGGTACGGTAATGGTTAAGAGGAAGGAGCTTCCCAGCACCTGGAAAGAAGATATGGCCTTCGAGGAGGCGGACGACTGGAGGCGAACTTACATCGACGATCTGGCCAAAACGGAGGAGGATCGTGTAATACCTACCCTAACTCTGAAACAATTCGTACTGATCCAAGGAGATCTTTACTACCGAGCAACAGGGGAAGCCCTCGCCAGGTGCGTAAATAAGAGAGAAGCGGAAAAAATACTCCAGGAGCTACACGTGACAACATGTGGGAAAACTGCAGCAGTCCACCTATACATAAAGCTTCAGATCAGAGGGGTATACTGGCCTAGTATCTCAGTGCAAGCAACGTCCCTCCAAGACGGTTGCGCTGATTTCCAAGCCCCACCACAACCCGCCGAAATCTGCACAGTTGACGGGGTAGATTGGACACAACCATACATGGATTTCATCCAAAACGGAAAATTACCCAGTGACATGCAGGCGTCCCTAAAAATCCAAAAGAAAGCGGCGCGTTTTTTCATGCATAAGGGGATTGTTTACCGTAGAATCTATAGTAACGCTACGCTAAGGTGCTTATCATACGAGGAGGCCGCCAAGGTAATGACTCGGTCCCACAATGCAAAAATCAAGGAATGCGAAAGTTATTTTTACAGCTCTATGAAGGCGGGCCCACTATGGAAAGTGATACCGTGGAACATGTGAGAAGATGCCTCAACTGCCAAACACATGGATACCTAATCAGAACACCTCACACCCTGCTGCATAGCGTGGTAACACCATGGTCGTTCCACAGTTGGGCTTTAGACATTATAGGGCAGATCAACCCGATGTCCTCAAAGCGCCACAAGTACATAATAACCATCATCGAGTACACCACGAAATGGGTCGAGGCGATACCTCTCAAAGACTATGCCGGGGCAACTGTTGCAGCATTTATCAGGGAATACATTATTTGCAAATTTGGCGCGCCCATGATTATCAGGGCGGATAATGCAAATTCATTCGTAAAAAAGGACGTAATAGATTTGATACGCCAATATAATGTGAGGCTTCACACGTCAACCCCCTAATATCCTCAAGGGAACGGGCAAGCCGAAGCGAGCAATAAGACGCTCATCTGGATCTTGAGCAGGACAGTGGAGTACCACCACAGAGAGTGGCACGAGCATCTCCCGCTCGCGGTATGGGCATACAGAATCTCGAAACGGAGTTCCATCGGGGTGTCTCCATATTCTCTAGTCTATGGGGAGGACGCAATTTTATCGGCGGAGATTGTGATTCCATCTGCAAGAGTAGCAATGAATAGTCATACGACACCAGATGAAGTAAGCTGCTTTGCCCATTTAGATACAATAGAAGAGAGGAGAGCCCGGGCGGAACGGTTCCCTGAGGCATACAAGAAGCGCACAACGAACTATTATAATCAGAACGTAAAGGAAAGAATATTCAAGGTAGATGATTTGGTCCTTAAGATTGCTTCTCACGTGCAAAGAAATGCTAGTGCAGGGAAATTTACTAAAGGTTGCAGGAAGGCCAATGGCGCCAGATCGACTGACAAAAGGTTGCGGGAATGCCAATGGAGCCCGATCGACTGACAAAAGGCCCTGGGAATGCCAATGGCGCCCGATCGGCTGACAAATTTACTAAAGGTTGTGGGAATGCCAATGGCTCCTGATCGACTGAAAAATGGTTGCGGGAATGCCAATGGCGCCCGATCGACTGACAAAAGGCCGCGGGAATGCCAATGGCGCCCGATCGGCTGACAAATTTACTAAAGGTTGCAGGAATGCCAATGGTGCCTGATCGACTGACAAAAGGTTGCGGGAATGCCAATGGCGCCCGATCGACTGACAAAAGTCCATGTGAATGCCAGTGGCGCCCGATCGGCTGAAAAATTTACTAAAGGTTGCAGGAATTTCAATGGCGCCTGATCGACTGACAAAAGGTTGTGGGATCGCCAATGGCGCTCGGTCGACTGGCAAAAGGCCACGGGAATGCCAATGGCGCCTGATCGGCTGACAAATTTACTAAAGGTTGCAGGAATGCCAATGGCTCCTGATCGACTGACAAAAGACCGCGGGAATGCCAATGGCACCCGATCGGCTGAAAAATCTACTAAAAGTTACAGGGACGTCAATAGCGCCCGATTGGCAGACAAATTTATTAAAGGCTGCGAGAACTCCAATGGCACCCGATCGGGTACGCAAACTAACTAAAAGACACGGGAATGTAAACGGCACCCGGTTAACCAAGAAAAAAAAGGAGGGGGGGAGTAGGCGCGTTCCACATACACCCCGCCCTCCCAGTTCCCTGTTGAGAAAAACAAAGGGGGGAGTAGGCGCGTTCCACATACATCCCACCCTCTCAGATCCTTGTTGAGAAAAACAAGGGGGAGTAGCCGCGTCTAACATACATCCCGTCCTCCCAGTTCCCTATTGAGAAAAACAAAGGGGGGGAGTAGGCGCGTTCCACATACATCCCTCCCTCCCAGTTCCCTTTTGAGAAACACAAAGGGGGGAGTAGGCGCGTCTAACATACATCCCTCCCTCCCAGTTCCCTGTTGAAAAAAATAAAGGGGGGAGTAGGCGCGTTCCACATACACCCCGCCCTCCCAGTTCCCTATTGAGAAAAACAAATGGGGGGAGTAGGCGCGTCTAACATACATACCGCCCTCCTAGATCCCTGTTGATAAAAACAAAGGGGGAGTAGGCGCGTTCCACATACACCCCGCCCTCCCAGTTCCCTGTTGGTCTGAAATTATTCATTGAAGTTGCACCATCACATTTTGCAATCAGAATAATGTTAGTGCAATTCAATCTCCAATCAATACTGCCATTTTGTTCAAACTCCTTTATCACGGCCATGAGGTCGACTTTGATAATTTCCCAAACTTCCTTGAAAAACTCCATAATGTATCCATCAGGTCCTGGTAATTTGTTGGTGCCAAAATTCCATATCACCTTCTTAACTTTATCCTCCTCAAAAGGTTTCTCAAGCATGATAGTGTGTTGTAGACTCAAAGTAGGCAACTCAAGATCATCAAATTTAATCCTTATATGCACCTTCTCATTAAAAAGATTCATATAGAAAGTCTTTGCTTCTTGATTTGTCAAATCCTTTTCATGTGACATATTATCATCAACCAACAAAGAATGGATAGTATTGACTTTTTGGTTATAATAAGCAGTTTTATGAAAAAACCTTGAATTTCTTTCTCCATCTTCTAACCACTGACCTTTTGCTCTAGAAAACTATTTCCTTGCCAGATTCGTTGAAGCTTGTTTATGATTAACTTTAGCAACCTCCCATGCTACAAAGTCATCTTGAGAAACACCATTGATCTCTTCTAAGCTATCCAGGACATCAATTTGAGCTTCAAATTTGTCAACTTCTTTCTGCAAAGACCCAAAAACTTATATTCCCCATTTTTTGATGAAAAACTTTATACCTTGAAGTTTCTTAGCAAAGACATAACCAGGTTGTTGATGGTGGTTTTTAGTTTAGGGTTAAAATTGTAAAACCCTATATTTAACGCGTTGTCGTTCTGGAAAGAGACTGAGCCATTTAAGAGTGATGAGTGCCCAGGCCTCTTTACCTATATATGTATTAAGCAATTCAGTATATTTATATGAAATTTATCCAAAATGGTGCGCGTATCAACAACCCCAAATATTCTGTAATTTTTATCTTCCCGCTTGCATTATTCATTAATGTACAGCTTGTCGAGTATTTTCCTATGCTATGTTCCCCAGCTGAACTCTTAATATTGGCATGACATGACAATTATTCTTCACTCGCGGCGGAGTAACATGAATTTCCCGAAGTGTCAGTATTAAGATCTGCATGAAAATACTCAGGAGCACGCAAGTTGCACCGCTCTCTGATAAAGAGGTTTCTTGTGCCAACGCACAGGTAATTTATCGAAAAGATTTTAATTTTGTGTCATCTCACGAAATTCAATTTTCTAACCTACTTTTACCTATTTTCAAAAATTAGTTTTTTTCCCCCTGCGCGATATTTCGAACCCTATTGGTCGAAACTAATCCTAAGAACACTAGGAAATTGATCCAACATGAAGCTAGTAGGAGCAAGATCCTACCAAAAATCAGAAAACAAGAAATAAAAAGGAACTGCGGAAAGTAAGAGCAACAACAAAGGGAGGCGTGGCCACGCCACTTGGCCGACCGATCCTCTCCAGCAGGCGCCACCCGTGGCCGATCGGCTATACTCTATGTTGTTGCTTGCCGGCCCCTTTACCATCGACCAATCAGATATCTTTAAAAGTGCCACATGCACTTCCAATTAAAAATAGAAGTTGGTTGGTCAAATGCACTTAATTACTTAAGGAATTGGACATAAGCTGCCTATGTCAGACTCAAAACGGTCACAGCCTCACGTTTTGGCCGGCTGATTTACCAAGATTGGCGGCTCCCTAATATGGTCGTACATGCACCATCACGGACACCAACGGGTCCACTAATGCTTAGGCCAATCGAAGTCCTTCCAACTCGCAAGCGGAGCCACCAAACGATTGCCCAAAGTGGGTTGGCTGCGTCAGTTATAAAACCCTAATTTCTGTTAACATCAACATATTGCTGCCGCAAAACGATCTTGGCCGTCCAACTTCGCCAGCCGAATTGACCGGCCTAGATTCAATCTCAATTAACGGGAAAGGTACGGATACGCTCACCATCAGCCCGACTATTGTGCTGGCCGGACGAACAAACTTCCAGCGCACGCCAACACCAAAAAATGTTGGCCCCAAATGGGTTGGCCACATGGCTTTTTAAAACCTAAATTGAATCAACAACAGCCATTAACTACCGCAAATCATCTCGGCTGCCCAACTTCGCCAGACGAATCGACTGGCCTAACTCTTATTTTAGGTGGCCAACAAGATGTGGTCATGATCAATGGCCACCCCCTTGCATAAGCCGCAATCGTCCAAGTAGCGGCTTGTCCATGTGGCTCCTAAACGATTACCCAAAGATGGCTGGCCGCGCTCCTTATAGAAGTCTTAAATAAATTAGCGGCAATCAGTAACTGCCGCAAATCATTTCATCCATCCAATTTGGCTAGATAATTTAACTGGTCTAGATTTAACTTGGGCCGACCGATAGGATGTCAAAATGGCTACCAGCTATCACTCTCCTACAAGGACTGAGCGGCCTACCTTCGGCATGCATAAACAGCTCCCAACAACTTCCTGAAAGTAGCTGGTCATGCTCCTTTTAAGACACTAGGTTCCGCGACCAACCAATGCAGGCTCAATATAACGATGATTCACATGCATCGATTATTTTGAGATGCTTGCTTTAAAGCGATGCTTTACATGCATCGAATACATACGATATTTCATGAGTATAGATTTCACAAACAACTTAATTATTTAACCTAATAGCGTTACATGCTATTCTTTGCGGCAAGTTTCATGACTTGACTCGCCACACATGATTACCCGCCTCCTAGATAGCGCGTGATTGGTCAGAATAACCAGGTCTTGCACACAAGACCCACTTAGCAACTTGCCACATATTTTCGGCGAAAATACTCGAGACATCATGCTCACCAGGGCATTGGTCTGGCGGTTTACAGTGTGCGGCGTGCAACGCGCCCATTACGAAAAAAGTGTCAGGAAAGGGCGGACGGTTAATAGCAGCAAGAGAGTAGTGGGTGTAAGGCTGACCAGTATTCCCCTATGATGGAAACGTGATGGTCACCACTTTTTACACAACCCCACTTCTCCACTACTTAACTGTATCCACTTCCTACGAGATCAGGGTGCGCTCAATCATGACTTGTATAAATAGGTTTTCAACCTATTTTGACAAAAAAACAAGTGTTATCAACACAAGTATCAAGAAAAACACCAAGAACTGATAGCTTACATTTCGCAAGCCAGTTTCATATTCTGATACAAGTCATAAAATAGCCACACCTTCAGAGTTAACCATTCTGATCTCAACACATTCTTCGCTTCCCTCCCTAATATCAACCCTTCTCCTTCACTTTGTAACTGAACCAAGACTGGAACGGCCATTTCTTGATTTAGGCCAGGATTGTACGGATTGATCTCTCGAATCTAAAGTACTCACATGCAGTGCATTTTTTTAGGGTTTAGATTCGTTTCTCGACGGCACACCCAAATTTACCATTTCCAGCAGAATCAGTTTTTACCCCAAAACACAGGTCTACCAAAAAACTTCAAATTGGTCCACCAAATTTTCATTTGAGCTAAAAATCAGGGTGAGATAAATAATAATTCTCAAATCTAAAAGGAGGTTTAATTGGATTACCCACATTACAATCCAGCAAATTGGAGAGTGATCTAAGATAGACCTTCTCAATCTGAATTGTGCTAATGAAATGCATCTTTCCTCCCAATCAACAGTGAACACAAACCTGTCTAATCTGCTTAGTGTTAGAGCATTGCTCGGTCGAACTCGCAACCATTGCTATCTCAAGCTTGTTTGTCAAGTTTAGTTGCCAAAGTACAAGTCTTGATTTCTAGTCTACTTATAGCTAAGTCTCATATTAGGATAATAAGTGTAGTTGAGCTTTAGACTTCACGACATTCATCGAATAAAGACGAAGAACTACTCAAGGGAATTTGTGGAACTTCATCAACAAAAGGTATGTGGAGACTTCAACTCATCTATCACTCAAAAATCTATCTACTTTATCTCCTATTTGAGACAAAAATCGTATTGCTGTATATACTTCAATTATACACATTTGATATTTTGAGCCAAGTTTGTCTCACTTATCTATTTCTCGAAATATGTGTTGGTAAGCTTTCGCTTTAACCAAGTTCATCTTTTATTCTTGACGAAAGTCAAAAGATGATCATATGAAAATTTCCTTGTAACATCTTACATGATTTTTGTGATACAGTCATTTGATGTACATTCGGAATGTTTCATATTGATCATTCAATCACTTGAAAATTGCTTCGAGCTAATAGTTTGTGTGAGACAGCTATTGTCGTCTTCCAAGAATGTTTCAATGATTGAAATGAGGGTTTAGAACATGTAACCATGGTTGGATATAAACATAGTGTGTATTCATATTTTTGTAAAGTCCAAAACCGGGAACCATGGTATGCGTACCCGTACGCATACTGGCGGAAGTTCAAGTTCCATAAATTTCTGCTGGAGTTTGGAAGTATAGTATGGTATGTGTATTCGTACGCATACTGGAGTAACCAAACTCATTCTGGATACTTAGGTATGTGTACGCGTTTGCATTCTTAAGTAGGTTATGTTCTAAAATCGATTTGTTCATGAACTAATACATCTATATAATAAGAAATACGATATTTTGCAAACCGTGTCTATAATGTTCGTGAAATGATTTGAGTGAATCAAAATCTATTTTGCTTCAATTGTGTCTTGTATACTTCTATGAGAATATAAATAATTGAACAACTCTCTAACTAGTTTCATTTGAGTCATTTGAACTAGTTGTGATGAAGATGAATAAGGTTGATATGAAAGTGCCCATATGGCTAACCATTGGTTAACTATTGTTGAACCAACTAAGTGTACACGTTTAGGTACGGCCACCTTTATCTAAATGATGGTACATTTCATTTGTGTATAACAAGATAAGTTCGATCTAACGGTTAAAAGATATTAGCTTGAATCTAATCAGGTTTTCATATAACGGTGGATATTGAATGCTTTGTTACCAAGGTAACATTGATTGCAAACCCTGATTTGGAGACTATATAAAGGAGAACTCTGGCAACTGTGAAACCTAATCCACACACCTCATGTGTGATAGGTTAGTTGCGACTAGAGTCGATTCTCCTTTAACCTTAGGTTTTTCCAAAACCCTGTAGGTTAACGACTTAAAGACTTCATTGGGATTGTGAATCCAGACCCAACTATTTTCTCTGTAGTTGCGTGTTCTGATCTTGCTGTTTTCTATTGTGATTGAGTACTATCTTCTTTAATATTCTCTCGACATTTATTCTCCGATAGGCAAGATTGAAAAGTAGTCACAAACATCTTCATCTCATCTTTTGTGATTCCACTATATCTTGTTTCGTTAATCGATTAAGATTATTGTGAGGTGATTGATAATACTATGTTGTTCTTAGGGAATATAAGTCTGGATTATCAATTGGTTCATGTTCACCTTGATTTATCAAAAGACGTAACAAAACTCGTAGGTATATCTGTGGGAGACAGATTTATCTATTCAATAGACTTTTCAGTGTGATACAGATTTTTTTATCAAGCCTTCGGCTTTGGGTCGTAGCAACTCTTAGTTGTGGGTGATATCAGCTAAGGAAATCAAGTGTGCAGAATCCGGCGTGGTTCAAGAGGCGTAAGGAACGAAACTGTACCTTGATCAGTATGATATTGGTTCGGGCTCAACTACATTCCAGTCTGAAGTTAACTGGTAGTAGGCTAGTGTCTGTAGCGGCTTAATACAATGTAGTGTTCAAATCTGGACTAGGTCCCGGGTTTTTTCTGCATTTGCGTTTTCCTCGTTAACAAAATTTCTGGTGTCTATCTTATTTCTTTTCCGCATTATGTTTGTTTATATAATTGAAATATCACAGGTTGTGCGTAAATTCAATCAATTAGATAATCCAACCTTTGGTCGTTGATATAAATTGATTGACACTTGGATATTGGTTTTTGATACCGTCCAAGTTATTTCTTATATTCAATCAGGCTCGCAAATTCCTATTTGTTTGATTGCGGATTTAATTGAGAAATTGAGATATAACTCTTTGATATATTTTTCTTAAGATTGAATCTGACTGTCTAGTTGATTCTCTTGAAAGTAAATTGGAGTTAGTCCATACAGATTGCTATGCGAAATATTGGGTGTGGTTGTAAGACCCCCGTTTTTTCACTTAGAATTGGTGGATTTTGAGAATTTGTCCAAGTGAAAGAACCATTAGATATTGGAATATCCATTAAGTTGTGAGAATTGATGAACTTTCTGAAATTCTTTCTATTCCTATTGCACTCTCTACTTTCATTCCTTTCTGACTGATACAAAATTGCATTCCAATCTCCATCCAAACACCAACGACCATCCATTATAATTTCTGATGTCAAATAATTCTTGCCAGAATTGCTCATAATTAGCTAGCATATGATCATCTTTTGATAAAACTGATGGATTCCACGTGACAATTATACCTTCAGACCTTCCTTCAGAAAGTAAATACACATAATCACAGTTACCTTAGCTTCATCCCCCAGACCCCTAATGTTCCAAGATAAGATTCTATGATCCATTGATACCATTAGAATCCCTATTAATAGAGTCTGATGAAGTTGGAGAATCATAAGAATATACTTGATTATTTGAACAAATAGTAGAATCATTATCCAAATTTACAATTCCTCTTTCCTCTTCAGCCACCCAATTTTCATCCACAGAGTCATTAACAAATGCATCTAAGACATCATGATTAACCTTCTAAGTTTGAGGTTCAACAGTTCTGATGCTAATCAACATGTCTCTGCATAAATCCCTTGAAAATTTGTCTTCACCCTTGATACCCATGCGCTTGTTGAACCAAATATGATAATCAACCAGCTTCTCAATATCAACGTTCGGAGTAAACAAGGAATCTTGAACCATGGAATGATCTTCTTCATTATTTATGTTGTTGTTGTTGTTACGGGAGAAGAGGAGTTGTGACTCATTTGTGTAGTTGGTGTTTTATATGACACCTAGGAAAGGGTGGTAGTAACAATTCATAGAGGAGAAGTTGATCACAGTGAGTATGAGTGTATAGGATTAGGAATATGTTGAGGAAGGATATATTATCGAAGTGTTGGTTTTATGAAGAAAAATGGTGTTCTTGATGGAGTTCATATTAACGGTGGTTATGATAAATCTTCATGGGATGATGATGATGTTGATAATGGATGATGGTGGAAACTAGATGAACAACCTAAGGTAATCTTTTGAATTATTTTCTCTTGATGATTGATGAATTGGGTGGGTGTTAGTTGTAGGAAATGGTATATAGTTAATTAATTGTGAAAATCCATAATCATGAATTTTATGTGAAACTTGTGTTTCTCTGCCCAACATGTATACACTTGTTTAGGTACTTTAATAATTGAACAAGAATTAGATCTATCAACGTAAATTGTATCCCTTTGTGTTGTGATTTTGTGCATATAAAGTTTGTTTCATTTGGTTAAAAATTGAATGACTTATGCTTCCTAGAAAATGACCCGTTGAAACTATAATTCTGAAGAAACAGTCACGGGTAGTTGATGTGATTTTCAATTGAGTTGTAGTAAAAAGTTCGTTGAGACTTGTGAAAGCAAAGATTTTAGATTTAATGAAATTTAAAAACAAACAAAACTTAATTCAAGATTATTAGGAATAACCAAGACACTGATTCCACTAGCACACATGAATATATGGCAAATAATCCAAAAATCTAATTATCTTTTAAGTCCTTTATTTCTTAATTCACAATTAATCAAACATATTCTCAAATATTAATTGTATTCCCCAAGCATAGACTATCAATTGATTAAACAAAGTATAATCTATCAAATTGAATCACATGTAATTAAGAAAATTATGTAAACATTTAAAAACTCTATAAGAGCAGTGATTGAGTGAATTATAATTAAAAATTAGAGAAAATGAAATAGTTACCCATTATTCATGCGTGAATAGCTTCCTCATTGCCTTGGTTGTGGGAGACTTAGCTCATCATCATGTTGGAAACACACTCAAAATTCATTTTTATCGCTCAAAGGGTGTTTACAAAGATGAAATGGAGAAAACTATTAAAAACCGGGTTTGTAACAGTTATAAGTGTTACAAACTGAAAAGAACGATAGAACATTACTGCCGCTGATTCTGCAGCTCTCGACCCACGCCTGTGTGTCGTTTCCATTGTTCAGAAACGACTGTTGTTGCGCGCCTTATGTTCTTGGTGTTCTTCACAGCAGCAGAAATGGTGATTCTTATGCAACTCGACTTTCACAGCTCTGTAATCTCCCCAAACTCTCTGTAACCCTTACTGGCTCCCGTAGACCCTTTATATACCCAACATCGACAAGAATCTTCGTTCATTACTCCGAAAAATATTTCCATAACTCAGCAGTAAATAAAAAATAATCTCGGACAATTTTCTTTCCTTTCTCGCCTCTTCATGCTTCTGCAGCTGTATGATTCGTGCAAAATATTGCTGCACGTTTCTTCAGCATTCCAACTCGATCCAAACACAAGCAAAACACGTCTATCCTTGCTGTAATCCATGATTATCTCCTCTGGTCACGTACTCTCCGGTGTAAGTTACAATGATTATACGTCATAAATAAACACATACGAACACCCATACCAACTTTGTTTGGACAAATCCCGTTCATCCCGGTCGAAACCAGTGGTTGAGTCTCACTGAAACTCCTCAAAAATCCAACAGAAAATAACGCAGTGAACTGCATTATTTTCCCGCCAAAATAAACTTCAAAAGAGGAAGGAGATGGGTGCCCTTATCCAACATCCAGGGTGCCGAATAAAACAGTGGGTGCTAAAGATGAATATGGGCTACACATAGCCGTGGGTGCCCCTTATCAAAAGTGGGGGTCCGTATAGCAATTTTCCTCCGGGGGTGCTCCGAGCAACTTTTCGGGCCGCAATTTCCAACAATATTTATTTCCAAAAAAATACCTACAAACACACAAAACACCATAATAAGTACGAAATTGTGTACCAATAATACAGAAAATTGAGGACAACTTGGACACATTTTTGTGTCTATAAAATACCCCCAAACTTATTATTTGCTAGTCCTCGAGAAAAATTAATCTAGAAAATAAAATGACTACACTTAGCACGTGCAGCAAGCCGTTAAACCGCTAGGTAGCCCTAGCGGCGGAGTGTTGTCTCCGGAGGGTTTACCAGAGGTGTACCCACAAAACCTTTACTCCATACCCTAGATATCTACGCAAAACCTTGGAAGGCACTAAAGAATCTCCTTGGTTGGCATACAAACATTGACTATAGGAGGAAGTACCCTGATGCAAAATTCCAATTGTTGTACACGATTTTGCACTCAGCATACTATAATTCATATATAAGTGACAGAGCTCTACTCAGATAGTTTCTAAACATCATAAACGGAGTCAACCAATCACATGGAAAATTAAGAAGATGGATAAAGAGAAAAATAGATGGTTAAAGTGAATGGTGTTTCCCATATCTGTCTGAAGGCCTCTGTCAAGATGATCTTAACCTAATGGACTGAGATATCGGTCTGACTAATATCAACACAACTGGCATATACAAGGGGACCAGTGGTCGATAAACCTAACTCTAGGTCAACACAGCTGGCATATACAAGGGCACCAGTGGTCGACTTTATTTAATTTATTCCGGTTGGTCTGATGGTCTGGTCTCAAACTTTTTTTTTTGGGTATCTCAATCACCCTATTTCACCCTACCAATAGTAACAACTTGAGTCGTGTACCCCACCAAATCACTTAAGAAATAAAAACAGAAGGGATTAGGATTCAACGAGTTATGGCGAAACTACCATGTTTTTTTTTTTAATTCTAACACCTGAGCTCTGTGATTTTATGAATAGACTCTTTAGATGTTTCCATCTAATCTGATTGGTTCCTCAAATCCTACAACCAAGATGTTCCCATCCACTAATATTGGTTAGTGCCAACCTTAATAAGCATAAATTTCTAGGCTCTGGAGTTTATTTATTGCAACTAAAAGCTAACAAAAAGTTTCTTCCCCACCCTCAAACTTAAATCTAACATTGTCCTCAATGTTTCTAATGAAAAAGCAATAACAAAAAGTAAGGTAACATGAGGAATCAGTAAAGAGAGAAGTTGGAAAGATAGTACCTGGGTGAAGAAAGAAATCAAAAACTAATATACAACATACAATCGCCTCGATGGTCAATCAAGGGTAAACAGGGTCCTCCAGAGGGACCTCCTCAACATCACCTTTTGGAAAGGGCTCTAAAAAGGGTTTCAATCTCTGATCGTTAACCTTCGAAGAACTACTACCATCTGGTGTATCGATCTCAACAGCTCCATGAGGAAAGACAATGCGAACAATAAAAGGACCCGTCCACCGAGAACGTAACTTCCTAGGGAAAAGATGCAAGCGGGTATCATACAGAAGAACTTTTTGACCTGGAGAAAATGACTTTCTTAAAATATTCTTATCATGCACAAGTTTCATTTTGTTCTTATACTCCTTCGCACTATCGTAAGCATCTGTACGAATCTCTTCCAACTCATTGAGCTGGAGTTTCCAATGGGCTCCTTCCTTGTCAAGTGAAAAATTTAGCTGCTTAACAGTCCAATAAGCTCTATGTTCTAACTCAACAGGTAAATGACATGTCTTGACATACACAAGCCGATAAGGCGACATTTCAGTGGGGGTCTTAAACACAGTACGGTAAGCCCGTAAGGCATCAGTAATCCTAGACGACCAATCTTTTCGATTAAGTGACATTCCCCGGCAGCGGCGCCAAAAACTTGATAGGTTTGGAAACCTACAATAAAATACTGCAAGTGCACAATGTCTAACTAGCAGAACAATGGCAAGTACAGGTCGTTCCCAAGAGGAGTGTGAAATACTACTACTAATTAATATCATAACTAACTAATCGACAAGAAGATGTTTGAGCGATTTTCAGAAATTTGGAACAAAATGAAATAATAATAATTCTAACAGTTAACAAAATGAGAGCGGGTTATTAGGATTTTCGGTTTCCACCAATTAATTATGAAAATTCTACTATTCATTAAAAATATATTCCATGCATTTTCAAATATTGTTTCTCCGCTGTAATTTTCTACGCTTCATGGGTAGTGATTCTAAAGCATTACCTATCAATCCTAAAGTATATCACGTCAAAGAACTTAACCAAAGCACGCCATATCAATTGAAAAGCATAAATAATCAAGAAAATCACATGAACAATAAAATACCAAGCCATATGAAGAAAAACTACTAGTCATTCAAATCATTATTGAGCATATGTAGAGTTTACACAATTAAATTGGTTTCTACCTAAACCCTAACATGACTCTAGCTAGACATGTCTTTCTCAAAAGCCATAAACATATTAAAATCAAACTCTAACTAATGAAAAATGAAGAGTCGAAAACAAAAATTCAAAACCCTTCTCTACTTAAGGCCCTGTGGCCGGGCTCTCCTCTCAAATAGTCGACACCCCTTCTTATAACCTTCTCTTTCTTTTATTTCATTAATCAAAGAATCAAAATAAATTATTCTATGAAAATATCTTGCATGCAAGTTGATGTCGTCATCAGTATCTTTCCCCGAATAGTATTGCCATCTCGTTCTTCCAATGAAATAATAATCTCTCCTTATTTCCAAAATCTCCCAAATGAAGAAAGAGTTACTTTATTTCCAAAATAATCTCATGTGTAAATATTCCTCAATTAATTCTTCACATGGCAAATAAATTATCTTTCCCGGTGGAATATATTTGTAATAAAGTAAGAAAGATAAAATACCTCCATTTTCAGTTTGCATGTGCCAACCCCAATTTGATTTCAATTCATTTGTTGTGTTTGTGCCTCGCCTATGAAACAATTTTATGCTGCTGATATATATGGAGATACCAGGCCGGCTACATTTTGTCATTTTTTTCATTGTGGTTGCTGATATATGGAAATACCAGGCCAACCTCATTTCATCATTGTGGTTGTTGATATATGGAAATACCAGGCCAACCCCATTTCATAATTGGGGTTGCTGATACATGGAAATACCAGGCCAACCCGGTTGCTGATACATGGAAATACCAGGCCAGCATAATAAGTGTTGCTGATATATAGAAATACCAGGCCAGCATAATTGATCATTGTGGTTGCTGATACATGGAAATACCATGCCAACCACATTTCCTCATTGTGGTTGCTGATATATGGAAGTACCAGGCCAACCAAATTTTTCCATTTTTGTCGCAAACACCATTAAGTCTCACATTTTGTTGTTTATTCGTTGGATGATCGAATTCACTTGTATTTTCTACAAAAGCACTAAAATAGTATTAGTAACTAAAATATTGTATCATAGCTAATATAAATATGGGTATAAAATGTATCATATACATGCTTATCAACACCCCCACACTTATATTTTGCTAGTCCTCGAGCAAAACAGAGATATTATGCAATTGATTTTTTTTTATTTTTTTTTTAATTCTAAGAAAAGTGAAAACCTGCAAAAATATGGATAATTACTCACTCCCCCACACTTAAACATTACATTGTCCTCAATATAATTGAGTCATCCAATGTAGAAATTAATATGGGAAATACAAAAATAAACAATAAAAATAAGAGATAGAGTAGAGGGAACAAATATGATGGGTTGACTCCCATGAAGCGAAATGTATTTGTTTCCCTACTTGCCAATAGCATGTAGTCTCAAACAAGGTGAGGTTGGTACCCCAAAGTATACATCCAATCATATATATATAGTCTAAAAAGTTGAGGATCATCCCAACTAATCCGGTCAGCTGAAGATATGTCTTTGTGAACACTATAAACCTCCAAAACGGTATGTAAATTCATTCTCAATCGAAAACTGTAAGTGATATTCAAATAATGCATAGATGGGATAAGTAAATAATTCCCATACGCAACAAATTAAGATTGTTTGACAGTTTTTATTGGCGGAACACGTTCTAAATCAGGTTCTAAATCAGCTGAAATAATTTCCGCGGAGCAAGAGCTCAATGGAGCAATAATATCACGACTCATATACCCAATATCATCTAAAACGGTTTCATTATTAATATCATCAAGACGAAAAAAATTCAAAACTTAATGGCTTAAGGGTCAAGGTCGGATCTTTCTCGATTGATGGAACTAGTCGAGACTCGGAAAAAAACTAGAGGTTCTAATTTGGGGTTCCATTTATTAGTGTCTATCAACGGTGCGGAGTCTAACAAGGCATTGACTTCAGAAATAACACTAACATCATCAAAACCAAAACCAAAATGATCTAAGCAAACCTCTAATGGATCTTCCAAGTGGCTCTTGCAAAAGCTTGCCGAGTACATACTTGCTTTTCGCCCGCAGCACTTCGTACTAAGGTACCTAAAAAAAAATCAAACAAACAAACTGCGTAAAAAGAAACTAAGGAAAATCTAAAAGAAAAAGAATAACAAATTATGTACAAAAACTAAAAATAAACTATATACAATGATATCAACCAGAGAGTATTTTGCAACCACTCCCCGGCAGCGGCTCCAAAAATTGATGTGATTTTCAATTGAGTTGTAGTAAAAAGTTCGTTGAGACTTGTGAAAGCAAAGATTTTAGATTTAATGAAATTTAAAAACAAACAAAACTTAATTCAAGATTATTAGAAATAACCAAGACATTGATTCCACTATCACACATGAATAAATTGTGGCAAATAATCCAAAATTCTAATTATCTTTTAAGTCCCTTATTTCTTAATTCACAATTAATCAAACATATTCTCAAATATTAATTGTATTCCCCAAGCATAGATTATCAATTGAATAAACAAAGTATAATTTATCAAATTGAATCACAAGTAATTAAAAAAATTATGTAAACATTTAAAAACTCTGCAAGAGCAGTGATTGAGTGCATTATAATTAAAAATTAGAGAAAATGAAATAGTTATTCATTATTCATGCGTGAATAGCTTCCTCATTGCCTTGGTTGTGGGAGAATTAGCTCATCATCATGTTGGAAACACACTCAAAATTCATTTTTATTTCTCAAAGGGTGTTTACAAAAGATGAAATGGAGAAAAAATATTAAAAACCGGGCTTGTAACAGTTATAAGTGTTACAAACTAAAAAGAACGATACAACATTAATGTCGCTGATTCTGTAGCTCTCGACCCACGCCTGTGTGTCGTTTCCATTGTTGAGAAACGACTGTTGTTGCGCGCCTTATGTTCTTGGTGTTCTTCACAGCAGCAAAAATGGTGATTCTTCTGCAACTCGACTTTCACAGCTCTGTAATCTCCCCAAACTCTCTGTAACCCTTACTGGCTCCCGTAGACCCTTTATATACCCAACAACGACAAGAATCTTCGCTCATTACTCCAAAAAATCTTTCCATAGCTCGGCAGTAAATAAAAAATAATCTCGGACAATTTTCTTTCCTTTCTCGCCTCTTCATGCGTCTGCAGCTGTATGATTCGTGCAACAATATTTTCTTCAGCATTCCAACTCGATCCAAACACAAGCAAAACACGTCCATCCTTGTTGTAATCCATGATTATCTCCTTCTGTCACGTACTCTCATGTGTAAGTTACAATGATTATACGGCCCAAATAAACACATACGAACACCCATACAAACTTTGTTTGGACAAATCTCGTTCATCCCGATCGAAACCAGTGGTTGAGTCTCACTGAAACTCCTCAAAAATCCAACAGAAAATAACGCAGTGAACTGCATTATTTTCCTGCCAAAACAAACTTCAAAGGAGGAAGGAGATGGGTTCCCTTATCCAACATCCAGGGTGCTGAATAAAACAGTGGGTGCTAAATATGAATATGGGCTACACATATCCGTGGGTGCCCCTTAGCAAAAGTGGGGGTCCGTATAACAATTGTCCTCCGGGGGTGCTCCGAGCAACTTTTCGGGCCGCAATTTCCAACAATATTTATTTCCAAAAAATATCTACAAACACACAAAACACCATAATAAGTACGAAATTGGGTACCAACAATACAGAAAATTGAGGACAACTTAGACACAAAAATGTTTCTATCAGTAGTCATATGTCGGAGACTTTAGAGATAGGTTCAAGGTAGAATTAGAAATTATTCAGTAGGCTAAAGTTGTAGAGTATGATTCCATAATTCTAATAAGCCATAGATTGTTTAATTTGGATTTGTAAGTTGTATTCTAGAGACCTTAGAAAGTGACCACATGAACTGAGTTTTGAGTTCAACACTTGGAATATATTAGAGAACTAGTGAAGAAGATGACCGAGTCAGATTCTGACTCAGTCGACTTATCTGACTCGGTATGAGTCAGACCAATGTGGGTCGTGGACCAGGTTTCCGGTCGGGTCGTGAGTCGACACGATGGGTCAGAGATCGGGTTAATGTGTCGGTTCAGTGGGTCGGGACGAGTCAGGCACAATGGGTTTGGGCTTACGGATAGAAACCTTATTTTAAATGTTTGGACCACTTATAGTCCGAATTAGCTTTTGGTTCCTTCTGTAAAGTTGTAGGGTTTTTTGAGGGATTTCCGATGGTACCCAATTTGACCCCATTTGGATAAGTAGATATTAATTTATGCCCAGAACATTAAATACCAGGTTATAGAACCATTGATAAAACTAGAACCATTAGTTATTTTCACTTAGCCTATAACTTCAGACTTGTATGAAATTGTTTTGTGAACCTTGTATGAGCCTTTTGGATAAATTCATAGAGCGCTTTTGTGATTAAAAGTTAGTCTATATTAACAACGACCAATTCAAATGATGAACCAGTGGATTGGGGATCTCAAGGTATGTGAGGCTTGTCATCAAAAGAGGTGGGAATCGATAACGAACTCTCTTGTATTCATTATTGTTTTACAAATCTATCTTCTATGAAATTCATGCATATCTTTGTTACTATATGATATGTATATGGATGTATTATATGTGTGTAATACAAACTAGATTTATTTTACATTTTGCGATGGGATTGGATCTTCAGAAACAACTAGTATTTGTGTTTTGGGGGTAATTACTTATTTTCAAAATGTGCTTCTTTACATTGACTGGAAAGCAGTTATAATCTTTACTTGTTGTTAGAATGAAAGGGGGAAGGTTTCCTTTTGATTGGTATATAGAATAAGTTCCTTCACAACTCTTTACACCTATATTTTAAGCACTTGTGTAGGGGCGTAAAAGCATCCAATATTATCCTGCCTAGGGGCGTAAAAGCATCCAATATTATTATCAAAGAGGGAACAGTTCTGCATGCATGTGTGTTTATTGTTCTTTTAAATTACTTTCAAAAGCTACAATATTGTGTTTTGGTATTTTAGAAAGAATGATGTTGGGAATCTTAGATATGATTGTTGGACTTATTTGTGGGCGGATAGGGATCCTCATGAAATTAGTTCTTCTGTCGGATATATTATTGCCACCATTAGTTTCTTTGACTACTTGTTATTTAGGGTGCGCGTATAATGAGGTACTAGTAAGGTACAAATCTTATATGACTACGGGGTCGCAAACCTCAAGGTGCTTTAATGATTATTAATGAATCCGCAAGAATCACGCCTTACTAATCCGAAGGATTACGTCGCTGAACTATTATTACTGTTGTAAATGTGTGCCGGATGATTGGTTGGTAGAACTTTATATTTCAGTACAACTATTATTTTCAATATGATTTATCTGTTTTTCCTGACTTATTGATTTTCGACAAAACCTGCATTGTCTTTAAATCATTCTAGTGATTACTTGAAAGTTAGTTGTTATTTCTACTGGGCACCCCTTTTAGGGATGATGTGCTCACTCAATTCCCACTTTCAGTTTCAGAAACAAATCAAGTTGTGCACTTGGCGATGGACGTTCAAGTCTTGGAAGCTTCGAGGAGTTGAGTATGATTAGTTGGTTAGCTTCTGATATGTTTATTTAGTTGTATATTTTATTTGAAAACCAACTCACTTATGAATATGTATCATTTGAGAGAAGTTCTATTAGAGCATTGCTCGGTCGAACTCGCATGCGTTTCTATCTCAAGCATGTTTGCCAATGTTAGTGATCAAAACTATAAATTTTGATTTCTAGCATATTTGTAGATGTCTCGGACTAGGACATAAATAGTATAGTTGAGCTTATATCTCTCGACGTTCATCTCTTGAAGACGAAGAACTACTAAGGGGAGCTTGTGGAACTTCTTCGACAACAGATATGTGGAGACTTGAAATCATCAATCACTTGGAAATTCTATTTATACTATCTCATATATTGAGATATAAGTCGTGTTACGATATAGTTTTCTATATACACATTTGATATTTCGAGCTAAATATATCTCGCTTACATATTTCTCGAAATATGTGTTGGTAAGCTTTCGCTTCGACCAAGTTCATCTTATATCATGAGAAAATTGCCGAGTAACATCTTACATGGTGTGATACAATCATTTGATGTAGACTTGGAATGTTTCGATAATGATTATTTCAATATCTTGAAAATTGCTTTGATGCTAATAGTGTGTGAAAACGGCTATTGTCATTATAGAAGAATGTTTCAATGATTGAAATAAAGAGTGTAGGATGTAACCAACTTTGGATTTAAGCATATATAGTGTGTTCGCACATTAGTGTATAAATACATAAGCCAGGAACCAAGAGTATGCATATGTGTGTATACGAAATTTGTGAAGGATACAAGATAAGTATGTGTACCTGTACGCATACTGGCGGAAGTTTTCGAACCAAAAATATCTGATGAGTTTGGGAATTACAAACTCTTAAACTAGTCACCTTAAGTATGCGTACTCGTACGCATACTGGCGGAAGTTTTTGAACCAAAAATTTCTACTGAGTTTGGAAACTTAACAAACTCAAAATCTGGTTGCTTAAGTACACATACTTAAGCTGGTTACTTTGTTAAATCGGTCAGTTCATGGAATTAAACATTTAAATCATAAGGAATGCGATCTTTGCAAACCGTGGCTATAATGTCCATGATTGATTCAAGTGAATCAAACTGATTTGGTTTCAATTGTGTTTTCTAAACAATTGAACAACTCTAACTAGTTTCATTTGAGTCATTTGAACAAGTTATGGTTAAGATGAATAAGGTTGATATGAGAGTAATCATATGGCTAGCCTCGGTTAACTATTTGTGAACCAACTTGGTGTACACGTTTAGGTACGGTTACATAAACCTAAATGAGGGTACATTTCATTTGTGTTTAACAAGCTAAGTTCGATCTAACGGTTGAAAGATATTAGCTTGGTTGATTCAGGTTTTTCATCTAACGGTGATTATTGAATGCTTTGTTACCAAGGTAACTTAGATTGCAAAACCTTATTTGAAAACTATATAAAGGAGAACTATAGAAACTGGGAAAACTAATCCCCACACCTCATGTTTGTTACTAGTTGCATAACTAGAGTCGATTATCCTTTAACCTTAGGTTTCTTCTCGAGACACTATAGGTTAACGACTTGAAGACTTCATTGGGATTGTGAATCCAGACCCAACTATTATCTTTGTAGTTACGTGATCTGTTCTTTCTGTTTCTGTCGTGTTGAGTGCAATTGAAATAATTGGCTCGATATTTTATATATTTGATAGGCAAGATAGAAAAGTAATCACAAACAAACTTTGTCTCATCGTTTGTGATTCCACAATAACTTGTTTCGCTAATCGATTAAGTTTATTATGAGGTGATTGATAATACTAGACTGTTCTTCGGGAATATAAGTCCGGTTTATCAATTGGTTCCTGTTCACCTTGATTTATCAAAAGACGGAACAAAAACTCTTGGGTATTTCTGTGGGAGACAGATTTGTTCAATCCTATAGTATTTTTGTGTGAGACAGATTTGTCTATCAAGTCTCTGACTTTGGGTCGTAGCAACTCTTAGTTGTGGGTGAGATCGGCTAAGGGAATCAAATGCGTAGTATCCTTCTAGGATCAGAGACGTAAGGAGCGCAATTGTACCTTGAATCAGTGTGAGATTGATTAGGGTTTAACTACAGTCCAGTCTGAAGTTAATTGGTAGTAGGCTAGTGTCTGTAGCGGCTTAATACAGTGTGGTGTTCAATATGGACTAGCTCCCGAGGTTTTACTGCATTTGAGATTTCGTCGTTAGAAAAATTCGGGTGTCTGTGTTATTTCTTTTCCGCATTATATTTTGTTATATAATTGAAATATCACAGGTTGTGCGTTAAGATCAATCAATTAGAATATCCCACCTTGTGTTGTTGATTTACATTGATTGACACTTGAACATTGGTCTTTGGTACCGTTCAAGTTGCTCCTCTTATTCAATCGGGCTCGCAGATTTCTATTTGCTGATTGCGGATTGAATTAAGAGTTATAGATATTAAACTCTTTGATATACTTTATTCTAGATTGGGTCTGACTATCTAGTTGATTCTCTAGAAAGTGTATTGGAGTAAGTCCTCTCAGATTGCCAAACGAATTGTTCGGTGTGGTTGTTAGACCCCCGCATTTTCAATTGGTATCATAGTAGGCAAACACATTAAAGACCTCATAAGTCTTTGTTTGTAGCGATATGATATGGACAAAGGTATTATCTCTATAAACGTACCACCAGTCTTCAATGGCTCCAATTACTTGTGTTGGAAAATGTCTATGTGTGACTTTCTTCAAGAGCGTGATTTTCAATCATGGGTTTATGTAGTTAATGGCTATGATGCTCACGTTGTGGCAGTAGGGAATAGAACCGTTCCAAAGAACATTGGCGAGTACAATGTTGCTGAGATACTTGCTGCAAAGCAAAACTCCGACGGTTTGAATGCCATCATACATACCATTACCCCAGATCTTCAGTACCATGTGACTACGTGCACTCGGTCTAAAGATGCGTGGGATATCTTAGAAACCGTATTCGAAGGAAATATCAGTGAGAAGGAAGCTAGGCTTCAAAATCTTAATTCCGATTAGGAAAACCTTCGTATGGCAGATGAAGATTCATTTGATGAGTTTAATCACAAAGTGTCTGAAATTGTTAATGCATCTTTTACATTGGGTAAGACTATTCCTGAAAAGGACATTGTGATGAAAATTCTCAGATCGCTGTCATCTAGGTACGATTCTAAGAAGCATGTCATCGTTGAGGGAAATAACCTTAATACTCTTTACAGAAACACGTTGGTTGGAAAGCTAAAGATCTTTGATCATGAGCATACATCCAAAATCGGAAAGGATGTTGCCTTCAAAGCACAAAAGAACACTAAATTACTTGACAAAAATAAAAGTTTTTATGTCTCTGAGGATGATCTTTCTGAGACTGATTCATCAGATGAAGATCTTTACAAATCAGTCTCTATGATCACAAGAGAGTTTAGGGATCTTCTATTGAAGAGAAGTAAACGTTTTTCAAGAGACAAACCTAGATCGTCAGTTAAACCTCACAATCGCAATCCTCCTAAAAATAGGGATGTTGATGAGGATGATGACGAGGATATGCCACAGTGCTTTAAGTGTAAAGGTTTTGGTCATTTTGCAAATGAGTGTCCAAATCGTAGAAAA
Source organism: Papaver somniferum (assembly GCF_003573695.1). Classification (NCBI taxonomy): domain Eukaryota; kingdom Viridiplantae; phylum Streptophyta; class Magnoliopsida; order Ranunculales; family Papaveraceae; genus Papaver; species Papaver somniferum. The sequence continues at coordinate 186,017,444 of NC_039359.1, read as the reverse complement.
TACATTGGGAACAAAGGTCTTGCTGCAACTCTTGATGAAATGTCTGATCACTATGATTCCAATAAAGACAAAAAATCAAGTGTTGCACTTCTTTGTGAAGATATCGATTTTGACAACTGTAGCAATACATACATCAATCTTGATATTCTTCCAGAAAGAAACTCAACCAATCTGAAATAAGAAATTAACCTTTATGTTGGGAACCCTCTGTCTGATTTTTCAGGTTCCACTATGTGCCTGGAAACTTGCACATCTCGGGTGTCTGAATCAGCTTATCCATTGACATGCTCTTATTGTTCACTCAAAGGTCAACAACTTTCAAATTGTTTTAAGTATAAACACAAGACGAGACATGTCAAGAGACTTCAACGAAAAGCAAATCGCCTAGCAAACAAGATCAAACTTGTTCAAAAAAATGCTGAGGTATGTAAGATTTTATCCTCTTCAAAGAAGTTGGTTTCCAAATATAGGTCAAGACCACTAGAGAAAAGGGTATGGTCTAAACATTTTGATAAACAAAGATCTATGACTTCCTTTCAAAAGGGTCATGGTGGACAAATTGTTGTTCGTCACAGCACAACTTGATTGTGTTGTTTTGGTGCATCTTGTCTCATGTGCTTATTAAAAGAGACAAGATTGTGCACACCTCAGGCTTAAAAAATAAAAATAAAAAAAACACTTCTTGTTTTGCTTTTCTTAGATTTGTTGTATGATTTGGAATTCTTTCATATCTAATTGATATTGGAAGGAACCTCCCTGTTTATCAAAAGAGGGTTATTCTCGACAATTATACTCTCTTTAGGGTTGTGAATTGTGCGTGCGTGAACCTATACTGTTTAAGGTTCCGTGACCTTACGTTCCTTTTTCCTTCTCTGAAACTCTTTTCATCTTAATTAAGACTACCTGTTGAGTTTATGTTGTGATTTCCTCTCACAAACCCATACATGTATGGAGACTCCAAGCATCATGTGTTCTGATGGAAAATATGTTAATATGATTGTTAAGCCATCAATCATGAAGGAAAAAGAAACATCTCCATTTCCTCCAACTTTGAAAAGAAAAAGAAGAATGTGAGGAAGCCAAGAGTTGTTCCTTCAAATTCTCAGAGTTTTCTGATGTTCTTGAAGAGTTGAAGGAAGCAAGGAAGGAGATTAAAAAAATAAAGGCTTTTTTTATGAGAACTCTCGAACTTTAGAAGGTCCTGGTTCGACAGCATCAGTCTAGAAGGCTTGTTGGAATTGACTCCTTTATCCATGAACCCTATGTACCAATGGTTGTTGACGACAAGGAGTTCGGGGACGATAAATAATTCTTCAGAGGTCTCAATGTATAGTAAATCTTCTTTGTTATGTTTTCAGATGAATAACTAGGGTTTGGAATAGCCATTATTGTACATTGCTATGTCCAACGATTTTTCATCTTCATGTTTTTAGATTTATTTGTTTAAATTCTAAGTTTTTTGGAAGATGATTTTTGCAATTTTAATCTTTATGATTTTATATATTGCAAATTATTATGGGATATGTTGTTTACGTCTTTGAACCTCTGACTGTCCCATACTTGTTCAAAAGTTATCTCTATTATGTCGATATGAATGTATTGATGAAAGATAGAATGAACTTTTGGCATTACAAAAGTTAAAGCCTTTTATGTTATATTTTGATGGAAGAAAGGATAAAACTTTTGTTTACAAGGATGAAGCCTATTGTATGTCATTGTGCAAATAGTGATGGAAAATAGGATGAATCCTTGTCTATTCCGCAGTATTTGGTTGATCTCCGATCCATATTTTTGTGCATATACTGTGTTGTTCCATAAGGTTTCTTATGTTTGAGCATAACCAATTAAATTGATCATTCTCTTGTGGTTATTTTAGTTGTTGCTCCGTAAGTTCTCTTATGTCGAGCATGACCAATTGAATTGATCACTTTTTGTGGTTAATTTAGTTGTGTAATTCCGATTAAATTAATTATGAGTTTTCTTGTGATTAATTTAGTTGTGCATTTCGATTGGATTAATCATGAATTTTTTTATGGATAATCCAATTGAATACTTTGGATTCAAATTCATGTTTTCATGTGATTTGATTTTGTCCAAAGAAATCCTTCTTTTCTTGTGAAAGTAAGGTCGCCTTTGTTGTTCTTTCGGGAATGACATTTTATGGGGGAGAGTTCATTTTGAACTTGTGCTTAATTGCCAAATCTTTGTGGGGAGTGCGGCTGTGGAATATTTAGGGGTTATCTTGTATCTTTATTAACTCCTTGATGAATGCATTTATCTTCGGCTTTATGGTTGCATCTAAATTTGTTGGTATGTTAATGCACCTTTTGGTCATGAAGTATCTCCGTGGAAATTTTATTAGGATCCCACTAATTTTCGTACCTTTGCCAAAAAAAATTGACAAAAAGGGGGAGAATTAATGTGTAGTTCACACTACAAATACATAAGGTTTACGGATCATTATGTAAGGGGGATTAGTTTTCATGTTGAGATATGTATTGACTAAGGGGGAGTGGTACATATCACCATAGTATTGTTGTCAAAGTTGTGATACAATTGAACTTTGATGTTGTGTAATAATACTATGACACTGCATAACAATGATTAAGAGTATTTTGTTTTCTCATTCTTATAGCTACGGATCTTCAACAACTGTGATGCTGAAGTTACAACCTTTAGGATCATGGAGTACTTGGAAGTGACGAAGATTTCGAGTCGCGTCGAAGATGCCAAGGAGATCAAGCATGTGGATGAGAAGCTATATTTTTTATATTTTTTGTAATCCATATGTATTGATAGTTTTGTCACTAAAATTGACAAATGGGGAGATTGTTAGAGCATTGCTCGGTCGAACTCGCATGCGTTGTTATCTCAAGCATGTTTGTCAATGTTATTGATCAAAACTATAAGTCTTAATTTCTATCCTATTTATAGATGTCTCGGACTAGGACATAGATAGTGTAGTTGAGCTTAGATCTCTCGACGTTTATCTCTTGAAGACGAAGAACTACTAAGGGGATCTTGTAGAACTTATTCGACAAAATGTATGTGGAGACTTGAACTCATATATCACTTGGAAAGTCTATTTCTACTATCTCCTATATTGAGACATAAGTCGTGTTACGATATAGTTTTCTCTATACACATTTGAGATTTCGAGCTGAGTATATGTCGTTTACATATTTCTCGAAATATGTGTTGGTAAGCTTTCTCTTCGACCAAGTTCATTATATCATGAGAAAATTACCAAGTAACATCTTACATGGTTTGGAATATTTAGATAATGATTATTTTAATATCTTGAAAATTGCTTTGATGTTAATAGTGTGTGAAAAACGGCTATTGTCATTATAGAAGAATGTTTCAATGATTGAAATAAAGAGTTGAGGATGTAACCATCTTTGGATTTAAGCATCTATAGTGTGTCCACACATTAGTGTATAAATCCATTGACCGGGAACCAAGAGTATGCATATGTGTATATACGAAATTGGTGAAGGAGACAAGATAAGTATGCGTACCCGTATGCATACTGGCGGAAGTTTTCGAACCAAAAATATCAGCTGAGTTTGGGAATTACAAACTCCTAAAATAGTCACCTTAAGTATGCATACCCGTACGCATATTGGTGGAATTTTTCGAACCAAAAATTTCTGCTGAGTTTAGAAACTTAACAAACTCAAAATCTGGTTGCTTAAGTACACATACTTAAGTTGGTTGCTTTGTTAAATCGGTCAGTTCATGGACTTAAACATTTAAATCATAAGGAATGCAATCTTTGCAAACCGTGGCTATAATTTCCATGTTTGATTCAAGTGAATCAAACCGATTTGGTTTCACTTGTGTTTTCTAAACAATTGAACAACTCTTTTAATAGTTTCGTTTGAGTCATTTGAACTAGTTATGGTTAAGATGAATAATGTTGATATGAGAGTAATCATATGGCTAACCTCGGTTAACTATTTGTGAACTAACTCGGTGTACACGTTTTGGTACGGTTACATAAACCTAAATGAGGGTACATTTCATTTGTGTGTAACAAGCTAAGTTCGATCTAACGGTTAAAAGATATTATCTTGGTTGAATCATGTTTTTTATCTAACGGTGATTATTGAATGCTTTGTTACCAAGGTAACTTAGATTGCAAACCCTGATTTGAAAACTATATAAAGGAGAACTCTAGCAACAGGGAAAACTAATCCCCACACCTCCTATGTGTTATTAGTTGCATAACTAGAGTCGATTCTCCTTTAACCTTAGGTTTCTTGTCGAGACCATGTAGGTTAACTACTTGAAGACTTCATTGGGATTGCGCAGCCAGACCTAACTATTATCTTTGTAGTTGCGTGATTTGATCTTGTTGTTTCTATCGTGTTGAGTGTAATTGAAATAATTGGATCGAGATTTAATATCTCTGATAGGCAAGATAGGAAAGTAATCACCAACAAACTTCGTCTCATCGTTTGTGATTCCACAATAACTTGTTTCACTAATCAATTAAGTTTATTGTGAGGTAATTGATAATATTAGGCTGTTCTTCGGGAATATAAGTCTGGTTTATCAATTGGTTCCTGTTCACCTTGACATATCAAAAACTCTTGGGTATTTTTGTGGGAGACAGATTTATTCAATCCTATAAACTTTTCTGTGTGAGACAGAGTTGTCTATCAAGTCTTCGACTTTGGGTCGTAGCAACTCTTAGTTGTGCGTGAGATCAGCTAAGGAAATCAGGTGCGTAGTATCCTGATGGGATCAGAGACGTAAGGAGCGTAATTGTACCTTGAATCAGTGTGAGATTGATTAAGGTTCAACTACAATCCAGTTTGAAGTTAATTGGTAGTAGGCTAGAGTCTGTAGAGGCTTAATACAGTGTGGTTTTCAATCTGGACTAGGTCCCGGTTTTTTTTTTTGCATTTGCAGTTTCCTCTTTAACAAAATTCTGGTGTCTGTGTTATTTCTTTTCCGCATTATATTTTGTTATATAGTTGAAATACCACAGGTTGTGCGTTAAGATCAATCAATTAGAATATCCAACCTTGGGTTGTTGATTTACATTGATTGACACTTGAACATTGGTCTTTGGTACCGTACAAGTTACTCCTCTTTTTCAATCGGGCTCGCAGATTTCTAGTTGCTGATTGCGGATTGAATTAAGAGTTAGAGATATTAAACTCTTTGATATACTTTATTCTAGATTGAGTCTGACTGTCTAGTTGATTCTCTAGAAAGTGTATTGGAGTAAGTCCTCTCAGATTTCCAAACGAATTGTTCGGTGTGGTTTTTAGACACCCGCATTTTCAAGTTCATATAATGTATTTAAGAGTGGTTTTAGATTTGAGTTAATCTTTGTTTAGAAATTCTATATTAATTCTTAAATAGATGTTTTAGAAATCCTTAGTGCCTCATTTTGTAGTTAATCTCTTGGTTTAGTAAGTTACTAGCTTTTGGGGTGCTACATGATGCATGAAATTATTCGATGTTCTGATCATATTCTTTGAAAAAATTTAACGAGAAAGTTGATGATAGTAACCATTTCTGATTTCATACCATTTACCTAGCTCAGCTTGGAGATTTTTGAGAGTATCCAACTTGTCAGAAAATTTACCCTATTTATGGATATTCTCAATCTTATTATTCAAAGATTTTATATTTTTATGGATGTTTCTAAACACATCGGAATTCCAATGATCTGGTTCAGAAGAGAGCATTTTAGGATTAGACGAGAAGTTTCTCGATGAGGAATTGGTGAGTGAGATTTCCAAGATGCTTCCACAACATTGGTGAATATGGGATGGGTGAGGCAAGATCTAATACATCTAAAAGGTGTTTGAAGCTTTTTTGTTTCCGGTTTGGAGTCAAAAAGGTAAAGGGGTGTGATCATATCCGACTCAAGATAAGTGACATACCTTTGTATCAAGAAAATTATAAATCTATTAGTATGATAATAACGCTCTGTCGATCGTACCACAGATATTCGCTTCTCATTTCCTATTATTATACCATGTAAATGGCGCTCCTTCGTGTCCCGCATCTTGAGGCCCCGATGAGTCTATAATTTATCTAACAAAAGATTTGTTTCTTGAGGATGACTTGTTTCCAACCTGTTTTTCCTATGGATCAAGGATGATGTTTAGATATCCTATTAAGACCCATGGTTTTTGGACTTGTTGCGCAATATTAGAGATATCAGTCCATTGCGTTATTTTATCATTTGCTTCAATTGCACCATGAATATATGTAATCATCATTTCCGTTTCTCTTATTTTCGCTTAAAATTGACACACATTTAAAAGTGAGAAAGCTGGTTTTAGTTTTATGTTGTTACGCCAAGAAATTTCTAACCCCTGAGCTATACCCACCGACGAAACTATAAACCAGACATGGAAAAGAGATTTAGAAAAAAAAAAAAACAGGTCCATTCGAGAATATAGCCTTAGTTTCGGATAAAAACACGATATACCGAGTATAATACTGACATAGATAATTTAAATGGTCTTTGGTAATAGGAGTTTAAATGCCCTGGACTTTCTAGGACGGTCTCATAATTAGATAAAGGACTAACAAAATACTAAAGCTTCTGAGTTTGCCAAACAGTAAAAGACTATGTAATAAAGATAAGAAACTGTAAACAAGAATCTCAGCCACAATGAGGATGGAAAGACCAAAATGAGAGGGAGAGTAAAAAGTGATTCGGACTAACAAAGAAAATTGTATTATAATTATATTAACAAAGTAATATAGATTGCAGCAGCAGTAGTGGAATTATAGAATTTATAGCAGTAAAACAAATGGAAGAGACGACTTATGCTCAGGTTATGCAATCTAAAGTGGGGGAAAACGGTCTCAAGATGGAAAAAGAAATTAAAAAACAAAAATTGAAACTTGGAAAATTCAATCAATCACGAGAGCATAAGATTAGATATACAAAATGCAAGGATGCATATACTAATTTAAGAATTGAACACTCTAGCGGGAAAACAAACAGATAACGCAGGAAGACGACGGTATAAAATAAATAAAGACCACTTACTGACCATGTAACCACAATAAGTGAACCATTAAATCAGTGAGTATCTGTTAAGACATATGGCATGAGGTAACAGATGTTGTTGGCTACAGTTGGGGAGCCAAAGGGGGAAGTTTTTTGGATCGAATGAGGGGGAAAGATCCCAAACAAAAGCGTAATCAGGGAAATTAACATCATTGATGAGTCCATAAGGGTTAACCTCTCCATAAATTAACGACCTTAAAAATAGACAAACATCAGGGAAAAAATTCATCCAAAATTGAATGCGTAATTACAAAGCCTGCAACAGGGAAAGGCTAACTAAGATATCCCGGAAGACAACTACGAATTGAGCTACAATTTTCAACTTCGCATAACCGGAAATATCCAAATTTTTATAACTGGAATAAGAATGGTGTAAGGAGTGATCTACAAAATATCAAACAATTTATTTTTTAAGAGATATGCTCCCATGAAAAAAGAGTAATTTTTTCATCAATTTCTCAAACACCAATTCTTTGTCTTTTTGAAGTTCTAGGAATTGCCCGAAAATTCTCCACTCAATGCAAATCCAAGCCTTAGAAGTTGAAGTATCCAAATTTTCGTAACCGGGATAAGAATGGTATAAGGAGCGATTATAAAACTTCAAATAAATTTTATTTTTTAAGAGATATGCTCCCATGACGAAATACTAATTTGTTCATGAATTTCTCAAACACCAATGCTTAGTCTTTTTGAAGTTCTAAGGATTGCTGGAAAATCCTTCGCTCAATGCAAATCCAAGCCATACAAACAAAAGGATACATGGAAGGATTGTTTCAAAAAAATATATATATATATAAAGGAGGACCAATATAAAACATGAAATCGGACGCAATTCAAGACTTGTAACCCCAAATACTATAAATATTAGTTATTAAAAATTAATAGCCAAATTTTAAAATTGATAGATGGTAAAGTTTGGTATATCAGAATGCATTGATTTTTTTGGAGGGAATGTGAGTTTTGTAAAAGGAACATATAATCAAAAAAAAATAACTTCAAATTCATTGTTGTTTAGATATATAAAAACAAATAGTGTCGAAATTGTAAGATAGTGTGAGAATAGGTCAACGGGGGATGAGGGTCAACTAAATATTGGATCCAATTCCATGTAAATTTTGGGTAGGTTTTTTAGACTTTATTTAGTCAAGATAATCCGAAGTTATATTTCTGATGATAACTTTTAACATATTATTTTTCTTGGTTTTAAAACTGAGCTGAGTGAGTTGTACTCTAAGTTGCACTTTACAACTTTTATTTCATAAAGAATATAGTAGTTCTTATGCCTTACTGAAAATTTTTTTTCAGATGGCTGATATTCTACGTTCAACTCTTCACCGTATTCATTTTTCAGCTTGTATGATCCTCTTCCCACCTTTTCAGATATGATATAGACTTCCTCAATGGCTCTTAAGATAGCTTCATCATTGCTTCTTGAATTGGATGATAGCGTTCTTGTGGTTGAAAATTTCAGCTTTGTGGGTACGACAGCTTCCATACTGAATGCTTGAGAGAATGGGGATTCCTGTGTTTAGGATCTTTTTGTTGACCTGTAGTCCCATAGCACTTCATGCAGTATGTATGCACATCTCCCTTTTGCAGCACCTAGGTTTTTCTTTGTATTTGACAGCAGAGTGTTGTTTGAGATTTCTGTCGGGTCGTTTCCTTGTGGAAAATATGACGTACTAAACATGTTTGCATTCAGTGATTAGTTATTGTCTATTTGCACATTTTGTGCCTTTCTTCGGCATTGTAAATATTTCATAATTTAAAGTTTATAAGATTTATAAAAGCATATTTTTGTTGCAAATTATCTTTTTTGCAGAATTCTGCTATCTTTTAAGACTAAAACTGCGGTGATTACATTTTTAATTTTGTTTTCATTTGATCTCGTTTGAAGAGGAATCTGATGTGTATAGATCGAGCCTATGTGGCTTCATAATAATCAGGGACTTTAACTCTTTTATTATCAAATTAATTTTGAAAAGAAAACGATCAAATACGACCCAATTTGATCAAATGAAAATGAAATCGGAAAAATCGTGACGGATAGGCTTACATTTCCAAATCACATAAAAGACTCTCTTCGGTCGTGCAATAAGTCTTAACCACCACCGTCTCATCTCGAAGTTGTTTGGACAAGGGAGTAAGACAGTCAAAGTGTAGGTTTTGAAAGAAAATATACAATTAGGTAAACCTGGGAGTTATGGACCTTACGAAATTCACCGAATATCGTCTTACTGGTTATCACTAGATGATTTTAGCCTCATGCTTTTGCTTCTTATTTTTTTGCCTATTATGAAGTCCAAGGTGATTTCCTAGTCATTACTAAACTCATAATTTTTTGAAATTACGAAAAGATAGGAGGAAGATGCAAGTACCCTTAACATGTTTTACATCCATCACAGATAGATCCCAATCTTTTTTTTTTGTATAACAAGTGGAATCCAAGCTATTCCAAGATTGTAGCTTCCAAGTTAGGTTCTTCCACATTTTTTCGAAGCCATGCTTTAATATTTTATGGAAGATAGCTTGGAATCCAAACTAAAACGTCATTCCAAATCGCGATGAGCGTAATTTTAATTATGTTCAATCTTATAACTTATTTTCTTTCTAAATTTTATTTGTTTCATTCTGACTTTCGATTTTGTGGGTCAAAGTTGGACTCAAATTGGAATGACGTTTTGAAACACATTGTACCTTTCACCATTAGATATGCTTTTTCATGATCAATTCCAAGTTATCGGGCGGCATTGAAATTAGAGAATGGAAGTTCTCCATGGCTCCACCATGAGCCTTGCTCATGCATTCAATATTGATAGCGTTCCTTCAGGTATAGTTTTATATAAATCAAAATAGGTAAAATATATTTATATATTTTAATAAATTGTACATCATAATTTTACAAATTTTATCTTATTGAAAAACTTTCAAAGAAATTTACACAACGACTGCAAACGAAAATGTTAACTTTAATTTTTTTTAGGAGAATGTTAGAAATGATTATTATTTTAGGCACAAATGCCGATTAATGGATCATCTTATAATCAGGATATTAAAAGTAACGTTAAATGTTAAAACAAAAAAAAAAACAAAAAAAACATGTGTGCATATCTATTACGGTTACAAACATGATAATAAGATCCTTCAAGATCCGATTAAACACAAATAAGAGACTAGAATACCTAACCATACATTTACTCATTTTGTTAACAGTTCAAAATGAAAAGTTACAATGAAACCGTACATGCATCAATTGGATTTGTTGGTGGCAAGGTGAATCGATGGGACGTATATGTCTAATTTTAATATTATCGCACGAACATTATTTTGGCTTACAACAAAACAGAGAAGTATCTCGGGACAGAGCGATTGAAAGGCCAAAAGAAAAATGTTACATCAGTCACATATCAGATTAAAATAGTGTCATTGCAGCACGAGTTACTTCTAGTCCTCTTACAAACAAAATCGACGTTTGTTCCTAAAAAAAGAATCATTTCTGATATTTTCCTAAAATTTAAGTTCAATATTATTGTTTGTGCTCGTTATATAAATCTCTTTGAAAGGTTTTTGACGAGGTAAAATTTATAAAATTTAGTCTACAGTTTGATAGATATGTTATATTTTAGTTTATTTGACAATTATACCCGAAGAATAAAGTTTATATCACTTGTTATGTAAAAAAACTAGTTAAGCCGGTAAAATAAAACAAAAATGCTCCTTCCATCCCATTACTTGCTATAATACGGTGTAGTTCATTTTTTTTTTTGGAAGTTACCTGTAATTCAGACCAACTAACTTTGGGAGTTAGTAACCCTTATGTTGGTAAGAGTAGAGCCATTTAATGTCAGGGGATTAACTGCCACCCTAACATTTGATTTATCTACTTCTAGTGCATTGATAATACAAAAAGGTGGATTCTTCCTCCAAACGAGGATATCCCTACAAGACTTGGCTTTCTTTGCCAAAATATCTTCCACATTGTTTGTAGTTCTAGGAACAAAATGAAATCCCAAAAAATTATGACATAAATTAAAGGTTCTTTTGACTTCATCTAAAATAGATTGATTATGCCATTCCGATTGAGAAGCTTTCCCATTCAAGTAGTCAAATAGGTTCTTGCAGTCGCCCTCCACTGTGAAATCTGTCAGTCTTTCTTCCACTGCCCATTGCGCTCCTTGAAGTAATCCTAAGGCTTCCGCTTCTTCAGGGGTAGTTGTTGAGATTGATCATGCCTTTCCAAGTACAAACTCTCCTGCATCATTCCTAAAAATTAAAGAAAAACCTGCTGGCAAGTTCAAGGAAACCCAAGCTACATCTATATTGAGTGTAGAATGAGATTTCCTAGGTAGATTCCATTTATATAAGTTATTTTCGTCCAAAGGTGAACGTCTAGATGGGATATTGTCCTTATACCAAAAATCTAGGAATCTTTGTGTTTCTAAATTGTTTGTGTACTAGATTGTTGTTTCTGTTCAAAAGCTCTATTGCATCTTTCTTTCCAAATAAACCAAGCCTTTGTCAGCATGATTTCTATAGGAAGTTTAGGGTTTTTATTCCTCATTCCTTCCTGCAAAATGTCTAAAAAAGATGTTGTACTATTAAAGTTCAAAGTAACAGGAGATGGCTCTTGATCCCAAACTGTCTTTGCATAAGGACATGAAATAAATAAGTGTTCTACAGACTCAGCAGCATTACATCCAAAAGAGCAGTTGGGTTGGATGACGTCCATAAACTTATACAGTTTCAAATTTGTTGAAAGAGCTCCTTGTAAACACTTTCAAGCAAATATTTTAATTCTTTGTAACACATTAAGAATCCATAAGTTATTCCAGAAAGAGCCTGGTTGCCCTAAATTGTAGTGATTCACAGTTCTCTCAGTTAACTTGGTGTACATAGATTTCACTGAGTAAATACCAGATTTAGTAAGAAGGCATCTAAGGGTGTCAGGTTTATCTTTAGCTATTCTAGTGTTAATGATCTTCTTAGCTATTGGCTCAGGAAATAAATCAAAAATTAAAGTAGAGTTCCACTTCTTCGTGATTAGATCCTTCACAAGTGTTAAGTGAGAGTTAGTAGTGTTTCTAAGACTACTAAGGTTGTGTTCCAATGCAGCAATCCATCTGTCATCCCAAATATTGGTACTATGCCCATCTCTTATTTCCCAAATACTGTTTTGTTCCACCAAATGTATACCCTTACTTATGTATTTCCAAATCCAAAAACTTGTAGTTGGGGTTTTGTCTTTGAAAACAGAGTTACTTTTAAAGTACCTAGGTTTTAGTCGAGTATCCCATAGAGCAGTAGGCTCAGTTAGGAGTCTCCAAGCCAACTTAGTTATCATAGCTAAGTTTAAAAAATGAGCATTTCTAAACCCTATTCCTCCCTTACTTTTTGGCTTGCAAATACATGAATAAGATATAGAGTAATAACCCTTATAATCCGTTTTCTTCCCCCACCAAAAATCTCTTTGTAGAGAGTCAATCTTTTTTGTGATTTTCTTTGGTAGAATGAAGCAGCTCATTTGAAAGCTGGCCATACTAGCCAAAGTAGACTTATTGAGTATCAGTTTACTGGTTTGGGCTAAAACTTTGCCCATCCATCCTTGAATTTTATGTTCCATTTTTTCCACTAATCCTTCAAAGAGCTTAATTTTGGCCTTACTAATAAAAAGAGGGGTTCCTAAGTAGGTATCCTGAGGGTTAATTTTCTTAATTTTTAAAATTTTACTAATCATTATCTGATGTTTTGGTTGAACTTTCTTACTAAAAAAGATTTCATATTTCTCAAAGTTAATGACCTGCCCTGAGGCTTTTCCAAATGAATCAATAAGAGCAAGGATATTATGACACTCTAAAATCATCTCTAATAAAAAGAAGGCAATCATCATCAAAAAAGAGATGTGAAATTGGACTATTTTTAGGTGTAATTTTGATTCCATTAATAAGTTTATCCTCTTCACTAGATAGAAGAAGTCTAGAAAATATTTTCATGCAAATAATGAACAAGTAAGGAGAAAGAGGGTCTCTTTGCCTCAGGCCTCTGGTGGGTTTAAAGTAATTACCAGGACTACCATTAAGTAAGACAGCAATAGAGGAGGTTGAGATACATTGGTGGATGAGGTTGCAAAAATTATTATCAAAACCAAAAGCTTTCATGACATAAATTAAAAAGTTCCAATCTACTCTATCAAAAGCCTTTGACATATCAATCTTGATGCCCATCCCAGCATGTTTCACTTTCTTTTTGTTGAAGGAGTGAATTATCTCTTGAGAAATTATAATATTTTCAGAGATTTGCCTTTTAGAAAGGAAAGCTGCCTGGAATGGAGAGATGATATTATTAAGAAGAGGCTTTATCCTATTCGATAAGATTTTTGCTATGATTTTGTATATGATGTTACATAATCCAATTGGCCTAAAGCCACTAGGATCAGTGGGGTGTCTACTCTTAGGAGTGAGGAATAAGAATGTTTTATTAAAATTAAGGTGCAACTCACCTGATTCAAATAAAATGTTGAATGGAAGCAACTACTTGTTCTCCAACAGTTTCCGAATTTAGTTTAAAGAAGCTGGCAGGGAATCCATCAGGCCCTGGTGATTTATTTGGTTTTATCTTTCTAACAACTTCCCAAATTTCATCAGGAGATGGAATAGAGCTAAGAGATAGATTCTCGGCAGAGGAAATGCATGGAGAAATGTTTTGGAAAAGTAAAGATTTAGGAGGAGGGGGAGGATAAGGAGCAGAAAAAAGGTTAAGGAAGAAATCAAAGAGAGATTTTTGCATTTCCACTCTATTAAAAGTTAGTGTATTATCACATCGTTTTAAACATTCAATGTGGTTCCATTTTCTTCTTTTCATGGTTTTAGTATGAAATAATTTTGTGGTTTTTTCTCCTAAGTTAACTAAGTTGTCTCTAGATTGTTGTTTTGCTATGGCTTCTTGTGTTGCATACAGACTTTCTAGCTGAATAAGTTTATCCTTAATTTTTTCTTCCTTTCTATGCACAAATATGTAGTTGGTTAAATTGGTAATTTGGGACAGAGTTTACTTAATATGTTTTGAGGGAAGACCAAAGATATTCTTCCTCCAATGATCTAAGTTGATTTGTAATGACTGAAGGTTTAAAATTAGGAATTAGTAGGATTTTCTCTAATGATATGATCCCAAGAATCTTTTATAGTTTGCACAGAAGAACTCTCATTTTGCCAAGTATCATAGAATTTAAATGTATAAGAGTTTTTACTACTGGAAGTATCTAGTTTTAATGCTATAGGGCAGTGGTCTGAGCCAGCAGCCACTAGATGAGTAAATTCTGCATTAGGAAACTTAGTGCTCTATTCCAAATTAGCTACAGCTCTATCCATCCTCTCTTGTATGTTAGCTTCTTTTTATCTATGATTATTCCAGGTAAATGCATAACCTTTAAAGCCTAAGTCTAACAGACCAACATTTGAAAGAACATTATGGTAGAATTCACAATCAGTGAATTTAAATGGTAACCCTCCTATTTTGTCCTCCTGACTGAATATCATATTCAGGTCTCCTAAAAGGATCCATGGCATAGAGGTTTTGTCAATCTGTTCAGAAATGTCAGTTAAAAAATTCCAAGCTTATTTTCTAATGTGGAGGTAAGGGCTACCATAAAAACATGTTAGCAACCACTTTTCAGAAGAAGGATTAGTTTGTACTAGAATGTTGATCATGTTTAAGTTCCATTGAACAATTTCAAAGTAAAATCCGTGTACCCATGCTAATGGTAGTCCTCCATCTAGCCCTTTAGGATCAACAATACGAGTATTAGGATATTCTTTAAGCATTTTTTTGACTAAGGATCTCTTGGATTTTGTTTCTGAAAGAAACAAAATTTTTGGTTTGTCACTACTTACCAATTAGTTAAGATGGTTTTGGGTAAAGGGGTTTCACCCCTTGAAGGTTCCAATCTATGATTTTCATATTTAACAGATTCTAATTAGCATTAGTAATTGACAAGCATGCAGAGCAAGGTTTTAGACAAAGGGCACTCAGTTTCTAAACAAATAAAGCAATCAAACATGCAAGCAATAATTAAAGCAGAAAGCAGAAAAGCAGTGTAATTTAATCAGATCAAATTAAAGAGGAAAAATTAGGTTTTTAAAGGTACCTGAATTTCGACCATTTGCACAGATGGGGATTCAAGAATGAAGGGAACTGGTGAATGAGTATCTGTAGCTTGATTCAATTCATTGAAATTAGAGTCATATTGATCAATAGGAAACAAATTATCCGAATCTTAAACCAAGATTCTTAGGCCTTCAGAAGATGAGGATGATTGAAAATCTGGAATTGATAACTTGAATGCAGATTTAGGATGAGCAATAGATGATGCAGGTGATGTATGCAATGCATTTTTAACATGTTGAACTGAACTATCAGGAGAAGCAAAGATTGAATTAGCAGTTGATTCAGCAGAGGTTGGGGAAGCAAGGTTCTCTAAGGCATCTTCAAAAGGAGAAGAAGAAAATGATAATCTCCTACACTAATACGGGTTCCGTCTCAGTATTGGGATTAGTTTGAACTGGTTCCAACTCCCTTTCTTGTTCCATAACATTCTCAATTGGAACCATTAAGCTTAGAATCCTTCTAGTTTCCGAGTTACCAGACTCACCCGATTCAGAACCCTCACCATGGATCGGTATAAAATTTTCTGGCATATTAAACGGGTAAGTTCTTTTCCTAGGATAGTATTAGAAGCTTCCGGCATATCTTCACCATAAGTGACTGGCCCTAAGACCTCATAGTTTTGTTCAGAATGCAATGGTGCATCATTAGTTGGTTCAGCAGCAGGATGAGATTCGCCAAAGAGCTCAAAAATGGTTTCCCTATTTCCCGGCATAGCCAAGAAGGGTTCTACATGTTGCATATTGCCATGAGCATCTGTTTTGTCTTGTGGGCTCCATATCTGAATGGGAGTGTTATCTAGCCAGAAGATATCATCAGCAGGACCATGGGAAGGCATTGAGATATCGTAAATATATTCTAAAGGACGATTTTTTCGAGTAGCACAGTTGGGTATTTTGTGACCTAAGCGAAAGCAGTGGGTACAAAACTTTGATGGTAGGTTATGATAGGTGAAAGTGAGCTCTCGAACTGGAAAGTGCTCCACCTTTACCAGAAGTTTCATGACTAAGGGTCTCTCAATGTTTACCCAAACCAAGATTCTTGGTTCATAATCGAAACTCCCATTTTCAACTCTACTCACTGTTCATATTCTACTTGCTATTAAACTTATGCGCTCTCCTCGTCTGTGTTCTTGTTTGGAGTTTGAGATACTATCCCAGAGAGGTATTTCCTTAACAACTTTAGAAGAGATTTGCATTCCTGGATAAGCTGATCTTGCAGATAAAACATTCCCATAAGGATACCACGGCCCATTGAGTATTATCCATTTAAGTCCTCCGCAGTTCTGAAAGTGATAATAAACAAGTTTGAATCTACATCACGAATTTAAAAACCAATGTTAAGACCCCAGAAGTGACGCAGAACTCCTCTTATATCTTCTGTTTTATAGATTTGTGTGGAGAATACTCTAGCAAGGATATTATTCTCTTTAATACCGAATTCTCTCATTAAGGCAGGTGGAGTTGGTATAATACCCACATTCGTGTAGTTTGCATATCTCTTAGCTACGGAGAGACCACTTAAATGTTTGTATAAATCATAACTACTCATCTTGACTTAGGATGAAAACTGGAAAAAAGATAATGGAAGAAAGCATGCAAAGGAGAAATGAAGGAAGGTAAGGAAACAGAGGAGGATATGCAGACAGTCATACAAACATATATGTTTAGTTTAAAAAGAAGCTGTCTACTTTCTCCCAACAGCAAAAAAAACCTCGAAAAACTAACCTTAAACAAGTGAAAAAAAATCTGATTCTAATCAACCTCGACCAATCAAAACACGACAACCAAATTTAAGATAAATCATTCAGAGATTTCATCAAAATGCAATTAATACCTTGGTCAATGCTAAAAAGCTGAGAAGCAAGTTTTTAAAAATTAGTCTCTACAGCAAGAGTCATAAATACGAAATCTAAGACAAGATTTATACATTTTGTATCTAGGACAAGACCTAATAATATGTTAGAGAAGATCGAGAGATAGAAAAGTCTCAAAAAAATCAGAGACAAGACTATACAAGAGCAGAGAAACAAAACAAGCTAGGTTCATGCTACTCCGGCTAGGCTAGACGGAATCAGAAGATGGAGAGATTGAAAGTTGTCTAAATTAATTTATTTCTCTTAAAACAAATGCCACTAATCGGAAATACACTGACGAATTGAAGAACACAAGAAGATGAGACGTCTGAAATTCATGAACCAAACTTTATAAAGAGATTTAGAATTAAATGCATAAGGGAAATCAAAGTTTATCATTACTATAAAATCCTACTGCAAGTACCATATTTGCATAACAAGATAATCCATAGAAAATAAAAGAGGATAAATGGCTTGTAACCACTTTAGAATTCCGTTAGGTGCTCCTATTTCATCTACTAAGGTAATACGCTGCAAGGAGGGACAGCTTCATCGGATGCAATATTTTCGTTGCACTGTCTTCAATCGAGAGGCATTCGTATATCCAGCACAAGCTCAAAGATTGGCTCTGTGCAATCTGAGCGAAGAAGAGAAAGAGAGAGTGGGAAAGCATGCAATCAAGGACCTACATATTCGATTAACTACTGGAGTTCCGGTGACCTCCAACTACTTTTTAACCGAGTATCCTCCCGGTATGGACTATGCTTATGTCCATGAGAAATCATCTATCTATCAACAGGAACGAGAAGGAGGGTTGATTGAAGTTGAGGATTCAGAGGACGAGGAATGAAGGCAGGACTATAAGGAATCAGAAAGAGAAGTTTTCTTTTAGCTTTTTACTTCCCAAAGGATTTTCAGAACTCTTATTGAATCTCCAACTTATCTTAGAACTATTTCCTAGTTTTCTTTGTATTCTCTTAGTAGATGAATTTCTAAACTTTAATGAAATTAGTATGTTTATTTTAATGATGATGTTGTTGCTACCAAAGAAAACTTAGAAGGAAATAGGAATTAGACTTTGTATAAAATTTTCAATTAACAAACCCAAAGGAAAAGGTGGAATCAGAATCAAATGAGAAGCAAGCATTACAAGAATTAAAGATTCAAGTAGATAAAAAGTTGAAAGTAGTATATATCCTAAATTTAAGCCACAAACAACAAAGGCCGCAAACCACGAATGCTGAGAAAGCACTAATGAGATTTTATGCTATGCAACAGAGAATATAGTGATGAATGATATGCTTAAATTAAAAAACTGTATGAATGCAATCAATGAACCTATTTTGAATGCTAAAGTGGATGTATGAATATGCACTAATATAGATTTTTTATGTATGTTAAATGAAAAGATGAAAATGATAGGTTATAATCCAGATTATAGATTTCGAAATCAACCGAATAAAAGCTACAATAGATACCCTCCCCCCTAACTTGAACCCCATCTAGCTTGGGATCGAAATCCAGATGAGGAGTTTACTCAGCTCCCATTACGATTGAAAGATGAAAATGTGAATGCAGGATGAGGACGAAGAAATATATCCATTAGAAGAGCAGAGAGGGGAAAGTAATTTTTGAATCCGGATTAACCTACTTTATTTTGGTACATTACGGTGTAGTCCATTAATACTTGTTAAAATTGATATTTTCCCACAAAAGTTTCAACAATATCCTTGCATATTATCAGGGGATATACATTTTTTTAAGTGTACTAATAGAGATTAATGTTTGAAGACTTGTATCAGGGATATAGATGAAAAAATCATTTAACATGGAAGGAACAATAAAAAAAATTATAAGATGGATAATAAGATTCTTTTGCTAATAGTTATATGGTGTTATTTTCCTCTTTGAACATGAATACACTCTCACTCGTCAAATTCCGTAAAATAAATGATGCAGTCTTACGGATTATAACAGAAATTGAACACAAAAACTACTATGAGTTTTAACTTTTTTTCTTATTAATCAACTGCTCACAAAAACATCAATGAGATACTTAAATAGAACCCCGACACTTGAAAGCAAAGAAAAGATAAACATTATCTAAACTCGAAGAAATCGAAACTCTAAAACGTGAAATAAAAAAAATCAAACTAATAAGACTCTCCTAAAATAAAAAATCTTTAGTTGCGTATCTATTTGTGCATCTTAACCACTGTTGGGTCTCGGGTTTTTAAGTAGGCCAAGACCAACTCTTCTACTTCATCATTATCCACATTGAAGAGTTGGGAATCGAACACGGTAGGCATTTGAATATTTCTTTTCCAACACTTCTAAGGGTCATTTCTTGCAAGGGAATATCTTGTTGTACTCCACGGAAGGGAAACCATTCTTAGTAAAGACATACCAAACATGATCACCAAGATCAAACTCAAGTAACTGACGAGTTCGGTATGTTGTAACTTTATGATTCGCATTAATCTCAACAAGTCTCATGTGCACAGCAACATGAATATTTTGAATTTTGTCGTACACTTTGGTAGCTCTTGCTGAGAACTTATTCAAATTTTAGACTGGGGAAAACTCTAATGCCGAAAAAAATTATTGGTCCCATGTATTAGTGTTAGAAAAAACCAAACTTCACGGGAGATTATCCATTGAATGGTGACAATTTATGTTTTTCCGTCTGTTGCGGATGGTGTGCAATATTGAAGTTCAAACTGGTTCGCAAAAACTTTCATAAACTTCGCCAAAAATGTATCAAGAAAAATGTATCCCAATATGAAATAATGGAGGATGGTTACCCATGCATTCGATAAAGATCTCTAAAGAACATTTTGGCAACATGCATGGCTTCTGTTGTCCTATTGCAGGCAATGAAGTTTAGGGTTCATAGAGTGAAAGTCTAAGAGATGTCACGTGCTTTACTAAGAGTCGTAATCATCATCCAGTGAAATTAGTCTCGTGGACGTAGGTTTTAACATCGAACCACGTAAATCGTCTGAGTCATTTACTTTGCTTGTTCACTCGTGAATTTCAATCTAATATACTTGACTGGTAATCTTGATAATATTCTTAGGATTGTTCTTTGGGTGTACTTTGGGTTTTACTGCACACCTACAAGAAGGGACACCTAGGATTTTAATTTCAAGAGGTTCATTTGTTTTATCGACTGGGTTATCCGTCTCTCGTCTCTCTCTTTTCTTCTTCATAATGGTGGTGGCGGTGGTTGCATTGGGATTTTTGGATACAATAATGTGGGAGACTCTGGTGGTTGTAAGGGTGCATGTGGTGGTTGTGGAGATGGAATTTATTGCCCGCATAATATATGATCAATAGGTAGTTGTTCGTTGTCCTACAATGAATATGATGACGACTGTGACGAAGATGATGATGAATATGAATACGGTAACGATGGTAATGTGTTGATGGTGGTTTTTTGACAAGGGAAAAACTTGTAAAATCGTCTCTGAACCTATAGAAACATATTTACAATTCTATATGTATTAGGGCTTCACCCAACTGAACTCTCGGTATTCTATATATGTTTATGAATATGTGTGAATTTCTGACCCGGCATCAAAATTATGATTCATACTTCTACATCATATTCCGCAAGAGAATTGAGAATACGTATCCAGCTAATGGCCACACTGGCTTTGAATATGTTTGTAAGATTTTAGAGAATCACTCGGTTAAACTATCATTATCTTATGTACGGCCATATGAATTATCATGTATTCATCAGTGTACACTGATAGTATAAATTATAAAATATTTAGAATAAACTACTATGCCATTTTGAATAAAAGTACTATTAGAAGCATACTATTTAGTACGAAATTACATTGAACATCACTTTGAGTCGCAGAACTTCCACAGCAATTCCTCGAATATGCTCTGTAAGTTACAAACAGAGTGTCAGCGCCAACATGGTCGCGCTCCATAGCCAGGCCGGCATAGTCGCACCACATATCTAGGATAACCTGGTCGTGATCCATAGCCAGGCCAATATGGTCATGTCTTATAGTCTGGCCATGACCACTAATCTCTTGGCTAAGCCAATGGCAGTGGTTATGGCCACTAATATCTCGGCTAAGTCAATGGTCGTGCCCATGGCCACTAATCTCTTCGGCTAAGCCAATGTTTGTGTCCATGGCCACCAATCTCTTCGTAAGGCCAATGGTTGTGGCGATGGCCACCAATCTATTCGCTAAGCTAATGGTCGTGTCCATGGCCACCAGTTGCGTCCCACCAAAGATTGTGGCCACAGCCACGAGCCAACTAGCATCCCACAACTTAGCCAACTCGGTCGTGCCCCACTTGGATATCTAGGTCGTGCCTCACGCCACGATTTGGCTGGCTATTAACTAGGTCGTGCCCCGCGCCACGACTTGGATGGATATTAACTAGGTTGTTCCCCGCACTACGACTTGGCTAGCTATCGATTTGGTGCCCCGTGCCAGCAAACTTCCCAAGCCACCTTGGCCAACTTCCAGCCTTGGCCAAATTGGACGTGCATCCCAGGCCATGGCTATTGCTATGGCACCTTCGCGTATTATTATGGCTAGCATAATCAGATATGCCACAAACACGCCATATGCCATGAATATACTACTAACATGCCACAAATAGGCCATGAGCATATTAAGTGGCTGTGGGCCTGTTTGCAATGCCATCTTACGTCAAAAATTTTATTAATCACACATAACCTTGAAGCTGAGTTGTCTCTTTAATCTATGTCACTTAGACAAAGTCTGGCTAGCTTAGGCTACTACTCAGTCAGGTACATCGTGGCAACCTGGACAAGACAAGAGACAATCCATGACTTTACTAATTCCTACGAGAAATCAAAACACATTACATGTGGGAATTATTCATGGGAAATGGTCTGGTGGTTTACAACAACATGCGGCATGGCAACTCCCCATGATAAGAAAGTAACAGGTAGTGGTAATAGTTATGAGCGGTTAAAGGAAGTGGTAAAGTAATAGAGTGGTGGCTTACGGATTGCTAGAAACCTCCCTAGCATGACGGGTATAACCATACCATTATCTTCAATATTTCCATATTTCAATCTCTCTACGATCTCCACTACTTACGAGGGAATAGTGAGTGTTCATTACGACTATAAATAGACCATTTTGTCTATTCAGAAGACAGAACAAGCTTATCATTCTCAAGCTCTGCTTCTTTCATAGGTCGACAACCTCACACTCTACAATTCAATCACTGATGATTTGCTCAACTTTCTTTGCTTTCCTTCCCCTAAGATCAACCCATCTTCTCTCTTTGTAACCGAAGCAAAACATGAACGGCCAATTTCCTGGTTTAGGCTCGTTTTGTACGATTTTGATTTTCGAACCTAAAGAAAGTACTCCGACAGTACATTGTTTTACCTAAGAGTAATTTTTGGGTATTAACATAATATCGATGAGGCACCTGATTCTCTTCCACCACCAACTCTGCCTCTGCTTCCATCCGATTTTCCTCTTCCACCTCCACTACTATTAGTTGTTGAGGATACACGTTTGATAAAAAACAAGAACTAAGAAAAAACAAATACAAAATCTTTACATTGAATTTAGTTGAACAGACCTCCTTCAATATATAAGTAATGTTATATGTTTCAATTGATCCACCAAAATTCGATTTTGTTATCAAGGAATCCATTTCTGGGAATTCAATTCTAGGAGTATGATTACCCATCTAATTCCTGGGCATTGAAAATCTAACAGGTACAAAAACCTCTTTCAATATATAAGTAATGTTATATGTTTCAATTAATCCAACCAAACACTATTTTGTTATCAAGGTATCCATTTCTTGGAATTCATTTTAGGAATATGATTACCCATCTAATTCCTAGGCATCGAAAATCTTTATTCGAGCGCTGTAACATAGTAGAGACACTAGCCTTTAAGGTAAAGAGGAGCGATCCTGTTATCATACTCACTCTCTAGTTTTATAAATATGCTAAAACAGTTTGGCAACACTGAAACATTGAAGAAACAATAACTTGAATAAGAAAACTTGAACCTGTAAATTTACTAACAATTGTTTGTATTAGGAAACATTATATCACACGAACTACAGATCTTCAGTTTTAATAAGTCTGCTCTAAAAATTTGGTACCACAATTTAATTTTACAGTCAGAAGGGAGAAATAGAAGTATTACATAAAAATAGAGAAGATCAAATAAGATCACTTATTGTAGGGAGAAAAAACCTTGCACTAAAGGCTTTCTTTCCAGCCCTAGACATCATCAAAATTACCTAATGTCCCTATATGTGTTCAATCTTGACAATCATAATATCCTGATTGGTCTGTGGTGTATGGCAAGGATTAAGTACATTTTATTTCTACTAAGACATCACCATCAACCCATCACAGCTATATTTGCTAGTTTACAAACATGTGAGGGGTTATTTTAGAAAAGGCTCAAACCCTTCAAACTAAAGAAATAAATCAACTACTTAACATGCACCGAACATTGCTGCCGCCGGACTTTCTTTTTCTTCTCAAGCTCGGGTGCCTGCAGGATCAGATGAAGGATTTTGGGAACAAGATTATAATCAGCACAAGTTTGTAAAAACAGCCAACAAGTCGGCTTAAGTGAGTATTGTAGTACCTGTGGGTCGAGAAAGTTTGGAACTCGAACCCTCTTGGAACCATCAGCCATGCGCTTGCATGGGAAGAGATCATCTAAAGAGGCAAAATCATTGCAGACCTGCAAGAGATAATTTAAGGTGGATTTGGATGTTAGAAATTAAATTGGGAAGAGAAGTTCACCTGTCATTATGGTCTCATCAGCGAAACACTACAACAAAACTAGAATAATATCCATTTTTTTCCAACCTATACTACATGAAGTGATGAAACTTTGCAGGATATGAAACCATTTGATATACGCCTTAACCAATGGGAAACATCTCTATTTCCAAATTTGTACACTGGTGCGGAGACTACAGGCATACTTCAGATATAACGATCCTTCGGGGTGGCTGGCAGGAAATAAATTTTCTTATGTACAAATGTGCACTCTTTCGTATTAGTAGTAAAGCGGGTCATTCTTATGGGTGATTTGCTCAACTATACTGACATAAAATAGTAAGATGGAAAAAAATAAACTAAACTATTGACCTCGGCCACATTGGAGAGAAAAGCAGAAGCATTTATAACACGGCAAGGCAATATCAGTTACCTGGCTCTGAATTGCTCCCACCAAAGTTTCTTTGCATCCAGAAGCATGCACACTTTCAAGACTAGGACACTGAAGCAACAATCTCTCTGCAAACAACATGAAAACACCCTCAATCAGATTCTCGGTCAATGAAGTGCTGGATATTTATAACGAAAAGGTCAAATCAAATACCTGGTTGTAAGTTTGTACAAGAAGTTAGATTGAGATCATTAAGCGCAGGACAGTTCAGATAAAGAGCCTGCATGTGTATTTTAACAGAGTCAGAAACCAAATAGAAGAAGCCTAAATCTTTGTAGTCTGTAAAGTTGAGCTTACATCTAAACCAGAACAACCCCAGAGACTAAGCTTCTTCAGACTTGCATGTTTGATAATCAGCTTCTGGTTCATAACGTTTGGCTTGATGTTCAAAGGTTTCAGTGAGCAGTTGGATTTACCATCTTTGTATTCCTTGATTGAGACTTTATTAGCATTCACGTCTTCATGTTTGGGATCACATAACGTCATTCCACAGTCCATAAGTTCAAGATGGGGTAATCGAGCTGCGGCAAATTGAATCCCACCTAATCCGGCAAACAGATGAGCAGATAGAAGCTGGTGAAAAACTGTTCACTTCGGCAGATTAAATAAAGAATTTTAGTAAGGTTGTAAAAATTTACTTGATGTAATATTAGGGCAAAGGGCAAGTAGGAGTCTACATAGAGACTCAGGTAACTCATTGCAGATCATCCCAATGCCACCGTCGCTGATGCTTGACCTGAAACCAAAAGTTGAGTATTTCAAACCTTCAAATCTAGAAGAATTGCCCCATTAATACATCATTCAGACACTCTTATTAAGAATCTTTAGACAAACACTGGTTTAGAGGAGTATCACAGTTTAGGCAATCATCAGTGGCCAATATATACTCAATTCTACATCCCAAACAACTCATAAACTACCATGATGAACAGTTTACATGTGCGACACCAAAATCATTGAGCACTAACATTTAGTGAGTCCTTTCAAGATCTATTAATGGCAGCTGGGACCAAGTATGAGAACCTACCCGCTTAGGTCGAGCAATTCGAGATCTGGATAGGTTGACGTAATAGATGCCACAGATGCATCTGTGATTCCTGAACCAAGTATAAGCGAGAGCATACGCAAATAGCTACATAACAAAGACACATAATGTTAATTGAGAGTATACTTCAACATAGCAGTTACTTAAGATACTACATTGAGCAATGACAAACCTCATATTTGCAGCAGTCAATGCAAGTACAGTAGCATGAGACAATCTGAGGGATGCAATATGAATGTTTTGTAAGTTCGGGCAAGTCCTTCCCAAAGAATCCACCATGGTGGTAACATCGGTAGAATCATTTTCTTGGCGAGCAAAATCAAGAGAAAGTTCCTTCAAATTGGGGCAGTTGAAAACCTAAAAATAATGTACAGAAACTTTTTTATCGAAGTAATCCATTATTCAAGAAAGACTAGAGAACGTATAGGATGGAGTTGAAATGCCACCGGAAAGAAAAACAAAGCTTGTAGGGGCAGAGGGAATTTACCATCTTAGAAAGACAATAAAGATCTGAAATCCAGAGTATTGATAGACTTGAAGATGACAGTGTAAGAGAACCCAAGTTGGAACACCCTTCAATCTTAAGGCTCGTGAGAAACCTCTTATCAGCAGCAAAACGACTCAATTCATCCCTGATATACAACCAAAATGAAAACTTTAAAATGATAAAATTTCCTGTTTCAGAATTCAAGGATTTCATACTAATGAGGTCCGCTCAAAAAGGGGAACTAGTTACTCGTCAGACAATACATAATAATAATAGATACAATGGAAACCCACTAAAGGAAATTAGTGGTATGGACTACGCATCACAGACGAACAGATCAAAGTCAAATTAGACTAACCAATCAAACTCTCAACCAAAAATGTTACGATCTAAAACTATCTAAATAACATGGACAAACACAAAAGATCCTGTAAACATACAGATCCTAAGATCCAGTTTAACAATAAAGAAAAATCCAAGTTTCCAAATGAAAAGGGAAAAGGGAAATTGATTATATACAGTTGATATTTACCCAGTAATTCTATTAATCGCCTTATCCGTTGTGCGAATCTCCATCGATTGTAAATTAGGACATGAAAACGCTATGCAAGCAAACATCGTCGAATCAACATCACTGCATCACAGAATCAAAACCCTCGATTAAACACCCAAAACACTTTCACCGCCGAAAATCAATAGATGAAACCGAGATAAATAGAAATCAAACCTTTGCATAGTAAGAGATAATCTAAGTAACCCAGTACATTTCTGCAAAACAGATCCAATAAACCAAACTTTAGCTCTGACAGGAACCCTAAGTCTAAGTTCTTCTGCCGATTTCCAAATCTTCGTCGAACAATCTCTCCAACCTTTACATACTTTGGCTGCCGATAGTAGAGCTGGCGGAGGCAATCTACGCAAAATCTCCCATAGACAACTCCCTCCAGGAAATCCAACATTCCTAAATTCTTTTACCACCGTTATAGGTACGTGTACAACAACTTGATGCTTCTGCTCCAGCTGCGGAGTCTTATGATGGTGATAATACTTCTGATTTTGCTGCTGCGGCTGATGAGGATGAGGATACTTCAGATGGTGAGGATGGTGATTGACTTCAACCTCATTTTCAAAATCTTTATGATTATCATCAGATCCAGATTCATTATCATCGACAACATCATCGAAAGAAAGAGCACGGCGGAGATGAAAAGGAGGTGGATTTCGTTGATGCAAAGGTGTTGAGAAAATCGATGAATCAGCTGTTGATGGTGTTGCTACCGTTACTGCTACTGTATTACCAGCACCACCACCACCACTAGTGTTCCCATTATTATTATTGCTACTAGTAGTATCAGTGATACTAATATTACAAGAATGCCCTTTTTTAGGTTGTCCACATCTACCACACATATAATTTCCTCTTCTCTTTGCTCTTCTTAGATCGGAATAACTCATTGGTGTTGTCGCCATTGAGAGTGGACTTTGTGGTTGGTAGTAGTGGTGGTGGATTTGGGATTGCTGGTGTTGGTTGTTTTGGTTTTTTTCCATTTTTTTGGTTTTTTTAGGGTTCCGGACGGTGGGGATATCTTTGGGGGAGAGAGAGAGATTGGGAAATGAAGGAGGAGGGGGGAAGAAATAAAGGATGGAATCGCTGTATGGAGGGAGAAAGGCGCGGGAGATTAGATTGGTTTCGCGCCACTGTTTTAAAAGAAATTAGAGTAGCACGTGATTGGTTTAATGACTAAAAAATCCTTTAAATTAATTACAGAAATATTCGGCCGTTATTGTACTTGCTGTAAGAACGGTAATAAAAGCAAGTTGATTCAGTACCATAGGAACCACTAATAGTTATGGTGAGTAAGAGCAACTGCAATGGACGAGTAAACCCAAATTTTCAGTCGAGTGGGTTGGCGTAGTGGGACGGACCATCGATCAAAATTTGATCAAAGAGTAAAATCCAGACCAAATTTGGTCTGCGATCAAGACCAAATCCAAATATAGTCGGGCGTTGATATAATCTCCGCTACACATCGGGCGTTGATATAATCTCTGCCATTCATCGGGCGTTGATATAATGTCCGCTACACAAGGGGCGTTGATATAATGTACGCCTGAAACGGGGCGTTGATATAATGTACGCCCGATGGGGCGTTGGTAAAGACAACGCGCGAAATGGGGCGTTCATATACTTAACGCCCCACTTTCACAATTTATGAAACTTGCATGGGGCGGGCTTTATACCTCCGCCCCATTTTTTTTTATTTTTTTTTTGTTTCTGAAGCGTATACTATACCAACGCCCCACTCGCGCGTTATCTTTACCAACGCCCCACTCGGGCGTTATCTTTACCAACGCCTGATCCTAGGCGTAATGTTTATCAACGCGCGACCAAATATACTCTTTTCACCCTACGCCACATGACGGACTAAACCCAAATTTGATATTTTTTTTTTAGTCTTTGGTCTTTGGTTATACTCGCACCACTGTGGACGCTCTAAGGGTTATAAACGCACGTGGAGATGATGAGGGGTTTGTGTTTTTGGATGAATTGGATTGAATCAGAGGTGGATGTATATGAGATTCTGTGTATACGATATTATATGGTAGTAGATTTATCCAAGGAATTAGATACTCACTCACTCCATTCCTTTTTAATAGTCTGGTTTCTATAAATAAATGTTTCAAAAAAATAGGCTTGTTTTCTAATTGGGAAGTCAAATATTATTTTAGTTTTATGGGACTACTTTTCTCTTAACTTTTTTTGATGACAAGTGTCACGGGACCATTTCACTTTATTTCTTTTGCTAACAAGTGTCGTGGGGACCATTGCACTTCACTTCTTTTATTGACAAGTGTCATGAAGACCACTTTCAATGATTAGTTCACTTAATTTTCTTAATTTTCTCCAAAAACAAAACCAGCCTATTAAAAGGGAACGGAGAGAGTACTATTTTAGAAAAGAAGAACCGCGAACATAGCTTTTGTTGAGCGTTAAAATGGAGGAGTAGGTGATTTAGTAAGGGTAATGAGGTCTTTTTGAAGATGAAAAATCTTGTTGGGAGCGATTTTGGTGACCTAACAGTGGACAGAGATGAGTAGATGAACATTGAACTCAGGTAACCGAGGACAGCTTGGACATATATACATTGTTTCAGCAAGTTAGTTTCCCTGATGATAAAAAAAATTTAGCTGTAATTGTTGATGAGAGAATGGGGAAATTTGTTTATTTATTGAATTGCAAATCTCACAATTATATAAGAGATTCAGTGTGTCATTGAAAACACTAAATTGGTTAAAAAGATCAAAAGCAATAATTCTTGGATGAAATAGATTTCTACCTTTTGATACTGTTTACATGGACAAAAATTGGAAAAATATTGTTCAATTAGCCAATTTGGATATTTCACCCAGGAAAAAAGAAAAAAAAATGTGTCCTACCTAAAATAACCCTCAACCTTTTAAACAACGTTTTTTAAACATATTTTTTTTTCTCTTCTCTTCGTGAAGCAAAATAACGAGCTGAGCTTCGTTTCTTTTTTTTCTCTCCTCACCTGCAAGCTTCTTTTCAGATCTGGGAGCTCAATCATGGTGATTAACGATTGTTGAATCAAAGTTTATAATACTCTACTTTCAAATCATCTAATATCATCAAATCAGCAAGTTTGAAGTTTCAACTGATCCAATTTTGGTTTGGTTTTTGTCTAATTGTTGTAACGCGTTTCTGTGTTTGTCGATTTTGAAGTTTCTCTATCAATTTTTATTATGGGATTTTTGTTAACTTTTGGTTTTAGTTGTTGATTTCGATTATCCAGGGTTTTACTAATAACCAAGTTTGGGTTTAGTTGGTGCTTATAAACGTGATGATATTATTTGTTATGTCTCGAATCATGTTTTCTAGGGTAATAATCT
The DNA here is from genome assembly GCF_003573695.1 of Papaver somniferum. Taxonomy (NCBI): domain Eukaryota; kingdom Viridiplantae; phylum Streptophyta; class Magnoliopsida; order Ranunculales; family Papaveraceae; genus Papaver; species Papaver somniferum. Next base: position 185,987,717 of record NC_039359.1, on the reverse strand, counting down.
TTTTTTCAATGCAGTATACACAGATGCAAACCAAATTGATTACCTGAAAGTTAAGGATTTTAGTTTTTCATTGTTTGGATGTGAACTGAATTGGTATAATATCATCATGTGTGTTTCTTATGTTATTGTATTCAATTTGGTATAATATCATCATGTATTTAGTTTCCTGAGATCAGTTTCATATTAGAATTTCCAGTGATTAGTTTGTCTGTTCAATTTTGATGTGAACTGAATTATTATTTTTTATGTACTGCTTTTGTGGGTAAGGAATTGTCCTAGCATCAGTCACTGCATTGGCTTACTTTTTTTGCATAGAAGAAAGCTCTAACTGGTATGATGAGTATGAGTGTCACAATTCTACGAACTCAGCACGATGTCTGGAATCCTCGAATGAACTATTATAACTACTAGGTTAGTGTAATAGTTTAGCTCGTCTTACACCAATAGTGAATGCACCTGATGGTGAAGGCTAGGCTAGTTGATTTATTTTCCTTTATTTTTAGTCAACCTGTTTGTTTAATTTGGTTTTTGTCTTTGTTTTTTATTTTCAATTGAATACATCCAGATTCATAAATGTTGTTTATATATTCCTTGTAGATGGTCTCATTTTCTTTGTGTGGTTATCCGGGATACTGATGCATGTCCATACCATGTTAATGTGAAGTCAACAGTTGATGAGTTGAAGTCGCATGTTTGTTCTTATTGGAATAACATTTCACGGACTCAATTCAGTTTGTATTTGACCATGAGGGGAGAAGCAATGTTGTTGACAGTGATGTGAAGCTTTAGTCTTTCTTATCATTGTGTATTGTTAAGCAGTTGTCTTTCTTGGAGCTTCGTTTATTTGAACGTGTTCCTCTTCGTGTTCCTGGTTTTGTTCGTGAACCTACAATGAGCGAGTTTCGTTTAGCATCAGACCCTAGCACATATCAGTTGGTTATTCCTCGTCATCTTCCGAATAGCAGTAAAGCTACTCGTAAACCTACAATGACGGGGTTGCTTTTAGGTAAAGACAATAGCTCAGATCAGTCACTTATTCCTTCCTCTCAAGAACTTGCCTCATCTCAAGATATCCCCATGTCTCAAGAACGTACATTCAATGAAAAGATGTCAGTTAAAAGATCTTGCAAGACAGGTGAATGGGAGTTTATTATAAAAGGTGTTGGTCAAGATTTTTATGGAGGACGAGATGAAGCTAGTCTTGTTGTTGAGAAATATAACCATTTTTTTGGTCGCAAGGTTAGAGTCATCAAGAGCAATCCAGAACGGTATACGGTGGAATGTTTTCACAAGGAGAAATTGAAATGCGACTGGAAGTCCCATGAAGCTCCGAAGACTTCCAATGTGAAGGGTCATTTATTCCTCAAAATCTATAATGGTGAACATACATGTTGTGCTGGTTATAGTGACGGAACAAAGGATGACCCAGTTACGCGCGAACTTGTCAATAGCTCAATATTTGACCAGATCAAACAGAATCCCAACAAGAAATGCAGGGATATTTTTAATGGTTTTAAAAGTGATTATGGGTTAACATTGAGCTATGATCAGGCGCATGCCGGGAGAGAATTATGTTTCAAGGAATTGTATGGCGAGGACACTAAATCATACACTGACTTGGTTTGGTGGTGTGAAGCCGTGAAGAAAAACGATCCAGGAAGTCGGGCTGATTTAGTTATTGAAGTGGACGAGTTTAAGTGTTTGTTCTTAGACTTTGATGCTTACATCTCGGGTTTCGAGTATTATCACCCGGTATTGTTCTTGGATGTTACTTTCCTAACTGAAAAATTTAGAGGTTGTCTTATGGCGGCTACCGCGAAAAATGCAAATAATGGTATGTCTTCTAGTTTAGATTCATTTTTGATGTCAAATTATAAATTTGAAAGAAATTCAGAACTTGTTTTGATGTCAGATTATAGATGAAACCAGTTTCATCCTTAATCGGTGAAGTCAGATTAGAGAATGAAACTGGTTTTCATTCTGTACAATAGCAGTTTCAATCAGTTTAATGATTTTTATTTATTTTTTGTTTGTTTTGTTTATGTAGGAATATTTCATGTGGCATACGATATCGTTTCAAGTGAAACTATTGACAATTGACATTGGTTCTTGGAGAAATGAAAATCTATCTTGGGTCCTCGTGTACTAACTATTATTTCGGATCGCCATGAGGGTTTGATCCAAGGGATTCTGATGTTTTTCCAACTTTCCATCATGGTTGGTGTTACCAGCATTTGAAGAACAATGTCCGCAGCAAGACCAATAATAAAAAGGGAGAGCATGGTGCTGCAATGGATTTGTTCAAACAACATTTCTATTCATCAACGCATTAAGGATTTCATGAAGGTATGCAAAAGTTAAAAGATATGGGATGTGATGGTCTTCACAAATTATTGAGTGAACTTCCAGTGGAATGTTGGTCCAATGCACATTGTGAAGGTTTTCGTTATGGCGACATGTGTTCAAACATTGCAGAGTCATTCAGTTTTTGGATTAGGAATGTGAAGGTGTGCCTATTCCAACACTAGTTAACTGGATTAAACTTGAGATAATGGATCAGATGAGTAAAAGGAAGTCGAAGGGGGCGAAGTATAAAGGATTCATTTGACCCAGGCTAGAGAAAAAGGTGCAGGCTTCCATTTGTGTTGGTGCTCAGTGTATAATAACCAAGTCTGGTGACATGGAGTGGGAAGTATAGGCCGACAAGTACACTTTTGCTGTTAATATTGCGAAGTTTTCCTGCAGTTGTAGGGTTTGGTTTACGGAGCAGTTCCCTTGAGATCACGCTATTGCGTGTATGGTTTCAGCTAACATCAATGTTTACGAGTACATTAATCCGTATTTCAGCATTCTAAGCTTCCGTGATTCGTATGATCGTCCTATCAAGCCCATTCCCGATCACGACAAGCATATTGATGTTGCTACTGGACAGCTCGTGTACCCACCAACTGTCTTAGGAAAAAAACCTGGTAGGCCGAAGACGAAGTGGATTCCTAACACTGGTAGCGCAAGTTTCAAGAGACCAATTACATGCGGTAACTGCCATACTCAGGCACGTTATAATAAGACGACATGTCCTTATCCTCCCGCAAAAAAGCAACGTTAAGAAGCTGATTAAGAACATCTTCTTTCTTCTGTGCAGCGTCTTAAGACTCATTAGTTTATTTTTTATTAGTTTATTCTTCTCTGCAGCCTCTTATTGCACATTTAAGACTTATTTACCTGGAATTATATTTTTGCAACTAGTATTTACCTTGAATTGTTTTTTTGTCTCATAAAAACATATCTTGTGGAATTATTTTTTCAAGTATTTCTCTTCAGTTTATAGTATATATTGTATAGTCTTCTGTTGTTTTTTAAATTGTACATTCCCTTCAGTTTTCACTGTAAAATTTGAATGATTGCGAAGATTCAAATTTAATTGTACAGGATGTAACCAGTTTCATCCTGCCTATTTTGGAAAAAAATGAGATTTTTGGCCAGGGTGAAACTGGTTTCATCCTTCACATTCTGACAAAAAAAAAAAATTCAACCTGCACACTCTGAAAATAGTTTTATACAGGCTAGGATGTAACCAGTTTCATCCTAGCCTGGTTACATTCTGACAAAAAACAAAAATTCAACCTGCAACTCTGAGAATAGTTTTATACAGGATGAAACCAGTTACATCCTGTATATTATGACAAAAAAATGTAATCATTTCTGGTTTCATCCTGCATATTCCATCTGAACATTATATTCAAACTATCAGAAAATTGAAGTGCATGCAATTTTCAGAAAAGAAATTCGTATTTAATTAACCTGCAAATTCATAAATGTACGCGAAGACATAGTTCAACAAAAAAAAAGTATTTCCTAATGAACTACATTGATAAAAAAATTCTAAACAACCTAAATACATTAATCTTTCCAGCAATTATTCTCATCACTGAGGATTTCATATGCGAGATCGATTCGTTTTGCGCTCGTCTCCTCTCCTACAGTATCTTTGTCTTTAAAGGAGTAACCGTTTGTCATTGCCCATTCCATGAAGTAGATAACATACACTAAAGAATCGGGACTGCAAGACAAATGAAAATGTGATGTCAGTTCAAACTTCGTTTCAGTTTGTATGTTATAATTTCAGTTCAAAGAGTTAACGACCTACCTTTCGCCATGTTGTGACAATCCGATTTCACGACCACATCAATGTCATCCATACTAGTACTTTCAAGACGAAGGTTAAGAAGCTGACTTACTCTTTGCGCCATTATTTTAGCGTCGTATAAATAGTTTGAAGAACCAAGGAGTGAGTTGTAGTGTGTCCAAGATCTGTCATGGATGTCACGGTGAAGCAATGTGAAATGTTCATTCACGTTCACCATCGGGGTGAACAAGTGATGCGTATCGACATCAATATTCTCTCGTTCAGCATTTATCATCTCTGCCGCCTTCAACTCATCTCCCGCAAGCAATGACATCAAGCTGAAAAAAATTTGCAGACCTTAGTTCATTCATTTTAAAATGTAGGATTCAAATGTTTATATCAGGTTTTATCCATGCAAGCGCGTTGAGAAAGATCGACTTGAAGTATCCTTTGGTATCACCGCCAGGTTCAAACATTTGTCTCCATTTTGTGATTTTGAACTCCATAATAGTGTTCACCAATGGTTGATTGAAAACAAGTTGCTGGATGTGTTCTCCAGTAATACATACACCTATATTGCTTTTGCAAACGCAGTCGCTGCATTTAAACAAGTTCAGCCAATTTCAGACAAGCACATGGGTTTCATTTTTTAACTGGATGAAACCAGTTACATCATATTTTAAACTTAGCAGTCCTTTTACAAAAACGCTTGCGGTAGAATGAAAAGAAAAAAAACAACGAAAGAATGCGTGTACGTACCTTATATTTCCAATTCCAAAGTACTCTTTTATTAACTTTTCTTCAGCTTCTCTTTCTCTGTTACTCAAGTAATTTTTCCACAACTTGTTGTTCTTCGTTAACTTCTTCAACTTATCTTCCTTCTTCTTCTCTGCACGCTCATCCTCAGCTGTTACAAAGTCCGAACCATAATTCTTTCTAGTCCTTTTATATGTATGCTTCACGTTTTTCTCAATCGATCCAATCTGATTCATAACTGCCAGAGGTTCTACTGCGACAATTTCTTCTTCGATGATTTCTGCTGGAGGTTCTGCTGCTACAATTTGTGCTTCAGGAATATTGTCAGCATCTTGATTTACGACTCCACTGGTTTCACCTGCCTTGCTAGCGTCTTCAGGAACATCACCCTCCGCTGGTTTATTTATCTCTTGAGTGATTTTAAGATTGAAAAAGTTCTCAGTTGTAGAGTGAACAACAATATCAAGAGGTGAAGCTTGGGAGTTTCCGGCTAAGGCTTGAGTTGCGCTTTCAAGGCTTCCACTTGACTTTGCAAGTCCGAGATTATCTTATCCTTTGCATCAGACTCAACATCCTTTGCTTCCAACTCAGCATTCCTTGCTCCCAACTCGGCATTAAAGTGACGGATAATGTTGTCCTTCTCATCTAGTTCATTCTTCAACTTGGAAACATCATCTTCATCTTTGTTTTATTTTTCCTCATTAAACAAGCATAACTGTTTCTTCTCTTCACTCCAGCTGCCAACAAAATCATCAACCTGCAAACACATATAAATATATTTTACATTTCAGTTAACACAGGATGTGAATGATTTCATCATATGATAACACATGATGTAACTGGGTTTCATCCACAGATAACACAGGATGTAACTTGGTTTTATGGTTTTCATCCATTAATAACATAAGATGTAACTGGTTTTATCCAGTTATAATAGGGATAGATTTTTAAAAATGAATCTAAACTAAATCAACATAAGATGTAACTGGTTTCATCTAGTTATAATAGGGATAGATTTTTACCTGATTGCTTGAAAGAGTTTCAAGCTTCCCCTCAATTTTGCAAGATACTTTATACAAGTCCCATCTTGCTAACCTTGGCCATGCATCATTGTCTTTCATTTGCCCAAAAATCCATAACTGCAACAACAAAAGATAGAAGATGATACTCACCACATGATTCATTTAATGTAAGAAAAAATATATTTAAAAGATGGAAGATGATACTCATCGGAAAATAGAAGCTGCAACCATTGATAGAGTAAGGTGTCTTGTGTACGGCTTTAACGCTTTGCATTAGATGTTCATGGATGAGATCCATCCACGAGACTCTGTTAATGGTGTCGATTGACTATAGGCAGTTCAAATTCTTGTAGTGGATATACATACCTCCGGTGTTTATGAAGAAGACTGTACAGAACATGAACAACAACAAAAGTATCGCCAAGTCTTCTTCTTTGCCTCCTTGATTAATAACAGTCTTTATTCCTTTAGTGATGTATTTCTTATCCAATTTGTCCCCAGTATTCTTCTCTTTCCTTTTATTCTCTTTGGCTCCATCTTTCTTCTTTTCACCTTCCCTTTTCTTCTCATCATCCCTTCTCTTTGGCTCCAGAAAGTACTTTGTGTTAAATTCAGAAGTTTTCAAACTAGGGTCTTCTTTTGGTCCATAAAGTTTATTATCTTCTTCAATCATACGTATTCTCTGCATTTTGAAAACAACAGCATGATGGTTTGCATCGGTCTTGAAAACTTGATCACCAATCTTGAATGCCAACTCATTCGGGTCAAAAATTCTTATGATGAACTCTAACGCCCTTGGAGCTTTGCTACGTTCGACCTTGCCCACTTTTCCTTGTTTGATCGCCTCAATAAAGTTCCAAAACTTAGTCTTCCTTAATACAACCTCTTGTCTTTCAGTAAATTGCAGTGAACCCAAAACTTCAACTATCGGTTTCATGTTTGATCGGAACGTTTTCTTTCCTTCCATTTTCTCTGACTTGTGTTCAACAATTGCGGCATCCACATCATCCATATTCCTTGTGATTGATTCACCACCCACGTTCACATCATGCTTATTCTTGGTTATTCTTTCAGCTCTAACACTCTTCTTACTCTTCTTGCTGCTGCTTCCTGCAACAATTTGGATAAAACTAGTTAAATCATATGGATGAAACTCAATTATATCCCATCTTTAATGCTAGGTGAAAACCAGTTTCTGCAGGTATTAGATGAAACCCAGTTACATCCATGAATATAACATACAAACTATTGTTTGGCTTGTCTGACAATAATCTCATCCATGAATATAACATAATAAATCAATTATATCTAGAACAAAGAACTAACCAGAACAAAGAACTACACATATTAATGCTGTGATTAGTTCAGTTTCATCTTGTTTACCCAGTAACAAAAAACTACACAGATTCTATCGTGTTTACCCAGTTACATCCTAACTTAAACTGAGATGTATAGTTTAGTTTTTCCAAAATGAATCAACTCATATTGTCTACATCCTAACTATACAGATTTCATCCATCATCTGAATTTAGTCTATGTCCTAAATACTCCATTACAGTATGATGTTATTAGTCACATAATCATTAAATTTAAGACCACCAGTAGATGCAAACCAGTTACATCCTAACTAAAAGTTAGATGAAAACCAGTTTCAAACACCTGCTGAGCATCACTTCGATTATGCCTATTATGTAATCAAATGCAAACCAATTTCATGCAATCAATCCAATACATAACCAGATGCAATCCATAACATACAATTTCATACAACAACCAAATTAAATCTTGTTAAAATTATGACCAAAATCCACAACAGTAGTCTCATGTTCACTGCAGATGTATCTTTAAACCTGAATGAAATTGTTTTCATCCAGCTTTAATCTGCTAAAACAATATACACTGCAGATTAACAACGGATGAAACCAGTTTCATCCTGCTTTAAACCTGCTGAAACAATTTAGATACCCAGTTGAAAACCAAATTCACCCAAATTCACTTCAATCAATTTAACATTGAAAATACTTAAATAACCAGATACAAACCAATTTCATCTAAAACATACTAATTGAAATGAAAATAAAACAAGCAATTCAACACATTAATCTACTGAAATGAAAATAAGAACAACCAATTCAACAAATTAATCATGCAATTCTGAAAATAAGAAGAAAACAGAGTTAGGGTTTGAAAACTTACTAGTTTTAGGAGACATTATATGGATCAATTGAAACCCTAACTCTTCCAATACACTGAAATGATAGAAACCCTAATTCTCTGGTAGATGAAACCTCTCTGGTAGTGTTGATGAAACCCTATTTGATGGTGTTTTACAGACGGTGGATGAAACCAATTTCTGGTAGTGTTGATGGTGGGGAGACGGTTGAGGAAGTTGTTGTTGATGTTAGTAAGGAGACGATGGATGATAACCAACTTCTGCTAGTAATGATGGTGAGGAAACAGTGGATGATAACGTTTTCAGGTAGTGTTGATGGTGGGGAGACGGTGGAGGAAGTTGTTGTTACTGATATTGAGAAGATGACGAACGTTGGTGGTTTCTTTTCAAAAGAGAGAGATCGTGATTTTTTATGTGGGAGAAAAGAAGATCGTGACGGTTACAAAATAGTAGTAACGTCTCTCCCCATTAAAAGATTCTTTTGGTCATTTGACCCAGAAAAAGTACCCTTTTGGCTATATAGCCCATTTACTGCGTTGAAAATTTATGGTAATTGTTAGGGGGAAATCACATTTATTAGAGGGGAAACCAATTTTAGGGTGAATCTAAAACAAGCTTTTCCCCTGTCAATAATCATTTCCCAAAATGATGTGTATATTGTTTGTATAATTACTAGAACACCGATGTCACAATGGGGAGGGATGGCCGAAGAAAAGTGAAAGATCGTTGGTTGCATAACGCGTTATACATCTTTGTTTTATTGAAGTGACGATACTTTTAGGAATATACATCATTCTATCAGTTGCAGCGGAAAATTAATTGATGCATAAACCAAAATATGGTTGCATAGTGTGTTACGCATCCTTTGTGGTGGTTTACTTGATTCTGTCTAAAAGTATAAACACCTCTGAATTTTTCTTAAAAACTCTAAACTAGATATTGTTGTTTGTACTCATTATGTAGATCTTTTTAAAATCTTTCCAACAAGATAAAATTTGTAAAATTCCAACCCACAAATTTTTGGATATATCATATTCTAGTTTACTTGCCAATTATATCCGTGAAAATAAGATACATAAGGAGTTCTAATAATTGGATTAGAAGGGAGGGAATTTTCGGTTCTTTAACGGTAACAATTTCCAATCTTTTTATCAAATTGCACATTTTTGTTAGGCGTCATCTTACAAAAGATTGGCCATAAAAGGGACTCCCTCCCTCCGGGCCCTCCGGTCGGTCGCCTCAATTATATTCGGAGATCTTTGTGTTCGTTAATTATGTTTCTAATGCTTCTTGATGCTTATCAGAACTATAACTAATGAATGCAATATCATAAAATCTCATGCATACAATAATTTCTTTTGGGGAATGAGTGATTGAATGCAGATTGCAATGTGCACAAACAAGCACCTATAGCTTAAGGTTTTTTTCAAACAAATAAAATAACATAGTTATAATTATACATAAGATCCAACACTTGCACAACATTGGATTTTGCAGTATTCTCCCGCGAAGGACTACTAATCATGTTGCTCACAACGATGAAGTATTCTGCTACTTCTTAGGAGTATTCTTGGAGTTGAAGCACAAAAATAAACCTAATAATGTTCAGGTTTCAAGTTTCGGCTCGATGAAATAAAACTTTGATTAAATTAAACTTTTTGACTGAAAATCACCTCAAATAATCAGTTTGCTTGGCTTCCAAACAGATGGTAGGATATCCGAAGAAATTGACACGTACTACACCGAAATGATAATAAACATCATTGTCTAAAACGTGTCAATTAATATTCCATAGAAAAATCTAGCAAACTAATCAATAGTTTTTAGATATCTATTTTTAGGAATTAAAAAGTCTGAGACGGAGAGAACTTTGTGATTTCTATTTATCTTACTTGAAAGAGATTACGAGAACCTCGATAACAAGAAAATAAAGATCAAGATACACGAACTATCAAGGTAAAAATAGTCGGACATGGATTCAAGAATCCCCAAGTGAAGTCTTTAAGTCGTAGACCTAATTATGTTTCTCAGAGAAATTCTAGTTCAACAGATGACGATCTAGCAATTGACGACCAAACAAAGTGCCAGGGATTGATTTTCCTAGTTGAGTGAGTGTCTCTATTTGTAGATGTTCAAGGCTGAGGGTTGATTAGAATTCAAGATAAGATAACTTGATATTCAAGCAAACATTTAAATTTTTAGACGAAACTCTAAATTAGTGTTTCCAGTAAGCATGTGAGAAGTTTTTCTTGAAATCACATAGAAGAACATACATAGTGGTCTAGGTACGTGAACCGTGTATAATGATATTTCTTGGAAAGTATGTCGTTCGAACTAATAAGAAATATCGTGTTCATTTAAACATTTAAGAATTTAATCTTGATGCACGTGCAAAAAGTGTTTTAATGATCATAGATGTCTTAGAGGTGTCTATTAGATTCATAGCAATGTTGAACATATTTAAAAAATAAGTCTTTGAGCCTCTGCTAAAAATCCAAGGATTCATGAATCCGGGTACTACATTTCGTGAAACGGGTTTGCCAACCGTTAATGACTCGTGAACTCATAGCACTACGGTTCGTGAACTAGTTTCGCCAACCGTTAGAGTTTCACCAATTCAGATCACCATGGTTCGTTAACCGGGTTGGTAAAGTTCGCAAACCTTATAGTATTCCAGAAAGTCATATATCTATGGTTTGCGAGATTGTTACCCAACCTACCCTGAGACAAAATTATAGAAGTTCTGAATTTATCTTTGTGATGTTCGAAACCTCCCCAAATGATAAAATCATTACTTGGGCAATTTTCAAATGATCCAAAAAGTTAATTCTTGAACAATAAATTATTTCGAATTAATATTACTAAGGACCAATGAACGTCCATTGTTTAAATCATATTTCGAGATGTTTAACAAGATAAACTTGACTCAAAATTTCTTCTTGCAATTAATCTACTAGAAGTCATACAACATAATCTCAAAAAGATAGAATGGTAAAGCTTGTGAGTAAATAGAATGGTTCATTCTTCACATACCTTGTTGATGAAGTTCTCCACATTTTCTCGTCGATCTTCAGTCTTCGAGGGTGATGTCTGATACTCAACTACCAATTTTATACCTAATTCGAGACTTGATTTGTAAAGTAGAAATCAAGATACATTTTTGTTCATCTAACATTGACAACAAGCTTGAGATAGCAAAACTTGTGGGTTCAATCGAGCAGTGCTCTAACAATTAGGTTTACGACTTAGAATACTTCAATGGTAATCAAGAAGTCCGGTCATACTATCTTTTATATTTTTATGGAGTCTTATCTTGATCATCATAGTTCTTGTATATCTTAAAGGTTTATATTTTATGCTATACGACCATTCAGGAACTACCGATTGAGGAATAATATTGATAGAAACTACAAGAAGTTATTCGTCTTTGATCTTGTAGTTCCATAAGAGTAACATATAAACTTGATTTAGATAGACCTTGTGAGGTGGAATTAGTTAGATATCTCTATAATTTTTGAATAGAGTAAGTTACCCTAATTGTTGAGGCTTGCTTGATATCTTTTTTAACTGGAGATTCATGAATGCAAAAAAAATAAAAATCATTACTTTGATTATAACATATCTGATGTTGGATGTAGGGTAGAAATCTTCATGAAAAAATATGGAACAACGTATAGGTATGTAAAGTACGTCATCTAAGGGAATCAAGTGCATATGATCTTGCGATATCCAAGGGAATCAAGGAGCATGACTGAAGCTGGTTTGCCCGGAGGGTTGATTAGGTCTCAACTACATTCCAGTCCGAAGTCTAATAATATCTTAGTTTTTGTATCAGCTTAGTACATTAAGATGCTCAAACTGGATGAGGTCTCGCGGGTTTATTGCTATATTGCAACTTTCATCGTTAACAAAATTTGTAGTGTCTTTTGCTATTTGTTTTCCACTTTATATTATGTTATCATTATAATCGAGATAATTATAAGTAGAATGTTAATCAACCTATATATTTTTTTATCTTGATTGTAAAGATATTATAAGATTTTCTTTGTTGAACTTGGATCTTTAAATACATATCATAAAAGACATTCTCTTGATTGAACTTATATCTTGAAGGTTTAAGTACATATTAGGTCGATCTTGTAGATTTGTATATCACTTAATCATCATATGGATTTCTCGTCTTAAAATCTTGAGTACAAACTTACGTGTCCTAACATAGATTCTATAATGATTGACAACACATTTTCACAAATGAAAAAGTTGGGGGTGCACTTATTACTCGTTCCTTTTCAATATTGTCATTGAATATCCATACAACAAAGAGTGTAACCTTTAAAATAAACAAGAACAACGATGATCAAGATAAGATTTTGGATAACAAAAATCTATTACGTAAAAGTTAATCTGACCGGGCTTTAAAAATCCCTAGTGAAGACTTTAAAACTCATTACCTAATTATATTTCCTGAGGAAACCTAGGTTTATGGAGGATGAATCTTGGAGTAACAACTACAGGGATTGAGAATCTTAGTTGCATAGAATCCTCTGTTTCTGATTATGAATAAAGTTAATTTACTTAAAGTTCAAGCAATGATTACATGCATTTATAAATAAGTTCCTGAACTAGTTCCATGTTTACGAATTATCTTGATCCCAAGTAATCTCAATTATGTTTAAACCCGCTTTTTTACTATGGTCTCAAGTAAACTAGTTTTCATAGTTTGGAATATTCTAGCAATATAGTTTCTTTTCCTTGATATAAGCCATAAGAATGGTAACCAATTACTTCCAAAAAAAATATGCTTTTAAAGTTCAGATTTTACACAATTAGGGAAATAATTAACTTACTCACAATAGCATCGTACCAACAATGGAAAACAATAAACGTGTGTGAAATTTGCTTTGTAATACAAAGAAGAATGATGTATACACATTTTTGTCAATAAGGACCGTGTACTATAAGCTCAAGATTTAACCAAACAGTTCGTGAATCACTGAAGCAAGTTACAGTTCAGCAAAGTCGAAATTTCTTACATTTTTCAAAATGAAAGACATGGTTCACGAACGCCAGTACTCTTGGTGTCAACATAGCTTGTCTAAAATTGCACAATTCACGAACAAGAGAAAATAGTTCGCAAACTCTAAACAAAATCAGATGTTAATGGTTAAGTGCATATTTTTCATATATTTAGTGTCGATTCCATGCTAGTATTTGCTATTTTCTTGTAAATTATTTGTGTGTTACGTTTGTTTTGTCTTATTTATGTTTTGCTAGGTGAATCATCAAAAAAAAGCGAATTTGCACTTTATTGTGCAATAAAAGAAGTTATCCGCAAGCGGAGAAGGGCCAAAGACCATATGTAACTCGTTCAACTCTAGGAGTTCTTGTTATCATCTCGAAGAGTACGAAAAGACAAAAACGGCAAAATAATGAGGTCAATCCGATGTAGCATGAAGATTTTATGGGTGTTTGAAGCAAAGCAAAGTTGCGATGAAGTACAAATTTTTTAAAGGCACTCGCTTGAATTATTTGGGGCAACCAAGGTTCAAAGTTAGTCTGTCAAGTCTCCAAGACTGACAAGGGTATTATTGTATTATAAAGGCGCCTTGTATTGTTACTCCGGGCGCCATCATCTTTCCCATGCAACCCATACGACCAGTTCATGGTTACGGTGGAGCTGTGAATGGTTGTTGCCATTATTGATGGGAGTTTACGAGAATGATGTCATGGGAGTGATGATTGGTTTATGGAAAATGGAGGAATATGTGGTCTCTGCTTGCATCTGAAATGGAGATCGAGGAGGAGTCTGTTGCTCGATGGAAGAACATGGAAGTGATGATGATGCTACTGAGATTAATTAAAAGGCAATGATGATGACGTTGTGGTGCTGTTAATGTAAGAGAATGGAACTTGTAGTTGTGATTTCATCTCGATATAATCAGCAACATAGAAGATGATGGAGTTGGGGTCGATTAGTTGCTGCTCAAGAAACCAGTAACGATAAAATAATGGAGTTGGTTAACAGCGAAGGAGAAACAACGGTGGTCATTGGTATTCATTTTGTGGTTGTAGACGATGGGAGATGTACCTGGGTTATGAATCAATGGAGATGGTTGTTGTTGGAGGTTATTATTAGGAATATTCAGTATTGTTAAAGTCAAGTCAATTCAATTGACTTTGACTATAGAGGTCAAATTGTCTTTGTCTAAGGCACATTAAATATGTTTGAATAACTTCTGTAGGAGATTATCTTGTATTCTTCTTACACATTCAATACAACAATAATTGTTTTCTCTCATCTATTTCTTCTCTGAAAACATTCTTCAATATCATGAGAAGTATATCAATTCTCATGGTATCAGACTGGTAATCGATCCTCATCAAACTTAAGCTCAACAATTTTTAGCTTCTGGGTAATAATCATTCAATAAGTTTCTCCCAAGTTCTTTTTAGGGTTTCAATCAAAATTTTATGGTCTCAACAGGATCTGGAAATCATACAAATAAACGGAAAATTCATAACACCCAATTTAACAACAACAGCAAGAAAAACAACAACAACTTAGTAATTCAAAATCTGCATCAAGAAAAATTTTCAAATCAAGGAATTATGTCGACTTCCGTTGGAACTGGTAGTTCTAGTTCTCTACCTTTTAACAACATCACCAATTTTGTGCCCATGAAATTAGATGGATCGATTACTTAGTATGGCGTGACCAATTTGAAGGAGTTTTGATCTCCACCGATCTTTTTAGATATGTTAATGGTGAGTTAGTTGAAGCACCACAAAAGTTAATTGTTGATGGGGTTGAAACCATTAATCCACCATGGGTTTATTGGAGAAATTTAGACAGGTTTGTTTCCACATGTCTTAAAGCAACATTTACTGAAACTATTAGTGGTGATGTTCTTGGTCTTGGCACTTCAAAAGGGATATGGGATTTCTTGCATACTAGCTTTAGAACTCGGTATCTTGCTAGGAAAAACATGTTAAGAACACAATGACATGGAATTAGAAAGGGTAATCAGTCAATTATAGTATATCTTCAAAAGATAAAGTTTAGTTGTTCCAGAACAATGAAGCATTCCTACTATAGTCCTATATTCTGAAACATCTGCCAAAAGAGTACCATCTGTAATTGAAATTATAGGACCTTTAGCCACAGGAGTAGTGCATGGATTACATTCTGTCATTTTATCCTTGGATAACAACTCAATTGTGTATTTCTTCTGTGTCAGCTTAATAGCATCTGATGTTCTTATAGCTTATAGGCCTAAGAAATAGTGCAAATCACCTTATTGCTTCATTGCAAAAGATGAACCCAAAAACTGAACCAATTTATCAAGAAGAGCATTTGATGAACCAGTTAATATAATGTCATCAACATATAATAAGAGCACCATCATTTCTGATCCAGTAAAATAAACAAACATAGAGAAATCTGACACAGTTCTAACAAATCCAAAAGAAATCAAAGCAGAACTAAATTTTTGAAACCAAGCTCTTGGTGCTTGTTTCAGTCCATACAAGCTTTTCTTTAAATGACAAACTTTATGAGGAAATTCTTTACTGAAAAATCCAGGTGGCTGCTTCATGTATACATTTTCAGTTAAATCACCATGCAAAAATGCATTAGACACATCCAATTGCCTTATTGGCCAGTCCTTATTAACAACAATACACAAAACAACTCTGACTTTTGTTGACTTAACTACAGGCCTAAATGTTCCACCATAGTCTATACCATCCTACTGATTATAACCTTGTGCCACCAATCTAGATTTTAATTTATCGACAGTACCATCTAAATTAAATTTAACCATGTATACCCATTTACAACCTAAAATATTTATGTGTGGTTCTGGATCAACTAAATCCCATGTACCATTTCTTTGCAGTGCCTCATTTTCATCTTTCATAGAAACTTGCCAATCAGGTATTTGAATAGCAGTTTTAAAACTTGTTGGAGCAGAAGGAGTTTGGAGTAAAGATGAAAAAGCAGTAGGAAGTGGATGAGTAATAAAATGATGTAAAACATGATCAGGAAAAGATGTGGGTTTTGAAATACCACTTTTTGATCTTGTGACTATAGTAAAAGAAGGAAGAGGCTTAAGACAAGATGAAGAAGAAATGTCAGATATGATTGGAGAATAAGAAGAAGATGATTCAAGAGCAGGAGAAAAATAAAATTCATTTTCTGCAAAAACAACATATCTTGAAATATAAGTTTTCTTATTATCAGGATTATAACACTTGTACCCTTTATGCAAAGTACTATATCCTATAAAGATGCACTTCACAGATTTAGGAGACAATTTGTCAGTTCTATAATGACCCAAAAAAGGATAGCAAATACATCCAAAAACTCTTAAAAAAGAACAATCTGGGCATTCATTGTACAAAACTTGATAAGGAGATTGATTATTATGAATTGGAGTAGGAGTTCTTTTTGTCAAATAAGTAGCTGCTAAGAATGCATCATACCAGTATTCTTTAGGACAAGAAGCAGTAAAAAGCAAAGTATTACCCATTTCAGTAACGTTTCTATGCTTTCTCTCGGCAAGACCATTCTGTTCTGGAGTTTTAGGACAAGAGATTCTTATTTGAATGCCAGATGTTTCCAAAAAAGTTTAAAAAAGGACTTTAACTAGCTCACTAGCACCATCAGTTTGAAAAGCAACTATTTTTGTTTTAAAAAGATTCTCAGTTAAGTTTTTGAAATGTTGAAAGCATTGTAAAGACTCATTTTTAAGCTGCATTGGATAAATCCAATGAAATCTGCTAAAATCATCAACAAAAAGAATATAGTATTTATATCCTTCCAATGAGGTGACAGGAGCAGGACCCCACTCATCATAATGAACTAAAGCAAGTGGAGAAGAAACATGTGATAAAGATAATTGAAAAGGAAATCTCTTGCTTTTTGCAAGTTGACAAGGATGACACAAGGAAGAAGAAGAATTAGAATTTTTAAGAACCATGTTTTTACGGGAATTAAGACTTTGAATAATTTTTAAAGATGGATGACCAAGCCTACTATGACAAGTATCTAAAGAAGCTACAAGAGATGAAAAACCAAACTGCATCATAGTAGATGTAATGGGATACAAATTATTTATCATCTTCTCTTGTGCTAACAGAACATGATCCTTCAAGCTTCTTATTTCATAACCATAAGGATCAAAAGTAATATAGCAATCATTATCTCTGGTAAATTTATCTGCTGATAATAAATTGTGTCTCATCTCAGGAACATGTAAAACATCGTCTAGCCTAAAACTAGTCTTTGAAGTATTAAAAACTGTACTACCAGTAAGAGAAATAGACAGTTTCCTACCATTGCCAATCTGAACATGCTCATTGCCTTTGTAATCAGAAGTATTTTGAAGCAAAGCCCTGTCTCCAGTCATATGAGTTGAAGCACCACTATCAGTAATCCGCACAATATTAGAAGTAGATGGCTCATCATTAAGTGCAGTAGTATTAACATGAAGGCATGTAAAAGCTTGCTGAGTAGAACTTGAGTTACTAACAACATTAATTAAACCACTTGCACCAGTATCAGAATTTGCATAATGTGCTTTATTATAAGTATATGAAGCTCCAGTTGGTGGTGGATGATACCTAAAGAAACATTTGGTAGCCAAGTGACCCTTTTTCTTACATATCTGACAGAACATTTTTGAGTAGTCAATGTAAGGTCTTCCATTAGAATTAAAGCTTGAACCAGTAGATCCATTTGAACTAGAACCATGTTGATACTGACTAGGCCTATAGTTTCCACCATTTCCATTACCATTTCTTATGTTATGAACATTTGAATTATTTCTTGCATACATAGCAATATCATTTTGTGCATCATAGACAATAGTATGATGATGTCTTTCACTCAAAAACTGTTCATGGGACAAGAGTTTTGCTTTTAGTTCACCAAAACTATATGGTGTTTCTCTGTTCTGTGAGGATATAACAAACACATCAAATTCAGGACCCGAACCATTCATGGCAAACATCATTAAGTCTGCATTACGCTTTTTTCCAATTGCAGCCAAAGGATCATCAATTTAAGCTGAAAATGTGCGGGTACAACAACCACACCCAATATTTCGCTTAGCAATCTGTATGGAAAAACTCCAATATACTTTCTAGATAATCAACTAAATAGTCAGACTCAATCTAGATAAAAAGTATGTCAAAGAGTTTATATCTCAATCTCTCGAATTGATATATATTCAAGCAAATAGAAATCTGCGAGTCTTTATCAAATACTAGAGATATAACTTGGATGGTACCAAAGACCAATATCCAAGTGTTAATCAATTTAAATCAACAACCAAAAGGTCGGATATTCTAATTGATTGAACAACGCACAACCTGTGATATTTCAATTATATAACAAAATATAATGCGGAATAGAAATAACACAAACACCAGAATTTTGTTAACGAGGAAACCGCAAATGCAGAAAAACCTCGGGACCTAGTCCAGATTGAACACACACTGTATTAAGCCGCTACAGACACTATCCTAGTCCAAACTAACTTCGGTCTGGACTGTAGTTGAACCCCAATCAATCTCACACTGATCCAAGGTATAGTTATGCTCCTACGTCTCTGATCCCAGCAGGATACTACGCACTTGATTCCCTTAGCTGATCTGACCCACAACTAAGAGTTTCTACGACCCAAAGTCGAACAGTTTAATAAACAAATCTGTATCACACAGAAAAGTCTTCGGTAATAGATAAATCCGTCTCCCAAGAATATACCTACGAGTTTTGTTTCGTCTTTTGATAAATCAAGGTGAACATGAACCAATTGATAACCCAGACTTATATTCCCGAAGAACAACCTAGTATTATCAATTACCTCACAATAATGTTAATCGGCGCGGCGAAAGAAGATATTGTGGATTCACAAACGATGAGACGAAGATGTTTGTGATTACTTTTTATCTTGCCCTATCGGAGATATAATCTCAAGCCCATTCTTTCAATTGAACTCGTACGATAGATAATGGCAAGATCAGATCACACAACTACGAGAAAGTAGTATCGGTCTGGCTTCACAATCCCAATGAAGTCTTTAAGTCGTTAACCTGGTTTAGAAGAAAAAACCAAAGGTTAAAGGAGAATCGACTCTAGCTTAGCACAACTAGTATCACATGTAAAGTGTGGGGATTAGGTTTCCCAGTTGCTAGAGTTTTCCTTTATATATTCTTTCAAATCAGGGTTTGCAATCAATGTTAGCTTGGTAACAAAGCATTCAATATTCACCATTAGATGAAAAACCTGATTAGATTCAAGCTAATATCTTTCAACCATTGGATCGAAAACTTAGCTTGTTACATACAAATAAAATGCACGTTTTAAGTTTGTGTAACCGTGCCCAAACTTGTACATTTGTTGGTTCAACAATAGTTAACCAAATGGTTATCCATATGAGCAATTTCATATCAACCATATTCTTCTTCACTATAACTAGTTCAAATGACTCAAATGAACTAGTTAGAGAGTTGTTCAATTGCTCAGATCTTATGTAACTATACAAGACACAATCGAAGCAAAAACAATTTGATTCACTCGAATCGTTTCATGAACTTTATAGCCACGGTTTACAATTGCATTCCTTAGTTAATATAAACATGAGTTCAAGAACAATAGTTTTTAGATATAACCAACTCAAGTTCTCGGACTTAAGTTCCCGGAAGGAGTTCACAAACTCCAACAGATTTTCTCGGGTCGAGAACTTCCGCCAGTTCACAGACTGGGTTTGTGGACTTAGCTCACGCCACTATTCCGGTTTTCTTGATCAACAAAGTTCGTAAACTTCGGTTCAAGGAATGACTTATACATATATGTGTTTCCACGACAATGCTTGTATCCACCAATGGTTATATAATCTAAACTCTCATTTCAATCGTTGAAACATTCTTAGAGGACGTTATATAGTTGTTATTCACAAACCATTTTTCATCAGAGCAATTTTCAAAGTGATTAAAACATGACATGACTTTCGTCACTAGGTAAAGATGAACTTGGCTAAAGCGAAAGCTTACCAACACATATTTCGAGAAATAGATAGGCGAGATAAACTCGGTTCGGAATACCAAATGTATATAATCAAATTCTATATAGCAAAACGACTTTTGTCTCAGGATAGGAGATAAATAGACTTTTGAGTGATAGATAAGTTCAAGTCTCCACATACCTTTTAGTCGATGAAGTTCCATCAGTTCCTTGAGTGGTTCTTCGTCATGTATGATGATTGCCATGGAGATCTTGAGCTCAACTACATTTTCTATCCTAGTCCGAGACCTTAGCTATAGTAGACTATAAATCAAGACTTATAGTTTTAATCACTAACATTTACAAACATGCTTGAGATAGCAGCGCATGCGAGTTCGACCGAGCAATGCTCTAACAATCTCCCCCTTTGTCAATTTTAGTGACAAAACTATCAATACATATGAAATACAAGAATAAATGAATTAACTTTTGTAGCTCCTATTCCACATGTCTAATCTTCAACATTACTCGAAATCTTCATCACTTCCAAGTGCTCCAATGATCCCAAAGGTTGTAAGTTTAGTATCACCATTGTTAAAAATCCGTAGTCATAACAATGAGAAAACAAGAATTCTCAATCATTGTTATACAGTGTCATAGTATTATTATACAGCATCAAAGTTCAATTGTATCACAACTTCAACAACAATACTATGGTGATATGTATCACTCCCCCTTAGTCAATACTCCATCTCACATGGAAACCACCACCCCTTACATAATGATCCGAAAACCATATGTATTTATAGTGTGAACTACTTATTAATTCTCCCCCTTTTGTCAATAAAATTGGCAAAGGTACAAGAACGGGGTCCTAATGAAATTTACTAAAGAGATGTTTCATGACTAAAAGTAAGCATATATCATCTTGTTTAGATGCAATCATAAATCTGAAGCTAAATGCATTCATCAAGGAGTTTAAAGATACAAGATAACCCCTATAATATTCCACAACCGCACTCCCCATAAAGATTTGGCGATTAAGCACAAGTTCAATTAAGAACTCTCCTCCATTAAATGTCATTCCCGAAAGAACAACAAGAGCGACCTTAATTTTAAAAGAAAAGAAAGATTTCTTTGGACACAACAAATCACATAAAAGTATGAATTTGAATCTAAATACTCAATTAAATTAACCACAAGAGAACTCATGATTAATTTAATCGAAAATGCTCAACATAAGTGTACTTATGGAGACTCAAAAAATACCCAATTAAATTAACCACAAGAGAACCCATAATTAATCTAATCGGAATACACAACCAAATTAACCACAAAAAATAATCAATTTAATTGGTCATACTCGACATAAGAGAATATATGGAGGAATAACTAAGTTAATCATAAAATAATCAACTCAGTCGATAGTGCTCAACATAATACACCTTATGGAACAACACAGTATATACACAAAAACCGTGGATCGGAGATCGACCTAATACCGTGGAATAAGCAAGGACTCATTCTATTTTCCATCACCATTTGCACAATGACATACAATAGACATAATCCTTGTAAACAAAAGATTTTAACCTATCTTCCATCAATAATTGACATAATAGGCTTAACTTTTGTATTTGTCAAAAGTTCATTCCTTCTTTTATCAACACATGCATATTGACATATAAAGGACTTAACTTTCGACAAGGTATGGGACAATCACAGTTCACACACGCAAACACACATATCCCATAAGAAATTGCAATATACAAAATCATAAAGATTAATACTGCAAAAATCATCTTCCAAACAAATTTAGAATTTAAACCAATAAATCTAAAAACATGAAGATGAAAACGTTGGACATAGATATGTGTAAACACAATAATGGCTATTCCAAACTCTAGTTATTCTTCTAAAAGAAACAAGAAAATAGAAGACTTACTAGGAAATAAGACCTTTCAAAAATTCTTTATCGTCCCCGAACTCCTTGTCGTCAACATCCATTGGGACATAAGGTTCATTAAGGTAGGAGTTTATATCAATAAACCTTCTTGGCTGATGTCGAATAAGGGCCTTCTGAATCTCATGAGTCTTATACACAAAAGCCTTTATTTGTTGAATCTCCTTTTGCATCTCCTTCATCACTTCAAGAACATCAGAAAACTTCTGAGAGTTTGAAGGAATGGCTATTGGCTACCTCAGATTCCTCCTTTTTATTTTCAATGTCGGAGCTAAAGGAGATTTATCTTTTTCCTTCATGATTGATGGCTTGAAAATCATATTAACATCCTTTCCATCAGAAGACATGGTACTTGGAGCATCCATAGGCGTATGGGTTTGTGAGAGGAAATCACAATCTCAATAAGTAGTATTGAGATAAAAAGAAGCTTCAAGGAAGGAAAAAGGAATGTAGGGTTTCGAAACCTTTAAACAGGTTTGTACACTTCCAACTCTTAACCCTATAAAGAGTAAAATTATCGATAATAACCCTCCTTTATTGATAGACAATGAATTCTAAAAAAAAACTAAGAAAAGAAAAAAAAAAAACTTTTCCTAAATCCTAAGAGGTACAAAATCTTGTCTCTTTTGATCAGGCACATGAGACAAAATTTTCAATTCAACACAGTCAAGTTGTGTTGCGGTGAACAACGATTTATCCACCATTTTCCTTTTGAGAGGAATCCACAGACCTCTGTCTATCAAAACGACTCGACCGTAATTTCTTCTCTAATGGTCTTGGTTTATCCTTGGAAACTAACTTCTTAGAAGAATATAAAATCCTACATACCTCAGCGGTCTTCGGAGCAAGTTTAAGCTTACTTGCTAACTGATTTGCTCTTCGTTGAAGTTTGTTGACGTGCCTCAATTGGTGTTTGTACTTGTAACACTTTGAAAGTTCATGACCCTTTAGAAAAAATACGAGCACGTCAAACTAGGATAAAAGTCAGGCTTCTGAGATGCGCACGCAGCTAGGGAAAGTGAAGAGTCGAGCGTGCTGTCGAGACTCCTCAGCCGGGCAAAATGTTAATCCTCACACAGATGCACCGCTGCAAAGGGGGTGCTTAGATTCGGGAAATCAATCTGTATGACTCCGGCCTAAACCAAGACAATGGACGTTCCAGAGTCAATTCGGTCGCAAAGAGGAAGATGGGTTAATCTGTAAGAGGGAAGCTGAGAGTTGTGTGGGATCAGTGATGATCAAGGATTGTGGGTGTGTTGAAGGTTTATGCAATATTGCTGAACTGCTGAAGTTGAGTTCTGTGAATAAGTTTATATCGAGTTGTTGACGGATAATGATGATAATCGATGATTGATGATATCCTGATGTCCTCGATTTAGACTTATTTATATTGGAAGAATGATGTACCACTGATCCCTGTAAGTGTGACGGTTTCTTGAGTGAAAGAGTGGGAAAATGGGAGATCGTGGTAAAGTCAGTTCCATATCGTGCGGAGACTTGACTGATCGTGCACCCACTACTTTGCTAACCCCTTCAACCGTTTATATGACTTACGCATATTTCGCGTTGTGGATGAATCCACGTGCCGTAGACCGCCTGACCAAAACCCTAAGTGATATCCCCCATTTGTGACGTGATTGATTTTTCACGAATCGTGGAGTCTGTAAGGCAGACGTGTATTAGTTAGTCAGTTGTTGACTGATTTAGACTGTGAGTCTAGTTTAGTTGAATCGAGCATAAGTGGTGAATGCTCATCGATTCATGGATTGAACACGTAGTTCTCTGAGATGTCAATGAATTACTGACTAGAGCGACTGAGCAAGTATTGGTCAACTCGACGAATTGCCGAATGTTGAGAGTTTGTCAAGCAATTGAGCAAGTATTGCTCAATTCGACGAATTTGATAATTTTAGCGTGCAACTGAGCAAGTGTTGAATTCAACAAAATACTGAATATTGGTAATTTGACGTGCAATTGAGCAAGTATTGCTCAATTCGACAAACTACTGATGAATTACTGAACATTGATGGTTGGATAAATATTCGAGCAACTGAGCAAGTATTGCTCAACTCGACGAATTATTTACTGGTGTCGTAACCCAATAAAATATTAATCAAAAATATTGGTGAATTATCGAATATTATTAATTTGGATGTTGATTGATGAATCAACATTATTTTGTGTTTGAACTTGCTCAGAATGGTGATTCGTGGAGCGTTTGTTCGAAACCCTAATTTTTTTTATCAATCCTTCATCAATTGGCGAATTGCTGAAAATTGGTCATGAGTGAGGAGGGACCGACCACATGGGATGATGAGCGTCCATGGGTGCCCGGTGCTCGAGTGAGCATGCACCAGGGTTCTCAGTTTGAGAGTTGGTGAAAGAACGATGATTAAATGCAGGTTTCATCATTTATTGAAATATTGCTGGATTCAGCATTAGGTGATAAAACCTAGGTATGAGATATGAGGACCGACCAAGAGATCAAGGGACCGACTCTTAGTGGTCACGGGACCAGTTATTGGTCATTTGGAGAATCCCCCAGTTGGTTGGAGAGAGTTCGGGCCCAGTATGAGCATTTGAGCAAATTAGGTCAGAATTATGAAAACGTGTGGGACCGGACTTGTGCAAGCCCTAGGAATGACCCTGGTCGGTCATGAAGGCGTGCACGTGTTTCCGTGGTGTCCGTGTTTCCATACTGAGGGTTTCAGTATTTTCTGATGCGCGTTCGAGCAATATCGTGAATTTTCAGAAGAGTTTCATCTTGACTGAGAATTCTCGATTTTTGTTGGAATGAGCATGTATGCTCAATTCATCAATATTTTAAAAATATTAAAATAGCCGTGAGACGCTAGCAAGTCGTGTGACTATGTTGGCTTTTGGTTTTTCGTGATTTGAGCAATATTTGAGAAAATATGGAGAAATCCTGAATTTTGCTCAAACCCAGGAATTTCATGAATTGAGGAAAATAATAATTATGCAAGATTAGGGATTGCAAGGTGTGGGACCGGGCATGGCCAGCCGGCTAGGTTACCCGGTCTCGCACACCTTTCCCTATTTTATTATTTTTCATGAATCCTTGAAGTTATGGAGAATCCTTGAAGATATGGAGAATCCACGAGTTTTTTTTTGAAACGAAGGAGTTTCGTGAGATTAGGGAATAATAATTATAAAATTCTAAGGATTGTGAGGTGTGGGACCGGCCACGACTTAGGCATGGCCGGCCGGTTAGGTTGCCCGGTCCCGCACACCTCTCCTTATTATTTCGTGAATCCACGAAGTTATGGAGAATTCACGGGTTTTGCAAAAACAAGGAAAGTTGCTAAAACCAAGGAGTTTTCGTGAGTTCACGAAATAACAAAAAATAATGGGAGAGGCACGGACCGACAATGGCTAGGGAACAGCCGTACGACCGGCTGGTAGGCCCGGCCTTGGGCGTCTCTTATTATTTTATTAATATTTATTGTTTTCTCCTGTTTTGCGAAGGATTCCTCATTATTTCATATTTTTGGACACTCGGTCGTGCATCCGGGTGCTCAGTCGTGCATCATTGTCGAGTACACTCGCACCATTTTTGTGGGTCTTACTCAGTGATGGTCCAGATGCCCGGTTGTTGAGTATTTATTACTAATCTATGAATTCAGTGGAGAATAATTCATGAAACTGAGTAATAAAAGTGAATAGTTGTTCATTATTAATTCGCATGATCAGCTATGGATTCGACTACGAATTCAGAATAATAAAACAAGCATTACCAGCCTATGGGATCGTGGATTCGACCATAGAATTGGAGTAATTAAGATTATCCATTACCATTTCATGAGATCAGTGAATTCGATCATGAAATCGGAGTAATGAGATAACACAGTTGTTTTATTTCCATTCTACGAGATCAAGCCGTGGATTCGATCATAGAATTGAAGCAATTGTTATTGTAATTCCATGGGATCAGGCCGTGGATTCGACCATGGAATAAGAGAAATTGTTATTACCATTTCATGGGATCAGGCCGTGGATTCGACCATGGAATATGAGCAATAATAGATTATTCTGGGAATTCAGTGGTGAATGTCACAGCAGAATTAATCTATTGCAGAAAAGATATTATCCAGTTAAAGCGTCACATCTATTCTGAATGGTGCATAGTCAGGGAGTCACGATGTTGTTTACGACCTGAAGGCGTTAATGCTCTCAATCTACGGAGAACCTCCTGAATCTATGCACAGTCTCTCCACATAATCAGGGAACAGTGAGTGTCACCGACGTCCTGAAGGCATCCGCCGCCCAACTATTCTTCTATGTGGAGGTGGGTCTCTCTCCTGCAGTCAGGGAACAGTGAGTATCACCGACGTCCTGAAGGCGTTAAGCTCTCAATCTACGGAGAACCGCCCAATTATGTTATTCTGCACAGAGGTCACGATGAAATGCCAGGAATCGAAACGCTCAGATAGTGGAGGCTTTTCGAAAACATACTCATCATGGCTTCGTAAAATATGAATCGTTGCATGCTTGAAAGACTTGTCAAAAACATGCCTCATGATTTTACGGTTTTGCCCTTTGTTGAAAATCCACCATCAACAGTAGGATCATCATGGCGCATCGGGGAAGGTACGGCCTGCGAGCCCAGAAGCGCCAGGCGTAATTTTCCGGTCCGTCACAGTTGGTATCAGACCAAGTTCTGAGATAACTCTAGGGACTGTGCGGGAATGGCTTGTCGGCGAGTATTTTCCTTAATGGAAAACTTTAAGTTGGAGAGTAGGCCAACTTTTTCGCGAAAGAGTTGGTAACTGTTATGCCAGTTACTTTGCAAATCGAGTTGAGCTTGTTTACGTACTATGTGTTTGCCTGGCCTAAGTGGCACCCCACTTACAAGTGGATATCCGGAAGACCGTCTGGGACGGTTGGTAGGCAATGGGACTGATCATCCCCACACGTTGGAAACTGTCCAACGGTGTGCGTTTTCAGGCCCGGCTAGCATCCCACTTACGAGTGGCAACCTGGATGACCGTCAGGGAAGGTGGGTAACTAGATTTTGTTCCACACAGTACTACAGTTTGTTGGCACCAACTTTGTGAACTTTAGGGATCCCTGAGTGTGTAATATGGGATGCACATTTAGGATACCTTGTTGAGATATCCTTTTTGGCATTGGCCACTTGAGATTCTTGATAAAGTTGTGGACTCTTTTTGGATTCCTGGGCAGGCGGTATATGACGTTTGCTCAGAAGGTCCTAATTGGTGCTCGACGACAAACTGAAGAAACACGTGATTTCTGAGCATCTGGTATGAGGCTTTTTCTCAGGAAATCCAAACCGAAGAGATTTTTCACAATAGTTTTTGTTTTCAATTTCGGGGACGAAATCCTTTAAAGGGGTGAATATTGTAACACCCCGTGTTTTTAGCACGGCGCATGCTAAAAGATGCGCCATGGCATGAGATGAAGCCTCATCTCAAGTTTCTGTCGCGTTAAGAGGAATATTGTCCCAAAGCCAATGTTGCATCATCATGATGCATTAAGCCAGTTGGGTAGGTGGACTTGAGCTTGTAGCGTAATCATTGCATTATGAAGGCTATTGGCCTAGAGCCAATATCGCATAATCATTGTGCATCGGGCCAGAGAGATCTGGACGAACGAATGTTGCGCAATCATTGTACATAATCATTGTACGCAAATATTGCGCGCAATCATTGTACATAATAATTGTATGCAAATATTGCGCGCAATCATTGTACATGAATAGTGAACAAGCATGTCAATTTGGCCCTAATTCTAACTTGTAGAAATTGCAAGTTAACATATATAGGAAAGGGTAGTCGGTTGAAGGTGCATATGCAGACCATGTACCAAGTAAGCTTCATAGCTTAGTTGGAAGAGTATAAATGATGCGTAAGCCTCATTTATAGCTGCGTAGACTTGCGAAGAGGGCATTTGATGCTTAGGCATCACTATGCCATATTTCGGACCCGATAATGCATAATCATTATGCATTATGACGTAATAGCCTATACGGACTAGGCCATTGATAGTTTTTCTATGCCACAGCCTTGCAGATGAGTTTGCTTAAGTTTCCGCCCCTTCGTGGATGAACTACGGTCTATGCTTGATCCCTTTATAGTGCGTCCAGGCAGTCGCAATGAGTTGCAGCATTGCCGGTCCAGCACGTTGGCCTCTCATATCATCTAAGCTCGGTAGCTCGATGCAAGAGATGATTGTGACCAAGCTTGATGAGACTTAGTTGCATGCCAGCAAAGGGATGCTCATAATTCCTATCAATCTACACAGAGTTGGTAAGAGAAGCCAGTGATGCATGCTAGGTGTATCGGCCATAACCTTCAAGGCCTTATACCCCTTTGCGGACAAGGGTAAGTTTGGAGCGGTGTGGAAGCTAAGTTAGCCGCATCATGCTCCACGAGCATGCTTGCATGGGCAAATGGACGTGCGTTTTCCAAGATTAAAGACCTGGATCGTAGGATCATCATGGCGCATCGGGAAAGGTACGGCCTGCGAGCCCAGGTGCGCTAGGCGTAAATTTTCCGGTTCGTCACATAACACATGATTATTAGGGGTTCCTCCTGAAAGTAGGAAACTGCGATAACTCTATTGCTTTTTTTCTTCTTATTTCTTTATATAATTTCCACGGGTTTTAGTAAAACAAATGAGTAAATTATTCGTTGTTAATGAAGGATGAATACGAAGTTCTGAACATGAACTTTTATTACTAATACAAATTTATTTGGATTTTTAATCATGACATCACATGTCTTTATTATTTATAAAGTTCATGATTGATTTTTAGATTATTTAAGAACACAATTAAATTAATCGAGTGATGACTCAATAACTAGTTTTGTAATTGCTAAAAAAACTAACAACACCCGAGTAGAAATGAAATTCACCACTAAGAAGTGTTGATACCCTCACAGAGTCCTTATATTTTGGACGCACTATTAATGTTATGGTAGCACTTTGAGTAAGATTTTTCATTATTGTGACTAATATCCTTTTATAGGCGCGAGAAGACAATTATGACGACCATTTTGCGACTTAAAAGTCATAAAAAATGAACAAAATATCACATAATCTATATAAACATTTGTGATAAGGATAATTGTTAGGGGGAAACACTTTTGCGAGAAGGAAAACCGATTTTGGGATGAAAAAACTTTCCTCGTATCGATAATCATTTGTGATTTTGATTTTTCATCAAATATTTCATAAGCATAATGATCACAATTATCACTGATAATATACGACACAAAATGTGGGAGGACCTCAGCTCCATATATGAAACCAGGTTGCAACAAATAACTGTTAGTATATTACTTTGATCTCTACTTGTTAGAATAATACATGGCCATCCATTGCCATTCATAACATCACTTGCACGAGGGACAAAGCTTTACACCGAAATGATAATAAATATCACTGTCCAAAACGTGTCAATTTCTTCAGTTATCCTACCATCTATTTGGAAGCAAAGCAAACTGATTATTTGAGGTGATTTTCAGTCAAAAAGTTTAATTTTAATCAAAGTTTTCTTTCATTAAGCTGAAACTTGAAACCTGAACATTACTAGGTTTATGTTAAGTGGAATTTCACATTATTTTTGTGCTCCAACTCCAAGAGTATTCCTAAGCAGTAGCAGAATACTTTTTCGTTGGGAATCCTTTTGAGAAACATAATTAGTAGTCCTTCGTGGGAGAATACTATAAAATCCAATATTGTGCAAGTGTTGGAACTTGTTTGTGCACATTCCAGTCTGCATTCAATCACCCATTTCCCAAAAGAATATTGTATGTATGAGATTTTATAGTATTGCTTTCATAAGATATAGTTCTGAAAAGCATCAAGAAACATTAGAAGCTTAATTAAAGAACACAAAGATAAGGGAAAAGCTTATTTTAAATCCGTTCTGAAATCTACTTTTCCTCAGAAAAAGATTCGCTCCCTCACTACGAGAGCATATCTTGAACTAGTAGCATTTCCACCGTTAGATGCACAAGACGTGACATATACAAACTGTGACTTAACGCTAGTTATCTTCCTCGTGTTTTAAAATTTTCTCTAATCTAGTTAAATGAAATACTATATCTTACTGTGGATTTGTGATGCTTACATATGGTTATATCATACTTAATTAAACGATATACTATAACTGTGATACTTAAAATTCCGATTTCCCTGATTGGATTCTATATGGTTATTTCATATGGATAAACATAACGGTTACGAGGGTACTCTACTGCTCCTTGATCGATAATGTTCTCAAGCCAAGAGTTGTAAATAAAATTTAATTGTGAGAGCAAAATTTGTAAATAGTTTTCATGATTGTTAGATCAAAATCTAAATGCACCATCGCATGTATCAAAGAAGATTGCGAAGATTTCCAGCATCATCAATGTCCTAATTCTTGATTCATTTTTATGTTGCATATGAGAATTTGAATCAAGCTTATAATTTATAACTTGTTTCTGAACTTGCTGAAATTAAAAGATGTGTTTCTTGGAATACTAGTATATGAGTAAACTGATATGAATCTTGAAAACGAATAAACTTAGATTATAATGTATATATGATGCATCTCAAAAAAAATGCTATTTTAAGCTCATCTTAAACATAATGGAAGAGATAACGTAACACGTATATCTATTGCTAAATAAAACGAAAGAGATAATTGTGGTTAAAATCCACAATTTGCTGATATCATATCTTGTGTATCAAACGGTTTTAAAGTTACTAATTCAAATATACTCTTGGTGCGAGAGCAAAATTTCTTCCCTTGCCTCTTAGTAAAAATAGCTTTCCCCTAGCAATTATTCAGAAAATCGCAGTCAACAATAGCAAAACTAAGAGATTTGACGTGTCACCAAAACTCTCATAACCTCGCTGTGCACGGTCCATTGGTCCAACACTTGCATGTGCAACCACCTACAGGAAATGATATAAATGTGCATCACATTCTCTTTTTATAATCTCACCGTCGCTTTAAGTTGAATCTACCATGCAGCTTCTCATTATTCATTGATCTTAAGTACATTCACACCTTCAACTTCTCAAGAACAAGAAAATGGCCGTCTCTTTGTCAAAGTTGAGCTCTTCTTTAACAGTAAGACACGGGTACGATACGTTTCCATCACCATCCCCTTCTTCATTCAAGCCAAGACCCAATTCCTCTACTGTTTCCGGTACCAATTTGCTCTATCAAGGCATTAACGTTACACAAAATCCGTTACAAAAAGTGTCGGCAGTTACCGAAGATAACAGCTTAAAATCGGCTATTATCGAGCTCGGGGAAGAAGAAGATCAAACTTCAGATATTAGTACAATTGAGAAACAAGAAAAACAACTGCGAGATCGTTGGGAGGAGATTCATGGTCAAGATGATTGGGTCGGATTACTTGATCCAATGGATTCAATTTTACGGTCAGAGTTAATAAGGTACGGAGAAATGGCTCAAGCTTGCTACGATGCTTTTGATTACGATCCATATTCGAAATACTGTGGTAGTTGTAGATATATACGTCGCAAATTCTTCGACTGTCTAGGCTTAGCAGACCGTGGATATGACGTGACGCGGTATCTTTATGCAACAACTAATATCAATCTTCCGAATTTCTTCAAGAAATCAAGATGGTCTAAGATATGGAGTAGAAATGCGAACTGGATGGGGTATGTAGCTGTATCCAACGATGAAACATCCAACCGTTTAGGACGTCGTGATATAACAATTGCTTGGAGGGGTACGGTGACACGGCTAGAATGGATAGCCGATTTGATGGACTTCTTACGGTCCGTCAAATCAGATAAAATTCCGTGTCCGGATCCAATGGTTAAAGTTGAATCAGGATTCTTAGATGTTTACACTGATAAAGAAGAGAATTGTAGGTTTTGCAAGTACTCAGCAAGAGAACAAATCTTGACTGAAATCAGAAGGTTAATAAAAATGTATCCAGGTGAAGAACTGAGTATCTCTATCACAGGGCACAGTTTAGGTGCAGCCTTGGCGGTTTTAAGTGCGTATGACATAGCTGAAACCGGTGTCAATGTGACTGACACCGGAAAAGCCGTCCCCGTGTCTGTTTTTTCATTTTCTGGACCTAGAGTTGGAAATAAGAGATTTAAAGAAAGGTTAGAAGGGTTAGGAGTTAAAGTGTTGAGAGTTGTAAACATTCACGATACCGTACCCAAAGTACCCGGTATATTTTTTAACGAAAAAGTGCCGCCACTTGTTCAAAAGCTTGCCGAGGGACTTCCATGGAATTATTCGCATGTGGGAGTCGAGCTTCTTCTTGATCATAAGAACTCTCCATTCTTGGAAGATACTAATGATCCTTCTTGTTTTCATAATTTGGAAGCTCACTTGCATCTGCTGGACGGGTTAGTGTTATTTTTTTTTTTTCCATTTATTAACATCAATTCATTCACGGAAAACCATACATCAGGGAAGGGAATAATAATAATGTAATTGATTGCAGGTACCATGGAAAGGGAAAGAGATTTGTACTTGCAGGTGGAAGAGATCCAGCTTTGGTAAACAAGGCCTCGGATTTTCTCAAAGATCATTACTTGGTTCCACCTCATTGGAGGCAAGATGAAAACAAAGGGATGGTGAGGAGTCATGACGGCCGTTGGGTTCAACAAGATAGACCAAACCACGAAGATCATCCACCTGAAACACCACAACATCTCAAAGAACTAGGTTTAACCCCGTCTTCTACCAGTGATCAATAGTTGTTCTGTAGGACATAAACTCGGGCTTTTTAAATCATATATTCTGGTACCAATAGGAATGATTGATTCAGATAAAGTACTATCCATATATATGTATAAAATAATCGTGTGATTAGTCATGAAAGCTGCTATGAACGTTTTTCTTCTTCGGCCTTTTAGTAGTTGCTTCCTCATATTCATCAAATGGTTTGTTTTATGGGGCAGAATTGATGAAGGTCGGAAGATATGCAATGTTCCGGCTAAAGAGGGAGTTTGAGAACATATTTTAAGAGACAAATACTAAGCAATTTTTCTAGATTTCCTTCATTCCAGTTTATCATTCCATGACTACAATTCAGGCTCCTTCTCTTGACCATATACACTATTGTCTATTCCAATGTGTCGTTTATAAACTTTTAACAAAATTCTTTTCCAAGCCTACAACTCTGTTATATGTGGATGAATAGAACAAACAAGTAACCAAAATTCAACACATTATTACTTAGGGGTTTCCATGTCTTAATAAAGGGTGTATCATATTACCCTAGAGGGACAAACCTGAATCCTCATCCTCATCCAGGGTAGAAGTATAAACAAAGTAAAGAGTCCAAATCAGACCAAAAATTCCAAATAAAATCCATCCAAGAAGGTTGTTACTCAAACCAAAGGGGAGACCAGTCCCTTCGGTACTCATCCGCTCATCAACCAGAGCTACAGCTGGGCTTGTCACTGCTGATACCGCGCTTGTCGCTGCCATTAAGGCTGCAGTTAGGCTGACATGTGAGCTCTTCTTGCTCGCAGATGAGTTGTTCTCTACTGTTGAACAACATCTCATGCGTCCTCTCCTCCCCATGGCTGGCAATCCTGACGTCCATTTAATCACACTTAATCGTCAATACAAAAAACGTATGCTGTAATCACAACTGTCATGCAAAAGTGCTATTAACTAATGATTAAGGTAGGTTATGTGATTCCAAAAAACCTCTTACCAAGAACCGATGGGGTTACGGTCCTAAGGCTACGCTTTTGCACAACGCCAGCACTGACTACCACTGATAAGCAAGTTGGTGTGGCTGCAGTGATGGTGGCCATTTTCTCTTAGAATATCAAAGAGAAGTGATGGAGGGCGTCAAAGATAGAAGAAAACCGCTCGACTGTTCCTCAATGTTTTGCTAGTGTTTGTTCTTTTTCGTGATCAAGAGGAGTTGCCCTTAAGAATTGATTATGAGAAACTGTCCTGCAGTGCGAACCTGACAACTGGATATACAGATGAGTTCTCTCCATCACATTCAAATTCTCTCATCTTCATTCACCCAATTAATATTCTCCACGTGTCACATTATGTACCAGGATTTAGATTCACAGAAATGAAAAAGGAAAAGAAGGAAGAAAATGTGGAAGACTTGCAAATTCAATCTCATCCACTAATAGTAATCGACCCGGCTATAGTTTACCAAAAAAAAAAAAAGACTCAGCTCTAAGGATTGTGGCCGGGGGCGGGGGTAACAACAAGTAGTGAAAGAAGTTGAATTTACATTATAATAGGACAGAGGAAAAATCAAGTGACACTTGTGCAGCTTCTGAAAAATGAAGCAATTATATGTAAACGGATTAAGAATTATTTTCTACCCTTTAAACCTATTTATCTATTCATGAATGTTACATTGTTGCAAGTAAGGGTGATCGTATTTGACATATCTGTTCCAGTATCCCTTGTATTTCCCAATTCCAATTTCCAGCCATGGCTTCATAACACCATCGTAGTGAATTACAGCTCCCCTTTCGATCTCTCCACGTCCTAATCCTGACTCATATCCAAGACCTAGGATATGCCATCTGCGGTCGAGAGCTACCGTTTGGTTATAGAAGGTAACCAGACCCAACGGTAAGGTCCCACCTTTCCACAACTCCCTCTTCATCCCCTGCAAATTCCTCACTCGATTAGTTTTTACAAGCTTTATAAATCCCCCCAAATAGGCAGAATACAAGAAATTGTATCCCAGATGTCAATTCCAATACCATGAATACGAAAACAGAGGCGAGAGCTTGCTTACCATTTCTAAGTAATTAGTGTAGACTGCTGTCAAATCTTTTCTCCTCCACTCCCGTAGATCAAACACGTTCATCCCAAATGCCCATGTGCATGCTTCAGGATCAAATCTTTCCGCCACAATTGGGTCTGAGAAATTAATAAGCGTATTCATCTTACGAAATGAGGTATCACCCTCTCGACAGGTCTCCACTGCTCCATTGACTTTCCCCTTCATATCTACTTGCCACAATCCCTTGAGATCTCTCTGTACAACCACGTCATGGTCAAGGAGCACAACTTTATTTAGAGCTGGGAACATCTCTGGCAGATAGAACCGGAGATGATTCAATGGTGAAGAGTATCTACGGTCCCGAGAGTTTTGCATATTTAACGCTGAGCCATACATGGTAGCTAGCAATTCAAAATCCTCAATGCTCTGGATATTGATAGTAGCTTGATCAGGTGGGTTTAGCAAGAACCACATTCTTATTGCAGGGAGGTTGATAGCATCAGAAATCACGTGGAAGACAAGTTTCTCCTTTTCCTGAAAAAGATTCGAGCAGGGTTAGAGTCTTTGATAACACAGTATTCACTACATGCGAGCTTACATATGGAAGTGACACATATGGAGCTACTAGAGACACATGCAAACAGAGAAGCAGGGAAATTTTCTACTTTAGGAAATGGAAAAGTGAGACACTTCCTTGCTATCTGGTGCATCTAGTTGCGCCCGATTATAGGACAAGAGAAATGGGTTGATATTCTACTTACGAAGAAAGAGAAGCAAACACTTCACTGCTATCCTGGTGCTTCTAAACTTTTTCACTACAATGTGCTGCCCCATAAGAGGGATGGGAAGGGAACACTAGGTATAAACAACAAAAAGAACGGCATATGAAAGGATCAATGATCTTACCGAAGAAGAAAAGATGGTGGAATTCACAACCACTGCGCTTGCAAGAATGTTGTCAGAAAATACAACAAAGTGATAGAGATCAGGGTCATTTAACTTGTGCTGGTTTGGGAACTCTCGCTTTTCAGGCTGCAGTGAGAAGTAACTATCGGTGAGCCTCATGGAAAGGCAGTGAAGACCTTTCGGTGTAGTCCTGGAAGCAAGCTCAACAAGATATATAGCTTGATTTTTCTGTGCCCGAACTTGTTCTTCAGTATTGTATGTCATTGCGCGGAGCTTGGTTGCCATGGAAGAGCAATCGTGGTAAACACGGCTGGCTTTACCCAAAGTAGCTTCCATGGATTTCATCCTCTGCAAAGCACTGCAAAGTATTTTGTCTCAGATGCAAAACATAATTAATCTCTTATTGACTCATGTTTACCGCATATGTTAACCTTATTCTTGGATAGCATTCGTACTATCACCTTTCCCCCTCGACTAGTCGGCTTAACTTCAATGTTCTGCATTACTTTTCAAAGGGAAAGGAGAATCAAACTATCTAAGTGAGGTTATACCTTCTTGGTAAATCTGCATCCTTTGTTGCATCGCCCAGCGATCGTTCTAGCTCTTTTATCCTCAACTTCAGTTCTTTTACCAAGTGGGAGTTGCTACCTGGTGGTGCAAAAGTCAAGTATGCCTTGGCTCTGATCACCTGATCTTTACCCTCTTTTACCTTCTCATCAGTCCCTCTCCGAGCTTCTCTTTTCTCAGTTGGTTGCTGCAATTGCTCCTGATTGGGATTAAAAAAATTGTTTAGGACATGAGCAACACCAATCAATCAATTGCACACAAGTTATTACCACGAAAAGTCCAAACATTTAAATGTTATTACTGTCTCGTGGACACTGTTAAGTCATGAGCCAGAAACGCAAAAGGCATTGCAAGTCAATCAAGCAACTATGAGTAGGTGAATTGGGGTTTCTACTCTGGGAATTTAATACCAATATTTCCTTCACTCATAGAAAAACACAAGAGATCCTGAACCCAATTTCATCTGGATCTTAACAACACCTTTTCGAGCCTAATATCTACCCGATACTCTAATCCAAAAAAAAAAAAAAAAAAAATTTACTGCCAGAGATCAATGCCACCAGCCACCCTCTAAACCTATCGGTAAAAAGATTCCACCATAAACATATCGAGCTCATGATTCATGCTAAATTTGCAAAGGCAAGGAAGACTCTGATTCAGTTTACAAAAGATCATACCTTTCTTTCATAAGGAGCAGATACATTTTTCATCTGAATCAGTTGGTTTCCTCCATCTACATCATAATCAGTCTCTGAAACTTTTAAACAATAAAATCCAAGTAAGAATGTAAGATGAGTAATTTTCAGTAGAAAACTTGGAATAATGGAATCAAAAACCTTCAGAAAAGAACAAAAAACAAATGAATACAAACCTTTACGTTCTATTACACGATTTGAAGTACCTCCTTCTGTATTGCTATCAGCTAAAGAATTAATAGAATCACCATCTTTATACACAACTAAAACAGGCTCTTTCAAACCTTCCCCTGATTCCTGTTGTACAGCATTTAGTTTAGGACTATCTGTCTTGAATTTCTGCATAGATTTAGACAACAAAAAAACATCTTCAAAACTATAATAAAATTCACAAAAAAAATACACACAAAGAATCGAATAAGGTTGAAGATTCATACAATTCCAGGTAAATCCCCAACAAATTCTTTATCTCCTGAAACAGAAGAAAGAAATCAATTAATACCCAAATTAATTAAAGAACCTAAAATGTGGAGCAGTATGAAAAAAATCTGAGATTTTGATTTGTTCTTACCAGAAGAAGATGAGAAATTTGAGAGTTTATTTGAAACTAAAAAGATAGGAGCTAAAACCGAGATTGAAAGTAAACAGAGGATTAACATCCTCTGATATCTAACACTCTGCTTCATCAAGAACAACCAAACAATACTTTGCCCAGATATAAAATTCTAGGGTTTTCTTAATCTTCTTCGTTTGATCAGATTATAACTATTATGCATTTGTTGATTTAGGAAGTTGAAAGAAAGCCTATATTTTTGTGATATGAAGAAAGAAAGAAAGAAAGAAAGAAGAATTTAATTGAAAATATCTGTTATTATTTTATTATCCTTTTGAAGTTTGTCCTAAAGGGTGAATTTGGAATGATGATGGTGATGGAGATGTATGGGAGATGAATCAGATGATGATGATATGATGGAAATAGTATATGTTATGTTATTGTGTTAGTGCGTTTTAACTGTGTGAGCGATGTGTTGTTTGTGCATTACGTGTTTCTTATGTGCATAAAGAACGAGGGTACCCGAACGATAGGAAATGTGAATTTTACGTTCCGTAATGAGTGATTTCCAGCAGTCGATTTGGGGAACCGAGATTATTTGCGGGCCCGATTGATCACTTAAAAGTTTGGCTTGGGTGGAATAAACGGCGGCAGCGATTCGAAACCCCACATTAGGGGAATGGTGAACCTCACCTTAACCTGAATGCGGATCCCGATGCAGATGTGTGGTTTAGATTGTAGGGAGGTACAAAATACGGAGCCGAATAGCATTTTAAAATCTACAAATTCATGGACATTACTTTCATATACTTTTTTAATAATTTTACTGATGAAGTTTATATTTTCTGAAATATGAAAACAACAATAAAGTCAAATGTCGACAAATTAACAATTTTGGGACTGTTAAATTCTATCTAATTTAGCAAAGTATTAATTTATCACTAAAACTTGTTGTCACGATCCATTGAAATTCAACCCCATGCTGCACCAATTCGTCCCTCAAAATAAGAAAAAAAAAATATCGATAAATTAATGAGTTATTATTATATCGAAACATACTAAATTTAACTTTAAATTTCTAATTCAAATTATTTTTTAAATATTTTATGACATATTATGTGTATAAATGTATATGTTTTAATGTTAAAATTAAAATAAGAAAAAGAAAACACAATAAAAACATTTCAGAACTTCTCAAAGGAGTACATAAAAATAAATATGAAGTCCAATGTAATATAAATGTGAAAAAAAACGGTAGATACATATTTTAATAAGCACCATACTGTTATTTGTTTTTAAAAGATATATATATATATATATATATATATATATATATATATATATAAATTCATAATCAGCGTGATAACGTTATGGTAGATGCATATGTTAATAAGCACCATACTATAATGTTATGGGAAAAATATCGTTTGGTCTTTTTTTAGGCGGGCCCATGTCTGTTTGGTTCTTTAGGAAAACGCCTTTACTCTTTGGTCCATAATTATTTAAAAATATTAAACTGACAAAAGTACCCTTCCATGTTAATTTTTACTTATTTTCTTGTAGCAGTTCATTCCAGAAATGAAGTCCATATAAAAACCTATACAAACCAGAGTTCATTCCTGAAATGAAGTCCGTATAAAAATCTAAAAAAACAGACTTCATTCCAGAAATGAAGTCCATGTAAAAGCCTATACAAACCAGAGTTCATTTCAGAAATGAAGTCCATATAAAAACCTAAAAAAGCAGACTTCATTCCAGAAATGAAGTCCATATAAAAACCTATGCAAACCAGAGTTCAATCTAAAAATGAAGTCCATATAAAAACCTAAAAAAACAGACTTCATTCCAGAAATGAAGTCCATATAAAAACCTATAGAAACCAGAGTTCATTCCAGAAATGAAGTCCATATAAAAACTTTAAAAAACAGATTTCATTCCAGAAATGAAGTCCATATAAAAACCTGTATAAACTAGACTTCATTTCTGGAATGAACTCCATATAAAAACATTAGCAGCATCATCTTCATCTTCAACAACAGCAGCAGCAAAGAACTTCAT
This sequence comes from Papaver somniferum, assembly GCF_003573695.1. Taxonomy (NCBI): domain Eukaryota; kingdom Viridiplantae; phylum Streptophyta; class Magnoliopsida; order Ranunculales; family Papaveraceae; genus Papaver; species Papaver somniferum. The sequence goes on along the minus strand of NC_039359.1, from coordinate 185,948,139 downwards.
CAAAATTCATCGTCGTCATTCATCTTCAACAACAATAGCAACAAAAAACACCCAAATCTTCATCTTCTTCATCGATTTCAACAACATCATATTCATCGTCGTCTTCAACATCATCTTCATCGATTTCATCATCTTCAACGTCGTCTTCAACAAAAACAAACAACATCATCGTCTTCATCTTCTTCTTTATCAAGACAACAACAGAAAAAACCCTATAAACAGAGTTCATCTTCATCTTCAACACAAGCAGCAGCAACAACATGAGATCGTCGTTGTCTTCATCAAGTAGATCGGGTTCGTCATCGTCTTCAACATCAAATCTAATCAAATCATCAAGGAAAAAAAAAGAGAAAAGTAGATCTGAAAAAGAAAAAAAGATGAGAGAGAAAGTAAATCTGAGAATGAGATATTTTCTAGTAATTTTGGTATATATGTGGTCACCCTAGGACCAAACCATTATTTTATAGGACCAAACAATATTATAAGGGTATTTCTGCCACCACACAATGAAAATTACATCATCCATGACATCACCATAGGACCAAACCATAATTTCTAGGACCAAACTATAATATATTTTCCCTAATAGGACCAAACAGACACATGACTGAGTCAACTGGACTAGACTCTCTCTAATATATTATTCCTAGGACCATATGGTATTTCCTACTAATGTTATCACGTTGATTATGAATTTATATATATATATATATTTTTTTTGTCAATCAACATATTTCAATTCATTCAAATCAAAATACTGGTTACATGATCGCTTACAAGAATAACAAAAACATCAAAATACAAGATAATTATGCCCTAATACAATTAAAGATACCAATTACAAGTATATCGCAAAGATAAAGAGCTATAAACCGTAAATATACCCAATTTTTGTTTATGTAGTAGGGAAGAATGATGGTGTTATCCGGAATCAATTCCGACCATTTAATCTGATTTTTTTCTTCTTCGATAAGAGATGCTCCTGAAAGAAAGGAGTACTTTGCCCGTAATCTTGTATAATCAAACGAACCCAGATGCCATAAATCTCTTATGAAAAACGGGGGTCTAACAACTACACCTAATATTTCGATTAGCAATCTGTATGGACTAGCTCCAATATACTTTTAAGAGAATCAACTAGACAGTCAGACTCAATCTTAATAAAAGTATATCAAGGAGTTATATCTCTCTATCTCAATTCAATACTTACTCAAGCAAATAGAAATCTGCGAGTCTAATTGAATACAAGAGAAATCACTTGAACGGTACCAAAGACCAATGTTCAAGTATCAATCAATTTCAATCAACAACCAAATGTTGGATTTCCCAATTGATTGATCCAAACGCACAACCTGTGATATTTCAATTATATAACATAATATAATGCGGAAAAGAAATAACACAGATACCTGAAGTTTTGTTAACGAGGAAACCGTAAATGCAGAAAAACCCCGGGACCTAATCCAGATTGAACACAATGTATTAAGCCGCTACAGACACTAGCCTACTACAAACTAACTTCAGTCTGGACTGTAGTTGAACCCCAATCAATCTCACGCTGATTCAAGGTACAGTTGCGCTCCTACGTCTCTGATCCCAGCAGGATACTACACACTTGATTCCCTTAACTGATCTCACCCACAACTAAGAGTTGCTACGACCCAAAGTCTAAGACTTTAATAAACAAATATGTATCACACAGAAAAGTCTACGGTAATAGATAAATCCGTCTCCCACAGAAATACCTACGAGTTTTTGTTCCGTCTTTTGATAAATCAAGGTGAACATGAACCAATTGATAAACCAGACTTATATTCCCGAAGAACAACTCAGTATTATCAATCACCTCACAATAATCTAAATCGTATGATGGATAAACTAGATATTGTGGAATCACAAACGACGAGACGAAGATGTTTATGACTACTTTTATATCTTTCCTATCGGAGAAATCAATCTCAAGCCAATCCTTACGATTGTACTTAGTACAATAGAAACATCAAGATCAGATCACACAACTACGAGAAAGTAGTATCAGTCTGGCATCACAATCCCAATGAAGTCTTCAAGTCGTTAACCTACAGGGTCTCGGTAGAAACCTAAGGTTAAAGGAGAATCGACTCTAGATAATACAACTAGTATCACACATGAGGTGTGGGGATTAGGTTTCCCAGTTGCTAGAGTTCTCCCTTATATACTCTTTCAAATCAGGGTTTGCAATCAAAGTTAGCTTAATAACAAAGCATTCAATATTCACCGTTAGATGAAAACCTGATTAGATTCAAGCTAATATCTTTCAACCGTTAGATCGAAACTTAGCTTGTTACACACAAATGAAATGCACGTTTATATAGGTTCGTGTAACCATACCCAAACATGTACATCTAGTTGGTTCAACAGTAGTTAACCAAATGGTTAGCCATATGAGCACTTTCATATCAACCATATTCTTCTTTACCTCAACTAGTTCAAATGACTCGAATGAACTAGTTAGAGAGTTGTTCAATTGCTTAGATCTTTATAATAGACACAATTAAAATAAAAATGATTTTGATTCACTCGAATTGATTCATGAACTTTATAGCCACAGTTTGCAAACTTGCATTCTTTAGTTTATATAAGTTTAAGTTCACGAATAATCGTTTTTATAAAATAACCAACTTAAGTACGCGGACTTAAATACCCGGAATAAGTTTGTAAATAGTTCACAAACTCCAGCAGATTTTCTCGGGAAGAGAACCCCGACAGTACGCGTACTAGGTTCGCGGACTCTGTTCCGGTTTTCCTGAGCAGCAAAGTATGCATACTTTGGTTCAAGGAATAAGGACCTATACATGTATGAGTTACCACATAATGCTTATATCCAACAATGGTTATATAATCTAAACTCTCATTTCAATCATTGAAACATTCTTAGAGAACGTTATATAGTTGTTGTTCACTAACCATTTTTCGTCAAAGCCATTTTCAAGTGATTGAAACTTAACATGACTTTCGTCACTAGTAAAGATGAACTTAACCAAAGAGAAAGCTTACCAACACATATTTCGAGAAATATATAAGCGAGATAAACTCGGCTCGAAATAGCAAATGTGTATAATCAAAGTCTATATAGAAAAACGACTTTTGTCTCAAGATAGGAGATATAGTAGATAGACTTTTGAGTGATAGATAAGTTCAAGTCTCGATATACCTTTTAGTCGATGAAGTTCCACCAGTTCCTTGAGTAGTTCTTCGTCTTTGTATGATGATCGCCATGGAGTCTTGAGCTCAACTACATTTTTTATCCTAGTCCGAGACCTTAGCTAATATTAGACTAGAAATCAAGACTTATAGTTTTGATCACTAACATCGGCAAACATGCTTGAGATAGCAACGCATGCGAGTTCGACCGAGCAGTGCTCTAACATCTTAGATTAAAGAAAGATTCAAAGCGATATCGTGTTGAATGATTGATGTTTTTGAATCGAGAATAACAAGCCAGGATCCAGCCATGAAGATTTGAAGAAATCGCCCCAAATGGCGAAGAAGTACACCAAAATACATAAAAACATTAAAAAAACATGTTTTTTTTTTTTATTAAAACTAAAAAAGGAAAAGTAACCTTGCTCAGATCTGGTCCAAAAAGGACCAAATCTGACTAAGAGGTGTATGAAGGATAGAGTTTTTTTTTTTTGTTTTGGAGAGAGAAAATGAGAGACAAGATAAGTTACCATGGTTATGAATTTATATATTAGTTGTGCCCTATTGGAAACTTAATTTTTTTTATTATCTTATAAATTTAGCGGGATTATTAATTTAGCATATTCAAGTTGGGACTGGCAAAAAATATCAAGTTGGGACTGACAAAAAATATTCAAGTTGGGACTGGTAAAAAATATTATTTTAGCGAAATTATTAATTTATCGCGGATGAATTTAACAAAGTTCTATCGTATAAAGATTCGACTAGTTTTGACTTTAGATTTTATATTTTCCATTGTTTTAACGGTGGAATAACAATAAAAAACATAAAAATATACTCCTTATATTTCACTTTAGATGATGGTTTGGAAGTTTAACAAAGACTAAAAAATGGAGAGAAATATGAAACATTTTATACTATGCAGTTGAGAAAAGTCTTCAACCATTAAAAATAAACTTATAGTTCCATGATAAAATGCAGGGTATTGTTGGTGGCTTTATGAGAAACTACCAAGAGTACTATGGAACAAAAATATATTCTTGAACCCTCTTCTAAAGTGAAACGGATGGAGTATTAGATTTAAATCAAGAGTAAAGAAGATAAACGAACTTTTTATAAATGAAATTAGTTTGTTAAGGACCCAATGAGTATCCAGACCCGATGGCCGACTTTTTTATACCTTCGACCCTTCCTTGGAACTTTTATAAATAGGTGTAAATCAAGTGGTAATCGGGCGAAACTAAACCCATTGACGGTCTTATTGTTAATGTCTAGGATCCCTTTCTAATTTTTGTAACTTGTAAATTGAAACTAGCAATTGGGGTCTACTGGAAATTATTTGGGGATATTTTACCTGTTCATGCCGGCAATATAAATCGGCATGGTTTCTCACTGCTGGCATGAAAATATCTCCCAATTATTTTCTGTACACCGCAATTGCTTGTTCGTAAATTGTACGGTGATTCTGCTTTTGTAATACACACCAAATTTTCAAATAAATAACTTCCTATGAGGTGTGATCCATTAACATTGTTATATTTTATCACTTCGCTACTGTCTTTTCCGAACCTAAGTTAAAATTACGTGGCTATTTTCGGGCCTAACCATTTGATTTGGGGCCTATCAAAATTTTGATCGCAACTAAAAAGATTATAGTGGGTGTCTAAAGTGTCTGAAAATACTAAACTACCCTCTACACTAATAAAACAAATAAAAACCAAAATCATTTATGTTAATCTTTGATCAAAATCTTCAACCAAAACATAATATTTCTCAATTCCATCAAAATTAAAAACTAAAACCTAATCCCAAGCAACAATTCAATTTCTTCTTTTTTTAGGTTCTCAAAAGGAAAAAATCAGACAAAAAAAATTCGGGTTATTGAGTTAATCCCTTGAACCAGTTCCTTTTAATTGAGATTCAACAATAAATTAACTATGAATATCTGAAAATTCCTCATCAAAAATTTTCTGAAAATCAACCATAATCGATTTATATATGCATTAACGTATACCGATTCTAGTTCTTTCCCACATAGACCAATTCTGGTTATAGAAAATACCCAATTTTCTTAATGAAATTTTTACTACTAAATTTTTATATCCCAATTTAGTACTATGATTTATACTCATTTTCAGTTCGAGTATGGATTAAAATTGGGTTTTATACCAAGTTTTTAGGTTTTTTTTTTCTTTTTAGTTTTTTGCTAGAATAATTTCATGTAAATGTGTACATAGATTGATTCTTAGTGGAAAAAATATCAAATTTTTCTGTATACTTTTTAACATGGAATAAACCGATTATTTTTTTTTGCATTTTTGGAATCGGTATATGTGCATATATCGTTCTTACGGATTCCTACAATCGTACTATGCAGTAAGTAATATGCACCGATTCTTGGTTTTCTTCATGAATTAAAACATCAACATAAAATCGGTACATGAGTGCACGAACATCCACCGATTCTCGATTGATTTTTGCCAAAAGAAAATATCAAAACTTTCATGTTTTGATGATGAATTAACGTTAGTTGATTTCAGGGTTAACTTGATTAAATTTCTATTACTCATCCGAATTAACACTAATTAATCAGAGATAAATTAGCCATTAAATAAAATATTTGGCTAAAGAGTTTTTATTTTACCTTATAATGTTTTATTTTGTCATGTAGTGATAAGCTCCAAAATAACCGGATAAAATTAACTTGATTTTTTCGGTGATTAATTCTCTTATGAAATACTAAACCTTCGCAACAGTAGTATGTACACCTTATGTCTAACAATCATTTGTTTAAGAAAGTTCAAACTGGCAGATGACGAGGTTACATGTTGAAAGATATACATGAAGACTTTTCTTACTATGGGAATTATCCTATAAGGGTGATTCTAGGTACACCGAAGGGTTGCACGAGAAGTGTACACCGAAGGGTTGCACGAGAAGTGTACTGAGGGGGATCTCACAGTCTCAAATATCCCTTCTTTACATTGGGATAGGGATGGGGCTGGAGTGGTCCCACCACCCTCTCCCACGATGTACTCTCGATGCTTTTTCTTCGTGGACTATCATTTTCGTTTCCATAAACCTCCACACATGTCTTTGTAGACCTACCAATCTAGAGGGACCTTATCAAATACGAGGGTTCTTTCTTGATTTGATTCGGTTTCCGATGGTTATTCGCAATATAGATAGTGAGCATTTATTATTTGCATATTGTTGTGTTAAGTATAGTCTGACATCTCTTAGACTCCCTAGATTTGTGAAGTGTATATGTTTCGGGCAACCCTAACCTTATAAGCTGGTTTTCAAAGTTAGTTAGGCTCATACACTTTAACATGGCACCGAAGCAGATGTTTGGATGGTGTGTCGACATTGTTTAACTGTTTAGCCCGATAAGGGTTTTGTTTATTTTCTTCTTCTTTGTTCGTGTGTCAGTAAGGTCTTGTTTGGCCCCGACTCTGTGTAAAAAGGGTATTAAGTAAAATCCTGCATTGCCTAGATTCTCTGAATTTATGAAAATTGTATATGCCTCGCCAACCCTAACCTTGCATACGGGTTTTCAAGGTTAATTAGGCCCATGAATTTTTACTTACATATTGTGTAAAGACTTTGCAGATTTGTAGATAGGTCTCTTACTCTCTTTTTCCATAAGAGTTACTGATTATTTGGGAGTAAGCCTGCAAATTTTATGGTGACCATTATAACTAGCTTGCAAACAACTAGTTGTGCAGCACGGCTATTTTCTTTGGTGGCATTTCGACCAATAAGAACAAAGGAAAAAACAACTCTTTGTTAAAACAGCCCAAAATAGAATCAAGACGTTAACGCAACTAGCAATGAATAAAACAATAATGGTTAGTTATGGAAATGGTCAAAGATTCTTTGAATTTTGTACGCAGTGGTCGACGGAACCATACAGAACATGGCATATTGGCATGCATGATGCTGGCAAGAATAGGTTTATTTATGCTGGTAAAGGCAAGTGGGTGGAGAGGTAGGTGGATGAATACACAAACCTCGTATGTCTCTGCCGTCTTCAGCTTGACAATTAGAAATATCACCTCCTAGTGTCACATTTCAACTTTCTCTCTTTAACTTTCTCTCGGCTACTTAAGGAGTAAATTTCAGATTACCTGGGTTTTTTCTGTTTAATCTCAGAAATAAGCAACCCGGATCTCTAATCTTAAATTGAAAGATGGGAAGATATGTAGTTCCTCTTCGGTGCGGAATCTATTTTTCAAAAAATCTCATACTGATTCGCTCATCAATTTTATAAAGAATTAAAACACATACAAAAATTCATAATTTTGTAAGTGCACTATTTGAAGATGATTTCATAAAAAGAAACTTACTCAATCTTTCATTAACTTTCTGCATAATCATTACTTCATCATCATAGGAAACATAATAGAGAATTCATATAAGTTAGAATATTTATGGAATCTTCATACATCCAAAGACATGATAAAACCATCTTCATGATCATTGATAACATAAGCCCTTAGAGAAACTGGTTCAATAACAGGCACTGGTTAGGCAATAATTTCTGGTTGGCCTACTTGATCATAATAATCTTGAATCTTTTATTCGATCTCTGCCGATGGTACTTCACAGTATACGATTCCGCCGGATGGTAAGGTAAACTGAAAATGGAAAACAAGTTGCGCCATGATTTTGAATAAGAGAATATGAAGGTAGGGATTCTGAAATTGGGGTAAGTTGATTACTAGGGAACTAACTATTTATATCATACGATCATAGGATGAGAGGGGATGAATCTAGTTATGAATTACCAACACTTCGTATTCTTGCTTTAAATTGGGTTAATTATTTTGAAAAACATTTTAGTCTTCCACATTTAATTGCTAGTGTAGACAAGTTTAAATCAATCTAGAAATTCGAAAAGCCTAGCAACAAAAGAAAATCTTAGAAAATTTCTTCTAGCCTTGAGTATTGGGTAGAAACAATGTCTTCATCACTGTTTGAATGTTCTTGGTTTAGGAATTTTAAATTTTGCAAGGGCTTATTAAAAGTTTGGGGCTCATTAAGAAATTCGAATGAAAATATTCTCTAACGGATACATTTCAAATTTGATAAACCATTTCAAAATGAAAGAAGAAAAATTACTTTCAACTTTTACGGCTGTTCAAAAACTTACTTGGCAAAGAACAACCCTTATCTAAAGGAGAGTCCCAAGTAGAGGTTAAACGTTCGCAAGCTTGCACCTATGGTTATGGGCAGAACATCTTTCATACACGTACTTGTCGAAGAGACTCCTAATAAATGGGGAGTACAATACGTGGAAAAATATAATTCGTTCATTTATCATCTAAAGACTTTTTTAAAAAAGAAATTTAAGTCTCTATTAACAAATAAAATATAAAACTTCAAATGACAGCCTTGCAAAACACGTGTTAGGCTTTGGCTGGTGTACATCATCCTAGATAGCTGATACGTTTTCTTTTCCTAGCCTACGAGGTTATCTTTCTTTTTTTAAAAAAATTAAAGAAAAAAAAGGAACAGAGCTTTCAACACTGAGAAGTAAAGGGGACATTCTCATTCTCTGTCTTTTTCTTCTTAAAACTTCTTTTGCCTCTGTGAGGTCTCTTTCAGTTCAACCCGAGTCTTAAAGTGGTCTGTTTTTCAAGAAGTAGTGAGTTTAAGTGGTCTTCACTTTTAAAGAAGGTTCTTCTAGGCAGAGTCTTTTTCATCTTTAATCTTCTTATCCATTTTTGTTTTTCACTCTAAATATGGTGTCTCTGCAGCAACTTATTCTGTTTGGACAAACGAGTTCGCAACCCATTAAGATGGGTAAAGAAACGACTAAAAGGAAAAGTCTTAAAACTCAAGTTCTACCTTTTCCCGTGCCTAGTTTAAAAGGGTTTAACCATGAAAATTCAATCGTTGCTAGGATATTTTCGACAACCTCATTTTCAAAAACTAACAATGCAAGAGCTCTAAAGTGGAGATAGGGAAAGAAAAACGTTTTTAAAACTAAACAAATAGGTTGCAACGTTTTCATAATTTCATTCTCGGACAAAGAGGCCATGTTCAACATACTTGTCAATGCACCATGGCATTTGTATGGGGATGCCTTTCCTTTGGCAAGATGGTTTCCGGGAATGATAATTGAAAAAAATATTCTGAAAACTATTGTGGTTTGGGTTAAACTGCTTAATCTTCAACCATTTCATTATGAAGAATTTATCATAGCACAGATAGGCACACACTTGGGTTTCGTAACTAAGATTCATCCAACTAATGCTCACCCAGAACATGGTCAATATGTCTTTGCTAGAATAGACATTAATATCGAAAAACAACTAGTAACTTCCGCAAGAGTTAAAGTTGGCAACCACCCTGAATATATCATTGCGTTTACTTACATGGATCCGCCTTACCGTGTGTGTAATCACTGCAAACGTCTTGGACATGTAGAAGAAATTTGTGCAGTCAAGTACAACTTTGGCTTAGAGTATATTTATGACGAAAGTCCTGAATCGGAATCGGAGGTTGAATCGCAGAGCTGGGCATCGGAGTTCAAAGTCCTTATTAATGAACAGATAGACAGAGAAACAGTTTCTGATGCTGGAAATGAATTTTATGATTCTTCTATATCTCCTTCCTCAGTAATACCTTCTCAACCCATTCCTATTGATGTCTCTTCTAACAAATCTTATGAAGATCCATTTATGCTCGATGCAGCCTTTCAATCACCTAATCCAACCAATTCAGTATTAGGTAAACGCCTTAGGATCTATGAATCCCCTCCGCCTCCTCTTACTTTCTCTTCAAATCAATACCAAGACATCTCTGAATTAGATTACAAAATTAGGAATTCGGGATTACTTAGGGATATTTTTAATCATATCTTGTCTTCACCAAATCAAGATGAAAACTTCATTCCTCTGGGATCGGGCGACGGATATCTGGAAGATTCAATTGAAATTTTTTTTACCCCTGTGGATGGGGAAAAACGAGCCGCCATTTTTTTTGGGAAAGTGGAGAGTCGAGCGTACTGTCGAGACTCCTCAGCCGGGCAAAATGTTAATCCTCACATAGATGCACCGCTGCAAAGGGGGTGCTTAGATTCTGGAAATCAATCTGTATGACTCCAACCTAAACCAAGACAATGGCCGTTCCAGAATCAATTCGGTCGCAAATAGGGAGATGGGTTGATCTGTATGAGGGAAGCTGAGAGTTGTTTGGGATCAGTGATGATCAAGGATTGTGGGTATGTTGAAGGTTTCTGCAATATTGCTGAACTGCTGAATTTGAGTTATGTGAATAAGTTTATATCGATTTGTTGACTGATAATGATGATAATCGATGATTGATGATATCCTGATGTCCTCGATTTAGACTTATTTGTATTGCAAGAATGATGTACCACTGATCCCTGTAAGTGTGACGGTTTCTTGAATGAAAGAGTGGGAAAGTGGGAGATCGTGGTAAAGTCAGTTCCATGTCGTGCAGAGACTTGACTGATTGTGCACCCACTACTTTGCTAACTCCTTCAACCGTTTACATGACTTACGCACATTTCTCGTTGTGGATGAATCCACGTGCTGTAAACCGCCAGACCAAAACCCTAAGTGATATCCCATGTTTGTGACATGATTGATATTTCACGAATCGTGGAGTCTGCAAGGCAGACGTGTATTAGTTGGTCAGTTGTTGACTGATTTACACTGTGAGTTTAGTTTTATTGAATCGAGCATAAGTGGTGAATGCTCAGCGATTCATGGATTAAACATGTAGTTCTCTGAGATGTCAATGAATTGCTGACTAGAGCGACTGAGCAAGTATTGCTCAACTAGACGAATTGCCGAATATTGAGAGTTTTTCGAGCAACTGAGCAAGTATTGCTCAATTCGACGAATTGCCTAATATCGAGAGTTTGCCGAACAACTGAGCAAGTATTGCTCAATTCGATGAATTCGATAATTTTGGTGTGCAACTGAGCAAGTGTTGCTCAATTCAACAAAATACCGAATATTGGTAATTTGACGTGCAATTGAGCAAGTGTTGCTCAATTCGACAAACTACTGATGAATTACCGCATATTGATGGTTGGATCAATATTCGAGCAACTGAGCAAGTGTTGTTCAATTCAAATAATTATTTACTAGTGTCGTGACCCAATAAAATATTAATCAAAAATATTGGTGAATTACCGAATATTATTAATTTGGATGTTGATTGCTGAATCAACATTAATTTGGGTTTGAACTTGCTCAGAATAGTGATTCGTGGAGAGTTTGTTCGAAACCCTAATTTTTTTATCAATCCTTCAACAATTGGTGAATTACTGAAAATTGGTCATGAGTGAAGAGGGACCGACCACATGGGATGATGAGCTTCCATGTGATGCTCAGTGCCCGAGTGAGCACGCACCAGGGTTCTCAGTTTGAGAGTTGGTGAAAGAACGATGATTAAATGCAGGTTTCATCATTTATTGAAATATTGTTGGATTCAACATTAGGTGACAAAACCTAGGTATGAGAGATAAGGACCGACCAACAGAGCATGGTACCGGCTCTTGGTGGTCACGGGACCAGTTGTTTGTCATTTGAAGGATTCTTCAGTTGGTTGGAGAGGGTTCGGGCCTAGTATGAGCAATTGAGCAAATTAGGTCAGAATTATGAAAACATGTGGGACCGGATTTGTGAAATCCCTAGGAATGACTTGGTCGGTCATGGAGGCATGCACGTGTTACTGTGGTGTCCGTATTTCCATACTGAGAGTTTCAGTATTTTCTGATGCGCGTTCGAGCAACATAGTGAATTTTCAGAAGAGTTTCATCTTGACTGAGAATTATCGATTTTTGTTGGAATGAGCATGTATGCTCAATTCATCAATATTTTAAAAATATTAAAATAAAAGTGTTTTAATATTTAAAATTGCCGTGAGAGGCTAGCCAGTCGTGCGACTATGTTGGCTTTTGGTTTTTCGTGATTTGAGCAATATTTGAGAAATATGGAGAAATCATGAATTTTTCTCAAACCCAGGAGTTTCATGAATTAAGGAAAATAATAACAATGAAAGATTAGGGATTGCAAGGTGTGGGACTGGCCATGGCTAGTGCATGGCCGGCCTGCTAGGTTTCCCGGTCTCATACACCTTTCCATATTTTATTATTTTTCATGAATCCTTGAAGTTATGGAGAATCCACGAGTTTTTGTTGAAACGTAGGAGTTTCGTGAGATTAGGGAATAATAATTATAAAATTCTAAGGATTGTGAGGTGTGGGACTGGCCACGTCTTAGGCATGGCCGGCCGGTTAGGTTGCCCGGTCCCGCACACCTCTCCTTATTTTATAATATTATTTCGTGAATCCACCAAGTTATGGAGAATTCACGAGTTTTGCAAAAACAAGGAAAGTTGCTAAAACCAAGGAGTTTTCGTGAATTCACGAAATAACAAAAAATAAGGAAAATAATGGGAGAGGCACGGACCGACCATGGCTAGGGCACCACCGGCTGGTGGGCCCGGCCCTGTGCGTCTCTTATTATTTTATTAATATTTATTGTTTTCTCCTGTTTTGGGAAGGATTCCTCATTATTTCATATTTTGGACACTCGTTCGTGCATCCGGGTACTCAGTCGTGCATCATTGTCGAGTACATTCACACCATTTTTGTGGGGCTTACTCAGTGATGGTCCAGATGCCCGGTTGTTGAGTATCTATTACTAATCTATGAATTCAGTGGAGAATAATCCATGAAACTGAGTAATAAAAATGAATAGTTGTTCATTATTAATTCGCAGGATCAGTTGTGGATTCGACTACGAATTCAGAATAATAAAACAAGCATTACCATCCTATGGGATCGTGGATTCGACAATAGAATCGGAGTAATTAAGATTATCTATTACCATTTCGTGAGATCAGTGGATTCGATTATGAAATCGGAGTAATGAGATAACACAGTTGTTTTATTGCCATTCTATGAGATCAAGCCGTGGATTCGACCATGGAATAGGAGCAATTGTTATTTCCATTCCATGGGATCAGGCCGTGGTTTCGACCATGGAATAGGAGCAATTGTTATTGCTATTCCATGGGATCAGGCCGTGGATTCGACCATGGAATAAGAGCAATTGTTATTGCCATTCCATGGGATCAGGCCATGGATTCGACCATAGAATAAGAGCAATAATAGATTATTATGGGAATTCAGTAGTGAATGTCATGGCAGAATTAATCTATTACAGAAAAGATATTAGCCAGTTAAAGCGTCACATCTATTCTGAATGGTGCATAGTCAGGGAGTCACGATATTGTTTACGACCTGAAGGCGTTAGTGTTCTCAATCTACGGAGAACCGCCTGAATCTATGCACAGTCTCTCCACGTAATTAGGGAACGGTGAGTGTCACCGACGTCCTGAAGGCATCTGCTTCCCAACTATTCTTCTATGTGGAGATGGGTCTCTCTCCTGCAATCAAGGAACAGTGAGTATCACCGATATCCTGAAGGCGTTAATCTCTCAATCTACTAAGAACCGCCCAAATACATTATTCTGTATAGATGTCACGACAAAATGCCAGGGATCGAACACTCAGCTGGTGGAGGCTTTTCGAAAACATATTCATCATGGCTTCGTAAAATATGAATCGTTGCATGCCTGAAAGCCGTGCCAAAAACATGCCTCATGATTTTACGATTTTTCCCTTTGTTGAAAATCCACCATCTAAATTAATTCCCCTGCTTACTGAGGAACAGTCATGTTCCACAGTAAGCATTAAATGGTGATTTTCAGTCGATGAGATCAGCGGTCGAACTAAGTCTACAAAGGTAGTTTCAGAATCCTCGATTTACCCCAATGATGTCATGTACGAGCAAATGCACAGATGAGGACCCTGATAATAAGATAGAGTGTCATCTCGTGAGCGTGGAGAGATGAGGCACTACTGATTTGGGCATTCATAAGCTTAGTTATGGTCGGTCTAGGATTTACGGGCCCAATCCCAAAAGAGGAAACCTATGTTTTATTAGGTTTTTGGAAATAAATTTGATATAAAAGGGAATAACCCTAATATTAATTTTTTATTTTTTGACCGACCAAGCTCTTTTCATCATCTCACGAGTTCAGCAGGGAGGAGGAAGAAAAAAACTTCACGACATCTCCAGCACCACCGCCGTCCGATCACCGTCCGGCAGGATTCCGGCCAGCGCCGGCAGGTAAGTCCGTGCGAATTTTTTTTTCTGTTCGTTTCGTGATTCATGAGTTGTTCACAAAACGATAAATCCCCTAGTTTCATGCATGCGTAGAATTTATGAAAGATTTTTAGAAAACGTATGTATATGCCCGTTTGTTCGTTAGTTGAAGGAACGAGCAAAAATCCCTAATATGAAGAGATACATAAAATTTTGAATAGACATGGCCTATTTGCAGTAGCAAAAGTTTTGTTTATTATGTTTCATGAAAATCCAAGTTTGTTTTTGACAGCATGAACTTTGCAAATACTTTTAGGAACGTAGGTTTGTTCATAAAAAGTAATAAATAACGATCCTTAAGGTTAAAGGAATTTCGAAAAGACCTGGAGTTCATGATGAAAATTTGTTTGAGAACTTTTGAAATTTTATTCGGACTTTACAAAATAGGAAAGACCCTCGTTTCATAGGTTAATGCTCGATTGAGCAAAGTTAACTCACGTAAAAAGTTTTTTTTTCATATGCGTACGTGAGTTTTTTTTTTTTGATAAAATAAAATCAAACAGTGATTTTGAGTAATTGTTGAAGGCGAACAATTGTGTTTCATGATTTTATGATATATGTTTTGTGGTATAAAATCATGAGATGTTCACATGAAAAGTTTATGTGAATTGTTCATGGTTTCGTGAAAAGTCAGTGTTGACTCCCAAATGATAAGTTTTTTGCTCGTCTTTGCAGGTTTGAAAGAACAAGCAAGTTTTGGGGTTTTACGCTGTTATCACTAATTTCGTGAAATCTAAATAGGTAAGAGTTGAGGATTACCATTTTTGTAGACGTCGATATGAGCACCATAATTGTCTTGTTGCTTCAATTCAGTTGATGAAATTTGTGTATGGATGTCACATCAACTTTGCGAAAATGGCTCAGTCCCGTAGCGCTTCTGAAGATGATGCTTCTTCGAGAGAGGATGTTTCCACATATGCCTCTTCCAGAGGTGATGGTTCCTCCAGAAATGATGATTATGAGATTTCCAAGGAGAAAGAGGGAAGTCCCAAGACTAAGAACATTCCAACTGCTGAGGATAAGTTCTTACGTATCTATATAGACCTGAAAAGCGTCCCTTAGGCTCCTCGTTTCGGTTGTTAATAAATTCCAAGAGCACTACTCAGCATAAATTGGTATCTCCTCAAGCAGTAATCCGATTTTGTTTGCAAAGAAAACACTTTTCGGCTTCTCATGTGGAGTTCAAACTTTCACGAAAGCCCCTGATGCATTTCTCTGGTTGGGCAAGACACATGTTGGGTCATAGCCGTGTTAGGACCATATTGGATAGTTCCCAGGTAACACGAGCCATTCAAGCTGCTGGAGATTTAATCATCAACCATGATATACCAGGTATGGTATCCTTGCTCGCCCGTTGGTGTGTTCCTACTCACACGTTTATATGCATATGAGGAGAATTCACCATTACTTTAGAAGATGTAGTTGCTTTGTTGCACCTTTCAATTACTGATAATTTCCCTGAAGAGCTTTCGTCAGAGAAGAAGGATATATCTAACATATTAGAGGCCAAGATGCACGAATTCAATGAGTCACCCACATCCTGCTATGCTCATTGGTTATCACATTGGTGGCTGAGAGATAGAATTCCTGAAGAACCAGTTGATGGCGCTTTAACAATTGCTGCTTTCTTATGCCTGTGGCTTTCCAGTGATATCTTTGAAGATTGTGGACACTTTCTGAAGCCGTTTGTGATTCGCTTTGCCATAAAGATGGCCAAAGGTGAGAAAATTCCCATTGGCAGTCTATTCTTGGATTCATTTTTCGCCAATTTAGACTCTTTAGTTATAGACTCCAGTATTTCTGATGGATTCATGAAAGTCGAGACATATGCCAAAACCATGTTCCTCCAAGCCTTGATGTGGGAGCATCTCGAGAGTTACACCCCAATTCCCCGTTGCATTTTTCAAGGACCCAAGGTCGAAACTCGTCACTTCTTCCTTGAGAAAAATAATGCCAGGATTATGCGCTGGTCTAGAAAGAAACCACAATATAAAATATGCATTACTGACATTTTGGACATTGAGTCTGAGTTCAACTTTCTCCCCTGGGTGTCGGTTCCTTCTCTCTTCTCACAATTGATCACTTTCAATACTGCTGAAGAAAATATCATACTGAGTACTGGTGCTGGTCTGAGTGAAGGAGAGAGATCTTTTGTCTTGAGTTGTACTCCTGATTTCTTGATATCAGTAATGAATGGAGAATTCCGGGTAGAAGAATACAATATCGATAGAGCGGCTTGACAGCTGGGTGCTGATCAGTGTATTCCGGGTCACCGAATGAAAAAACCATCAATTGAATATTTAAAGACTAATCTGGACTGTACTCATGTGGAGGGAAGTGAGTATTTATTCCCATACTATGATCGTGCTAATTTCGTGACTCCGGGTTACATAGATTTCTAGCGTCAGCAACTTGAGCGTGTGTATGAGTTTACAATGGATGTTAAGTCCCCAGTTCGAGAGTTCCCTTCCTTTAACATGATTTCTTATTGACCCAGGCTGAGATACCTTTCCAGTGGCGACAAGAGGAAGACGTCTCCAAATGCGACACATGTAAGTTCCTTTTTTGTGATTTTAGCCAAAGTATATCAATCACACTTTTTATTGTATTGTTGACCTTATAGGATGGTCGTGATGTGAGACCTCGAATTGATATATCCAAACCTTCAAGAAAGTCCTCAAGGAGGAGAACGCAGGAGCAGGGCATATCATAGGATGATACTGTAGCGCCCCCAAAGCTAGCAGCTGACTAATCCAAGTGATTAACTAAATAAGAGGCACTAAAATCTAAATCAATTACTTAACCATTCAATTAAGAAATCTGTTACAAAAGTTAACCCAAAACTAGCCCGCTCAGAAAAATATATATATATATATATACAATAACTCCTCTCAAATGATACATATACAATGGTCATTTGGTTTACAAATACAACATGTAATATAATAAAAATAGTAAAAGTCAACCAACTAACTGACTCAACTCCTCAAATCTTTCGCTGCGCAACTCTGATCTGTCTCTGAAACTGAAAGTGGGAATGGGTGAGCACATCATCCCTAAAAGGGGTGCCCGTAGAAATAACATTTAACTTTTAAGTAGTCATTGAAATGATTTGAAAACAATTCATGTTTTCCCTAAACGTTAATGTACAATCAATTTCACATAGGTAAACAATCATGTATATGGAACTAACTCCTTCCAAACAATATATAATAATGGTGACTCGTCCCGCACCTAGATAGCTATATGGTGACTCGTCCCGCACCTAGTGATTGCATAAAAGCTCGAATTCATGTAGATATAAATGAAGGAGCAGTATCATATATACCACAGATGGAAATTCTCATTTCCCAAAAAATTCATAAAGACAAACAAAGCATTACAATTCCTTTCCAAGCAATGGAAAGATTAAAACAAATAACAGAACTTTCGTAAATCAAAGTTAAACAATGCAAGGAAAGCACAACCAAACTATGCATGTATTTGTTAAACATAAACTTTGGTAAAAGAAAACAACAATAATCACAAAAGAGTTAAAGTATTCCCACCTCTTTTGATGACAAGCCACGCCTACCTCGAGATCCACGGTCCACTGGTTCATCCTTTGAATCGATCGTTGTTAATACAGACTAACTGTTAATCACACAAGAAGTCTAAGAAACTAACCAAAATGGCTCACACAAGAATCATACAAGTCTAACTAATGGTTCTAAGCCCATTTATGACTTACACATTTTCATTCTCTATCTTAGCATATCTAAGGTTTACTAAATTCAATTAGGTTGGTTCCATGAATATCTACAACTTTGTAGAAGAAGCGAGAGACTAATTCATACCACAAAGCTAGCAGTTGACTAATCCAAGTGATTAGCTAAATAAGAGGCACTAAAATCTAAATCAATTACTTAAACATTCAATTCAGAAATCTGCTACAAAACTTAACCCAAAACTAGCCCGCTCAGAAATATATATGTAAAAGAACTCCTCTCAAATGATACATATACAATGGTCATTTGGTTTACAAATACAACGTGTAATATAATAAATATAGTAAAAGTCAACCAACTAACAGACTCAACTCCTCAAATCTTTCGCTGCGCAACTCTGATCTGTCTCTGAAACTGAAAGTGGGAATGGGTGAGCACATCATCCCTAAAAGGGATGCCCCGCAGAAATAACATTTAACTTTTAAGTAATCATTGAAATGATTTGAAAACAATTCATGTTTTCCCTAAACGTTAAAGCGTAATAAATTTCACATAGGTAAACAATCATGTATATGGAACTAACTCCTTCCAAACAATATATAATAATGGTGACTCATCTCGCACCTAGATAGCTATATGGTGACTCGTCCCGCACCTAGTGATTGCATAAAATCTCGAATTCATGTAGATATAAATGAAGGAGCAGTATCCTATATACCACATATGAAAATTCTCATTTCCCAAACAATTCATAAAGACAAACAAAGCATTACAATTCATTTCGAAGGAATGGAAAGATTAAAAGAAACACCAGAACTTTCGTAAATCAAAGTTAAACAATGCAAGGAAAGCACAACCAAACTATGCATGAATTTGTTAAACTTAAACTTTGGTAAAAGAAAACAACAATAATCACAAAAGAGTTAAAGTATTCCCACCTCTTTTGATGACAAGCCACGCCTACCTCGAGATCCACGATCCACTGGTTCATCCTTTGAATCGATCATTGTTAATACAGACTAACTGTTAATCACACAAGAAATCTAAGAAACTAGTCAAAATGGCTCACACAAGAATCATACAAGTCTAACTAACGGTTCTAAGCCCATTTATGACTTACACCTTTTCATTCTCTATCTTACCATAACTAAGGTTTACTAAATTCAATTAGATTGGTTATATGAATATCTACAACTTTGTAGAAGAAGCCAGAGACTAATTCAGACCACAAAGGTCTAATACAAGTTCATTAGGGAAACTGGCTATAAGCCCAAGTTCACTAAACAGACCCACTAAGCTAAGGTCCAGTTTATCTGAGTCAACTGACGGTCTCTAACGGTCACTGGTCAACTAACAGTCAACGTAAGTCAAAATTCAAGTCCAGGGTAATCAAATCGGTCAAGGCTAACGATCTGGTCACACGAGTCAACTCAGTGAGTTGACTCTGGTTCAGACTGAGTTAACTCAGTCAGATGATCTAAGTCACAATAATACAACTAAGTCAGACTGAATAAATTCATTCAGACTGGTACAAGGTTCAGGCCTGAGCCACAAGAACAAGCCAAAGATTCTACCGCACCTGCAACTCTATTCCTAGTTCAAATTCACCAACCTTATTCTAACACTGATATCATTATACAAATAAATTCATTATAACAGAAATCTACAATTCACAACTGAAACTAAGTTTACCTGTAAAAGCAGTAACCAGCTTTCACAACAAAAACAATCTACAACTCTGAATTCATCATTCTTCATGGACTGAACTTCAGGAACCATTCATTCTATAAACTACTACAATACAACTCTCATGACCACACCAAAAAAACATCAGCATATCCATCTTAACCACTCCAGCACCACCAGTTCAATATCGCCTGCAATCTCACATCACAATCAATCATCCAAAACCGATTCATTCTATACAAACTTTAATTCACAATACACACAACAATATCAACTTCTTCATGTTCATCACCTGAGGCTTCATTTCCAAGAAAACATCAACATCTCCTCTAACTTCACACTCTATTCTCCTTACACAGTTCACCTCATGGATGTAGTGTCCAGTCAACATTCGCCAATTCCTAATTCATTCATCCAACTCCCCTGCGTGTCTGAGCAAGACTCGACTACAATTCAATAACAGACCTCTAACATACTCAATTACAACCACCTGCAGAATCATCTCATTCTTATTCTAATTAACAAACTTAAAACTTAGAAATGAAAATCAAATAACATTACCGAGGTACCTAATAAGAACAGTTACCTCCAATACAAGTCCAACTCCTTAAAACTAACCAATCTGCTCTGCTCATTTAGTTCAATCTCAATCAACATCAAATACCCATTTGCTGCTTCCACAATCATCAACAACCCTCTTAATCTTCAACTATTGCAACTCAATATCACCATTGGTTCACCCACACACTCAAAAGACAACTCAAACTCAGAAATCTTCTTCCTTTGTTAATTGTTCAACACCATTCTTATTTTCCATCTGCAACTTTTCATCACATCCAATTCCCAATACTCTTCAATAAACATAATCAAACCCTAATTCTTCAACTCTAAACCTTGATACACATAAACCCGTCTCTAATTCCATGTTAATCATCACCTAATTGAACTCCAATTCGATTCTCTGAGAAACCCTAACTTCCTGATTCATCAACAACACCGACTCACATCATCAATTAAACAATAAACCCTTTGTTGTTTGATTATCAGCAACTCATTTACCCATCTATTTCATCTTCTCACCATTCTCAGAGTTCATCTTACAACCCGTAGCTTCTTTAATTCGAACCCAAGACAACAATTAAATCTTCGGATCAACCAAACCCATATCCAATCTTCTCCCAAAACTGTCAACTGCATCATCTACATCTTTTATGAGCTTATTAAGAAACCTAATTCCCATTCACTAAAAATCCTAACTTGGTTCTTTGATTCATTTTTTCTTCTTCATCAACAACAACCTTGGATCCTATAACATTCATACAACTCCATCACCGATCTTCTTCAATCAAAACTCACTCTTAACTCTAAAAACTCTCGCTGGCGAAAACAGGAAGAAAAGAAGAAAGAACGGGAAGAAGAGGAACGAGAAAGAAAGAGAAATATTGAGAGAGAAATAGATTTCTCTTACCGATTTTGGTAGATAAGACCAGTGAGATTCAATTCTACACCCACTCATCGGATAAGGGCAGACCAAAAAGGTTTAATCACAAAAGACTATTTTTCCCTTCTCACTGGTCTGATGATATCTTCTTCGCCCGATATCTAAATGACACGTCGAGTATTCCATTCTGCGTAACTTTTCGAGACTTAATAAATGGTACCAGTTTCGTATCTGGATCGTTGTTATATTAATTCTTATTAATTAGCGTTCGTGTTAAACTAATCGAGTCATTATTGGCTAAGACGTCTCTTGACCAGTATAATAGCGTTGACGAGCTTGAGGGTCCTTACATTCTCCCCACCTTATTCATTTTCGTCTTCGAAAATGAAACCACCCTTCCGGTCTTTAAAAACTCTCCACCTTATAAAATAAACTTATCTCTTGTCTAAGCGCAAACAACAAGAAATAAACCACAAACCTATATGGCTTTCTACAACTAAAATTTGTGGCTCTAGGTTCAATAGATGAGTTTTATCCAATAGGGAATTCTAAGTTTCTGATACTAATTTCTATAATGGAAAACTATAAATTTTAGTCTCTAAGCTCTTTACACTAATTCCTATTTTATAAAATAGGTGTCTCTAATTACAAGGAAGAATCCTACAAATCTTTCTAAGTGAACTTACATCTATTGATTTTCCAGATTAAATTACAACATACTTCTATGATTGGTCATCTTTGAATGCAGTTGCCCTGTCAAGGTTGGCCAATCCCAACAATGCCTTCCTACAAATAGAGAAAACACAACCTTCACTATTCAGCACTGGGGATTAACTAAGTACTAACTTATTATGACTAACTAATTTCTAAATTCTATTGTAACTTATTTGACTTAAAAAATTTACTTCATATTAATTTCAACGTATCTATTTGTTTATTTCATTATGTGACTTGATATAAGTAAATAACCGCTATTAATTTTCCATAGTCGTTTGGTATTAATATTTTATCATTGTTATTACATTTATTTCTTATTTCTTAGGCCGATAAAAGTTAATCATAATTAATCATAATGTCAGGTTTAATTTTTATTATTAATACTAGACTCGGTCTGATCTAACTTCATTTCCTAAAATTTTATTTATTGCTAAATAATCCTTTAGTTGTATTATTAATAAAAGTTACATCTTTCAATTACTATCCCATAATTATTATCCAAATGATATTGACAATAACTCTAAATTTCATAATAATTAGTACTATATAGTATGATTATTTGCTTATCTTATCGAAAATTATTGTCTTACTTATATTATCATTTTCATTATTCTTAAGTTAATAGTTCAGTTGGTACACTAAGCCTTAATCTTCTAAATATAACTCTATATTTACGTAAAAATTGATATAATAGATTTTATTTATTCATATTGAATTTGTATGCTATATCTTGTTAAATAACGACGTTGGTAATTTAATATGATGTATATCTGAGTCTGCATAAAATTCTAATATGTCTTAATAGTCTTTAGATTTTATTGTTAATTAATAAGTATCTTATTCATATGCAAATTTATTCTCCTTTTAGTCTAATTTTGTACTAAGCATTCATGTACTATAAATATCACTTCATGTGTATAATTTAGTGATTAGTGAATCATTTATTGGACTAAAGATAATCTAGGTATAAGATCGTTATCAAGTTTAATTTCTATTTTATACATTATATGATCTCATGTTCTTAATCCTATCGAATAAGTCTTATATTAGCTATTTGGTTTAAACATAAAACATACAATTCTAATTTGTTATTAGTTAACTTTGCAAAACTTAACCGTAGATAAGCGCTAATAATTTTTCTTAGCTATTTAATCCTAATCATTATTTTATCGCTATATATTTGTTAATGAGATTTTAATTTAAGTTAAGATCAACAAAATACTAATTTAAGTTCTAACAGTTTAGGTTCGTCATACCAAGTTTCCATATCAAAAGATGATTGAATCTATTTAGGAAGAAGGATCATATTCATATACGAATTTATTTTCTTTTAATTCTAATATTACATTAAGTATCCAAATACTATTATCACTACTTCATCTCACTACTTCATGTATACTTGTTCCATTTTAGAGATTTACTGGATCATTTGTTAGACTAGAGATAATTTAGGTACACGATTACTAACAAGTTGAGTCTTTTTAATTTTTTACATTATGTCCCCGCTTTCTTAAATTTAACACCTAATAATTATTATATTAACTATCTAGTTTAAACGCAAACGTATATTTCTAATTTGTAATTAATTTCATTTACAAAATTTAACCGTACGTAGATATGCGTTAATAATTTCCCATAACTATTTAATCATTATTTTATTTTTATCGTTATATATCTTTAATGAAATTTTGGTTTAATATTACTTTATTAAAATTGTTATTACTTTTATTATCATCTATAGTTACTATTATAATATTTTATTATTAACACTGATGGTCGAATTGTTATTCTAACTACTCTTACAAAAGTTATTAAGTCCCAAAAATATTATTAATATTTATGTGATTATAAATTGTTGACCCTACGTATAAGTCAAGGTACTCGATAAATTTCTATGTGACTTTCAAGATTTATCAATAATACTGATTTAACTAATTTTAGTATTGAACTGTCTACATGTTCACAGTTTTTAGATTAATTATTCTCAAATCCTTATTAACTTAAAATTGGTGTACCTTACAATTTTTACTTCATAACAAACAAACAACCAAAACAAAACAATTCAATCAATCAAATGAATATTTTAATTATTGATAGCTTTTAGTGATTAAGATTTATCTCACAACCCAACCCATTTCTAAACTAACCTAGTTCTCTAAGTAGCACTGGCTAATTCTATCTTTTCCCATATAAGATCTAATAATGAGCCCTGATACCGACACTGTAGCGCCCCCAAAGCTAGCAGCTGACTAATCCAAGTGATTAACTAAATAAGAGGCACTAAAATCTAAATCAATTACTTAAACATTCAATTAAGAAATCTGCTATAAAACTTAACCCAAAACTAGCCCGCTCAGATATATACAATAACTCCTCTCAAATGATACATATACATTACAAATACAACATGTAATATAATAAATATAGTAAAAGTCAACCAACTAACGGACTCAACTCCTCAAATCTTTCGCTGCGCAACTCTGATCTGTCTCTGAAACTGAAAGTGGGAATGGGTGAGCACATCATCCCTAAAAGGGATGCCCCGCAGAAATAACATTTAACTTTTAAGTAATAATTGAAATGATTTGAAAACAATTCATGTTTTCCCTAAACGTTAAAGCGCAATCAATTTCACATAGGTAAACAATCATGTATATGGAACTAACTCCTTCTAAACAATATATAATAATGGTGACTCGTCCCGCACCTAGATAGCTATATGGTGACTCGTCCCTCACCTAGTGATTGCATAAAAGCTCGAATTCATGTAGATATAAATGAAGGAACAATATCCTATATACCACAGATGGAAGTTCTCATTTCCTAAATCTTTTCCTGCTAGGCAAAAGGATAGCAAGTTACACAAATTATGTCTCGGTAGGACATGTATTTCTATTACTACGAAAAAACAATTCATAAAGACAAACAAAGCATTACATTTCCTTTCCAAGCAATGGAAAGATTAAAACAAATAACAGAACTTTCGTAAATCAAAATTAAACAATGCAAGGAAAGCACAACCAAACTATGCATGAATTTGTTAAACATAAACTTTGGTAAAAGAAAACAACAATAATCACAAAAGAGTTAAAGTATTCCCACCTCTTTTGATGACAAGCCACGCCTACCTCGAGATTCACGATCCACTGGTTCATCCTTTGAATCGATCGTTGTTAATACAGACTAACTGTTAATCACACAATAAATCTAAGAAACTAGCCAAAATGGCTCGCACAAGAATCATACAAGTCTAACTAATGGTTCTAAGCCCATTTATGACTTACACCTTTTCATTCTCTATCTTAGCATAGCTAAAGTTTACTAAATTCAATTAGGTTGGTTCTATGAATATCTACAACTTTGTAGAAGAAGCCAGAGACTAATTCAGACCACAAAGGTCTAATAAAAGTTCATTAGGGAAACTGGATATAAGCCCAAGTTCACTAAACAGGACCACTAAGCTAACACCCAGTTTATCTGAGTCAACTGACGGTCTCTAACGGTCGCTGGTCAACCAACAGTCAACGTAAGTCTAAGGTCAAGTCCAGGATAATCAAATCGGTCAAGGTCAACGATCTTGTAACACGAGTCAACTAAGTGAGTTGAGTCTGGCTCAGACTGAGTTAACTCAATCAGATGATCAAAGTCACAATAATACAACTAAGTCAGACTGAATAAGTTCAGTCAGACTGGTACAAGGTTCAGGCCTGAGCCACAAGCACAATCCAAAGATTCTACCACACCTGCAACTCTATTCCTAGTTCAAATTCACCACCCTTATTCTAACACTGATATCATTATACAAATAAATTCATTATAACATAAATCTACAATTCACAACTGAAACTAAGTTTAACTGCAAAAGCAGTAACCAACTTTCACAACAAAAACAATCTACAACTCTGAATTCATCATTCTTCATGGACTGAACTTCAGGAACCATTCATTCTATAAACTACTACAATACAACTCTCATGACCACACCAAAACAACATCAACATATCCATCTTAACCACTCCAGCACCACCAGTTCAATATCGCCTGCAATCTCACATCACAATCAATCATCCAAAACCGCTTTATTCTATACAAACTTTAATTCACAATACACACAGCGCTATCAACTTCTTCATGTTCATCACCTGAGGCTCCATTTCCAAAAAAAAACATCAACATCTCCTCTAACTTCACACTCTATTCTCCTTACACAGTTCACCTCATGGATGTAGTGTCCACTCAACATTCGCCAATTCCTAATCCATTCATCCAACTCCCCTGCGTGTCTGAGCAAGACTCGACTAAAATTCAATAACAGACCTCCAACATACTCAATTACAACCACCTGCAGAATCATCTCATTCTTATTCCAATTAACAAACTTAAAACTCAGAAATGAAAATCAAATAACATTACTGAGTTACCTAATAAGAACAGTTACCTCCAATACAAGTCCAGCTCCTCAAGACTAATCAATCTGCTCTGCTCATTTAGTTCAATCTCAATCTCAATCAACACCAAATACCCATCTGCTGCTTCCACAATCATCAACAACCCTCTTAATCTTCAACTATTGCAACTCAACATCACCCTTGGTTCACCCACACACTCAAAAGACAACTCAAACTCAGAAATCTTCTTCCTTTGTTAATTATTCAACACCATTCTTATTTTCCATCTGCAACTGTTCATCACAGCCAATTCCCAATACTCTTCCAGAGGGTTAGTCGTGGGAGAGTTTGAGAGATTTTAATGTATTTAGGTTTTCTCCTGTTAGTCATGAGGGAGTTTGAGGGAGTCTCTCCAAATCCCCGTTAGTCGTGGGGGAGTTTAGAGGAGTCTCCTAAACTCCCTAGAAAACACCTGTTAGTCGTTGGGGAGTTTAAAAAAAGCTCTTGAACTCCCTGTTAGTCAAAAAACCCTACAATACTAGGGAGTTGGTTGCTTTGGGGAGTTCGAAGGAGTTTTTAGTGTATTTTGGTCTCATAACAAATCTCTCAAAAGAGTAGAGATTTGGGAGGAGTTTGAGAATGTATAGCTTGAAAAGGGTCTCAGTTGTTTTCTAATTTTGTTGTACTGTTACAGTAATCGAGCTAAGCGAGTATTTTCCTCTGCACCAATTACTAAGCGATATAGTTTAATATCTCTTAAGACAGCTGAAGGGATCAACATTTTGATTCAAGGCCTTATCTCGTTCTCAGGGAAATGGGTTTTCTCCAGAGGTTGTTACTACTACTACTGTGTCTTTATTCTTCTTAGTTATGCCTTTTTGATTTGTCTTGTCTCATGTTGAAATGGAGTAATTTTAGTTTGTGTATATAAATTGTTCTGCAAATGACTAAATGCGTAAGCTTCGTAAACAAAAAAATCCATATGAGTTATGCTTTTTAGGTTACAAGTGATGTTATGGATTACAACCTGCATTATTTCTGTCCTTTTTCGGTTATTAGTTTATTGCGAACAAATGCATTGGCAAGTCAATTTTGGTCCTTGTTGAGGAATATAGTATCTAACTATGGGTCATTAAAAGTTTGCATTGAGAACAGTATGTGCACATTGAGTATCAAATTACGATACCTGTTCTGGTATTAGAGGAATTTAGTATTATCTATTGATGGATACCTACACTATGAGCAGGTTTGCAGTCGTTTCATTGTGGGGTTTCCATTTGGCTGGGAGGATGTTGCTGATCAATGCTTGGACCAACATCTGCTGGTGACGGTGCTCCAGTCTTCCTTTCCTGAGTCAAAAGAAGTGCCGACTTCTCTTTCCAACAAGAAGACGTTCACTAACATGAAAAGTGAAGAACTGAAAGATCTTAGTTGCAGTTATGATACTGGTATGGATGAATTTGTAAAAGATGCTCCAGTATCTACAAATTCTGATGTGAAAAATGCTGATCTAAATGAGGCCACTGTTGTTGTTCCAGTAGGCATCCTGAGAGTACAAAGTTGGCTAAAGCCAAAGGTGGAGTTAAAAAAGGTAAAGTAGGTCGGAAGAAGAAGAAGGGAACAAATTCATGTTCTATTTCTGGGTCTGCTGGCTGTGGAGTTGTACAAGTCCATCTCAAAGAGGATATATGTCATGTTTCTGAAGGAAAACTGGAAAGATCTGTGTCAG
The DNA here is from genome assembly GCF_003573695.1 of Papaver somniferum. Taxonomy (NCBI): domain Eukaryota; kingdom Viridiplantae; phylum Streptophyta; class Magnoliopsida; order Ranunculales; family Papaveraceae; genus Papaver; species Papaver somniferum. The sequence goes on along the minus strand of NC_039359.1, from coordinate 185,920,069 downwards.
AAACGCCCATTGCAGCCAGTCATAGTGTGCAAGAAAGATCTGGAAGTTGCAATTCTAGCACAACCAGGACAACGGCTATCTCACTCTCCTTCGCTGCAGTTTCCTGCTATTCCAGTCCTTGAATCTCTCCTTCTTGCTGTGACACCGACACACACAATCAGCTCCAGCCCCCATATCTCAGCACACAGCATTGCTGCATTCCATTGTTCTCTGTTAAGCTTCATTCCATCACCGCCAACATCGAACTCATTTCAGTCCCTTGTTTCGCACCACCACCACCATCACCAGTACCATTTAGTTCAAGCAACAACATCTCAATTCTTTCCCTGCTGTAACTATAACCACCTGCAAGTCAGGTTCAATACCAGACTCGTCTCTGCTTTAATCAGTTAGCATCCATTCCCTTCCGTCAACACTCATACCCATTTCATACAACTGTATCTCAATTCCATTATAGACCTTGTTCACCATTGCCATGATCAGCTGCACATTCACCATCTCATTCTCTATAGTTGATTCCGCCTTACCTGACTGTCACCACCAATACCCACAGCCATCTCTGGCAGCAATATCAAACTGCAGCACCATCTACACTGACTCTCACAATACTCCTGCTCTTGACTGCAATCCCAGTTCAACATCAAGCTTAATACCGCCACCAACTGATCAAACATTCAACACACATTCCATTTTCAGCTCATCCTACCAGTTCAGACTTGCAATCTCCCATGGCCTCACTGCAACTTCACTTCCATACCCGCTTCAGTTCGTCGCCATACTGCATCTCCATTATCTCAGGTCATCACCAAACTCATCAATCGAACCCATTTGTTATCTCAGTACATTCCCTCTTCAGACACAACCACAAACTCAAGCTTTCAATAGCTGTGCTGTGAACAGAACAGCCTACCTCCCTGCAATGCACAGACTCAACACATCTGCAATCTCCGTAACCAGCTGCTGCAAAAACACCAACTTTTCTTCCCTGCAACCTCAGACAACTCCCATCTCAGTCCATTCCTTCCTTAGCCAACCGCAAACGCACAACTGCAAGGCACAGGTTCAGCTCGTTACAATCCACCAACTTTAGACCAATACCACAGGTTTAGCTCCATAATTTCTGCAGCATTCCTTCCCTCGACATCAGCATTTCAAATTCTTCTTAACGGCACCAACACTGCCTGAATTCAACCAACAGTACCTTCAGCTTCTTATTTTCTTTGTTGCTTCTTGTATCTTCTTTTCCCTGCAAATGAAATTAGAGCACTAGGAAAACCCATCTATGTTTTATGCACCCATTCCAACCTAGTAATGAAATAGAAGTAGAGAAAATGACGGCAGCTGCTTGTGAAGATGATCATAAAAACCCGTCACTGAAATTGAGCTCAGCTCCCTTTTATTGTTTCTTAAAAGAGAATGAGTTAGGAGTGAACTCTCTCAAACTCCCCCAAACTCCCTCTAATAAACTCTCTCAAACTCCCTACACTCCCCCAAACTCCCTGAACTCAAAAACACCAAACTCTCTCAAACTCCCTACACTCTCTTAAAATTCCTGAGATTTAAAATACACTCAACTCCCCTGAAATCACTCGAGGACTAACCCCCTCTTCAATAAACATAATCAAACCCTAATTCTTCAACTCTAAACCTTGATACATATAAACCCGTCCCTAATTCCATCTTAATCATCACCTAATTGAACTCCAATTCGATTCTCTGGGAAACCCTAACTTCCTGATTCATCAACAACACTGATTCACATCATCAATTAAACAATAAACCCTTTGTTGTTTGACTATCAGCAACTCATTTACCCATCTATTTCATCTTCTCACCATTCTCAGAGTTCATCTTACAACCCGTAGCTTCTTTAATTCGAACCCAAGACAACAATTAAATCTTCAGATCAACCAAACCCATATCCAATCTTCTCCCAAAACTGTCAACTGCATCATCTACATCTTTTATGAGCTTATTAAGAAACCCTAATTCCTATTCACTGAAAATCCTAACTTGGTTCTTTGATTCATCTTTTCTTCTTCATCAACAACAACCTTGGATCCTATAACATGCATACAACTCCATCACCGAGCTTCTTCAATCAAAAATCACTCTTAACTCTAAACACTCCCGCTGGCGATAACAGGAAGAAAAGAAGAAAGAACGGGAAGAAGAGGAACGAGAAAGAAAGAGAAAGATTGAGAGAGAAATAGATTTCTCTTCCCGATTTTGGTAGATAAGACCAGTGAGATTCAGTTCTACACCCACTCACCGGATAAGGGCAGCCCAAAAAGGTTTAATCACAAAATATTATTTTTCCCTTCTCACTAGTCTATGATATCTTCTTCGCCCGATATCTAAATGACACGCCGAATATTCCATTCTGCGTAACTTTTCGAGACTTAACCAATGGTACCTATTTCGTATCTAGGTCGTTGTTAGATTAATTCCTATTAGTTAGCGTTCGTTTTAAACTAATCGAGTCATTATCGGCTAAGACGTTTCTTGACCAGTCTAATAGCGTTGATGAGCTTGAGGGTCCTTACAGATACCGAACAATATACAATCCCCTGCCGCTTCTTTGGTGAGTTGTTAGCGCCTTTCTTTGCCATTGTGAATTTCTCGTCCGTATAATTAGGATCTTGAAAGAATATTGTTAACTCATTCCAGAATTTTGCTCCATCGGTTATTGATGGTCTTCGTTTTGCTCCTGGTCGAATAATTCAGGGATCCAAGACCGAGGAAGTCGACGTAAGTATTCCCTTTTCGTGTTAATCGTTGTAACATGCCTTTGTATGAATTAGTGATGATTGTTGTTGATGTATTCAGGAGGAAATGATTGTAGACAAGCAGCATATTGATGAAGCACACTCTTCTTTGAGTCATGGAGATATGGAGAGTTCCCGAAATCCCGAACCGAATGGAGATAACGGAGTTGCCAACGGAGATTCCAATATCGCCGAGCCTTCAAATGGTTTAGAGACTCCCCTAGTAAGTATACCTACTGTGACCTATTCATAGATATATGATATTGCTAATTTATGAGTGAATGAGTGAAAGTCCATGCGAGTATACGAGTAATTTTGCCGAAATACGCCACCAGGAAATTTCAGACTTCAGCTTTTAGTAAAAACACCGTAGAATCCTCGTTTGGAGTCGGATTTTAGATGTATGCATATGTATCTTCAATCCCAGGAAATTTCCAAGCTTTAAAATAGAATATTTTTTATTTTTGAGCATTTTTAGGGCCTGAAAAAGGCGGAACCGTAAACTTCCAGGAGATTTTCAGAACTTTTCCAGATTGCACGTCATCCAATGTTTTGGCCACATCTCCTTGCTAGTTCATACGATAGTTATGAAATTTTGACATGTTTTAGAGGACTTCCATACGAAGAGAATGGTATATTACCCAACCTCAAATTCCTTACCAATTGCTACCAGTTATTCGTTTAATACAGGGCAGTGTAGAATCTCTTCAGATGAGCTTGTTTGAAAACGCGTTTCATGGATTCTACACCATTTGCTCATGTTTTGGGTGCGAAATAAGGAACCTAGATGATGTTAGTTCACTTAAATTCTGAATTTTATGGTTTCCTTTGATTTTCCTGCTTTAATCTCGTGTAATCTTCCTATTAGGCACCAAATACCGAAGTTGAGAATAACGGAACCAATGTTGAAGATTCGAGCAATGTGGTGAATCAAAGCAGTAACATCACCAACTCTCCACCTCCAGGTTATGAGAATATCATTGTTGAAGCCGTAGATGAAACTGAGACTCTAGTTGCTATAGAAACCGAGCAAAGAACAGAAGAGACTGTCCCAAAAGAAGATGTTGTAATGACAATAGAGGATGCTCCAGTAGTTGAGAATCATGTAGTAATACACGAATATCCCAATGCAGGGATTGTTTGTGAGCCTCCATTTGGTTCTCAACTCCCATATAATGTGTATATTGGTGGATTCAGCGTTCCTACTGGATAGGGCAACATGTATGAGAAGTTGTGGAAAATGTATGGTCATATTGTTGTTTCCAGGGATCCTGATCGTAGCTAATTCTTGACAATGAAATTGGGAAACATATTGCGTGTTATAGATGACATACGAACCAGGGCAAGAAATACTGTTATTCGAGATGTACTCTTTGATTGGGAGTACAACTTGGAGAATTCTGAGAGACTTTGCTTTAACTTGAAGTGGCTTCGTCAGAAGATCAACATTATCAAGGATGCAGTAGTGAAGAACATCCCTTTTACTAGTAATGCTATGATGGATAAAGTGACCAAGATTGCTGAGCTGACCAAAAAGCTGGAGTTGGAGAGAGCGACTTTGCAAGTCTTGGAGAATGCTGAGAAGCATAAATCATACTTCGATGGATTCCTTTAGTTTTCTTCCGATAATCTCCGAACATTGAACTTCTGAGAGATGTGAGGTTTTATTTTGGTTTTGAATTTTTGATTGGTTTTGAATTCGTGAGTGACTGAGGATTTTCTTTTGAATTTTGGATCTAATGGAGACTTTTTGTTAAATAAAGAACTTTGATAAATTACTGAATTCAAATACGGGATGCAAGTATTGCAAAAGTTTTGGAGGAATTGAAATACATGTGAAAGAAAATCCTAAAAGCAAACCAAATATTTCTGTGTATGGCAGGGAACGCCTGAATTGTCGAATACCTCAGACATCAAAAGCTTTGAGACAATTCTCATGAATTACTGGTATGGTCCTGCCATCCATGTTGATTAGCTTGTAGTATCCTCCAATTATGGATCTTGCAACCATAAAAGGTCCTTCCCAATTGGAGCTCCTTGCAGAATGGAGATCACGTTTAGCTGCCTTAAGAACTAAATCTCCTTCCTGGAATTTGTTAGGCTTGGTTGTACGCGCCTTGAATATCTTCTGATGATTTGGGATTCCCCGAGCAGTGGAGTTCCATGGTTATGGTACATGTGGACATTCGCGCAGAGGGAAGCATCTAGGATACTGTTTATCAAACTCGGCCATTATTCTGGAGATGACCGTGTTGGTGGAGTGCTGAATTTTGAGAGGTTCTGCATCTAACCACTTAGTGAAGTATTTCTGGGGAGAAACTAGCCACTCATAACGTTTGGTGATAGCTAGGTTTTGAGCAGAACTGAGTCCCCGGACTAGGGTAGCATATTTGAAAGTTGCTAATATGGAATTATGAGGGGGAATAAGACTTGCATGCGTGCGGAATCTCCTGATAAATTCACCTGCCCTTTCTTCAGGCTTTTGTGTGAGTCCTATCAAGGCTTGGACTTTCTCCAAATGCTCGAAAGGTTAATCATCTTCCGAGTCAGAACTTTCTTCGATGTAGAATTGTGCAACTAAAGATGAAAATACCGCAACAACTCTTCCATCATGAATCCATGCTCGCCCCAGAACAATGTCCCGGATCCTCTTTAATTATGAAGAATTTAGTTTCGGTCCAGGTTGAATTATTTCTTATGTTGAGAATGATGTAACCATAAGCCTCCCTGGAGGTTCCCTCATGGTCTCGGATTGAGATAGGGGCATGAGTTTCCTCTTGTCGAGTAATACCAGCGGCTCTGAGGGTTTTCAAAGGGATGATGTTAACAACAGTGCTAACATCTACCAATGCTCGTTTGAATTCATTTCCCTTGAGATGCACCATAGTGAGAAGTCCTCAGTCGTACATCTCTTTGTCCGTCACTGGCGGTTCAGGGAATGTCTCCTGAATTGTCAGTCTTTTTCCTGACACAATATGGTTCAGTGCAGCAAACATATCATCTCTTTGAGTCTTTGACAAGTACAACAACTCGCAGACGTGCTCAATTAAAGATTGAACTGCTTCCTTGACTGGTTGTTCGGAGAGTGCAAATGTTCTGATTGGGAGAGGATTTTTGTGCACTCCTTCAGTCCCAGTTCTCTTGAGTCGGCCTTCTCTTTGAAAATGCGCTTCAAACTTTTGCAATCACTTGTTGGATGACTGATATACCTATGGAAATGACAGTAGCGTGCATTTTTCATTTGTTCCACAGTTGGTTCCTTTTTGACAGGAGGTAGTTTGATTGCACCATATTGGATCCAGACTTCTAATAGTTCGATCACTTCTTCAATAGGAAAATGGAAGTCAGGAACTTCTTGATCATTCTGCCGGGGTTGTGTATTTCTAGTCTAGTTGTCCTTTCTTGGAGCTTTCGGAGGGTGAGACGTCGGAGAAGCATTCTTATGTTGCTGTGCCTCGGCTTTTCTCTTGCTCCCTTCAGCAACATTCATGGATTTTTCAATGTTGTACTGCTTGTTGATCAGACGCCGGGCAGTGCTGCTTCGATTTTCTTTCGATTCCTCTATTTTGACAGTTTTCGTTCTTTCTAGCAATGCGGGAGCAGTAGTCGCTGATCGCTTGGCCGCTTCATGAAGTTATGAAAAAGTCTGAAAGCGAAGATTTTCTAGCAAATATATGTAAACTGGTATCATCATATTGATGCACAAGTCCACCAGTTGATGTTCAGTAATGTTTGGATCATGACAATCCAAAGCTTGAACCCTGAACCTCTTCACATAGTCATTCGGATTTTCGGCAGTTTTATGAGCCATCCTTCCCAAGTCATAAAGAGTAATTTGCTCAGAAACAAAGAAGTACTTTATGTAGAAAGCATTAATCATTTATCCCCAATTAGATATGCTTCCTGGTGCAATGTTTTTGTACCAAGTATACGCTCGACCCGTCAGGGATTTTGAAAACTCCTTCAAATGGACGACATGTTTTTTTTTCATGTTCTCTTAATGCTTACAGGAACCAAGAAACGTGTTCTCGAGCATTCTCCGTTCCATTGTAGAGTGTGAACGTTGGAGAAGTGTAGCCCTTTTGGAGAGGAATCCTTTGTGTGGTTGCAGGGTACGGAGGCTGATGACGGTGCACAGTCGTTGTATGACCCCTTCCTCTATTCTCCATAAAACGTTCCAAGTCTTCACGGGTGATGAAGCCAGCGGGTTCTGCAGCTTTGTGGGCCTCGTCATCGTTGTGGACTGGAATAACTTCAGGATCCTTGCTTGGAGATGTTTTCTTGTCTTTCCCTTTCTCCTGAGTTTTGTCTGACATCTTGTGAGTAAGAGTTTTGAGGTAGTTACATGTCTCCTTATGAGTAGCAGCCATATCAATTTGATTTTTGGCGAGAACTTCTTGGACTTTCATGAGATCAGCGACAGTGGGTGGATTTTCTCTGATTTCTTCGGGATGTCGGCCAAAAAGAGGATGATTTTCCACGTTGGTTCGAGGAGGAGTAGTGTCACCACCATTGTTGGAAGCAGGAATGGTTTCTGGAATATCACCGTTGTTGCTAGTGCTAGCGATGTTCGCATTAGGATTTGTAACTGAACCTGACTTAAGATCAACCATTTTGCGAAAATGTGAGATTGCAACCGAGAGATTAATCTCCCACTGTGGTCGCCAATCTATGGATGGGGAAAAACGAGCCGCCGGTTTTTTGGGAAAGTGGAGAGTCGAGCGTGCTGTCGAGACTCCTCAACCGGGAAAAATGTTAATCCTCACACAGATGCACCACTGCAAAGGGGGTGCTTAGATTCGGGAAATCAATTTGTATGACTCCGGCCTAAACCAAGACAATGGCCGTTCCAGAGTCAATTCGGTCGCAAAGAGGGAGATGGGTTGATCTGTAGGAGGGAAGCTGAGAGTTGTGTGAGATCAGTGATGATCAAGGATTGTGGGTGTGTTGAAGGTTTCTGTAATATTGCTGAACTGCTAAAGTTGAGTTATGTGAATAAGTTTATATCGAGTTGTTGACGGATAATGATGATAATCGATTATATCTTGATGTCCTCGATTTAGACTTATTTATATTGCAATAATGATGTACCACTGATCCCTGTAAGTGTGACGATTTCTTGAGTGAAAGAGTGGGAAAGTGGAAGATCGTGGTAAAGTCAGTTCCATGTCGTGCGGAGACTTGACTGACGATGCACCCACTACTTTGCTAACTCCTTCAACCGTTTACACGACTTACGCACATTTCTCGTTGTGGATGAATCCACGTGCTGTAGACCGCCATACCAAAACCCTAAGTTATATCCCCCCATTTGTGACGTGATTGATATTTCACGAATCATGGAGTCTGCAAGAAAGACGTGTATTAGTTGGTCAGTTGTTGACTGATTTAGACTGTGAGTCTAGTTTTGTTGAATCGAGCATAAGTGGTTAATGCTCAGCGATTCATGGATTGAACATGTAGTTCTCTGAGATGTCAATGAATTACTGACTAGAGCGACTGAGAAAGTATTGCTCAACTCGACAAATTGCCGAATATTGAGAGTTTATCGAGCAACTGAGCAAGTATTGCTCAATTCGACGAATTGCCGAATATCGAGAGTTTGTCGAGCAACTGAGCAAGTATTGCTCAATTCGACGAATTCGATAATTTTGGTGTGCAAATGAGCAAGTGTTGCTCAATTCAACAAAATACTGAATATTGGTAATTTGACGTGCAATTGAGAAAGTGTTGCTCAATGCGACAAACTACTGACGAATTACCGAATATTGATGGTTGGATCAATATTCGAGCAACTGAGCAAGTATTGCTCAATTCAAAGAATTATTTACTGGTGTCGTGACCCAATAAAATATTAATCAAAAATATTGGTGAATTACCGAATATTATTAATTTGGATGTTGATTGCTGAATCAACATAATTTTGTGTTTGAACTTGCTCAGAATAGTGATTCGTGGAGCGTTTGTTCGAAACCCTAATTTTTGATCAATCCTTCAACAATTGGTGAACTGCTGAAAATTGTTCATGAGTGAAGAGGGACCGACCACATGGGATGATGAGCGTCCATGTGATTCCCAGTGCTCGAGTGAGCACGCACCAGGGTTCTTAGTTTGAGAGTTGGTGAAAGAACGATGATTAAATGCAGGTTTCATCATTTATTGAAATATTGTTGGATTCAGCATTAGGTGACAAAACCTAGGTATGAGAGATGAGGACCGACCAAGAGAGCATGGGACCGGCTCTTGGTGGTCACGGGACCAGTTGTTAGTCATTTGAAGGATTCTCCAGTTGGTTGGAGAGGGTTCGGGCCCAGTATGAGCAATTGAGCAAATTAGGTCATAATTATGAAAACATGTGGGACCGGCTTTGTGCAATCCCTAGGAATGACTTGGTCGGTCATGAAGGCATGCACGTGTTTCCGTGTAGTCCATGTTTCTATACTGAGAGTTTCAGTATTTTCTGATGCGCGTTCGAGCAACATAGTGAATTTCAGAAGAGTTTCATCTTGACTGAGGATTCTAGATTTTTGTTGGAATGACCATGTATGATCAATTCATTAATATTTTGAAAATATTAAAATAAAAGTGTTTTAATATTTAAAACTGCCATGAGAGGTTAGTCAGTCGTGCGAATATGTTGGCTTTTGGTTTTTCGGATTTGAGCAATATTTGAGAAAATATGGAGAAATCATGAATTTTGCTCAAACCCAGGAGTTTCATGATTAAGGAAAATAATAATTATGAAAGATTAGGGATTGCAAGGTGTGGGACCGGCCATGGATAGGGCATGGCCGGCCGGCTAGGTTTCCCGGTCCCGCACACCTTTCCCTCTTTTATTATTTTTCATGAATCCTTGAAGTTATGGAGAATCCTTGAAGTTATGGAGAATCCAAGAGTTTTTGTTGAAACGGAGGAGTTTCGTGAAATTAGGGAATAATAATTATAAAAAGCTAAGGATTGTGAGGTGTGGGACCGGCCACGGCTTAGGCATGACCGGCCGGTTAGGTTGTCCGGTCCCGCACATCTCTCCTTATTTTATAATATTATTTCGTGAATCCACCAAGTTATGGAGAATTTACGAGTTTTGCAAAAATAAGGAAAGTTGCTAAAACCAAGGAGTTTTCGTGAGTTCACGAAATAACAAAAAATAAGGAAAATAATGGGAAGGCATGGACCGACCATGACTAGGGCACGACCGTCCGGCTGGTGGGCCCGACCCTGGCGTCTCTTATTATTTTATTAATATTTATTGTTTTCTCCTGTTTTGCGAAGGATTCCTCATTATTTCATATTTTTGGACACTCGTTCTTGCATTCAGGTGCTCAGTCGTGCATCATTGTCGAGTACACTCGTACCATTTTTGTGGGGCTTACTCAATGATGGTCCAGATTCCCGGTTGTTGAGTATTTATTACTAATCTATGAATTCAGTGGAGAATAATTCATGAAACTAAGTAATAAAAATGAATAGTTTTTCATTATTAATTCGCATGATCAGTTGTGGATTCGACTACGAATTCAGAATAATAAAACAAGCATTACCATCATATGGGATCGTGGATTCGACCATAGAATCAGAGTAATTAAGATTATCTATTACCATTTCATGAGATCAGTGGATTCGATCATGAAATCGGAGTAATGAGATAACACGGTTGTTTTATTTCCATTCTATGAGATCAAGCCGTGGATTCGATCATAGAATCGAAGCAATTGTTATTGTAATTCCATGGGATCAGGCCGTGGATTCGACCATGGAATAGGAGCAATTGTTATTGCCAATCCATGGGATCAGGCCGTGGATTCAACCATGGAATAGAAGCAATAATAGATTATTCTGGGAATTCAGTGGTGAATATCGCATCAGAATTAATCTATTGCAGAAAAGATATTATCCAGTTAAAGCGTCACATCTATTCTGAATGGTGCATAGTCAGGGAGTCACGATGTTGTTTACAACCTGAAGGCGTTAATGCTCTCAATCTACGGAGAACCGCCTGAATCTATGCACAGTCTCTCCACATAATCAGGGAACGGTGAGTGTCACCGACGTCCTGAAGGCGTCCGCCGCCCAACTATTCTTCTATGTGGAGGTGGGTCTCTCTCCTGCAGTCAGGGAACAATGAGTATCACCGACGTCCTGAAGGCATTAATCTCTCAATCTATGGAGAACCACCCAATTACATTATTCTGCATAGAGGTCACGACGAAATTTCAGGGATCGAATGCTCATCTGGTGGAGGCTTTTCGAAAACATATTCATCATGGCTTCGTAAAATATGAATCATTGCATGCCTGAAAGCCGTGTCAAAAACATGCCTCATGATTTTAGGGTTTTTTCCCTTTGTTGAAAATCCACCATCTACATCCCCCGAAGAGGCGAACCAAGATCACAGTCAATACCCAAAGCCGGCTTTTTGCATCACCTTCTCTGACTCCTCCGCATCTTCTAATCCGAGTAACTCAAGCGGTCAAAGGATGATAACTCCAAATAGCAATGCAGCATTTTCAATGTCGTTGTCGGATTCTGACATTTATCCTTTTAGTTCAATGGGTTCTAATGATTTCTTAAACGCCAGGAAAAACGAATTTCAAAATGAAAATGTTTTTAACGAATATGGGAAAAGATGCTACTTTACTAAACCAAGAGACTGCAATTTCCATTAATGAAAGGATTGAACAACTTCAGATCCAGGATGCCGAAAAAGGGAAATAGAAAGCTCAGGTATGTCATCAACCTCTTGCTTCTTCTTCATTACATTTAATCTTAAAGCTCTTAACCTCTCAAAAAATTTACATCATGCCTAGAATACATCTGTGTGTGAATTTACTAGATTTTTGCCTTATTTTGATTAATTTTGTCATGTGATTGGTTGGATAGTTAGACTGGTTCTCCTTAAATTTGGGATACAAATCTTAATCAAAGTATGCTTTGTGAAGCAGCACTAAGAACACCGGTATTATGGTGTGGAGCTTAGATTATCAGGAAAGATTAAGTTCTCTCAGATTCTTGGCTTCTTTTCACACCAAAGCCTACTTAGTAAAGTAGCATCTTTTCATCCAGAATTTGGGTTTTGACCCTGTGAGAGTCTGGCTTCCTTAAAAATTGTTACTTTATTTGTCTCATTCTAGCTTTCTAAGTATGCTTGGTGCAGCATTGTCAAGAACACAATCTATAGGGTGTTATTTCTTCCTATTCTTGTCTTCAGCCTTGTTTCATTATAAAGACCTGGCATGGAACACACAGGGGTGTAGTCAGAAAAAAAACTTTTCAACACTTAAGAACTTTACTAGAATTAGAGAAACCTGACATTCTATTTCTTTCTGAAACTAAGTCTAAGAGATTCTTAATGAGAAATATTCTGAATTATTTCCCAAATACCCACTTTGTTGATCCAGTATGAATTGCTGGAGGGCTAGCAATTGCTTGGGTAGATGGGTTTCACTTTGAGGTGGTTCAGTGGAACCAAAATATGATTAATATCATAGTTAAAAGCAATTTCAATACTAGAGAATGGCTATTAACCTGCTTTTATGGTGCACCTAAGCATGAGCATAAACTAGAAATTATGGGATATCTAGAAGAGATAGCACATAGAGTTAGCATTAACAAAATGCCATGGCTAGTAATAGGAGACCTCAACATTATTTTTAATAGTGATGAAAGGGAAGGAGGATTGCTTTTTGACAGGAAAAAAGTAGAACCTATACTAAATCTCATCAATAGAGCAGGATTAGAAGACCTAGGATTCAAAGGTAACATATTTACTTGGAGCAATAAAAGAAAAGGGGCAGCAAACATCAAACAGAGACTAGATAGAGCTTTATCCAATGCTGAGTGGAACCTAGAATTTCAGGAAGCTAGTTTGGAAAACTTAGATGCAATAGGTTCTGACCATGGACCTACCTGTCTAACTATTAATACCAGTAATGAAGGTTATTGTCATACCTTCAAGTTTTACGATACTTGGCTTAAGGAACCAAATTGCTTAGAAGTAATTAGGAAATCTTGGAATAACAGTAATTCATCCGCAGCCGAAGCTTTACTTCACAATATTTCAACTCCGGAAGGAAATTTGAGTGAATGGAAAAAAATGTTTTTGGGAAACCTAACAAAAAAATAAAAATTCTCTTAAAACAGATAGACAATATATCATCTAAGCCTATAGATATTACTAACACAAAACTCTTAGATATAAAATTACTAGAATTAGAGGCCTTATATGATATTCAAGAAGAGATTGCAAGACAACAATCTAGGAATAATACAATTGCTCTAGGGGAAAGAAACACAAAAAATTTTCATGTTACTACTTTGAAAAGACGAAAAAGAAATAATATTGATTGCATACAAGATAAAAATGACAAGGTAGTTTTTGATAGACAAGGCATAGAAGAAGTATTAACTTCTTATTTCTCTGATATCTTCACCGAAACATCAACTAACTTAGATAATGAAAATTTTAAACATGTGGAACCCTGCATTTCAGTAGAAGAAAACACTGCTTTAACTGTTGTTCCAAGTCCTGAGGAAATTTGGGATGTAGTAAAAAAACTGAAATCTAATAAAGCGACAGGGCCTGATGGGTTCCCTGTGAGCTTCTTTAAACACAACTGGGAAATAGCTGGACCTCAGATAATTGCAGTAGTTTAGGACTTCTTTAGGACTGGAAAATTATATCAGGATCTAAATCAAACCTTCTTCTTCTTGATACCTAAAATCAAGAACCCTAAAACTCTTGCAGACTTCAGACCTATTGGTCTCTGCAACACTCCTTATAAGGTCATAGCCAAATTACTAGCTAATAGATTCAAAAAACTCTAGAAAAAATAATATCACCTCTTCGGTCTGTTTTCCTTTCTTCAAAACAAATATCATACAACATCATTGTTGCTCATGAGGTTGTCCACTCAATGAAAAAAAGTAGGAAAAAAACAGGAAACATAGGAGCTAAAATAGATATGTCTAAGGCTTTCGACAGAGTGAACTGGAATTTTTTTGGTTAAAACTCTTCAATCTTTTGGATTCTCAGAACATTGGTGTAACTTAATTTTTCAATGCATTTCAACCACATCTATCTCTGTTCTCCTGAATGGTAGCCCTTGTAAAGAATTTAAACCCTCTAGGGGAATTAGGCAGGGAGATCCTTTATCTCCCTACTTATTCATCATTTGCATGGAAGTCTTCTCTAGGTTACTTTGTCACTTAGAAACAACAAAAAAAGTCCCAGGTATCAAACTAACTCCTAATTCCCCACCTATCTCACACTTATTTTTTGCAGATGATCTTCTGTTATTCACAAAGGCGGATTTAGGTAGTTGTAAGCAACTTTTAGAAGCCATTAATTTATTTAGTATTTCTTCTGGTCAAGTTATAAATTTTCACAAATCAGGTTTGTTTTTTAGTAAAAAGGTTCACAATAAACATCAGGGTATCATTTGCAGAATGATGAAAATTAAAAGAATCAATATTAAAGTTACTTATCTAGGAGTCCCTCTTTTTGTAGATAGATCTAAACTGAAGTCATTTGATATCATTATAGAAAAAATGGAAAATAGAGTCAAAAATTGGCTAGCAAAAGTCCTTTCTCCGTCTAGCAAAATTGTCCTAAATAAGTCTATTCTGTCCAGTATGCCCATCTTCAGTATGGGTTGTTTTGTTCTGCCTAAGAAAATTACTAAGAGAATCAACGACATACAGAGGGATTTCTGGTGGGGAAATAACACAAATTCAAAAGGAATTTATATTAAGGCTTTTGATTTTCTATGTAAACCTATAAATCAGGGTGGTCTAGGCTTCAAAGAGGCAAATAAGGATAACCAAGCAATGATTAGCAAGATTGCTTGGAGGTTAATTAGTAGCCCAGATGACCTTTGGGCTAAAATTCTGAAAGGAAAGTACTTTAAGAAAAATGGCGCTCTTCATTCTAAGAAGATATCTTTAGCTTCTTGGATTTGGAAATGCATTCTACAAGGCATAGAACACATAAAAAAAGTACTCTATTTGGGAAGTAGGGAATGGTTTCTCTATAAACATTTGGAATGACAAATGGTTACCCAATAGAGAACAAACACTAGCAAACTGCATTACATATATTCCCAATATAACACTTGTGTCTGATTTGATAAATCAAGACACTAAGAAGTGGAATGAACCTCTAATACTTTCTCTTTTTGATAGAAACTTAGTATCTGAAATCATGAATATAAGATTATATTGTTCAGCTGATGGCAGGTTGAAAAAGGATAAATTAAGATGGCTTCTAACCAGGAATGGTGACTTTTCTGTAAAATCTTTGTATGCTAAGTTGTTAAATCCATTGGGATCAATCTCACATGAGACTAAAAGCTTTTGGAGAGGTGTATGGAACATGGACACTTCTCAAAGGATTAAGTTGTTTACTTGGAAGTGCCTTCAAGACACTTTACCAACAAGACAAAAATTAGGGACACATCTGGATGTAGAAACTCAATGCATATTCTGTAAACAGGCTATAAAATCAACTTATCATCTATTCTTCGAATGTGAGTATGCAACATCAGTCTGGAACCTACCCCCAATGGCTATGCATGGAGTAATTTCTAACTCTACTAATGCATCATTTTTGGAGCAATACAATGTTTGGATGCATGGAGATACCAATTCCATTTCAATGGCATTGGTTGCAACCAAATGTTGGTTCATTTGGAAAGAGAGATGCCTAAGAGTGTTTGAAAAAAAGAACGAACACCTTAACAACTTGCAGTATAAATTTCTCGTCACTTGATTTACTGGCACCCTCACAGTAGCAACATTAACTTACATAAACACATAAAAAATACTGCAAAGAATATACACTGGATCTTCCCTAGTAGAGACATCATTAAACTGAATTGTGATGCTTCTTGGGTGTCCAAAAATACTAATGCAGGATTTGGGTTTGTGTTGCGTAATTGACTAGGTACAGGACAGGGAGCACGAATGGGCATCTTCAGAACATCAACAGCAGAAGAAGCAGAAGCTTTAGCTCTTCTGTACACAACAAGATGAGCCATAGAAAACAACCTGCAAAATCTGGTCATTGAAGGTGATAATCAAGTAACTATAAATTATATACAAGGAAAAGAAGTATAAGTACAATGGCAATGTATAGCAATCTTATAAGAAGTCAAAGTTTCAGCTGCAAAACTAGTTTCTTTTCTGGGTTTCCATCATGTAGACAGGCGCGCAAACAAAGCAGCTGATTTATTGTCTAAAAAGGGAAGAAAAGAAGATCTATCTGAATGTTGGTTAAATTCTGTACCTAGTTTTTTAATTCCTTCAATAGCTTTTGACTCAGAATGTTTGTAACTTAAACTCTATTGTAAACTCTTCAGACGGTGTTAATTCTGCAGATTCAATCATCGGAAGAGCAAATCAAACTGATTTGATCTCCAACGAGTCTGAATCAATAGATTAACCCTCTGCCTTTGGTAATCTACTCTATTTTCATAAAAAAAAGCTTGTCAATTAAAAGATATGAGGAAAAAGATAAATATGGACAAAAAAGAAAGAAATATGGGACCACGTTATTTGTTAAAAAAAAAAAGAATCTGACAGATTTGCACAAAACCATCCTTTCCGCATCGACCTCATAATCGTATATACAGTATCTGTTTTGTTCGCATTGCTGTATAAACCTTTTGCAACTCAGTTTAGTTTGGACTTTCTAACTCCTAAATATTTGTTCACTCTGAGATTTTTATCACGAGTGAACGGCAACAAGTAGGCTTTAGTTTGGTATTGGTGTGAGTTTTATAAAAACGTTTTTTCACTATGCATTGTTATGTCGTGCTTTGTAATAAAAACAGTTGAACATTTAGTAAAATATAAATTAAAGTTAAAGCAGATTAAAAATGCGAACAAATTGCATTTCGTAATGTATCGGGTTCAGTTATTTTTAGACATATCTCTGAAAATAGTTTTATTCAATTACATTGAAACGAATATAGGATATTAGCCGATATCCGCTAATATTAATGGAACAGATATAGAACATAACAAGCTTATCATTCTAGAATTTCCACAGTTCGACAACTTTACATATAAATTCATCACCACTATGTTTTTCTCAACCTTCTCTGCTTCCCTCCCCTAAGATCAATCCATCTTCTCATATTGTGATCGAAGCAGGACGTGAATGGACGTTGTATCGGTTTAGGCTAGTCATGTACGATTTTGATTTTCGAACCAAAAAAAAGTACTTCTATAATATATTGTTTTTCCTAGGATCAATTTTTAGGTATTACCAATTGGCGACCATATACGGAGATCAAACTCTCGGTAACAAATTAAGTTCTTCAACCGTCTGATAAAAATAAAAAGTGGGTCTTAGGTATGGTTCATAGACTGACACCAATTCAGGTTCAGCAACCAATACCAATCTTGGTAGCACCAGTGATGGTATGCTATAAACTATTCCACAAAACACCACCACTGGAAACACCAACACCCCTCTTTCTGGACGTACTTCTGGAGATGTCAAGGATGAACAAGCGCCACCAAGCCTAGTTGATTTGATGAAGCTGCAGGAAACTCTCGTTGAAACACAAGAAGACCTGACAACCATTTCTAAAGGGACACTAGTTTCTCTCAAGACTTGGACGGAGGAACTACCTCTATAACAACACTAGTGTCATATGGAGTAAGCCAGAAACGCCTCCAAATTTATTGCTGATGCGAACATCTCTAGGGCCCATGTCCAAAGAGATAAAAGAGAAGTTCGTCTAGTCCCTGACCTGGTATCAGGAAACAGTCAATAACAAAGTTTCGACACCGGTGGTTATTTGGAAAAGTCCGATCTATATTCCATCAGCACCAACCTCTCTATCTACTTGAGATCCAGATGATCATATGCTACGAGGATATCTCTCTCCTATTTGCTTGCCACATGAAGAGATAAGTAATGATTATCATCATGTATTTCAATCCCTAGAATCATCGAGAGGTCATCCAAAAATTTACACCGCCAAAACTTCTCTAATTCCATGAGGTGACCAAGCAATCAACAACAACTACTTTTGCATAAAAAATAATATTTCATCAGTAACCAAGTTGACATGACAACTGCTCTGAAGAAGTTCCTCACCTTTCTCAAGGCTATCATGGAGAAATTGACTACAGAGCGAAGCAATCGCCATATGAAGTGGACCAGCGCTCCTAACACTTCCAATGTTAGTGCATCAAGAGCCAACATTGTGACGACGAGATCCTCAACCAAGGATAGAACTTCTTTACTTATGGAGGCCTGGAGAGACTACTACTATTTTGTGGCCAGAAGGGTCCACAACCATTTCATGAGCAACAACCATGTAGTCTCAGAGTGACGAATAATATCTTGATGAGTACGTACATTGATTTAAAATCCATACTCTTAACTGTTATCACATGAATCTATGAAGCTTCATTACAACATCCAACCATCCATAGGCGCTGAAGGAAATGAAGATGTCAATAGAAAGTCTTTATCTCAGCAAACGTCCCAAACCATCATTCTCAACTCCAACACTGGATCAAATACAAGGATTGCTTCAGACTCCAGACTCCCTCCAAAGCTTCAACCACTACATCCGAAGGTAATCCATACTTTTCCATATCTTAATTTCCCGTGGAAGAGGTAATAGAGTTACTGGAAGTACGTATACAAGATGATCTCATGGTCAATATCAGATGACCGTACAAGATGGAATCATGTAAACCACACTTGAGGACCAAAGGTTTACATAAAATCCCCTCACTGCTGAGATCCTCTCCAACCCAGAAGAGACGGTCAACCCAAAGAGTCGTGATCTTGATGAGGTCCTCCACTCTTCAAAGGCACAACGCAAGGATATGATCACATCTCTCAGCTACATCATACATGGTAGGCGCCTGCAACACTATACAAGGCTGAGACAGATCCTAAGTCTACTCTAGAAAACATAACTTCAGTAACTAAATATAAGTATGACTGAGGACTGTTGACCGTAACCCATCCCCTATAACAATCAAATATCAGAAGATAACTCAAGATACTCTTATGGAAACATAGTTCTTGAAGACACCCGTGGCTCCACGTTAGGAACAAGACATTTTTTACCTCATCATCCTCATCTTCAACGTCTATAAAGAACTTCGTCTATGTGAGCGTTCCAAGCATACTATCATTACATCCAGAAGCGTAAAATAATCTTATAAGCCAGATGGTCGGGATAAGACACGACTTCATTCAATGATCACAAAGTCAGGAGGACATCGCTCGCGGCTCTACAACCCAAACTCCAGCGAAGGATTCACATTCGCAACGACAATAACAACAACAACAAAGGTACAACCTAACCGTCATGAATTCCCTGGCGTGATCAAATCCTAGAGGCACTGATTCGTGGTGGTACCATCAAATCATCTATATAGGGTCGAAGACCCAAGAAAGCTACACTTGGGGACTGAAGGCTCCTTCAATTTTAAAGATTTAACACAGTCACCTCCTTCAACCAGAAGATCTGATCAATGTTGGTATGGGATGATTGTGATATGTTCAAAAATATGAAATATCATGACCACGAAGCCTTAATATATTTTGATATCAACCTCGTTAATAAGATGGCTCCTGGTAGATCAGATGTTAACCTCCTTCACTTGGGGACTGAAAACTCCTGAGCACTACAGGCTTCGCCTCTCAACATCTGTAATATGGGCTTACAAGCTGCTGTCAGTAATTCAATGATATGTTCAAAAACCTCATGCCTTGCTTCCGCCCTGTTGGCATGACCCATACAAGTGGTCCTTTTTTCTTGTCAATAATTTATCCTACTTCTTCAGCAGTCTTCTCTAAAATTATGTCTATGATAAGTCAAAATCATGCACGAGTCATAAATTTTCTAATATGTGTAAGAAACTCCAAAGTATGAGGCCTTCACTATTTTTATGAGGTCGTCAGCCATGAAATCATTCATATGATCGCTTGTAATGAAGTCCTAACCTCCACTGAGATCCTTAAATAATTTCTCAGAGCGTTACATACTTTTGAAAATATTAAGAAACCCACATCCTCACTGCATCATCATTTACCATCGTGAGATCTTCTGTTCGTCGTTGCTGCTCCTGCTATCACATCTGCATCCCATAAACTCGGAAATCAGAAATAATCGGTGAGAAACGAGATAACGGATCCTTCACGAGAAATGTCCGTCTATGTCATTGCTCCGATATAGACAAAGAGAGCATAAAACAGATACACGTGCTAATAGATGCGGCTCTTTCACTAAAGTCTATGGAGTCTGAAAATGTGCACGAGATTACAAATTACAAATATTCACACATGGATGGCTGACCATATAAATTCCGAATCAGGTGATTTTTTTTTTGTTTGTGACAACTTGGTATCTTAGGTTCAGGAGTTAGGGTCAAATGTCAGAATCCGACACAATATGAAGATTTAAAGGCTTCTGGAGTGAATGATGTGCAAACAAGGGTTTCCATACGGGATTCAATAAACAGAGGGACCTCATCCGCCTATGGGCCTTCATCTTCTCAAAGAGACCATCACCTTAGGTTCTACGTCATCTCCTAAAATATTTCACAATATCAAAAGATGTTACCAACCTTATGCTGACATTGCTCCGCCGATGTGACCATTGTCATCTCAACTTCTGATGTTGCTGCGGGTGCCAGTCCTTTTACTCAGTACTCCTGTTAATACGAGACAAAGTCAACGGATCTGCAATACTTCTTTTTGACGTGCTTCAAGATGTCGGCATCCACTTCCAGCCTCATCCACAACTCCAGTTTATCATTTACTCCTCATGACTACTCACGTTATTTCCAATCTTGCTACCACGGGCTATAACTTTATGCTTCGTCTCCGAATGTCCATTTCGTGCCCATTTTTCTCATAATGACGTCACCACTAGTACTTGGCACTTCATAATCAAATCTTAAGCACTGGCGCCTACTGCTTGCTCACTGGAGGGCCTAATTCTAAATCCCAAGTTTGCTCCAAGGACATTGCCTGAATGAGATAAAACCAAGTAACTGCTCTTGAACTAAGTTTCAAATTTTAATATTTTATGTCTTATCGCTACCATCTAATGCTTACCAAGAAACATTAATTTTTTGCACTAAGTATGGGACTTAATGTTGATGGTGGTTTTTCAACAAGAGAAAATCCTGTAATTTCGCCTCTGAGCCTAAATCAAAGACATATCTATAAGTATATATTCGCTAGGGCTCATCCCAAATGAACTCTTCGCGTCCTATATATACTTATAGAATAGTATGTAGTTGTAGTGTAGTCACTTCTACCACACTGATTGGACAACTCCTAAATGGATTGGCCGCTAGTATAGAGCAATATAGTCGTCATGGCCACTGGTGCTGGTTACGATTCCTCTCCGGATGATGTCTGACTATACATAATATACGTTGAGAATACACTCTTGTTCCTGAACGAATACCAATATTGAACATGTTCTAATTCGACGATTGAATTCCTTGAACTTGTTATGTATATATATATATATATATATATATATATATATATATATATATATATATGCTCAATTCCTTATCTAAACATCATTGATATTTTATTAACTTCGCGCTGAAGGCCACATTAAAATGTCACATTGGATAGAAGTATGGTCTTTGTGGCCAAACTCATGTCCGCAACTCCATGGCCTTAACTACCTCGGCCATGACCATGATTCCATGGCCATCACAGCTCGACTACGAAAATGCTGTCGTGACCTTCCTATAATATCGTCCATGGCCAAGACTTTGAAGATGCCACGACATCGTGGTCGTGGTTAAGTTATAATGGCCATAAGACTTGACACTAATCAGCCTATCCATAACTGGCATTTGGTTAAAGCATATCATAGTTGTGATTTTACTAAGATAAGAGGTAGTTCAAAACTCCACTAATTCCTACGAAACATCAAAACATGTCACATGAGGGGATTCTTCATGGATTATTGGTCCGGTGGTTTATAGAAACATGCGGCGTGGTAACACCCCATGGTGAGAAAGTGACGAGTTGAAGAGATGATGGAGTAATGTTCTAGAAATTTCCAGAGGCTTCCCTAGCATAAGGAACGTGGCTTTACTATTACCTCCACTATCTCCATCCCTTCACGACCTCCACTACTTATGAGGAAAGCAATGTGTATCCCTAACAACTATAAATGTATTCTTTTGACTATTAGACAAGAACAACACAAGATTATCATTCTAAAACTCTAATTTCCCATAGTACGACAACCATATACACAAAATTAACTGTGATTTCCTCAACTTTCTCAGCTTCCCTCCCCTGAGATCAAACCCATCTTCTCTATTTATGACCGAAGCAGGACGTGAATGGCCATTGTCTTGGTTTAGGCGCTCGTCTTGTATGAGTTTGATTTTCGAACCTAAAGAAAGTACTTCAATAATACATTGTTTTTCCTAGTCAATTTTTGGATACTAACAACCGGTTATAATATGATGAAATAGGTGGGAATTTACATTATTGGGTTTTATGTGATTCGTTGGGTTTGGTTTTCCTTTTAAAGGATTTGAATCCCTTTTTCTAATTTGTTTTTAGATCTTACAAGTTTTTTCTTTATTTTTTTATCACTATTGGGTCACAAATCTTGATTGGTAGCTAGGGTTAAAAAATGGTAGCAAATGGTTGTATCAGTGGGAAGAAAGAAGATGAAAGATAATTGTCCTTAGCCGTCCATGCGTACTTACGATCAACAACTTAGATAAAATATTATTAGAAAATTATTCGAGCCAGTTATAATATGGGTCGGGTCAATTAGAATCCAATTAAGTTTTTAACCGGATTAGGATATAATGTCACTAAACTATTTTATTCAGAACATTTTGGTAAACAAATCAGATAGTCGAAGATAGTCTACGACCCTAGTGCATCTTCTACATATCCCACGACCATACCCTAATTATGCATTAAACTTACAACATTTTTACAAAATATATCTAAAAAATATACACGCACCATGCATGATTATGATTAAACGTTTATTTAGCGCTTACCAACCAGCTACCATGAAACGAGGTTGTACGACTGTGTGAAATTTATAGTTCATTGACAATCTTGTATTGCGTGCTCAGTTGTGAAAGATAAATAATACTGTTATACTTGATGAAGTTAGAGTTGAAGTGAGAGAAGTATCAAAAATCTGGTGATTTTGAATTACTTTAGGGTTGCAACAAGTAAAGTGGACCATGTGAAACCAATAGAA
Organism: Papaver somniferum; assembly: GCF_003573695.1. Lineage (NCBI taxonomy): Eukaryota > Viridiplantae > Streptophyta > Magnoliopsida > Ranunculales > Papaveraceae > Papaver > Papaver somniferum. Next base: position 185,897,055 of record NC_039359.1, on the reverse strand, counting down.
TGCATATGAATTCCTCCTGAAAAAGGTCAGCTTATGCTCTAATGTGATGGTGCAGTTAGGGGAAATTCAGGTTTGGCTGGGACTGATAATTTCTATCCATTGGCTTGTGAGTCTAGAGTAATTATATGGATTAGATGTTGGAAATTGTTGCAGGTCTGAAATGGGTTCTATCGTGGAATGTGGTGAGATTTTTACTGTCTGCAATTATGCAAGTGCAATTCAAGCTTTTGAAGGTGAAAATATGCTTTTGACTATATGGGAAGATGAAAAATAATCAAGAATGTGTATGTAGAGATACTTTTCAAGCATACTTTTAGAAAATTGAACCTTTCACCAGATGCAACATAGAGATGTTGAGAGATTTATCGGAAGACAGACTTACTCAATTACATTAACTGAGGGGTAGATATCAAGTTATGTTAGATTCAACCAAGTTTTTAAGAAAATTTAGTTCATACTGACCTTACTATCTTCAAATACTTTGACTTACCGAAAAAGTTTTGTGTTTTATTTTATTAAAAAAGAGTGAAAAGCAGGGGTATAACAACCGCACCCAATAATTCATCCAGCAATCTGTATGGACTAACTCCAATATTATTCTGAGAGCACCAGCTTATAAAGCAAGCTCAACCAAGAAATATATCAAAGAGTTATATCTTTTTTTCTCAAATCAATCAGCAAATCAAACAGATAGAAATATATGAGCCTGTTTGATGTAAGAAATACTTGGACGGTACCAAAGACCAAATCCCAAGTGTCAATCAATTTATATCCAACAAACAAAGGTTGGATTTACCAATTGATTGAACTACGCATAACCTGTGATATTTCAATTATATAAACAAATATAACGTGGAAAAGAAATAACACAACACCAGAAATTTTGTTAACGAGGAAACCAAAAATGCAGAAAACCCCCGGGACCTAGTGCAGATTTGAACACCACACTGTATTAAGCCGCTACAGACACTAGCCTACTACAAGTTAACTTCAGACTTGAATGTAGTTGATACCTAACCAAGTCTCACACCGATTAAGGTACAATTGCGTTCCTTACGCCTCTAGAACCACGCCGGATTTTGCGCACTTGATTCCCTTAGATGATCTCACACACAACTACGAGTTTGTACGACCCAAAGTCGAAGACTTATAAACAAATTTTTCTCTCACAAATAAGTCTATTCTGATAGATAATTTTTTCTCCCACAGAAGTACCTATGAAGTTTTTTGTTCCGTCTTTTGATAAATCAAGGTGAACATGAACCAATTAATAATCTGGTATTATACTCCCGAAGAACGGCCTAGAAATATCAATCACCTCACAATAACTTAACTATATGGTAGTAGAAGAAGTTACTATAGAACCACAAAGTCTGAGACGAAAAACTTTGTGATTACTTTTTATATCTTACCTATCATAGATAAATCTCGAGCAAATCTTAGAGAATATAGTACTCAATACCATAGAATAAGTAAGATCAGAATACGCAACTACAGAGAAAATAGTTGGATCTGGCTTCAAGAATCCCAAATGAAGTGTTCAAGTCGTGAACCTATAATGGTTTTGAAAAAACCTAGGTTAAAGGAGAATCGACTCTAGTCGCAACTAGGACACAGGAAAATGCGGGGATTAGGTTTTCCAGTTCCTAGAGTTATCCCTTATATAGTCTTTCAAATCAGGGTTTGCTTACAATCAAAGCTAACATAGCTTAATAACAAAGCATTCAATATTCACTGTTAGATGAAATCCTGATTTAAGATTCAAGCTAAGTTTTCTTAAAACCAAAGCAATATCTCTCCACTGTTAGATGGTCTTATCTTGTTACACACAAATGAAATATACCTTCATCTAGATATAGGTAACCGTACCTAAACGTGTATGTTGAGTTGGCTCAATAACAGTTAACCGAAGTTAGCCATATGAAAACTTTTGTCTTAACCACATTCATCAAACACATCTAGATCAACTATGATGATCAATCAATCATGAAAGATAATCAAATGAATCTAATTGTGTTTCAAATAGAGTTGTCCAATTGTTCACTATCTCACAGAAATATATATGAAAAAATTGAAACAAAATCGGATTGATTCGTAATCGTACAAAGTACTTATATAAGAATCAATTCATGAACATTAAGCCACAGTTTGCAAAGATTGCATTCCTTAATTCATAAACATATATGTTCATGAGTATGAAAAACATACTTAACCAATTTTAGAACTTGAACTACTAAGTTTGAAAACTAGGTACGCAAATTATAGCTTCCGGACTTTGGTCTTGTCCAACCGTTTGCAAACAGGTACGCAAACAGTCATCCCGGACCTAACTCAGGTAGATTCGTTCGCATACTAGGTACGCAACAAGGTTCTCGGACCTGAATCATAGCAAAATAGTTTGCATACTAGGTACGCATACTGTCTGTATCCAGTCAAAAATATTTGTTTTAAACTCCAATTTCAATCATTAAAACATCCTTAGAAGACGACAACGACTATCTCACACAAACCATTAGCTTATAAGTAATTTCAAATGATTGTCTCACACAAATCATGTAAGATGTTTCAAGGCAATTTTCACATGATCATCTTTTGACATAATATTTAGTTTCCAACAAATAAATTGTTTCCATCAAGAATATGATGAACGTATCTAAAGCAAAAATCTTCCAACACATATTTCGAGAAATGGATAAGCGAGATAAACTCAGCTCGAAATATCAAATGCGTATAATGTAAAAGTTTATATAGCTATACAACTTAGTCTCATTAGGAGATAAAATAGAATAGACTTCTGAGTGATAGACAAGTTTTAGTCTCCACATATCTTTTATTGATGAAGTTCCTCCAAGCTCTCCTCAGTATATCTTCGTCTTCAATCAATGAACACCGTGAAATCTAAAGCTCAACTACACTTCTATTATAATCCGAGACATAGCTATAAGTAGACTAGAAATCAAGAATATAGTTTTGATCAACTAAACTTGACAAACAAGCTTGAGATAGCAACGCTTGCGAGTTCGACCGAGCACTCGAACAAAGAGCCATTTCATTAAACCCACTACAAATCTACAGAGAAAAACAATTTCTGTCAATACTAGCAAGAGGGCGAGAAATACTAGCAGGAAAGCGATAAACTCATAAATGGTTTACATACTTTTTTCAAGATAGTTTATTTAAACTATGATCGGCATTAATAAGTTTCCTATTCACATATTTGCAAAACGATTTTCTAAAAGTATTTAAACTATATTTAAACCATCCTCACGTACGAAAGTAGAGCCCAGCTAACATTTGAAGATTCACGCTTAATATCAAGAACCAAGGAAAGATTGTCAGAATTATTTTTTCCAATTGTAATTCTTTACTCATTAACCAATTTAATAGCTTTCAAAACCTGGTCAAATTGGGGTATATCCAGATAAATTGAAGTATACTCAGGGACGGAGGAAAATGGAGATAAATGTGGTCTACAGACCCCACTTGTTTTCAAACTTCAGTTTAAATAAGCTTGGCATTTTTATAAATTCAACCATATATGGGGGCAAAATAGGTAGGAGGGATATGAAAATTTAGGTTTCCCTGTTATCGACCCCGGGAGCATTAAGCCTTGGCTCCGTCATTGAGTATATACTTAATAAGATAAAACCCGGGTCACTATGAAGTAAAACACATCACCCTTTAACCACTTATTTTCAAAATGCATAATTTACCCTCGCTTAATTAACACAAATAATTTGTTTAGGTTAATTAATTTAGTTAGTTAATTAGTTGAATTAAAATTCTCAAATTAGGTATTGTTTGGATTGAACTCAGGGTATACGTGTTATGATTTTTGAGGATTTTTTTTTCTTTTGAGATTTTTTTTTGTGACGGAAATGAAACCACACTAGCCAAACACTTCTATAAAGAGGATTGCAAAGATGCTGAGTGATTTCATACTCAATATTACAGGATGAATCAACACTTTCAATTCTGAAAGTATGAAAAGTCCGCAAGTTCGACAAAAAAATACCCTGCCGACTATAGGATTTTTGACATACAAAGAAAGGTGTTACAAATACATGATTAGTCGGAAAGGTATTAATTTCATAACCTGCCGACTAAACTATAGTTGTCAAAGTATAAGGATGAACACCGTGACGACTCCTGTAAATGCTAATTTCTGAGATGAAAAGTCGTCACGGTATTCAATCTAGGAAGATAACGACTAATACTAGTCGGCAAGGTCGACAAAAAAAATACACTGCTGACTTTTAATAAAAATGTGGAATCATAAGGGATTTGAGATTGGGTACAAAATCATACCCAATCTCAAAATCTGTATGTTCTTTTTTTTTTTTTTTGATTTTTCTTTTTTATTTCATCATGTATGGTTAGAATTTTAAAAAGATTTTGAAAATTGTTTTGATAGGTTTTAGTTTTAAGGTTGAATTCATGAATTAATAGTAAAGATAATTTGTCCTATAAACGTTTTTAAACACCCCTTAGCACACCATCTTGGATGAGTTTAAAGTTGGTATATATCCTAATTTGACCAGGTTTCTAAAGAGCATTCGCTTCAGCTTCCATTACTGATGTTGCTATTATGGTCAAACATTGTGGTGTGTTGTATTGTTGCATAAAACAGAGGAAAAAATGAAGGTTATTATTGGGGCGTCACACTCCAATAGAGGGGATTCACTTGGATTCTTAATGTCCAAAAAAATGGTTACGGGATATCCTAACACATATACAAAATATCTAGATTACCCTTTAACTAAAATAAAAACTTAAAAACCGTAGAAGTGATTTTACGTCCAGGTTTGGATTAATTCCAACCATAGAATTTTATTCGCATGTAGTTTTACGTCCAGGTTTGGATTAGTTCCAACCGTAGAAGCTCATTTTACGTCCAGGTTTCTTTTAATTCCAACCGTAGAATCCGATTTTACGTCCATTTTTCTTTTAATTCCAACCATAGAAGTGATTTTACGTCCAAGTTTGAATTATTTCCAACAGTAGAAGCGATTTTACGTCCAGGTTTGGATTAATTCCAACCGTAGAATTTTATTTGCATGTAGTTTTACGTTCAGGTTTGAATTAGTTCCAACCGTAGAAGCTCATTTTACGTCCAGGTTCTTTTTAATTCCAACCGTAGAATCTGATTTTATGTTTAGTTTTATTTTAATTCCAATTGTAGAAGTGATTTTATGTCCATGTTTGGGTTATTTCCAACTGTAGAAGTGATTTTACGTTCAGGTTTGGATTACTTCCAACTGTAGAAGTTTATTTTACAGCCAGTTTTTCTTCCCACAAAAACTGTCCCAGAATTCACCAAGTATACAACAAAATTCATTAATTTAATTTTTATCTAATTAAATTAAATTAAAATTAACTAAAAAAATGTTGTTTAGTTATTACAAAATTATTTTAGATTAGGAGTTTTTGATATTACTTATGGGTGACCCGTTTTTGTCCTATTAGGTGACGCCCCTCTAATGGAATGTGACGCCCCAATAATAGCCTTCCGAAAAATATGTTCACGTAAGGGAAAAATATCGTTTGGTCCTTTTTGAGGTGGGCCCTTGTCTGTTTAGTCCTTTGGGAAAACGCCTTTACTGTTTGGTCCATAATTATTTAAAAATATAAAACAGACAAAAGTACCCTTCCGTGTTAATTTTTACTTATTTTCTTATAGCAGTTCATTCGTCAAAATGAATTCCTGTTAATTTCTACTTATTTTTTTAGAAAACATATAAACCAGAGTTCATTCCAGAAATGAACTCCATATAAAAAGCTAAAAAAACAGAGTTCATTCCAGAAAAGAACTCCATATAAAAACAGAGTTCATTCCAGAAATGAACTCCATATAAAAAGCTAAAAAAACAGAGTTCATTCCAGGAATGAACTCCATATAAAAACTGTGTTCATTCCAGGAATGAACTCCATATAAAAAGCTAAAAAAAACAGAGTTCATTCCAGGAATGAACTCCATATGAAAACAGAGTTCATTTATATAAAAACAAAGTTCATTCCAAGATTGAAGTTCATCTTAAGCAGCAGCAGCAACAACAACAAAACGCATAAATCTTCATCTTCAACAGCAGCAACAGATTTCTAGGGTTTGACGAGTTCATCTTCATCATCATCTCCAATCGCAACAACATCAAGAAACCAAAAACCTAATTAAATCTTCAACAACAGCAGATCTATCTTGAGTTCGTCTTCATCTTCATCATCATCACCAACTCGAGCAACAAACATCAAAACGATGAAGAAGACGAAAGAGAATCAAGAACAGAGATCCGAGATGAAGATTCAAGATTATATTCGTTTATTCATTGTTTTTTTCTTCTTCATCATACACAACAGCAGAAACTTCAAAACACCATCGTCTTCATCATCAAAACAGCAACAACATCTTCAAAACAGAGTTCGTCGTCTTCAACATCATCTTCATCTTCGTCGTTTTCATCATCTTTATATGATTCATCGTCTTCATCATCTCTGAAAATCAAAACCCTAGAAAAAAACATAAATCTTCATTGTTTCTTTGCAGCAGCAGAAAAAAAAAGAGAGGAGAGAAACTAGATCTGAAAATAAAGAGGAGAGAGAAAGTAAATATGAGAGTGAGATATTTTCTATTAAATTTCTGTATATATATGGCCACCTTATGACCAAATTATTATCTTCTAGGACCAAACAATAATATAAGAGTATTTCTGCCAGTACAAGATGACATTTACATCATCCATGACATCATCCCATGACCAAAGTATAATCTTTAGGACCAAACTATAATTCATATTACCAAATAGAACCAAACAGACAATTGACTGGATCAATTGGACTATACTCTCTCTAATATATTATTTGTAGGACTAGGGCTGCACAAGACCCGCCCACGATACCCAAACCCACCCGTACCCGCTAAATCCGTGGGTTTTTAATCCATACCCGCCCGTTGTGGGTGCGGGGTTGGTTATGAAATAAAAAACCGCTGTCTGTGGGTGCGAGGTTGGTTTAAGCTAATACCCGCCCATACCCGCCCAAAAAACCCGCAGATTATATACCATTAGATAAAACTAATCCTAGTCGTCCATTATGAAACCCTAATACTAGTAGATAGGATAAATGATAACCCTCATTTACTTTCTACGCTCTTCTCTCTGTTCGGCCTCTCCTCTTCTTCCTCCTCAGTTCTTCTTCTTCACCTACGAACGACAATTACCAGAAATCTTCACCAGAAATCGACAACAACAACTTCGAATCTTCACCAGAAATCGACAACAATCGAAAAATCAACAGATTCAACACTTAATCTTCATCTGTGAACTTCCTAGATATGAATATTTTGGGGGTTTTGTTTTTTTTTTCTCACTTAATCAAGGAGAATAGAAGTTACTCTAAATACTTGAATATAAAGCGGGTTTAAACCCGTTTAAACCCATACCCGCCCAACCCGTAGCGGGCGGGTAACAAAACCCGCCCGCTGTTTGTGGGTGCGGGGTTGGTTATGAAAAAAAAACTCGCAGTCTGTGGGTGCGAGGTTGGTTTTAGCTTATACCCGCCCATACCCGCCCATGTGCAGCCCAATGTAGGACCAATGGATATTTCCTACTTCACGTAATCTATCGATGCTTAAAAATAGTAATAAAATAAAAAAACTACTACTATTGACAACCTATTCAGAAACCCTAATAACAAAATCCAATTATGAGCATCTAATTAAAATCCTCAGGAGAAATTAACATCGGGATTGATGGTCAAAAACCAAAAGGTGTGTCTTTGGTCACGTGATATTGCCATCTTCTTAGATAAATTGTCGGTTGCAGACAGTTTTTTATTGTACTTGTTTACGGTGAATAGATCCGATCCGAGGGTGTGCTCTGACTCGACAAGGCTCTGATCCGTATTCTTTTTTGTTTGCTTCCCGTTTACCTCAGACAGTTGAGAGAAATAAAGGATCTGTCACATGCCTATTGTTTTCCTCCCTCCCTCTACCCTCTTGATAAGTATTGTGGAATACTCGATTTTGGTTTGTGACGAGGTACCCCGATGAGAGACTTGTACAACTATACAAGGTTATGCGCGAACTCAAATTGGTCGTGTTGTGTTCTCATAATCTTATCGTGCATGGTTGGAAAAAAAAAAGAAACACGTCGAAACTTCAAAAGAGAATATAAATGTGAGGAATTGAGACTTGTAAAAATCTGCCCCTTCGACGTATACCTATGATGTCCTCTCCAACCCCCTTTCATAACTGATGATGACTAGCAGCAGATTAGTAGCTATATGTTGTTTTCGCAGGACCACTTGAAAGAAATCCATCTGCTTAATAGTCAACAGTCCCAATAAAGAATCACGCTGATAAGTGATTATTGCATGATCTGTCATTCCCATACCGACCTTTAATATCACTAATTTGAATAGGGGTTTTGTTATTTTGTGCATTCATGCATAAGATAAGGGCCAATCATCGACATGGAAAATTGAAAAAACGAGTTAGTGTTTCTTTGTGTTGAAGAATGTAAATATTTATTGGTTTTTAAACTTCTCTCTACAAATACATTCTCCAATGCAAAGAAATCCTATCTCTCTTATATTTTATTTGTTTTTTCAATTTTCCATGCCAATAACTGGCTCTTATCTTGTGTATGGGTGCACAAGATAACAAAACCCTTGGAATATTAGGCATGTTAGTTTATGGAACATGCATGAATTAGATGTTTCCAATGAACCATGAAACTATGTAAAACAAACAAATTATGATTACACTCGTTTCAAATGATGTTCAGATTTTTACCTAGAAAAATCAGACACATGGGAAGAATCTGTGCATTGGAATAGGGGTGGACAGATATGGGTCCCACCCCTCCTCTCACACGGTACCCACGTCCGTCCTTCTCCTTCGATGTATCTGTACATTTCGTTTACCTAAACACCTTTTCACTCCGTTCATGGCTTTAAGAACTTATAAGTTTTTTTCTTTTTCTTTTAGTACATATTATCTCGTGGATGGTCTACCAAGAAACTTTACCAAATGCAAAGCAAAAAACACCTGAACGTACCAGTACCAGCACCAGCCTACCAGGTCCATTTCCTTTACCGGCATTTGAACTCTAATTCGGGCAGCATCTGTAAATGTTACATGATGTGTGTGATACAAGAAGGTGGAGGTCGACACATGATGGTTGTTACATAGTTAAGTTTTTGTATTCACGTCAAATTTCTGGTAGCGCTCTTATTTTATTTCCTCATTTTTTCTCTTCGGAGCAACTTATCTCTCCTAAAGTCAATTTCTTTTACGTGGATTGTTGTGTATGGAAGAATAAACTAATACTTATCATTGATAGGCTCTTGAGCAGGGGACATATATTTATTACATTGTGAGATCGCTAGAAGGTTGTGGTAGAGTCACCCAAAAGGAAGGTTGGTCTTAGGTTTTTCCCGGGTCTACAAACGATCTTGCTTTGGATTGGCACTCTAGTCTAGAGGTTTATCTAATTTTGGTCCTCTAATGTGGCCACTTATCCCAACGGCAATGATTTGAGTCCTTTGGAAAGAACGTAATAGGCATACTATTGAAAAGGATTATGCTTTTAGAACTGATGAGGATTGGGTTTCGAAGTGCGATCTTTATTACTCTCGGACAAAGACAGCAGGTAATCCGTTACACACCAAGTTTTTTCTTTCGGTTACATAGTGAAACTCTATTTTCTTGTAAAAAACAATTTCCTCTGTTTCTATGTTTCGCAATCTTTTAAATCTTCTTTATCAGTCAAATTCTTCTCTTTCAATAATAAAAAAATATATTTGTAAATGTCACTCAATATCCATTCGATTTGGCCACGGTAAATGTCAATTAATATTCGGAAAATGGGTCATTTGTCCAAATATTTTTAAAACATGGTTCTAATGGATGAGTAAAAATTAGTATGGGTGAAATGGACAAAAAAAAGATAGCAAGGATGTAACTGGATTCATCCTGGATTAAACTTAAAAAATAGCGAGGATGAAACTGGATGCATCCTGATGTAAATTAAAAATAAGAAAAAATATTTGAAAATGGGTAGGATAAAACTGTTTACATCCTGGCTATTTTAACATTTTTTTCCATTTAAACAGTATCAAAACCTAGATGTCTTTTTCACCTAGGAATTATTGATTTTGGTTTTTTTAACCAATTTTGTGATTAATATTCAAGTCCGTTGTTTATCCTAACGCGTCCCTATTTAGGTGGACGATTATATACGAGTGCATTCATGTTGAAAATCATAATCCCTTTTCTTTACATAGTGGTAAGGATTGTTAAGATTAGAGGGCATTTGCAAAGAAGATATACATACTAGAAGTGGAGCGCTTGTTTAAGTTCCACAGATGAAGTTAACTAGTATAAGTTGTCTCCATAAGTGGACTCAACTTTCTTAAGTTGGTTCTACAGGCGGAGACAACCGACATGATTTGGTTCCGGAGTTGGTGGTAACTTGAGCAAGTTGGCTCCCGAGGTTGAGTCCATGAGCAAACTTATTATCTCCATAAGTTTTTTCTTTCTTCTTCTTCTTCTTCTTCAATGAGCTTCAGTAACTAATTTATCAATCATCAACTCCATTCATGACGAAATTCAATTTGAACCAAAACCAATCAACAATTTAGGTCTACTTTTATCAATCCAACACACATATCTTCAAAATAAAAAATTTAGAAAATTGAAACCCGAATATAAATCAATTCTAAAATCAAAAGGAATCATTTTTTTTAACAAATTCAGATCCATTGATAACGATGGTGAATTCCACGTTATCAACAAATTAGTCTTGATCTGTTTGTTCTTGATTTTGAAAATCAATTGGACAAACTATCAGGTGGCACCAAAAGCTCAAACGAAGAATGAGAAGATGAAGATGAACAACTTCAAATCACTAAAAAATCTCACTAAAAAATATCTTGACGAATCTTGTTGAAGAAGGTAAATGTAAAGAGAAAAAAATGAGGTTTGTGTATAATTTTCGTGAGATTGAAGATATTGAAAAAGCGGAGGTACAACAACCACACCCAGTATTTCGATTAGCAATCTGTATGGACTAACTCCAATATACTTTTAAGAGAATCACTAGATAGTCAGACTCAATCTTAATAAAAGTATATCAAAGAGTTATATCTCTCTTTCTCGATTCAATACTTACTCAAGCAAATAAAAATCTGCGAGTCTAATTGAATATAAGAGAAAACACTTAAACAGTACCAAAGACCAATGTTCAAGGATCAATCAATTTCAATCAACAACCAAAGGTTGGATTTCCCAATTGATCGATTCAAACGCACAACCTATGATATTTCAATTATATAACAAAATATAATGCGGAAAAGAAATAACACAGACACCAGAAGTTTTGTTAACGAGGAAACCGCAAATGCAGAAAACCTCGGGACCTAGTCCAGATTGAACACACATTGTATTAAGCCACTACAGACACTAGCCTACTACAAACTAACTTCAGTCTTGTTAGAGCACTACTCGATCGAACTCGCATGCGTTGCTATTTCAAGCATGTTTGTCAATGTTAGTGATCAAAACTATAAGTATTGATTTCTAGTCTACTATAGCTAAGTTTCGGACTAGGATAGAAAGTGTAGTTGAGCTCAAGAACACCATGGCGATCATAAACAAGACAAAGAACTACTCAAGGAACTGGTGGAACTTCATCGACTAAAAGGTATGTGGAGACTTGAACTTATCTATCACTCAAAAGTCTATCTACTCTATCTCCTATCTTGAGACAAAAGTCACTTTGCTATATATACTTTGATTATACACATTTGCTATTTCGAGCCGAGTTTATCTCGCTTGTCTATTTCTCGAAATATGTGTTGGTAAGCTTTCGCTTTCGCCAAGTTCATCTTTACCTAGTGACGAAAGTCATGTTATATTTCAATCACCTTGAAAATGGCTTTGACAAAAAATGGTCTGTACATAACAACTATATAACGTCCTTTAAGAATGTTTCAATGATTGAAATGAAAGTTTAGATTATATAACCATTGTTGGATATAATCATTGTGTGGCAACATATATATGTATAAGTCCTTATTCCTTGAACCAAAGTATGCGTACTTTGTTGATCAGGAAAACCGGAATAAGAGTTGTGAACTCAGTCCGCGAACCCAGTTCGCGAACTGGCGGGGGTTCTCATCCCAGGAATATCTGCTGGAGTTTGTGAACTCCTTCCGGGAACTTAAGTCCGAGAACTAAGTCCGCGTACTTGAGTTGGTTATATCTAAAGACAATTATTTGTGAACTTATATTTATATTAACTACTAGGGAATAACCCGTGCTGTAACGAAACAGGTGATGTATCTTCCTCTATCCGGGAACTAATGATCCTCAAGACCGATTGAGGATAGAAATGTAATTTGGGAAGGAATACTGATTTTTAGGCAGTGTTCTTAGATAAGGAAATATTCCTAAACAAGGTATTATAGCTAGAAAAGGTATTATTCCTAGATAAGGAAATAGATTCCTAGAAGGTTTTGGGAAACCGTTAAAGCTATAAATAAAGATGTTTAGCTCATAGCTAAGACATCTAGAGTGTGGTTTGTGATACAAACACACTTAGATCTAGATAATGAGGTTTGTGATTCAAACACACATCTAAGAAAGGAGGTTTGAGAGACAAATCACCTAGAGAAGTTTGGGAGACAATTAATTATTGTAAAACCAAGCTTAGTAAAATAGTTTAAGGTTCATCCACTGTTTAGAGAGATTGTGAGCGTAACAAAGAGAGAATTGTAATATTTTTCTTGTTCATAATCTAGAGAAGATATATTTCTTCGAATTACAACTTTGTGTTCTGTTTTATAGTTTTCGTCTATTATTGTTCTAAATTCCGCCTCTATAATAATAGTTACTAAGGTACAGAGATCAATATGTATCAACGGGAAAGGATATGTATTTCAAATATACTCATCGGTTCATATATATCATAACTGTTTGCGAAAAATCGATCCAGTCAATTTAAGTCTAATTGTTTTTGAGTTATGTCTAATAACATATCCGTAACCTCAAATCTTTTAATATTAGGTATGTAAGTCATATAATTCTTAGAGAAAACATAGTTAATGGTTAACCAACTCCTCAAAATCTTATGGGCCTATGGGTAGTAGAACACTATTTCATTCATTTCTTCAAAACAAAGTAGTGTCCCTACTTCGAAAACAAATAAATCATTAAAGGTCGTTCACCAAATTTGTAACAGAACTGAAAACACAAAATTATTTCAAAATCAATCAGGTTAATCTTACAAAATCTATAGCTTCAGAAATTAATTTTCTCCCTTTGGTGATATAAACTATTCCAAATTTACATGAATTTATATTTATTCATTTTCCTAAAGTTTAATAATCTGTAATTCTTGATCCATTTCATTTCTTATCTGCTTATCTTCTCTCTTTACCTATTACCGTGAACTATATCTCAAGCATGCATAATCACATGAAGCCGAGGAGAAATGGAAGAAACAGAAATCACGACAAAAAAATGGGAATAGAGAGAGATATAAGAAACTAACAACATGTTTGTTTTTTCCTCTATCTAGAGGCAAAACGTTATCTTCCTCTATCTGGTGACGGTCTCCACTTTTATTGGTGTTTGTTTTTTCCACTACCAAAATAAATGATTTTAAATAGATCCAAATCACTACCAAAATAGAGGATTTTAAATAACACCCAGTTGGCGCTATCTTTGTTACCTACCCTCTATCTCGTATTGAAATGTCAAGTTTATCCTCGAACTAATATAAGTTTTCTAAATTTTTTTACCCTTCGGCTCTTTCGTTTTCTACTGCAGCGTTTTCCCTAAAAATTTCTTTCGGTGTCCATTAAGAGTAGAAGAAAGCTTTCACTGATCTCTCTTATATATGTAAGATATTTGTTTATTTTCTATTATTCACTTCGTTCCGGTAATTTATCTTCATAATTCTAATTTTATGAATTTGTTAAGAATTTGGGTTCAATAATTTGTGTTTGTTTATGTCTTTCAACTTTCGATTCAAGTCTGGTTTTGATGTTTTCCTTTTGCTATCTAGTCGTGAATAACGGTACAATACTACGATGTTTAAATTTCAGTCTCCAAAATTTCGGAGTGGAAAATGTTTGACAAAACGCCCAAGAAATTATTCGTGGAATTTGTGAATGGATGAAATTTATGTATTTTATAAAGGTGAAATGGGAAATAAAAATTATTGATTACACTTAAACTTTAAATGGAGAGTTATTGGATGGAGGTAAAACAAACATAAATTTAAGAAACACTATATAATGATTTTTATCATAGAGATAGAGATAAACCTCTATGTAGAACTCTCTGCCTATATAAAGGAAAAAAACATGCTAATTGATTCGCGTGTATGGTCAATTATTTTTTATAGGTTCTTCTTTCCTGCCCGGACCCCAAAAATCTTAAAACCCAACTATTGATTTGTTTTCTTGCTAGAAAAATCTGGACATTAATATTTATTTTAATTTGAAAAACCAATTCTTTTAGAACTATTTTCCGTTTTTTTTCCTCTCTCGTTCACCACCAATTCTCTCTATGGTGAATCGAAGTAACAGAACCAATTCTCTCGTTCACCATCTTCATCAAGATTCTGCTTTGAAAGTGTTGTTTAGAGATTGCGTTTGAGAGAGAGGGTTTGAAGATTGCGTTTTCTGCTGGGTTTCCAGTTTTCGCGGTTGGTTGTCTCGTTGATTGCAGAAAGTGTTTAGAGATTTAGTGATTTCGATTTTGATTCATCATCAATTTCTCCTATTCTTCTTCATCTTTTGTCTGTGGTGAAACACTGTGTTTGTAGTAGCAGTTTTAGGGTTTCAATTGTGGTTCTTTTAGAGTTTTCTTTTTTAATTAGGGATTTGATAGTTGGTTTGGTTTCGGGAATTTGAAGCAGTGGTGTTTCATCAATTGAAGATTTAGGGGAGTTTAAAACCACTAGTTCTCCATCCTCAGCGGTACAAGGGTGTTGTTTTGGGTTTTGAAGAAGTTGCACCACCAATTGGTATGCTGTAAGTGGTTTCTTTACTATGTGTAAGTGTTTTTTGTAAAAGATTTATGTAGAGGTGTTGAAATTTGAATTAGGGGTTTTGAGCTTTGGTTTCTTGTGTGAGTGATTGATGTTACAGATTTTGAGGTGTTTGAATTCGAAAATCAGGGTTAACAATATTGGTAATTGATTTGGTTTTTGTGCTTTGTGACTGGTATAACATAATTAGAGGTGTAGAAACTCCAATTGTTTTTTGTGAAAGTTTCAAGCAGTTTCTTTGAGCAATTAGAGTTTTGAGTTTTGGTTTTTCAGAGATTCAGTACTTGATTTGGTTTTCTTGTTTGGTGCTCAATTGCTCAATTTCAAAGTTTCAATCAGGGTCCTGTAGTTGTTCTTGATTGGTATAGTTGTTGTGCTCTGTATCTAAAGGTTTTGGTGTTTGAAGGAAGGGTTCAACGGTTGCTCGTTGAAGAGTCTATCAGTTTGTCTCAGGTGTTTGCGTGGTGTTTGTGATGTTGTGTTTGCTTCCCACCCTCTGTGAAAGTGGTTTGAGTTTGTTTTGTGGTTGTTTATCCTGTGTGAAGGTATAATTAGTGTTTTGTTATATGGTAATTTGAGTTCGTCGATCTTCTTTGAGGTTGTGGGTTTTTTTGATTGAAGAACTGGTTTAGGGCCTTTGTCTTTGCGTTCGTCAATCTCTTCTCTGATAAGCAGAAGTTAAAAATTTTGTTTAGGGACGGTGATTGTTGTTGATTCAATTGATAGTGAATTGAGGAAGTGTTTGTTGGAAATTTGAGTGATATTTGTTTTTCAGCCTTAATCTGTCGACTTTGAATTCAACATCTGGGTCTTTTTTTGGGATTGTTTCTTCATAAACCTTGTGAAGTAGTTGGATCATGGAATGTGTTTTGTATAGCACAATAATTGGGGTCTTTGCAACTCTCCTGTGTCGTTTTTAACTTGGTCTTTGTGGGGTAATTGTGTGGTGCTGTTTTGTTTTTTTCAATTCCTTATCTTCTACTCAGTGATTGGGGATTCTTGTTGTTCTGTTTCTGCATAGCTTCAATTAGGGAGTGG
The DNA here is from genome assembly GCF_003573695.1 of Papaver somniferum. Taxonomy (NCBI): domain Eukaryota; kingdom Viridiplantae; phylum Streptophyta; class Magnoliopsida; order Ranunculales; family Papaveraceae; genus Papaver; species Papaver somniferum. The sequence goes on along the minus strand of NC_039359.1, from coordinate 185,880,961 downwards.
GGTATTTTTGTTTGTTGATTCAGGTGTTTGTGAAGCTTTGTCTGGTTCTCACTATCTGTGAAGGTGTTTTGTTAGGGAGCTGTTGTATGGTAGTTTGAGGTTTCATTAGTGTTGAAATATTGAATTCCCATCCACTTATCTCTAATTCGCATTTTTAGGGGTTGTTATTTTTTGTTTCATTATGCCTAGAGTTACTAGGTCCAGCTAGGAGCAGTGCTTGAGTCCTATTTCTCAAGTTTTTGATTCACAATCTACTGATAGTTATTTGCAGTGCCCTTTCAGGGATTTTGATGGTTGTAATAATGGTGTGAGAGGCAGGGGTTTTGTAAGGAGTTCTTTATTCCCACACATCAAAGGTAAACATTTTGTCCATGGTGCTGAACATGATAGATGCAGGGACAGAATTTCACAGAATGGTGCGGTCTTTGCTTTATGGGAAGATGCTCTTCTGCAACTTAAAATGTGGTTGTGTACCAAGTGTATGCATATCCAAGCTTGGAGTAAGCCCTGCAAGTCACATGATGGTGATGCAATTTCTGCTCTTAATGGCAGGGAGGCATCTTTCCTTATCCATGGTATTTCTAAACCACTTGACAAGGTAAGTCATTGTGTTGATGAAGATATAACTGATGGTGGTCATAGTATGCAATGTTGTGATGTTGATTTATTAAATAAAGTGTTTCAAGCTCAGTTCCATACTATTAGACATATACCCATCAAATGTAAGTTAAGTTTCTCTAGGACTTTCAAACAAACTATGGACAAAGTTATACTTAATCCATTAGACATTTCTTGCTGGATTAAATTATTACTTTTTCCAATATGTGTTATGAGAAATTACATTCCTAAATGCAAGGATGAAGAGAGATCTGGTATGCGTAAGAGGTTACAAATTGCTTCTATAAGTCAGGCCTTAGCTAAATGGCATGAGGCAGATGGTTGTTCTTCCTTAATTCTGGATCTTTTGGCTGAACATGTTAATTCTACTAAGCATAGAATTTTCACTCCTAAAGATAACCTAGTAGATATCAATCTTAAACTGTGTAAAAGGAAGTTAAGTCAGGGTTCGTATACTGCTGCTATTAGGGTGCTTACTTCCAATGGTGTATCTCCCTTCTCTGATGAGACTTTGGAGGATTTGCAGTTTAAACATCCTTTCGCACCGCCGCCTACTTTGCCTGATGCATCTAATGAGGTTGTTGCTGCAAATGTTAGTACAGATATTGTTCTAAGCAGGATTAGAAGTTTTCCTAAGGGCACTTCATGTGGCAGGGACAGTCTTCATGCTCAACATTTTTTCGATGTACTTAGTGGGCCTGCTGCAGCTGTTGCTGATGATGTGCTAGCTTCCATCACTACTAGTGTTAATCTCCTTTTAGCTGGTAACTGTTCGCCTCAACTTGGTATGTTTTTCGCTAGTGCCCTTCTTACACCCTTGCTTAAACCTGGAGGTGGGATTAGACCTATCGTTGTCGGTACCATATGGAGACGGTTAGTCTCTAAAGTCGTTATCTTTACTATTAGTAAGGAAATGACAAGTTATTTGAAAGATTTCCAATTCAGTGTAGGTGTACCTTGTGGAGGAGAAGCTATTTTACACTCTGTAAACCGCATCTTATATGAGAAACATGATTTGAATTTTACGTTCATGCTTTTGGTCGATTTCAAAAATGCTTTTAATCTAGTAGACAGGTCAGCTATGTTGTGTGTTGTGCTTCTTAAATGTCCTAGTCTATATGGATGGGTTCAATTTTTTTATGCTTCGCCTGCCAAGTTGTACTATGGCACTTCTACTTTGTCATCTGCACAGGGTGTACAGCAAGGAGACCCTTTGGGTCCCCTCCTTTTCGCTTTGAATTTGCATCCCATTGTTTTGAAAATCTCTGAGCAGTGCAAACTTGACTTGCAGGCTTGGTATTTAGATGATGGTACCATTATAGGAGATACAATGATGGTCTCTAAGGCTTTTCACATCATCAAAAGTGAAGGTGTTGCTGTAGGACTTGACCTAAACATTCAAAAAACTGAACTTTTTTGGCCTTCTTTTGGTAAGAGGAGTACTCAGGTCGGTGTTTTTCCAGCTGACATTGGAAGACCTTCTGTGGGGGTTAAACTTCTTGGTGGTCCTGTAAGTTTGGATGCTTTTTTTTGCAGTCAGCTTGTTCTTGACAAAGTGCACAAGACTTTAATAAATGTTGTTCATCGGCTACATGACCCGCAGAGTGAATTGTTGTTGCTTCGAAATTGTGCAGGTGTGTCTAAACTTTACTTTAGTTTGCGTACTACTGCCCCTTGTTATGTGCAAGATGCTCAGGTTGTTTTTGATACGGTAACTGGTGATGGTTCAGGTTATGGTTTGTTACAACATAGGATTGTCTCTTTACCAATACGAGATGGTGGCTTAGGGATCTATACTGTGTTCGATACTATGAAGTATTGTTACTTGGCATCTTGTGCACAGACCTTACATCTATAGGAGAATATGCTACAAGGTTCAGATTTTCCGGTTAAAGGTTTAGCATATCAAACTGCCTTTGACAATTTCCTTCAGGTTAGCGGTATTACGTCGTCACAGTGTTGCAATCTCATTACTTCCCCCCATCCTATGCATGCTTTGGCAGTTCAGTACTTTGCAGGTGTGACTAAGAATATGCCGTCTCTTTTCAGTATGTCAAGGCGAGATTTAGCATTATGGCAATGTAATAAAACTCCACATGCTTATAATTATCTTCTTGATATTCCAGCTGATGGACTTGGAAAGAAAATTGGGCCACGTCAGTTTAGTGCAGTACTTGGTTATCGTCTTGGTATTTCTTTGTTTGTTGTTAATAGTTTTTGTCTTTGCTGCAATAGCGGTATGGATGTCTATGGTGATCACGCACTTCATTGTGCTTGTGAAGTTGATTATAAATTTAGACATGATCTTGTTAGAGATATACCTTTGCGAATATTTGTTACCATGCGAATGTACCTTCTAGAGTTGAAGCTTATTTGGGGTTTCTTTCTCATGATGGCGGTGATGCTAAGCCGGCTGATATCTTAGTCTACAATTGGGAGGAAGGGCGTGATACGTGTTTTGATGTGACAGGGGTTTCCCCTTTTGTTGGGGGTGGTGTGCAAGCTTTTGTACCGGGCCTCGCCTTGGCTAAATCCGTTGATCGCAAGAAGATTAATACCTTGATGTATGTAATTCCAATGGTTATAATTTTGGTACCTTAGGCTTTACTACTTTAGGTGAACTTGGTATCGAAACTATTGAATTTTTGAAACGTTTGAAGCATTACATAGCTAGGTATGATGTAAATATAAATGTTCATAATTTTCTTTTTATTAGAATTGGTTTATCCATTTAAAAAGGTGTTGGAGCCCAACTTGTTGGTAGGCTTCTATCTAGTTTCTTGTAATAACTTTCATTTTCTTTTCTAATATTTAAAAAAAAAATTAAAAAAAAAGAAAAAAAATTAAAAACTAATATCAAATAAAAAAATAAAAAATAACCAAGGGTAACTAAATAATTTATCTACTTTAGGACACCTTTCTCATCCTACTACCATTACTTCTTCCACCACCACCACCATTAACGTCATCACTCCACCAATCTCACCAACACCCACCACCATTATCCCTACCATCGATCCACCATCCCCACCCACTGTCACAACCACCATTAATACCTACTGATTTAATATAAAATAAATTTATTTGATTAATTAAAAAAATATTTATTATGGAATATTAATAGAACATTTGTTATTGAAAGTTTTACATCCGTAGATTTAGCTTTCCCAAGAATGAATATTGTGCGTCCTTTATCTTGTCAAAGTTGTCCAAACTATGATGCGTAGGTTTTATAAGATGTCATTTATGCGTAGGTTTTATAAGATGTCAAAACCATTTATTCCATTATATTTTTTACTCATAATCACTAATTCTTTTTATCATGATGACCAACTACATCTTTCACGATACAATGTTGCCTGTGTTGTAAATATACAAAACTAATAATGTCCACGAATATTCACCAACATCACCACCATAAAACCACCCATCAACATTATTTTTTCCACCATCACTGATATTATCGCCTCCACCATCACCGCTTCTACCAGCCACCACTTCTTCCACTACTAACCACTAATTTCTATAGATATAATTTTTATTAAAATGTTTATCAGTGCAAAAATACATATTTATTAGATTAATTAGGAGGACATTAATGATGAAGATAAAATAAATTATTCGTTATGAGAGATTAATGAGACACTAATTAATAAAACACTCATAATGATTAATTTTAATTAGAGCAAACCACAACAATGGATTTAGCTTTCCCCAGAATGCATCCTGACCGCTCTTTATCTAGGCTAAGTTGTCCATGCTTTGTTTTATATTCTAGAAGGAATGCAAATTGCAAACCGTGGCTATAAAGTTCATGAACCGATTCGAGTGAATCAAATCGTTTTTGCTTCGATTGTGTCTTTAATAGTTATATAAGATTTATACAATTGAACAACTCTCTAACCAGTTCATTTGAGTCATTTGAACTAGTTATGGTGAAGAAGAATATGGTTGATATGAAAGTGCTCATGGGCTAACCATTTGGTTAACTACTGTTGAACCAACAAATGTACATGTTTGGGTACGGTTACACAAACCTAAAATCGTGCATTTCATTTGTGTGTAACAAACTAAGTTTTCGATACAACTGTTGAAAGATATTAGCTTGAATCTAATCAGGTTTTTATCTAACGGTGAATATTGAATGCTTTGTTACTAAGCTAACATTGATTGCAAACCCTGATTTGAAAGACTATACAAGGGAGAACTCTAGCAACTGGGAAACCTAATCCCCACACCTTCTGTGTGATACTAGTTGTATAAGCTAGAGTTGATTTTCCTTTAACCTTAGGTTTATTCTCGAGACCCTGTAGGTTAATGACTTGAAGACTTCATTGGGATTGTGAAGCCAGACCGATACTACTTTCGTGTAGTTGTGTGATCTGATCTTGCCGATTCTATCGTGTTGAGTACAATCGTAACGATTGGCTTGAGATTGTTATCTCCGATAGGCAAGATATAAAAGTAGTCACAAACATCTTCGTCTCATCGTTTGTGATTCCACAATATCTTCTTTCGCCGCGTCGATTAAGATTATTGTGAGGTGATTGATAATACTAGGTTGTTCTTCGGGAATATAAGTCTGGGTTATCAATTGGTTCATGTTCACCTTGATTTATCAAAATACGGAACAAAACTTGTAGGTATTTTTGTGGGAGACAGATTTATTTATTATCGTAGACTTTTCTATGTGATACAGATTTGTTTATTAAAGTCTTCGACTTAGGGTCGTAGCAACTCTTAGTCGGGGGTGAGATCAGCTAAGAGAACCAAGTGCGTAGTATACTGCTGGGATCAGAGACGTAAGGAGCGCATTCAACTGTACCTTGGATAAGTATGAGATTGATTGGGGTTCAACTACAGTCCAGACCGAAGTTAGTTTGTAGTAAGCTAGTGTAAATAGCGGCTTAATACAGTATGTGTTCAATTTGGACTAGGTCCCGAGGTTTTTCTGCATTTGTAGTTTCCTCTTTAACAAAATTCTGGTGTCTGTGTTATTTATTTTCCACATTATATTTTGTTATATAATTGAAATATCACAGGTTGTGCGTTAAGATCAATTAATTAGAATATCCAACCTTTGGTTGTCGATTTACATTGATTGACACTTGAACATTGGTCTTTGGTACCGTTCAAGTTATTTCACATAATGATCAGGCTCACGGATTTCTATCTGTTCGATTTGCTGAATACATTGTGAAATAGAGATATTAGAACTCTTTGATATACTTTATTAAGATTGAGTCTAGTTGATTCTCTTGAAAGTATATTGGAGTTAGTCCATACAGATTTCTAATCAGAATATTGGGTGTGGTTGTTGTGCCCCCACTTTCTCAATTAGTATCAGAGCAGGCAAACACGTTTAAAGACCTTACAATTCTGTGGTTGTAACGGTCTAACTCTATGGACAATGAGAATATCTCCGATAGCGCAATATCAGTTCAGAGTAACCCTTGTGAGTTTCAAAGTCCCGAAGATCTTAAAAAAGACTTTGTCTCTGGTCCGTTATCTGAATCTGCATTTAACCGGGAAAAATCTCTTGACGATCAGTTGGATGATCTTTCAGATGACAGTGATTCAGAAGAAGGACAAAGTCTTGATAAGGAAGTCTCTCAGTATATCAAGTTGTTTGACCGTGACTTGAAATAAAAGAAGTCAACAACTTGCTTGAGTAAATACATGGCTCCTCTTTGTCAAGAAAACATAAAATGGAGAAAACTCTTTAAGGGATATGATTGTGGATATAAACTCTTACAATCTATTGTTAAAGATTATGAAGAAGATGTACGCTCGAAAAGATCCGAATGTGATAATCTTCTGCGAAATCTCTTTGCCTTGAAAGAAAAACTTGAAGAATCTGAAACAAGATATGACTCTCAATAAAAATGTTTTAATGACAAAGAACTCAGTCTTCTCGCCAAAGAAAAATCCTTGGAGACTGACCTTGCTGCTGCTCTTGATAAAGCGAAATCACTGGAAGAGAGTCTGAGTAGATTCAATTATAGCTCTACAAAATTATCCTCTATGATTGGAGCATGTAAAGAACATCGTGATACACGTGGTCTGGGCTACAAAAGAATAGACGCTCCAAAAACTAGTAAGATCAATTTTGTTAAAGCTAATGATAATTCGTCATGCAAGAAACCTTTTGCAGCTTGTAATGATTCTAGAAACAAGGATTTTGCTCATTCTAAATCTACTCACACTAGAAAGGTAAAGAAAAATTATTTTAACTGCTATTATTGCAGAAATAAAGGACATTCTGTGCGAAGATGTCGTTTTCGTTTAAGGAATGAAAAACTTCACAACATTCTTGCATGGATGTCAAAAGAAGTTATTAAACTTTTCTCTCATATTGTTGGAATAAAAGGCATTTTCGAAAATCAAGAAAAATTCTGTGATAAGACTTTTCTTAATTGTGTTTTTGAAACAAAAAATACCGACAATGGCAGAAGGAGAACTGACTTCTTAAATAACTCTGAAAAGAGAAAAAGGCATAGGAGAAAGAAAGAAAAGTTGGGTTCCTTTTCTATCTCTAAAGAAGACTGTGGATCCAAGTCTTCTGCTCCAGATTTCGTTCATATCAATAATCGAGTCTCAGAGCTTAAGATCAGCATAAACAGACTCAAACGGAGCATCAAAAAGACAAGGAAAGCGGCTGTCTCAGATACTTCTTGTTCCTCTCTTGATAAGTCAAGTGATTTTTCTATAAATCCTCTTGAAGGAAAGAAAAAACAAGTCAATATTGATGAACGAATTACTCATCTGAATACAACATGACTGCTCAATGTAGCATTCTTCTTGTAGTCTAAGAAGGATGCTCATAGTCTCAAGAAGTGTAACTTGAGAGTGTTGTCAAGGTTGTATGTTTTCCTTTCTTCTTTTTGTTGTTTTATTGTTGATGATTAAAAAATCTGTTGAGCTTCACTCAAATTCTTCTCTTGAAGATAATTCTGATCATCCTCTTTTGAGAAAAATTCCATGTTTATCGTCCTTTCTCCAAGTATTTGCATCTTAGAAATTACTCTCTTGGAATTAAGTAGTTCATCCTTTGTTCAAGTTCGGATTCTCCATTCCCCTTGGACACGTAAGAGTTGTGACCACGAGTGCACGTACACCTGACCCACAAGGACATATACAAGTTTCCTAGGGTTTTTATGGAACTTATATATATATATATATATATATATATATATGTGTCATCAATTGATACATTGTTCCATAATGTCAAAAGATTCTACTTAATGTTTTGTGTGCACAATGGATGGAAGCAACAAAGATGGTGAACTCAAGAAGAGCAAGACTATCGAGTTTCACAAAAATCCCGTTTTCATAACATGCTATCATGCTATTGATCATGAAAACAAACGACCAGTTCAGATGTCATCACAACTGGTAGGAAATATTCTTCGAGATTTTGAGGTCGTACGTGAATAACTCGGAATTGCAACAATGAATCTTGATTTTCTGAAAAACGAACTGAAGAAAGCAACTGATGAGCTCGTCCATATTCAATCTCTAATTGCTGACCGGGTTTAATGTTTTTCAAATCATGTCTTCTAAGAGATATTTTGTTTGGTAAATCTTCTTTTCTCTTGTTTTTTGTTTAGAAGAATAACTAGAGTTTGGAATAGCCATTATTGTGATTACACATAGCTATGTCCAATGTTTTCATCTTCATGTTTTTAGGTTTATTTGTTTAAATTCTAAAATTGTTTGGAAGATGATTTTTGCAAGTATTAATCTTTATGGTTTTATATATTGCAATTTGTTATGGGATATGTGTGTTTGCGTCCGTGAACTGTGATTGTCCCATACCTTGTCAAAAGTTAAGTTTTTCATAAGTCGATATGCATGTATTGATAAAAGAATGAATGAACTTTTGAAAATACAAAAGTTATGCCTATTATGTCATTTATTGATGGAAGATAGGTTAAAATATTTTGTTGACAAGGATTATGTCTATTGTATCTCATTGTGCAAATGGTGATGGAAAATAGAATGAATCCTTGTATATTCCGCAGTATTGATCTTCCCTGATCCATATTTTTATGTTATACTGTGAGGCTCCTTAATTTCTCTTATGTCGAGCATGATCAATTAAATTCATCACTTTTTGTGGTTAATTTGGTTGTCTATTCCCGATTAGATTAATTATGGGTTCTCTTGAGATTAATCTAATTGAGTATTTTTGGAATCAAATTCATATTCGTATGTGATTTGTTATGTCCAAATAAATCCTTCTTTTCTTTTGAAATTAAGGTTGCACTTGTTGTTCTTTCGGGATGACATATTATGGGGGAGAGTTCTTAATTGAACTTGTGCTTAATTTCCAAATCTTTGTGGTGAGTGCGACAGTGGAATATTACAGGAGTTATCTTGTATCTTTATGAACTCCTTGATGAAATCATTTAGCTTCGGCTTTATGGTTGCATCTAAACAAGTTGATATGTGATTTCTTTTGGTCATGAAATGTCTATTTTGGAAATTTCATTAGGATCTCGTTTTCGTACCTTTGCCAATTTTATTGACAAAAAGGGGGAGAATTAATATGTAGTTCACACTACAAATACATATGGTTTTCAGATCATTATGTAAGGGGGAGTGTTTTCCATGTGAGATGGAGTATTGACTAAGGGAGAGTGATATATATCACCATAGTATTGTTGTTGAAGTTCTGATACAATTGACCTTTGACGCTGTGTAATAAATACTATGAAACTGTATAACAATGATTGAGAATATTTGTTTTCTCATTATTAAGCTACGGATTTTCAACAACGATGATGTTGAACTTACAAACTTTTGGATCATTGGAGTACTTGGAAGTGACAAAGATTTCGAGTAATGTTGAAGATTAGGCATGTGGAATAGGAGCTACAAAAGTTTATTCATTTATTTTTGTATTCCATATGTATTGATAGTTTTGTCACTGAAATTGACAAAGGAGGAGATTGTTAAAGCACTGCTCGGTCGAACTCGCATGCTTTGCTATCTCAAGCATGTTTGTCAATGTTAGTGATCAAAACTATAAGTCTTGATTTCTAGTCTACTATAGCTAAGTCTCAGACTAGGATAGAAAGTGTAGTTGAGCTCAAGAACTCCATGGCGATCATCATACAAGACGAAGAACTACTCAAAGTATCTATCACTCAAAAGTCTATCTACTCTATCTCCTATCTTGAGACAAAAGTCGTTTTGCTATATAGAGTTTGATTATACACATTTGCTATTTCGATCCGAGTTTATCTCGCTTATATATTTCTCGAAATATGTGTTGGTAAGCTTTCGCATTGGCAAAGTTCATCTTTACCTAGTGATGAAAGTCATGTTATGTTTCAATCACCTTGAAAATGGCTTTGACGAAAAATGGTTTGTGAATAACAACTATATAACGTCCTCTAAGAATGTTTCAATGATTTAAATGAGAGTTTAGATTATATAACCATTGTTGGATATAAGCATTGAGTGGCAACACATATATGTATAAGTCCTTATTACTTTAAGAAAAGTATGCGTACTTTGTTGATCAGGAAAACCGGAACAAGAGCTGCGAACTCAGTCTGCGAACCCAGTTTGCAAACTGGCGGAGGTTCTCGTCCCGAGAATATCTGCTGGAGTTTGTGAACTCCTTCCGGGAACTTAAGTCCGCGAACTAAGTCCGCGTACTTGAGTTGGTTATATCTAAAGACGATTATTTATGAACTTATATTTATATTAACTAAGGAATGAAAATTGCAAACCGTGGCTATAAAGTTCATAAATCGATTCGAGTGAATCACATCGGTTTTGCTTCGACTGTGTCTTGTATAGTTATATAATATTTATACAATTGAAAAACTCTCTAACTAGTTCATTTGAGTCATTTGAACTAGTTATGGTGAAGAATAATATGGTTGATATGAAAGTGCTCATATGGCTAACCATTTGGTTAACTACCGTTGAATCAACAAATATACATGTTTGGGTACGGTTACACAAACCTAAAATCGTGCATTTCATTTGTGTGTAACAAGCTAAGTTTTTGATCCAACGGTTGAAAGATATTATCTTGAATCTAATCAGGTTTTCATCTAACGGTGAATATTGAATGCTTTGTTACTAAGCTAACATTGATTGCATACCCTGATTTGAAAGACTATATAAGGGAAAAATCTAGCAACCGGGAAACCTAATCCCCATACCTTCTGTGTGATACTAGTTGTATAAGCTAGAGTTGATTCTCCTTTAACCTTAGGTTTCTTCTCGAGACCTTATAGGTTAACGACATGAAGACTTCATTGGGATAGTGAAGCCAGACCGATACTATTTTCTTGTAGTTGTGTGATATGATCTTGATGATTCTATCGTGTTGAGTACAATCGTAACGATTGGCTTGAGATTGTTATCTCCGATAGGCAAGATATAAAAGTAGTCACAAACATCTTCGTCCCATCCTTTGTGATTCCACAATATCTACTTTCGCCGCGTCGATTAAGATTATATTGAGGTGATTGATAATACTAGGTTGTTCTTCGGGAATATAAGTACGGGTTATCAATTGGTTCCTGTTCACCTTGATTTATCAAAAGACGGAACAAAACTTGTAGGTATTTCTGTGGGAGACAGATTTATCTATTACCGTAGACTTTTCTGTGTGATACAGATTTGTTTATTAAAGTCTTCGACTTTGGGTCGTAGCAAATCTTAGTTATGGGTGGGATCACCTAAGGGAATCAAGTGCGTAGTATCATGCTGGGATCAGAGATGTAAAAAGCGCAATTGTACCTTGGATCAATGTGAGATTGATTGGGGTCCAACTACAATCCAGACCGAAGTTATTTGTAGTAGTCTAGTATTTGTAGCGGCTTAATACAGTGTGTGTTCAATCTGGACTAGGTCCCGGGGTTTTTCTGCATTTGCAGTTTCCTCATTAACAAAATTTTGGTGTCTGTGTTATTTCTTTTCCGCATTATATTTTGTTATATAATTGAAATATCACAGGTTGCGCATTAAGATCAATCAATTAGAATATCCAAGCTTTGGTTGTTGATTTACATTGATTGACACTTGAACATTGGTCTTTGGTACCGTTCAAGTTGTTTCATATAATAATCAGGATCACGGATTTCTATCTGTTCGATTTGCTGATTACATTGTGAAATAGAGATATTAGAACTCTTTGATATACTTTATTAAGATTGAGTCTAGTTGATTCTCTTGAAAGTATATTGGAGTTAGTCCATACAGATTTCTAATCAGAATATTGGGTGTGGTTGTTGTGCCCCCACTTTCTCAATTAGTATCAGAGCAGGCAAACACGTTTAAAGACCTTACAAGTATGTGATTGTAACGATCTGACTCTATGGAAAATGAGAATATCTCCGATAGCGCAACATCAGTTCAGAGTCACCCTTGTGAGTTTCAAAGTCCAGAAGCTCTTAAAAAATACTTTGTCTCTGGTCTGTCTGAATCTGCATTTAACCCGGAGAAATCTCTTGACGATCAGTTGGATGATCTTTCAGATGATGGTGATTCAGAAGAAGGAAAAAGTCTTGATGAGGAAGTCTCTCAGTATATCAAGTTGTTTGACCGTGACTTGAAATAAAAGAAGTCAACAACTTGCTTGAGTAAATACATGGCTCCTCTTTGTCAAGAAAACAGAAAATTGAGAAAACTCTTTAAGGGATATGATTATGGATATAAACTCTTACAATCTATTGTTAAAGATCATGAAGAAGATGTACGCTCGAAAAGATCCGAATGTGATAATCTTCTGCGAAATCTCTTTGTGTTGAAAGAAAAACTTGCAGAATCTGAAACAAGATATGACTCTCAATAAAAATGTTTTAATGACAAAGAACTCAGTCTTCTCGCCAAAGAAAAATCCTTGGAGACTGACCTTGCTGCTGCTCTTGATAAAGTGAAATCACTGGAAGAGAGTCTGAGTAGATTCAATTCTAGCTCTACAAAATTATCCTCTATGATTGGAGCATGTAAAGAACATCATGATACACGTGGTCTGGGCTACAAAAGAATAGACGCTCCAAAAACTAGTAAGATCAATTTTGTTAAAGCTAATGATAATTCGTCATGCAAGAAACCTTTTGCAGCTTGTAATGATTCTAGAAACAAGGATTTTGCTCATTCTAAATCTACTCACACTAGAACGGTAAAGAAAAATTATTTTAACTACTATTATTGCGGAAATAAAGGACATTCTGAGCGAAGATGTCGTTTTCCTTTAAGGAATGAAAAACTTCACAACATTCTTGCATGGATGTCAAACGAAGTTATTAAACCTGTCTCTCATATTGTTGGAGTAAAAGGCATTTTCAAAAATCAAGAAAAATTCTGTGATAAGACTTTTCTTAATTGTGTTTTTGAAACAAAAAATACCGACAATGGCAGAAGGAGAACTGACTTCTTAAATAACTCTGAAAAGAGAAAAAGGCATAGGAGAAAGAAAGAAAAGTTGGGTTCCTTTTCTCTCTCTAAATAAGATTGTGGATCCAAGTCTTCTGCTCCAGATTTCGTTCATATCAATAATCGAGTCTCAGAACTTAAGATCAGGATAAACAAACTCAAAAAGGCAAGGAAAGCGGCTGGCTCGGATACTTATTGTTCCTCTCTTGATAAAATTCCTCCAAGTAAGTCAAGTGCTTTTTCTATAAATCCTCTTGAAGGAGAGAAAAAAGAAGTCAATATTGATGAGCAAATTACTCATCTGAATACAACATGACTGCTCAATGTAGCATTCTTCCTGTAGTCCAAGAAGGATGCTCATAGTCTCAAGAAGTGTAACTTGAGAGTGCTGTCAAGGTTGTATGTTTTCCTTTCTTCTTTTTGTTGTTTTGTTGTTGATGATCTTAAAAATCTGTCGAGCTTCGCTCCAGTTCTTCTCTTGAAGATAATTATGATCATCCTCTTTTGAGAAAAATTCCATGTTTATCGTCCTTCCTCCAAGTATTTGCTTCTCAGCAATTACTCTCTTGGAATTAAGTATTTCATCCTTTGTTCAAGTTCGGCTTCTCCATTCCCCTTGGTCACGTAAGAGTTGTGACCACGATTGCACGTACACCTGACCCACACGGACGTATACAAGTTTCCTAGGTTTTTTATGGAACTTCTTTTTATATATATATATGTGTCATGAATTGATACATTGCACCATAAGGTCAAAATATTCTACTGAATTTTTTGTGTGCGGAATGGATGGAAGCAACAAAGATGGTGAAGTCAAGAAGGGCAAGACTATCGAGTTTCACAAAAATATTGTTTTCATAACATGCTATCATGCTATTGATCATGAAAACAATCTACCAGTTCAGATGTCATCACAACTGGTAGGAAGTCTTCTTCGAGATTTTGAGGCCGTACGTGAATAACTCGGAATTGCAACAATGAATCTTGATTTTCTGAAAAACGAACTGAAGAAAGCAACTGATGAGCTCGTCCATATTCAATCTCTAGTTGCTGACCGGGTTTAGTGTTTTTAAAATCATGTCCTCTAAGAGATATTTTTCCTGGTAAATCTTCTTTTCTCATGCTTTTTGTTTAGAAGAATAACTAGAGTTTGAAATAGCCATTATTGTGATTACACATAGCTATGTCCAATGTTTTCATCTTCATGTTTTTAGGTTTATTTGTTTAAATTCTAAAATTGTTTGGAAGATGATTTTTGCAAGTATTAATCTTTATGGTTTTATATATTGCAGTTTGTTATGGGATATGTGTGTTTGCGTCCGTGAACTGTGATTGTCCCATACCTTGTCAAAAGTTAAGTTTTTCATATGTCGATATGCATGTATTGATAAAAGAATGAATGAACTTTTGAAAATACAAAAGTTAAGCCTATTATGTCATTTATTGATGGAAGATAGGTTAAAATATTTTGTTGACAAGGATTATGTCTATTGTATCTCATTGTGCAAATGGTGATGGAAAATAGAATGAATCCTTGTATATTCCGCAGTATTGATCTTCCCTGATCCATATTTTTATGTTATACTGTGAGGCTCCTTAATTTCTCTTATGTCGAGCATGATCAATTAAATTCATCACTTTTTGTGGTTAATTTGGTTGTTTATTCCCGATTAGATTAATTATGGGTTCTCTTGTGATTAATCTAATTGAGTATTTTTGGATTCAAATTCATATTCGTATGTGATTTGTTATGTCCAAATAAATCCTTCTTTTCTTTTGAAATTAAGGTCGCTCTTGTTTTTCTTTCGGGAATGACATATTATGGGGGAGAGTTCTTAATTGAACTTGTGCTTAATTTCCAAATCTTTGTGGGGAGTGCGGTTGTAGAATATTATAGGGGTTATCTTGTATCTTTATAAACTCCTTGATGAAAGCATTTAGCTTCTGTTATATGATTGCATCTAAGGTACAGTTATGCTCCTACGTCTCTGATCCCAGCAGGATAATACGCACATGATTCCCTTAGCTGATATCACCCACAACTAAGAGTTGCTACGACCCAAGTCGAAGACTTTAATAAACAAATCTCTGTATCACACAGAAAAGTCTTCGGTAATAGATAAATCTGTCACCCACAGAAATACCTACAAGTTTTGTTCCGTATTTAGATAAATCAAGGTGAACAGGAACCCATTGATAAACCAGACTTATATTCCCGAAGAACAACTCAGTGTTATCAATCACCTCACAATAATCTTAATCGACGCGGTGAAAGAAGATATTGTGGAATCACAAACGATGAGACGAAGATGTTTTTGATTAGTTTTATATCTTGCCTATCAGAGATATCAATCTCAAGCCAATCGTTACGATTGTACTCAACACGATAGAATCAGCAAGATCAGATCACACAACTACAAGAAAGTTGTATCGGTCTGGCTTCACAATCCCAATGAAGTCTTCAAGTCGTTAACCTACAGGGTCTCGAAGAAACCTAAGGTTAAAGGAGAATCGATTCTAGCTTATACAACTAGTATCACACATGAGGTGTGGGGATTAGGTTTCCCACTTTATAGAGTTCTCCCTTATATAGTGTTTCAAATCAAGGTTTGCAATCAATGTTAGCTTAGTAACAAAGTATTCAATATTCACCGTTAGATGAAAACCTGATTAGATTCAAGCTAATATCTTTCAACCGTTAGATCGAAAATTTATCTTGTTACACACAAATGAAATGCACGATTTTAGGTTTGTGTAACCGTACCCAAACATGTACATTCGTTAGTTCAACAATAGTTAACCAAATGGTTAGCCATATGATCACTTTCATATCAACCATATTCTTCTTCACCATAACTAGTTCAAATGACTCAAATGAACTAGTTAAAGAGTTGTTCAATTGCGTAGATCTTACAGAAGTATACAAGACACAATCGAAGAAAAAACGATTTGATTCACTCAAATCGATTCATGAACTTTATAACCACGGTTTGCAAACTTGCATTCCTTGGTTTATATAAGTATAAGTTCACGAATAATCGTTTTTAGAAATAACTAACTTAAGTACGCGGACTGAGTTCGCGGACTTAAGTACCCGGAATAATTTTGTAAAAAATTCACAAACTCCGGAAGATTTTCTCAGGACGAGAACCTCCTACAGTTCGCGGTTTGGGTTCGCAGTCTGGGTTCACGGATTCTGTTCCGGTTTTCCTGATCAACAAAGTACGCATACTTTGGTTCAAGGAATAAGGACTTATACATATATGTGTTACCATACAATGCTTATATCCAACAATGGTTATATATTTTAAACTCTCATTTGAATCATTGAAACATTCTTAGAGGACGTTATATAGTTGTTATTCACAAACCATTTTTCGTCAAAGCCATTTTCAAGTGATTGAAACTTAACATGAATTTCGTCACTAGGTAAAGATGAAATCGACCAAAGCGAAAGCTTACCAACACATATTTCAAGAAATAAATAGGCGAGATAAACTCGACTCGATATAGCAAATGTGTATAATCAAAATTTATATAGAAAAATGACTTTTGTCTCAAGATAGGAGATAGAGTAGATAGACTTTCGAGTGATAGATAAGTTGAAGTCTCCACATATATTTTAGTCGATGAAGTTCCACCAGTTCCTTGAGTAGTTCTTCATCTTGTATGATGATCGCCATGGAGTTCTTGAGCTCAACTATACTTTTTATCCTAGTCCGAGACTTAGGTATAGTATACCAGAAATCAATACTTATAGTTTTGATCACTAACATTGAAAAACATGCTTGAGATAGCAATGCATGCGATTTCGACCGAGCAGTGCTCTAATAATCTCCCCCTTTGTCAATTTTAGTGACAAAACTATTAATTTTTATGGAATACAAAAATAGATAAATAAAATTTTGTAGCTCCTATTCCACATGCCTAATCTTCAACATTACTCGAAATCTTCGTGACTTCCAAGTACTCGAATGACCCAAAGGTTGTAAGTTTAGCATCACCATTGTTGAAAATCCGTAGCTATAACAATGAGAAAACAAGAATTCTCAATCATTGTTATACAGTGTTATAGTATTATTATACAACATCAAAGTTCAATATCACAACTTTGACAAGAATACTATGGTGATATGTATCACTTCCTTTAGTCAATACTCCATCTCACATGGAAACAACTCCCCTTACATAATGATCCGAAAACCATATGTATTTGTAGTGTGAACTACACATTAATTCTCCTCCTTTTTTTCAATAAAATTGGCAAAGGTACGAAAACGGGATCCTAATGAAATTTCCAAAGAGACATTTCATGACCAAAAGCAAGTACATTTCAACTTATTTAGATGCAATCATAAAGCCTAAGATAAATGCTTTCATCAAGGAGTTTATAAAGATACAAGATAACTCCTATAATATTCCACAGCCGCACTTTCCACAAAGATTTGGCAATTAAGCACAAGTTCAATTAAGAACTCTCTCCCATAAAATGTCATTCCCGAAAGAACAACAAGAGCGACCTTAATTTCAAGAGAAAAAAGGATTTCTTTGGACATAACAAATCACATACGAATATGAAATTGAATCCAAATAATACTCAATTAAATTAACCACAATAAAACTCATGATTAATCTAATCGGAAATGCTCGACATAAGAAAACTTACGGATCCGCACAGTATATACATAAAATATGGATCATGGAAGATCAATACTGCGGAATAAAAAAGGATTCATTTTATTTTCCATCACTATTTGCACAATGACATACAATAGACATAATCCTCATAAACAAAAGTTCGTCCTATCTTCCATCAATATTTGCATAATAACATACAAGGCCTTAACTTTTGTATTTTCAAAAGTTCATTCTATATTTTGTCAATACTTTCATACCGACATAATAGAGATAATTTTTGAACAAGTATGGGATAGTCACAGGTTCACGGATGTAAACAACATATCCCATAACAATTTGAAATATATAAAACCATAAAGATTAATGCTGCAAAAATTAACCTTTGTCCTTAGAAGGTAAAATCAATCTTTTTCGCACGGATTTACACCAAGAATATCTACCAAAGGCGTATTAAAAAAATTCTTAACAAGGAAGAACATACAAAGTCATTAACGATGATGCACCATAGTTCACATAAGATGGTTGTGATCATTCAAGAATCCCATAGCAACGCGTGCGACTGCCCATTCTTGAACTTCCTTCTTTATGATTCACCAACAACATTCTTGTAAATATACAAAAGAGCTTATAATAGAGCCACTCCAAGAATCCAAGTGCCCCAGTCCAAGAGAAATGGAACAAGTGCGACGAAACGGAGCAAACACACTCAAAAACAAGAGACGGGAAAAGGACCATTCTTAACTCATCAAAATTCAGGAATTATCATCTTTATTTTAAAGATAATTAAAATAGGAAGAGAATGCAAAAAAAATGAAGTCATTCTGAGTTCGGACGAAGAAGTTACGACCAAAACAAGTTTACTGAATATCGACGTTAAGTATGCATACGGGTTTGCAAACGAATTTTCATGACTTGGGGAAGTATGCAAATGGGTATGCGTACTTAAACCCCTGGAATTTGATTTTAAATGATGTTATGCATACCTGGTAGGTGTACCATGAAGTCCAAACATCCCAAACTACTATTTTCAAACCTAAACGTTTAAGAACCTTAAACACAGATCAAGTTAGGTAGAAATGAACAAAAAACAAGGTACATGGATCATTATAAAAACACAAATCTTTCTCAGGTTTATAGACATACCTTTTTAGAAGAATCCAGACGAATTCTACAGCCTTACCGAACATAATCTGTGTGCCCCAATTCTCGTGCTTCCCTCACCGTATACATAGCAGGGCATTCCTTGGTGAGGATGCACTTACAAAACAATCAAGTTATGTTGGGGTGAACAATGTCTTGTTCACCACAAGTTACCTTTGTATTATCATGAAAGAGATCGCTTTTAGAACCTTTCACATCCAATTCCATTTTTACAAAAAACTTGTTAAGTTCCAACATCATGGATACTGCCTTCTCCGTAGTCATGGAATTTTTTGGAAGATCATTCCTTTTCACACTCAAAGCATCATTGGCTTTCTTTGGTACCCACTTCTGAGTGCGTTTAGGAATAACCAGAACCTTCTTCCCATTACTCTCTTCTAGAATTCTCGGAAGAGAATTGGATTGACTATTCTTTTGCAAGTTAGTCTTTCACCAATTGGGAGCATCGGATCTTGTCTTCGTCTTTACGAAGTTATCCTTCTGATAACCATTACGATTGTGAAAAGGATTCATACAAATTTTATAGGAAAATCTAGGTTTATCATAGCAGTGATTCCCTTGCCTAAAGGTTGGACAATTACAACCCGTAATGTTAAGAGGATCAGTCTTAACGTATGATCTTGGTTTCACAACTTCTTGTGATGCCCAAACAAGAACATCATGAAGTTTCTCATTCCTTATACGGAAACGACATCTCCTTTCCAGGTGACCTTTATTTCCGCAATGGCGACAAACATAAGGAATGTTCTTACCTCGATCCGTGTGTGCTGACTTTGGAGGTTGATATACTTTGCTCTTTCGAACTTTAACTTCCGGTGAAGGTATTTCACTTTTGACATCAGTAGAAACCTTTTGTTGAAAATAATCACTAGCCTTGAAATTTTTTACCTCTTTGCTAATACTTGGAGCATTTATTCCCTTATATCCCAATCTTCGTGTATCACGATGATTTTTACTTGCTCCTAGCATAGTGGTTAATTTGCTTGAACTAGTATTGAACTTTTTCAAGTCATCTTCCAACACCTTGATTTTATCAAGAGCAACAACGAAATCAGCCTCAAGGCATTTTCTCGAGTGAGATAAGCGCTTTCTCTGTCATCAAAACTTGCTTGCTGAGAGTTAATCCTTGCTTCAGTTTCTGCAAGTTTCTCTTCCAACAAAAAGTACTTTTGATGAAGATTATCACATTCAAGTGACTTCATACGTAGGTTTTCCTCGGAATCCTTGAGGATCGACTCGTTAGAACGATTCAAAACATAAACACATGCGTAACATCTTCTTAACTTCTTATTTGTACGACAAAGATTAGTCAGAAAAGGTGTGACATGAGAAATTGTCATCTTTTTCTTTTTCAACGAATTCAAAAGATTAACATACTCTGAGACTTCCTCATCAACATCTCTATCAATATCTGAATCACCTTCATCAGAAAGTTCATCTAAATTTTCTTCTAGGCGTGTTTCCCAGATTTCAACAGGTTCTTCATAAAGAGAATGTTTGTATACTGACCTAGATGTGACGGTTTTCTCAGGTGAATCCAAGCTTTGAAAAACATTTGGTAATTTATGAATTAGTACGTTATTAGACATAGACTCGTCCAGAATCAGATCAATACAAACACAGACTTGTAAGGTCTTTAACGTGTTTGCCTGCTCTGATACCAATTGAAAAATCGAGGTATAACAACCACACCCAATATTTCGATTAGCAATATGTATGGACTAACTCCAATATACTTTTAAGAGAATCAACTAGACAGTCAGATTCAATCTTTATAAAGCTTTATCAAAGAGTTATATCTCTCTTTCCAGATTCAATACTTACTCAAGCAAATACAAATATGCGAGTCTAATTGAATACACGAGAAAACACTTGAAAGTTACCAAAGACCAATGTTCAAGGATCAATCAATTTCAATCAACAACCAAAGGTTGGATTTCCCAATTGATCGATTCAAACGCACAACCTGTGATATTTCAATTATATAACAAAATATAATGCGGAAAAGAAATAACACAGACACCAGAAGTTTTGTTAACGAGGAAACCGCAAATGCAGAAAACCCCGGGACCTAGTCCAGATTGAACACACACTGTATTAAGCCGCTACAGACACTAGCCTACTACAAACTAACTTCGGCATGGACTGTAGTTGAATCCCAATAAATCTCACACTGATCCAAGGTACAATTATGCTCCTACGTCTCTGATCCCAGCAGGATACTACGCACTTGATTCCCTTAGCTGATCTCACCCACAACTAAGAGTTGCTACGACCCAAATTCGAAGACTTTAATAAACAAATTTGTATCACACAGAAAAGTCTACGGTAATAGATAAATCTGTCTCCCACATAAATACCTCCAAGTTTTGTTCCGTCTATTGATAAATCAAGGTGAACAGGAACCAATTGATAAACCATACTTATATTCCCGAAGAACAACTCAGTATTATCAATCACCTTACAATAATCTTAATCGACGCGGCGAAAGAAGATATTGTGGAATTAAAAACGATGAGACGAAGATGTTTGTGATTACTTTTATATCTTGCCTATCGAAGATATCAATCTCAAGCCAATTGTTACGATTGTACTCAACACGATAGAATCAGCAAGATCAGATCACACAACTACAAGAAAGTTGTATCGGTCTGGCTTCACAATCCCAATGAAGTCTTCAAGTCGTTAACCTACTAGATCTCGAAGAAACCTAAGGTTAAAGGATAATCGACTCTATCTTATACAACTAGTATCACACATGAGGTGTGGGGATTAGGTTTCCCAGTTGCTAGAGTACTCCCTTATATAGTCTTTCAAATCAGGGTTTGCAATCAATGTTAGCTTAGTAACAAAGCATTCAATATTCACTATTAGATGAAAACCTGATTAGATTCAAGCTAATATCTTTCAACTGCTAGATCTAAAACTTAGCTTGTTACATAAAAATGAAATGCAAGATTTTAGGTTTGTGTAACCGTACCCAAACATGTACATTCGTTGGTTCAACAATAGTTAATCAAATGATTAGCCATATGAGCACTTTCATATCAACCATATTCTTCTTCACCATAACTAGTTCAAATGACTCACATGAACTAGTTAGAGAGTTATTCAATTGATTAGATCTTATAGAAGTATACAGACACAATCGAAGCAAAAACGATTTGATTCAGTCGAATCGATTCATGAACTTTATAGCCACGGTTTGCAAACTTGCATTCCTTAGTTTATATAAGTATAAGTTCACGAATAATCGTTTTTAGAAATAACCAACTTAAGTACGCGGACTGAGTTCGCGAATTTAAGTACCCGGAATAAGTTTGTAAACAATTCACAAACTCCAGCAGATTTTCTCGGGACGAGATCCTCCGACAGTTCGCTGACTGGGTTCGCAGAATGGTTTCCCGGACTCTGTTCCGGTTTTCCTGATCAACAAAGTACGCATAATTTGGTTCAAGGAATAAGGACTTATACATATATGTGTTACCACACAATGCTTATATCCAACAATGGTTATATACTCTAAACTCTCATTTCAATCATTGAAACATTCTTAGAGGACGTTATAGTTGTTATTCACAAACCATTTTTCGTCAAAGCCATTTTCAAGTGATTGAAACTTAACATGACTTTCAACACTAGGCAAAGATGAACTTGGCCAAAGCGAAAGCTTACCAACACATATTTCGAGAAATAGATAGGCGAGATAAACTCGACTCGAAATAGCAAATGTGTATAATCAAAGTCTGTATAGCAAGACGACTTTTGTCTGAAGATAGGAGATAAAGTAGATAGGCTTTTAAGTGCTAGATAAGTTCAAGTCTCCACATACCTTTTAGTCGATGAAGTTCCACCAGTTCCTTGAATAGTCCTTCGTCTTGTATGATGATCGCCATGGAGTTCTTGAGATCTATTACACTTTCTATCCTAGTCCGAGACTTAGGTATAGTAGACCAGAAATCAAGACTTATAGTTTTGATCACTAACATTGACAAAAATGCTTGAGATAGCAACGCATGCGAGTTCGACCGAGCAGTGCTCTAACAGATATAGGAGAGGATATTAAAGGAATCAAAAAAAATATATATCCCTATTCTAAAAGCCGATCAACTTAAAAAAAAAAAAAGACCCGTGAAATGTAATTGTGCAAAGCCCACTAAAGTGAGGGAATTTGTTCAATTCTCACTTTTAAATTTGTATTTCCATGACATAAAGATTAGTCACTCAAGACTATGATAATATTTCTTCCACGACATGAAGGTTTGTTGCGACGAACTAAAGCTTAACTGCAAAGATATATACCCAGTCACAGCATGAAGGTTTGTTGCGGCAGGATATGCTTAACTGAAATGATTCTTTGCAACGTGAATGTTTATCGTGACAGATTAATGCTCAACTAAAATGATAATCTCTATTGATATATGCATCTCTACTTTTTTAATTTAACATCATGAGAACATGATACATAAAAGGATTATCAGAAAAAGTGAAACATAATGAGCCAAAACTTATTGGCCATTATATTTTCCACTCTTGGTTCATTGGATGTTCCGATCTTTGTATGCTTATGTGGATTTATGTGCTTGCCAGATTGTTTGTTGCAATTGTTGTCTCGCAGATGCGTGATGTAGTGGTATCTAGTTGTTTTTGCAGGTACCGCTGGTTGTATATCCGAGCATTTGGCTATTATTGATTATCTTGTCCATATGGAAATTGTCTTTACCTCGTGTGCCTATGTTATTGTGGTGGTCCTTGGATTTCGTCATTTATATTATCTTTGGTAACCTAGAGTTGTTTTTCGGATTCCCTCATTTAAATGAGATAGCATGATCCGAGTTGATGTCGAGAATCTAGGAAACATAGTTTTGTTTTTTGATGCAAGTTATCGCGATGAAAATCCTTTGCACGGTCATTTTTCGTCGGAACTACGTTCGTACTCAGCATCTCAGATGCGTTGCTCCTTATGACATTGAGGTTGGATCGTTGTAGGTTTTTTCCTTTCTGAATTCTAGTCGTACTGGAACTTTGTTGGTGTTGTCATTCTTCCTTTGTTATTTTTACTGCGTGTGGATGTTTCCTGTTGAATTCTTCCGATTACTCTGTAGAAATGGTTCCCCTGCTGTGACTTCGCTGTGCGTTTTGATTGTCACTAATTTCTCCTCGATTATCTAGGTTAGACCATGCAAACCATTGAGGATAATATCGACTTTGATTTGGGATAATATCGAGCTGGTCTGGCGCTTGTCAGTTGTGATTTGAAATGGAACCCATATCTACCCGGTGGTGGCGGTGGGTCTGTGTCTCCGTGTTTTTTTGAGGTTAACATGTGGCGATACTTTTTTTTCTTTCTTCATGTAGCACCTTCTGAGCCAGATATTCACATGTCTCCGAGCCGACGAGGGGGTCATGGTTATTATCTTCTAGATCTACGACTACAAAATAAAATAAAATGTTTCCTTGTGTTTTTATACATCCCGACTTATTTCGTGCAGTATGGCACACCTTTCTACTGGATTGACAATGGCATCAGTTGGTAAGACTGTTCGCTGGGCCTATTGAGGCCGACTGTATAAATATGGTGTTTGGCTGCATATTGCTACTAGTGGCATAATTTTTTTACTTGCAAAATAAAATTGCACTCTATTGTTAATAAGGGCATAATTTACTATATTTTAGTATCAAATCCAAACCTATATTTGCTAAATGTCTTATAAATTGCATTGTCTTACTCTTGTTTTCTCTTTTATGTATTTATTAGGTGAATTTATTTATATCAATAGAAATAGATCTAAAAGCGGTGAAAAAGTGAAGTATTGTAGGCGTGGGATAACCCAAGACCAAATGAAGTGATGAATATGCGATAAAAAATAGAGGGAAAAAAATAAAAACAACTTGCTCGGCCTACCTGGACCGAGCATATGAGAATTCACTACCTCCCTCTTGTAAAAATTGAAAATATGATTCTAACAAGCCAAGATTTACTCAATCCCAACATATAGCAAAGAAATTATGAGCAAAACACGGAAAACCCACTTAAATTTGTTTTTTATTGGTTGTTGGGACTGATTGGGCCCATGCGATAAGGAAAGAAGGAGGTGAGTTTGGGCTTCTCTCGAACGAGTTTTTTCTCCATAGTTTATGGTTTTTTGGCGAGCTTTTGACACGGGAGTGAGTACTTCTAATACTTGGATACTATTTAAGAGACATTTCTTATCATAATTGGAATTTTTTGATGATCTCGGAGATTTCTCTACGAATTGAACTAAGGGCATGTTTATAATATTTTTCTTGCACTATTTTTCATAGATTCATGAGTAGCTATTTTTCTTATTGGTTAAGGATGTAACCTGAAGTCATGAATATACTAATTTATTAATGCGTTGATCTTGTTATTTTCTCTCTATTATCGTTCATGTTTTACTATATATTACAATTGTGTGATTGTGTTCATATAATACGATCGAATACTTAATTGTTAGGATGCATACTAAGTGACTTGTGTTTATATCTAAAGCTATAGTTAGAATTTCAGGTCGGTTATGTCAAAAAATTAGCAGTAAGTAGCAATTGGTGATTCCTGTTAATGTGAGCTTTCAAGGAAGTCACAAGTAAAACTTGAGCTTAGATTAAGGGATATATGTAGTATCACTGCTTCAAAATGAAGGAGTGAATATTGATTAGAGCAAATTAGGCCATACTATAGGGGTCTTTTACCCCACTTCTACCCTAAAGTATTTCATACACTCCTTCATGCGAAGGAGTGGTTGGTAGTGGGACACTAGGCAGCATACTATTAGCCGTGCGCAAAAAATAAGATACACAACATACAATATGCCATTTGTATTCAATCTGGATCATACACGATACACAAAGTTCCGTATGGACATTGGAGGAATCTAACTCAGAAACTGATAGTAATACGGGTTTGAACCTTCGCATTAAGGTTAAACATACTATTTTGGAACTTAGAAAAAATATTAGCAAAATCAAGAACTTCAGGAAGGCCAGGAGAATGCCAAATACAGGTAAGAATTCAACATCCTTTTCCCTTGACGATGAAAACTGTTTATTTACTAAAACATGTAAAAATCATGAATGTTTACCGAAGAATCATGTTGTTCATGATAGGCATTTGATGAATGCCTACCATAACATAATTTGAATATGGTCAATCTTGTCTCTACCTGAATCATTGATGAGTGCTAAATAGTGCATATTTATATATATTTTTGTTGGCATTTAACTCATCTTTTGTGCATTAATTCTACATTTTATCCCATATTCTGTATTTTCATTGTTTTCAAGAATAAATATTTTTCTTACTTAATTTTTCATTTTTAGGTAACAAATAAAATCTGGATGAAGTGAGGAGCAAAAAGAGCAGAAAAGTAGTGAAAAGCCGGGAGGAATTACGCAAGGAAGCCGCGAAGAATGTTGTGCACAAGACCAAGAGGGTAGAAATGGGCTCAAGAAGGAGGAATTGTTCTTAAAGAAGTTATGGGCCTGGCATACCCAAGGCCCAAAACCCTTTCTCAAACCCATTTCCACTACCCAAGCCCGTATCGGATTTCAGCCGTCAGATTGAAGCATCTCAGCATCCTACGGTCGCTCCATCATCGCACATCAAACTCCGAAGCTCCCGCTTTACATCGCAACGCCGATCTCCATCTTGGGCCGTCCTTTTCGTTGCATTCCTCCATCCGACGGTCGCTACCCACAGCCTCCCATCTCATCGTTGGATCCACCTACCATCGTCACATCCTACGGATCAGCTCGCCAAACATCGAATCAGATGTTCCCGCTTCACACCCTAGCACCGATGCCTATACTACCACCCAAACACCCTTCTTCCCAAAACTTCATCTCCTTCTCCCGACAGTTGCAGAGCTCTGCAACTCCACCACCTCCCCTCTCTGCCGCTGTCACTTCCGTCACCACCACCAGTTCCATCACTGCCACTACTATCTCTTCACCGACAACACCCCCATATCCCTAGCCTAGTTATTTTCTTCTCCTCACAACCTCTGAAACCCTAGGTTTTGGGGTGAGTAAAATAACTCGAAATTAGGGGACAATAGGAGCAGAGGAAGAGCATCAAGGACTAGAGGAGGCATGGGTCGAGCAGATTTTGGGAGTTTGTAAGTTAAATTTTGTGTAATTTAAAAAAACCCTAATTTTCTGATTTGGGGATTTACAATTAGGGTTAGTGTTCTGGTATAAATTGTACACTGTGTAACATTGTGAAAAAGAGGGAGGAGACCCAAGTTTAATTTCAGTAAGAATTTTCTCTATCAATTGGTTTTTGTTCTGTGTTCTGTCCCTGTAGCTTTTCTCCATGTATAATAACCCTCTTAGTATCATGTTAGGCTCTCTAACTATGAACTAAACATCTTAACTGGGGCTAAGATGAAACCCTTAGCCTGAATGCTAATTTGTGTGCTGATGTGCTGCTGTTTATGCCAAGATAATTGTGTAAGATGAATTTTTGTTGATGAATACATGTTGCTTTCACCTAGAATGTCAAGCATCCTAGGTAGTTAGAATTCCTCTATGTTTGTTCACTGACTCTACATTGCTTGTTATTGTGTTTGATTAGTTGTGCTTTAAACAGACAACTAATGCTTGCCTTGATTTAGTGATTGGAGGTAATTTATCTATTCAAAGAAACTAAAGTAGTTCATTGGTTCACATGCTAGTATGGGCTGAGAGGTGAATTCTCAACCCTAGTTTCCATTCATCTGATTCACCATATCCTTATTACTGTTCAGAAATTTTCCCCTCCTCATTTGCTTGTTCATCTTCAGTTCTCTGTGTAACTTTGCTTCAATCTCAATGATTGAATTAGTGTAATGTCCTGCCTCCAAGTCTGCTATTCAGTTAATGTGAATGATTGGTATCAATGATCAATGATTAGTGCTCCAGAAATAAATGTTAATGTTAATGATTCAGTTAATGTAAATGATTAGTAGTTAGTGATTAATGCTTCAGGAATAAAGACTGTGTTGAATTTGATGCTAACCTGAAGTCAATGCATTGAATGTTAATAACTGTTAGTGGAAATTTAATGCTTGTTCTGTTCTGTTTAATAAATGCTAATTCTGTGTAATGATTGGGAAGTTAATAACTGCTAATGATTAGTTCTGTTGAATGCTAATGATTAGTTCTGTTTAATGTCACAATAAGAAAGATCACACTTGCTCCCCCTTGTCCCTGTGGAACTGACCTGTGCTGGCCCTGTGTTGCTTGCCGACACTGTGCACTTGCAGTAGAATTTTTAGGACTACATTTCTAGCCCCAACAAGTTTTTGGCGCCGCTGCCGGGGACTCGGTTGCGGCGCACTTGCTCTTTCTTTCTTGTGTTGTGTTGCTGAACTGCTGCTGTTCACTGAACTGTGCTGTGGAGCTGCTCCTCTTCTTGCTGTTGTGCTAAGCCTGTTGCTGAACTGGGCTGCCAAGCTGTGTGCTGCTGCAGTTTTCTTTCCCTGTCAACCTACTCTTCCTGCTGCTGCTTGCTTTTGTCCTGCTGCGTTGTGCTGCTGCTAGCCTCTCCCAAGCTGCTGCTCCTGCTGCTGTTGTGTTGCTGTTGCTGCTGCACTTGCAGCCTTGCTGAACCAAAAGCCCAACAGGGCCTCAGACAAACCAAAGCCGCGTAGGACGATCCAAGCCCAACTGGGCTTTAGCAACTTAAACCGAACAGCTGGGCTGTGCTATTCAGGTAGGCCTAACCCATGAGATAACCCAACTGGGCCTCATTAAATTCATCTGGGCTTGTGTTTAAGTATTAATCTGGGCTTGTAATAATTTTTCAATTTTCTTTTTCTTTCTATTTGGGCCTGTAATAATTTTTAATTTTCTTTGTTTCTTTTTCTTTTCTTTTATGGGCTTGTATTTATTGTTTGTGATTATTCTTTTTCTTATCTTTTGTGGGCTTGTCTTTTAATTTGGACTTAGGTGTTACATCCCATCCATTAGGCTCCTAACTTTACAAAACAAAAACAAAAAAATTAGGGCTCTACATTTTAAAACCAAAACCCACTCAAAACCAAATCATCAAAAAACCCATTTTAAACCAAAATATTGGGCCTTTTGTGGTTCAAAAATTGTTTCCGACTGCTCTGACCAACATGTTAGTTGAGGTACCTGCTAGGACATGATTGTGACCTACAGAGACCAAACAAAGACTCGTTAGAATTAACCCGGACGATC
Organism: Papaver somniferum; assembly: GCF_003573695.1. Taxonomy (NCBI): domain Eukaryota; kingdom Viridiplantae; phylum Streptophyta; class Magnoliopsida; order Ranunculales; family Papaveraceae; genus Papaver; species Papaver somniferum. Next base: position 185,851,933 of record NC_039359.1, on the reverse strand, counting down.
CAATCGAAATCCTTAGTTCTGAGGTAGACAGTCCAGATCAATCAGAAACAATGGGAGAACCCCGTACACTCAAGGATTATATGTACCCAACTAGAACTAGTCAACCATCTTGTATTGTGCTACCCGAAGCCAATGGCCATTATGAGCTGAAATCGAGCACAATACAAATGCTTCCAGTTTTTAGAGGTGTAGAAAATGAAAATCCGTACCATCACGTGAGAGAGTTTGAGGAGATTTGTGGAACTCTGCGTTTCACTCAAATGTCTGACGAAATCCTAAAGTTGAGGCTTTTTCCTTTCTCCCTTAAAGATAAGGCTAAGGCCTGGCTGTATGCTTTACAGCCTCAATCCATCATGTCTTGGGATGACCTCATCAAGGAGTTTTTCAAAAAGTTTTTCCCAAATCACAAGACTGCGACAATTCGTCAAAGTCTGAATAGCTTTGTGCAATTAGAGGGTGAGACCCTAGCTAGATACTTGGAGAGATTCAATGAATTATTGCTCCAATGTCCCCATCATGGTTTTGAAAAATGGAGACTTGTGCAAATTTTGTATGAGGGTCTAGATGTGTCCACCCGAACAACGGTTGAGTCAATGTGCAATGGTCTTTTTGTAAATAAGACTGCTGATGCGTCTTGGGACTTCCTGATTGAAGTAGCTGAGAAGACGCAACAGTGGGAATCCATTCGTGAACCTAGAAAGACTACACCTGTAGCTAGGGTCCATAGGATTGAGTCTGATTTTGAAGGAAGTGTAAAGATGGCTGCGCTAGCAAGAAGAATAGAAGCGTTAGAACTACAGAAAAACGCAAACCCTTCTCCCACTACCTTTTGTGAACATGTCGAAATGGCTATCTGTGCTCTATGTAGTGGATCTGATCACCAAGTCAATGATTGTCCGGAAATGCATGCATTCCAGGAATCTAAGCTTGAGCAAGCAAATGCTATGTTTCAAAAACAAGAGCACAACCCATATTCACAGACCTACAATCCAGGATGGAGAAACCACCCCAACTTTTCATGGTCCAAAGGCCCTGCCCAAGGAGGACCATCTCAACCAAATCAAGGCTATCAAAACAACCAAGGCTACCAATACCCTAGAAATCCTCAACAGCAGTCGTACCCTCAATACACTGCTGATAAGAAATTGTCCAGCATTGAAGAAAGTATCAATCAATTGACCCAACATCTGATGAAAAACGAGAAAGCAACTGATCAGCGAGTCACCGCTCTAGAACTACAGATGGGTCAAATTTGCGATGCATTGAATACAAGAGAAAAGGGTAAACTTCCTAGCCAACCCCAACAAGAACCAAAGAGGATATTTCAAGCAGGCACAACATCATCATCTTGCGAAAGAACCTCACCCGATCAAGTCCATTCCATCACCACTCTCCGAAGTGGTAAAGTTGTTGAGAACAATGTAGGCATACCACAAACAAGTGAATCTGAGCCAAACTTAGCATTGCCTACACCACCTAAGGAAACCTCTAGTCCAGAAAAAGAATCCGAGCACATTAGTGAAGCCGACAAACCTACTGCTAGGAATGTCCCTCTACCTCCTAATGTTCCTATTGCTCCTTTTCCTCAGAGGTTAGTTCGCCAACAGATAAGCACCCACTACAATGAGATGTTAGAACTGTTTAAAAGAGTCAACATCAACATTCCTTTTCTTGAGGCAATTAAGCAAATCCCTGCATATGCCAAATTCCTCAAAGATTTGTGCACTCAAAAGCGCAAGATTAATGTGCACAAGCGTGCTTTCTTAGCTGAACAAGTGAGTTCCATTATTCTCAACAAAACTCCACCCAAGTTTAAGGACCCAGGTTGTCCAACCATCTCTTGCACTATCGGAGAACACACGGTCAATAGAGCTTTATTAGATCTAGGTGCAAGTGTGAACCTCCTGCCATATTCTGTTTATGTGCAGTTAGGTCTTGGAGAGTTGAAGCCTACACCTATAACTCTCCAATTGGCAGATCGATCTGTCAAAGTTCCTCGTGGAGTGGTAGAAGACGTTTTGATTAAGGTTGAAAAATTCTATTTTCCTGTAGACTTCATTGTCTTAGATACCCAACCTGTCCAAAACCCAAATTGTCACATTCCTGTCATTCTAGGACGTCCATTCCTGGCGACGTCCAATGCGATCATCAACTGTCGGAACGGAGTGTTGAAACTCTCTTTTGGAAACATGACTGTAGAATTGAATGCGTTTAATGTTAGTCAACAACCTGTGAATCTTGATGATGAGGAGATACATGAAGTCAATATGATTGAGAGTTTGATACAAGATTCATTGACTAGCATTATGTCAAAAGATCCCCTGCAAGCATGTTTGGAAGGTGTTAACATGGAGTTATATGATGATGAATACACTAGTGAAGTCCAATCTTTGCTCGAATCTGTACCTCAAATGGACATCACTAAGTGGCAGAATACAGTGGAACAACCCCCACTTTCTGAGGAGTTTGTTATATCTTCGGACGAGTCGCCTAAGGCCAACCAGGAATTGAAACCATTACCTGAGACTTTGAAGTATGCATTTCTAGGTCCTTCTGATACTTTACCTGTTATCATTTCTTCACAATTAAACATAGAACAGGAAAACAAGCTTTTAGGAGTCCTTGAGGAGCAGAAAGAAGCCTTAGGATGGACCATCTCAGATCTCAAAGGGATAAGCCCCACCATTTGCATGCACCACATTAATCTTGAAGAGAACGCCAAACCATCTAGGGAAATGCAAAGGAGACTTAACCCTAACATGAGAGAAGTCGTTAAGAGTGAGATCTTGAAGCTACTCGATGCGGGTATCATATATCCGATTTCAGATAGTAAATGGGTTAGTCCCATACAAGTTGTGCCTAAAAAGTCAGGCATTACTGTGGTTCGGAACGAAAAGAATGAGTTAGTCCCTTCACGTACAACCACAGGATGGCGAGTATGTGTCGACTACAGGAAGTTGAACACAGTAACAAGGAAGGATCACTTCCCGCTCCCTTTCATAGACCAAATGCTAGAACGTGTGTCTGGACACAGTCACTACTGTTTTCTAGATGGCTTTTCCGGTTATAACCAAATCCATATTGCACCAGAAGATCAGGAAAAAACTACATTCACGTGTCCATTTGGGACATTTGCTTTTAGGCGTATGCCCTTCGGGCTGTGTAATGCACCCGCTACTTTTCAGCGGTGCATGATGAGCATTTTTTCAGACATGATAGATAGTTTTCTCGAGATCTTTATGGATGATTTCTCTGTGTTTGGTTCCTCTTTTGACGAATGTCTGGACCATCTAGTCCTTGTGCTATCAAGATGTAAGCAAAAGAATCTGATTTTAAACTGGGAAAAATGCCACTTCATGGTGAACTCCGGCATAGTTCTAGGACACATCGTATCGGAAAAAGGAATTGAAGTAGATAAAGCTAAAGTCGACCTCATTCAGCAATTACCTCAACCCCACTCTGTGAAGGGGATTCGATCATTTTTAGGTCACGCTGGGTTCTACCGGCGATTCATCAAAAACTTTAGCCAAATCTCAAGACCTTTGTGTAACCTACTTGCCAAAGATGTTGTCTTTGACTTCGATGCTTCTTGTGTGAAGGCATGGGAAGAACTCAAGACTCTCCTCACCACCGCTCCTATAGTCCGACCACCAGATTGGAAACTGCCGTTCGAGCTCATGTGTGATGCCTCTGATTATGCCGTTGGCGCTGTTCTAGGGCAACGTGTTGATAGACTACCATATGTGATATACTATGCTAGTAAAACTCTTAATGATGCTCAACTCAACTATTCGACTACCGAGAAGGAGTTACTTGCCGTGGTTTTCGCATTAGACAAGTTTAGATCTTATCTGATAGGGTCTAAGATCATCATATACACAGACCATGCGGCTTTGAAGTATCTTCTTTCCAAGAAGGATGCTAAAGCTCGCCTTATTCGATGGATACTCTTATTACAGGAATTCGACATCGAAATCCGTGATAAGAAGGGGTGTGAAAATGTGGTTGCTGATCACTTGTCTAGATTAACTTTAGAGTCTATTCATGAATCTGAGCTGATTAGAGAATCATTCCCAGATGAACAGCTGATGTCTATCTCAGACCTTCCTTGGTTTGCTGATATCGTCAACTACCTTGCTGCAGGTAGGATGCCCTCACATTGGTCGAGACAAGACCGCTATAAGTTTTTGGCTGAAGTTAAACACTTCATCTGGGATGACCCATATCTGTTTAAGTATTGCCAGGACCAAATCATTAGGAGATGTGTCCCCAACACTGAACAGAAAGATGTGATATCTTTTTGCCATGACCAGGCATGTGGAGGCCATTTCAGTGCCAAGAAAACCGCTGCAAAGATCTTGCAGTGTGGATTCTATTGGCCATCATTGTTCAAGGATTGCCATGATTATTGTGTTGCTTGTGAACGCTGTCAAAAGCTAGGAAGCATTTCGAGGAGAAACATGATGCCATTGAACCCCATTCTGATTGTGGAGATTTTTGATGTTTGGGGGATCGACTTCATGGGTCCATTCCCTATTTCTGACGGTAGATTGTACATCCTAGTCGCAGTTGATTACGTTTCTAAGTGGGTAGAAGCCATAGCAACCAGAACAAATGACCACAAGGTGGTACTTTCATTCCTAAAGGAAAACATATTCGCACGTTTTGGTACCCCTAGAGCTATCATCAGTGACGGCGGTTCACATTTTCGTAACAAGTACTTTGAGTCTTTAGTACGCAAGTATGGCATAACTCACAAGGTTGCTACTCCGTACCACCCTCAGACTAGTGGACAAGTAGAAGTTTCTAATAGGGAAATTAAGCACATTCTGGAGAAGACGGTCAACCCGTCTAGGAAAGATTGGTCATTAAGGTTGAATGATGCTTTGTGGGCCTATAGAACAGCTTATAAGACACCAATTGGCATGTCCCCCTATCGTCTAGTGTATGGAAAGTCGTGCCATCTACCTGTGGAATTAGAACATCGTGCCTACTGGGCAATCAAGGAGCTAAACTTTTCTCTGGACGAAGCTGGAATTCAAAGGAAACTTCAACTCAACGAGTTGGAAGAATTGAGGAATGAGGCTTATGACAGTGCCAAGCTGTACAAGCAGAAGATGAAGATGTTTCATGACAAGCGTATTCTGCGCAAATCCTTCACTCCTGGTCAGAAAGTCTTGCTGTATGACTCCCGATTACATCTTTTTCCAGGAAAACTGCGTTCCAGATGGAAGGGTCCGTACCTAGTACGCACAGTTTTTCCTCATGGAGCTGTAGAGTTGGAGGATGTCTCCAACAAGAACGTTTTCAAAGTCAACGGGCAGAGATTAAAGCCATTCCTTGAGCCATTCCCACCCGACATTGAAACAACCAACCTGGAGGACCCGGTCTATGTGGACTAAACTAGTCCACTCTTTCCCTAAATAACCAAACAGTTTTCCAAATGTTTTTCTCCCCTAAAAACCAAAATTTTTCTTTTTCCCATCCAAACCAAATGTCTCCCGACAAAACCAAAATTTTCCAAAAAGTCCAATCCCATTAAAAACCAAATTTTCTTGTAGATAATGTGTTAGTTAAATTTCCTTTTGTATATATTTTGTGCTCATCCATTGTGACTGCTAATATGATGGATTTTTGCCTTGAATAACGGAGTTTTAATCGAGCTACCACCGTACAATCGGGTATTCTCTCTCCTTTTACTCTACTCAGCATGTTCCTCTTCATATATTGTTGTATAATTCTTTCCATGTTTTGAAACATTGAGGACAATGTTTAGTTTAGGTTTGGGGGTATGGAATGGATACCATGATAATATGCTATAATTGAAAACGAACTCCTTCTTCTTTTTGAAAAAGAAAAAAAAAAAAAAAAAATGAAAAAAAACATAAAAATGGAGCTCATTTACCTTGAAATGTTGACTCTTGTGCAAATATGTATTTTTATTAGGAGTCTTAGTCTAGATATTTAGGCACCCTGATTCTAGCACAATTCACATAGTGATAAGAAATTTGCACGCGCACGATCTACCAATACATGTATGGCCTCGATCTTCAAGGTGTTGGATAGGAAGTTACGATTGCCAATCACTTTAGAATACTGAACGAAACTTGACTAGCTTGTTCTTTGGTTGGTTGGGATAGAAGGTGGAGGTTACATTAAGAAAGACAACCATCGAATTTAACTGGGTGCATCAAAAAGGGCTACCTCTTGCAAAGTGTCATGTAATTTTTATTTCTTGTTGTTTATGTATCAAAAGTGTTCTGTGTTCTCTATCAAAAAAAAAAAAAAAAAAAAAAAAAAAATGTATATATTCAGAAAAAAAAAAAAAAAATATCAGAAAATACCAAAAAAAAAAAAAAAAATCAAGTATTTATCAATTCCATCATCTCTTGTTCCAAAAATAAAAAGATTTGTCAATGTAAATAAGAGTCATGTAAATAATCATCTTTTGTTGTTTCTTTTGTAATAAGCAAGGAGGGTGTATGCCATTGATGTACAACGCGAGAAATTGTGAAATACCTCCCTCATTCACAATTCTCGTAAAGTCCGGACAGCTAGCTAGATTTCGACCTCAGTTCTTAGCCTGAGAAACTATCTCTTGGTGATTAGTAGTCATGACTTCAGATCTTTCTTTACACATGTGTAGATACACTTTACACTCTTATCACATGTCCTTATTTGTTATCAGTGCTAGGATTGTGCCTTGATAGCTAGATTGACATCTCCATTTTGCTGTGAGCTTCTACTGTCTTGCACATGTCACATTTGATGGAATCTGAGCTTATATTTTGACCTAGAACTTTGTAGGTACGTTCTAAGCAAACCTTCACGAGACTTCAACTCGTCCACTAGGGACACTTAGTGGTTTAAAAGGCTTAGTGCATACGCTAAATGCATTCGAGAGACCAGCGACAGTGGTATAGGTAGGATTTCCTTAGTTTTGTTTTACTTGAGGACAAGTAAAATTCAGGTTTGGGGGTATTTGATGAGTGCTAAATAGTGCATATTTATATATATTTTTGTTGGCATTTAACTCATCTTTTGTGCATTAATTCTACATTTTATCCCATATTCTGTATTTTCATTGTTTTCAAGAATAAATATTTTTCTTCTTACTTTTTTTTCATTTTTAGGTAACAAATAAAATCTGGATGAAGTGAGGAGCAAAAGAGCAGAAAAGTAGTGAAAAGCCGGGAGGAATTACGCAAGGAAGCCGCGAAGAATGTTGTGCACAAGACCAAGAGGGTAGAAATGGGCTCAAGAAGGAGGAATTGTTCTTAAAGAAGTTATGGGCCTGGCATACCCAAGGCCCAAAACCCTTTCTCAAACCCATTTCCACTACCCAAGCCCGTATCGGATTTCAGCCGTCAGATTGAAGCATCTCAGCATCCTACGGTCGCTCCATCATCGCACATCAAACTCCGAAGCTCCCGCTTTACATCGCAACGCCGATCTCCATCTTGGGCCGTCCTTTTCGTTGCATTCCTCCATCCGACGGTCGCTACCCACAGCCTCCCATCTCATCGTTGGATCCACCTACCATCGTCACATCCTACGGATCAGCTCGCCAAACATCGAATCAGATGTTCCCGCTTCACACCCTAGCACCGATGCCTATACTACCACCCAAACACCTCCTTCTTCCCAAAACTTCATCTCCTTCTCCCGACAGTTGCAGAGCTCTGCAACTCCACCACCTCCCCTCTCTGCCGCTGTCACTTCCGTCACCACCACCAGTTCCATCACTGCCACTACTATCTCTTCACCGACAACACCCCCATATCCCTAGCCTAGTTATTTTCTTCTCCTCACAACCTCTGAAACCCTAGGTTTTGGGGTGAGTAAAATAACTCGAAATTAGGGGACAATAGGAGCAGAGGAAGAGCATCAAGGACTAGAGGAGGCATGGGTCGAGCAGATTTTGGGAGTTTGTAAGTTAAATTTTGTGTAATTTAAAAAAACCCTAATTTTCTGATTTGGGGATTTACAATTAGGGTTAGTGTTCTGGTATAAATTGTACACTGTGTAACATTGTGAAAAAAGAGGGAAGAGACCCAAGTTTAATTTCAGTAAGAATTTTCTCTATCAATTGGTTTTTGTTCTGTGTTCTGTCCCTGTAGCTTTTCTCCATGTATAATAACCCTCTTAGTATCATGTTAGGCTCTCTAACTATGAACTAAACATCTTAACTGGGGCTAAGATGAAACCCTTAGCCTGAATGCTAATTTGTGTGCTGATGTGCTGCTGTTTATGCCAAGATAATTGTGTAAGATGAATTTTTGTTGATGAATACATGTTGCTTTCACCTAGAATGTCAAGCATCCTAGGTAGTTAGAATTCCTCTATGTTTGTTCACTGACTCTACATTGCTTGTTATTGTGTTTGATTAGTTGTGCTTTAAACAGACAACTAATGCTTGCCTTGATTTAGTGATTGGAGGTAATTTATCTATTCAAAGAAACTAAAGTAGTTCATTGGTTCACATGCTAGTATGGGCTGAGAGGTGAATTCTCAACCCTAGTTTCCATTCATCTGATTCACCATATCCTTATTACTGTTCAGAAATTTTCCCCTCCTCATTTGCTTGTTCATCTTCAGTTCTCTGTGTAACTTTGCTTCAATCTCAATGATTGAATTAGTGTAATGTCCTGCCTCCAAGTCTGCTATTCAGTTAATGTGAATGATTGGTATCAATGATCAATGATTAGTGCTCCAGAAATAAATGTTAATGTTAATGATTCAGTTAATGTAAATGATTAGTAGTTAGTGATTAATGCTTCAGGAATAAAGACTGTGTTGAATTTGATGCTAACCTGAAGTCAATGCATTGAATGTTAATAACTGTTAGTGGAAATTTAATGCTTGTTCTGTTCTGTTTAATAAATGCTAATTCTGTGTAATGATTGGGAAGTTAATAACTGCTAATGATTAGTTCTGTTGAATGCTAATGATTAGTTCTGTTTAATGTCACAATAAGAAAGATCACACTTGCTCCCCCTTGTCCCTGTGGAACTGACCTGTGCTGGCCCTGTGTTGCTTGCCGACACTGTGCACTTGCAGTAGAATTTTTAGGACTACATTTCTAGCCCCAACAATCATGAAAAAGGAAGAAGCAAAATTCGTTCAAGAATGATATTCTTCTTGACACATGATGGTTTGGTACTATGTACTGTATTTTCTGATTTAAAATTCACTAGTAGTTTTTCATCTTTGTTTTTGCAATTTCAACTATCTATTGTGCTCTAGATTTTTATCTGTTGAGCTAAGAATAAGGTTGATTATATTTGTCTGTTTAAATGAGTCCGGACACAACTATTGTGTTCGCGGACCCATGTGCGTTAAGTTCCGAAACCGGACCGGATCTTGAGTCAAAGCCTCTCCAAGAAGATTCTAAAACGAATCTCTCTTCCTCTAGGGTTCTAAACCTAGAAACTGTGATATTTATAAGGTTCACTCACCTTGCATTATATTCAAAGGTGCTTGAATAACTCACGAACATTCACGAACCATGAATGCTTCTAAGTTGTCAAATAACATAAAGGAAAATAACAAAAAAGGGAGGATGTTGATAGCACATGTATTGTTGAGTTCTACGATAATCCTGTCACCATATCATGTTACTTTGCTCAAGAACACATAAGGTCAAGACCGATTCATATGTCTCGGGATTTGGTTGGAAACATTATGAGTGACATCAAAGTAGTGTTTGATCAATTATCTGCTGCCAAAAGGGATCTCGAACTACTCAATTCGGAAATGGGAAAATCCTCTGAAGACCTCGGCTCTTTCAAAACGCAAGTCGCAGACTACATATGATTTTGTTTCTATTTTTGTTTTTCTAGGAAACTTCTTTTGAATATTTTATTCTTGAGAGGGATAACTAGGGTTTGGTATAGCAAAGATGGTGATTACACATAGCTATTTCCAACGTTTTTCATCTTGCATGTTTTTAGATTTATTTATTTAAATTCTAGAGTTGTTGGAAGATGAATTTGCAGTATGTAATCATTATTGGTTTAATTATTGAAAAATTCTTATGAAATATTTGTGGCTTTACGTTCTCGTGAATCGATCTAATATTTCATATATGCCCAGAAGTTAAATCCATCATGTTTTTTATAAACGAAAAATAGAACAAACTCTTTGAGATTTTTATCGCAGCATTGATCTTCTTGTGATCACACTTTTGTGTTTCGCTGCTTGACACACTCCGTAAGATTCTTTTATGTTGAGTAAAATCGAGTAAAATTGTCTCTTAGTTCGTAACTGGCCTTGAGATTAATTTATGTCGATACTATGGATACAAATCCTTGTGATTTGTTAATGTCCGCCAAAATCCTTCTTTTTCACAAAAGTAAGGTCACTCATGTTGTTCTCTTGGGATAATATTTAATGGGGGAGAGTTCTTAAATGAACTTGTGCTTAATTGCTATATCTTTATGGGGAATGTGGCTGTGAAATTTTAAAGGGGATGCTTGTATCTTTTTAATCTCCTAGGATGAGCGTTTAGTATTTATTACTATGTGATATCATCTAAATAGGTTGATATGAGGAGTTGCATTTTAACTATGTTATTATGTAGTATCTCCATCTTCCTTAAAACTTGAGATTATTTTGGTTGAATTCATTATGATCCCCCGATTTCGTACCTTTGTTAATTTTATTGACAAAAAGAGGCAGAATTATTTAGTAGTTTTATACTACATACATATGGTTTACGGATCATTATGTAAGGGGGAGTGAATCATTTAAGCATTAGGTTTTACCTATGATACAAAAGATGTAAGTATTGATTAAGGGGGAGAAACATATCACCGTAGTATTACTTCATAGTTGAGATACAATTGAACTTTGGAGAGAAGATAATAATACTATGTTTCTGTATAACAACAATTGAGAATATTTGTTTTCAAAAGTTGTTATCGCTATGGAATCGGTTCTTCAACAACAACGATGCTGAGTTGAACACGTTCAGAATCATTGCGACTTGGAATAGCGAAGAGTTCAAGGAGAGTTGAAGAAACCAAGGAAATCAAGGCATGATGGATCGATGAGTTTTTTTCAAAACTTTATTTTTGTTATCCATATGTGTTAATAGTTTTTCACTAAGATTGACAAAGGGGGAGATTGTTAGAGCATTGTTTGGTCGAACTCACAAGTGTTGCTATATCAAGCTTGTTGTCAAAACTATATCTTGATTTTAGTCTAAAATTAGTTAAGTCTCGGTCTAGGATAGTGTAGCTGATAAGCGAGCCAGTTATCATTTGCGTTCTACCATTTGAGGGCGAAGATCAACCAAAGGTTTTAAAGAACTTCATCAACAAAAGGTAAGTGAAGACTGAACCACCCATTTCTCAAGTTATATTCACTTTTTTATCCTTGAGACAACTGTCGCATAACTAATTAGACTAGCTTGCATAGACAAGAATTTCGAGTCGAGAACTAAATAATTAGTTTACAAATTTCTCGAAATACAATGACTAAGCTTAATGAACGTCTGTTCATACTTGATCAATTTCGGTGAAGAACAATTTATTGTTCGGAACTAAACCATGATTTAAGTTTATTATTCAAAAATAGCTTGGAACAGTGATATGTGTCATTGATGTTATTCAAGAATGTTTTGAATTGATTTAGATAAATTTAGAACTACTATATTCGGAGTACAAGATAGTATTATCAGTCTTACAAATTGAGAAAACTGTTATAAGTCTGAAGTCGTATTACATGTACTTGTACACATAGCGGAGTATCTATAGGTATGTATATTCGTAAGCATACTCGTATGCACATCATGGGAAAATCTGTTTGTTTCGTGATCCAGATAGGTATGTATACTTGTATACAAACCATTTTGGAACTGTGGTAAGGGAACTGGGTTAAAATATTCAGACCGGTATGCGATCCAATACAGTTCTACGTTCTAGAACCAGTTTAGTACCCAAACCGGTATGCAAACTGACGATGTTTAGTGAACTCCAGAACCGGTAAAAGTCTTAAGTTTGCAAACCGGTACGTGAACTGAAAAAGTTCTGAAGACTCCGGAACTTAGAGTTGCATCTAAGTTTGCAAATCGGTACGTGAACTGAATAAGTTCTGTCAATTCCGGAACTCGGTAGTTGCTTATAAGTTTGCAAACTGGTCCGCGTACTGTTACTCAGCCGACTCACGAACGGTTCAAATATTAGTACCTTGTACATTTACAAACTATGTTGATTATGATTCAATTGCGATTAAATTATTTCGATGAGATAATTTGCAATTGATCAATTCTATAATTAACACTAGATTCATTTGATCACATAGTTGTGACTCAAAATTAATGTCTTTGTGAACATGAAAATGAGTGTTAAGATTTTAAAGTTCAAATCGGCTAACCATGTTGGATATAGTCTTTATACATAATTCAATTACGGTTTATCTAACCATAATGTATATCTTGTTTTTGTGAATAAGATACAAAGCTTTCATCTAACGGTGAATATTGTTTGCTTGGTTCCAAAGCTATCTTAGCTTAAACCTAAAGCAAACTAGGCTTTGAAGTCTATATAAGGGGAACTCTTGGAAACTGGGATCTTTGAATCCTGACAATACTTTTTGATGTGTCCTAGTTGTATCTGGAGTCGTCCTCTCCAGAAACTCTTTTAGGGTTTAGCGACTATAAAGACTTCATTGGGATTCATGAAGCCAGGTCAAGTTATCTTTTATCTTGATAACTTGAGTATCCTGATCTTGATTGTTCCAACGATCAAGATAGTAATCATTAAAGTTTTCTTCATCTCAGACTTTGTGATTCTGTAAGTTTTATACTTGTGATGTGAATAATAATCTAGGCTGCACTCCGGGTTGCATAAGTCCGGATTTTGAGGATAGCTAGACTTCTGTCAAGCTGCTATCGATTTCCATCACCTGGATCTTTCGTTTGATTTAATCATCCGTTTAGATCGTAAATTAGGAAATCAATTATAAGCTTAATCTTTGGGAGGAAAATTTGGTCTAAAGTCTTCAATTGGGTTGAAGCAAATATTAGTTGGTGGGACTCCTTCTAAGCGAATCAATTGCGCGGAGTCCTGCTGGGATTCAAGAGTCGTACGGAGTGCGACCGTACCTGAATCAGTGGGAGACTGATTTCGGGCTTAACTACATTCCATACCGAAGTTAATTGGTAGTAGGATAGTGTCTGTAGCGGCTTAATACAGTTTGTGTTCAATCTGGACTAGGTCCCAGGGTTTTTCAGCATTTGTGGTTTCCTCGTTAACAAAACTTCTGGTGTCTGTGTTATTTCTTTTTTCGCATTATATTGTTTATCTTTATAATTGAAATATCACAGGTTGTGTTGATCAATCAAAGTAGATACGTCCCACCTAGTTTGTTGGATAAGACTTGATTGATCCTTGGACATTGGTATTTGGTACCGTCCAAGAACTCTCTTTGTAGTTAGGTTCACGGATTCAGTTATGTAAACGTTCTAACAACAAGAGAGAGAGATAGAACTCTATACACTTCCTTGATTGAGTTTTAACTCTCAGAGTTGTGTTGAGTTTGTCCATACAGATCGCCTACGAAAAATTGGGTAGTGTATTTTGGTACCCTCAGTGTTTTCACGTCTCAAAGATCTTAAAGTTATTTTCTCTAAATTGAATCTTCTAGCGGCTGAACTGGGTTATTTGGTTGAAAAGAATTCATGCATTACCGGTCGCAGGACATGATGATTACAAGAAGCGTATCTAAGTATTACGCCGGTTGGGAATACTTTGGTTAGTGATAACACGAAGGATTAAATAATAATTAATTGAAAAGGGAATGATACACCAACCTTTTTATGAATCCTACTTAGCGGAATATATGGAGGTACTTATAGCACAAAGGGTCAATTTGGTGTTTCACAATAAAGCGATAGATGGAACTGCCATAAAATGACTTATTAACATATTAATAGATCGCTTTGGAATGGCATATACATCGCACATCCTGGATCTGGCTCTTATAACAGCTTCTACTTCAGAGTAGGGCGAACACCGGAAACGAAGACTACGCGAGCTAATGATAGAGGCAAAAACACTTTCCGACTAGGTCGTTACGAATCATGTAGATTATTCTGTATGGGTTTTCCTCCAGTGTGGGGTTTTCAACGGGCATCGTTGCGGTCATCCAACAACAACTTCCCGGGAGGTCACCCATCCCTGGATTGCTCCAGCCCGAACACGCTTAACTGTAGAGTTTTCTGCCAACTCTGGAGCCAATTGTGCTGAAAAGGCGTCGATGTTAGGAAAGGACAAACCTTATCTATCTTTCATTCCATCGCTGCGATCATCCAACCACAACTTCCCGGAAGGTCACCCATCCCTGACTACTCTCGGTCGAACACGCTTAACTGAGAAGCTTTTCCCACAACTCAGTCAAGTGAGCCCATCAGGTCTCGGTGTTAGGAAAGGATAAACCATTACCTATATTCCATTTCATCGGCGAACCACTGCCAAAATCGGGGTATTACATATTCCTTGGGTTAACTCTTAATCAAGATATAAAGTTGAAAAGACATATCCTTGGATAATCTTTCAAAGGGAATCTTGAATCACAAGGATGATTAATGTACAACTTAGTTGAAAAATATGTCATTTTCCTCCTTATTCTAGGTTCTCATCAATTCTTGCACATTCTGCAATCTATCGGTAATGCTCAGATTGACCTTTGTCCGAACTTCTTTAGCATAAGGACAACTTATGAGAAGATGTGTAGTGGACTCTTCGTCTTAATTACATCTCTTGCAAGTTATGCTCTGGAGTTGAATATTTCTGTTGAGTCTCTTGTAAATTGGGAGAATATCATGAGAAATTTTCCATAGAAACAATTGACGTTTGTGAGGGATATTCATGTGACATAGCTTTGACCAATATTTACTTTTCTTCTTGATTTTGATCTCCCATTTGGCCTTGACTCTGCATAATGGAATTATAGACAAATTTAACTGTGAAGTGACCTGTTCTGGTTACAGGCCATTTTAACAACTCATCTTTTCTATTCACATCAGGTCTTATATTAAAAATCACATTCTTTTGGTCTTCATTGAAGCAAGTTTAAGCTTGTTTATACTCCAGTTGCTAGTGTCTTCATCTATCAGCTCAACAACCTTCAGTTTATCATTAATATTACAAGTTTTCATTTGAGAAGTAAGAATTTGATTTTGATTTTCTAGAATCCCTCAATCTTTAAAAACTTTTATCTGATTTTCGTCACCAACTTGCCAAATCCAGAACTTTTTTTACCCATTCAAGGCATGTACAGATACTTTCCAAATCCAAGTATTTTTAGTTTTCATTACAGCTTTAAGAGGATCTGAATTTTCAAAGTACATTTGCCTTTAAAACTTCAACCCACATTACATCTTCTTCCTTAATCTCCAAGCTTAGTAAGACGGGCTTCAATTCATTGAGGGGTAACTGATTGTCAATCCAGGTAGCTTGACAAATTTTTTTTATTCTTTTGCCAAATACCATAGAAATTGTCCCAACTATTAATATTTCTATTCAAAACATCAAAGTCTTTAATGAAACCCATTTCAAAACCAACATAAAAGTCTCACGCTCCCTCGGAGGAGTCAGGAGTTCGATTCCTGAACCTTGCAATTGCTAGTAGTATTTGGGGACCACTACCTAACCCCTGTACTAACCCATTAAAAAAAAAAAAAACTACTTGCATGTTCCTAAATATAAAAAGATATGGCTGCAACGAACACTACATTTCTGGAGATGAGGCCGCCGAATCAGTGGTTCTTCAGTGCTCAAATGCTAGAAATCTTCATCTGGAGCAATGGTTTGGCATTTTATGTAGACAGCTGTTACAGGTACCGAGAGAAACAAGTGTATTTCCTTTGAATACGTTTGTAAAACTTACAAATCCAGAAGACAAAATATACCCGTCTCTGCCAGTATAATCTCTATAGTCAATGTTCAGGTTCAGACATAGCACTATTCTGGCCTATGTATTGAGGTGGCTTATTTATGAATGCGTTTCCAATAGTTTTCTAAAGTCCAGCATAGCAGGTGCAGGGCACATTTAGACACTTCTGAGAGAAGTGGTTTATGGCCATCAAATTCAAACCTTACCGCCCAGGGCTACACTAGTGGAAAACTAAATAACCCCGTCATGGCTGAGATCCAAATTAAAAAGCTGCGTGCGATATCCTCGCCTAATGAGTCTAAAGAAGAATCCTATCCACCTTGGACATGTTGAGATCTCACCCTTCGGGGATATCCTCCTGACCAATGACTGTAAGATTATTTCCACCTCGGACGTGTGAAATTCCCCAGTCACTAACTCCATCTGTTTGTGTAACAGAGTTACTACTAAACCTCAGGTTTTATTACAAATAAGACCACTTTAAGAAAGGAAGAAAAGGGCCATAAATAGGACAACAAAAATTCAAAAAGAAAATTGCCCATGCAAGCATATATACTTGAATTTTAAAAGTTACAGTAGGATATCAAGTAACATACTGAGAATTATTGGACAAGATCCAAACGAATAAAAAGAATAAAGATCATCCATTTTAAGATGTATGAACTTTCCGCGAATAAACTAAAATCATTACAAATTCATTAGCTGAGGCGCCCACTAATGCAGAAACTCTCTCTGATGTTGTTGCCGTTTGTAACCACAAG
Source organism: Papaver somniferum (assembly GCF_003573695.1). Taxonomy (NCBI): domain Eukaryota; kingdom Viridiplantae; phylum Streptophyta; class Magnoliopsida; order Ranunculales; family Papaveraceae; genus Papaver; species Papaver somniferum. The sequence goes on along the minus strand of NC_039359.1, from coordinate 185,835,272 downwards.
TCCACCAAGTTATGCAGTTGTAAAGTTGGGACAATTGGCTGCCCGCAACATTGGATCTCAACCTATCGAAAAATAAAATTGATGAGCAAATAAAACATCAAGTTATAACGAAGAAGATCTCGTCATTAATGAAAACTTTAGACATGGCATGTTGATTTTCAATTATTGTAAGAGACTTCTTTTGGTATGCAAGACCTGTGAATGGATTCACTAAACGGAACAACTGACCTGTTTTGAGTAGTCAATATTCACTTGAGTTATAATCAAATAGTAAATTGGCAGTTATATAATGGTACATAAACAGTTGATAGTGATTGAGGTCACAAAATCTCAATTTGATTAGTTCTTCTTGGGGGGAGAGAGAGAGGGGTGTACCTCAGCTTCACTTGTAAGATGAAGTTTGTTTGCGAGATATTTTTGGATTGCGGAAACGGGCATATTACCGTCCCTAAAATAAAGAGCAGGACATTATGAAATGAGATGCATATGGACAAAAAATAAACATTGCAAGAACTTATACAGTTAGTGTGATATTTAACACAAGTAAACAACAGTAGCATACAAGCGTAGATAAATGTAAAACTCTATACTAAAATATAGCATTACTGGTGGACTGTCATCTTAACCGAAGATTCAAAATCATGTTAATCACAAAGTCAAACAACTATAGGAATGTGACTACAAAGAAAATAGTAGATGGAAAGAAACTCACTGTACACTCAAAAACGACTTAGATATCTGGGTCAACTGTTCTCCTTTCCTGAAATACAGAGGAACGAGATATAGTTAGATTAAGCTTAAATTCCTCCAAAATGAGAAGGCAAATTTATTTTATCTACAGTGAGAATATTTTCTTACTGGTCTTCGGAAGCTACTAGCTGAAACCAAATTGGGGTAGTTCTTCTCTCAGGTTTTACAGCCATAGCGTCAAGAACCATTTGAGGAGTAATTTGCAGAGGCGCAGTCCTTTTCTTTCCTATCTTGTGCAACTTATTGGGTTTCTCTAGATCTAAAGGAGATGGGTTAGCACAATCCTTGCCGTCTAGGACTTTCGATTTCTTATGCTCCCTAACTTTACGCTTAGGCACATGAACATCGTCATCTGGCTCATTGGCTTGTTCTTGTTTCACATTCGACCCTTGTGAACTGGATTTATGAGCTTTTGTCCTATTTGCAGCTTCAACAAGGCAGTCTAACGGTCTCCACTGGTCTATTTTCTTAGCCCATGCTTCTGCAATATTTTCTTTATCTTTATAGGTAAGCTGGCGATTAGAAGGTTCAGCGTTGGAATAATTCTGTAGTATTATCATAGACAAGAATGCGGAAAAACTAGTTAGTCCATTGAGAGAAAGATACAACAAACATTGAGTTAATATACTTTTAGCATCCTAGAAAAGAGTTAACTACTAACAAGTAAGATAAAAATAAATAACAAGCATAATTGTAGGTAAATCATCTAGTTATTAACTTTAGAATCGAATGACAAGAATACTTCTTCCATTTTCTATTCTCCTTTCTACTACTGCATAAACCCCCTTATACAGACTAACCTTCTACTTTTTAGAAAAGAAAAACCATTCTTAGACGACTTTAAGAGTCACAAACTCTTCTAAACTAGAATCTCTACTTCTGAATGGGATACACACTCACGAAAAGATAGTTTGGAAATAAGATTTATGATGCCATTTCTTACCTGTCTTCTTCGAGCAATCTTGCTCAGAGTTTCAGGTGAGCTGGAGCTTTCAGAGTGATCTTCATGAGAACCTTCATTCTTTTTACCAGGTTCATCAATTGTAAAACTAGATCCTCGTAAAGCAGCTGCCCTTCTTGCTACGGCTTTTGTTCTTCTCCCAGTCAAGTTTGTTTGCGCGGAAACCCTGGGTGTGCTAACCACCAGTGAAGAGAGTGATCTCTCCTTTCTTCTTACTGGCACTGAAGCTGGTGGTGTGACTTCACGAGTCACGTCAGGTTTCACGTCGGGTGTGACATCACATGTGACTTCAGGTGCCTTGACCTCTCCTTTTTTGAGAGGAAAGATTTTTGCCCGTAAATCTTGTAGATTGTGGTCAGGCCTGCAGAAAATACAGATATCAGAACAGCTGCTTTAAAAAAAACGAGTACATTGTCCAGGTAAACACCAGAAATCAACGTTTGAAATGAAGTAGTGCATGGATGACATCGAATAATTATGGCAGTAAATAAATAAACGCAACTTAACGCCATATATGGATTCAAATTGTTTCTTGCTAGTTAATATCAATCTTTAGTTAGCACTAAGTAATTAAGTAGTTGTAGGCAGAAAGCAAAAAGCTAAAGGATGAACTAACTAAGCCTAATAGAACAATGGGTTACATGCAACTGGAATGAGAAATTTTCATTACACACCTTCGCTTTGGATAAACCCACACACGCCACACTGACCAATGTGAAATTATTTACCATGATAAATATCTCAAACCCCATCATGTGGCAGAACACTGAATCAGGAAGAAGGATTTACCTCAGCTTCTCCTCTGGAGCACAACCTAGATCAATATTGCATACTGGACAGCAATCTCCTCCTTCTTCATCTGTAAACTTGTCATATATGCATTTCCTGCAAACTGGTTAAAAGTTCAAAAAGAAAATAATAGTAAGAATACATAAATCCCTAAATGCAGCCAAAAACAACATAGATGTGTTTGATACACTGGCCATACATGCCCAATGCAACATGTCGACAGAGTGAACTCAAGTTGATTATGTATTATATTTGACTGAAAGATGTTGGTTCACGGTGTAAAAAGAAAATCAGTAAGCTACCGGAGCTTCTTCACTCAATCTAAGCAGAGGAATACACATAATGACTGCAGCAGTACTGCTTGGGGCTCAAAAAAAAAAAAATAGAGGCAGAGTGAAAAGCCCATAAGACTTGCTCAAAGAATAATCCTGAAATACACACATTTTCTTTCTATAAAAGGAAGTTGTTCAAAAAGCTTCAAAGATAAGCCAGAAGCATTCACCAAGGTGCTAACCACATCAAGGAAATCAGTCTAATCTTCGAACGAAATCCCTAAAGGAATAGTCAAGTCCAGACCATCCAAAGGACAATAAATATGGGAGAATTCTGTTAGTTTTACATTACTGTCACATTTATAAAAAAGTATAATCTACATTCCCTTACAAATCCATATCGAATAAAGAAGTTGTATTTAATACGTTTAACGCCAATTAAGTAGATATATTCAGATGGTGGGAATGTATCTGGTTGGCCAAATTAGATTAGATAAATTGAGTAACACATCCAACGCCCAGTATTAATGAAAGAATGAACCGATTATCATGATAAAACTCAACTGATCTCAGTCTCTACAACTCAATTCGAAAACTAAACGAACCCAGAAAACACAAGGATACAAATAGAAAATCTAAGTTCCAAAAAATCACATACTACGTAATTCCCATGTCATGAAAATGCAAACTTTGAAGATCCAACATCAAAAATAATCACAAAGTAACAAAATTTATAACGTAAAAATAAACCAACGAATAAAGACTTACATGTATGAAGACATTCAGAGATAGTTGTAGCTTCCTTGAACAATTTATTACAGAGAGGGCATGTCATGCAAGCTTTAAGGGTATCCTTGCGAACTTTCGTCAATTGATAACTCGACATCTTTCAATTCAAACCTTTCAAAATTTAAAAATCTCTCAGCTTTATCAGCTTTATAAACACAACAACATTTCGTGCATGTAATTGTTAACTATACGCAAAAAAATCGCATTATCACCGTAGTAATAATAACAATAATAATAAGATTCCCGTTCTCACTCTATTACTACATTCAGCATGAGAGAATCAGTATGAAAACAAAGATGATTAGACAACAAAAGAAACAATCTTTTTTCTCCTCTACTATTGGTGAGATGAAAATTACGATCTTCTCTCGATCTATTAAGAAATTTAAGAGAACAAAATGGAGTTTGGAGTTATCAAGAAGTGATTTTAAGGTTGGCTTGAGTAAATCAGTGAAACATACGACGTGGGTTTTGTTTGGATTTTGGTTTTGGATAAAGATGTGTTTGGGTTTGATGATCTATTCGAGGCTTTGAAAGATTTTGGCAACTAATGTAGAAGACTCGAAGAGGTTTCTTTTTTTCTTTCTAGTATTTCTTACTACTTTCAATCTCACATAAAATAAACAATAAGAATATGAGCTTGTGGTAGATGATAACTTGCGCTGTGGGTAGATATTACTAACCCGCACTGCTACTTCACACACGTGGAGTTTTTGGGTTTTGACTTGGTTCTCTTTCTTACACAGTTTTCTCTACTTTTTTTAACGTTATTTGGAGCGCACAGTAGCAAGAACCAGTAGCACGAGAAAGAAAGAGGTTGTTCATACGCTGAAATTATATAGGGAGGGAAATGGCCAAATGGGTTTAATATGGAAAAGATATTAATTAGGGTTGATAATCAAAAATTAAGTGGCTAGATTAAGAGCAAGTCTTACGGTGAAATCCATCCATCTTCCATCTTCCACGCCACCTCAGCACTTGGAACTGTGGATAGAAGCGCGAGTATAATGGTGGAATAGTAGAAACACTATTCTTAATAGCATTTTAAGCTATTCTTAATATTGCTAAAAAAACGCTATTAAGAATAGAGCTTAGTTCCATTAAGAATATAGCTTTTTTTCTCAGCCGTTAGATTCTCAACAACTCAGTTTAAATTTACGAATAAAAAAAAACACGCTATTCTTAATGGAGCTAAGCTCTATTCTTAATAGCGTTTTTTTGTCTTTTAGCGCGTTATTCTTAAAAGCGTTTCCATGGATTCCACGGACCATTCCACCAAATCATGGAACCCTGCTTGAATTTTCTATAGAAGACCCCAACTTGGATTTTCCATACTTGGAATAGGTTGGATTCCACCATAAAACTTGCTCTAAGAGAATGGATTTATGTATAATGTGCAAAGAGTGAACCACCAACTATATTGACAAATTTGGAGGGCTTTTACATTAAAATATGTTGATTTTGATGCCACATTCTTAAATCAACAACAAAAACAATAATAAATGATGACAAGCGCTGAGTTGTATCTTTAAAAATGTGTGAATATAAATTTATAATTCTGTTAGCTATATATATATATACATATATTTATAAGGCTAGCTTCAAGAAACAACATAAAACGCAATATTCCATCTATTAGGGTTGATAATCAAAAATTAATGATGATTAGAGAAAATTTGGAGTGCGTTTACATTTAAGAGATATTGATTTTGATGCCACATTCTTAAATCAACAACAAAAACAAGAATAAATGATGACAAGCACCGAGTTATTTTTTTAAAAACGTGCGAATATAAATATATATTTTTGTTCAGCTATATATATATATACATATATGTAAAGGGGCTAGCTTCAAGAAACAACATAAACTTAATATTCCATCTATTAAGGCGTGGCAAAATCATAATAGATAAGTAGCGATAATACAGTAAAAAAAAGTGACTCTAAGTCTCCAACAATGATAACCTTAGGATTATATACGTAGTAGCCTTGATTGTATGTGGAACTTACTCTTGTCTTATACCAAACTTAAATCTTCAGGATATCGTTAAATACTTAATATCCACATAGAAATCAAGTTCCAGGTTATCAACCCATTACTAAGAACGAGTTAAAGTATATGTCTTATACATATGTTTTCCTTCTACCTCTGGTAGACACATGTATATTCTATCTCTCTAATATAATCTTTCTTTTATGATAAAAAAAATAAAATAATGTCTTACACACATATAATGCAAAAAAGGGATATATCATGATGAAGATTAACACTAAGGCCTAAATAATAAGATTTTCAGTTGAAGAAAAACTTTACTCTAATCATCATTGTTTTTGTCAAGGATATAAGCCAAAATCCACACCTTCAAGTACGACTATGGATTATTCGTATAAATTTGCAAGAGCTGTTTTGACGTTTTTATGTTTTTTTCTTTTCAAAATTTCTCGTATTGTCCTATTGTATACTATTTTCTACAATTTTCTTCGTAACCACATGCAAAACTAGTCTGAGTAGTCCAGTCTTCCATCAAAAATATATCATTATCATTTTCTGGCTATATTATCTACATAAGCCATCCATACAACCAAAAGGAAAACATGGAGCCGACAAGCCTAAGTCCATGCAATATAGTAATACAAAATGTATGTAACTTAGCTATAGTAATCCTAATGATGTAATGCATGATCTCCCTGTAAATAAGAACCCTTAGCCTATAATCTAAGGGTCAAACCATAATAGATTTGCTATCATTTTTATTTCAATATTTTTCCTCTACTTAGTTCTTGTTAGTTTCATTTTGATGCATGTTTTTTAGATCTTTGCAACTACATCCCTCTTATTGATAGATGGGTTTTCTTATTCGTATGCAGAATGTATGTTGAAAATCTCGTTAAGGATTAATTCCAAGTTCTCATACCATCTACAGTAAAATCTTGAGATATTTTGACTTTAGGTCACAAAAATGTGACCAGAATTGCGTTTGGGTCACCTAGAAATTTTAACTAGAGTTTGGGTCACAAGACTATGGTTGTCCGTGTTGACAGTTAACAAACTGGTTAAAATTGGAAATGACCAAATACTATTAAGTTTTTCAATTTATTTACTAACTATACCTCCCGTTTCTGTTTGTACACGTGTGACTATCTACCAAAACCTAAACCATTCTCTTCCAGAGTACGTCCTTCCTCCCTGCAACTCTTTCTTTTTCTTCTGAGAATGCATAGGATACTCCAAAGGGTAGTTCTATTTACCAGGGTACTGAAGCAGAGATTGAGAGAAATTTTGTATTCGATTTTGTTTTGAGAGATTTAAGAACACGGATCGTGGTGAAGAAATGGCGGGGAAGTTGAAGTATGTGAAAGTGTGAGATGGGGAAAATCAGTGAAGTTGTTTGGTAATATATTGGTTGATTTTGATTGAATGAAAGAATCGATTGATTTCAATTTACTTTTGCTATCGGTCGTTTAATTGAGAATGATGGAAGAATCGATTGATTTTGAATTCGAATTTGGTCTCCTAAATTGGTTCGATTTGATGAAGGGGGTTTGGAGTCTGGTGTGATTAAGAAGAGATGGGTTTGTGGTTGTTTGATTTAGGGTTCTTTCTGTTGATTAGAGTCAGAATTCAGTGAAGGAGAAAGGGTTATTGTCGTATTTGGAGTTAACTTTGTTGGTTGTTTGGAATGATGAACGAAATGGAATTTTGGGTCGCGAAATTAAGGATTGAGAAACGAATTTTGGGGTTTAAGATTGAAGTCGTATCAAGATGGTCTTGGTACAGATAGTATTTGGTGTGATTGATAACAAGAGTTGGAGGTGATGTTGTTATTTCCCATGGTTCAAGGGATAAGTATAAGATGTATTTGACAGACTAGCTAGCTGGTGGTACTGAGATTGAAAATGAATGGTGTTGGTTAGCTGGGTTGCAAAAGCTACAACAATGGGTTAATAGATTAAGAAGAAAATGGCGGTGATGTTGTTGCTTGAATTTGTGGAGCTGGTGAAGGTACAAGTGATAGTAAGAAGCTGCTGTTGCTATTGGTATTGATACAGAAAAGTCGAAATGGAAGTGGTGATTTAGATGGATTTACCTGTTAACAACAACTAACACTGTTAAATAAATTGAAAATAATTTGAAAAATAAATAATTAGCTAACTGTCGACACGGTCAACCATAGTCTTGTGACCCAAACTCTAATTAAAATTTCTAGGTGACTCAAATGCAATTCTTGTCACATTTTTGTGACCCAAATTCCAAATACAACAGAAAACTAGTTTTTTCCTTGAAAGTATCTCTTCTCCATTCTTTAAATTTCTCCAAATTTTTAGGAGTGGTTAATCAATATCACCAGTAAGATTATACATAGTTTCATTTCATTATTGCACTTATTACAACCAGATATATTCCTTCCCTTAACTCTTGATCAAGGTAGTTAATATCACGTATGGATCTCGTATCGGCCGGGTCCGATACACGTATACAAAAGATAATATCGGATTTTATCGGTGATACATCATTTAATATAGAATTTCAAATAATTATAAAACCATAATAAAAAATACTAATAAGCATCATACACATATCTCAAATTTTCAAAATACAAGGTGGTTTATTAGCCAATTTTGTGATTGTTGTCCCATTATGCCAGTAAATCTTTTTTATTATCCTTCATATTTATCTTTTTATATTTCTCTGCCTTGCAATCGAAATATGGTTTCCATCTTATGGACCTACCATATAGTCATTGATTTTATATTATAAATATATTAGGGATTTTTACCTTCTTCAATTGACATTGTACCTGTCTGTAAAAACTATATGCATGTTGGCGAAAAATTTATTCACGAAACCGATATTATCGGTGTACAAGTAAACTGATATATCGGTCTTTACCGGCCTGTACAACCGATAATATCATTCCGTCTTTGTATCTCCGATATTTTCGATATCGTATAAGTATTTTCTGATATCCGATAAAAACCTATAATATCGGCATGTACAACCGATATTGACTATCTTGCTATTGCTTTAGAAATTTCAACGTTTCATCTTTTTGTCTATTAATTCCCACGAAACCCAACATCATAAGATGCACCTTTCAAGCGAAAAAAGAAATACAATTGATGCAGTATTACTTAATTATTAACTAAAGATTGGTATTTTCTAAATCGAATATTTCGAATCCTTAAATGACCCAAGTTGCACTTACTATTATTTTTTTTCCATAAATGATTTGTTTTATCAATGGGTTACATTATTTCAAACCTTGAAATCCCATGTTTACTTAGACAATGCATTTACTGAAGCAAATTTTTAAGTTTCCTATTATTTGTAGGCCCGACCACAGTTTATATGATTTACAGGTTGTCCTGTTAAAAAATGAGAGATCAAGGCCCCTAAAGTCGCAAGTGATTTCACACCCTAAATTAAACATGATATGACTTATGAAGGGACATTATTACTAATACGAGGAAATGAGAGATCCATCTCTTCACTGGTGGTTAACACCCAAAGTGTATCTCCACCGTACCATTTATTGGAAGAAGAAAGCTCAACTCACCTGAAATCTTGAACGAGATTGTTGATATTCGTGTTTAAGTTATCTATAATGTTGTTAGCGGGGGATTTTACTATATATTCAAGGTTGATTTGGCCTTCAATTTTAATTTTGGACAGGTTGAAAATCAAATGTTGAGGTCAGGTAATTGTCAAAACTTTTTTAAAAATGAACGCATTTTTCTCAACTCTATAACTTAGTGCATATATGGTTACAAATGACAAACATATCACAATAATTTTATATATTAATAGGGCCCATCTAATGATTTTTTTTAAAATTCTTGGAAAGTTCATCATCTGAAATAAATAACCTTTTGTCTGAAACTTCTTTTAATAACACTCAGTATCTAACTTGATATTTATTGTAAATTTTATATTTATGGATATATCCTTGCAAAAATATTTTTTATATATATTTTGAAGTGTTAGTGTCCTATTTTAAGGACCATTTTTTGCATATTTATTAACATCTTGTATATAAGAAAACTCAAGGTTCAGTACCTATTATGTTACACAGGTCGGAAAGGTATATGGAGTAAGGGGTCGAGGGTCGTTTTCGGCGACCTTAAACATTCCCATTAAATCATATAGTGGATTCTTATTACATCCTTTGCTCTTGTTTTCCCTGGTCTGTTTTCAAAATACTGGATTTCTTCCATGAGCTAGTCAAGTACCGAGGCTAACTTAAATATCCATTCTAGATTTCTTTCGGGCGTAGATGTAGTTGTTGCTTAGCAGGACCGCACGACGTATCTACTTTTTTATACTGAACGTAAGAACTTTTTTAGGTGTGGACGTAACTATTTTTTAGCAGGTCTATGCACCATAATTGTCTTTCGACAGAAAATACAACACGATAAAAACTAATGCGCACTACCTCATGTGATTCTCGAACAGAGAACTCACGAAATAAATTCTCTTGTCACAATCTCTCCGAAGTAAATAACATAATATGTAATAGAAAAGCGAGCTACCGATGAACGAAAGAAAAAACAATTCATGCTAATGAGGCAAAATATAAACTTTGTAGCGTAAACATGAAACATAAAACGACCAAACAAAAGAATTTTCCCCCGATTGGGTAAGGTTAAGTCGAGTGTACCATTAGTCGATACCAAAACGTATTTGCTAAAAAACTAACGACCACACCAAATAGAGATAAACTAACTACTAATTTAAAACATAAGTAAAGAGATATAAGAGAAAAAACTTGCACTTCATTGATAAAATCTTTAAGTTGCGGTCCAATCTTTGAAGATGAGATTTTATACGGGGTCCCTGGCTTTAAGGCCTATGTAACCTATTTAATCACGTATTTGAGGAGATACCTCCTCAATGATCCTATGCTACTCAAAGTAGTATTATTGTTAAGTTACATACATTATAGAGTATTATAATTTTGTAGAGAATATAGTCATTTGGTAACGATTATATTTTTGTAGCCATTGACAGATAAATCATGGCCGTGACTCACCCGTGTGGTCGACTATGAGCCGATATATACCGATTACCACCATAGGAAAGAAACTGATTTGCTATGCCACCTTGACCAACAACTATTTATTTATTTACTGAAGGAAAGAAGATGAAATACCTCTTTAGATTATATTAATTGGAAATCATGAACATGCTAATTCAAGTACACCGGAAATATACAACATAAAAGTACAAAAGCAAAATATTACAACAATACAAGAATTGTAATATAACAAAAGTTCATAATTGTTAATCATAGAAGTAACCGATGTAATTGGAGGGATGGTGCTTTGATCCTGTATCCACCATTTGGAAAATTCTTCTTCTTCATTAACAGAAAATCCTTTATAAAAAGGATAATTTGCACTAAACATCATTATCATAACCAATTCCAGTAGCCATTGATCTTGTTTGATTGAATTTTGATCATTGTCACACCGAAATTGATTGTCTTCGAAGATATCTTGAATATCATAAGATTTAAATTGAAACGCTCGAAGGCTATAGGAAATCGCGCTAATAACGTATATAATTAGAACTACATGACATGAGATATCACAATTGAAACGCTCGAGGCTATAAGAAATCATACTAATAACGTAAATAAATAGAACTACATGACATGAGATTTAACAGTAAAATAAAAAAACAAATCTTAAAACCTAAATCACAAATAATGTGATCTTTTTTATTAAAAACATTAAATACTAATTACAAAATCCAAATCTACATGATTTATATGGGCTGATACCAGTTCTACTAAGGGCTGATATCAGTCCATATAGGACAAAAAATCCAAATCTACATGATTTATATGGGCTGATACCAGCTCTACTAAGGGCTGATATCAGTCCATACAGGACAAAAAGATCCTGGCAATCCTAACCATTGGATCGATAGATTGGTATCAGCCCCTGGTAGAGCTGGTATCAGCCCATATAAATAGTGCAAATCTACGTGGAAAATCTGATATGTGGTATAGGATCCGAATAGATTTAGATTTAGAGACGAAGAAGGGAACTTCTGGATAATTTCTTGGATGATACTTAATCTAACGGCCGAAACTTGCAAGAACTGGTTTTTTTTTTTTTTTTTTTTTGTTAATAAACAGTCGTTTCTTCTTCCTTTATTTCTAAAACCTTGGCAATTTTACTGAACACACTCTCTCTCTCTCTCTAAAAGGACCGCAATTTCGAAATCAAAGATGCAGCAGCAGGTAAAGTGAGCAAACCCTATTTTTAATCTTAACTGCTTAATTGATCTTCCAAATTTTTTGAGTTGAAAGTTCTGGTATTATGATGTGTAGGGTGGAGGATCGGAGATGGAAGTAACATGGGAGGATCAGCAAAACATTAACAAATTTGGAAGATTAAATAACAGATATCATGAGCTTGAGGATGAAATCAAGATCGCTAAGGTACTCACCAAATTTGATTTCCATTAGAATTCTTCTTCTTTTTTGAACCTTGAATCATTTGTGTATTTGCTGGGTAAAAGTCGAACTCGAACCCTAATTTTGTTTCTCTTGATTAGTATGTAATTTCGAAATATTATGTTGTCAAATGAGACATATTTGTACTGGGTTACCTGTTTTGCTGATCTTTAGAGAAGCAAGCTACTATACATGTAATATTTAGGTAGAATTAGGCCCAAAGGGAAAATAATAAGAAAGGTGTTTTTTATTTTGTTTTTCGAAGCTACTTGTTTTGGTGTTGTTTTGATATTCTTCAAGAATCTGTTTGAAAGTTTTTAATTAACTGAGTCTTAGGTTATTAGATTTTATACGAGGGCATTCTACAAACTAGAGCGATGTAAATGTTCATCTTTTAGCTCCAACCCTTTTTTTTTTCTTTGATAAACTGAGAACTCCTGAATATCGAGAGAAACCGATGTGAAACATACAGTAAAAGAACAAGACCAAAGTTCCAACAAGGGAAAGAGAAAGGAACATCAGTGTACCTCACATACATGTATGAGAAAAAAGCCGATTTACTTTAATCATTGTTGGCAGCTTTCTCCCCTCTTCAATTATGGATCTGTAGCTAAGGTTTTCTGGTGCTAAGACTGCTGAGTTATAGGGGTTATAGACTTCTTGTCATGAAATTGTATTAGTTGGCTGAGGCACTGAACTTCACAAGTTTTTCCATGTCTTTCAGACTTTCAGACTGAGCCAATTCATTTTGTATAGTTGTATACGAACATTTTTATTGCAAAGCCTGTTATCTATGTTTTTTGCGTCAATACTAGAAAAATAACAAGCAGAACGAGCAACAGTAGCTTCTAGTTAAGAAACCAAACATGATATTGGCTTGTTGCTTTAGGCTAATGATATGATATAGATATAGGTTACAAATCGTCTTTTTCATCAGTTTCCTTTTGTGAACTAGGTATCTTTTCATTCTTTCCACCCCTATTATGATGAGAATTAGCCATTTCTGTTAAAAGATTTACCAAAATCAGCACTAAAGATAGTTTCTACTTTTAGGCCATTTCTAGATAGGAGGGCTTCATAGATGGATGTATATTTGGGTATGTTATGCAAACAACACACATTTATAGAATTTTGTGGTTTTTTAGTCGTTAGATGTGATCGTTACTTTTATCAGTCAACTGGGTAACAGTTTGCTCCATGCTGGTTAATTCAAAATATTAATAGACCGTTTTCGGAATCTTTCAATTTGTTGTGCTTGTCTACAGGAAACGAATGAGAACCTAGAGGATGCTAGCAATGAGTTGATCCTCACTGACGAAGACTCAGTGAGGTTCCAGATAGGAGAGGTCTTTGTTCATATGGCAAATGATGAAGTAGAGAGCAAGATTGATCAGATGAAAGAGATGACAACTAAGAACTTGGAAAAGCTTGAAGAAGAGAAGGCATCTTTGCTTTCTCAAATGGCAGAGTTAAAGAAGATTCTGTATGGGAAGTTCAAGGATTCAATCAATTTGGAGGAGGATTAGTTTGGGCAATTTATTCCCATTTCTTTTTGGTATGCATGCAAGACTACCTGTAGGAAACATAATTGTATTCTCTTACATGAAGGAGTGAAGGAACGCCCACTTCTGGAATATCTGGCATCATCGGCACCATGACGGGGCCTAGAGAGTTATGTGGCCCAAACTTCTGTTTTTGTCCTTTATAAAAAGCTTTGGCATTTTTATTTACCAACCAATGTATTGAATTGTAGTGATGGATTGGTTCACATAAATCTGCGGACTCCAAATTTCAACTATGAGTTTCATGGGTTTGTTAAGTTGGATCGCTGATTTGCTGAAGTTTTAGTTTTGTTTTTCAACTTTGTCAGTCCTGCCAAGACAGCCAGTGAACTAAATGTTAAGATGATACCAAACCTGTTTTGCAGAATTGCAGTTAAAGAAAAGATGCGACAATGATCTCTCACTGTTGCTACGAAGAGTACATTTAGGTTCCATATGATTATGTAAGCAATTCGGAAATTTTTTTGCTCACGATCACAACCGACCATTTGACATATGGATGGTTGTGATGATTTTTTTTTTAATATATATATGAGAAAAGAACATATATTAACTAGCAAATATAGTACAAAAGATTTACAAAATCGTTATCAAATAGTACATTAGAATCTATGCTAGCTTTAAGAACTTTTTGATGCAATTTATTTGACATGTGCTGAAGCTTTTTAATCCTTGCTTCCTTGGCAATGTAGTCCGCTGCTGAGTTATTCTTCCTCACAATATATCTCACTTTCACTTGAGGTAGATCGTTCAAGATTATCCTTATTTCCTGCAAAGTGTTTTCCGATGTCCACGAAAAATCCGTGCTTACCTTGTTTATACTAGGTGTTGCGCCCGTGTGTTGCACGTGTCCAGATTTTTTGTAGACAAAAATGTATGTTTTGGTGAAAGTGAAATTTTAGGGTTTAAAATTTAAAGTATGAAATAGGAAAAATAAGCAACAAAAATATTCGATTACTAAACACAGTAATATTAAAAATAATCAATTAATAGAAATTTAAAATAGAAATAATAAAATTTATTGCATTTTATATTTTGTATGTAACCTAATAGTAATTCTCCCATTCTCTTTTGCACATGTGTACTTTTGGATGGGGAAATAATTTCCAATATTGCGGCCTCATTTAGTAAATGCAAAACATTATAATGTATAGGGAAGGTTACTACTTCAAAAAAAAAACAAAAATGCTTTTAGATGGATTCATCGTCGCACCACGAATCTGGCTAGTAGTTTCTCTTCAATTACTTTGTATTTGTTATAAGCTTCTGATGAAGTTAGGCTAGCAACATAGGGCATAAACTAACAATAGCGGAAAATTTGAAGAATATAACAATAGAAAATCAAAAAGACGTTGATAAATTGAGTCTAGAACTAGCAACCAAATTACTCATTGATAATCTAACGATTATTTTCTTAAAATCAATAATAAAGTCTGCCCTCTAAAGAATACCAAGTCCCCTATTTATACTAGACAGATAAATCTAAACAAAGGAACCCTAAAATAAATACGGAAACAACTATCAAAACGTCCCTATTTTGTAGGATATTCCTAAATTAAAAACATCTCTAAAGAAACATAATGCTCCTGCATCAACCACCCCAGGTTGAAAGAAAGCTCGACTCCGACGAGCATGTCTTCTTAATTTCTAGAACATTGCGGTAACAGTTGTCTCGAGCTCATTCTCCAGTGTCCCTCCGTAACATCCAGCTGGTTTTCCGCAATAAAAAAAAACTCGAATCCTTAGAGATCCTAAAGCACAATAGACAAGATATACTATTCAACCCATCATATGATTTGTCTGCAGCTTTGCCACGATCAAACACGAAACCCGAATCTCTATTGTTGTTTTCAGTAACATGCACTAACTCCATCACCCTTTCTTGATACTCAAAAGATGTTAGTTCATGGTCCTAGCTAGATGTCAAACCATAGCACGGAAGCAACAAGTTTCTCCATGCTTTCTCTTGTAATCCTTTATGCCATCTATTGGCATGTGTTGTTACTATATACATCCCACTATTCTTAGTAATGATTTCACCCAAAACATGCACCAATCTTAGCTTGACATCTTTGCTGGTCACCAACACTTCCTCCACACAACAATCTCTTTGAATGACTTCTGAATATTCACTAGATAGGACTGAGATATACTCCTCACAGTCAGATCGATTCTCCCTTGTTGATGCCAAACCAGTGACCATTATGTTCTGTTTTGATTTTCCTCGATCAAAAACAAAATCCATATGACTAGTGGTGGTGACGGTGTTCACCATTTTAGTCGCAACCATTATTTTCTGCATTCCATCTTCTACTTCAATCAGAATGTTTCCTTTGGTAATAAGATAATCCAGTTTGTCGTCTCTAAGCAAAGCATGATATCGCCATTGTAACATTTAAATCAGTTGACTAGCATATCCAGAAAATGATTCATTTCGAACCTTGTCCAGTAACCTCTTCTCAATGTATAAGTGCTGGGGGTGAACAACTTTGTTGTCATTCATTTTTATGCGGTCCTCGGCCTTACTGATTTCTGAAAGTGATTTCTGAATGCTGCCAAAATACTGGTCCAAAATTTCGAAAAGGCTCGAACACCACATGGTAGGAACCTTATAACACCTTGTCACCATCTCCCTTATCTCAATGTGCTTCTCTGTTGGAGATATCATAACCATAGTATAATCAACAATTCATAATAAGGTTTTCCATAACTGCACATGTCAAAGAACATGAAAGGCTTCCTTTTCTCTTTAAATACTGGCACAAAACCTTTGGCGGCAATAATTCTTTTTGCTGTAACTTCAGGGTCTTTTAAGAATATGACATACCTTGAGAAGACATTATTTGAACCACAAACATCTGTATTGACAAAGCACAGTCTAGCAAAGTGTTTTGTGGTTGTAATGACAGTCAGCAGGATAACAGAACATCTAGTCACTATGCCCTTTCCTTGATGTAGGTGTGCTTCGCTGTTAGTATGAAATTCTTTGATAACCGAATTTTGTTTAGATATCGAAAGTATGCAGTCACTTGCATAATATAGAGCCATAACAAGCATCTTGACAACTAAAGTTGCACAATAACACATGCACCAATAAGCTGACATTGTCCAAGAGATCAGTTTCTCAAGAACACAACTAAACTTAGGCTCACAATTCAAAAAAGAATACATGTCTTTTGATGCTGGATGCTTCTCCAAATAACAGACTTCGTTGCCCGATATTTCTTTGTTGCTAGGCTGAAAATACTCCTTAGACGAGATATATACACCATACATTGATAAGACTTTACACGGGACCACAAAGAGATGTAAATCTTCATACTCACTGTGTTTATCCGATGTGTAAAATGTCCTTGCCTTTCTACAGTTTGAATAACAGTTCCACTGGCCAAATTTGCTACTGTTAAGCAATCTCCATATGATGAACCGTATTCCTTACTTGGCAAAACTAGCTCCATCACAGTCGTAGATGGTCGGATTTCAATGTCAGATGTTAGACCCATCTCTTCCCTGTGAAGATCAGCATCAGGATATGTTATATACATGATGCTTCCTAAATTCAACGTTGTTTGTTCATCCATAGCTTGTTTTCCGGTGTTCAAGAGAATTCGCCCCTGAATTCTACTTGTATAATTTTCAGCACAAGTTTCCTTATGACCCAACTTTTTCTTATACAAGTCTGAACTCAACATAGTAGTTTCTGCCGCGCGTTTAACTTTAGTTTCATGAATATAATTATAATAAGACAGAAGTGGAGTACTTACTATGTTTGTTAAACCATCCATCATAATACTCCTCCCCTTGTTAGAGAGAATTCTCCCACGATTTTTACTGAGATAATTTTCTCTACAAACTTCTTTACGGTTAACCTCCTCTTCCTTGTGATGGTTTGATCTCAAATTAGGATTGTCAACAGTACATAAAGTTTGTACTATATATAGATCTTGAGATTTTAAACTGAAATCATCTACCACATATGTATCTTGATTCGTGTAAACTGAATGGACTTGGTTTACATGAATACTTACAACACTTGTCACCTTGCTGATAAGAGTATCAACAGGACCTGTTGTAAGCAAAAATTCCTCTTCAACTTCTGGAAGGCTATCGTAGTCGTAGATTGGTGGTAAATCCCAGTCAATAACGACTTCATCTTCATCTTCCGAGGTATCGTAAACTGGTGGTGAGTCCCAATCTACAACAACTCTATCTTCTTCACTCTCATAGGATGAGAATGGTGTTTTCTCACGAACAACAAGAAGTTCGTCTTCACTCTCACAAAAAGAGAATGGTGTCGCCTCATGAATAACAGGTCTATGAAAAAGATTTTGATCGACTACTGTGTCCTCATGTTGATATACTTTAGAAACGTCTTACGGTGAATCTAAAGGTTTGCGTCGGCCTTCCGGTATCTCCATTCGGGCTCTGCACGTCTCCATCACTCCAGCCTTTCCAACCGTGGCAACATGTTGTCTACCATAACTCTAATCTTGTTAAGTTCTGCTTGATAAGTTTGACTACCTCTTTCACCACCACCTCTAACTCTTCCTGCCATTACAGCTAGCTAGGGTTTGGGTTTGTTTTGTTCTAGCGCCAATTGATGAATTTATGCTAGCAACATAGGGCATAAACTAACAATAGATGGAAAACTTGAAGAATAGAACAATAGAAAATCAACAAGACGTTGATAAATTGAGTCTAGGGCTAGCAGCCAAATTACTCACTGATAATGTAATGATTATTTTCTTAAAATCAATAATAAAGTCTGCCCTCTAAATACCTAGTCGCTTATTCATATTGGAAAGATAAATCTAAACAAAGGAACCCTAAAGTAAATACGGAAACAACTATCAAAACGTCCCTATTTTGTAGGACATTCCTAGATTAATAACATCTATAAAGAAACATAAATTACTCCTGCATCAACTTCTCAATCGACATGGTCCATTTTTTTAGTTCGTAGCACCACGAACCTGGCTAGTAGTTTCTCTTCAATTACTTTGTATTTGTTGTAAGCTTCTCAATTGACATGGTCCAGATTGGGGGAACTATAGTATCCAGGGAAATCGACAAAATTTTTAGTAACTCTTCAGTACCACTTATTGACGGCTGAATAGAAATTTAGATGGTCAATTTATAAGGAATGCCAATTAAATCTCAATCCAAAAGAAAAAGGAATTACCATTGTCGAGAAGTGTTTTCTTGAAGATATCCAAAACCAGATTACAAAAACAAAAAGATATTGATAATACCCCACAAAAAAAAACGAAAAAGAACAAAAAAACAATCAACGGTATGTTATTTCTTGCGCTGCCAACAATCCTCCTTCTGTCATTTTTTCCTCGTGATCTGTCATTTTACAATACATAAGAATCAAACTCTATTTATCTAGGACAGAGCAGCATCCAACCCAAGCTGGGCAGATCAGCTGTCCTGCAAAAATATCCTAATGTGCATATATTATCCAAGGATTAGTAGGAGAACGGAGGAGGAAAAATGTCTAAACAGTAGTGTATGTACACCTTTCATCATCCTCCACGTGTACAGAAAGAGACACGTGGAAGGCATGCGAAGCGAGACATTAAAACATGATAGCAAGCAGGATGCCATCGGTCAGCAGATCTGACAGTCAGGGGCAGAGGACCACAGAGGTATGATGGCTCAGAGGATCACCAGATAATACCCCTTGGGTATTAACAAACCCAATCCCGAGGAGGATACCAGATCAACGGCCGAGAGGATGTTTGGCTGACACGGATGTGACCAGACAAAGAGACACTTGTCTGACACGAGCAGACATCCATCTACCCGCATTAAATACCAAAGAGATATACACGTGTCGATCAGCTCGTGGAAGAAGCAAGGACAACCCTTCGTATTCAAGCTCAGGTCGCGGCATGCTCCGAAGACCTCTGCGTAAAAGGCACAAAGCACAAGAAGATAAGATTACAACGGCATCTCAGAGATGGGACCCGCATTCCTTCCCTATAAATACCCCTCTCCATTAAGAGAGAAGGGGCAGACCATTTTGGAGAGCAAATAGAGGAGAGCATAGGAGAGAGAAATAGGAAGAGTAAGTGATCCCCCTACTTCCGCAGACCTGCGTATACTCAAAAGTCGTTCGACTATATTTGTAACCATTCAGTACATAGTAAAACACCAAGCCCTGTGGATGTAGGCCTTAGTGCTGAACCACGTAAATCCGTCTCATTTACATTTCATCACTTTACATTCTGCGTTAAACTTCATATGCTGTATGTTTACACTTGATTCTTGATTTATTTCTTTATACGAACATTATTTATGATCATATCTGACTAGACAATGACAAGCCCGAAGGCTTTGAGTCAATGAATCGATATAATCATGCCGATACGCACACAATGTACGATTCTACAATTAGGACGTATGCGAATATTGTTTGCGAACACATGGTTGGCTTCGTAATTTTTGTGTTCACAATTTGGCGCTAGAAACAGGGACTCTGTCCCGGTAAAAGATTTATCTTATCCTGTGATTTCACCTTAGAACGCGCACTATGGTTGTGCCCTTTTTTGGGTTCAGCGTGTCTTCAAAACCTTTTTTATTTTTTGGGTTCATGTTCTTCATTTTTCACAAACACCATTTCAAAGCAGACAAACCCGCGGCTATCCATCACCGATTTGCACGTGAGGTGTTTTCTCCAACTAAGACTTAATAATCCAGATTCGTGAGTCCTCGTGACAGATCTGCCTTTTCAGAGTTCTTTTTCAAAATTAGTCTGAAAACAAGATTCATGATCGTTTATTAAAAGATTTGTATTTCAAAAACTAGACCCATGAAATCTTTGCATTTCTCTTCTATTAAGGGCCCTTGGGAAACTCATTTCCTTCTATTCCAATAGTCTTGCGGGTACGAATGACGCTAAACCTATCCTCGTGGATATCTTTGGTTCTCCTTATTTATTTTCCTATGCAGGAAAGGATTAAACATGGAGAAGATACTAGAGGCAGGAAAAACCAAAGCCTCATCAAAGGAGACACCGAGGGTTACCTCGGTCATGACCTGAAGCAAGCAGAAAGGAGACAAAGCTAAAACAACTGCTCAGAGGCAGGATGCTGCGGAAATCACTTCACCTATGAACACTAACTCCATAGCAGTCGCGGCCCTCAACGCAGCAGCCATGAAGACTGTGGTGGCCCCCCAGACTACAGAAGCTAACAAGACTTGGGTCCCAAGCCAAATCCATCAACAAAAATAAGGGGTAGCAGAATCCATGACGCATCAGCCCGCACATCCACCAATCTTCGGAATGCCGTCAACCAACGGTCAGAATCAAACCATACCAGTGCTTTTAGGACCACGGGCGGAAATTCAACCGAGGGGACCAAACTTGGAGATATCAACGATTGAAGCAGATCCTCGGCCACCCTTAATACACACTGTAGACGAAGGGGGAACTGTGGCCGTAGGGGTACCAGCCGGAACTCCCAATCAGGGATCAAACCAATCCCACCGACTGATGATAGAGCTCGAAGAATTGAGAAAGAGCCAGCAGGTCTATGCATATGCCGTAGCTCTTCTGGCCAGGGAGAACCAAGACTTGAAAGATAAGATTGCCCAAAGCACGAAGACTAGACAACAACTGGACGAAGCAAATTGTAAAGCGCCAGAGCCCAATCGTGACCGAAGAGTCATCCTATCAAATGACGCCAGGGGAAGCAGCGCATCAGATACGGAATATGCCACCGAAGAGTTAGATTATTATGACAGCGAAGATCGAAGAAAGAAACGCTCAACTGAGCATGAGAACATGGGATATTACCGCGCAATGGAGGAGCTGCGCGATGATATGATGGCTGAGATCAAACAGTTAAAAGCCAGACAAGGCGGAGGAAGGCTCGAAGAGGTGATGAAAGAAGCTAACTCCACGCCCCTAACTCATCGCCTGGCAAATACCCCCATTCCGTTAAAGTGCCCTGTCCAACTTTTGAATGCTACGACGGATCCAGTGATCCCGCGGCACATATCCGGTATTATAACCGTATCTTAGCCCGATGGAGTCAGAATGACGCCGTCCTCTGTAGATATTTCCCGTCAAGTATGAGGGGATCGGATTTGTCTTGGTTTGACAACCTACCACCTGATTCCATCAACTCCTACGATCAACTCGCAGAGAAATTTCTGAGGACATACATGTACAACAAAGTTGTCAACACTGGAATGGATAAGCTTTTTTCTCTGGCAATTGGCTACAAGGAAAACACGAGGGAATACACTAACAGATGGCACAAGATCTACCAAGCCATAGGGAGTTTGGACCCAGTAGTAAGTATCAACTGCTACAAGTGGGGATTAGACCGAATGAGTCCACTATTTGTTGAGATTCATGGAAGCGTGCCTAAGACAGAAGGAGATCTTCGAATAATTATTGAAAAGTACGCTCGTCTTGAAGAAATCCAGCGTGAGAACCCGAGGGCACACACGCAGAGGTCTCACCGTACCAATTCCGCAGAACAAGCCAATGGGGACAAAAGAAATAGCTCAGTGGAACGGCCTCACGAAGATAGGAAGGAACGAAGAGATGAACGACAAAAAGACGATCGAAAATTCGAAGATCAAGTTTACACGAAGCTCAATGCTAGTTATGCTCGGATCTTGCGAGAGATCAAAGGAAGGGAAAATTTGGAGTGGCCGTGGTCTAAGGGAAAACAACCCCCAAGAACCGAGAGGTCTAAAGATTACTGTGAATATCACTGCTTCAATGGACACCAGACCGAGAAATGCAAAAACCTCAAAATAATGATCCAAAAAATGATTGATGCTGGCGAACTCAAACATTACATACGAAAGGAGGTCGCCGAGGATATATCCAAACGGACCAAGACAATCCAACTTCCATAGGGAAACCGCACAATCAACACCATCTCGTGTTCCGAAGCCGCGGGGCCCTCCCTTACAGTGCAGATAGGAAAGAGGCTACGGAAGCAGTTCGAGGACCACTGCGAATTATATAAGATTGATGATGTAGAGGTGGACGAACACGAAGAGTGGATGGACGCACCTATTATCTTCGATGCTGAAGATATCGAAGAAGATATGGAAGATCATAACGATCCCTTGGTCCTAACACTACCAATGGCTGGATGTAACCTCAAAAAGATCCTCATAGACGGGGGAAGCTCAGTAAACGTTCTATTCTACGATGCATTCAAACGAATGAAGCTCCATGATGAACAGCTAATGACCTCTTATTACACCATCTACGGATTCAATGGAGCACCCACGAAGCCATTGGGAGACATCGTGTTGCAGGTTAACGCCGGACCCATGAAAGTAGAAACACGATTCAGCGTGGTTGACGCCCCATCCCTCTATAACTCCATTATTGGACGAAAGTGGTTACATAAACTCAAAGGAGTGGCGGCAACTTACTACCAATATCTCAGATTCCCTACACCTGAGGGAGTGATGGAAATCAAGGGAGATCGGGTCTCTGCAAAAGAGTGCCAAACCACTCAAGATCGTATCAACAGTGAACAAGAAGAGCAGCGAAAAACCCGAAGAATTAAAAATAAAGAAGCCGCGAAAGAAAAGGCCATAGACCTGTTCCTCAAGGAAACCAAAGGGAGGGGTTTGACAAAAGATGATAATGTCCTAAACACAGAAACAGGTACTTTCGTAGCCAACGAAGGACAGAAACATACCAAATAGCAATCAAAGAACGTCCCAGTCCTCGGGGATCCGAAGCCGGTGTTCACACCAGTAGAGCCCGTAAAAGAAATCAACATAGGAACGGAAGAAAACCCGAAGATGATCAAAGTAGGGACCATAATGGACGAAAGAAGAGAAGATTCCTTAACCAAATTACTTAAAGAATACGCGGATGTATTCGCCTGGAAGCTAGGAGATATGCCGGGGATTGACCCGAAAATAATCCAACACGAGCTGCGCATCAAACCAGGCACGCCACCTTTCAGGAAGAAAATAAGAAAAGTTGCACCGGAGTATCATAAGGCAGTGGAAAAAGAACTTCAGAAACTACTAGAAGCAGGGTTCATCAAGGAAGTCAAGTACCCTACATGGATCTCCAACATGGTCGTCGTTCCTAAGAAAAATGGAGGGGTTAGGATATGCATCGATTTTACTAACCTCAACAAGGCATGTCCAAATGACAGCTATCCCCTGCCAAGCATAAATCAGCTGGTTGAAGCAGTAGAAGGATACGAAGAGCTGTCATTCATGGATGGATATTATGGCTACAACCAAGTAGCCCTGGCAGAAGAAGATCAACTACACACAGCATTCTACACCCCACATGGCCTTTATTGCTACACTAGAATGCCCTTTGGACTTCGAAACGCAGGGGCAACGTACCAAAGAATGGTCGATGCTATCTTCAGGCCATGGATTGGTAGTACCTTAGAAGTCTACGTTGATGACATGCTCGTCAAAAGTAAGCTGCAAAAGATCACCACCAGGATATGAGAGATATCTTCGAAGCAATGAGGAAACATCACATGAAAGTAAGTCCAGAAAAATGCACTTTCGGTGTCACCTCAGGGAAATTCCTCGGATATCTGGTAACAAAAAGGGTCATTGAGGTAGACCCAGCAAAGATTCAGGCCATAGTAGAAATGCCATCCCCGAAGAATTTAAAAGAAGTGCAGAAGCTCAATGGGTCCATAGCAGCCTTGGGCAGATTTATTGCCCGATCCTCGGACAAATGCAAACATTTTTTCAATATTCTCAAAAAAGGGAGTAAGTTTGAATGGACCGCAGAATGCGAAGAAGCCTTCCAAAAAATCAAAGAACACCTGGCTTCAATTCCAATCCTTTAGAAGCCTGATCTTGATGAGGTTTTGGCATTGTATATAGCAGAGACAGAAGACGCAGTTAGCGCAGTGTTGGTCAAAACCAATACGAAGATAGAACAACCTATCTATTATGTCAGTAAGACCCTCAATTCTGCGGAAAGGAACTACACGAAGATCGAACAGCTTATCCTGGCATTGGTGTGGGCTACTCAAAAGCTGAGAACCTATTTCCTAACTCACTTCATCCGCGTCCCATGCAAAGCACCACTGGAAGCAGTCCTCAAAAGCGCGGGAAAAGTAGGCAGAATAGCCAAGTGGAACACCCACCTGGACCAATTCAACATCATTCATGAAATTCAACATTCCCAAGAATCCCAAGTTTTGGCGGATTTCTTAGCAGACCTCCCCCTGGACAACGACGAAGAGATTAAGGGAATACCAGAAGCCGATGAAGAAAGCAAGGATCCAATTGATGTCCTCGAACCCGCGAGTCAAAGACAATGGGAATTCTTCGTCGATGGTTCCAAAAATAAGGAAGGGGCAGGAATAGGCATTGTCATCACTACCCCAACTGGAGAAAGGATCGTACATGCACTCAGGTTAGGATTCAAAGAGCATACTAACAACATCGTCGAATACGAGGCAGTCGTACATGCCCTCCACTTAATAATAGAGATGGGGGTAACCGATGTAAGACTGACAAGTGATTCGCATCTTGTCATACGGCAAATAGGGCTCGAGTACAATGTGTACGACGACACCCTCTCAGCTTATATGGCCTTGGTCCAAACATTGGCATCAAAAATTCCAAACATCAAGTTCCGGCACTTATGCAGAAGGGATCTCAGGCACGCGGATGCCCTAGCATATATATCATCCATGCTGAAGGACAAAAGCATCGAAGCTATTAAAATAACAAGGGTATACGAGCCTTCGATCGCATCGCAATTCTCCTTTGTTACCAATCAAAATACAGTGGAAGAAAATATCGAAGATCAGGTAGGAGAAGACATCCATAACGATTTTGACGAAGAAGATATCCTGTCAAGAGCAAATCAAGACGAAGATTTTAGCAACGAAGATGATTGGAGAATGGTGATCCATGCGTTTCTCGAAGATGGAACCTTACCCGCGGATCATAAACAAGCCAGGAAAATACTCTCCAAAGTAGGAAGATATGATCTTCGGGATGGGGTCCTGTACAAGAAATCCTTCCTCGGACCGTTACTACGTTGCTTATCTAGGAAAGAGGGGCATCGAATTCTAAACGACATCCATTATGGTGACGCAGGGAATCATAGCGGCATGAGATCACTAGCCGACAAAGCAAAAATGCAAGGATATTACTGGCCCATAATGATACAGGATGCCGCAATAATGTCCCGACGATGTGAAGAATGTCAGCGTTTCGCCAAAAAGATACACGCGCCAGCAACAACGTTAAATTTTGTAGATAGCCCGTGGCCATTTGCAAAATGGGGCATAGATATCGTCGGGCCTTTCATCGAAGGATCAGGGAAAAGACGATTTTTGATAGTAGCCACGGACTACTTCAGTAAATGGGTGGAAGCTAAATCCTTAGCCAGGATCAGAGACGTGGATGTGTTTACTTTCATATTCCAAAACATCATTTGCAGGTTCGGCATACCAGCGGAAATCGTGTCCGATAATGGTAAGCAATTACAGGGGAAAAATATAGACATGCTCTTCGATACTTTCAAAATAAGGAAGAACAAATCCACCCCCATATACCCTCAAAGCAGCGGACAAGCGGAAGCCACTAACAAGACCCTCGCCCTTATCCTCAAAAAGCAATTAGACGAACATAAGGGGCGATGGTGTGAACAGCTGCACAATGTGTTATGGGCATACAGGACAACACGAAGATCTGCCACTGGGGAATCCCCGTTTCTCCTCACTTATGGATCTGAAGCAGTCATCCCAACAGAGATCCTCATGCCAACCACAAAGACCGAAGCATGGGAGAAAAATCTCACAACAGACATGATGTTAGAGAGATTGTACGACCTGGAAGGAAGGAGGGAAGCAGCATTGCAGAAGATGGAAAATTATCAACGAAGACTAGCGAGGGAGTACAACAAAAAGGTATAGCTTCGAAATTTTGTAGAGGGGCAATATGTGCTAAGAACAATCCCATAGTATCAACAAGAGAAGAAATGGGGAAAGTTAGCACCTATATGGGGAGGACCTTTTATAATACACGACATTGCGGGAAACGATTCCTACTATCTTCGCAATCTGAAAGGAGAGGTCCTCCGGCATCCTTGGAATGCTAAGTGGCTCAAACCGTACTACCCATAGGAGCAACGCAGCTTTGCATCTGCGTGAAGAATACCAGAAGAAGAAGGCAACGTAACCGCTTTACATGTTTCTATCTCTGGACGAGGAGTAGCAGGCCTCAACCTATCAATCAAACAATCTTTTTGAAACCTTCAAGTAAACAAAATTTATTAACAATATTGGGGAAAGTAGTTAATCTACAATCTCTCAGGGCTCCCCTATCAGTGTCTATGAGTGTAAGACCAGGGGGAAGGCACCCAACATAAAGAGATACCTAACAAACTTCAAGGCAGTGGGTCGACGGAATGGGTGCATGTAAATATTTTCGAATAAGCATTTCATATCCTAGAACGCTGCCTCGGCCCCCACCGTTTGGGAATCCTCTGGCCCAGGATTCGCCAGCGGGGTGACATGTCTCAAGACAATCACGAAGGTATTTACCTTCGGTGTCGCACTCAAACACTCAACTTTTTACAAAACCAGTCATTTCTAGTCTAACACTTCACAATACTTTAAAATAAAAAGATGAATTGATAATGCAGGTACGCCAAAAGGATTATCCATTTCATAAAGAGTTGATTACAAGATTCGGCAAATAAGATTAAAGAAGGAAACACATCAAAAATGATCCGAAATATATAATCAACAAGGATCAACTTTCTATGACTAATAAAAGAAAACTACTTGGACGACACAGCTCCATCAATAGGGTTGTCTCTGCGAGATGAAGGTACGCTGCCACCTGAAGAAGGCCCAGAAGAACCAGGCAAAGGCGCGGGAAGGGGACGGCGCGGATAGTTCTTGACAAGACCATGTTCGACTTTAAGGCCAAGTTCAATCTTATCCAGGACTTTGTTGGTCTCCTCAGCCAACTGACATCGAGCCTTATAAGTGATAACAACGGTCCGCTGGTGGGCTTGAGACAACAGTACAGACAGGCGTTCCGCCTCTTTGGAGGCAATCTCCGCGGCTTCCTCACGAGACGCGGCCAACCCTTTGAAATGGTTGGTTTGTCCTTCCTGCTGCACTCAGGCAGATTGAGTCTTTTTAAGCTCATCATTTGCTGCGTGAAGCTGTCCCTCGAGTGCTGAAAACAAAGAAAAGAATTACCAAGGGGTTAAAACGAAGAAATAACAGAATCACACTCGATAAAACGAGGTTATACCTTCGACATTAGCCAAAGCCTCCTCATACTCATTGACAACTGCGTCCCGAGCCTCATCAAGAAAGTCGTACTCGGCGGATAGTTTCTTATAATCCGCATGAAGGTTCGTAAGAGAAAATTGACTGGCGTCTAAATCTACCTGCTTCATCGAATCCAAGTGACGAAGATGGTTGAATTCATCATTCACCTCCCCCATCCTTTTATGAAGTCGATATACATTCATCTCAAGATCTCTTTCAGATTCCACTTGACGAGCAACATCCGCTCGAGACGCTGCTAGGGATTTACTAAGAGCACCAACCTCGGACCTATCATTATCTTTTTCCTCGGAAAGACGCAGCATACTATTCCTAACCCTGGGGCTTAAGAAAGAACGAGCATGTTGCAATTCTCCTTCTAAAAAGCGCACTCTAGCCTCTAAGTCTGAAGCATGTTCTCGAGCATCACGCAGGTTGTCACGCGTCCATAGCAGCGTACCATTAAACAAACAACGGTCATGATTGTACTTGTTTTGCATATCAACCATCAGTGTTCGCTTTCCACGCCACTCAGCTGTTAAGGCGTTGTGCTCATCAGCACGAGCATTCCACTTTACGGCTTCGCTTTTCAACTTACCCACCAACTCTGCAATACGGTATTTCTGTCGTTCCTTTTCTTTCGGAAGCCATATTAACTCGGGGACTCCACCCACTAAAGATAGGGTGGGGAAACTCAGACAGAACACCAAAATACAGAGGGAATCACAAGGAGTGAAAAATCCATAAAATACAAACCTGTGAAGGACGAGACGCTTCTACGAGTCTGCTCCAATTCGTTGCGGACTATAGCAAGTTCTGAACGAAGACCCTCCTCAGCCTTACCCAACTCTTCTTTTTCTTTCAGACGGCCCCTCAGTTCATTTATTTCCGCTTCAGCCGCAGACAGTTCCTCTTCCCTATGACGAAGCTTGGCCTCCAACTTTAGAGACTTGGCCTTAAAGAATTGGTATAGAACATGGTTACAATGTTCGCTCCTGATCATCTGCGTCACAAACAACAAACAATATTATACCAAACGGATCGGATATCACGAAAAACACAATGCGCGGATAACATAAAAAGAGTACAAGGATTTACCTCTAAAACACGCTGCTGGGGAAAACCGTACTGGTACCCATCAGCTATGGCCATCATATCAGCAACGGATGCGGGGGGGTCAACCACTAAATTAGATTCCAACGCTCTAAGATCCTTCTCCCACATCTCAGCAACGCGGGCTTCCGAAGACAGTTGCATCATTCGACGAGTATAAGCGTCGGAATTCTTCTCACCAGCAACTACGGGGGAAGGGTTAGGGACGAACATCAGGTTCTTCTTCTTTAGCCAAGCCAAAATGGAATCTTCACCTTCAGGCATTAGCGAGAAAGGAAACTCCTCGGAAGAAGACTCAACCACAGACTTCCCCTTGGCGGTCATATCCTCACCCGCACAAGTCTCGACGTTACCACCCTCAGCATGATCACCTGCGTTCTCAGCTTGCTGATCAGCGGTACCTTCTTTGCCAAGGTCCCCAATCATCATATGGGGAAAGCAATGAGAAGTCCTCGGCAAGACCCATGACAGCAGTCACATCGAAGGATTCCCCCGCGGAATATATCCTGCCGAAAGAGAATTCTGGGGAAATTACGGGCAAAGTACCCGCACCAACAGTGTCATCACCAACAGGGGCAGATCCAATCCCACTGATACCACCAACGGTAACATTACCCTCACCATCACTACCCGCGGCAACTTCTTCTTCAAGATCACCACCCGCGGCAACTTCAGCCTCACCATTACCACCAGCGGCAACTTCTTCTTCATTAACACCTTCGTGATAAGGGTGAGAAGTGTCGGTACGATCCTCTCCGTTGGATACTTCTTCATCCTCGCCATACCCTTGGTTTACGGGACTCGTAACCTCCTCATAACCCTCAGCCTCACCGATAACCGCAGTAGAAGATTGTTTGGGACCAAGTTTCTTCTTCTTCGACACCTACAAACCATTATACATCCCACAAAGGCTCATTTTTTCCCTCACTTCCAAAATCAAAATTATTCCAAGCAAGGAAAAAGGGGCAAAAAGATAGAGAATATAAGAAAAAACTATACCTTGGCAGCAGCAGCACTCTTTGATGGATGGATAGTACCAGAACCCTCCTCCTCATCTCCATCAACGACATCAAGAGCATAAGGGAAATTCATGCCCGCGAAATTAGGACGCCAAGGACAGAAATCTCCATAACGAGCAGGAGGAGTTTCACGAGGCTTGCTATTTTCAGAAGGACGCCAACCACGTGGACCCGGAATCCATCCGTAAGCCCAAGGACCAACTACCTCAATAACAGTAGCATGCCATTCATAATCATGGTCACGCTTAATCCTTTCACGAGCAGGAAAGATCTTCCGGTTAGCAGATCCCTCAGTACCATGAACATACTTCAGCTTGGCATCACTCACCTCACTCAAAAGGCGAATTTCACCACGCGGAGCAGCAATATTACGAAGGCTAACACTCCACGGCTTACGGTTTCTGCTGTTGACATAATCCCCAAAAGAACTATTAAAGTTCTGAGGAGTGTACCACTCTCTCTCAGCAGGGTTCGGAACATAGCAGGTCATCGTAGTCTCTCCCTTGCTCCGCAGATAACATTCCTTCAGTGAAAGAAGATAATTCCCAGATAATTGTGACACTGAGCGATTATGAGTGTTCGTGGAAGAGACTTCGCGACTAGCCAACAAGTCATAATAAAAGGATTCACCCGACTTATATAAGGGCAACATAAGACCCGCCTCGAAGGCTCCAATCGTAGTCAACAGATGAAACTCGTCAAACTGATAATTAGCAAGGAGCTCGTAGGTGATATCATCGTCATGAGCATAGAAGCGAACCTCAAAAGCTTGGAGTTCGTGTTTTTCCTTGAACACCTCAAGATCAATATGCTTGAAAGTGACCTTCTTCTTACCAACTGAAATGCTGCGTATCAAGGGGACAGTTTCTTCTTCGTCTGCGGAATCAGAAGAAGGACCCAACTCTGAAGCTTTCCTTTTAGAAGGAAGATTTGTAGACGGATCAACCCTCGGCATAGAACCCTTGGAGTACTTCCCTTTGAAAGAAACCGCGGGAGGAGGAGGAAAAGATTTCTGCGGAGGCACTAAAGGAGGAGCCATTGAACGAAGGGGGGGAGCATCCACTATTTCTGTACGAAGAGGAGGAGCCCGCGTGCTCCTAGAGTCATCACGAGGAGGAACCTGCGCACTCCTGGAATCTTCACGAGGACGAGAAGAGGCGTGGTTCACATCATATCTGGACCCAGAAGGACCCTTCGACATGTCCCCTTTCTTAGAAGGCTTAATCTTCGCAACGGAGGAAGATAGAACCCTATGATCCCGAGGATCCGATTGCGAAGACTTGTAAAGGCCTTCCCCAAGTGGAGATCTGTCAGGATCTCTACGCGGAGGGGATCTTGGCGGACCAGATGGAGGAGTTTGGTAAGAAGCCCGCGGACGATCAGACATATCTACAAGGAAACACAACAACATATTAGAGAAGAATACGAGGAGATCACTAAAGATCAAAAAAACCCATAATTGATGGTTCATCCGGATAAACATGAAAAACCCTAAGAAACTGAAAAATACTCATATACCGACTCACAGACGCTGTAACAAAGAACAGGGGCAAGCATATATGCTTCGACACGTATGATCTTCATCGTAAAACCAAGAACACAGCAGCAGGAGACAAACGAATAGATACACAGATAAATCAATGTCGAACAACTGATGAAAAATCCCATACCTGTATAGAAGAGGACGACAAGCACCAACCGCAGTCGAAGAAAGGAGGATCGGAGATATCAACAAATACAGGAGCATCAACAATCCAAAAACGAAAGAGGCAGAAGAAAGAAACAGAAAATTGAATGCTATATTCCTCACAAGAACGGCGATGGTAAATGGCTAGAGAACAAGAAGAGAATGAACACTGAAAAGAATAGGATACAAGTTTTTTTCACATTCTCTTTCCTATTTATGAAGCTAGAGAAGACAATAACTGCTCCTCGTACCAAGGAGCAGTTACGGGAGAAGTTAATGCAAAGTGGGAAACGTGTAGGACTACCTTTCTTCTTCAAAATTGCAAAATACGCCCAAGTTAGAAGAATAGGGGAAAATTGTATGTACACCTTTCATCATCCTCCACGTGTACAGAAAGAGACACGTGGAAGACATGCGAAGCGAGACATCAAAACATGATAGCAAGCAGGATGCCATCGGTCAGCAGATCTGACAGTCAGGGGCAGAGGACCACAGAGGTATGATGGCTCAGAGGAGCACCAGATAATACTCCTTGGGTATTAACAAACCCAATCCCGAGAAGGATCCCAGATCAACGGCCGAGAGGAGGTTTGGCTGACACGGATGTGACCAGACAAAGAGACACTTGTCTGACACGAGCAGACATCCATCTACCCGCATTAAATACCAAAGAGATATACACGTGTCGATCAGCTCGTGGAAGAAGCAAGGACAACCCTTCGTATTCAAGCTCAGGCCACGACATGCGCCGAAGA
This sequence comes from Papaver somniferum, assembly GCF_003573695.1. NCBI lineage: Eukaryota > Viridiplantae > Streptophyta > Magnoliopsida > Ranunculales > Papaveraceae > Papaver > Papaver somniferum. Next base: position 185,802,831 of record NC_039359.1, on the reverse strand, counting down.
CCTCTGTGTAAAAGGCACAAAGCACAAGAAGATAAGATTACAACGGCATCTCAGAGATGGGACCCGCATTCCTTCCCTATAAATACCCCTCTCCACTAAGAGAGAAGGGGCAGACCATTTTGGAGAGCAAATAGAGGAGAGCATAGGAGAGAGAAATAGGAAGAGTAAGTGATCCCCCTACTTTCGCAGACCTGTGTATACTCAAAAGTCGTTCGACTATCTTTGTAACCATTCAGTACATAGTAAAACACCAAGCCCCGTGGATGTAGGCCTTAGTGCTGAACCACGTAAATCCGTCTCATTTACATTTCAGCACTTTACATTCTGCGTTAAACTTCATATGCTGTATGTTTACACTTGATTCTTGATTTATTTCTTTATACGAACATTATTTATGATCATATCTGACTAGACAATGACAAGCCCGAAGGCTTTGAGTCAATGAATCGATATAATCATGCCGATACGCACACAATGTACGATTCTACAATTAGGACGTATGCGAATATTGTTTGCGGACACATGGTTGGCTTCGTAATTTTTGTGTTCACAAGTAGATAAAGAGCGCTAGCAACATTTGTTAACAATAAAGCCAGCGAACTGGATGGTTGATAACCCATCTATGACAACCTGTTTGGTGCATAAATACCTCATACCTCATGAGCTAGTTGAAATCAATCAAACCTAGTTTAAATTAGGAATTGCATCTTCTTCGTCCTCTTCAAACTTACAAAGCAGACACGTGATTTTGTAACTCAAAACTAAAAAACCAAAAAGAGTTCAACAACTTTTGAGTTACCGAAGCATCATAATGCAAACCCACTATTAATGTGGTTTCTTAATATTTATTAGATTTTTGTTTGGCCTTATGATCTCAAAAAGAATCACCACCATTGTAAAATATATCTATATATATATATATATATAAAAGACTGTGTTCTAACAGAAGAGATCCAAAAAAAAAAAAAAAAAAAAGACAAACAAAAAGGGATAAAGGCATCGTAATCGACATTGAATCAATACTTCATGGTTCATTTTATAATCACCTACTGCAAAAGCATTGCAATACTTAAGTCATGACCTTAAATTGAATCCCGCAATACAACTGCACCTATAAAATATATATATAGCAAATTAGAAAAAAATCCATCGTATTGAACACTAAAATTTCACATATGACTCACCTAGGCTTCACAAAGAGGATATCCTTTGGACACATTATGTAATACATTGGTTAATCCGCGGCAACCCATTAACCAAAAGCATTTCCATGCACAAGTATTTAAACTGCTAGATAAAGGACCATGAACCCAGTTCAACAGTGATAACTCAAGAAATTTGTAAAATTGATGACTTAATACCAGAGAAAGAAGCATTAGCAGGAGAAAATTACTTTGCCTTGTAATGCTCAAAAGTGATGATGAAAAAGCATCAGATGACTATATATCTAGTCTCTGTGCATTTCTGATGGATTCCTCTAATAAACATAGGAACAACATATCAATGTTTATATTCGAATGCTTGTGCTTAATTCTCTACACTTAAGGTACATGTATATGATAAATAATTACCAGACGTCAAGGAACAGTCCTACTTAATTGTATTTCTGCCTCCTCTTTCTCAAGAATATAAGCTAGGAAAAAGCCTTAAAAGCAAACATATGTGTCAACAGTTTGAATCAAGCTAAAATTTGTTGAATATACAAAAAGGACTGGGTTCTGCTTATAAAATTGAGATTGCAAGATATGTCAAACTGCTTAGTACACCTTTCAGATTAGCCTAAGCTTCTCAAACTGTTTAGATTGGGTAACGAAACCTCTGTATACAGGGAGCCAAATGAAGAAATAAAAAAAATATGGTATACAATTGCGTCATAGAAACAATTAAAAGAATAGTGTGGGATTATTGGGGAACAGGATGAAAAGAAAAAGGTTAGGGTTTACCAAACACGAAATTGTATTGAAAAATGTATTTAGTTAACTTCTTTTTTTTTTAGCAAAAATTGCACCTACGAATTAAACTCTACAAAAAAGCAATTATAATAGATGAAGGAAGAAGAAAAGAGACGGAGAGATAATGAATATAGAGAGGAGAAAAGAGGCGGCACAGAAAAAGGGTTCGTAGTACATGATCGGTTATGAGCAGAGGGATAATGGATCGGTTGTGGGCGGAACATATTGCTAACAAATCAATTAAACATTAAATATGCATCACGAAATATCACTGAATCAGAAAGAGATCAAAATAGAATCAAGCTTATTATAGGGGCGGCATGTTTTATTAGAGGGGCGGCAGTGTGATAGTAATGTCTCTTTAGTTGGTTAGGGCATGTCTTAAAGAGGATGTAAATTGACTAGGTTACCCCCCATTTTTTAACCTAAATCAAAACTAAATTGAAAATTTATTTTCTTTCTTATTCTCTTCTCCTCCTCCCATCAACCATAACCTTCATTAAAACTCAAAATTTTATCGTCTTCGATTAATCGACGATTCGAAAATTAATCAAGTGTAGTGTAATGACTTATATGAAGTATGTTTTGAAAAATCCAATTAGGGTTTAATTTATCTTGTTCGATTTAAGTTTAATTTCTATCAAAAATTAGGGTTTTAGATGAAAATTGAAATTAAAGTTTCTGGGTTTATGTGAGTTACGGTTGATTTTAACTCTATTACGAACCGTAACCGGAGATTTTGATGTTGTTACGGTTGGTAATAGTTCAACTACCAACCTATGTTCTTGTATCTGAGAATTTTATTCAGTTACGGTTGGTATATAGCATTTGGTTACCAACCGTAACTGAGTTACGGTTGGTATCGAGCATTTAGTTACCAACCGTAACTGGTTTTACAATTGGGTTTTTCCCAAATTTAACTAGTTACGGTTGGTAGTTCATATTTTACGAACCGTAACTATGAGTTACGGTTGGTTACGAAACCGTAATTAGCTCTGAAAATGTAAGAAATTGAATTTTTTTACGTATTTGAACAACAAAAAGCTAATTGGGACTAATTTAGAAGTATACCTAGTCATTTTCAGGCATTGGGTTTTCACTTTGTTGGTTAATTTCTTCAATTGATTGAGATTGATCTTCACTTTGGGTTAAACTTCTCTACCATCTCCAAACTTTTTTTTTTAAACTCTAAAATCTGATTTTGTTTTGATTTTTTGAGTTAATATAAGTGAAATTAATCATTAACATTAAACTTGATTATCATCACTAAACTATGTTATCAATTATGAGAGTTATTTGTCATTTCCAGTTTTTTGATAAGGGACACCTTGAATGATCATGTAATGACCCTTTTTGTCCTATTGGAATGCCGCCACTCTAATAAACCTTGCCGCCCCTATAATAAGGTTGAATAGAATAGAGAGATAAAGAGACGACGGTGAAGCAGTAGGGTTGTAAAGTCTAGTTGTTGTCGAAAAGACAGAGAAGTGGGGTTGAAAATACAAAATATTAGTGGTTTGAGAAAACCAAAGATTCCTATTGGTCAATATTTTTCTGGTGGGACCAGAAGCTCTAAGAAGAGAGCTTGATTCAGCCACAACAGATGAAAATCACCTGAAATCATATCACTAATTGTCTGCCAACGCTTTGCAGTCCGTTACTATGAAAACGCTTGATAAAATATTTTCTTTTAACCAAGTAACTGCCTTTAATAAAGATTTTGCTTCTGCGCGAAAGGCCGACGTAGCCCACTCTAAACCCGCTGATAAATGCATGAAAGTCACTTCATATGCTGAGTATAAAATAAAAGCACATCCCATCGAAAAATCTGCTTTCTTAAAGTAAGCATCTATGAAAATTATCCAATCTAAGTTTAGGTTGGACCAGGAATAATTGGTTGATATTGTAAAAATCTATTGATTTGGCCTATTAAATTGATTGGATCTGGGTTTATTTTCTCAAAAACGATCGAGCATCTATATTTCCAGATGAACCAAAGGATGGTGGATATTTTTTCCTGAAGATGGAACAAATTAGTTTCTGTAATCCACCATTTAATCCAAGAAATAATTGTGGTTGAATTACAACTTGAGATTAAATTATTGAGGGAGAGACCAAACTAAATTGTTTTTGCAAACCGACACTCTTGAAAGAGATGATATTCCGTTTCTTGCGCTTGATTATTACACAACTAGCAAATCGTGTCAATATCTGGATTATGTGCACCTAGTCTACCAGAGGTTGGAAGAGCTTTTTGTGATAGTTTACAGATGAAAAGTCTTATTCTTGGTGTTATAGCATAGCTCGGTTGAACCCACCAAGCGTTGGTATGTCAAGTTTGGTTGTCATATTTTAGTGAATCAAAACTCATTTTGAGAGTCGCTTGATTATGTACTAGAGTCAACTTCGTGTAGGTTAGCTTGAAAGTATTAGGATATGAGACATTACAAGTATTGCGAAGACTTGAAGAAGTAAGAAGCTACAACAACAACATCATCCTTCCACTTGAGGTTAGTGATATTTGACTTGAACCGTTTCATTCCCTAATGTATCTTTCAAGTCGTGCATATTGAAAACAAAACTGCGAAGCATGAACACTCTAGATAGACATAGTATTAAGGAATACAATATGAAGTTTATTGCTTAACCATTAAACTTTGTAGATAAGACATCGACATAATCGTTTAAATGCTATTGCGATTATGTATGGTTATGAGGTGAGGATTTCATCCCAGGAAACAATGTTTTACATGTGTTTTAATGAAGTAAATTCATAAACTTGTTTATGAATCGAAAAGGAAATCTCCATGCGTTATTGGTATTGTTATTCATTTCATATCTTGTGAACAACCAATATGTGTGATTTAGTATAACCGTTCATGACTTGTTGTGTTTTTGGTAAAACTATTCACAAAGGCCTGACTTATGTATTGGTATGACTTTTATTAGTGAAACCGATATTAAGTAATCACCTGAGATGGTATGATCGAGTTTGTGATTTTGTGGTTGACCGAATCTGGGTAAAGGGGAACCTATCCTAATTAGAGGTGGAACACATCACAAAGGGGAATCGATCCTTGTATGAGGTGCAGCAAGTTTATAGCAGAAAGGGGAACCGATCCTATGGTCATGTGCAACACTTTTTTAGGCAAAGGGGAACCGATCCTATGGACATGTGAAACACATATAAGTTAGATACCGATCCTAGTACCTAGTCAACCGAATTTTGGAAAGCTAGTGTGACTATGAAAAATACTCACATGGAGGTAGAATCGAAACTTGTTTTAGCAGAACCGTTAAACCCATGATTTGTGATTGAGTGTTCTTGATCAATCACATAGTTCTTGAAAGTCAGATGAACCAATTCTAAACTTGTTTGGAAGTGTGACAAATTGGCTTCAAGGTATTAAGTATGAAAGAGGACTTACAAAGTAAGGATGTCGACATACTTTGAACATGTACATAAATGTTTATCTTTTATTGTTCGAAGTTATTCCTTAATAGGCAAAGGAAGAAAATCCCAGGATCGAAATATAAATAAGTTAAGAATCTTTTATTTAAGGTTGTTAATTTTATTTTAGGAAAACGAGAATTAGTAATGTGTATTTACTTATTAAAGATTTTCCAAAGAGATTTTCGGTCATTGTTTTGGACAGAGCATTTCCAGGAATTATGGAAACCTAATTTGTGCTTTAATGAATATCTTGAGAATATTTTCGGTTTTGGAAATTCCTTGGTGTCCAAACTTCCTTGTCTATAAATACTTTAAGTTTCCATTTCGAGCAAACTAATCCTTCGTGACAATAAACTTCCTAGGTTGTGTTGTTACTGGTGTAGCCGCCTATTCGGAGAGCAGAGTAACCTAATTAGGCGAAATCTCTCACGGACGCTCAGTTTAAAATCCTCTTTGGGATTGAGAAGCTCTATTAGTACCGTTGGTGGGAAATTAGATAATTGCGGTTTATCTTTTGTTTTCGATTGATTTGATTGACTAACGGTGGTTGAACTTTTATTGCACCTAATTTGTTTATGCTTGAGAATATTCTCTTCTGATATAAGATTCACTCAAACTAGATCGAAGTTTCGACAGGGATCTTTAGACTGTTTTTAGTTCTAAAGACGATCTTGTGATAATCCATTGTTAACAGACTCCGTTTTGTGCGTGATTGATCACAAGAGATTGTAGATGGGGAAAAACAATTTGCTGGTTTTTACAGAATTGAGGAGACGATCGTGCACATGAGACTCATTGAACCGAGCGAAATGTTTAACCTCACATAGATGCACTGCAAGAAGGGAGTGCTTTAAGTTCGATAGATCAATCTGTAGGACTCCATCCTAAACCAAGAAAATGGTCGTTCCAGAGTCAATTCGGTCACAAGAGAGGATGGGCTGATCTGTAGGAGGAAAGCTGAGAAATGTGTGAGATCAATGGTGATCGAGAGTGTAGGTGTGTTGTGTATTCTGTGTAAGAAAGTTCGGAATGATTGAATTTTATTCAGTTGAGAGTGATTGCTCAGACGATGAGTTCGTGTAAACGAAATATTTTCTGTGTGAACTTGTTGAGAAATTTCTTGTCTTTTCAATCAGGATTCAGAGACTTATATATTGTTGAATTGAAAACACCATGATCCCATGCAGTGTGACAGTTGCGGGAGTCAAAGAGTGGGGAAGTGGAAAATCATGTTGAAACCAGTTGCTCATCGTGCGGAGACTTGGTTAACTTTCCACCCACTACTTTGCTAACTCCTCCAACTGATTGCACGACTTGCTCACATTCTCATTGTGTGTACGAACACACGTGCTTTAGACCACCAGACCAAAATCCTAGTTAATATCCCCCCATGTGACGTGATTGACATCTCGTGATTGTGGAGTCGTCAAGACAGACATGTATTTAGTTAGTCAGTTGCTGACTTTATGGGACGATGAGTCCTTGTATTGCTGAGTTGAACATAATTTGCAAATGTTCTGAGACTCATGAATTGAACGTGTCTGCTGAGATAAAAAAATATCATTGTCGAATAAATGTTGATAACCTGAGCAAACTGTGCTGCTGAATTGTTGAATATTAATTGTTGAAACAATATTCCTTAGTCTGAGCAAATATTGCTAGTTTGAGCAAATATTTCTCATCTGAGCAAATGTTTCTCTAATGAATTATTGAATGTTGATAATCGAACCAATATTCATGATTTGAAAAAATATTGCTCGTATGAGCAAAAATGTTGCTCGAATTATCGAATATTGACAGTTGAACCAATATTCTTAACGTGAACAAATATTGTTCATTTGAGCGAATGTTGCTCATTTGAGGAATCATTGGTGACAGGACCAAGATAATTATTAATTAAAATACTGGCAGTTGAGCCTAGTATAATTAATTAGGGTGTTGATTATGGGGTAAACATAAAAATTATTGGCGTTTGAATTTACTCAGAATTACGTTTTGCAGAGCTCTGGATTCGAAACCCTAATTTTGATCAACTGCTGAATTGATGATAAATTGATGATTTGTTGAAAATCATTCATGAAATGGAGAAGGGACTGGCTACATGAGATGATGAACTGACCATGTAGAGACAAGATGCTCCAGTGAGCAAAATGCCAAAGTCTCTTGAAGACCAGTTGGTGAAAGGATGATTAAATGTTGGTTTAATCATTTTTCGAATAACGCTCCTGTGAGCGTCAGGTGGTAGAACCTGATTATGGAGAGATGGGGGACTGACCAATGGATCATGAGACCGGCCCTTGCTGGTCATGGGACCAGCTGATGGTCGTTTTAACAAACTCCCAGCTGTTTGAGAAGGGTTTGGACCCAGTATGAGCAATTGATCAAATTAGGACAAAATTATTAAAACACGTGGGACCGGCTATTTGCAAGCCTCAGGGCCAGCCTTGGTCAGTCAAGGAGACATGCTCGCATTACCATAATGTCCGTGTCTCAGTCCTGGGAGTTTCGATATTTTCCGGTGCACGTTTAAACAACATTTTAAGAAAATATGAAGAAATCAGGGATTTTGCTGAAATCGTGAAACTTCATGAGATGAAGGAATAAAATTATAAAATAATGAAGGAATCATGAGGTGTGGGACCGGCTAGGCCAAGGCATGGCCGACCGGCCAAGGAGCCGGTCCCAAGGCACTTTTTCCTAATTTATAATATTTTCATGATTTTAGGGAAATATCATAAAATCAAGAAGTTTGTTGAAATTAAGGAGTTTCCATGAGATGAGGGAGACATAAGATATAATAATGATAAAATAAGGGGCGTGTGGGACCGGATAGGGCGTGACCGGCCGGCTATGGCCCGATCCCACGGGTTTTCCTAATTTTATATTATTTTTCATGAACTTGAGTGAAATTTCATGAATCTAAGGAGTTTGCTGAAACTAGGGAATTTTCTTGAAGTGAAGGAGTTTCCATAAGATGAGGAAACAAATATTATTAAAAGAATAAGACATGGGCGTGTGGGACCGGCCACGGCTGGGGCATGGCCGGCTGGCCAATGAGTCCGGGTCCCATGCGTTTTCTCCCTTATTTATAATATTTCATGAACTGAGGGAAATATCATGAAATTAAGGAATTTTCATGGGATGTGGGAAATAATAAAATAATAAGGAGTCATGAGGTGTGGGACCGGCCACAGCTCGGGCATGGCCGGCCGGCTAGTGGACCCGGTCCCTCGACACCTTTCCTAAATTTTATTATTTCTTTGATACGAGGAAACACCATGAGACTGGGGAGTTTCCTTGAGACGAAGGAGATCTGTTCAAATGAAGGGATTTTCATGAGATCAGGGAAAATAATAAAAAATATGATAAAATATAAAATTAGATGTGGAACTGGCCATGACACGACCGGCCGGCCGATGGGCCCATTCGTCAGCGCCTTGATTAATATTTTATTATTTATTATTTTCTTTATATTTTGTATAGGTTTATCGCTCCTTCATGTTTTGGAATGCTCGTTTGCGCATTCAGGTGCTCGTGCATTATTGCTGAGTACACTAACACCATTTTGGTCGGGGCTTACTCGATAGCTGCTCAAATGGCCGCACGTTGAATATTTATCACTAACCGGTGGAATTCTGCTGGGAAGAACCACAAATTGAAGTGGCGAAATATTACTAAGAATCGTAGAATATTGTTGAATATTCAGTTAACAATTATAGATAATTAACTGACGACTCTATACTAGCAGGCATGCTGTCTAGGAGCATTAATTATCTGAGAATTGAGAAACATGAGATTGTTGAAACTTCATATTTCCTTTATATAGTCAGGGAAAACCTTGTTGTATCCTGACGACGTTGTCGCTCTATAATAGCAGGCACGCTGTCTAGGAGCCGTCCAATCTTTCGATTCTATATAGAAATAATTACTGATATTGCTCAGTATTCATGAGATGTGTCGTTGTCTCAACTGGGAGACTACACATCTACATATACTCTGAGAGACAGCCTTCTCAGTCAGAGATTTTATGGCATGAGCTTTCATGCTTCAACGAGAGACATGGGCCTCAACACTCATCTGATTGCCGGATCAGGAGCATGTATAATTATAGTTTTACGATTTAAATCCTTGTCGAAAATCCACCATCTACATTAAATACCCTGCTTAGTGAGGGACAATCATGTTCCTCAGTCAGCACTGAATGGTGATTTTCCAGTTATAGACAAAATAAGTAATTGAACTTAGTTGTAAGATAAGATAAGACGTTACCGGATTTTTGACTGAATGAGCAAACCATGGTTTGAATGAAAACCCCAGTGGCATAATAAAGCGTCATCCAACGAGCATAAACTGGTGTAGAACCACTGATTTGATGGTGGAACCTTGGTTGGTTTAGTATTCACGGGTTGGGCCCGAAAAGAAAATCCTTATGGAATTAGGTTTTGGAAATAAAATTGATATAAAAGAGAATTAATCCCTTTTCTTCTTTATTTCACCTACACACGGCCACCACCTTTATCACCTCTTCATATTCACGTTTGAGCACAGGAGATAGCAGGAGAAAACCTCGTCGGAGCCGCCAGCGTCGACCGATGCCGCCACCGTCCGACCAACTTCCAGCCGGCACCGACCAGGTAAGCGTTTTTTTTTTCTTCAGAAGTCCAATAACTTATTCACAAGTTTTTCATGCCTTGATTATGCTAAAATTTTATACATGTGTATATATGAGGGTGAGTTTTGTAGAAAACCCTTATTTTTAGAAAACGTATGTTCGTTCGATCGTTAGTTCAAGAGACTAGCAATAATCCCTAACTTGAGAGAGATTTTTCTTTTGAAATAAACTTGTGTACAGTGATAAAATTTTATTTATGAGCTTTCATGAAAACCAAATCTTTATCTTAAAAAATGTGAACTTTTCACAAAACTGAAATAAACCTTCGTTTTCAAAGAAAGAATGCTCGTACGAAGGAAAAGATTATTATTTCCTTTTTTTTTTGTAAAACCGTGACCTGGTCACGATTTTTTTTATTTTTATGTGGGTTTTGCTCACGTGAAATATATTTTCATGAAAAATATATATGAATAGTTCTCGCATATATATATATATATTTATGTTGACAAATAAAATATGATTTTGAGCAATCGTTAAAGTAAACAATTATTTGTGATGAAATCTTGTTTTCATGTAAATTTTCATAACCTGGTCGTGACTGTTCACATGATGAAAATTATGTTCATGATTTTATGAAAAATCAGGTGCTAAAGTTTTTGTTCGTTTTTTTGCAGATTCAAGCAAATTTCAGAGTGTTAACTCTCGCACTACCGTCACTATTGTTAGTGGAATTGTAAAAAGGTAAGAGTTAAGGATTAACATTTTGTAGATGTTGGAACGAGGACTTTTATAATTGCTTCATTCCGTCGATGTTTGCATCTTGTATGGATGGTAGACTGAAGTAAAATACCGTGTGCATGTTACAGCCACTTCGCAAGGATGTCTGATCCTCAAGAAAATGGTGCCTCCAGGGACGATGTACGCATAGATGATGACGCATCCAGGGATGATACATGATGAGCATGTAAATGCTACATTTTATAATCGTATTTATATTATATATGACTCAACATTTTGGTTAATAATACTATTTTAGTGCTTTTGTAGAAAGTACAAGTGAATTCGATCATCCAGCGAATAAACAGCAAAATGTGAGACTTAATGGTGTTTGCGACGAAATGACAAAATGTGGTTGGCCTGGTACTTCCATATATCAGCAACCAAAATGGTTGGCCTGGTATTTCCATGTATCAGCAACCACAATGACGAAATAGGGTTGGCTTGGTATTTCCATGTATCAGCAACCAAAATGGTTGGCCTGGTATTTCCATGTATCAGCAACCATAATAACAAAAATATGGCTGGCCTGGTATCTTCATATATCAGCAGAACAATACCAAAAATATGGTTGGCCTGATATTTCCATGTATCAGCAACCATAATAACAATACCAATAATGCCTGGCGATTTCTCTTTCGATTCACAAAACAAGTTCATGAATTTACTTCCTTAAAACAAATGTAAAACATTGTTTCCTAGGATGAAATCTTTACCTTATACCCATACATAATCACAATAGCATTCAAACGATTATGTCGATGTATTATCTACAAAGTTTAATGGTTAATCAATAAACCTCGTTTTGTATTTCGTAATACTATGTCTAACTAGAGTATAATCATTCATGCTTCGCAGTTTTGTTTTCAATATGCACGACTTGAAAGATACGTTAGGGAATGAAATAGTTCAAGTCAAATATCACTAACCTCAAGTGGAAGGATGATGTTATCGTTGTAGCTCCTTACTTCTTCAAGTCTTCGCAATACTTGTAATGTCTCATATTCTAATACTTTCAAGCTAACCTATATGAAGTTGACTCTAGTATATAATCAAGCGACTCTTAAATGAGTTTTGGCTCACTAAAACATGACAACCAATCTTGACATACCAACGTTTGGTGGATTCAACCGAGCTATGCTCTAGCACCTACTACCAATTAACTTCGAACTGTAATGTAGTTGAGATTGAATTAAATCCTCACAGCAATTCAGTAACAGTCGCACTCCTTTACGCCTCTTTAATCCCAGCAGGACTCCGCGCAATTGATTATGTTAGGTGATGTCACACCAACTAAGAGTTGCTTTAACTCAATTGAAGACTTTAAACCAATCTGACTCCCACAGATAAGTCTATATGTGTGATTTCCCTTTTGACCGTATATCAAGGTGATGCAAATCGATACTGATAGACAAAGTATAGCTAACCTCAAATTCCAGACATATGCAACCCGAAGTGCAACATAGATTATTATTCACCTCACAAGTATTAAACTTATGGAATCAACAAAGTCTGAGACGAAGAGAACTTTGAAGATTTCTATCTATCTTGTTCAAGTGAGTGTTATATAAGAGTAGCCTTTATTTATTTGCCGAGTGTACTAGTAAACTCAGTAGGTTTTTTGAATTTATGTTGCTTTTATTTCTGTTTGAATTTAGCGTCTAGGATCTAACCACGTGTAGGGTTATGATCTTCCAGTAGTTTAGATTTAGGGTTTCCTCTTTTCTTTTACCTATTTAAGACAACTCTGGTTTTAATGAAGTTCAGTTAATGATTAAGAAGAAATTGAGGCTGCACTTCTGTGTAGTGGTTACTCTATCTCCCTGACTCTATCTTTACTCACGACAGTGGTATCATCCAGTGGATCTTAGCCTGTTTTTTCAATGACCGGCGGTCCAACAATCAAAGAAGTGGACGCTAGCTATTACAAAGGAGTTATTTCAATTAATGAAGAATCATACAGATCTTCATGCTCGTGACTCTGAAGATCGTATTGCATCTCCAGCTAGACATGACGTAGCGATGGCTTCCTTAGTATCATTGGCTCAGGAAAATCGTACTAAGTTTGATACTTTAATCGAAATCCTTTCTAGACCACAAGCTCAACCTCACTCTTCATCTCCATCTCAATATAAAACCCCACCTTATGTACCTCAATTTCAATCTCAACCACACACTTCCTTGATAGGCCAAACATACACTAAAACACATAAACTAGATTTTCCTAAACTCAGTTGTGAGAATCCTAAAAGCTGGATACGAAAATGTGAAAGATACTTCCAGATCCATCCGGTGGCGGCTGATCATAAAACTGAGTTTCCTTCTCTACATCTAGATGACAAGGAAGATTCTCGGTTTTTAGACTATCACACTGGTAAAACTAACCCTCCCTGGCCTTGTTTTATGAATTTATTTGTGATAGATTTGAAGATCTTGCTAATGATAATTATGTGGGTTGCTTAAATAAGTTATCTCAGCTTACAAGTGTAGATGATTATTTTGAACAGGTTGAATTATTAAAATCCTTGATGTTAAGCAAAAATCCTCACCTGACAGAACAGTACTTTGTCTTGAGTTTCTTTAGTGGTCTTAAGGAAGTCCTCAAAAGTTCAGTGCAAATGCACAAATCCACCACATTATCATAGGCATTGTTTTTAGCCAGACTATAAGAACAAGCCCTTTCTCCTCACAATCAACACCCACAATTTTTTTTCTCCCAAACCCCCCACCACATCTTCTTACTTTAACAAATTCCCTGCACCTGTTTCAAAACCACCACCACCTTCCACCATCTCTCCTACACCATCAACTACTTTTCTTACAAATAACCCACCCACTAAATCAGTCTACATTCCACTTATAAGAAGATTATCTCAAGAACATCAAAATAACAGAATGGCTAGAGGACTTTTTTATAATTGTCATGAGAAATACCAATCATGTCACAGATGCAAGACTCAATAGCTTTTCATGGTGGTAGCTAAAGAAGAAGCAGATCCTATAGTAGCACCCCAACTTGAGGAACAACCCTCTGAAGTTCTTGTTGAATCTGATATGGAAATTTCCCTCAATGCTCTTACTGGCTGTTCAAGTGCTGATATCATTAAAATACCAGGTCAACTCAAGAAGCAACCAATAACTGTTTTGGTGAATACAAGCAGCACACACAGTTTCTTGGACTCTTCTTTGGCTTCAAGATTAGACTGTGAGGTAGAACCTACAGCTCATATGCTTGTAACAGTAGCCAATGGAGCAAGAACAACAAGTACTGGAATATGTAAAGGTCTCAAATGGAAGATGCAAGGCCATCATTTTGAAAGTAACTTGAGATTACTACCCCTTCGTGGCTATGACATGGTTTTAGGAGCTGATTGGCTCAGAAATTTGGGGATGTCATGTTGAACCTGGTCAAATTATCCGTATCCTTTATTCACCATGGAACCAATATTACACTTCAAGTAACTCCCTCTAAACCATCACTTATGATGATGAGTGACACAACTATCAAGAATTTTATCAAGAAGAACACCCCTACACTAGTAGGCCATTTTTTTTCAATCTCTGCCATACCAATTTCAACACCCATCGCACCACCTATATAAAAAGTTCTAAATAACTACCAAGATGTTTTTTCAGAACCAGCGCAACTCCCACACAAAGAGTATTGGATCACAAAATCCCTTTAAAATATATACTCATCCTATCACTATGAGACCATATAAATTCCATTTCATCCACAAATCAGTAGTGGAAACCTTAGTTAAAGAAATACTACAGGAAGGGTTGATCCAAGACAGCCACAACTGATGTAGTTTTTATATAGTGGTAAAAAGAAGTTTGTTGCTCAGACTTGTGAAGATTAGGTTTAAGACTTAAAAATAAAAATAAAAGAAATATATACAAAGGATTGTCACAAATATCGAGAGGTACTGAGACTCAGGATTCCACCATTAATCAAAATCGAATGATCCAAATATTGATTCTTAACAATTATAGATCTTTTATGGACTCTATTTCTTTGCCAAGGTAGATTTCTAAAATATTAGATGTAAATTACAAGCATGGTTCTAAATTTTATGGACTCTTTTATCAAAAATATCTTACGTCTAAGCATACACCATCAAACGAAATCACAACTACTTAGTGAAAATCATAAATCAATTAGATATTTGACCTTTGGTTTGATAAGATGCTAAAATAAGTGCAAAAAGTCATAAGGAATCAAATACAGTTACCAAACCATTGTGAAATAAGGCTTCCTCCTTCGTCCCGGTATTGGGGTTCAGCTCTTCATGGTGAATACACGCTCAAAATAATAAATCATGGCTCAAAAGGTGTTTTTATTGAAGAGAAATAATAATACAGTGAGTCTGCAACACTTAATGGTCGTTACAGAAGTCATTGTTATAAAGAATTGTTGAAAAATATGAACTTTAGTTGCTGAAATTCTTCTGCGACCAAAATTGAATGCTACTGTTTTTACTACACACTCCACGATTGACTTAGGAGGGTGTTTGTTCTTCGTCTTCTTCTTCACAACTACAACAGCAGAATCCTGCAACTTCTTCGTTTATGCTCTGTGACTGATCCCAATCCTCCGTATCGATCCCCCAACTCTCGACCATCCTCGGTATGACAGCAACCACCTATATTTATACTTGACAGGGCAAATAATCTCGATAATTTCTTCCCAATATTTTTCTGCCTTTCCACCCAAGTTACGGGATTTTATTTTATTTTTATTTTTTTCTTTACTTTACTTTCTTACGTGGCTTCTTAGTTAAACCAGGCTGTCCTAACTCTCTTTGTGATTGAATCAAATCTCACAGAACGCTACAAGAAAATTTACCGATTGCTAAACCATATATTGCCACACCTTCAATATAGGTGTTGCAAAAGCAAATTTCTAGTCAGAGTACTTTTCAGCTGCAGCTAAAAGCTAAAATTTAATGCTGCAAAATGAAATTTTTTCCACACAACTATAGCAACAATGTGAAAAGAGTGTGGCAAAAAAGTATAATCTCTTGTTACGGCAATAAATATTAGGTGCATCAATATACTTTTTGCTACATAGATTGTCGCGGCATTAGTAAGGGTTTATGCCATAACCATTGGGTGCTGCAATAGGTTAAGTTTCTTTTAGTGGAAGAGATTCTTTCCTCTTCTTAACGTATATTTCCAAGAATACAACCAATAATCCTTACCTGTTTACTCCAAACCGATGAATACGTCCTTATTTTTTCGAGTCCAAGACTTCTAAAAAATCTGTTCTGATGCACTAAGGTTGTACCAAATCATTCCCATGAAAATATCCGAAAGAATCTCCATTAAAAATGATCCAAACCTTCACCTGTTTCAAACCAAAAACCCAAGACCCTATTTTATCTCAAAGCGGATCATTTAACCAATTTCCGTCGAACCAAAGAGACATACCAAGCCTGTTAAGTCCAAATAGGTTGATTGCAACAGATTCCAGCGATTGAATCACTCTCGAGATACCCCAAAAATCCAACCATAATTTTGAACTTTGCTGCACAAATTTTCCCTCCAAAATCAATATTTGAACCGGAGAAGATGACCTCCCCCTATCCAATCCCGATCTTCCAATAGAAATTTTTCTGGAAATGGAATGCCCCTTATCCAACTGAGGGGTGCCTTTAGCAATTCCTCTTGGGGTGCCTTTAGTGATTTTTATGGGGTGTAAATATTACTTTTCTAGATTGCCTCCAACATATTCCTAGGGTGCCTTTAACACATCTTCTGGGTGCTTTTAGTAATTTTCTCCCAGGGGTGAAAATACCACTTTCCGATCCAATTTTCCCGCAAAAGCCTATTTCTCCAAAAACATTGTTTTGGGTAAAAACTGAGTCTGCTGTTTTTGGTAATTTGGGGGTGTGTTGATGAGAAACGAGTTCAAACCCTAAACAAAATGCACTGCGGGGGAATGCTTTTAGGTTCGAGAAATTAATCTGTAAGACTCTGGCCTAAACCAAGAATGGTCGTTCCAGATTCGATTCGGTCACAAGGTGAAGGAGAAGGGTTGATCTTAGGGAGGGAAGCGAAGAAGGTGTTGATATTGTGAAGGTGTTGGTTGTTTATGACTTGTATCATAATGTTGAACTGGCTTGCACAATGTAAGCTATCAATTCAGGGTTGTGTAGGTGATTATCACACGATCACACCTTTGCACACTTCCCTCATCATCATTAACCGTCCATGCCTCCTGACACGTTCTCGTAATAGGCGCGTTGCACGCCGCACACTTTAAACCGCCAGACCAATACCCCAGTAAGTATCCTCCAGTTTGTGATATGTTTGATGTCTCGAATGAGTGGGTCGAGTCGTGGGACCCGCTGCAAGAAATAGCATACGGTGCTATAAGGTTAAATAACTAAATTATTTATGGAATTTATATTCATGAGATATCGTGTATTCTCAATGCATGTAATGCATCGCTTTTAAGCAAGCAGCTCAAAACAATCGGTATGTATGCAGCATCGTTGTTTTAAAGCTTGATTGAACAAGTCGTGGATTAAGCTTCTTAAAATGACATCACCTCCAACTATCTTCGAGTGATCGTTTGGAGGCCGCATGGGCGGGCCACCATCTGGTCGATCACTCCCTGTGACAGAGTGGCAGACGATAATCATTGAGGCATTTCATCGATTGCCTAATTTTAATCCAAGCCGTCCGACCAAGCTGGCAAAGTTGGATGGACGAGATGATTTACGGCACATGTTCACTGCCGTTTTTGGATTTTTGGGTTTGTTAGAGATGTGTAAGCATCCCTCTTTGGCTTGATCGAATCCAAGCATTGGCGCTATTTTTGAGTGGGCCGATCGGGCATGCGTGAAGACGGCTAACTAGCGTGCATGCATTCATCTCTCGGTCACACAAAGATTCGATCTTAGCCACTCAATTTGACCAGCAAAGATGAGTGGTCGTGATCGATTTGCGACAGAAATATATTGCCGCAAAGGGTTTAAAGGCTGTGTGGCATGCCACCTTTGGGGCGTGCGTTTCGAGGCGCCAGGCCCTAATCTGCATAGGCCCACCGGTCACACGCAAATGTGGGCCCACGACGATCACGTCGACATCCTTGGGACCTCTTGAGTATATATCTACACCCTCAGTTTAGGCTGGCGAAGATGGATGGACGCGATCGAACTACGACAGATGTGCATTGCCGCAAACCCTAATTAGGGTTTTGAAACAGTCACGCACACGTGACTTTGGCCAAACAGTTTGGCAAGCCGTGCTTCTCCTTGGGGAAATCGATCATGTGGGGACCATGTTGGGCTGACGGTGAACACATGTATACCTTCCTGGTGGTCCCAAATGGTATATAAGCCATCCAAATAGGCTGGCTAAGTTGGATGGTCGTGATCGATTTAAGACACCAATGGACTTTCGCGACCCTTGAAAGCATCACGCTCGCCACGTTTTGAGCAAAAGTTCATTCCTCTATGGACATACCGTGAGCAAATCGATCGGGTAAGGGTAGAGTGGGACCGCCAACGTGTGCGTTAGCGCTTCCCTAATCATTCATGGGATGATCTAATCCTTCCAACCAGGCTGGCGAAGTTGGACGGTCATGATCGTTTTAAGACTGCCTTGAACAGCCTATGTTCGATCGAATCTCTACAAAGCAGCTCGACCACCCAACTTAGGGTTGGCGTTTGACGGTGCCAGGAGATGTTCCTGTGATTTCCGACCGGCTAGGGCGTAAGTGGGCCCGCTGGTAGTCATCACGACAATCGCCTATTCTTGTAAGGGTTTGGCTAGGCTTGTTAAATTGTGCGGCCAATTTGTGTGGCTGCGATCGTTTCTGAGACTGATATGGGCAGTTTAGATTTCCCATAAGGAAATTAAGCATGCTCGATCGGGCTAACCAAAGCGCGTCGGTGTGAGACTCTCTCTGTCAGAGGATGAGGTAGTCTGTGTGGGTATTTCCTGCACATCTCTATACCGGTACTTCGGGAGATTCATGCTACTCTGCTGAGACTGAACACTCAATCGTCATGTCATGTCAATAATGAGAGTTTGGCTGAGAACATAGCACGGAAAATACTAAGCAAATAATGTATTAATTAATAATGCTGGCATAAAGTAGAATTCACAGAGTATTTGGGATTGCTACTATGCGCACCAATCTGAATGAATTTCATATATATACCGAGTTGTTCAATACATGCGTAAGTAAAGAGGTTTTAGCACTCGTCACTTTCAAATGGCTTTTGTTCCTTTGCAGGATGACAACGCATTTAAATATAGGGTTTTACAATTTTTACCCTGCACTAAAAACCACCATCAACATTAAGTCCCCTGCTTAGCACGTAATAGTGACATTGTTGCGGGGTAAGCAATAGACGGTGATAGACAAGAACCAATTTGAAAAAAAGGCATGGAAAGATTACCAGGAAACGCTTGCTCAACTCTCGTAATAAGTACAAGTGTCGATGTACTGTTAATCCGGATATGTAGTATTGATGTTCACAGGTAGCTGTATTCCTCCGTGCATGCCGTCCATGTATTCTCTTGCGGCAGTTGGTATTTTGTGTCGATCTCCCATCATTTTAGCAGGGAAGCGGCCGCTACTTGAATTTGGAACAACAACCTCGCATCCCCAGTCATGCTGACTAGGACTCATATTTGGCTTGAATGCGTTCCTTCTTTGACTATCCAACGGTCCCGTCCTGGTTCTTAATTAGGGTTTCAACAGGAAGTATGACTTAGTTGGCGTTGAATCCCCGCTTGTCGGATGAATCTCGTTACAACTTTCCAGGTTTTAGGGTTTCTATCATGTATATATACAGGGACACCCTTATCGTGCCGAGATAAAGATTCTCTTGCTGGAACTCTTGCTTTTATTATGTCAGATAAAAGTAGATCATCTTCTTCTGCTCAGCCAAACTCTTCAGCTAAATGCAAGCGACTTGTAACTAGAGTATGATTTTGAACATTTTCTAATTTTGAAGTAACAGTTCTTCTTTTTCCTTTGGCATATGATCATTGTTTTCTTTCAGAGCGTCCGGATCCCTGAGCCTTGCGACAGTTCTTCTGTTTGAATCATGCGTGTCAAGAAGATTATACCGGTATATTATCTACTGGTAAATATGTATCCATCTGCCATGGCTAGTCGGCGACGTAACCTTCCCCTTTCTCTCTTTTATTATTTTTGTAGAGGTATCTGAAAAGGCGAGGGTACCCAAATATACCTCAAGCTAAAACTTTTCCTACCTATAAGTCATTTCTCTGAAAGTGATTGTCTATGGACTGAGTAGAGACAATACAACTAATCCCTTTAAAACGTATACTCAGCCTATCACTATGAGACCATATAAATGCCATTTCATCCACAAATCAGTAGTGGAAACCTTTGTTAAAGAAATACTACAGGAAGGGTTGATCCAAGACAGCCACAACTGATGTGGTTTTTATATAGTGGTAAAAAGAAGTTTGTTGCTCAGACTTGTGAAGATTAGGTTCAAGACTTAAAAATAAAAATAAAAGAAATATATACAAAGGATTGTCACAAATATCGAGAGGTACTGAGACTCAGGATTCCACCATTAATCAAAATCAAGTGATCCAAATATTGATTCTTAACAATTATAGCTCTTTTATGGACTCTATTTCTTTGCCAAGGTAGATTTCTAAAATATTAGATGTAAATTACAAGCATGGTTCTAAATTTTATGGAATCTTTTATCAAAAAGATCTTATGTCTAATCATACACCATCAAACGAAATCACAACTAATTAGTGAAAATCATAAATCAATTAGAAATTTGACCTTTGGTTTGATAAGATGCTAAAATAAGTGCAAAAAGTCATAAGGAATCAAATACAGTTACCAAACCATTGTGAAATAAGGCTTCCTCCTTCGTCCCGGTATTGGGGTTCAGCTCTTCATGGTGAATACACGCTCAAAATAATAAATCATGGCTCAAAAGGTGTTTTTATTGAAGAGAAATAATAATACAGTGAGTCTGCAACACTTAATGGTCGTTACAGAAGTCATTGTTATAAAGAATTGTTGAAAAATATGAACTTTAGTTGCTGAAATTCTTCTGCGACCAAAATTGAATGCTACTGTTTTTACTACACACTCCACGATTGACTTAGGAGGGTGTTTGTTCTTCGTCTTCTTCTTCACAACTACAACAGCAGAATCCTGCAACTTCTTCGTTTATGCTCTGTGACTGATCCCAATCCTCCGTATCGATCCCCCAACTCTCGACCATCCTCGGTATGACAGCAACCACCTATATTTATACTTGACAGGGCAAATAATCTCGATAATTTCTTCCCAATATTTTTCTGCCTTTCCACCCAAGTTACGGGATTTTATTTTATTTTTATTTTTTTCTTTACTTTACTTTCTTACGTGGCTTCTTAGTTAAACCAGGCTGTCCTAACTCTCTTTGTGATTGAATCAAATCTCACAGAACGCTACAAGAAAATTTACCGATTGCTAAACCATATATTGCCACACCTTCAATATAGGTGTTGCAAAAGCAAATTTCTAGTCAGAGTACTTTTCAGCTGCAGCTAAAAGCTAAAATTTAATGCTGCAAAATGAAATTTTTTCCACACAACTATAGCAACAATGTGAAAAGAGTGTGGCAAAAAAGTATAATCTCTTGTTACGGCAATAAATATTAGGTGCATCAATATACTTTTTGCTACATAGATTGTCGCGGCATTAGTAAGGGTTTATGCCATAACCATTGGGTGCTGCAATAGGTTAAGTTTCTTTTAGTGGAAGAGATTCTTTCCTCTTCTTAACGTATATTTCCAAGAATACAACCAATAATCCTTACCTGTTTACTCCAAACCGATGAATACGTCCTTATTTTTTCGAGTCCAAGACTTCTAAAAAATCTGTTCTGATGCACTAAGGTTGTACCAAATCATTCCCATGAAAATATCCGAAAGAATCTCCATTAAAAATGATCCAAACCTTCACCTGTTTCAAACCAAAAACCCAAGACCCTATTTTATCTCAAAGCGGATCATTTAACCAATTTCCGTCGAACCAAAGAGACATACCAAGCCTGTTAAGTCCAAATAGGTTGATTGCAACAGATTCCAGCGATTGAATCACTCTCGAGATACCCCAAAAATCCAACCATAATTTTGAACTTTGCTGCACAAATTTTCCCTCCAAAATCAATATTTGAACCGGAGAAGATGACCTCCCCCTATCCAATCCCGATCTTCCAATAGAAATTTTTCTGGAAATGGAATGCCCCTTATCCAACTGAGGGGTGCCTTTAGCAATTCCTCTTGGGGTGCCTTTAGTGATTTTTATGGGGTGTAAATATTACTTTTCTAGATTGCCTCCAACATATTCCTAGGGTGCCTTTAACACATCTTCTGGGTGCTTTTAGTAATTTTCTCCCAGGGGTGAAAATACCACTTTCCGATCCAATTTTCCCGCAAAAGCCTATTTCTCCAAAAACATTGTTTTGGGTAAAAACTGAGTCTGCTGTTTTTGGTAATTTGGGGGTGCGTTGATGAGAAACGAGTTCAAACCCTTAACAAATGCACTGCGGGAGAATGCTTTTAGGTTCGAGAAATCAATCTGTAAGACTCTGGCCTAAACCAAGAATGGTCGTTCCAGATTCGATTCGGTCACAAGGTGAAGGAGAAGGGTTGATCTTAGGGAGGGAAGCGAAGAAGGTGTTGATATTGTGAAGGTGTTGGTTGTTTATGACTTGTATCATAATGTTGAACTGGCTTGCACAATGTAAGCTATCAATTCAGGGTTGTGTAGGTGATTATCACACGATCACACCTTTGCACACTTCCCTCATCATCATTAACCGTCCATGCCTCCTGACACGTTCTCGTAATAGGCGCGTTGCACGCCGCACGCTGTAAACCGCCAGACCAATACCCCAATAAGTATCCTCCAGTTTGTGATATGTTTGATGTCTCGAATGAGTGGGTCGAGTCGTGGGACCCGCTGCAAGAAATAGCATACGGTGCTATAAGGTTAAATAACTAAATTATTTATGGAATTTATATTCATGAGATATCGTGTATTCTCAATGCATGTAATGCATCGCTTTTAAGCAAGCAGCTCAAAACAATCAGTATGTATGCAGCATCGTTGTTTTAAAGCTTGATTGAACAAGTCGTGGATTAAGCTTCTTAAAATGACATCACCTCCAACTATCTTCGAGTGATCGTTTGGAGGCCGCATGGGCGGGCCACCATCTGGTCGATCACTCCCTGTGACAGAGTGGCGGACGGTAATCATTGAGGCATTTCATCGATTGCCTAATTTTAATCCAAGCCGTCCGACCAAGCTGGCAAAGTTGGATGGACGAGATGATTTACGGCACATGTTCACTTCCGTTTTTGGATTTTTGGGTTTGTTAGAGATGTGTAAGCATCCCTCTTTGGCTTGATCGAATTCAAGCATTGGCGCTATTTTTGAGTGGACCGATCGGGCATGCGTGAAGACGACTAACTAGCGTGCATGCATTCATCTCTCGGTCACACAAAGATTCGATATTAGCCACTCAATTTGACCAGCAAAGATGAGTGGTCGTGATCGATTTGCGACAGAAATATATTGCCGCAAAGGGTTTAAAGGCTGTGTGGCATGCCACCTTTGGGGCGTGCGTTTCGAGGCGCCAGGACCTAATCTGCATAGGCCCACCGGTCACACGCAAATGTGGGACCACGACGATCACGTCGACATCCTTGGGACCTCTTGAGTATATATCTACACCCTCCGTTTAGGCTGGCGAAGATGGATGGACGCGATCGAACTACGACAGATGTGCATTGCCGCAAACCCTAATTAGGGTTTTGAAACAGTCACGCACACGTGACTTTGGCCAAACGGTTTGGCAAGCCGTGCTTCTCCTTGGGGAAATCGATCATGTGGGGACCATGTTGGGCTGACGGTGAACACATGTATACCTTCCTGGTGGTCCCAAATGCTATATAAGCCATCCAAATAGGCTGGCTAAGTTGGATGGTCGTGATCGATTTAAGACACCAATGGACTTTCGCGACCCTTGAAAGCATCACGCTCGCCACGTTTTGAGCAAAAGTTCATTCCTCTATGGCCATACCGTGAGCAAATCGATCGGGTAAGGGTAGAGTGGGACCGCCAACGTGTGCGTTAGCACTTCCCTAATCATTCATGGGATGATCTAATCCTTCCAACCAGGCTGGCGAAGTTGGACGGTCATGATCGTTTTAAGACTGCCTTGAACAGCCTATGTTCGATCGAATCTCTACAAAGCAGCTCGACCACGCAACTTAGGGTTGGCGTTTGACGGTGCCAGGAGATGTTCCTGTGATTTCCGACCGGCTAGGGCGTAAGTGGGCCCGCTGGTAGTCATCACGACAATCGCCTATTCTTGTCAGGGTTTGGCTAGGCTTGTTAAATTGTGCGGCCAATTTGTGTGGCTGCGATCGTTTCTGAGACTGATATGGGCAGTTTAGATTTCCCATAAGGAAATTAAGCATGCTCGATCGGGCTAACCAAAGCGCGTCGGTGTGAGACTCTCTCTGTCAGAGGATGAGGTAGCATGTGTGGGTATTTCCTGCACATCTCTATACCGGTACTTCGGAGATTCATGCTACTCTGCTGAGACTGAACACTCAATCGTCATGTCATGTCAATAATGAGAGTTTGGCTGAGAACATAGCACGGAAAATACTAAGCAAATAATGTATTAATTAATAATGCTGGCATAAAGTAGAATTCACAGAGTATTTGGGATTGCTACTATGCGCACCAATCTGAATGAATTTCATATATATACCGAGTTGTTCAATACATGCGTAAGTAAAGAGGTTTTAGCACTCGTCACTTTCAAATGGCTTTTGTTCCTTTGCAGGATGACAACGCATTTAAATATAGGGTTTTACAATTTTTACCCTGCACTAAAAACCACCATCAACATTAAGTCCCCTGCTTAGCACGTAATAGTGACATTGTTGCGGGGTAAGCAATAGACGGTGATAGACAAGAACCAATTTGAAAAAAAGGCATGGAAAGATTACCAGGAAACGCTTGCTCAACTCTCGTAATAAGTACAAGTGTCGATGTACTGTTAATCCGGATATGTAGTATTGATGTTCACAGGTAGCTGTATTCCTCCGTGCATGCCGTCCATGTATTCTCTTGCGGCAGTTGGTATTTTGTGTCGATCTCCCATCATTTTAGCAGGGAAGCGGCCGCTACTTGAATTTGGAACAACAACCTCGCATCCCCAGTCATGCTGACTAGGACTCATATTTGGCTTGAATGCGTTCCTTCTTTGACTATCCAACGGTCCCGTCCTGGTTCTTAATTAGGGTTTCAACAGGAAGTATGACTTAGTTGGCGTTGAATCCCCGCTTGTCGGATGAATCTCGTTACAACTTTCCAGGTTTTAGGGTTTCTATCATGTATATATACAGGGACACCCTTATCGTGCCGAGATAAAGATTCTCTTGCTGGAACTCTTGCTTTTATTATGTCAGATAAAAGTAGATCATCTTCTTCTGCTCAGCCAAACTCTTCAGCTAAATGCAAGCGACTTGTAACTAGAGTATGATTTTGAACATTTTCTAATTTTGAAGTAACAGTTCTTCTTTTTCCTTTGGCATATGATCATTGTTTTCTTTCAGAGCGTCCGGATCCCTGAGCCTTGCGACAGTTCTTCTGTTTGAATCATGCGTGTCAAGAAGATTATACCGGTATATTATCTACTGGTAAATATGTATCCATCTGCCATGGCTAGTCGGCGACGTAACCTTCCCCTTTCTCTCTTTTATTATTTTTGTAGAGGTATCTGAAAAGGCGAGGGTACCCAAATATACCTCAAGCTAAAACTTTTCCTACCTATAAGTCATTTCTCTGAAAGTGATTGTCTATGGACTGAGTAGAGACAATACAACTAATCCCTTTAAAACGTATACTCAGCCTATCACTATGAGACCATATAAATGCCATTTCATCCACAAATCAGTAGTGGAAACCTTTGTTAAAGAAATACTACAGGAAGGGTTGATCCAAGACAGCCACAACTGATGTGGTTTTTATATAGTGGTAAAAAGAAGTTTGTTGCTCAGACTTGTGAAGATTAGGTTCAAGACTTAAAAATAAAAATAAAAGAAATATATACAAAGGATTGTCACAAATATCGAGAGGTACTGAGACTCAGGATTCCACCATTAATCAAAATCAAGTGATCCAAATATTGATTCTTAACAATTATAGCTCTTTTATGGACTCTATTTCTTTGCCAAGGTAGATTTCTAAAATATTAGATGTAAATTACAAGCATGGTTCTAAATTTTATGGAATCTTTTATCAAAAAGATCTTATGTCTAATCATACACCATCAAACGAAATCACAACTAATTAGTGAAAATCATAAATCAATTAGAAATTTGACCTTTGGTTTGATAAGATGCTAAAATAAGTGCAAAAAGTCATAAGGAATCAAATACAGTTACCAAACCATTGTGAAATAAGGCTTCCTCCTTCGTCCCGGTATTGGGGTTCAGCTCTTCATGGTAAATACACGCTCAAAATAATAAATCATGGCTCAAAAGGTGTTTTTATTGAAGATAAATAATAATACAGTGAGTCTGCAACACTTAATGGTCATTACAAAAGTCATTGTTATAAAGAATTGTTGAAAAATATGAACTTTAATCGCTAAAATTCTTCTGCGAACAATATTGAATGCTACTGTTTTTGCTACACACTCCGTGACCGACTTAGGAGGGTGTTTGTTCTTCGTCTTCTTCTTCATAACTACAGCAGCAGAATCCTGCAAATTCTTCATTTATGCTCTGTGAATGCTCCCAATCCTCCGTATGGACCCCCCAACTCTCGACCATCCTCGGTGTGACAGCAACCACCTATATTTATACTTGACAGGGCAAATAATCTCGATAATTTCTTCCCAATATTTTTCTGCCTTTCCACCCAAGTTACGGGATTTTATTCTATTTTTATTCTTTTCTTTACTTTCTTACGTGGCTTCTTAGTTAACCCAGGATGTCCTAACTCTCTTTGTGATTGAATCAAATCTCACAGAACGCTACAAGAAAATTTACCGATTGCTACACCATATATTGCCACACCTTCAATATAGGTGTTGCAAAAGAAAATTTCTAGTCAGAGTACTTTTCAGCTGCAGGTAAAAGCTATAATTTACTGCTGCAAAATTAAATTCTTGCCACACAACTGTAGCAACAATATGAAAAGAGTGTGGCAAAAAAGTATAATCTCTTGCTGCATCCATAAAGATTGGGTGCAGCAATAGACTTCTTGCTACATAGATCGTCGCGACATTAGTAGGGGTTTATGCCATAACCATTGGGTGCTGCAATAGGTTAAGTTTCTTTTAGTGGAAGAGATTCTTTCCTCTTCTTCACGTATCTTTCCAAGAATACAACCAACAACATTAATAATTCCCTGTTTACACCAAACCGATGAATACATCCTTATTTTTTTGAGTCCAAGACTTCTAAAAACTCTGTTATGATGCACTAAGGTTGTACCAAATCATTCCCATGAAAATATCCGAAAGAATCTCCATTAAAATCGATCCAAACCTTCACCTGTTTCAAACCAAAAACCCAAGACCCTGTTTTATCTCAAAGCGGATCATTTAACCAATTTCTGTCGAACCAAAGAGACATACCAAGCCTGTTAAGTCCAAACAGGTTGATTGCAACAGATTCCAGCGATTGAATCACTCTCGAGATACCCCAAAAAAACAAGCCTAATTTTGAACTTTGTTGCACAAATTTTCCATCCAAAACCAATATTTGAACCGGAGAAGATGACCTCCCCCTATCCAATACCGATCTTCCAATAGAAGTTTTTCTGGAAATGGAATGCCCCTTATCCAACTGAAGGGTGCCTTTAGCAATTTCTCTTGGGTGCCTTTAGTGGTTTTTCTGGGATGTAAATATTACTTTTCTGGATTGTCTCCAACATATTCCTAGGGTGCCTTTAACACATCTTCTGTGTGCTTTTAGTAATTTTCTCTCAGGGATGAAAATACCACTTTTCGAGCCAATTTTCCCGCAAAAGCTTATTTCTCCAAAAACATTGTTTTGGGGTAAAAACTGATTCTGCTGTTTTTGTTAATTTGGGGTGCGTTGATGAGAAACGAGTTCAAACCCTTAACAAATGCACTGCGGGAGAATGCTTTTAGGTTCGAGAAATCAATCTGTAAGACTCTGG